>NC_077228.1:441269456-442559669 GCF_027887165.1 Monodelphis domestica | reverse complement strand
TAGTTCAGCCTATGTGTAATTATTGGATCATACAATTTTAACCCAACTATAATATGCAGTCAGGGGACCTGGGTTCAAATCTAACTAGTCATGTGACTTTAGGAAATGAATTTAACCTTGGCCTTCATTTCAAGTAAAGGGGAGGGGGAGAAATTGAACTAAACCTCCTTTTATAGGTAAGGAAACTATAACCAGAGAGGTTAACAATTCACTTAGGATTACCTAGAGACAGAGATGAGAACAGTGAAAAAGGTGCTGAATTTGGGATTGGTGGGCCTGAATTCAAATCCTGGATTTGCCTGTTACTATTTTAGTGAGTGGGTAAGTGATTTAATTTCTGAGTCTCAGTTTACATATCTGCAAAAGAAGGTGATCAAAATGGATGACTTTTAAGTTCCTTTCCAGTTCTAAATCTATGATCCTATGAATCCAGGTCTCTTGATCCTCAATTCATTACTCTTTCTCTTCATACCATAACACATCGCCTTTTTCCAATCTTCTTGATGGCCTGGACACAACTCTGACTTGGACCTAAGCCACCCTGAGGATCTTGACCCTTGTCCTTTTGTCTTATAGGGAAGGGAGGCAGAAGAAAAAGGGAGAATGTGAGGAAGACACCTGAAGAGGGTCTTCTTCCTCCCTGTACACAATTAAAAAACAGTGGAATCAGGACACAACTCTGAGCTAGCAAAGACCAGAGCCCAGGAACTATCCAACTAAAATAGATACATTCTTTTTCTTTTTTTAAGAGTAAGTCAAAGAATTTTTATGTAGGAATTAACCTTTTTTCACATTGAAATTTCTTAAAATTTGACTCTAATCAGTAAAGAAACAGACAGGGAGGACAAAAAAATAAAACTATACATAAATCCTTAACATATAATGTACACATTAACAGAATAGAAACAAATTAGCAAAGAACAAAAATTAGTTTGGTTTTTTTTAATGAAGTATAAGAACTTTGCAAAGAAGGTATTTTCAAATTAATTGTCCAATTGTTAATTGTCCTTCATTAAATGTGATGAGCTTAAACTGTCAGAGGACATTTCCAAAGTGTACCTGGCAAAGAAATATGCATAGCTCCTAAGGACCCAGAAGAAAGTGTTGGATGGTAGACTCAAGCTGATGAAAATGGCTTTAAAATAAAGTTTGAAAGGAAAGAGGGAAAATATCCAATTAAAACTGGAAGCAAGATACTTTGGGCACCTGTGTTTTACAGCAAAAAGAGCATTTAACTAAGAACTTTCATTTTTACGTATACCTAAAAACAAGTTCTGTCTCTGCCAGATAGAGTAAATAGATGATGCCTCTGTATAGATCTGTGTAAATCCCTATCAAGCTTAAATTGTTCAAAGTTGACCTCATCTTTTTCTCCAAGTGAACCTTCACCTAAATTTCCCTCTTTCTGATGAGGGCATCATCATCTTTCTAGTCACCCAGTTTCATGGTCTTTGACTCTTCCATTTCTCCCATGCATGTGCTCTCTGCCCACCTCATCCCCCTCAGTATCCAACCAATCCCCAAATATTATTGATCTTGGCAATGCAATAAAAAAAAAATTCATCCCAGTGAAGGAAAAATAAGATCATCTACTCATTGAGCAATGCAACCATTTCTTATTTACATTTCTAACTACTGTGAAGCCTGGAACAATGTATCACATGTATCATGTCCTTAATAAATGTTTGTTAAACCAATATTGAACCTGAAAAGAAAACTTGAGTAACTGAAGGGATGTTTATTGCACATGGTTTAGCTCTACCTGTGTGATTTTTAAAAAGAAAGAATGACTAAGTAAATTTGCTGATTTAATGCTATACCAAACTACTATCGAATTAATTGATAGAACTAGACAGAAAAAATCATTTGAAACAATCAAAGCTCTTACATCTTAAAGGAAATAATTTTTTAAAAGTGGGAAAGAAGGGAACATAGAACTTTCAGATGTTGAACTTTGTTATAAAGTAATCAAAATGATAACTATTTGTTAGTAATTTAAAATAGGAAAGTAGATCAAAGGAACAGACTAAATAAGTAAGAATTTGAAACAATTTAACATCATAGCCCATTATTCAATAAATTTAAGAATATTAATCAATAGAGAAAGGTCAATTGGAAAATTTGGATAGCAGTTTGGCTAAAAATGAGTTTAAATCAGAATCTTATACTATATGTTGAAATAAGTTCCAAATGGGTATATGATCTAGATATAAATATAAAATCAAATCTTTTTAAAATTTTGGGTAGAATTCATATCTCTGACTATGGAGAGAATTCTTAATCAAATAAGAGATAGAAAACTGATCATAAAAGAGAAAATTTTGACTTTATAAAATTTAAAGTTTAGTTTCAATAAATGCAACTGAGACAAAGACTGAGAAAAAATTCTTTGCAGCAACAATTTCTGACAAAAGTCTGATATCTAAGATATTTAGGGAAATAATATAAATATATAAATCAAAAGCCTTTTTCCAAAAGATAAGAATATCAGAAGGTTTCAAAAGAAAAGCTACAAACTATCAGTAAACAAATGAAGATTGTTCCAGTTAACTAACATTAGAGAAATTCTAATTAAAATAGTTCTCAGGTTTCAACTCACAACCAGCAAATTGTCAAAGATAGCAAAAAAAAAATAGAAATAAACAGGGTTGAAAAGATTGTTAGAAGATGAAAACACAGATAGTTAATATTACTGTGGAGTAGTCGAACAATTCTAGAAAATAATTTGAAATTATATAAGAAAAGTCACTATAACTGCCAATTTGATCTAGAGATTCCACAGATGGCCACATATTCAGTCCTCTTTCTCCCTGATCCCCAACCCTGACCTAGAAGGTCAAAGAAACAATGATAATAGATCAAAATATTCACTGCAACAGTCCTGTGTGGGAATAAAAAATTTTTTTTAAAAACAGAAAAAATGGGCACCTGTTATTTGGGCAACAGTAAATTATGGCATATGAATATAATAGATTAATTTAATTAAGAATTAATGAACATACGGAATTTAGAGAAACAGAGGAAGACAAATTGAGTGAAATAAGCAGAATCAGAAATATTTTTTACATAATTACTATAATAATGCAAATAAAAGGAAGATGAGGAAAACTGCTGGATACCACACAAATGTAATGAAAAGAGGAGGGAAAACATACACTTCCCCTTTTTCCTTCAGAGATGTGGAGGGATACAGATTTAGAATATGGCACATGCTATCAGATGGTTGCTATGTTACATTTTGCTAAACTCATCATCTTGCTAACAATTATATGGAAATGAATATGATGAAACAAAAGATACAAGAGAGAAAGAGAGAGAGGGTGTGAGAGAGAGAGAGAGAGAGAGAGAGAGAGAGAGAGAGAGAGAGAGAGAGAGAGAGAGAGAGAGAGAGAGAGAGAGAGATTTTGAAAAAACTAATGAGGCTACAGATGTTGCTATCTAATCTACTCCAATTGTGAAAGGACAAGTATATGAGATTTATATAATCAAGGACAAAAACAGAATACAGAATACTGGCATAATCCTATAAAAATCATGCCAGGAAAACTTTCCAAAATAAACCAAGGTTGTGGAAAATACGAAGGACAAAAAATAAGAATTTGTTAGATCATTGTTCTGATCAAATAGAAGAATGAGCCGTTCTATTCCTCAGTAGGGCAAATAAGATAAAGAAGCCTTGTTTGCCAAAGAAATATGGGAAAGATGTTAAAAGTTCTCTCTGTCTTTAATATATTCATGTTGGAGGGTAAACGGGGACTGGAAATACTAGCCAATGTTATTATAAACCCATTATTTATAAACTTTGAGGAATTAGTTATATAGGGAGAGGCACAAAAAAATTAAAGATGGGCAAACATCCTGATTTTAAAACATATAAAACAAGTTTACAATAATTCAGAACTTATAAGTTGAAGATCTTACTCCAATTCCTGAAAACATTCTAGAATATACCATTCAAGATTACAAGTAAACACTTAGGAGAAGAAGCAGTGATTGTCAAGACCCAGCATGGGTTCACTAAGAATAATGATACCAAATTCTTCTAATCTCTTTTTTTGGATAGAAATAAACTGGAATGATAGATCAAGAAATATTGTGGGCTATCTTAATTTTAGCACATTTGATCAACTCTCTCATAACATGCTTGTGGACAAAATGTAGAGCTGCAGGTTGAATGAGAATAGTTAAATGGACTTTTAGCTAATTGACTAGCTCTATATGAATAATTAATAGATTATAGAATAATAATACTAATAGCTAGTATTCATATAATGCTTTAAGTTTTGCAAAATATTTTATATACATTAACTCATTTGATTCTCGCCACAATTATTCTCACTTTACAGATGAGGAAATTGAGGCACATATAAGTTGAATGGCTTGCCTTTAAATGTCAATCAAAGGAATTTGTATTTTATGGTAGAGGTAACAGGAAGTGGTTGAAGCTTCTTGAGCAAGTGAGTGAAAAGGTCAGACCTGTGCTTTGGGAATATCAATTTGGCAAGAATGGTATTCAGAGAGAAGAGATTGGATGCAGTGAGACTGATTAGGAGGCCATTGTATTAATCAGGATGAGAAATGAATAAGGCTACTTCTAGTATGAGTGAAAAGAAGGATGTGAATGTGACAGTTATTGTAGAGGTAGAATTGATAAAATTTGAGAACTGAATGGATGAGCAGAAGTGAGAGTAAATAATTGAGGATAGATCTAAGGCTGTGAATCTTAGGGCCTGGAAGAAGTGGTATCCTTTACAGAAATAAGGAAATAAGAAGGAGGGAAAGATAACAAATTCTATCTTGGATCAGTTGAGTTGGAGATGTGAGATATCATCAAGATCTTCAGTTAGAGATAGATATCATCTGGTTATTTCCTATATTAACAAACTGTTTTTTGCCAGTTGGATGTTACACTTGGGTTTTTTCTGTGCTGCTGAAATATTGCAAGTACTATCAGTACCTCTAAATTTCAGCATACTGAAGAGAAGCCTTTGTCACTCCACCTTAGTTATGGTTCTGATAACTGTCCTGGTTATCCGAAGCTTTTCTAGGCATTGTCAGTTGTACAAGGTAGAACACAAATCCCACCTTTCATAGTATTTAATGAAATCTTACCAAATAAAATAAGGGGCAATTCATGCCAAAGTTCTGTCAATCTGAAGACTATAAAAGGAGTTATGATTCCAGCAACATCACACATGGAAGAGCAGATCATCACTCCCAGGTTCCTAGTAAAATGAAGAAAACAAAAAAGATTAAACTGTTAAGTTGTCCAAATGTCAAACTTATACTGTAATAAATAGATCTACGCTTTGTGAAAAGCAGATATGAAAATTACTAGAAAACGATCACTAAAACTTGATGAAACTTGATTAAGAATGGTAACCCAAGAGCAAGGGAAATTACACCAAAAAAAATGAAAGAAAGTAAGGGAAGGAGGAAAGAGAGGAGAGAAGGAAGGAAGGGAGTAGCACTTCAAAATATCTCATTTGATCTTCCCAACAACCCTGAAGGATAGGTATTATTATTCCTATAGATGAAGAAACTGAAGCAAGCAGAAGCTAAGTGACTTCCCATCGTAACTCAGCTAGTAAGTGTCTGAGCTTAATTTGAACTCAGACATTCTGAACACCAAACCCAGTAACTATCCACTGAGCCACTTAGAAGTAGTTTGCTGATGAAGCTGGATGGGACCTCAGAGGCTGTCTAGTATGAATCCTTCCATTTACAACTTGCTCAAGATCATATGAATATAATAACAGGAGGGGGAGGAAGAGCAGTAACCATCACTACTATTTATATAGTATGTGAAACCTTTTACATATACTATATCATTTGAGCCTCTCTTGTGAGGTAGGTGTTGGGACTATTCCCACTTTTCAGATGAGGAAACAAGCACAGAGAAGTTAGTGACTTGCCCAGGTCATACCATCTCATAACTTTCTGAGTCAGGATTCAAATTCAGATCTTCCTGACCTAGGTGTCTTCCTAGTATATAATAGATCACTGCATAATTCTGCGATATACTCATTATGTAACTTTGGACGAGATAATAAGCTTCTGTTGGCCTCAAGTTCCTCATTTGGAAAATGGGAATAATAATAATACAAGTGCTACCATGGCAATAAAATGTAGTAGAAAGAGCACTGGATTTTAAATCAAAGAATCTAGATTTAATTCCTAGAGTTACTACCTGGGGTGAATTGGAGAAATTCACTTAATTGTTCTAGGCATTAGATTCTTCTTCTTCTTTTTTTTTTAAATAACCATGCCTTCTGTTTTAGAGTCAATCCTAAGTATCAGTTCTAAGGCAGAAAGGCAGTAAAGGCTAGGCAGTTAGGATTAAATGACAACCAGGGTCATATAGCTAGGAAGTGTCTAAGGCCAGATTTGAACCTAGGACTTCACATCTTGGCCTTAGCTTCTTCATCTTTAAAATGAGGCAAGCAGTTACACTATATGCATTTCAAAATCCCTTAAGAAAATGGCATAATAGAAGTAATATATTCCCCAAAGCATAAAGCATTTTAAATAAATATGAAACATTTTTGTCATCCAATTGCCCTAAATTTTTAATAAGATGCTTTATTAAACCTAGACATCAACAAACTTTATTCACAAATTTTCAAAGATCCTTCAGGGAACTCTTTCCTTTGATTCTTCTCCTTATATGAGCAAGCTCATCAAACCTTTGGGTTTTTAAGAACTAAACAAGCCCTTGGGGACCGGTGACCATAGCAGTGGACTTGTTTTGCTCAGCTGCTTTTAGACTTCTGGCTCAGGTCTGCAGGAGAGGCAGTCAACTCAAAAGAGATTTTTTTGTTGTTTTGATTTTTACTTTGCAAGTTGCCAGTCAGTCTTTCCTCCACCCATAAGGACTTGAGAGAGGAATAGAGAGGAGGCAGAAGAAGAATATTAATAACAATAATTCACATTTATCTGATACTTTACAGTTTATGAAATGATTTCCTCCCAGCTAGTCAAGTATGATTATCCTCAATTTAAAGCCAAGGAGACTGAAACTCAAGGAGATGAAATAATAATAACATTAATAGTAATATAGATGACATTTGTATTGTCTTATCAGTTTGCAAAGTCCTATAAATATGATCTCATTAGACATGTGCAAAATCAAAAGACTAGTCAGCAAAAGAAACCTGGACTCAACTATACTATACACTATTGTATACAATATTGCTTAGTGTGTAGATCCTACTAGACCTGACTGCCTGCCTCTCTAGATGAGGGAAGAAGTGGGAGAAAGTTAACAGGAATAAAAATCAAAAACAGGGCTAGCTGATCATAGAGTTGTCAATTATGAGTTCTTGTGGTTTCCAGGACAGCTCACAAAGTGATGGGCAGCACAGCAAGTGTGAGTATAGTCAAGGATGATTTTTTTAAATGGGTATAAATGGACTTTCCCCAGACTGGTAGCCTTACTAATGAAAGGATTTTGTTCATACTTTTCTGGATCCAAGTCCAAGTTCAGGCATTTGCTCACTTTGCGACTTTCCAGAAATCACTTAGCCTATCTGGGTTTCAGTAAAAAGGATGGAACAACCTATGTAGCTCTCAGGAGTCCTCCGGGGTAATATTTTGGCATAAATAACATGATGCATGATGGGTATTTTGTAACCTGTAAAGCACTATATACCCTATATGTACATATATTAGAGACAGAACAACAGAGAGAAAGAAAAAGAAAAAGAGAGAGATGGAGAGAGGGATAGACAGAAACAGAGAGAGACAGAGAGACAGAGAGAGAGAAAGAGAGTGGGGAGGGAGAGAGACGAGACAGAGACAGACAGACAGACAGACAGAGAGAGAGAGAGAGAGAGAGAGAGAGAGAAAGAGAGATCAACATAAGCCAAATTTTGATACTGCTAAAGAAAACTGGATAGAAGCACCAACATGCTTCCATACCTATAAAATGTAGAATATTGATATATATTCACATATCCATATCCCAAAATTTATATGTATATAGAGTATCTATACTGTACATATACATCTATATACATATATTTACATATATGATGTGTCCTATATGCATATATTATATATAATATATATCCCTAAAGGAATCTCTTCAATGAAGTAGTCATCAAATACATTAGTCTTAGCTTGCCAAACAGGTCAGTGTTAATGTAAAATTGACAATATTTCATCAAGCTTCTAAGTGCCTTGTGTATATATCATCCATTCTTCCTATTTCAGGAAAGTACGTCCAAGCACAAATATGTGCACTTTAAGTAGAAATCCTCAGGCCTGACTCACACACAGGTTACCCACTAATTTCAGCAGCTACATCTTACTCTGTACAGGTTCAGGGACAGTCACTCACCTAATAAACGTGGGGTATAGTTCTGCATTCACTAAACAAATCATCTGAGCTGCAATGGTAATTCCCATCCTGCCAACACATGTCACAGTCACTTTTAACCAGTGTATATCTGAAAAGAAAATGCAAAAAAGTTGTTTGAAGAGTGAGTAGGGACTCTGCGTGTTTGTCATGTTTTACTAAGAACACTTCATAACTAGTTCAGAGAATCTAAGCAGCCATGAACTAAAATATGGCCTCCCTCTTTGATTATTTGATATTCTAGAAAAATTTCTCTACTTATTCAAAGCAGCTAAACAACACAGTGGGTGGAGTGTTTAGGGGTCTAGAAGACCTGAGTTCAAATCCTATTTCAGATACATTATTAATTATTTACAGGCTTTTTAGCCTACATGATTGTGTAAGAACTACAGTTTTCTAGACACCTCAGCATAGGCCAAATTTTGATCTTTCTAGAGGAAGTTCTAGACAGGGACACCAGCCTCACTTCTTTCATCTATAAAATGGGGATAATAGTAGTCCTAGCCCTAAGATTGTTGTAAAAACCAATGAGATAATATATGTGAATAATAATTATTATTAATATTATTTTTAGGATCCAAGTGCAAAATAGCCCTAAATCCATGATCAAACATATCACTCATAAGATAAAAGAGGATACTAAACATTAATCCACCTTTATCCTTCACCCTACCTATCAACTCATGGTTAGAAAAAAGAAACAAACTTGACTTGGTTTGCTTAAGGCTTCATTTGAGGGAAGAAATAAGTGTGTAAGGAATTTCTTTACTCTGCTGAATTCAATGCAACCTCATCTTCACCTGCCTTCTTTTCTCTGTTTTCTATATAAGAAATTTAAATTAAATCAAAGGCTTGAGGGATTAGATAAGAAGACCAAAAAGCAGCCTACTATATCTCCTATTCAAAAAATAAGATGCTTAAAATCTAAGATCTATAGAAGTTATGGTGAACCTATGGCACAGGTGCCAAAGATGGCACAAAGAACACTCTCTATGGGCACACAGCCACCCCTAACCCCAGAGTTCATTATTAAAAAGGCTGAGGGACTTGGGCAGAACTGCTCCCTTCCCCCTCTCTACTGTCTGATGACATTTTTTCACATCCCCTGCCCCTCTGCCCATTACCCCAATGGGAGCACACAGGGGGTAAGGAGGTGGGTGGCTCACAGTTGTCAGAGCTGGAGGGGAGCAGAGAACTTGGGCCACTCCCTTCCCTCTATACTCGCTGAAGATATTTCTCACTTCACCTGCCCCTCTGCCCAGCAACTCAATGGGAGCACTTTCACCCTTCTCTGTGTGGGGTGAGGGGCTTTGGAGGTGGGGCAGGGTGCACCTGGCACTTAGAGTGGGGCAGGAGGAGCATGACACATGTTCTCTGTGGGAGGGTGGGCATAGCACTCGATTGGGGGGGGGGGGCAGGGCAGGGGCAGGGCTCAGCACTCCGTCTCTAAATGGTTTGTCATCACTATTCTATAGGAAGATATTTGTTGAGAAATTCTAAACCATAGCATCCAGAACTGTGATGATGAACCTATGGCACATGTGCCAAAAAAAGGCATACAGAGACTTCTCTGGGGGGCATGCAATCCAATGCATATCAGAGTTCCTCACTAGAAAGGCAGAGGGTATCAGGGAAGCTGCTCCATTCCCCCTCTCCACCTTGCTGAGGATATGTTTTCACTTTATCTGACCCTTTGCCAGCAGCCTAATGGGAGCACTTCACATGCAGCAGATCTAGGAGGGGAGTGAAGCACTTGGACCACTCTCCTCCTCCTCTCCATGAATGTCTTCACTTCACCCACCCTTCTTGCTCAGAAGCCCAGTGAAAGCACTTCCTCCCCTCTCTGGGGTAAGGTTGGTGGAGGAAAGGGGAAGGAATGTGGCAAGGGCTCTCCAGGAGGGGGAAGGCACAGCACAAAGTCTCTAGGGAGAGCAAGACATCACATGCAAACTCTAAAAGGTTTGCCATCACTGATCTAGAAATAAAACTCTCTGTATCCTTATTTTAAAAAATATGATTGATACCCTAACAAAATGGACAACTTTAGAAGCAGACTCTCTCTCTTGCGGAGTTTTTAAAATCTCTATTAAATTCTAAACCTACACTAATTTGTCACTCAGGATGGTAGGTGCCACAAGGGCAGCAGTCATATCTTAACTAACTTTTATCTTTTACCCCTGTACCTAGTAACTACACATAGTAAGCACTGAATAAATGTTTGATTACACAGAATCCCAGTGCAATAACTTCCAAAAAGAGAATTAAAATGATTACAGAAGGATGACATAAGAAAATTATTTCCTAATTTTTTTAAGAGGACTTTTATTTTATTCTACTACTTCTTCCTGGATGATCACCATTCTAGTACACCTTCTGCTTTGTTCCCTCTCTTTATGGTGTTTTTCACTTATCTGGCACTTAAATGCTTATTGAATTGTTTCCTTAAACTGTCTGAAAGGGAGAGAAGGGAAAGGGAATTTGTGGCTTTTTAAGGGAAGAAAGGGACAATAAGCATTTATAAATAGGCTACTATGTACCAGGCACTGTTACGTGCTTTACAAATGTCTCATTTGATCCTCACAACAACCCTGGAAGGTAGGTGCTATTGTTATTCCCATTTACAGATGAAGAAACTGATGCAAAGTTAAGTTACTTATCCAGGGTCACAGAGCCAGTAAATGTCTGAGGCTAGATTTAAATTCACGTCTATCTGACTCCAGGTCCAATGGTCTGCACCACCTAGATGCCAAAGAAGGGCTTGAAGTGAAATTTGACAAACTTCCCCCACCTCCAAATCTACCAATTTTTTTTTTAATGTAGGTTTTTGTTATCATTAGGGTGGGCAGCTTTAGTCAGAAAAGTCTCTCTACCCAGGCAGATCAGCGACTGCTATAAGCTTTTAGTATTAAAGAGCTCTCTGTGATATCAGGATCACACAGTCATTATTTGTTGAGAGGTTGTATTTGGCTCAGATATTACTCATTCTAAGACCAATCTCTCTTTACTAGGCCACACTGCCTCGCAAGCCCAGGATAAGAAGATAATAACATTCCCAAGAAGCCAAATATTATGGATCAGCTTCTAGAATACTGTTTCAGGGAAATTATGTTGAATAACCCAAAATATTAATAGGTCCAGCACAACAGTGCATGAAAGCTTAGAAAAATAAATTTATCTTGATATTTGTTTGAAAGAATTAGAACTGGTAAAGAATTTGGGAGTCAGTTTATATGCTATAAGTATATATGCTTAAATTTAGGAAGAATTTGCATGGTTCTATTTATCTTATATAATAATAATAAATATCATAATAAGAAAAATTATAGAATTACCTTGTCTTTGTTCTAGTTTCTAAAGCCTATGAAAGATAGAACATGATTCTCCACAGTGAACAAATGGGAGGATGATAAAAACAGCCAACTCACCCTCGGGAAGAAATAGCATAATAAGGCAAACTACCCCTCCAATGAAATTTGAAGCAGCCAAAGGATAGCGGCGGCCAATGCGATCAATGGTGAAGATGATGATCAGGGAGGCTGGGAACTCCACCAGAGCAGAGTAGAAGAAATCCAGGTACAGGTTAGCAGACGTGGCTCCCATGTACATAATAAGCCCTTGATAAAGCATGGAGGCTGAGAACCTGAGCAAAAAAGATGTTCCAAGTCAAAGTTAGACTTATAGAACAATGAGGAATGTGTGGCTTTTTTTTTAAGAGAATGGAGAGGGAATATGTATTCATATTTAATCACTATGCACAAGGCATTGTGCTAAACAAGTTACAGAAATTATCTTGTTCTCATTTGATTCTCACAACCCTATCAGGTAGGTGCTATTAATATCTCCATGTCACAGTTGAGGAAACTGAGGCAGACAGAGGTTAAGTGCCTTGCCCAAGGTCACATAGTTAATAAGAATGAGCTGATCTGACTGAGACTTAAGGGTCAACTATGGCTCACTGTAAGACAGAGGCAGCAAAAGGGGCACAACAGGCAGAAAGATGCCCAGAATTGCCTTCCAGAACTCTGCCTCTAAGTTTTTTTGTTAGTTCCGTAAGTGGGTACCCAAGAATTTATTTAAGGAAAATGCTAGGAAGAAAGTTTCCTCTTGAGCATAAACTACTTAAATGTCATAAACATATTTTCCCAAATATTGGCCTTCATTCTAAAGAAAATGTTACTCATAGAGTTCAGCTTGCTTAGAGAAAGTTATTCATAACCTCAAGTTCTCTCTCAAGGCTACAAACTAGCAGAGATGTACAAAAATGGGCTTATTCTTCTTCCTAGCTCTCCCCCCATTCTCCCTTAAAACAACAACAACAAAACAACCCTGCTCCACTTTCTGGTTTTACTATTTCTATCCTGACCCCACCATTTGTTTAATTCACCCCTGCTAAAAATTATGGATTTATTTCTGACTCTTCTATTTTACTGTAGCTCTTTTCCAGGCTCTGGACCATAGAGGAGTTTTAGAACTCCTTACCTGGAGCCTGTCTTGAATGATGAAATTTCACTGTATTTTGCTGACCACAGATTTGGCCATGATCTCTCACCCCAATGATTCCCTACTCTGCCACTGCTATTGTTGCCCTCTCTGAACCAAACCTCCATCTGGAACTCCAATCATAGGGTCAAGCTGACCTAAATGAATCATAGGCTCATAGATTAGGGGCTGGAAATGATCTTAGACTAATTCTCTCTCTCTCTTTTTTAAACAGATGAGAAAACTGAGGCCGAAAGAGGTTAAATCTCAAAGAGGTTATAACAGTCACTAAGCTGTTAAGAAGAAGAAATACGATTTGAACCTAGGTCTTCTTGAGTCTAAATCTAGTACTTTACCCACTGCTCTTGAGTTAGTGAGAATTCACTATATTTAGCCAGCCACAAACTTGATCATAGACTTTCATTAATCACCACTTCCCCATTTGTGTATGTATGTGCCCATGTGTGTGTGTGTGAGTGTGTGTGTGTGTGTGTGTGTGTGTGTGTGTGTGTGTGTGGCTGGGAGTAGGAAAAAGGTATCCCCTATTCTAGGAACCATAATCAAACGAACATTATTCTTCTTTCTAATTTGGTCTACTCAGCATCTCTGACTTCCCTGGCTATCTCTCCTTTACCTGTGTTTTTTTTCCCCATTAGAATATAAGCTGATTAAGGGCAGGAACTATTTTTGCTTTTGCATTTGCATATCCAGGGCTTAGCACAATGCCTGATATATGGTAGACACTTAATAAATAGTTTTTATTTGTTCTCATGGCCTCATCCTGCATCATTTCCCATATCCCACATCATTTATCAGGCATATTAATTCTGCTAACTACTTCCTGAGGGATAATAGTGCAACATACACCAGCGATAAGAATAGTCACTAGAACCAAGAGAAAAGCACAGAGGGAGCTTGAGATACCTAAGGCTTTGGGCTTTCTTACATGGCACACAGCAGATTCCTAGCCATTTTTCCTGTGTGAGCATTGCCATGAACGGGCATTCTCATCACACTTCTCCCTGGTTCCACTGTATTGATGATGCCATTGACCCAGACATTACTCCTCCCCAGAACATGGTCTCATGGCCTTGGCAGAAGACCTCTACAAACTTTAGGACATGCCAATGGTGCATTGGCTCCCATGCTTTTCCCTAGGGCCCATTATCACGTCAGTCCATTTGGTACCAGAGACAGTCTAGTAGCCTCTTTGAGTCTAGGACCCCCTGGACAATGAATTTACTCATGTCTACCCATAATTAGCAAGGGTAGGAAGTTGTGTATACCACGGTCAAGGTCACACCCACACAAGTTCCTATTATGGAGCTTGCAGGAAAACAAACAACTTGATCATTGGCTAAGCCACAATTGGGCCAGGATTGGAAGATCAAATCTGTGCTGCCTGGATGTAGGGGGTGGGAACTGTGGAAAAGACTGTTGATTTAAGTTAACGATCAGGACCCAAGGGATGAGTCCTACTAAAGAAAATAGAGGGTCAAGGTCTGAAACCTTTCCATCAAGACAAAGTAAACCATATGTCATGCCAGATTAAAACAAAGTTTGCCAGAAATAGCCAAACACAACCAAGGAAGAAAGAGTAGAGTTCAAAGCAACAATCTAAAATTGGGGTACCTGGCAAATAGAAGAGCAAATTATGAAGGCAACTGGTAAGAGTCAGCAAAACCACAATTTGTTATACAATTTCTTTGCCCAAATCACTACTCATATGGAAGAGAATTTGAAACTCAAAATGTTAGAAAGGTACACCAAAAATTGTTTTTACATGTAAGTGGGGGAAAAAACCATAAATGAAGAAAAAAAGAGAAGGCTGAGCAGAAGAGTTACTGGTTCAAATCAGGACTGGAACCAAGGAGCAGGAGCAAGGAAGAATCCTGCTGTGGAACAATGGTACTGTGAATTCTGTAGGCTGTTTGAAGTTCCATGGGAGAGTGGACAGTAGATTACGTGACATCAAGTGTTCTCCACACCAATTACACAGATAACCTACATTTTTCACCCAATGAAACAATTGCCTTTCTTCAAGTCTTACAGGATATAGAGGCACTCATGAGTGTATTTTTCATTAGAATAATTAGTATACACAATATATTTGCAATGTGTATACAAGATTCAAACATACATCATAAATCATACATACATACAACTCTGACCAAATCACTACTTGGCTTTCTCTTCTCCAGTCTAGACCATTCTAGTTCCTACATTCTACTCCCAGAGGGTCACTCCAAACATCAACAACTAGTCTTTGGGTTGAGTATTTCAGAACTTTGCCTTACCAGAGGTACATCAGAATCAATGTATGCCGCCTTATCTGGGGGGTTCGGAATAGGTCTTTGATGGAGGGACTCAATTTTTCAGTGTCATCATCTTCAAGAGAGAGGGCCTAGGAAAGAGAGGTATCATGAGCTCAGGCTAGAAGACTCCACCCAGAAACCACAAGATCCTGGGGCATATGGCTTAGGGGCAAGTTTCCAACCTTTCTCCGATTGGCCAGAGGACCTTCCATTGGGGAAATGCCTCAACTTACCCACCTTGGGTAGCCAGTGCAACACATGGCTTCTATTCAATAGGAAATATAATTATTGTCTATGTAGCTTTCAAGACAAGAACTTGAATGTGAAGCAAAACTGTATCATATACATGGGCTAAAAGTCGATTACTTCCTTTTTTTCTTTATTACCTAGAGATAGGAGACAGCTAGGCAGCTCAGTGGATAGAGCACAGGACCTGCAGTCAGGAAGACCTGAGTTCCAATCCAGCCTCAAATACTTATTAGCTAGGTAATCCTGAGTAAATCACTTAACTTCTGTTTTCCTTACCTGGAAAAGGAAATGGCAAACCACTCCAATATTTTTGCCAAAAACAGTATGGTCCATGGGGTAACAAGAGTCAGACATGACTAAACAGCAATAATTACCTTGAGATTAGCAGGCAGTGGTTTCCCATTCTTTTGGGCAATATGATCCACTATTTTTATTGCCCTGGCATTTTTCTTCTGTGATAATAGCCACCGAGGAGATTCAGGCACACACCTATAATTAGAATCAATGATTTGGCATCTTGTTCATTAAAAAGAATAATAGTTTTGGGGGTTTGGGAGAGGAAGTAGTCCTGTGATTTCATTCTTATGAGGAACTGCCAATGAAGAAATTCTCTACCAATGCAAATCTGAACCTTCTTTGTAATTTATAATCTTTGAGCAGGGCTTTTGTCATCCTTTTTTGTCATAGATCCCATCAGGCCCCTGCTCAGAATAATGTTTTGGAATAATTGAAGGAAATATTAAAGTTCAGTTAGATATTAATAAAAATAAAGACTTTTTTCTCATCCAGCTTCACGTATCCCCTGAAATCTATCTGAAGGGATCATTGCCCCATAAAGGGCATATTGTCAGGGTATGTGACAGTTATGTGACCCTGGGCAATTCACTTAACCCCCATTACCTAGCCCTTGCCACTCTACTGACTTGGAACTGATAGTTATTCTAAGATAGAAGGTAAGAACTGTTTTTTTAAAAAATATGTGGTGAATTAAATTGAATAAAGAATAATGAGGAGAGGCATAGCTAGGTAGCACAGTAGACAAAGTACCAGGAGTCAGGAGAACCTGAGTTCAAATCTAGCCTCATAAACTTCTTAACATGTGACCCTGGGCAAGTCACTTAACCCCAACTGCCTAGCCCTTGCTGCTCTTCTAGTCTTAGAACTGATATTAAAATAGAAAGTAAGGGTTTAAAGTAATAATAATAAAGAGGAGGAAGCCAAGATATTATTATTGCCTGGTCAAGAGCCAGTATTATATAACAGATCTCACCTCAGACACTGTGTATTCTTTTCTATATTTCAATTTCTGTTCTATCCTTTTCTGGACTTCAGAATCCTCCTCTGTAAAAGAAAGGCTCTAACTCTAGGGGAACTCTACATCTATGATGCTAAAACAAACCAGATTTTAAAAGTGAGTGAGTAGAGGCAGGAAATATGGAGTTTTCTTTCCAGAAATTTCACAAGAATTATGAATGTTTAGAACTGAAAGGTATTTCAGAGTTCATGTAGTCCAATCCCTAGTGGAAGAGTAATCCCTTTGCCATCCCACCTGCAAGATGTGATAAGCCTTTACAGTGAGGAGGAATCCATTCCTTTCTAAGAAAACCAATTCCCTTTTAAGATCTAATTGTTAAGAAGCTTTTATCAGGCAGCAAGCCCAAATGTCATTTGTAAATTCCACCCACTGGGCCTTGTTCTGCCTCTAAGGCCAAGTAGAATAGGGATGAGAATCCTTCTGCCCCATGATAGCCCTTAAAATGCAGGATTCTGTCATATTTCCCTTGTCTTCTCTTTTCCAGGCAAAACCACTGTTTCCTTCACCAGATCTTCATGTGCTATGAAGTCAACGCTGCCCTCCTCCAGTTTACCAATGTCCTTTCTAGATTTGGGACCCAAAACTGAACAAAATGCTCTGGGCAGAGTACAGCTGAACAATGACCTCCAAGACAGAAAAAAGGAAGGAATGATAAGAGAGAGCTTGAGTTGGCCAATGGATCAGAGAAAGGGCTTTTTCTCCCAAACATCTAGCCTGGGGATGGGAGGAGGGGAGAGAAAAAGAGAGGGAGGGAGGGAGGGAGGTTAGAAAAAGGGAAAGAGAGAGGGCTAAAGGGGGGGGAAGAAAAGAGGGGGATAAAGGGGAGAGGGGAGAGAGAGAGACAGACAGAGAGAGACAGAGAGACAGAGAGACAGAGAAACAGAGAGTGAGACAGAGAGACAGATAGACAGAGACAGAGAGAGAGACACAGAGAGAGACAGAGAGACAGAGAAACAGAGAGCAAGACAGAGAGACAGACAGAGAGAGAGAGAGAGAGAGACAGAGAGAGACAGAGACAGAGAAAGACAGAGAGAAAGAGAAACAGAGAGCGAGACAGAGAGACAGAGAGACAGAGACAGAGAGAGAGGAGGGCAAAAAGACTCAGGCACTTTAAACCTAGATCAAAGTTATATCATGAGGCTACATCCCATCTTCCCCAGACCCTGCAAGGCCCTGAACTGTTCAAATGGGCCTACAGCTGATATTCTGTTAACAATCATTTACCAGCTTTGGCTCAATCCTAGGCTTTTCACTAGGGGGAAAAAATCCTTTCTTAACTTCTTTCCTTTAATCTTTTATTTAGGGACAATTTGCTGGATAGCTTAGTAATCAGAGCTCTGGACCTGGAGTCAGAAAGGTCTGAATTCAAATTCCCCTTCCGACACTTAGCTATGTAACCCTGGGCAATTCATTTAACTTCTCTCTGCCTCAGTTTCCTCATCTTTAAAAAGGGGGAAATAAAGCTCCTACATCCCAGGATAGCTGGGACAATAAAATGAGATAATAAAGTGCTTTGAAAACCTTAAAGAACTATATAAATGTCATCTATTATTGTTGTTGTTATTGTTATCATTTAAAAAATGAACAGGTCTATATTTCATGCACCCCCAATCCCTACCCTCTTCCTAACTTACCTAGTCCCATAGAGGACACTGTCATTCTTCCAGTTACCCAAGTTCACAGCCTCAGAGTCAACATTGACTCTTCCCCAACTCTCATGTCCATTCAGTTACCAAGCCTTGAAAACTGTGTTTCTATAACGCTCAGATCTGCCTCCTCCTCTCCACTCACAGAAGGAAACCTTCCTTACCTCTTGATTATCTCTAACGGTAGCGTCCATGCATTTTTTTATCCTGCACACCTTTTGATAAAATACATACATATCTGAGCACACACTCCCAAAACATGTATATTGATAATTTAGAAACTATGGATACACACAATTAAGTGTCTCTACTTTATGGACAGCTAAGTAGCTCAGTGGTTAAAGCACTGGGCTTAAAGTCAGGAGGTTCTTTGTTCAAGGGTGACCTCAGATACTTCCTAGCTGTATAACTCTAGGCAAGTCACTCACCCTGATTGCCTAGCCCTTGCCCTTCTGCCTTAGAATTATTATTAAGACAAAAAATGAGCGTTAAAAAAATAAAAGCATAATCTGTGTTTAATATCCGAGATATAAAGGGAAGAAGGGCAAATATATGAAACAAAAAGACAGTTCCCAATCAATAAGTGGTAAAAGGATATGACCAGTTCTCAACAGAAAATCCACAAAGTATTAACAATCATAACATGGTAAAGGATCAGGAAGAATTGGATTCAAGTCCTGCCTTCAATGCATGCTAGCTGTATGACCCTGGGCAATTAACTCAATTTCTCATTGCTTTGGGCAACAATTTAGGACTATAAAGTTACAAAAAAGATCCTGGCCTATATTACTCAAGGGAGCTTTCTTATCTAGGAGTTCCCTATACCACTGAAATTGTTCTCTATTAGATTTCTCCAAATCTCTAATAATGGAGGAAATGCAAATCAAAACAACTCTTGGGTTTCATCCCATATCCTTAGAATTGACAAAGAAGACAAAAGATAGAAATAGTTAATATTGGAGATGTTGAGGAAAATTAGGCACACTAATACTTGGTTGGTGGACTTGGTCTAATCATTCTGAAAAGCAACTTGTGGAATTATGTGAAGAAAATGCCTAAAATATCCATGATCTTTGACCTAGAGATTCCACTGTTAGGCAAATAACCCAAAGAGATCTAAGATTAAAAAACAGGACAGTTAGGTAGCACAGTGTTCGAGTTAGGGTTCAAGTCAGGAGAGTCTGGGTTCAAATCTAGTCTCAGATACTTCCTAGCTATTTATAAAGATTAAATTTAACTCTCCCCTGATTGTGAAAATGAAATTAATTAATTCTCCCCTGATTGTGAAGATTAAATTAACTCCCCTGCCCATTTTTAGATTTAATCACCAAAAGTGTAAACATCCTACTTAATCATTAAGTCGGAGAGGTCTATGATCCATATGTGCAATAGTGGGTGACAAATCAGAATCAAACTGACTGCCCCCTAGGCAGTCCTAAGCAAAGTTTCAACTGTGATTGGTAGACATAAAATTAGGAGAAGGCATAAGAAGTGATGCAAAAGAAAGTATCTTTAAAAGGGTGTTACAACTTCTTGTGGGGAGATCTTCAGAGATCTTCAGAGAGATCTTTGGAAAAAAAACTTTGACTTCTTCTGGAGTTCTGAGTTCGAGTTGGAGGCTGGTGAAAAATCTGCTGACTGGATGTGAGACCCTGTTCCTGGTGAGATTGTCCTTGAATCTCTTCCTTTGGACTGACACATGGTGAGTGAAAAAGCTGACTCCTTTCCTGGATTTTCTGAAGAGACTGGCCTCAGAAGAGACCTACCACTTGAGAGAGGCTCCCTCCATCCCCAGGTCCTTGGCTCAAAGCCAAGGTCTCTCTGGCTAAGGACTAAACTCCCCTGCCTGGGTTGAACCAGGGATTGGAGCAAAATACTTAGAGCTTAGGCTAGATATCTTACCCTATCCTCTCTCTGATTTCCTACTTCACTCTTTCTATATTTTGTAAATAAATTGTTAACTAAATCTCTTTGGAGTTAATTAAATTCCTGGTGACCCTATTCTTAAATAATCCAGTCCAACCTTTATTTAAAAAAAACCCTTTTATCCTCCTTAACACCATATAACCCTGGACAAATAATTTAAACCCAGCTGCCTACTTCTTACTGCTCTTCTGCCTTGGAACCAATACTTAGTATTGATTCTAAGATGGAAGGGAAAGAAAGAGAATGGAAGAAACAAAGAAAGAAACAAGAAAGAAAAAGGAAGAAAGAAGTTTTAATTTAAATACACTAAAATATTTATAACAGCACTATTTATAGTAACAAAGAAAAGGAATGGAAAGAAAGAAATAAGTATATATCATTTATTATGTGCCAAGCATTGTGCTAAGCATTTGTTTTTTAAAATAAATATTAACTCTTTCATTCTCACAATAATCCTGAGAGGTATGTGCTATTATTACCCCATTTCACAGGTGAGTAAAGTGAAGCAAAAAGAGGCTGAATGACTTGTCCATGTTCACCAAACTACCAAGTTTTAGAGTCTGAATTTGAACTTAGATATTCCTGACTCTAGGCCCAACCTTCTATCCATTCCATCACCAACTACTTCAAGAACCAGAATCAAAGTAGATACAAATCTTTCTGGTAATAGCTAAAAACATTTTTGTGCTATATAAATGTGATGGAAGATTACCGTGATGTGAGGAGCAGGAAATATGATAAATACAGACAAATGTGGGAAGACAAATGAATTCATGTAAAGGGAAGTACATAAGCAGAACCAGGAAATTAACAGCAACATATACAAAAAATACAATATAAATGGGAAGAACAGCCACAATAAAACCAAAACCAAATGCTATAAAATTATAATACCCAAGCTTAGACATGAAGAAAAAAATAGGAGAATGCACTTCTCTTCCTCCTTAGCCAAGGTGGCTAACTACTGCTGGATTTGATGGATATGTTGGTTAGTTTCACTAAAGAGGTTTTTCTTTTTTCTTTTTGGCATAAACAACTTTACCTTGAAGGAACAGATGAGTTTGGGTGTGAAAAAATGAAAAAGACTTATATGAAGTGATACAAAGTGAAGTGAGCAGAACCAGAAGAACAACAATAAATAAATAAATAAATAAAGTACACAGCAACACCAATAAAGTATCATGATCAATGGTGAATGACAATTATTATCAGCAATGGAGGATCCAAGACAATGCTAAAGGACTCATGATGAAAAAGACTATCCAATGCTATAG
This sequence comes from Monodelphis domestica, assembly GCF_027887165.1. NCBI lineage: Eukaryota > Metazoa > Chordata > Mammalia > Didelphimorphia > Didelphidae > Monodelphis > Monodelphis domestica. Next base: position 442,538,106 of record NC_077228.1, on the reverse strand, counting down.
GAGGAAGTGACAAAGTCTGGATGCAACTTGAAGCATGCCATTCTTCACTTTCTTTCCTCCACAAATCTTTCTCTATGGTAAGTGATATGTGTCTCTTTCACAACATGATAAACATGGAAATGTGCATTGTACCATAACACCTGTCCAGCCTATATCATATTACCTGCCATCTTAGGGCAGGAGGAGGGGTGGGAAGGAAGGAGAGAACATGGATTGCAAAACATCAGAAAACAATTATTCAAAATTGTACCAATTGGACTAGCATGCAATCTGGAGGGGAAAATTCTTACTTTAAAAAAAAGTGTGTTTCTGTGTGTTTTCAATATGTTCTGTTTTACTGAAAGCCATTTGTTAATTGTGACACATCTTTTTGTAAAGGAAAAATATGTAACATTTTTTAATTTGATGATTCTTATAAGCAGTTTTTTCAAGAAATAACCAGCAAACTTCTTTGTGAAGAAAATGTCAGTGTATGTCATTGGGGGGGGGGTTGGATTTTTAGAAGATTTTTCCTTGTTTTGGTAAATAAGTGCTTTATGATTAAATCATTGCATTTTTCAAATATCTGAATCTAGAACTCTGAAAACATTTGGCAGCATATTGTGTCTCTTCTAATGTTTTTTTTCAATACATATCTTATTCTTCTTATGGGTTGTTTCAGGGATTCAATTAAGTGGTTAAATGCTGAAGTCAAGCAAATACATCTCTCAAATATTCAAAGGGATCTGTGATCTTATCGATTCCAAAATCCCCCCCAAGATCAATGAATGAATGAATGAACAGAAATTTAAGTGTTTGTTATGTGATAAATATGGAGAATTCAACAACAAAAAGAAATAGTTCATGCCTTTAAGGAGCTAACTTTCTGATAAAGGAGACAATATGTAGATAAAGATAGGTAGGTAGGTAGATAGATAGATAGATAGACAGACAGACAGACAGACAGACAGACAGACAGACAGACAGACAGATAGATAGATAGATAGATAGATAGATAGATAGATAGATAGATAGATGATAGATAGATAGATGGATAGATGGATGGATAGATGGGGATAGATAGATAGATAGATAGATAGATAGATAGATAGATAGATAGATAGACAGACAGACAGACAGACAATTTATACAAAATAAATGCAAGGTAATTTGGAGAGAGATGGCTAAAGGAACTGAATCAATAAAACAAATTTCATGTAGACAGTGGCCTTTGAGCTGAATGTTGAAGGAACTAAAGGCAGAGGGAGAAGGGAATGCTTTACAGGCATGGGAGTGAGGATTAGGAGAATGTTGAATACAGAAACATGAAAGCAGAGGTGGAGTGAGGAGTAGCAAGAACACTAGTTTGGATGGATATAGAGTACAGGAAGAGGAAAAAATACAATATGTCTAGAAAAGTAAGTCTAGTCGCTCTGTATGTTTAGAAAAGGCCAGGTTATCGGGACTTAAAATGTCAGGTAGAGTTTGTATTTTATCCTAGATTCAGGAGGGAGTCATTGGAATTTATTCAGTCAGGGGAGTGATATGGTTAGAATTTAGCAGCTCTGAAGAGGATGGATTGCAGAAGGTAGACTTGAGGAAATTAGACCAAGTTGGAGGCCATTGCACTACTCCTGGAAAGGGATGCTGAGAGCCTAAATTTAGTGTTGTGTCTGTATGAGTAGAAAGAAGGGGATAAATATAAAAGATATGGCAAAGATAGTTAAGGATAGTGCCAAAGCTATAAACCTAAGTGATTTGGAAGGATAGTTATTCCCTTGAAAGAAATGGGGAAGTTCAGTAGAAAAAATAGAAAATATTTTTATATTTTTTATATTTTTATTATTTATATATATATATTATTATATAAAATATTATATAATATTTTATTATTATATATAATATAATATGTCATATTATATTATAGAAAATTATAGAAAAAATCATACAGATCCAAACTCATATAAGACTATTCATCATGTGTGAGTTGATCTCTCCCATTGAAAATTACTTACCAGTAATAGAGCAAGAAGAGGAAAGTTGGTAGAGAAACAGTCAGCTGTAGCCATCGCCAATAGGGAATAATATAAGCAATTCCAGAGAGTACTACCAAGCCAACTGTAAAATTCATCTGGTAGACAATAGACACCGTTCTTCTGTACGCTGGGCCAACAAATTCTGTTACTAAAATAAAAGACATTTAGATATTTTGTTGTTGTTCTTCAGTAGCTTCAGTTATGTCCGATTCTTTGTGATCTTATTTGGGATTTTCTTAGAAAAGATACTAGACTGGTTTGCCATGGCCTCCTCTGGCTCATTTTATAAATGAGGAAACTGAGGCAAACAGGGTGAAATGGCTTGCCTGGGGCCATATAGCTAGTAAATGGCTGAGACTGGATTTGAACTGGTCTTCCTGACTCCAGGCCTGGAGCTTTATCCACTGTGTTACCTAGAAGTCCATGAAATAAAGGTTTTTAATGGTCATCAATGAAGCTTATAACCAATAGGAAAAAACTAGACCCTCTGCTTTCAAAAGCCTTGTATTTTGGAACCTTTATTCTTATTTCCTCGAAGTGAGATCATAAACAACCTCTTCCTAGGAGGCCTGATGATTTCTCTAATATCAGGTTACTAAAATGTCCAGAAGGTGGTAGATCCTTGTATCTCCTTTATCCTTCCCTAGAAAAGTACACAAAGGATAAACGATTTCCCATCCTTTGCCACTGAGAAAATGATTAATGCCCACTAGCTTCATGCAACTTTTCATTGAGACTTGAAAAGGTGAATCTGCTTAAGTTATTTCCCTCTCCCAAAATCTTGCTGAGTTTGAGAGGCACTATGGTACAATAGCTACAGTGATAGGACAGCTGGGTAGTACAGGAGATAGAGCACAGGGCCTAAAGTCAGGGGTTCAAATCTGGCCTCAAATACTAACAGGTCACATGACCCCAGACAAGTCATTTAACCTTGTTTGTCTGTTTCCTCATCTGTAAATTGAGATAGAGAAGGAAATGGCAAACCACTCCACTATCTTTGCCAAGAAAACCCCAAATAGGCTCAAAGAGTTTGACATAACTGAAACAATTGAATAACAACAAATGGTACATACAGTGGAAAGAATACTGGATTTTAAGTCAGAAGATCTGAATTCAAATCCATTCCCTATCACTTACTACCTGTGTGACTTTGGGCAAGTCATATAACTTCCTTGAGTCTCAGTTTCTTCATGTGTAAAATGAAGGCACTGGACTTGATGGCCTCTAAAATCCTTTCTAGCTACTCTAAATCTAGGATCCTATAAAACCTTATGACTTAGGGGAGGAGGGTGCTCAGGCTTTAAAGGAAACTTGTAAAGTATCATTATATGGTATTCCTCAGGTATTTAGACATTCCTCAGGTTTTGGTTCCTGGTGGTAGGATTTTCTAAAATAAGTTTTGCTCCCTTTAGTAAAGTTCCTTCCCTTTTCTCCTCCTGTCTCCATCTCAAAGCACTTTTAAAAATATACTATAACTATAAAAACTATAATATATATATATATAACTATAACTATAACTATAAAAGGCTATTAAAAAAGTGAAATGACTTACCCAAGTGACTGAAGCCAGATGCAAAAACTCCAGTCTTTTCTAGTATTCACCTTCCCACAACCCCAACCCTCAATCTGGGCTAAAGAGTACTTCATCCCTCATCTGTATCAAGAAGAATAACTTCTCTGACCTGGTCTCAAATGTATTGTATCCCCTAACCACTCCTCTTATTTAAGTTCATGGAACCACCAATAATTACACAAGATGTATCCAGAAGTCCAGCTCCCCTTGCTGACCAGTCCTTGCAGTAAACGAAAGATGACCAGAGACGCATAGTTGGGTGAGATGGCCATGAGGACTCCAGAGAGAGAACTGATGAAAACTGTAGTTAAGAGACACACTTTGCGACCAAACCTGCAGAGAAACAAGTAGAATCATGAGATAAAGAACAAGACAAGAGATTTTTGAAAACTGAAGTAAGGGCAATATGGCAGACCAGATCCAGACTCCCACAACTGGTTGAGGGAGCAGAGTTTAGGACTCCTCATTTCTAATGCGATATAATGGTTTTACCCAGAAAAGGTACAGTAGGCTAGTTGAGAAAATCATTGCTTTGCTCAGCTTTACTGAGGTTCATCTTTTGGTGATATATGGCCCATTTAAAAGGTGAGGTGCAAGGGAAGCTGGGTAGTGTAAAAATGGAAATTTGAACCTTGGACTTCAATCCCCAGAAGTCCTTGCTCTAGTTCCCAGGATGTCCTCTAGTATCACCTGAGTTCCCACCTGCAGGGGATCAAAATTTCTATTTAAACTAGCTGTAAAGCCTACTGGGTCTCTCTTCCTACTTCCGCTTCCAAGCAGACACGTCTCTCATGATGTAAGTGAAATTGAATGAGCCTTTCAGCCCTCCTAAGCATGGGCTTTCTTACTTGTATTTTCTTAAATTCTTAATCTTTAATAAACCTCATAAATATAATACTTCTACCAGAAAAACTAATTTTAACTGCTACAGTAGCTCAGTGGATTGAGATCCAGGCCTAGAAATGGGAGATCCTAGGTTCAAATCTGGCCTCAGACACTTCCCAGCTGTGTGACCCTGGTGTCCTTGGGTAAGTCATTTATTATCTCTAGGTCTCAGTTTCCTCATTTGTAAAATGAAAGACTTTAGACTATGGCCTTGTAAGAGCCTTTTCCTTTCAGCTCTATATCTATGAATCTATAATCCATGAGATCACAGATTCATTGAACTAATGAAGAAATTTTGAATGAAGAACAAGTAATAAAGGCTCAAGGTCTTTGTTTATGCCCCATAGATTCTGGGATAGACAGGACTTGTGATTTCACTAACATAGAGAGCTCCCTGATGAGAAAATTTCTTCTGTAAATGCAAGTTTTCAGCTTCTCTTTAATTCATGGTCTTAAAGAGTTGCCTTGAATAAGGGACTTTGTTCAATTTCTTGTACTTTTTTTCACAGCTTCTAATATGGTTTTAAGAAGCAAATATTTCTTTAACTGATTTAGAAATGGAAGCCCCTACATACCTGTCTGCTACGTAGCCAATTCCCATAGATCCAAGAAAGAATCCAGCATTCACACTGGATTGGATTAGGTCTAACTTCCAGGAATCTGCACATACCAGGTTAAACTGAGGAGACAAACCATCATTAGAAGAAATGCAATTACAAAGAAAGAAAAACCATTTTGTAAAACAGAGCTTATACAAAGCCAATACAAACAGTGTACAAGAAATCATATTGTATATCTTGGGGGTTCCATTCTTCTTACCTTTACCTTTCTTCTCTCTTTGTTATAGATTTTGGTGGTGGTGGCCCAGGCTGCTATTTTCCATAAGATTTTTTTTTAATCCCTTACCTTCCATCTTAGAATCCATACTGGGTATGGAATCTAAGGAAGAAAAGTAGTAAGAACTAGGCAATGAAGGTTAAGTGAGTTGTCCAGAGTGACCCAGTTGGGAAGTATCCAGAATATGCTGGAGGAGGCTGCTCCCCTCCCCCTCTCCATGTGGGCATTTCTCACATGACCCTCCCCTCTGCCCAGCAGCCCAATGGGAGTACTTCCTCCCTTCTGTATCTGGGGTAAGGTGGAAGGCTCACAAGAGGCATGAGGGCTGCAGTTTGGGCACTCGGTCTCCCCATCACTGGGCTAAGGTATTGAGAGAGAATCAGTTGATAAAGGATGTCTGACCAACTCCTTTCCACACATACTCCATATGCTCTTTGCTGTTAGGATACAGTTTAGACCAAAGTTGAACAATGGCTGTCCTTTGAGACCTATTTCAAAAGCAGGCCAACCGAGTAAAACTTATGTTATGTCTCATCCTCCCTTAACACTCTCATTTGCATCTCTCTACTCTAATTATGATTATTTATTGTGAATAATAGTCAACTTTATATCTCTTCTGTAAGTTCCTAGATATCTTCTCTTTTCTCTTTCTTTCTATCTCATATATATGTAAATATATATATATATATATATATATCTTTTCTAAATAGTCCTAGCCATTCTTCCTTACAAGAAAAGCATAGAGCTCTTTATACAATTAATATTTAATGTATTTATTGAATTATCTACATTTGAAAATTAATCTATTTATACTCATATGAGTCTTTCCTCATACAGTTTTTATGAAAGGCAGGAAAACATGAATAGTTTCTCAAAACAAAACTAAAATGGTTAAATACCTTGGAAGAACAGTCTTAATACTACAAAGCTAAAGATTAATGAAATAACTCAATCAGTGAAATATGCTTAGGAATAGGAGCTGAAAAGTGGACTCATTTGAAAAGGTAGAGGAAGATCCCACAATTAAGCCATGCCTGAGCAATGGAGTATTTATTATTCCCTCTCAAATATTTACCTGGAAATGGGATACTATTGTACTATAAGAAATGATAAGCCAGATGATTTCAGAAAAAGCTGGAAAGATCTGCAGGAACTGATGCAGAGTGAAATAGGCAGACCTGGTAGAACACTGTACCCAATAATATCAGCCAAATATTGGATTATCTGTGAAAACATGGCTACTCTCAGCAATGCAATGATCTGGGATAATCCTGAAAGACTTAGGATGGGGAATGCTAGGCTAGCCACCTCCAGAGAAAGAACTACTGGAGTCATATTTCATATCAATGTATTTTGGGTTTTATTTGGGGGTTTTGGTCATGTATGACTTTGGATGTGTGTTTTGCAAGACAATTAAAAATATTTACCTGATTTCTATAGTTTGTGCCTATCTGTAAAGGACCAAAACCTAGCTCTATGTTTCTTTTCGTTTCTCCTGAATTATTTTATTCTATTCTGCATTATAGTTATGAAGATAGAATTGACTCTCCCTTTGTCTATTTTAAGTTAATCAAATCAAGAACTTGAAGTGCCCCTACTTAGTGCCTAGCTAACCATTAAGTAAGAGAACTCTCTTTATGAGCATGTTGAAATCTCCCAGATTTACATGCTGGGACTCCCCAATGAATCATTTCACATATCCACCTTATATCTCTAAAGATCTTTTGGCTAGAGGTGCATACAATATTGTACTATCTAAGAAGAAATTACAATAACTGGAGAGAAGAGGAAATAAAAGAGGACAAAACCAGTGACTGACTGGTAGACCCATTGACAAAAAGCCAATTAGGGGGCAGTCCCTTTGGTGTAAGAGTTTACGATCCAAATAAATGTGTTCAACCCCCTTTAGTTTAATTAATTTATAATTAATTTATAATTTATTATATATATATAATTTATAAATTAATTTATAATTAATTAATTATATCAAAGTTCATTCTGGATCTTCAATGCAGTTTAGGCTTCTTTATGGCACTCTCTCCAAACAGTTCACTTTCTTGATTTCAGGAGTTAGGGAATTTCTTTTCCTGAAATTTCTCTCAAAAAAATTTTTAATCTTGGATTTTACAAAAATTCTACAATCCCCCTGAGGAATGTGTTGACCAACACCTGGATCAACTCAGGATACATGTCTGAGTTATGGGGTATATGAATCAATTGTCAAAAAAAATCCATTTGATTAACTTAAAATAGACAAAGGGATACTTAATTCTATCTTCTCATAGTCATTGTGTTCATGCCTTATGACTAAATTGTAACAATCAACAAACATTTATTAAATGTCTCTGTGCCAAGCACTGTGCTAGGTACTAGGAACACAAAGACCTAAATAAAAGAGTCTCTGCCCTCAAGAACTGTACATTCTGCTAAGAGAAAAGGGCACTTATATGATGCAGGAGATAGAAGGAGATAGAAGCCTACAGAGTCAGGAAGATTCATTTGTCTGATTTCAAATCTGGCCTTAGACTTTTACTAGCTGGTGACGCTGGGCAAGTCACTTAACCCAGTTTGTCTCAGTTTCCTCCTATGTACAATGAGTTGGAGAAGGAAATGGCAAATCACTCTAGTATCTTTGTCAAGAAACCCCCTATTAGTGTTACAAAGAGTCAGGCATGACTGAAACAAACTAAACAACAAAGATAGAAAACATCAATACATATGAAACACATATAAGAGAAATATAAAGTAACTGGGGAGGGGGAAAACTTGGGGAGTTAGGAAGGCACTAGCAGTTGTGTGGACAAGGAATATCCTTATACATAAGGCGGCATGAAGTGAGTCCTACAGGAAATCAAGAATTCCAAGAAGTAGCAGTGAAGAATGAGAGAATTCCAGATGCAAGGACACCTTGTGCAAAAACAAGAAGTAAAATGTTGTATATGGTATGGGAAGGAGAGTAATGTATAAGGTTGAAAGGTAGGTCAGGGAGAGGGTTAAAGGACTTTAAAATTAAAGAGAGGAGACAGTTAGGTGGCTCAATGAATGGAGAACAGACAGGTGACTCAATGGATGGAGAGCCAGAGGTAAGAGGTCCTGGGTTCAAATTGACCTCAGACATTTCCTAGTTATATGACCCTCAGCAAGTCACTTAAGCCCCATTGTCTTGCCCTTACTGCTCTTCTGCCTTGGAACCAATACACAGTATTGATTCTAAAATGGAAGATCAGGGGTTTTGTTTTTTTAAATCAAACAGAAAAGTAGATACTGAGTATCCCAAAATTCCTTGTGCTGGTTAAAGCTTTAGTACTCGAAACTTGAAGAAACCCTACATTTGATGTTACAAGAAATAAAGAGCCACTGAAGTGATATGGTCAAATAGTAATTTACAAAAATTAGTTTGAAGACTACCTGGAAGATGAATTGGAGAGAAGCGATTGGAGGCAGAGAGACAAATTAGGAGACTCTTACAATATATTATCTGGGTGAGAGGTGAAGTAGATCCAAAATAAGGGGGTAACTGCATGAGTCAAGAGAAAAGTATATATTTGAAAAGATGTTGTGGGGTTAGAAAGGATGAAGCCAGCAATTGTTCAGCGGCAAAGGAGCAGAGAAGGCAGATGATAGGAATAATGCAAGGAGTGAATTTAGCAGTGAACGAGTACGAAGTTTGAGAGCAGAGGTGATATTTAGTTGAGATGATTAACTATTATTCTTTTGAGAGTGGAGTTTGGGAAGGCAGGACAGAGTAGACAAGCACGACTAATAAAATTATGTGCTTAATCAACATTCATTGAATTGAGTTGAGCTGAACTGATTTTTTTTAATTAATTAATTAATTAAGAATATTTTTCCCTGATTACATGATTCATGTTCTTACCCTCTCTCTTCCCTCCCCCCTCCTGGAACTGACAAGCAATTCCACTGGGTTTTATATATATATATATATATATATATAATTGTTCAAAACCTATTTCCAAATTATTCACTTTTGCAATAGTGATCATTTAAAGCCAAAATCCCAGTCATATTCCCATCAAGCCATGCAATTGATTATATGTTTTTCTTCTGCATTTCTACTCCCACAGTTCTTTCTCTATATGTGGATAGCATTCTTTCCCTAGGTTCCTCTGGATTGTTCTGGATCATTGCATTGTTGCTAGTAGAGAAGTCCATTATGTTCGATTGTACCACAGTCGATCAGTCTATGTGTACATTGTTCTCCTGGTTCTCCTCCTTTCGCTCCACATCAATTTCTGGAGGTATTTCCATGAACTGATAGATTTAAACCCACAATCATAACTTGTGTGTAATCAGGAACTGACTATTTATAAATTCTGGCTATATGAAACATTGCTTTGTTATTAAAGAAATAAGTGTCAGGTGCTATTGGTCCTAAGTAGAGGCTAAGGTCAAAAGTGCTTCTGTTTTTATTTTCTTCTATAATTATTGTAACTTTGGAATAAAGCCTACTTGCTCTCTTTCTTTTCCAATATAATTAAACAGTCAGTGGCAGCAGAACCTAGGCCTTGGTTCAGAGATCTTTCCATCAAACCATTTGCTTCTAATTGGAAGAAATTCGATTTACAATTGAAAGGCTTACTGTCTGTTAAGTGATAGATTAATCCATATTGATTTATCATTGTTGAATGGTATTAGCCATATAAGTCATTATTATACCTAGGACATTTCTTACTACATCAATGACCATATTCCTTTGGAAATATAGTCCAGATAAACATCCTTTATAGCTAAGCCTGTATTATCAGAGACAGAGAGGAAATGGAATTAAATTCTACACTCTTCTGGTCAATAGTAGGAGTATATTCAATAGAGACAAGTTATGTGGGTAAAGTGTTTGTAGAACTTCCCCTGAGAAATAAGAAATTTATTCAGAAACAGCCCTGAGATATATATCACCTCACCCCTCCCAGACTGACTGAAATGACAAAAGGGCAAAGTGACAAATGCTGGAGGAGCTATGGGAAAATTGAGACAATAATGCACTGTTGGTGGTACTGTGGACTAATCCAGCCATTCCTGAGAGCAATTTGGAATTACACCCAGACAGTTATAAAACTGTGTATGCCTTTAGACCCAGCAAAACCGTGGCTAGATCTGTTTCCCAAGAAGATTAGGGAAGACGAAAAGAACCCCTAGGTTCCAAAATATTTATAGCTGCTCTCTTTTTGGTGGCAAAGAATTGGAAACTGAGGGGATTGCCCATCAGTCACAGAATGGCTGAATAAATTGTGATACATAATTACGATGGAATGTGGCATAAGAAGCAAAAACTGGCTTTTTTTTTTTAACTTTGAAAGAACCATATTAGATAATGAACTGTGAAATGAGTAGAACCACATAAACATTATACATAGCCACAGAAATAATACTAGAAGAATAAACTAAGAATTGTATTGATTTAGAATCTTGACCCCTAGAGACTACATTTCCCACAATCCCCTTTTCCTTTATCTGTTTGTGCATCTCCTTACGTGGGGGAAGTTTTGAGTTTCTGTTTCCTGCCCATGTGGTCTCTCTGGTTCCATGGTGGAAGAGGGAGGAACTGCTTTTGGTTTTTGCCAGCCTTACTTCCTTGAAGGAAAAGGGGATTGTGGGAAATGTAGTCTCTAGGGGTCAAGATTCTAAATCAATACAAACCTTCCTGTGATCCTTTGGGAGACTAGTCTCCCCAATGGATCATGAAAACATTACTAACATAACTTTAACTAGAGGTATATACAAATGTTACAGAATGTAACATCCAGAAAGGTGAACAGAAAAATACATGAAAGACTTCATTTATATGAGCATGTTGGCCCCCCTGATGATAGCCTATGTGATTCAGGGAGGGTGGGGATGAGTTCAGACACTATTGGATGGGATCTATTATGAAGACATGAAGAAAAGTAACTTAAATATATAAATTTGTCATTTCATTTGTATACTGTCTTCTTTATCTATATATATGGAAACACTTGGTTTGTTTGGGTTTGTAAGTAATTGGAATAATAATAATAAATTTAAATAAATTTTTAAAAAGATATGAAGAGAGGTCCACCTCCCCCCAGGACATTTCCAATTGGATATTCTGTAAGCATCCATTATTCAATATGTCTAAAACAGAATTCATTTTCTGTCCTACTAGTCAGAAGTATCAGAGTCATCATGGGAACAAGGCAAATCTCCCAAATGCAGAAGAGTAAGAGAACTGGGACAAAAATAATTGGGAAATATTTAAGTAAGTAAATATAAATATAATATGACAGATATAATATTGTTGTTTTCCAAGTCTAGGTTTTCTAAGGACCACTAGGTGACCCATTAGCTCTAGCATCAAGAAGACTTATCTTCCCGAGTTCAAATCTTAATGGCTGTGTGACTCTGGGCAAGGCAGTTAACCCTGTTTGCCTCCATTTCATTATCTATAAAATTACTTGTCTCTTTGCCAAGAAAACCCCACATAGAGTCATGAAGAGTTGGACATGACTTCAAAAAAGACTGAATAACAACAAATGTAGCCCAGAGATCATTTCTAGTTGAGTTTGACACCACTGAACCTAGATCATCCCCCCTTTGTATCTTCCTTCTTTGTTACCCTATTTGCAACCTCAGTTATCCTCAACCTTTTGTTCTCTCTCATTCCCATATAACCAATTATTGCCAAATCTCATCAGTTTTGCTTCCATAAGATGACTCTCATTTATTCCCTTCTTTCCATTCCTTAGCTCAAGCCCTTATTTCCTTTTACCACAACAATTAAAATAGGCACCTAATTGGTCTCCCTGCCTCTAGTTTATCTCCTCTCCCCCATCCATCTCCCCTGTAACTGCCAAAATGATATTCCTAGATATAAGATAATTGATATTCATTAGCACATATATGAAATGCTCTCCCTCCTTTTCTCTGTCTTTTCCTACCATAGCTCACATACCATTTTCTACAAGAAGCCTTTTCTGACTCACCCCAGTTTTAGTGTCCCCTAAACCCCTTTCCTAAATTACTTTATGTTTGCTTTATATACACGGGGGGAAACCCTGCATTTAGATATACTGATTTATGGACATATTTCCCCCAGAAAAATTTAAACTCCAGGAGGGACTTCATTTTTGTCATTACCTCCAATAGCTAACATACTGCCTAGAACATAGTAGGTCTCTATTTTTAAGCATAAAAGTTGCATATATATGAAGATATATATATATATATGTAAACACATACATGTATGTTTATTTGGTTTTGCTTTTTTAAAGATAAATCTATTTATTAAAAATCCTTTTAATCCCCATTGGAAATACCTTTCTGAAGTCAGAGTGCTATATTCTCTCTGTCCCCTAATAGTCAGTTACTACTGACCTCTTGAACTCTGTACTTAAGCAGTGGTTATTCTTCTCACATTAGTTGTTTTAGAATAGATCCTGTTACCTTATAGGGATATTGTTTTTCTGGGGAGAAAGGCAAAAAATTAAAAGGACCTATCAGCTTTTAACCACTCAATATGAAGCCTTTACTGTCCTCATCTGTCAAACTTGACTTCCATTTTCTACTAACATCTTTCCCCAAATGTTTCATCATTCATCTCTGCTTACTGGCTTCCCTGGCTTTCCTTAAATCCCAACTAAAATCCCATATTCTACTGAAAGCTTTTTCTGTTGTTGAGTCGTTTCAGTCATGTCTGATTCTTTGTGACCCCATTGGGGTTTTCTTGGCAAAGATCCTAGGGTAGTTTGTCACTTATTTCTTCAGCTCATTTTATATATGATGAAACTGAGGCAAACAGGGTTAAGTGACTTACCCAGGGTCACACCCTAAGTACATGTCTAAGGCCAACTTTGAACTCAGGAAGTCTTCCTGACTCCAGACCTGGCACTGTATCCACTGTGCCATCTATCTGCCTCAAGCCTTTTCCAACCCCTCTTAATTCTAGTGCCCTTCCTCTGTTAATCATTTCTCATTTATCCTGTAAAAAGCTTGTTTGTACATATTTGCCTGTTATCTCTCCCCATTGGATTATGAGCTCCCTGAGGTCAGGGACTATCTTTTGCCTTTTATTGTATCCACAAAGCTTAGCACAATGCCTGATACATAGTAAGCACTTAATAAATATTTATTGTCTAAGTGACTATTTCTTTTAACCTGTCACAAAATTTCAGCACAGGCTAAAGTAAAAATTTCACTCCCACCCTCACCTTTATTTATTCTCCAAGAGTTGTGGCTCTCCCTTTCTTCAAAGTTTATCTAAAACCACTTCCTCTTATTTGAGTATATGTTTTAGGGTTTTGGTTTTGTAAGATTGTTCACTTACAGTAATGAATAATATGGAAACATGTTTTGTGTGATAATACATGTATAACCCAGATAGAAATGCTTGCCAGCTACAGGAGGGGAAAAGAAAAAAGGGAGGGAGACAACTTGGATTGTACTTCAGAAAACTCAGGTGGAAATTTATTATTAAAATAAAAAATAAATAAAGCCACCCCCTCCAGAAAGCTCAACCTGATCAACCCACCCTGCTGCTAACATTTCTCTACTATCTCCCAGAAGTTTGAATGGATCATAAAACAAAGGAGACACACAACAGGCAAATGTAGGCAATGGTGCTTTGTGATGCCATTGTTTTATGTTGTTTTTAATAAAAAGAGGATGGAGACTGGGGTATCTATTTTTTTGCCTCTTCCCAACGTTGTTTGGCATCATAGGATACTAATGACTTCTCTCCAATGGCAATGATGCAAATAATCATAATCAATCCAAATCTAGGTTTTTGTTATTCTTTGTTATCTTGCCAATATCCTCTCACAAATATGCCACAGGGATAGGGGAAGGAGTGTCATCTAACTTGCTGGGGGAGGGGGGGGGGAGGGTGCTTCCTCTCATGTTCTTGATACTGGTGGAACCCAAAGGCTGATCATTGGTTATCAAAATTCTCGACAAATGACCAGTGCATCTTTTTCCTGTAGTCATTCATTTTCCTGAGGATGTCCCTTTTACTACTTCTCCTTCAAAATTCCTTAGACACTTGACCTTGAGCAAGAAGTTTAACCTCTGTTGTTATTTTAGTTTTTTTACTACCCTCACCTGCCAAACTTGGCTTCCATCTACTACTTACTTTCTTAACTATCTACTTTCTTAACTATCAAGGGGATGAAATTAGCACTTGTGCCTCAGGGATATTGTGAGGATCAAATGAGATGATATTTGTAAAAAAAACAATTTTTTTAAGCAATCAGCACAGTGCCTAGCAAACAGTAGGTGCCATGTTGTTCTTTTTTCCCTTCCTTTCCCCATAAAGTGCTAATAAGCATGACTCATTATAAAAATTGTTATAATGGTCTCCTTTTCTCCTCCCCTCTCCCATCACAAATTCCCAATCCTAGGCAGCTCCCAAGTACCCCAGCTGCAAAATTGTGGCAATCACAACTGATTGGGTGCTTGCTTCCAGCCTCGGTCTGCCTCCTGCTTAATTAGAGGATGAAGAAACAGGAGAGACAAAGATTCTTCTTTCTAGGCACAATAAAAAGTAGTAGAGCAGTGCTGTTTCCAAATTCAAAATCAAATGCCCTGTCCCAGGATAATTTCCAAGTTTTGTAGGGGCAAATGTGGTTCATTATCAGGAGTTTTAAATAGCCATCAAATGTTAGAGTTGAGAAGGAACTGGGCTGGTTCAGTTCCCCTGCCTCTAGGAACATTTTCACCAGGGATGACACTTGCTGATTTTCCACTTGCTTAAGAAGACTCCAGGGACAGAGTGCTGAGCTTCCCCTGGCAAATCCATTCCGATATTTACCAGCTCATCCAAAAGAGCTTACCTTCAAGCATTGCCTTTTTTAAACTAAAAAGAACAAAACATGACAAACTCCTCCTTTCTGTCCCTCAAGAATCCAACCTAGAGCCAGAGAAGAAGTCAGTGCCAGCCACTCTTCCTTGCTTTTTTGGTTCCCTCCCCATGAGTTTCAACAGGCATTCAGTACTGCTTTTATTATCTTCACCTCCACCTTAAAGTATTTTTTGTTCTCTGTGTCCCACAGGGAGCAAGAAATCAAGTTGGTCACAGTTCTCCCATAACCCTTGGTCCCCAGGCTGCTGATCAGATAGCATTCCCTAGAGATGTCAGACTCAGGAAATCTTGAATAGGTTATTTCAAAGTTCACTAGGATTGTGAGATCTTTTTCAACCTGATTTTGAAGGTATGTGGAAGAGGAGTCTTCCAAGAAGGGAGCATCAAGCAGAAAGAAACACAGTGAGCAAGGTCAAGCAGCACATCTGATTTCTGGATTCTTTGCCCTCTCCATCACTGCAACAGGATGGCAGTAATGGCATTCCCAGCTGATGGGACACTTCCTACCAGCCTCACCCTTCTTCCTGCTTTGTTCAGGAATGGTTTAACCAAAGGAGAGACAAAGACCAGACTTTCCAGGCCATTACTCCAAAATAAAAAGATGTCAGTGTTCCTCTACATTATTTGCCCTGATTGGGTTCTTCCATCATGGAAGTTCTTATGTATAATTATAAACAGAAGTATGGGTGGCCACCTATACCCTTTTTGTTTATACATCTGTGAAGACGTCCTTTTAAGAAGAGGAGAGACATTATCCATGCTTCAGATGACTCAAGGCAGAGGGGAAGAGTGGACATTGATCCTGTTTAGATTTCTCATAAGCAAGAAAGATACATATTTAATCAAACAAGCTTACCTGCCAACAGGAGAACACCTAAGAAGATGCCATCATTTATATAATCCTGAACTCAAGAGAGAAAAATGAAAGCCCAAGTGGAATAAGTCTCTTAAGGAAGCTCTCTGATTGGCCTTAACAAAGAGAGGTATTGGGGAATGAAGGGATTAGCCTTGTCTGAGAGCCCTCTTCCTATCCCCATGGTTCCCATTTCTTGCTACAAGCTCCATAAGGCATCTTTTGCAAACTGGAACTCCCTTCTAATCACAGGAACTCTAAGAGTCATGAACTACAAGAAGTGGGGTGCTTGGAAATCAATTTTTAAAGGTTAAACTTTGCCTGTTAAAAGTATTTATGGTTTTATTTTTTAGGGTAATTTTAATATTCTCATGATTGGGATTTAGTCACGCTTTGATTTTTAAAGTGATTCTCAGCTTAGTTTTTGTTGATGCTGATTAGAAGAAATTTTCTCTCATTCACTTTTTTTGAACTTGTATGTATCCGTTGTTTAATTTTAAGTATGTTGCTGCTTATTCAATGATATTGTTTTTACAGTGTTACAATTTAAGTACTGTGTCAATTTTTCTTTGATGGGATATTCCTCTCTCCTCTCTGATAATTTTACTTTACCTTTTCCTGATTTTGAGGAAGCTATTCTAGCTTGTGTTGAATGCATTTCTAGTTTGAGAGGGTTTTGATATTTTCTTTAGATTTTCTGATTATTCCGTGTAATTTTTACAATTTTATTTTTCATTTACTTAGTGGTGTTTTCAGACTCAGACATGTACCAGCTGTGTGACCCTGGATAAATCATTTAACCCTATTTGCCTCAGTTTCCCCATCTGTAAAATGAGCTGGAGAAGGAAATAATAAACCAAACCAGTATCTTTGCCAAGAAAACCCAAAATAGGGTCACAAAGAGTCAGACATGACTGAAAAACAACTGGCCATTCTTAGGCATCCTTTCTCCCCTAACTGTTTTACTTTTGCTATAATTAATGGCTTATGCCGATGTGGCTATGTGCTTTTTATTTGTGGCATGCCGTTTGCACTGTTATTGGCTCCAAGTAGGGACATTACAAAAATTTGTGTTTTTTTTCATATTCTTGAGTTCACTTCTGTTGCATTGATAGCAATTAACGTATTTGCTTATTGTTTATTCACAATTTATTAAATGCTCATTTATATATATATATATACATGTATATATATAATTTATTAAATGAGCTGGTGGCTCAGTGAATTGAGAGCCAGGTCTAGAGACAGGGAGGTCCTGGGTTCAAATCTGACTTCAGACACATACCAGCTGTGTGACCCTGGTCAAGTCACTTGACCCCCCCATTGCCCTTACCACTCTTCTGCCTTGGAAACAATACACAGTATTGATTGCAAGACAGAAGATAAAGGTTTAAAAGGGGGGAGGGGGCAGCTGGGTGGCTCAGTGGATTGAGAGCTATGCCCAGAGATAGAAGATCCTGGGTTCAAATTTGACATCAGATACTTCCTAGCTGTATGACCCTGAGCAAGTCACTTGACCCCCGTTGCCTAGCCCTTACCACTCTTCTGCCTTGGAAACAATACACAGTATTGCTTCTAAGACCAAAGGTAAGGGTTTAAAAAATACATAAAAAAGAATTAAGTTCAGATCTGATCTGGCCATTTTGGAGAGCAATTTGGAATTAAACTAGAGAGGTATGAACCTGTGTATACTCGTAGACCCCGTGAAACCATTGCTGGATCTATTTCCCAAGGAGATCAGGGGAAAAGTAGATGTTCCAAGGTATTTCTAGCAGCTCTCTTTGTGGTGGCAAGAACAAGATTATGTCCATCAATTGAGGAATGGCTAAACAAATTGTGATAAATGGTTGTAATGGAATACTACTGTGCCATAAGAAACAATGAGCAGATTAATTTTTTAAAACTTGGAAAGAACTACATGCGATAATGAAGGTGAAATGAGTAGAATCCAAAGGAGATTATGTACAACTATAAATTTAATATTTGAAGACTAACTTAATGTTCACCTCCAGAGAATGAAACGAAACACAAAAAACATAATCTATATAGACATCTGTTTGATGGATGGTGACTTGTGTGGTTTGAGGAGAGTAAGGAGGGACTGGGATACCTGGAAATAAATTCTATCAATTAAAAAAAAAGAATTAAGTTCATATAGGGGCAACTAAGTAGCACAGTGGATAGAGCACCATGCCTGGAGTTTGAAGGACCTAGCTTCAAATATGACCTCAGATACTTCCTAACTGTGTGACCCTGGGCAAGTCACTTAACCCCCAATTGCCTAGCCCTTACCATTCTTCTGCCTGGTAAAGACTTTGAGAGCAAGCTACTCAAGGAAGTGTCACCTTTGTTGGGTATCAAGAAGTTTGGGAGTACACATTCTTGTGTACAAGAAGAACTACTCACAACCTGAGCATTTCAGCTGTATGCCGTTGAACATGTGGGAAAATTTAAGATCAAAACAGAAATCTCAGTATAGTCAACAGGCGACATTTCTTTTTTTTTTTTTAATAAACCCCTACCTTCCGTCTTGGAGTCAATACTGTGTATTGGCTCCAAGGCAGAAGAGTGGTAAGGGCTAGGCAATAGGGGTCAAGTGACTTGCCCAGGGTCACACAGCTAGGAAGTGGCTGAGGCCAGACTTGAACCTAGGACCTCCCGTCTCTAGGGCTGACTCTTAATCCACTGAGCTACCCAGCTGCCCCCTTACAGGCGACATTTCTAATGTAAGACTCAGTTCCTTCACAATAGTGTCCTTTCACGTGGGGAAGTCTGCTGCCAGCTCATCTGATTTCCTCAAAGTTTTAAGCCTGTTACAATAATGTGTAGCTTCTCTAACCAAGAGAGGTGAGACAGTTGTTCATGTTAATGATAATTTGAAAGAACAGATTTCATAGCTTCAGTCTGGAAGTGATGGATACTAGAGCTGCTGTCTAGAAGTCAGTTTCCAGCTAAGCAGAGAAATATAGTGGAAGCAGGTACCTCTATGACTGAGATGTCTGGGATTTTGAAATTTACAAAATTTATTTATCTTTTAAAAGTAGTCTCATTTAACAACTAGTCAAATCACACACACACACACACACACACACACACACACACACACAAACTTGGCCCAGCTGTGTCTCAGCATGGTGCCAAAAATAAGCTGACTATATCTACCCTTAATAATTCTCACTAATGGTAAGAAGCAGAATGACCCAATAGAAAGAACATTAGACATAGAGCCGAGAAATCTGTTTCCCAATCTGTCTCTGACACTGGGGGATTGTTGGCAAGTCAGTTCTCTCTTCTAGTCTCTTTTTCCTCATCCATAAAATGGAGCAAATAATACTTTTACTGGATCAACTTTCTGGCACAATAGATAGATCCCTTGGCCTGGCACTCATCTTCTTGAGTTGAAATATGGCCTCAGACGCTTATTATCTGTGTCTCCTTGGACAAGTCACTTAATCCTGTTTGCCTCAGTTGCATCATCTGATAAACTGGGGAAGGAAATGGCAAATCACTGCAATATCTTTGCAAGAAAACCCCAAATGGAGTCACGAAGAGTTAGTTACAAATGAAATAAATGAACAACAAAGTCCTTATACCACCAGCCTTGTTCTTTGAGAGTAAAATGCATTACATATCTTAAAGGGATAGAAACTGAACCTGTGATTTCGTTGACTTTGGGAACTTTTCTACCAATGTAGAAAGGTATCTATTCTGCAACCTTTATTCCTTGGATAAGTTCATTGACTTCTTGAGTCACTTACTCAGAATTACATAGTTAGTAGGTGTCAAAAATGGGACTTTAACCCAAGTTACCCTGTCTCCAAGTTCAGCTATCTAACTGCTACACTATACTTTTGTGGTCATTGTTGTTGAGTCATTTTAGTTGTATCCAACTCTTTGTGACTCAATTTGGGTTTTCTTGACAGAGATACTGGAGTGGTTTGCCATTTCCTTCTCTGGCCCATTTTACAGATGAGGAAACTAAAGCAAACAGGATTAAGTGACTTGCCCAGGGTCGCATAACTAGTAAATGTCTAAGGTCAGATTTGAACTCAGGAAGCTGAGTCTTCCTGACTTCAAGCCCAGACTCTTTGTACTATACCACTGAGCTGTCTCTATACCATGCTGCCTCTCTCAAAACCAAAACTAGATATATGAAAGTCATTTTTCCCCTCTATCAGGAGACCCAACTTTCCACTGTTCCCCATAAGTAGACCAGAAAAGGCATGGGAATTCTGGTTTGCTATTACCTCAGTCACAATGGAGGACCCTGCAGTGTCATACACCCAGCCATCCTGACAGGTGGTGAGGGGGATGTGGCTCCTGTTGCTGGCAAAACTGGCTAATGGGTCCGTGCAGCTGAGGGTGGTTTGGTTCCAGTCCACATCGTATCTCCGGCATTGGCTGATAAAAGTGTCTCCTGGTATCCCCAGGCCTGGCACGGTGTAATTCAGCTCCTCTTCCAAACTCCAGCCACATCGTTTGCTTAGCTCTGAAACTCCAGGATTCAGGCAGCGGTGATCCGGGATGAAGCCCAGGAAAACAATCCCCACAAAAATGGGGGCAAATGCCACTGACAGTAGGCATAAGACTAAAAAGATTTGTTTCTGAAATAAATCAAATTCTCCAATGTGCTCTAAAATGTCATCTAAGGTCGGCATAACTGGGTACGGCAATAGCTTTCAGCCAACTGGTAAACCTCATTGCTAGATGTTCCCCAAGCTGCAGAGTCTAAGTTACCAGTACCAAGGAATCTATTTGTATTTAATTCAGATTGCACCATTTCAAAGCAAGTTCACGCAGGATAAACATGGAACAACACAACACCATAGAAATAACCTTTTGCCCCCTTGTGACTTTTTCAGGGCCAAGCGTGGGGAAGAGAAAAGCCAGAAAGAAGAGAAAAGTCAGCTGGACTGTTTGTTTTATTGGAGAAAAAGTCAATAAATTACAGGACCTTAAAAACCTTTGTGTTACCCCGAAAGCTAACAGAAAAATCAACCTTCAAATTAGTTAAAAGGTACTGAAGAGATTATGTATTAGTAGCTTCCTCTTCATTACCCAGACCTATTGAAGGCCACTATCAATGGCTGCCCTCTTTTTAGCCACAGACTCATCCAAAATCTTTAGTCACTACCCATCCACCCTTGGGCCCCCTATACTTATGGTACAGTGAAAAGACCACTGGAGCCAGAAAATATAGGTTTTAATTTTTATTTTACAGACAATTCTAAGGGACTTATGAGAAAGATCAATATCCATCCACATCCAGAAAAAGAACTGTGGGAGTAGAAACACAGGAGAAAAATAACTGCTTGATCATGTGGGTCAATGGGGATATGATTGGGGATGTAGACTCTAAATGATCACCCTAGTACAAATATCAATAATATGGAAATAGGTCTTGGGGGCAATTGGGTAGCTCAGTGGATTGAGAGCCAAGCCTAGAGACAGGAGGTCCTAGGTTCAAATTTGACCTCAGACACTTCCTAGCTGTGTGACCCTGGGCAAGTCACTTGACCCCCATTGCCTAGCCCTTACTGCACTTCTGCCTTGGAACCAATAATATACAGTATTGATTCCAAGATGTAAGGTAAGGGTTTAAAAAAAAAGAACAAAAAAGAAATAGGTCTTGATCAATGATACATGTAAAACCTAGTGGAATTGCTCATTGGCTGGGAGGGGGTGGGAAGAAGGGGGAAAAGGGGAAGGAAAGAACATGAATCATGTAACCATGGAAAAATATTCAAAATTAATTAATTAAATAAATAATTTAAATTCTAAAATCATTATAATAATAAAGGAAGTCAAAACTATCGATAAATTAAAAAAAATAAAATAAAAGGATCTAGTTCGTCCATTTCCATTGGATAAGGAAGGTCATGGAAGCCTAGGAGTTAAAGTGACTTTTCTTAGGTTGCATAGTAGGGAAATGGTTTGGCTATTGCTAGATTATTCTATCTTTCAAATGCCCAATTGTTCCAAAGGCCTTTGTTCAAAAAAAGAAATTTCATTTGGATTACATCAGATTCACAATCATAAACTTGGATGAGTCCATCAGCAAACATTTATTTATTTCCTACTATGTGCCAGGCATTATAATAAGCATATAAGGGAAAAGACAGTCCTTTTCTTCAAGGAGCTCACAACTAATGGGCTCATAACCTACAAACAAACATAAGCAAAGTGATCTATATAGAGGATCAATAGGAAATAATTAAAAGAGGAAAGGCATTGAAATGCAAAGAGGTTAGGGAAGGCTTCCTGTAGAAAGTAGAATTTTAGTTAAGACTTGAAGGAATCCAGGGAGGTCAACAGTTAGAGCAGAGAGAAAGGGTTCAGGAATGAAGGACAGCCAGAGAGAACAGCCAGAGCCAATTTCTAAGAGTGTCTCTTGTTCATGGAACAGCCATGAAGGTAATGTCATTCAATGAAAGAGTATGGTTCAGGAAACAATGCATAAGACTTGAAGTGGGCGGCTAGATTACAAAGACGTTAGAATGCCAAATAGAAGATGTTTTATTTGATCCTGGAGGTGATAGGGAGCTGTTGTGGTTTTTTTGAGGGGAGAGAGGAGGAGATGACATGATCAGACAGGAGCTTTAAGAAAATCACTTTGGGGCTAGCTAAGTGGTTCAATGGATAGAAAGACAGGTCCAGAGACAGAAGGGAGGGAGGAATGGAGAGATAAGGAAGGAAGGAAGGAAGGAAGGAAGGAAGGAAGGAAGGAAGGAAGGAAGGAAGGAAGGAAGGAACGAACGAACGAACGAACGAACGAACGAACGAACGAACGAACGAACGAACGAACGAACGAACGAAGAAGGAAAGAGGAAGGAAGGAAGGAAGGAAGGAAGGAAGGAAGGAAGGAAGGAAGGAAGGAAGGAAGGAAGGAAGGAAGGAAGGAAGGAATAAAGCCCTGCCCTCTAGGGGTTTATATTCTATTGGAGGAAGACAAAACACAAAGGAGAATCAAAAAGCAGGAAGAGAACCGTTGTTGATAGATTTTTGATTGTATCTGTTTGTTAGTAAGAAGGGTCAATTGGCTTAACTTCCAAAAGAAGTTGATATAGGCTGGGAAGAACAGTGGGTCTTTTTACATTAAGGCCTTCTCAAGGGATTTGGAATGACACAACTGTGGAGACAGTGGGTAAAAACCACACCTCTGTTTTTTAAGGTTTATAGGATTAAAAGGGTTTAACAGAAAAGTAAAAGCAGGAAAGATTCCCTTAATAATAATGGGGTGCTACTACCTCCAACCACACCAAGTCAAGGTCCCTCACAGGATCTGCTTCTGTCCTGCTCTCTCTCCTTATTACTACCGTACCCAATTCCTAACTATCTAAGCCTATTTCTAATAATTAGTCTCATATAATATTCAGTTACTGCCTCCTTGTAATTGTTCACTTAGGTTTCCAACTTCTAGTCAGTCTGGGTTTTGGCCTAGTGGTTTGTGGCCTGAAAATGTTGAGCCAAACCTGCTCCACTCTGTAACCACAGAAGAACAAAAACCAGATTTTTCTTCTCTTAACTGTAGATCTTCCTTCCACAGCTCTTCCCAAAACTTCCAACTTCCTCCTTTTTCCACAACTGTCACTCCAGTTCAAAGAATTTCCCAAGAGCCAAAGGT
Source organism: Monodelphis domestica (assembly GCF_027887165.1). NCBI lineage: Eukaryota > Metazoa > Chordata > Mammalia > Didelphimorphia > Didelphidae > Monodelphis > Monodelphis domestica. The sequence goes on along the minus strand of NC_077228.1, from coordinate 442,514,484 downwards.
TTAGCCACCTCTCTGGGCAGGGAACACTAGCAGAGAGAGAGAAAAGACAATTGGCTTAACAGAATGTCCAACTCCCAGATCTTCACAGAATTCCCAAGTCAGATCTTAACTAAAAGTTCCATTTTGAGGCAGTCTGCCAGCCTAGCAGGATTCAGACTCCGGTCACTTACTTATCAAACCCCAAATCTTATTTTACCCCTAATAGTATGAAGTCCAAAGAGTCAGAAGCTTTTGGTAGAGGGAGGGAGGGAGGAACGGGCTCCCCAGAGTCCTTCTCCCAAGGAAGCCCTTGTGAGGAATTCACCAATGAGAGAAGGGGATTGGAATGACAGAGGATGTTCTACTGTGAAAAGGCCAAAGTGGATGGATGGATATTCCTGGCCAAGGAGGCCCAAGGTGCCTTGGGAGGTTCCAGGTGAGGCTTAGGAGACTGATCTGCAACTGTTCTACAACTTAAAAGAGTTACCTGGAGCCAAAGTTAATCATTCAGTCAATTAGCAGGTATTAAATGCATATTATGTACCAGTGTAATAATGGGGAGTAGGAAAAAAGAACCATTGGGTTGAAATGGGAAGTTGAGAGCCTATAATGCATGAAGCAGGAACAGCAGTTGGGAACTGAACAAGGACTTCTGGGAAATTCTCCTGAGGAGCAGAGTCTTGAGGGCTGAGACACAGAAGGGAGTGGAAGGAGGAGCTGTTTCTCTGGGCCATTTTCAAGACACCTGTAGAAATTTCTGACACTGACAGAAATCTTAACATAGCAGGTTCATGTTTAAAACATCTCTGGTTCCTGTCAAGAAAACTTAATTTCTCTGAAGACTTTCATTCCATGATCTATTGAGATACTGGACTCAAATCGGTGAGCAGTATTCTCTCCCCTATTCTACCTTTCCCTTGGCTACAAGAAAACTTTGTACTTCAGTAATTAGATTTATTTTAGAAAGAGATTTAGAGCAACCCACAACCCCTCTAACCTCTACCCTTTGCCCCAATCAACAATTAAATGAAATAAACAGTCAGATAGTGATTTCAATCTCATTTATTTACAAACTAGAGAGTAAGCCCATTGGCAGACTCCATCTTGTTGCCAGTTTTCAAGAAGACAATAGGGATAAGCTTGTGAGCACCCCAAAGCAGCACATATCTGGATTGAGGTCCCACATACCTCTCCTGGTAGAGAAGACTTCCCCACCCTTAAGGGTTGGCTCAGCCATCAAAGGGCAAGCCTTCACAGAGGGGAGATCTCCATTTTGTATCTCCTCTCAAGTAATCCAGGGACTCTGGGAGGGGATAGTGAGGAAGCCATTTCATCAACCCTTTCCTCACTGCCTTCAACCCTTATTTCTCCATCTAAGGAGCAAGAGTCCCCCAAAATTACACCAGGCATGGTTCTAAGTATGAGCTATATAAAGAAAAGCAGAAAACATATAAGTGATTTAGCCAATGTCACATCACTAGTATATGTGTAGAGGTGGGATTTGAACTCAGGATATCTTAACTCTGAGATAGAATTTCTATCCTCCTTGGCACACATGAGGACTATCATTAGATGGGGATAATAAACACTGCATTCGTTAGTGGCATTTTCTTAGATATCAACTAAACCAACACCATCAATTAAAATAAAAACAAACCTTTGAATGCCCCCCCATATTAGAATATTAGCCTCTTGAAGGCAAGGACTAGCTTTTTTTTTACTTGTATTTATATTGCTAGCTCTAAAAACAGTGCTTAACCCACCTGCCTACCTCCCTATACTATTACATTAGATTAAGCTATTTGGTAGTGTGAGAGAGAGAAATTTAGAAATTTTGGGAACAAGCCTGGAAGAGCTGCAAGAATCCTGCAAGCAGCAAAGGGGTGAGGGGTGGGGGGAGGCAGAAAAGAACTTGGAACCTTGGAGTGAGAAAAAAAAGCTGATCCAGACAGTTGAAACAGACTTCTGTCTGAGAGTACATGAACAGAGGGGTTTTGACTGACTGAGTCTCAGCCAGTGATCTTTCTCTCTCTGAATTCCTGATCCCAGAACTTCCCAAACCCCAGCCAGTGGACAAGGACTTTGAGAGACAAGCAGTTCACAAAGAAGATCTCTACAACTCCCTTTGAAACTTGAACTTGGGGCACTTGCTGTGGCAGCCAAGAAACCAAGGTTTCTCTACTCTGAACGCCTCAGGGACTCAGGTTATCAGACCTGAGCTGTCTAACTTGGGGGAGAGAGCATTAATTAGATGGGGACCCCCTCTCCCTCTTTCCCTCCTGAATCTCAATCCTTACCATTCATCAACCCTGTCCCTTTCCTGCTTCCCTTGAATAAACTCAATTATTAGGACCTAGAACTGACTCCAGCTTTATTAGAAGACAACCTGAATTGAGGGGAGAGAGAAGTGGTCTCTCTCTCTCCAGAAGAAAGAGGCTTAACACCTGAAACCTCTTCCACCAGAGATCCCAGAGAGCCTGGCAATAGGAGTTGAAGGCAGCCATAGTGAGGGGGTCTAGTCAGAGAGGGCTGAGGGGGGAAGACAAATCCATCCTCTTCTCTCCTCTGGCTAAACAACAGCCAACACCTCCTCTCACTCTGTTCTCACCTAGAAGAAAGAAGACTCCATTCCCTTTTCACCCTTCCTTCCTTTATTATAAATCTCTCCCCTTCCCCCCTTTATTACCGTAGTAATATAATGATTTAAGTTTTTTAAGAATTTATGTGATAGGTTGCACATGTAAAATCTATATCAAGATTGTTTACTATCTCAGGTAGATGTGAGAGGGAAGGAAGGAGGATAGGTGGGAAAGAGGAAGAGAATTTGGACCTTGAAAACAATTTTAATGAATGTTAAAAAATGGTTTTTATACATAAGTGGGTAAAAATAAAGGATTTTTTAAAAATTCATGAGATCTATGCATTAGCATATAAATTGATTCATTAAGAAAGAAGCCTCACAACTAAGACAGTGGAACATTGTATATGTTGTCACAACTAGATGGGTTCATTGGCTTTACTGAACTGAAAAGGGTTTCTCCTTTTTAAAAAAAAGTCCTTGGTATAAGGGATGAGTCATTCTGCTCTAGTAATGACTGGCTATGTGGCCTTGTTTCTTTTTTTAATGATATTTTTTATTCTTATATTATCTTAATTTTTAAAAATATATCCTTTGCTGTCATACCCACCACTTATCCTTTATATTGTATTAGGTGGTTGATCTTTAAGGGTTATGATGATGTGGAATCAGCTCTGCCAGCCCCTCCCTTGTCTCCCTTCTCCCTTCTCCCTCCCCCTTCAGTTGGTGACAACTGGAAGTCAGATCTGAGTAAGTTTCTTGATATCTCTCATAGATAACTCACTCTTGAATAGTTGGAACAAGGGGTTTATTTAAGGAAAGGGAAAGGAAGAGGAAATTTCTTGGGAGAGACAGGGTTTAGGGTTCCCTTGGTCTTAAAATAATCCTAAATTAAAGAATAATATTGTAGAGTCTTGAATGAGGGATGTGGTTAACAGGGTTGAGGATCTTTGAGTCACTTTCTAATAGAGATAAATTCAGTAAGAAGAGGATCTTCTCGGTCCTTACTCCTTTCTGTCTCAGGAGAGAGACCTTAACAGTTTTCTTTTTAACAGTCTCCTTCCAGTCACATTCTCTTCCAGAATGTTCCATGATTGACAGCTTTTGCAAACCTTCATCCATTGACTCTGTTTTACAGGTTTTCTTCAATTTACTCATCCACAATATCAAAGGGTTTTTGTTTGTTTGTTTGTTTGTTTTTTTAAGGGAGAAAAAGATGCTAAGGGCACTTAGTGTCCCTTAAGTAGCTTAGAAACAATTGAGCATAGCATCTGGTTCCCCACCTCCACACCTAATCTAGACCTGTGTATTCTTTGGGGTAGAGATCATCAAATATGGAACCATCTCCCCCTGGGGTTTTGGATGGAGGTGGGAGGATCCCCACCAAATCCATTGCTAATGTAGATTGCCAATTATTCTGTAGTTTTAGAGAATTGTTCATGGCACCAAGAGGTTAAATGTCTTAAACAGATTCATATAATCTTTACATAATAGAGGCCAGGTTGAATCTAGATCAGTGATGACAAACCTATGGCACAGGTATCAAAGATGGCATGCAGAGAACTCTGTGGGCACGTGGTTGCCTCCCTCCATCCTTTCCCCACTCACCCCCCACCCCTGAGTGTTTGTTACTAGGAAGGCAAAGGGACTCAGGCAGGAGCTTCTCCCTTCCCCTTCTCCACCATGGTTGATGACTTTGTTTCACATTCCCCACCTCTCTTCCCAAAAGCCCAATGGGAATACTTCCTCCATTCCCTGAGCAGGGCAAGGCATGCCCAGCACTTGGTGGGGGTGTGGGGCACAGCACAAAGTGGGAGAAAGGGAAGGGGCACAGTATTCTGTCTGGGGTGGTGTGGGGGCAGTGATCTGGCATTCCATCTTTAAAAGGTTTACCATCACTGATCTAGATCCTTTATGTCTCTAAGAAAAGTTGTCTATTGGCTATGTCACAGTTATTCCTCAACAGATTTACATATTACTAATTCACAAACTTCTGTTTGATTAGGTTACATATTGTGTGTGTTGCACTAATTCTCTCCAGTAGCTCCCTATCCTCCCCAGGATTAATTTTTTTTAAATCTTCTATTTGGCATTTGTAGCATTCAGATTTGAATCAGTGAAGACTAAGTGGTCTTTTCTCCTAGAATAACACTGTTTATTAATGGGGACATACAATTTCTATAAACAAAGAATGTATCCTTTACCCTAACCTCCTTCCAAGAGAAAGAGACTGAGTCTACCCTGCCTCTCATTTAAATAAGAAACTGTCCTTTTTGTTTTTTTTTAATTTTATTTAATTAGTTAATTTAGAATGTTTTTCCATGCTTACAAGATTCACTGTGTCCTCTTTCTGAATGACCTGATAGTTCAACATTAGGACCTCCCCTGACAATCCTCATTGGTGGATATTTTGGGAGAGGAGTTGGACTTAGAGACCTCAACTCCTCCTTCATTACTTCAATGGGGGAAAGGGGGATGTCATGCCTTTGCCCCAAAGAGGATAATGCCAAAATAAAACACATCCTGATTTCACCAGCCAGGGAAACTGGGCTAAAATGGATCAAAGTTTAATAGCTAGAGAAATGTAAGCAAGATGCCCTTCTCTAGGATACTGAGAAAATGAATGTCAGGGAGCTTATGAAGCTTAGCTTCTTCTAGCAATCTTTGGCTAGAAAATATAAGTAGTCAACTTAGTCAAAGGCAGTTTTTCACTGGCTCTTATTCCTTGTTTGGGGATCTGGTTACCCCAAATCTCAATATATTTAGAAAGGGCAAAAAGGACTTTGGCTTTCAAATGCCTTAGAGTGAGTTCTTCTTTATAGGTAAGTAGGGAGCAGGTCTCCACTTGCCTCTGACAAAAGTCAAAAGGTTCCAGCCCAGTGAGATGCCTTGAGGCCAAGTAGTAAATTACTTTAGCTTGACAGCAGGCTGACCTTCAAAAACATATTTTAAGAAAAGTTTCATTTGGAAATATTTCTAGTACAACACCAATTTTCCTCACATTCAAAGTCTTTTCTACCCTAGCTCCCTCCAACTTTTCTAGTCTTCTTATATCTTACTCCCTAATCCTTTCTCTTTAATCCCAAGACACTGGCCTCCTGGCTATTCCACAAATAAGATTCCATTTCTTCTTCTCTATGGTCATTTTCTGCCTGTCTCTCATACCTGGAATGCTCTCTTTCCTTATCTCCACTTACTGATTTCCTTGGCTTCTTTTATGTCTCAACTAAAATCCCATCTTGAATTTACAGGAAGCCTTTCCCAATCCCTATAAATCCTGGTGCCTTTTCTCTGTTATTCCTATTTATCCTGTATATAGCTTATTCGCTTATATTTGTTTATATGTTGATTATAGATTATTAGATTGAGTTCATTGAGGGCAAGGACAGCTTTTGTCCCTTTTTATATTCCCAGTACTTAGCACAGTTCCTGACACACAGTAGGTGTTTAATGTTTATTGGTTGATTGATTCCTGTTGAGTCCTGATTAACTACTACCAATAAGCCAGTAGGAGAGACAGACACAGGAAAAACTGCAATTTACTCACTAAGAGCAAGCATCCGTGCACCAGTAGATGATGAATGTGTGTGTCTGTAACATTCAGCTAGTGGTATTTATGTTTGTCTATCACTCTTCTATTCATTCGTTAAAGGAAACAAAGAGGAAGATGTGGCTGTTGGTCACCCAGGGAGGGTATATGTATTTGTAATAACAAAAAGGGATGTTTATTATTATTTGTTACAAAAGAAAGAATATGTCCTTGTTTGTATAACTATTCCTATCAGATAAAAGGGAACCACATATTACCTGCCAAATGAGAGAGAAAAGACAGACTTCATAGGACCAACCAAGGTCTCCTTTGAATTAAAAAAAAAAATTATAGCAATTAGAGGGGAAAGGAGATATTTGAGTGTTATGACTAAAATTCTCTGGAGACTGTATCTTAATTTATAATTATTTATTAAGTAATAAAAAGCAAGCCAGAGAAAGAGATTTCTGCTACATGTGGCCGGCCGCCTTCCCAGAACCAGGAGGAGGGGACACCTACTCACTTGGCATTCCAAAGGAAAAAGTTCCCACTTCCCCCTATACTCCAATTTATGTCCTTCAGGATGTTCTTTTCCCAAGCCATTTGGACTAGGTACTCCAACCTCACTCTGGTCAAGAGGTGGCTCTTTCAGACACCATTCTTTTTTTAGAATTGATACAATGGAGATACTTGGAATCAATCTCCACCCTATTCAGTCCTAACAGGATTGAGCAAGGGCTGCAGCCTAGATCAAAATTTAATTATTCCAATCTCTACCCTACTCAGGTTAACAGGATTTAGAAAGGGCTGTAGCAAAGGAGCAAAGATTTAATTATTTGAAAATATGACCTTCAACAGACATGTGCAAAGCCAGAGACCTCTGGGCGGTCCTGGGTTAAGCGAGAGCCTCCATTGGCACAGGGAAATTGATGGACAGGTGATTGGTAGATGTGAGGACCGAGGGGAGGCAACTTGGATGGTTTCCTTAAGGATAGGGGGGTCTGAAGACTCGAGGTGGGAGTTGAGGAGTTTGTCTGAGTGGTGGGAGTGTGCTCTGAGAAGCTTGCTCTGAAGGAAGCTGATGGTGGGGGCCTCTGAGACTGTTTCTCCATTTTGGTCACGTGAGTAATAGGGACTGATCTCCTTTCTTTGCCCCAGCTATCTAAGGGCTTGGGCCTTTTGGCCCAGCCTAAACAGAAGGGGTATTTAAGCCCTATTCCCTTCTCTCCCTTTTTCTCTCTCTCTATCTCTAATTCCTTTCTTCCTCCTATTGTAATTAAACTCCATAAAAGATTGACTGCTGACTTGAGTTTTCATTTAGGAATTACATAGCTGAATTCCTTGGCGACCTTAAATTAATATATATCAGTCTTTTAAAGTGATTTCCTTGTCACACAGGAGAACATTGTACACAGAGACTGATACACTGTGGTACAATCGAATGTAATGAATTTCTACATTAGTGGCAATGCAGTCATCCTGAACAACCTGAAGGGATCTATGAGAAAAACCACTATCCACATTCGGAGGAAAAACTGTGGGAGTAAAAACACTGAGGAAAAGCAACTGCTGGATTACATGGGTCAAGTGGGATATGGTTGGGGATATAGACTCTAAATGATAATCCTAGTGTAAACATCAACAACATGGAAATAGGTTCTGATCAAGGACACATGTAATACCCAGTGAAATTGTGTGCTGGCTACAGGAATGGGTGGGGAGGGGAGGGAAAGAACATGATTCTTGTAACCAGGGGAAAATGTTCTAAATTGACTAATTAAATAAAATTTTCAAAAAAAAAAAGTAAATATTCATTGTATTTATAACCCTTATAGAGGATGTTGTTTTTGAGGACACAACATTTTAAGGGTTGTCCTTCCCAACCATACCTCTGCAGACTAAGCAACTTGCTGCCATTTATTTATATGTAGATTTGCCTGGACAAATTATTGATTAGAGATCAATCAGCAAATTGCAAAAGTGAAGCCATGGTCCCCCCCCCTTTATTTCTTGGTTTTGTTCCCACTGTTGCAAAGTTGAACTAATGGAAAGATGGTTGTGGTTCAGGTGTTTGAATCCTATCTCATTCTTTATGACTCTACTTGGAAAAGATACTGGAGTGGTTTGCCATTTCTCCAGCTCATTGGACAAAAGAGGAAAACCGAGGTAAACAGAATTAAGGGACATTCCAGGCTCACATAGTGTCTGAGCCCAGATTTGAACTCAGGAAGATGAGGGTTTCCAGTAGTTAAGTACATTCTGGGAGATGGGGGAAGAGAACAGAATAATTAGATAGCAAAGCAGAAAAGTGAGTCAACATGTTAGCCAATGTTGTAAACATTTCTAAGAGCTGTTCTCCTCTTTTCAGTTTCTATTGTAACTCTTATTACCAAATGCAAACCTTCAATGGCCAGTTTCATCTGTATGACCCTATATATGTTCTTTCTTTAATCTGCTTCTATCATCATGTTGTTCCCCTCCCTGAAATGCTCTCAACTTGGTTATGCTTTCTCTTCTACTCAGTCATCAAGCATTTGTTAGGAGTTTAATATGGGGTAGGCAGATGACTCAGTGGATAGGCAGGTCTAGAGATGAGAGGTTCTGGGTTCAAATCCAGCCTCGGATGCTTCCTGGCTGTGTGACCCTGGGTAAATCACTTAGCCTTCATTGTTTAGCCCTTACTACTCTTCTGTCTTGGAATCAATACTTAGTATAGATTCTAAGAGATAAGGTACGGTTGTTGTTTTTTTTTTTTAAGGAAAATTCAGTCTTTACCCTTGACCTGGTCTCTTCAAAATCACCACTGATCTCTTAATTGCCAAGCCTAATGGTATTTATTCAATATTCATCATTCTTGACATCTCTGTAGTTTGACATTGTGAATCACCCTCTTCTCCTGAGTTTACTCTCTGCTATGCATTTTTGTCTCACTGGTCTACTGATATTTCAATCTATTGATGGCTGCTTCTTAATCTCCTTTGCTAAATCTTCAGGCTCTGTCCTTTGTCTCTTCTCTTGCACCTCTGTATTATCACACTGTGATTTCATCAGCTGTTGTGAGTTCAATGATCACATTTATGAACTTGATCCATAAATCTATATATCTAGTCCTAGTCTCTCTTTTGAGTTCTAATCCCACCAAAAAAATAAATTGGACACCTCAGACTAGATGCCCTTATGCATTTCAAACTCAACATGTTCAAAACATTAGCTTTTAGGAGCAGCTAGTGGTTCAGTAGAGAGCCAGGCCTGGAGATGAGAGGTCCTGGTTTCAAATATGGCCTCAAGGCATTTCCTAGTTGTGTGATCCTGGACAAGTCATTAAATCCCAATGACTTAGTCCCTACGGTGGCAAACCTATGGCACACGTGTTAGAGGCACTCAAGAGCTCTCTGTGTAGGCATGTGTGCCATCACCCCAGCACACAGTTCACCAGAGTTGATTACTAGAAAGCCAGAGGGATGCAGAGCTGGGCCGCTCCCCTCCATCCCCTCCTAAGGACATTTCTCACATCACCAGGCCCCCTAAAATGTTCACCATCATTAACCTAGCCCTTACCTCTCTGCCCTGGAAATGATACTTAGCATTGATTCTAAAGACAGAAGGTAAGGGGTGTGTATGTGTGTATGTGTGTGTGTGTGTGTGTGTGTGTGTATGTGTGTGTGTGTGTTTAATTAGCTTTCCCTCGCAAATCCTTCCCTCTTCTCAACTTTCCTACTACTATGAAGCACAATCCTCCTAGTCATCTACTATAACAACCTCAGTGTCATCCTCTACATTTACAAATCTGTTGCCAAGTCTGGGTGTTTCTCCCTGCACATCACATTCCCTTCTTTTCACTCACACTGTAAGTCATTATCATCTCACTCCTTTACTATAATAGTCTTCTGGTTGGTTTCTTCTCTCAAGTCCCTCCCCTATCCATTCTCTCCTATCCATTCTCCACTCAGCTGCCAATGTGATCTTCCATGTTACCTTTCACCAAATAAATTCCAATGAATATTACCATCAGGATCAAAAATAAAAGGCTATTTCATATTCTCTAAAAGGCCATCACAGGGGGCTGCTAGATTGAGAATCAGGTCTAGAGACAGGAGGTCCTTGGTTCAAATCTGGCCTCAGACACTTCCTAGTGGTGTGTCCTGAGGCAACTCTCTTAACTTTGTTTGCTTCAGTTTCCTCATCCGAAAAAGGAAATAGCAAACCAAGAAAAAACCCAAAAGGCATCACAAAGATTCAGACCATAAACCAACACTGCTGGCTTAGAATCTCTAGATATTATCTGAAGTAGAAAATGTCAGAAGGGAAATTGTCTGTTCCCAGAGTTTCTGGTTCTTTCATCTGTGCCCTGCCAAGAAACTTCAAACTAAGTGAAATAACTTCCATGTTTTATGTAGGCTATAGACGGGATCTGTGTCTTGTATTCAGGATGTAAAACAGTTTGCAAAATCATAGCATTGACTGGCTATATACAAGTATAGCCATAAAAAGAGAAGTTCTAGGGGATAAGAGGCTAACAAGTCAGAAGAATTTTCTAGCAGTCCAATTTCTATAGAAATAACAAATGAATATGTAGCAATAACCTAATTTTATAACAACAATAAAAAAACTACCTCAAAAGTCTTATTAAAAGTGAATTTGAATGAATTACAATTTTCACTAATTTCTTTTGTGGAGAAGGGAGCCCAAAATAAAATAGTAAAAATTATCATTAGAGATGTAGCAAACCTTTTACAAATCAAAACATGGAAAATGTGAAAAGTTCTTAATAAATCAAAATAATTCTATTAAGTCTTTGAAGAAATTACTTAACTGTAAACCCAGAAGCCGCAGCCTGGATCTCTTGTGTTTATTAAAATTCTGAATTCAAGTCATCTTTCTATCCTAAGGTTAATATTCCTAAAAGTTAAAATAGGATAGCATCCCTGAGTCCTTTTCTTCCCTTTGTCTTGAATAACCTTAGGAAATGAGTCATTGATAACTAGTCTTGGTTTTAAATTATATGGATGTTATGAGATTCTAAAATTTAAGTCAATCAAATCAAACTGAAATTCTCTTACCTAAGCAAATTAAATAAGTGCACTGGCTAAATGTGAAACAAATCAATCAATCAGCAGAGTGGAAATGTATAGAAAATGCATTCCAATCTAAGGTAAATGATCAGTGATTCAGAATCTATAACTAGAACCTAGAACAGAGAGAGGATGAGCTTAGAGAAGTCAATATATGAAAAGATCTGATGATCTGGTGTGGTATTCATTTGTTTTACTCAACTTTTTTTCTTTCCTTCTTTTCTAATTTTTATTTTAAAATGAGCATGAGTGGGAAGAGGCAGGGACATAGCAAGAAATAAATGTGATATAAAAACAGGAGGCATCTATAAAAATAAAATTTAAAACATCTAATATTTATTATAAAATATATATTCTTCCCTTACCTGAAACATAAAGGGGAAAAAATTCAAGTAATCATGCAAACATAAATACAATCTCAAGCATTTACCCCAATGTTGGCTATAGAGAAGAAGAGAAAAATGTAACATTTTTACCCAAGTTCCTCCATCATTTTCCAGTTACTAGTTCTTCATACATTTTGAATATATAACACTATTCTAAGCTTATCCTAGTAATACTCAAACTTACAAATTAGCATGACAGCTCCTTTAAGGACTTATAAAATCAAAAATAGCATAATCTCAAAATAAAATCGCTTAGGCGAGTCAACTTTTAGTACCGACTCTGAATTCATTTTGCTTTAATGTTGATATACTTTCTCTTGATTTAAAATTAATCTCCTCCTTAGACAAAAAAAAAAAGAAACTTACATTTGAAACTTTTCCTTCAAATCATTGTTACTCATTTTAAATGATTGCTTCTATTAAATTCTATATAGTTCCATTATGTTGTTATTTCTCTGGGATTCCAGGTCACTATTTGGGGAAACTAGAAACACACAGAGACCTGTTATCTTGGAACTATGAAAAATCAGATGGAAATGAAAGAAGGGAAGGGAAGGTCTGTTAGGATTTAGTACCCTTCTACAGAAAAAAAAAATAGCATCAAGAAAACAAAGACTCATGAGTCAGAGCAACCAGAACAATTTACATTTAAAATACAATCTTAAAACCATTTTTCTTTAGAGAAAAATTCTTACAAGTTCTCTCTCCACTGAGGGGAATAAACTGGAGTACCAAATTAATAATTTATCTTTTATTGAAATTGCAGGATACTTTATTTATATTACAGTAAATTTTATTGGAAAATGGGGAGAGAAATCAATCCTTAAAAATACACTCATGTTGAAACCAAGTAAGCCAGCCAAACCAGGTACAATCTAGGGGACCTTTTTCTATTTGTTTTTGAGAATTTGAATATCACATATCTATATACAATTCTACAATATCAGGTTAATCCCCTTGAAGATAATTCAACAAACACTTCCAGAAAGGAGTTAAGAGCTAGAGGAAGAATGCCATTATTTCCATTCTATAGAAGCAACACTATAAGTAATAATTATGACCTCCAAATAGAGGATGAATTGAAGTATGATACTACTGATAAAATTTTGGCCCATCATTTTTCATGCAATTAGTTCCATAAAGATACACATTGTGCAAATTAAGGCTTCTGTAGGTCCAATGGTTTACAAAGTTCTTTTTTTTTTTCTTTAAAAAATAGGATTAGACAGACAGTGAAGGTGACACTGAGATGACCTATACCCACAATCCTGAGAAACCTGGTTATTTTCTGTGGTATGGCACCAAGTCTCAACTCCATAGGAAATCAATCTTTGGGTCAGTTGTTTGGGTTCACTAGAAGACTAGCAAAATACTGATAGATTTGCTTCATATGACCAGGACCAAGAATAACATGCAAAGAGCAGCAGCTGTTTTTGGCTAAAGCCATATACAGAATGTGAACCTTTTGAAGCACCCGAGAAACTAAAGAGCATTTTGTTTATTTCTTTAAAAAAAAAATCCAAAGTCCATAAATGAAATATTTCAACCTAAGGGATAAATGATAGACCAGGTCCAAAAATTTTACCTCAGACCATCCCAGCATATAGATTAACACCTTTTCTTTCTCCTACAATGGGTGAATCAATAGAATACCCCCCTGCCGGCAGGAAGAAATTGTTACTGTTATTTCAGCAAACCTGAGTAGTCAACGTCAATAAATATGGGGGGGAGGGAGAGAGAATTAAAATGCTAATAATCAAGTATCTTAAATGGTCTAAAGCGTCAGGGTTGTTTTCCCCTTCATTTAAATCAAACCCTGCCTTCTGGGAGTATATTTGTACTAAATAAGAGCTAATATAAGCTTCTAATGGCTATGCTTATAAATGCAGACATGGACAGAACCCTGGAATCAGAGTACCAATGTTATCTGGCTAACTTAGGCAATGACTTCCCATCACCTGTAAACAAACAGGAATAAGCTGAGCCTTCATTCCCCTTCTCCCCGTCACCAGCACAAAAACTTCTTCCCTTTTGAATGAGTTCTTGTTAAAGGCAAAAATTATAGAAGCATCAAGTTGTGAAGTCTTCATATTTGGTTGGAGATGCTTTTCTGTCCCACTAATAAATTTTCTCTTGTAGGCACGAGAGGGAGTTTTAGACATGGAGCAGATCTTCATCACTGTCATCATGAAATGACATGGGCTTTGCAGAATCCATTGCTTTCTGCTGTCCTGGCTTAGGTTTTCCTTTTCTCTCCTTCTCTCCCTTAAGCAAACCAACTATGTCATCATTGCCGTGCTTGAATGTCTTCCTTTGTAGATTTCTGCCCTTGTCTGTTCCTCCTGGCCGCGTTCCCCTCGTTAAGTGAATCTTCACATCAGGAATGGTCAGAACTTCGTCTTCGCTGTCCTGATCATCGGCATGGAGGGAAGTAAGGGCATCCGATTTCACCGACTTGGTAGTAATGTGGCCATTTTCTTGCCCTTCCTTCCCAGGCCTGGAAGCTGACAGTTGAATCTCTTCCATGAGCCATTCGGTTTCATTTTCATCAGCTTCCTCTTCTGTGTTTACCTGTCAAAAAACAGCAGCAGAGCAAGACTATATGATGTAAGCCTTGTTTACCATTCTCACACTCCCCCTCTAAATCTCCTTGCCCTCACTACCCCTAACCTAGAACCTCACTGGATAACGTGTTCTCAGTGGCAGATTCACTTCCTTGAGGCCAATTCCCCAGAGTTCGTTATGCTACTCTTCTAGTTCGGGTCATTATTAATTGGAAGGATGAGGTAGCAGTTGGAAAGACTTGACCTCTTTCTACTCAAGACTGGAACAGAGCAGCTTCGTGTGACCAGCACAAGTTCGAGTTGTGGAAGACTGGCCTAAAGCTTTGCAGCAATGTCAAAATAAAACAGACCCAGAACTAAAAAAGCAAGAACATGACATGTCATCAATTAACCAAGTCTTGTGTTTTACTTAGAAGAAAAAAAGCACCTTTCATAACTTGTCTGAATTTTCATCACTTTCTTGCCCAAACCAGAAACACTTAGAAGGTTTCCTTGAAGCCTCAAAGTCAAAAAATGCATGTCCTGATCTATATACCAAAGATTTATTTTATAGAATTTTTCCTTTTTAGCAAAAAGTAGAACTTAGGATAACAAGTATTGGGAGTGAGAGAGATAAAGCATGGATAAACTAGAGAAATGGCAATTTTTTCAAGTACCCAAATCTAGAATCTAAAGTTATAGTCATGTAGTCGAGAAAATTACCTTTGTGTATTTGTAAGACACGTTGGAACTTCTCTTGCAGCAGTTGCTTATTCTATGCAGGACAGTCTCCCTATGGAAAAATACATATTTGTGATGGCAGGAATAAAAAGCAGAAAAGTGTGGTAGAAAGAAGGAAGGAAAAGTATCAGAAGCCCCAGGTTCTGGTCAGACCTTTGTGTTAGCCCTTCAAAGGATTAAAAATGTGCAAATGACAGCAGTGTCAATACCAGATGTATTTACTAGAATTTTATACTTATACTATATTCAAATATAATTTCTCTGAGTTCTAGGACTGTATTGCTAGATATTTCTTTTAAAAAATAGCTAGAAGGTATATACTGTTTGGAAATTTGCAAAGAGCTTTATGTATGTCATCTCATTTGATCCTCACAATGACCCCCTTTTTTTACTCCCATTTTATAGATTAAAGGGTGGCAGGTTCACACTTACATCCTTCCAGATTAAGCACTCTATCCTTATACCACCTAGTTGTCTAATACCAATATTATCCTATATTTCTGTCAAAAAAGCATCAATATAACAAAACTACAAGATGTAAATCCTGTTTTATCTTCTAGACTTATTAATCTGCCCTCTCACTAGTCTCTACCACTTTTGAGCAAATAGAAGACAAATCCCACAATACATTTTGAACAGTACAAATTCCCATATAAGCCATGTATGAAAATGTATCTTTCTCTGCATTTTAAATTCATCATCTCTCTGCCAGGTGGTGAGTGGCTAGCAATTTCTTCCCATAGTTTAATCTATGGATGTCTCTATGAGATTCCTATTGGACTAGGAACAGTTCGGCTTATACAATTCTAGCATGGATGAAAAAAAAAACAATAATCAAGAATGCATGGCAAAAACTATCATAAGTTCATTTTTCCAGCCCACAGGTACTAGGAAAAAGGTCCAGACAGAAAAGCCCATCTTGGGACTACGGTACATGAAAGTTAGGGATACCTGGAGTTGAACCTGGAGCTCAATTGAGAAAGCGGAGATCAGACTATGTCCTAATGCTCTGAAAGTTTGCAGCTTACTGACATGAACTAGTCCTGATGTCACAGAAAGAGACAATTCTCAGTAGCCAGAGAAAGTGGTGGCAGGACCCCAGATAAGGTCCAATAAGGCAGGTAGATGGCACAGTGGATGGAGCACTGGGCCCAGAGTTAGGAACACCAGACTTCAGAACCCACCTCAGATACTTAGTACCTCTGTGACCTTGGACAAATCTGTTAATCTTTGGTTGCTTTGATTTCCTCATCTGTAAAATGGAGATAAGCACAGCTCCTACCTCACAGGATGATAGCGGATCGAATAAGATATTTGTAAAGTACTTAGCATAGTGCCTGATGCACAGTAAATACTTAATAAATATTTGTTCTTTTCCCTTCACCTTGTCCTCTAGAGTGTTTAAAGCCTAAATCCAATGAAGAAAAGCTGAAAAAATATGTAAACAGAAGACATGATGATAAAGAAATTCTGTGGGACCATCGAGATTGCACAGTGGATAGAATACCAGGCCTAGAATTGGGAGGTCTTGGATTCAAATTTGGCTTCAGACACTTCCTAGCTGTGTGACTCTGGTCAAATCATTTAACTCCAATTGCCTAGCCCTTGGCACTCTTCTATCTGAAAATTGATACTAAAACAGAGAGTAAGAATTTTTTTTAAAGAAAAATATTGTCAATCTAGGAATATCCAAGCACCAAATCCAAAATAAGTAACCACCATAACATCTATAAACAAAGCATCAAACAAAAACACAGCTGGGTTTTGAGGTCTTTTAGAATTCCTGATTGAAATTAATCAGTTTTATAATGTTAATATAAATGAAATGAGAACTCTAAAGACACTAGAGAATAAATATCTTCCCCAGTAACAAACTACCTAAAAATTGAACTGCAACAAGCAGAAATCAATAAATCAAGGCAAGAGATATTAGAACAAATTCAAAAGAATGGAAAAAAACCATATAAATCATAAATATATGTAAAATATATCCTCTCATCAAAAATAATTGACCAGGAAAAGGAAAGATAAACAAAGGATCATCAGATTTCCTTAACATCACTTTCCCCTCTCATCCAACCTCCCATGATCACTACCCACCCCCACAAATCTAGAAATCATAATTTAATTAGTCATGAATGATAACTGTTCAGACCTATTAGAAATAGAGGACAAATCAAAGAATTCAAAATTCCCAGAAACATCATGACTGAAATCTAAAAAAGGGTCCACAGGATTACACAAGACACAGGAGTTAACACTGTAAAGGAGAAGAAGGCTTGGAATACAATATTCCCAGAAGCGAAAGATAAAGTCTTGAAACTAAAAATAACTTGCACAGAAAAACTATATGTGACTTTGGGCAAATTATTTCACCTCTCTATGGACTTCAGTTTCCTTCTCTATGAAATGAGTTGGACTAGATGAATTCTGAGGTCCCTTGTAGCTCAAAAGCTATGTATGATCCTAAGACAGAAGATGCAATTGGAGAAGTCATAACATCCTTCCTATTCAATGCAGACCACGTATAAGGCTGTGTTATTTTGTCTTCATGACCCTTTGGGGGGTTTTCTTGGCAAAATACTAGAGTAATTTACCATTTCCTTCTCCAGATTATTTTACAAATGAGGGAACTAAGGCAAACAGGGTTAAACAATTTATCTAGGGTCACCCAGCTGGTAAGTGTCTGAAGTCAAATTTGAACTTAAGAATTCCTGATTCTATCCACTGCGTCACCTAGCTGCTCTTCATATAAGGTTACCAACTGCACATTCATGTGTCTTAGGTGAATGATTTACATAGAATCAGTATATGACATGCATAGGTCCTTCTACATCAAAAAGTGCATGCTTTAAAAGGAAATCCTTATAAGGAAAGTCAGGGTACCACCATCTCTGCAACAAATAGTCTTAAAAGAGTTGCCTAGAACATTAGGGTGAGATTAATCAACTCGCTCAGGGTCACCTAGCAGATAGGGGCAGGACCTAAAAAGCTGTCTTCTCAATAGTGAGGCTGACCAGGACCACACCATTGCTCCTAAGCAGTTCAAAATGCTAGGTAGCCTAAGGGGCAGGATATATTCCTAAGGTTGAAGCAAGAGGCTGAAGACATTTTTTCCACTTAACTTTTACATTTGAACTGATAAGAAGACAAAGGTAACGAAAAGATTGCCCCCTGGGGAAAAGGCACATTTTCTTAGGCCTTGATTTCCCTTTTTCTAGATTTCACACAAACACCTGAACAAAAAGATGAGAGTTTAGAAAAGAGAAGATGGTGTCTAATGTCTTTCATGTCTCAGACAAAAGAAGCTGAAAAGGAATCAGAACAATATTCTATTAGAAAAGCGGTTCATATGCAGCACTCCAAGAACTATAATGGAATATGTATCAGAATCAACAGTATTCACCTTCTAAACTTCTTCACATCATCCATTTCTGGCTTCACTGAGTTGATATCAGCACACTCATCACAGAAATTATAGAATCTATCTTCTTAATTTTTAAGGATGTTTGCATAGGTATCAATAACCCAGAGATTTCAGAGTTCTAATAGTACTATTGTATTTTTATATGAATGTTACCAGGAATTTTATTTGTCCTCTCCTCCCACTTCAAACCCAACTAACCAAATTGTACACTTTTCCTTCTCCCCAATTCCTTTCTCCTTACCTTCTTTCTTTTTTATATAGTAACATAATCAAGAGACATGCAGTGAGGACCACCAGAAGCAAGCTGAGAATTGCCCCAACAGCCTGACTTCTTCCAGAGAGACCTTTGTGATTTTGATTTTCATCTCTATCATTAATAATTTCCATCCTAGAAGGAAATAGGAGAAAAAGTAATACCATTTTAATAGAAAAAAATATTTTTGCCTCTATCCTAAGGATTTCCATCCAACAAACAGTTTAATTTGGATTCCCAAGGGAAATTTTTGTATTCAAGTGATGGAACAAGCCTGACCACATTACTCCCCTCCTCAAAAACCTTCCATGGCTCCCTACTGCCTATAAGATAAAATACAAATTCTTTGTTTTTCATTTAAGGTTTTCCACTCTCTAGGTTTCACTTACCTTTCTTTCTTCATTTCATACTATAGCCCATTTCACATTTGAAAGGATCATTATCTACAAGTTTCTCATCACATAAGTTGGACTAGTTTTTATGAGGTGACATAAAGTAGATCCAGAGACTTGATTATCCTAGGTGGCTAAGGCTCAAGTGACATAATTCATTCTCTCTCTCTCTCTCTCTCTCTCTCTCTCTCTCTCACACACACACACACACACACACACACACACAGGACCTCCTTTTCTCTAGACCCGACTCTCAATTCACTGAGCTACCTAACTGCCACATCCAGTGGAATCTCTCTTGAAGAAGCTTCCTTAGAGAATCTGGCCATTCTGATATGGGTTATTTGTTTACTGGAGGACATCAAAAAGATCACATGGATTCAGAGGCCTTAAGACATCAGCCACCATACCTTTTGCCCTGATGATCAGACACTTTTCAATAGGGAAGGAATATTGTGCCTATCCAAGAAAAATGCTTAGTGTCCTGCTTGCACAGTCTTTTTCTGCTATAGCTAAGCAAATCTCCTTTTGATAACCACCAAATCACCTACAGGTGCTTCATTTTGTGCCAGAACTGGACCTAAATTAACAGGAACCTGGTTTGAATGAGGTCCATCTAACATACATATTCTAACCAAATTGATCCTCAGTTCTCCCTTTGCCCTCTCTTCCCCCTGTGCAGATGTACAGACTTTCACCACGTTTTGAATGAATTTCCCTCCACATCTTCAAATGAAATCTTTTGCTTTAAGGCAGAGTTTAGGAAGCAACTACCTCCTGCCAGATAAAACATTCCCTTTACCCCTCTCAAATTTATTTGTTTCTTTCCCTTGCTAGTAAGATATTATACTTTGCATCACATTTATTTGAATATATGTGTATATATGTCTAGCTAATTTCCGTGGCCATGTACCTATCTCCAAAGGCAAATTTTTTGACTCAGAAACATCAACTATTTTATTTATAGTCAAGGGCTACACAATTACCATTTAAAAAATTATAGTCCATATCTAAGGGTATACATGTACTCTCCCTATTAAATACTTAAGGAAAGTCTCAGCAAAAGAAAATGTTAAGTACTAACATATTTCTTGACTCATAAGCACTTATTGCTGCTAACATTAATAGAGGCCACAAAAGAGGCCGTAACCTTCAAGAGAATACAGTCTACAACCAGAATGAGAATTTTATACAATTAAATCTAAAAAGCAAAGTATTTTCAGAAATTCTGTTTGGAGGCAGTTAAAAACAAAATCTTTTTTTTTTAAAAAAAAGATCAGTTATATACAGTTATTATTCTTTTAAAAACTCTATTTTCTGTAAGAAATATGGAATTATAAAAAAAAATCATTGAATTTAGAGCCTAAAGACCTGGATTCAAATCCAGATTCTGCTTCCCAAGTAAAATCATTTGATCTTGCTAGGTTTCAGCTGCATTGGGCTAAATGATAACCAAAACGTATATGCTTCTAATTGTATAGAGTTTAATGTATTTTTTTGTAGTCATTTCACAATTCCCAATAAAATCAAGCTGGTAGTCAATTGAAGTCCTTCTTCATCATGGTACATACAAACAATATTTTCTGTATTCAATTTTTTCCACAATTACATGTAAAACTAGTTTCCAATATTTTTCAAAGAATATTGAGTCTCTAATTCTCTCCCTTCCTCCTCTACTTACCCCTTCACCCCTGTTGAAATGCTAACAATCTCATATATAATTTATATGTATCATGTAAAATATTTTTCTATATTAATTTTTTGTGGAAGGAAATTCAAATTGAAAAAAATTAAGAAAGTGAAAAAAGTTTACTTTGATCTGGATTCAGACTCAGTTCTTTTTCTCTGGAAGCAGATGGCATTTTTTATCATGAATCCTTTGGGATAATTTTGGATCACTGTATTGCTAAGAATAGCTATTATTCACAGTTGTTCACAGTACAGTATTCCAGATACTGTTCATAATGTTCTCCCGGTTCTGTTTATTTTATTCTGATTCTGTTCATGTAAGACTTTCCAAGTTTTTCTGAGTTCTCCCCTGCTTGTCATTTTCTTATACTACAATAGTATACTATAACTTTCAGCCATTCCCCAATTGATGGGTATCACCTCACTTTCCAAATCATTGATCCCCAAAAAGAACTGCTTTAAATATTTTTTAACATATAGGTCCTTCTCCTTTTTGCATTTTTCTCTCTTTGGGATAAAAACCTAGTATTGGTAGGCTGGGTCAAAGAGTATGTACTGTTTTTTATAAACCTTTGGACATAGGTCCAAATTGCTCTCTTAAATGACTGAATTAGTTATTTACCATGTTGAAAATTAAAATATAAAATTGTGTAACTGTACACATGTGTCTGTCATGTTGCCTATGTTAATTCATTTTAAAATAAAAAATTTGTTAATGTAAATAATGTTTTATAAAACAATAATTACATTTTCCAAAACAAAAAGATTAATGAGAAGAGTGACAGTATTTTACATATTTTTGTAAATATCTTTAATGTCTATTAAAAGGAGATAACTAGATTGTCATATTTGCTTCTGTATTCGATCTTTTGCAATATATTATTTTGAAGTATATGAATAAAATCCTGTTTCACACAAATATGTAGTTGGAAAAGGGATGAGTATTTTAATATACAAATAATATCTCAATATTATTACTAAATAAGTTTTGGTCTCAGGGACCCCCAAAGGTATTTTGAGGGCTCCCAGGAGTCCTAGAATCACTTTGAGAACTGCTGCTGCATTATTGCAAAGAGGGCTGCAATCTTCATTTTCTAAGGGTGTAATCATACTAATAAAATCAAATACATGAAGTTCTTATATATGAAGCATAATCAAAGAGAATATAAGCCAGGAAGTAGATTCCAGAACATCTAAATCTAAGAGGACAACTATTCAACACTTTCTCCTGTATTTGTAAAGGTATCATTATTCCTCTGGTCCCCAAAGATAAAGAATTTAGGGCCATCTTTGGATATAGATGGTGAAGAAAGAAGAGGAGCTAATCATGAAAATCCTGTTGTTTTTTCCGTCACAAATTCTTTACATTTGGTCCTCTTTTCTTCCCTTCACTTCCTTCCCACTGCCACCACCCTGATGCAAGTTTTCAGTGCCTATCATGTTGACTAACTGCCTAACTAGTTCTCCCTCCCTTGAGTTTTTCTTACCATCATTTACCCTGTAGTGAAATATTAATATTCCCAAAGCATCCCATCTTAACTTAATTGTGCATTACCCTGCGCAAAACCTGTGACAATTTTAACTACCCAATTCAGGTATTAAATCCTCAGATTTGCATTCAAAAATCTGGCCCTAACCTGACTTCCCCTGCCACACTCTTACTTCATGATTTAAACTTGACTACTAGACATTTCCTGAATGTACCTTGACCTTTCCTCATCTCAGTACCTCACCTCACGCTGTACTTTCTGCCCAAAAGAATATCTTCCCTGTGTTATACCATTTTTGAAGGCTCAAAATAAATACCACCTCCTTTATTAAACCATCCCTGATTTTCCTAGGTCCTCAGAAGTAATCTTTTTTTTCCTCTGCCTTCTTAATGTACTTTTTATTTAATGGTATTTATCATATGATGCCTTAAAATATATGTAGTTCTTGGAGAGAAAGGACAAGAACAGCAATTGATGAGTTTTAGTATGTGTGGTATGTGTGGCATACTTGGATATAGTAAGGTTAAAATCTGCACCAGACAATGAAGTTGACAGCTTTAGGACAGGGAGTCTGGAATGAAATATACAACCTTAAAGTAAGAATAATCAGAAGGAGCAAATGAAACCATTATTCTTCTTGTTGTATAGTCATATTCAATCACAAATGTGAAATGTTCATCCATCTAAAGGGAGTCTGTGGGGTAGCTGGGTAGCTTGGTGGATTGAGAGCCAGGGCTAGAGATGGGAGGTCCTGGGTTCAAATATGGCCTCAGACACTTCCCAGCTGTGTGACCCTGGGCAAATCACTTGACCCCCATTGCCTAGCCCTTACCACTCTTCCGCCTTGGAGCCAATACACAGTATTGATTCCAAGACGCAAGGTAAGGGTCTAAAAAACTTAAATAAATAAATAAATAAAGGGAGTCTGCATCCCGCCTTGATAAGTATGTTTATCACATAGCAAAAATGGATATGGGTGAACAGTACAAAGAAATGGGTGAGCAGTACAAAGAAAGTGTCCCTATTCCACATTTTCTTGTAACATTGAATGTCAAGGGTCAGTTGAGAGGACCAGTTCCCTTTGGTCTCTCACGGCCCTAAAGTAGCTATGTTGGTGAGGATAATTAGTTTCTATACTTCTTTGTATCCTCCACTAGCATAGAACCTTATATATAGTCAGTTAAAATTGGAAAGAGATAGAGAAAAAAAGAAAAACAATTACTTACCCTAAAGGGCACACAGCAGAAGTATACCATGAAAAGAGGTACTGACAATCTGCTGTTTCGTGACTAAATTCAGGGATACCATCCTTCTCCAAAGGGTCACAATGGAAAAAGATGGTAGAAGAGACATATTTTGTATTATCTTTTCCACACTTGGAGGAAGAGGAAAACACAACATCTAGGTCATCGTCTACCAAAAGAAAAGAACAAACAATTTGAAATGCCATAACAACTTTTAAGAATAATTTCATTATGCTCACTTTATTTGGTGTAAATTCAAAATAAAAAAGAAAGTAAAATTATAAAAATTATTTCCTTAGTCATCTAAAAGGCATTTAAATTCTGTATGTAAAGCTGATAATATCATTTGTTTTTCATTGGCCTTTCTGTTGATCTTTCAGAGCTATGATTACAACCCTTCAAAATTACATTCTACTCTGGCTTATTGCAGGGTATCATCATTAATTAGAGAGTAGGGCTAAAAAACTAGACTTTGAATTCATCATCTAGAACTCAGTAGAACTTTCAGGGCAGGAACTGTACATCATTTTTCATTTTTTGCTCCCCAGAACCTAATATAATGCCTTGGACAATGTTTAATAAGTTAAAAGGCAATACAGAATTAAGGAAAGATGACTAGGATGGGAGTCGCAGTTCCAGTTCTAGCCCTGTAAAATCTTCAGCAAATGCCTTAGCTTCTCTTGAATAGCACATGTCTCATCTATAACATGAGAAAGCTGAAAGCAATGCAATGCTAAGATTTTATGTAAAATAAAAATAGTAAAATATCTTCTTTTCCACTGGTTAGGACCCCTTGGAAAATAGCAAATTTACTTCCTTTAACCTTGTTCAAATGTAGGAGGGACTATGTTATCAACAGATGTATCAACACTATATGTCAGTGCCTGTTCATGTCCCATTAAGATTGTCTGAGCTACAGTACTGGCATGACTCTATTTTTTGAAACTCCAGAATGTGCATATACCAGGCTATCCAACTGGGTACTGCTATCTGTGATAGGCTCAATACCAAAACATCATCATATCTGCTGCAATAATACTCTGAAAAAACTCTATTTTTTCATCCTTTCTCCTCTGGGGAATTTGTATAGAGCAAAACATAATAATATACACTTTAGGTTTGATACAGAGCTCACTGATTTGCTGATAAACAAGTTTTCTTCTGAACCTATTACATGAGTGTCAATAGCAATGTCTTTACTAAATATGATTACAATTCTAGTCCATAAGTTTAACCACAAATTAAAGAGTGAAAGGAATCTACTTAGGGCTTTAAACCCATTTTGGGAAGAAAATATTAAGATTAAGACAATTCAATCAAGGGTAATTACCTTGAATGTAATATCTAGTTTTATCAGAAGATCCAACTTGTCTACCAAAGTGTTGATCATTTGTCTTAACCTGACATATACTAGCTCCATAACACAATGGATTTGCTGAATTTGTGATAGAAGAAAGCTGGATTTCATACATATATGCATCTCCATTAGGCCTCATATCCCCAGAGGCACTGAATAACCTGAAATGAAAACAAAATATAGCATGATAGCAGGAAAAAAAGACTCCAACCACACCACAGGAAATGCAGTCTAGTCTTGCTATGAAATATACAACGATTGTGGAAAGTTCAGCACATGATCAAAAATCCTTACAGGGTGCTGTGTCTTATAACTTTGTCCAAACTTAGTCCTTTGCTCTTTCGTGCTCAGCTTCAGGACTAACCCTCTTTCTCCTACTGAAAGTTCAAAGCAAAATAAAAAAGATAGCTCTGGAACCATATTCTTCATTTTGCCCTTTTTACAGTTAGGTAAGTAAACATTTGATCTAAAACAATTTCTCTGAAGGCATGAGGTTCTTTATAATATGCTACTACTCTGTCAACACAGGCTCATTTTTAGAACCTTAAATATAACTGAAAAGTGTTTACACCCCATCTGCCCTAACTCTGGCTGGGGCCTTGATCACTGTTAATTATCTCCAGAAGACTAATATCTCACACCAGAACAGGCTACTGAAAAATAGATTTGCAATGAACTATTAAGCATAAAGGATTAATCCTTCTTTTCTTCCCAGCATCCCAATAGACCATGTGACAGGTTATTTAAAAACTCTTCTGTTCCTTAATTCTACTAAGGGAAATATTATTTATAATATGGAATGGTTCTCTGGGGACAGAGGAAGAGATTAAGGGCAGGAGATGGATTTAAAAAATGTAAAAATAAAAGATATCAATAAAAAAATTATTTAAAAAATACTAAGGGAAAGAGTGAGGGAACAAAACAATATCTTTGCACACTGAAGAATTCACCATCTTTGGTGTTAAACTTAATAGTTTAGTAATGTTTTTTTTTCCCCATAATAAGGAAAATATAACTATCCCTTAGTTACAGTAACTAAAACACAACACTAAAATTATCTTGCTTTGCTCCATGCTAGTGAATTAGTGGTTTAATTTTAAACACATTTTGGTACTCAAAAGAAAAATATTTTACTTACTTAAAATAAATATCTCCTAGGCTGAGACGCTTGTCATTTACAGGATTGATGATGGTCCCATTCACCATTTCCACCTCCTGTGGCTTCACTGCACAGGCAGCTCTAGTTTCCCACATAATGTAATATGTACAGCTCTCTCTATCAAAACTATAAAGGAGGATGAATATATCATGAAGTCTAATGATCACATTAGCCTAGGGGGTTGATAACTGTTAAAATATAGTTTGTTGATTGCTTAAATCAAACTCATTTTCTTTCAAAAGCACACGCAAATTCTCAGTGTTCAGGCATCATGCAAAGAATCATCTTTCATCATCATATCCCTTCGTGTACCAGTACTTCCAAATAACCCCTGAAGTTTCCTATGCCCATTCATAACTTTGACATAAAGATGAAATCAAGCTAATGATAGATTGGTAAAACATCTTAGGTGCACAACAGCAAGAGGTATTTAGGGAAGGTGACCACCCAGCATGTTGGCATTATTATAACATATGCAAATATTTTTAAAGATCACAACAACATATATTTTATTTTTTTTAATTAGAACATAATTTAAAAGATGAAAATTATTTGCTTTTAGAATTCTTGGTCTGAGTTTTTGCAAACTTTTCAGAAATTTGAATCCTTTGAATTTGTTTAATCCTTTGCTAGTTTCTGGATTTTCCCTTTCAAAAACCCACAGAAATTCAAGGCATGGCAAGTTTAGATTATTTGACTTGACTTTTTCCAGCTTCTTGGAAGCAAAGATACATAAACACTAGCTAACATACTCCCTCTGCTGACCAACTTCCTCTTAACACAATTCATACATGATAAATCAATCATTCAAAAAACATTTAAGTATTTACTATGTACCAGGCATTGTAAAGACAAAAATAAAAATCCAACGGTCCATGGCCTCAAGGAAATTATACTTTATTGGAAGACAAAGTCTGTCCATATGCATAATGAAGACTATATAAAATAGTCAAAGTAAATAAATGGTGATTTTAGAGAAGCATGAGCAATTGAGCTATTCTAGCTAGAAGGAATCAAGAAAGACTTCTTCATGTAAGAAGTGGCACTTGAGCTAAGCTTTAAAAGAAGTCAGTGATTCTAAAAGGCAGAGGTGAACAGGGAATATGTTCTAAGCATGAGCAATAAACTTTGTAAGGGCGCAAACATGGGAGATAAAATATAGTACAAAGAAAAGCGAATTTATCTGTACCACGGAGTAAGTGGAGGGAGGTCTAATAAGCCTGGGAAGGTAGAATGGAGCTAAGCTTTGATAGACTTTAAATGAAAAACAAAGGAATTTGTATTTGATCCTTGAGTCAATCTCCTACATGAGACTTCTCATGATTCTTCGCCCTCTGCTTTTTCATCTCAGCTCTTAGTGTCTTTCTCATTTAAAAAATTACCTCATATTTTTATTTGGAATGTATTTGATTTATACTCATATGTGAATGTTGTTTCAAACGCAACATCACTGAAGGTGGGAAATGGTATTTTTTGGTCTTTTAATCTCCAGCACCAAGAACACAGTTGGCCCTTAATGAGCCCTTAATTGGTTAAGGGCCCAGCAAGTGATTGGATATGGCATTGGGGAGGGGAGAAGAAGAAGGAATTGGAGATATCTATAAGATTTTGAACCTAGATAACTGGTTGATGGGGTGCTTAACAAAAATTGGGATATTAAGAAGAGAGGTGGGTTTGGAGAAAAGATGAGCTCTGCTTTAGATATGCTGATTTTGAGATGCCTATCATCCAATGGGAAATGTTAAACAGGCAGCTAGTGCTATAGGCCTGGAGCTCAGGGAATGACTAAAGCTGGAAATACAGACCTGTATGCATCATCTACATAAAACTCATAGGATTATAGGATTATAGATGAAGAGCTGAAAGGCAATCTATTTCTAGCCCAACTGTCTCATTTTATAAATCAGAAAGCTAGGAATGATAGCACTGATTATTGCCAAGAGCTCTCCACTTCAGTGCCCTCCTGACACTTCAGCAAAGTATCAGATATAAAGCTGAGGGACTTCAGAGGCCCTGTTAACCTATTTTTACAGGAAAAAAAATGACATCCGAGGAAGTTAAGTGACTTGCAAGTCAACAAAAAATTTGTGAAGCATCTACTATACTACTGGCTCTGTGCTAAGCACTAGCATTAGGAAGGAGGTAGGATTTTAAACTGAGATGCTTTCCTACACATAGCTTTTGTGCAGATTACCTGAGCAAATTCAGGGTTTGTAACTTTATTTTCTGCAAAAGTTATTACAGCAACACTTGGCTTTCACACCCAGAGCTTAGGACCAGGGGCAGGGGGTTTTAACAGGTCTAGATAGGAACTAGATAAATTCTACAAAGTACAAAAAAGTTACAAAATTTACATTTTGTAAAAATAACTTATTTATCCATAAATTATTTTCTGGACCCAAGGCAGTTGCTTGGATCCAGAACCACTGAGAAAATTCTTGTCAGTAAACAATGTCCACAATCCTATTCTGATCAACAATTCAATTCAAAACCATTCCTACCTCTTAAGCATGGGTTTGCCAACTGTCTTTGCACATTTCAGCTCTATAACTGTGGTTGCAGTCTTATTTTGCCCGCATTCATAGCCATTTGAGTAAGTTACAAGGACTTTGTCACCTGTAATACATGACTGAATTAAACACTATTTCTAGTACACTGAAGAAAAAGGATTTTAGTAAAATACACACAGTGTTAAAAGGACAAAACTCTGACATACTAAAGAGAAACTTCATAATCATTGTTCTAATATTTAAGTTTTTAAAGTCCCAGTTGACATAATAACTCTCATATTGCATGTAATATTACATATTACAATACTGAAATGCTTGATAACAATGCAAAAATTAATTGATCATTTTGAATAGTCTTAGGGAACTAGAATATTTTTAACATGGAGGTCTTGATCCTTCCATTTATATAGATAAAAGGTTCGTGTTAATGATCTGAACTGAGTTCAAATATATTTAAAATAATATTTTTTAAAATGAAGAAAGATTTTAGGTTTTAAAAATATTTTAACTATATATTTTTTATTTTTTTATTGTTTATGAGTATTTGATGCCTCTGAGAAAGGCCCAGATTTAATATAAAAAATTAATGAATCATTCTTTTTTCAGATTTACATAAAAGATCTAATTTTCATTATATCTCCGGTCTACTGGATAGAACTTAGGTGAGGAGCCTCACTTACAATGGTATCTATTCTTCCCATTCTAAATTTGTTAACACTAAAGCCAGATTCTCTCATTATAATCAACCAACTTCAATATAAACATTGGGGTTCTTAACCTTTTTGGTACCATGGACCCATTTGTCAGTCTGGTGAAATCTATGGATTCCTTCTCAGAATAATGTTTCCAAATGCAAAAAAAAAAATACATGGGATTATCAAGGAAACTAATTATGTTGAAATGTAGTTATCAGATTTTTTTAAAAAATCCAATTCAGGGACCCAAGAACCCTTATATAGTTAAAGGAATTATTTTAGGTATATGGCAAGGTAGTTCACTCTACTGAAGACTTCTTCTGATGCTATAAAGTCTCTGAAGACTTTAGAATGACTTTAGAAAGAATGTAAGTTGTGGCAAGACCTACATAGTTGGAAAGGATCAAGTGTAGGCCCAGCAATGGGTGGACATTTGAGGATTAATTTAGCTAAGTTTGAAGAGGCTCATTGCTGGAGAGAGTTTTGGTCAACAAGTGATAGATTTTTTTTTCTTTTTTAGTCACTGGAAATCAAATGTAGGCATAGAGGGATTATGATCTGTATTGGTGAAAGAAGTTTTCACACAGATAAAAATCACATAACTTTTGAAGTAATCAAATACAAAATCATATCCTTAAATAAATGTTTAGTTGGGTTCTTGGCAATTTTGTAAACTGCTTAAACAATTATATATCTGCAAAATAGATCTAGAACTTTTTTATCTCATATAAGCACACATGTAGTTAAGCAAGTAGAACCAATATGGACTTCAGTTGAGAAGTGAATGACATATGCCATTTATATGACAATTCTGGCTCCCACTGCCTCTGGTCTAAAGTCAGATTCAAGGGTACTTAAGGCATACTTTGAGCATGGGTCCAGATTGGATCAGAACTCCAACTGGGCTAGAAGCCAATAGTGGCTCACTGGATGGACTAAAGGGGTATTCAGAGTCAAAGTATGAAAATATAAGTACACGACTTTTGGAAGAAGTTGTTTAAATTCTTCATAGTCCTAATAACACTAGCACAAGAGAATGAGTCATCTTGTTTTACAAAGACAGATGACTATAACTTTAATTAACCACTATTAAGATACAATAGTATTCATTACCTGTCACATCTAGCTTCTGGGTATGAACAAGCCCCAAAACCTGGACAGTACCACTTGTGCTCTTTTTGCAAATACTAGCCCTTTCAGGACATCCAGAGGGCCCTTTATATATGCTCTGACACAAATTAATATAGTACCTAGAAATCAAGAGAAGAATAACAGGGGAAAATGTAATACATGATTATTTTCAAGTCATTAATGCTCTATTTCAATATACTAAGAAGTGTATAAAATATTGCTTTTTAATTTTTAGAAAACTAAAGTTCTTTATGTAATGGCAATTATTCAGTAAAATGGCTAATTAAGAGCCAAATACTTTAAAAAAAATAATTCAATAAATTGGTTTTCTCACATGAAATGGGAGTAAAATACTTAGTTTAGGAAGTAGATTAATATTTGTACATCATATATATCGAAAAGAAACCGATTTCCTATCGCCAATTAATGAATTTGAGATTGAATTTTTTTCTAAAACCTTTACCTTTTGTCTTATAATCGATACTAAGTATGTAATCCAAGGCAGAAGAACAGTGAGGGCTAAACAACTGGAGTTACGTGACTTGAGCAAGGGCACAAAGCTAGGAAATGTCAGAGGTCATATTTGAATCCAACACCTCCCAACTTCAGGGCTAGTAATCAAGAGATTTAAAAACCCACCTAACATCCTATTGTTACTACTATCTAGAAGATAATAAATAGAAATTTTCACTCACGAGGTACCATCGTGGACAAACAACCAGGACCCAGTAAGAGAAGAGAGTAGCCGCAGGTCATATGTTTTGTGTTTCTGAATGAATTTACAATCCATTTTCTTTGGAGGACAGACAACTTTTGTTTTCCATTCAAAAGTCACCTCACATCCACGGGTCTCACTGAAGACTTGTGGTGTCCCAATATCAATATTTTCATCACAACTGAATATAATAGTAGATGACCGATGGCTATTTGCTGTGAATAATGTTCATGAAATGTATTAGATTATACTTTGGGTTTTCCCAATTTTTAAAAAATCTCAAAATGTACAACAAAATTCATAATTTCTCTCTCTTTGAATTCCTAAGATACACAAGTCTGTAATTAACCTGGCATGGAAACAGTCACTCTAGATCTCACTGTGTGAGTCTGGATTATAAATTTAGCTTTTTCTTAGTAAATTTAATGACATCAAGAAGATCCTTTTTTTTTTTTGCAAGGGTATACATAGAATTCATTACAGAAATTCTTCTTAGAGCAAATGGCCTCTAACAAACTGAATGAAGGCAAAATTTCATTCTGAAGATCAATAATATTCTTTCATACACAGCCAACATTTTTACTTACAAAATTTGCAATATCCCCATTTCTGATGTTTGTCATAGTTTTCTGTTATTGCACACCAAGGTTTTGGTTTATCTTCTCTAATACAATAATCATAGCTTTTTCCAAGATATATGAAAGGAAAGACACAGGGATCACCTTGCTCAGTTTCTGAAAATAAATACCATATGTAATCAATACCATATAAGTAATACATTGTCCATGCCAAGGGATTAGGCCTGGGTTAGAATAAAAGGCACAAATTAATAATGTAACCACCCATTAAATAAATCACCAATTTGGAGAGGAGAAATCATAAGTCTTGGTTATTAAATGTAAATTTTTTTCTGGATATAGTGCTATTGGTCTGCTTTTTAAATGCCTCTATTAATTCTGATTATCCCAAGGAGTTACATGTTCTGTATTCCAATTTTAAGGCAAAGGCTTCAATGGGTTTGGCAGCTTTCCAAGTCTGATATTAAAAAAAAAAAAAGCTCTCTGTTTTCATAGTAATTCCCAAAATTTATTTACCCCACAACTCATAATATAACGACTCACCTGGAGGACACTGATCACCATTTAGATATTTTAAAATGACTGTTTCATCTTGATGTCTATAATCCAAACTCATTG
Source organism: Monodelphis domestica (assembly GCF_027887165.1). NCBI lineage: Eukaryota > Metazoa > Chordata > Mammalia > Didelphimorphia > Didelphidae > Monodelphis > Monodelphis domestica. The sequence continues at coordinate 442,482,398 of NC_077228.1, read as the reverse complement.
ATGCTAGCCGTCCAAAGGAAGAGGCCTTACTCCCTGAAAGCAGGCACACTCCCCCATCTTTACAGCTCGCTTGTGGATCACTAGTAGCTCCAGTACATACACCCACACTGTAAGTATGTGGTCCATGCGTTACCTAGATGGGCAAACAATATTGCATGGGTTACTAAGAACATACATCATCAGTTATTTGTACTTTACTACCAAATAAGGCTGCATATTTTGAACTGTCTTAACATACGCATCCCTCTCACCTTGAAGTATTGCTAAGGTCACATCTTTGTTCCTTCCTACCAAAGGTTTGCCTAGGTGTGTCACTGCTATTCTGATGCCCTTGGTCTAATCAGCCATACCCCTTGGAAAAGTCTCCATGAAGAACCTCTATTTAATTAGCCTCTCTGCCTCCACTTTTACCATTCGGATTTCTTCTCCTTTCTTTCACTGTTTCTAGTCCATTACTTAGGATTCATACATCTAGCAATAGAGGCAGACCTAGCTATCTATAACCAAGACCTTCAGTCTGCCGCTCATATTGTCTCTTTTGACCTGAGCTTTCAGACATGGGCTAAGATAGCTCTATCTTCTAAAACTCAATGAACCTTACTGAGGCTCCTAAACAACAGGGGTGGGAGACTATGCATATGTCCAGATCACAAAGAAACTAAGACGTCTGCTCCAAAAGCTGATCCTACAAAGAATGTTACAAACTCCAGGTCAATGGACTTGATGACAACACTCAAGGCCCCCAGCTGGACATGATACACATTGGAAGATATTGCTGCAACAAAAACTGGTGAATTGCTATCCACTTAATCTTTTTCATCAAATGGACAAGAGGCCAGGGAGTCAAAGATTTTAACCTATAAGCTGCTGGCTAACATTTGACACACTTCATGTGTGAAGTGAAATATATGCAATTATGTCTAATGAACAACTAAAAATGTCTTGCATACAAAAAATTACATTAATTTGCACTTGAACACAAACATTTTTCAAAAGAACTAACAGGTAGGTAGTATTTTCAAATAAAAATATGTAGAGAGATATACCTAATTCCACATTAAATAAGTACCTATCATGGGTTACTATATATAGGCCTAAGGACAAGAAACTGGCTTTAGGCATCAAAATCCTGACACTTTTGGGGTTCTTGATTCCCATATACCCTACATCAAGATTAGGTCCCACCCTCACAAAAAAAGAGTCATTTAACAGTGAAAATTATTCTAGTCCTGAAGCAAAGAATAATGAGAAATTTTACGATCTATAGGGACTATTTGGATAAAAATACTGAATACATTATGATACTGAGAATACTTAAAAATGCAAAAAAAACATGGTGGCAGAATAATAGCTCTTTCAAAAACATTGAATTCATAAGGAATATTTGCATATGCATTATGAACTCATTTTATATAAATATGCATTGTGATTTCAACAGAATATCACTAAGCTGTTAAGTGGTAGGCAGCACTCCAACCCAGTTCCTCCAGATCCTTAGAGACCAATGGCCTTTCCATTACATCACAGTGACCCAGAAACCACAAGTCTGTATTAAGAAAATAAGATTTTAAGTATTCTTTAAAAGGTAAAAGAAAGGAGCTCTGAAATGCAGTTAGAGGTTATCACTGCAAAGGATCAAAACAGCTTATTTCTGTTTACCACTAAAGTTAACTCCTCTGCAAAACATACACATTCATCATTTCTAGAACATGAAGTCAAACAGGAGAAAAAAAAGGTACAATCTATTCACTAGACCAAACATTTTACATATAAACACACAACACACATGTGTAAGTTGATAATGCCAAAGATTAAATAATATTACCTTAAATGGTCTTTTGGAAAGACTGGACAAGTTAAAACTATAGTATAGCTGCTCATCTGTCACTGAACAGCCCACAGTTTTTACATCATCTGGGCATACGATTGGAGTTTCCCATTCAAACACATAATCACAGCCACTGGTTCTTATCATCTTTGGTGATCCCTATTTTTAAAAAAAGAAAATTTTAACTTGATAGGAAGTGTCATAATTCTCTTAAAATACTATTTTTCTAGATGATACAAAATGTATATCCTTATTTATCAAGAGATTCTAACCGTATCCTAAAATAGGTTTAAAAAATTGGTTAAAAGGTAGAAATATAGTACATTATCTACCAAAAGATAATACACTATACTTCTAGCTACCAACAGTACTTGGACTGGCACATCAACAATAGAAAGATGGCTCTGGGGACAGAGCCAGTCAAAAGAAACGTTCCATGGTTGCAGATAACCTGAAATATACCATCTCTGAAGCCCAGAAAATCAGCCATGACAATTAAGGAGTTTCACAAGGGCCCTTTTGGAGCAGTTCACAAGTTATTTGGAACTCCTTAGGAATCAGTGCATTATGGACAGAAAGTGCTGTTACAAACATTTCATTGGATTCTCAAAACAATTCTATGAAAGTAGGCAAGCCATCTTCACCTTGTAGAAGGGGGGGAAATGGCATTGAATCTAATTGATAGCCAATATCATTCAGCTATTAAGCATTAGGCAGTGCTCCAACCTAGCTCCTCCATGTCCTTAGAGACCAATGGCCTTTCCATTATATCTGTGCCCCAAAAACTCTAGAAGTCTGTATCAATAAATTAAGATTTAAAATATTCTTTAAAGGATAGAAGAAAAAGGCTTTGAAATACAGTTAGGGGTTGTCACTGCAAAGGATAGAAATGGCTTACTTCTGTTTACAACTGAAATTACCTCCTCTGCCAAAACATACACATTCATTATTTCTAGAACTTGAAGCCAATTAAAACAGGAGAAAAGGGTAAAATATATTCATAAAGCCAAATATTCTATTTCGGTCTGATGTTAAAGATTTCTTTTCCACATGGTCTATATTCAATTGCTCCTACACATGGTACATACCATTCAGGAAGGAAAGAAACCACAAGGGGGAAAATACTTCAAATAAGCCCCACAATCCTGGAATATTCAGTCTCCAGATTTCTAAAGGCAAGCAAACACTGACTTGTTGCCAATATGTAGCTACTCCAAGACTCGGCCACGGTGTTCAGTACACTCTCTTCCTACGTGTAATACTAAATGAAGCATAATGCCTCATTTATCTAGCACTCTGAGAGAAAGTGTTCCACATAAAGGAACTTTACAGAGTTAGCCCTTATTCAAATATCACCTTAAAAATTCTGAACATTTAATACGAATCTTTCTACAATATCAATCTATATGGTTCATCCTGAAATATGCTAAACATAACAGTTAAAACCTTTTCTTATTCATCATTATAAATGACAATTTTAACTGTTATAATATAATAACTTCAAAAACTATGTGGGGCCACCTGTCCCTTCTCTAAATTGGCCTTAAGCTGTTTTTGTTTTTTATTTCTTTTCCTCACAGGCTAGATGTACATTAATTTTTTTCCCAATTACATGCAAAAACAATTTTTAGCATTCTTTTTTTAAAAATTTGAGTTCCAAATTCTTTCCTCCTTTTTCCCTCTCTTCCAATCTTCCTCCCACCCTGAGAGGGTAAACAATCTGATATAGATTTTATATGGGCAATCCTGCAAAACATTTTTCCTTATTAGTCCTTTAGTGGAGGAGATTTTGATTTTTTTTTTTAAGTATAATTTTTTTGGTTTCTTTTCTCATTGCTAGTGTACATCTGTCTAGAAGTCTTGCTAACCTATTCCCAGTGGCTACAGAGCTGGCTGGTAATAGAGTTATCAGTTCTGTAGACTCTCAATCCAAAAAATTATTTAAACTGACTAGATTTATCCAAAGGTGCCAATTTTATTAGGTTTTTTTTTAATAAAGGGAAGAATATTATCTTTAATATTAGAATATTATCCTGATAATATATGTCATACTCTACATTACAAGTACACATTCACCAGACTTTTGCCACATTAACAAATGAAATGTTAACATTTAGGTTCTGAAAAGAAACTGCTTACCATATCTATTCCTCTTTTACAATGAAATAAAATAATTGAGGAATAGTTAGCATTTCTATCCAGAGGACATGGGGTAGAACTATCAAAAGTGATATAAATTTCATTAGTTGCAGGATTAAGTTGTGGAGGTCCAGTGACACGGCCAATATCCTAAAAGATAAAAGGAAAGCATTTGGCTCAGGAAAACAATTTTTCAAGAGAGTTAATTAAATATTAAAATAGAAAAAAAGTATACGTCTATAAACCCACATATAGTTAAAACTAAAATGTTCACCACACAGAGTTAGATGCCACCAGAGTGATGATCATAGACAGTTTTGTCACAGATGTTAATCACTGCCATTTGTATCTCATTCTCAAAGAATCTAAACTACTGTATATCCCCTCCTATGAACATGCAGTTCCTATTATCTGGACTCTTAGAAAAGAGTCAGGTTATAAAGGAGCTTAAAAACAAAACAGAAGCTTCCTAGCTATATGAACCTGGACAAGTCACTTCACCCTGATTGCTTAGCCCTTGCTGTTCTTTTGTCTTAGAACTGATCCTAAGACAGAAGGTAAAAGTTAAAAACAAAACAAACAAAACAAAAAACAAGTTCATTATTTGATCCTTATAGTAATACAGAACCATTGAAGTTTATTGAAGAGGAAGGAGAGGGAGAAAGTGAGACTTGTATTTTTTTTAAACCCTTACCTTCCAGCTTAGAATCAATACGGTGTGTTGGTTCCAAAGCAAAAGAACAGTAGGGGCTAGGCAATGTGGGTTAAGTGACTTGCCCAGGGTCACACTGCTAGGAAACATCTGAAGGCCAGATTTGAACCTATGACCTCCCATCTCTAGATCTAGCTCTCAATCCACTAAGCTACCCAGTTGCCCCCAAGACCTGTATTTTAGAAGATCATTTTGATACCTTACTAGAGTATGGGACTAGGAGAGAGAGACATGAGGCAGGGAACCCAAAAAACCAAAAGGCACATGTGTGAGGAGATGAGAGCCTGTGCCAGGGTGCCAGTGTCAGAAGAAAGAAGGGGGAGTATATGAGAGATGCTATAAAAGTAGAAGAACCAACACAGTGAGGAGCCAAAGAAGATACCAAGGTTACATGATTAGATGATTGGGAGGATGATGATGTCCTGGACAGTAAAAGGGAAATTAAGAAGAGGTACAAATTTTGGAGAAAAAAATAAGAGTTCAGCTTTAGACATTTGGTATATACAATTAGTTCAAAAATGTATCCATTTTTTACAATGGCATTTAATCTCAAATACATGAACTGCAGAAATATAGAAATAAAATTTGAGACTTTTTTCAGAAATTTACAGCCTGAAATAAGCAAAAATTATTACTAAATGTTTACTAATGTGATTACTAAAAATGTTTTCAATATTAAAAAATTAGACACTCAAAAGACCAGCAGAAAATCAAAATTAGTGATATGCACTTTCCTGTGTGACTTATTAAGATCTCTTAATAACAGTTCTTAGCTTCTGAAAACATCTGCATTTCACAAGTGCCACGCTGCTGATGCAGAAACTTCTACTAGTGTGTGTGTTTGTGTGTGCATGTGCATACACACAAATGTACAATATATAAACTGATACACAGAGAAATAGTATATCGGTCCTTAGCCTTCTATGTCAAAAGACTCAATATGAGTAACATCAGTTTATTTCTAGATTTCTTTTTCTTGAAAAACTCTTAGTTGCAAAGGGAAAACTGTGCATATAGGCTATTATCAATTTTTTTTCAAATCTGCATATGTGATACTTACTATAGGAGAGTCATCAACAGGAACTTTGCACACTGCTGCTCCAGCAGGACATGCTACTCCATGGATAGGATTTAGAGCCTGACAGATGTTAATATAGAAATCCGGCTTGGTATCAGATAGATCATCATTTTCATTATAGGCTTCATAGCCACCAGTCCGATGGATTAAAGGACTGAGATCAATAACAGAGCTTCCATTTTTCACTGAACATTGCTCCTGTTACAGAAAATTTGGGTCATGTCATATAACAGCATACTCATCAAAGACACAAAGCTGCATTTATGTTAGAGGACTTGAAAATGCTACAATATAAGCACAACTGCTGAAGTAATTTTTTTTTTTCAAAAAGTTTTATCCTACTTATTCTATCTTCCATCAAAAGTGTTTTATGGCTAACACAACCTGAGTACTGATTCAGGGGTCTTCAATGTCAGTGATTAAATTGTAATATGAAAGACATGGCACTGAAATCCAGAACAGATATACCAAGGGTCAAAACAAAATCTCTTTCAGAGTAAAATGTATTTCAATAGACTCACCTCTTTCTCACAAGCCAGTGGAGTGTGCCAAGAAAAGTAAAGAGTACATGTCTGTTTATCCAAGGAAACAAATACAGGCTTATTGTTTGCCCCAGAATCATGTGTGCACACAAAACTAATTACACTCTTATACTTCAAGGCATTCTTGGAGGGGCAAGGAGCTCCATCATCATAAACAAGCTGTAAGACTTGATCTACATACATTAGCTGGCTGTTCCAACTTCCAGCATTAATTTTGGTCAATCCAAAGCAAACACCTAGAATGAATGGAAGAAAAAAATTTATGATATGGTGTATTTATTTTTCATTACATTATTCCTTAAACACATCTCATATTTAAACCTCATGCTTATTTTGTAATGCTGTACATTGATGACTAAATCAGTCATTAATCTGTCAGTTTCTACAGTGTGAAATACCTGCATCAATGGATCTGCAATATCATTGATTATGACACTCTTTTCGATAGCACCAATTGCAATTTAGCCGCACCTTCTCATCCTTGCCTTGCCTTTATGTTGCCCTAATAACCAAAAGGTTAGTTCAGCTTGGCATAGATTTCTGGTCAATGTCAACACAGACATTTGTTTTGCTGAATTATACAGTTTTGTTACAAGAGGTTTTTTTCCCCTCTCAAAACTAGGCAGAAAGAAGAGAAAGGTGTTTTCAATTTTTTTTTAATTAAAATAAAAAATCCAGAAGAAAAGAATGTTGCTACTACAAGCAGTCTTCTGTTGATAATGAATAATTGACTGTATTGATTATATTTGACTATTGATCATGATAAGATTTCCTTATTGCTGGATCTGTACTATTTTGTTGCACTGTATTTGGTTGATCCTTGTACTTGAATAAATTGCCGTTGTAGGACTATATATATATATATATATATATATATATTCTAAAAAAAAAAATCTGTATTAGTGACCTATATTGACCTGATGTATCTTTTGTAACATTTTGTGCCTTTTGTAATTTTTTTTGTATTTTCTTGAATATATTATTGCTTTATCTACCTTATTTGCATTCATACTGCAGATCATGGCAAGTTAAAAAGGAAATGAATCTTATTCTTTGAGAAAGTAGCCTGTATACTTTACTTCTGTGATTGTGAAATATATACATTTTTAAAATTTTTGCTTTTCTTCCCACATGTGACATACAATATTTTATTTTTTCCTCTCATTTTTTTGCATTTGAAGCACATGTCACCAGTATTGAGATTTTCTCTTAACTATTTTTTATTTTTGCAATAAATAAGCTAAGATGTCCATTTCCCTAGCATATAAATGAATACCCAAAATCTTTAGACTATGGAAACATGCCATTTATTGATAAATGTTATGGGACTGTGATTAATGTTTGTGTCTGATTCTAGGAAATGAGTTCAAAAAAGGAGCACAAATTTCATCTACACAGTGCCATAGAAGCATGGACTTAACCTGAATAGTGCCAAAAAAAAGAGCACACATGTCAAAAAAAAGAAACCAATCCAGGTGGGATTGATGAATTTTCTATGCCAATACAAAAGGAACAAAACCTAGTGTGAGACTTGAGGTTGTGGCGCTCGACGTATGTTAGGACACAAGACTCCCTGTACCACACTCCTTGTGAAATACTTTCTATCAAAGTACCTAATAATTGACTGTTCTGGGTCCCCTATCCCTGAGAAATGACAAAAAATCAGACAAAGGAATGACACTTCCCTTTTACACAAAATTCTAGTCCTTTTTTCTATCTTAGAGTATGGCAACTTCCTGTAGTCCTGGCTTATAATGAGTAATTGCAATAGTATGGCATTTTTGTCCTACAGATTTGTAGGACAGAAATTTACTTTAATTGGACCCTGATACAAGGGCCTGTTATGAATTTCTTCTTGTTTCACTCAGAAATTTTATATATAGATACTTTTGATATTTTGATTCTGATCTTGAACTTTTTATTTCTCCCAAAGTTTAATTTTTTCTTCTATTTATTTTTCTTTTTATGTTTTTGGTTTTTCTTTTGATAATTGATTCATATGCCCCCATAACACAATCATGTAACCTGAGTTGATCTGGGTGTTGGTTAACACCCTCTTCAGGGGGGATTATATTGTATTTTTGTAAAAATATACAATTTAAAAATTTTGTTTGAGAAAATTTTCTGGAAAAGAAGTTTGTTAACTCCTTGAATCCAGAGAATGAACTGTTAGGAGAAAGATGCCTACAGAAACCTATGCTGCATCAAGAAGATCCAGAATGGACTTTGAGGTACAGTTGATTAAACTGAAGGGGGTTGAACATTTATTTTTAATGTACATTTTTATGCCAAAGGGGGCTGCCCCCAATTGGCTTTTTGTCAATGCACCTAGCAAACATTGGTTTTGCTTTCTTTCTCTTCTATTTCCCTCTTATCTCTAATTATTGTAGTTTCTCCTAGAAAGTGCAAGTATGCACCTGTAGTCAGAAAATTTTTAGGGGTACAAGATGATTATGTCAAATGATTGGGGGGGGGGGGGGAGATTGTGAAGATGGGATTAATTCTTCCCTGCCTAATTTTAGACTTAATCACCAGAAGCGTAAACACCCCACTTACACTTGAGTGGGGGAGGTCTGTGACCCACAAGGGCAATAGTGGGTGATGAATGAGAATTGACTGCCCCTGGGCAGTCCTAAGCAAAGCTTTAGCTGTAATTGATACACCTAAAATGGAAGGAAGTCACAGGAAGTGACAAAAGGAATGGTCTTTAAAAATGCCAAGAACTTCCTATGAAGAGGTCTTTTGCCTTCAACTTGACCTTGGAGGAGCTATGGGTGAGGACCTTGGACTGCTTCTATTTTTCCCTTAGAACTATCACTTGGGGTGAGTAAAAATGGCTGATTCCTTTCCTTGGCTTTCCTGGAGGTACTAGCCTCTGGAGGGGCCCCACCTCTGGGAGGAGGCCTCTTGACTAAAACCTTTGTTAATTAACCCTTAGGCCCTCTGCCTGGGGTTTCTGGAGCCCTGCTGGATTAAAGCCAGGGCTTGAACAATAGTCTAACTCATTAAACTAGATTCTTACTCTGTCCACTTTTTCATTTCTCTACTTTCACACTTTCCCTCCATTTTATAAATAAATTGCTAAAAAATTCATTTTGGAATTAAATTCCTGGAAACCCTATTCTTAAATAATCTAGTCCAACCTGTTATATTAACCCTTACACTGTCTTCTTTTGTATTCCTAGCACTTTAGCACAGAGCATGACACATAGAAGATGCTTAATGACTACCTGAAGAAAGATTTATATAGCAAAAATATTTCTAGCAACACTTTATCAAATGACTGGGAATAAACTGGGTGTCTCAATCAGAAAATAGCTGAACAAATTGTGATATATGAATAAGAGAATATAATCAAACTATAACAAATAAATATAATTTGAGAAAACTGGGAAAATTTGTATGAACTGATGCTAAAAGAAGTTAACAGAACTTGAAGAACCAGTTTCATGATGACAAGGCTATCTCCATAATTTAAGGAAAATAACTTGAGAAAGACAATATGGCTCTTATCAACGCAGTGAATAAACACAAATTGAGAAGACTAATGAACCTACTTCTTTGGAGAGAGGTGATAGACTAGAAATACAATGATCATGGACAATGTATTTATTTTGCTTTGTGTGGCTAGATAATCATTTATTATAAGGCTTCTGTTGGGGTTGGGGATACATGGAGTTAGCATCTCTATTGTTGCAAAATTGAGACACAGAAAAAGAAAAGAACATAAAAAAAAACATTTTTAAAATACACAGATAAAAACAAAAATGTTGCCCAGAGCACTGGATGATTAAGTCTTCTGATTCCTTGCTCATTCCTTTATACCAAGGCTCATGATAAGATGTTTAGTTCAGAATTTAATTTTCAGCAAAATTAGTAAAATGGCAGAATGAAAATATATTTTATTTTCCTGTATTCCTCACAGTACTTCAGCACAGGAAGATTCTGATGCCTTTAAGACATAAAAACACACTTTAGGAAGGAAACATTTTTGCACTTACCAACTCCAGAAGGGCAGTTTTTAGTTCCTCCACAAATACCTATATAAATTAATCCCTTCTCACTATAAGCAACAGAGTAGCCAGAATCATTCTTTAAAGAGTTCAAATCGAATAGATGACCTGTAAGAAAAGGGAAAATTTTTGTCTGTGAAATAAGAAACAGGCATTTTGAAAGACTAGAAATCACAATATTTTCAGGGATGATTTTTATTCTTCCAACACCATTATACTGTTGCCATCAGTGTTAAACCTTACAATGTACCAACACTCTTCTACTGAAAAGCCACCACAAAACTGAAAAGCTAGTTGACAATTTGGATATCCTTGTCTAGGTTTTACCATTTATTTCTTGAATTTTTAACTAGATACCTTGATATTTCCCTGGAGGCCAGTGATTCAAAATATTTTCTTTCTCCTACTGCTGTTCAATAAACACAACCTGGAGTTATGTCACTTATTCCCAAATGTGTAACCCTAAAGCCTGTGTTTCTTGATGGGCTCAGTTTCTTTAGACTGTAGTCACGAACAGCAGGCTTGTATTAGCTTTGTTCCCTTTTGAGAATGTCCGTGGTTCCCTTTTCCCTCAGCTCAGACTCAAGAAATCTGTGTCCCACATTCAGGAGCTTACTGAGGCAGCTCTCCCAATATAGCAACAGTTGAAGGAAAGAGCTAAGCCTGAACAAATAGGCCTGGGTCATTACACCATTTACTTGTATGCCAGCTGCTTCTTCTAAGTGTAAATACTCAGTGAAAGATTTAAGCATAAAAATATAGGGATATAGTCAAAGCAAACTAGCAATCCCTCTTCCTCTACTCTTTAAAGGTATCCACAAAATCCCTGTGAATATTTACCTGTAGCAGGATTGGTGACTTGACAGTTGTCCTGCATATTGCTCTTTAAAGGACATGCCGCTGAGGTTTGCCACGAGAAAGTATACTCACATTCTTCCACTGCACTTATAAACATAGGCCTAGAATCCTAAAGGCAAAGTAAAGAGAGTCCAGCTTTATAGGGAGCTGTAACACTACCAACTTATATCAAATTGCTCTGAACACATCAAAAACTTTCTCAATGGCTCTATGGAAAAAGGGGTAGTATATTATGGTTACAGAATTGGAGAAGAATTAGTTCCTAAAACAGAAGAATCAAACTCTAGGGTTGAACTACTTTTCTTGGAAGAAGCTATGCAAGCTTAAAAAAACAAGCCATAAAACACAGCTTCCAGAATGGCAGTTTCCAAGTAGTTATCAATCAAGCAACAAATATTTACTTGTCTCTTATGTACCAGACTGTGGTGCCTAAAGATGTTGAGAGGGCCAAGCAATTATCAAAAGGCATTGTGTCCTATGATCTGACAGATGTCAAAAAAAAAAGTCTATTACTACTAATAACAACAATAATGACAGCTAACACAAAGAATGATTTAAGAGTCACAAAAGTACTTAAGGAATATTATCTCATTTTATGCTGACAGTCTTCTGAGGAGTGCGCCACTATTATTCCTATGTTACAGATGAGGAGACAGCATGAACAAGTGATTTATTCGCTCAGGGTTGCATAGGTAATAAAGGTCTTGAAGTGCATTCGAATTTAGGTCTTCCTGACTCCCAAATCATTTTTCTTACTTTCATTTGTATAGTGCTTTAACCTTTTCAAAGTATACTGAAATTACCACAGAACCATAAAAGGTACTCTTTCACAGTAACCCTTAATTTGGAGGTCAAATTCCTATTGACCCTATATATTCTTTCCATATATCTCATTAGACCCTACTCTACACAACCTCCTGCATGTGTACTTTCATCTCTCCTTGTCTCTCTCCGTCTCTTTTAATCTTCAGACTCCATATTGACCACAGGGTAGAGAAATCAGCAACAAACTTCAGGGCTTCTAGCTGCCTGGGGCTTCATGATTCAGGGCCTCCGCATAGCTCAGTCTTCCAGAACGCCAGGTCTATTACTTCTCAAGAACAAAAATCAGTTGCCTACTATAGATTCTTTGCCCTGATGGTCAAGAAGTTAGTCCAGCCTGGCATAGCTCCCGGATCCCTGGCTACAGCCTCATAAAAAAAAATAAAAAATGTTCGTTTAAGCCTATAGGCATAGCACTGCCCCCCAATCTGTAAGGCCTTAAAAAATCTGACTTCTCCAAATACAAATCAGCAGCCAAATGGAGAAGCCAATTATGGAGATGAATGAAAGGAATGACAGAGAATCACTGTAGGGGTGGATTCTATAATGAAGATGATCAAATAATTTTAAAACATACCAAGTAGATATTTTTTGAACCAGAGAAATCTTTGTCACTGATAACAACATTCTATGTCTTTTGCCATCTTGGAGGTATGATAAGCTAGCAAGGTCACAGAGTGGATAGTGTGCTGAATTCAGATCTTGCCTCAAAACATGTACTACTTGCCTACTTATTCATTTGCTCTGTCTTGGCTTCAGTTTCCTTCTATAAAACAGAAATAACAGCATCTACCTAACCAGATCATGGGAATCAAAAGATATGTATAAAGCTCTCAAAAGGTGCTCCTATCCCATCAACAAAGAGTTATTCATTTGCAGCACTTTAGAAATTCCCATCTGCAATAATTACAAGAGGATCTAATTTGAGACTATTCGCAGTGTTGGTACTTACTACATGACTCTCACTGCATGTCAGAAGGACTGTCGTCATCTTCCTACGGATCTTGTCTGGGCACAGGTCTCCATTGACGTACGTCAGAATGGCGGTACCATCGTTGCTCCACTGAGGACCGTCACTCACCCTGCCCAGGGTTGTGTATTTAGAATTCTCCACCAAACAGACAGCTGCATCAGGAGGGCATGATCCTGAAACACAAATCAGAGTGGCCTTTCCCGTTTTCCTTGACATCATACAGCAGTATAATAAAGCAATAAGATATCCAGAGACATAACCAAGAACAATGAACACACACCTACAAAAAATATTTTATTCCTCCTTTTACCTTAGTAATTGGAAGATTACCAGGTTTTGCGACTACTGGTACTACTACTACCACCCATCTCCACACATTCATGTCTATAAAGCAGTATATAAACATTGAACCTTCGATATAAGTTAAGTTTGAGCCTTAGTTTTTATCTAGCAGTGACAACACATTTAAGGTCAATATAAGGAACTGTGTCTTCAAACAGTAATTATTTTCTTTTCCTTCTATTAACTGGCCGAACCTACCAATCACTGCAAGAAACAAGTTCCTCGGTTTTATAAGTTTCACACTCCCTCATTGTTGTCTAACCTAACCTAATAATGAAGATAATGAAGACAATCAATTCCTGACAACTCATGACCAAATAGTAACGCTTCTCTCTCACCAATGCCAGCTTGTGGGGCAAGGGACTTGCAGATGTTGATGAAGTAACGCTCTGGTGCCCCAGTTCTTGTAATTGCTTCCCAGTTGTCAGTATATCGTGATAGAGGGGAAAGATCAAAGGAGTTTCCTTCTTGATCTCTAAATTAAAGGAATGAAGTCCAGTTCAGCCACAATTCAGTGTTGCATCCACCATATGCTAAATCAAATATTAGCATTTCACCTTAACACTATACACATCCGTCAGTACCAGCAACAATATCGCGTTGATGTCTCAAAATCTCATAATTATTTCATGATGACAAGTATTCAAAAATGACTGGGAGGGAAGCACATGACCATTTCAATCTTGGCTAGAAAAATATACCCAACATCTGTTATTGCCTCTCAAAGTTATTCAAGAGGTATGATGACATACATACTTTATGTGCCTATATGAACACTTCAATGACCACAAATGACGGGAATAATGTATCTAACTGACTGGACCACACCTGACAATGGCTCTCAGCCTAATCATTGATTATCTGATAGCTGATGTGTGACCATTACTTTGGAATAAGAATAAATTTAAGTATGATTTTAGCTGTTGATCCAGAAGGGTAAAAGTATAAATGAACTTACCTGAATGAACATTCAATGGACTCAAAAGGTGGGCAGGCATATTGGGTTCGCCACTCAAATAAGTAAGAACAATCTAAAGTTTCCTTCAAGAACACTGGCTGAAGATTAAAAACAAATATATATGAACTATGAATATGTAAAACTAGGTGCAGTCATTTTAAAATATGGACTTTAAAAATGAGATTATGCTCATCAAAAATCTAAAGATCGGCTGAATTCTAATATGATTTGCATTTGTTTATACATTTCAAATTAAATTCAACAATAATTCAAAATAAAGAAAAATAAGGAAATAATGATTTATCACAAACAAGGAAATGGTAGATTATTAATGAAAAACTATTTTTATAAGGGTGTTTTCTCAGTCCTCTATAATAGAAACATACTCCCTGGATAACATCCTGGAAGTCTCTCACTATGTCAAATACACTAACCTTCTGAGTGGTGCGATCACAATAAAAAAATATGGTTGTAGATCTTTGATATACTTTATGGCATGTATCCCCACCAGTGTAGTTAATCTTTATTAATCCATTTTCATAAGTCAGCTTCTGAGTAAGTAAACCTATTTTAAGAGAGATCAGAAGAACAGAGAAAAATAAAACACATTAGATACAATATCTAGCCTATCCTTACAGCCTTTTTTAAGCCAGCCTTTTCTAAAAGTATTAACAATCATTGCAAATTACTTTTATATAGTGCTTTAAGGTTGACAATGTACTTTTCATACATTAAAGCATCAGCCTTTCAGATGGTCCCATAGCTATTAAGAGTCAGAAATGAGGTTTGAATATAGAGCTTCCTGAGTCCAAAAACAGTGCTTTCCACTATACCATGCTATCTTTCCCGACTGCAACTATATTGGTCATCAAAGAGTTCTATAGTCATAAGGGCCAAACAAAGCAAATGAAGTCAATGCTCTCCACTTAATAGTTTTAAAGAGTGATCACAAAAACACTGGTCCTCCAACTCTTGGTTCTTTAGCTAAACACCACTCCTACTTTTTTTTAAACTAGTTCTTAAACTCATTATCAACAAGCAATCTACTGCCCCAGTGAAGGTACTAGATCTGATGCCACAGCACCAGATAAACAACATGCCCAAATCATTCTAGACTCAACTCTACTTGTTATTGCTACAGGCAACAGTCTCCATAGTTCAGCATATGTTGAACTACCTAACTAGTCGGAAGAAAAGCCAGTACCTTTAATTGTTAACAATGAATGAAAATAAAACAAAATTACTATACGATACCATCAAATAAGATACAAGGTGTCTAGCACATAGTTGGTACTGCAGAAACACTTATTCCCTTCCCCTCCCCTCATAATAAATAAATTAGGATGTCAGAAAAACATGGAAAGATTTCTGTGAGTAAGACAATAGCAATAATACCTATCATCATTAAAATGAAGACAAATAATATAAAAGGCAACCATAAAGAAATCTATTTGAAATAATCTTGGTATCAGAACAGATGATGAACTGTATTTCCTTGCTTTTGATAGAGAAGTAGAGGATGGTGGGGTCAGAATGCTGCCTACATCAGTTTTGTTGATTGCTTTCACACAATATGTTTTGATGCTGAGAAACTACTGCTGTATACACAAATACATCACAAAATCTAAAAGTCACCAATAAAACTTTAAAGAAAATAGAAATCTAGCTCTTTCAATGTTTTTGTAGATGAGAAAAATCAAATGAAATTCACGAAAGAACAAGTATAAGGTCATTTATCCAACGCAAAATGCAACTTTGTATTATTCCTCAAGTTCTCTGTTTAACAGTACCCTGAGAAGCAAATGCACACTACCTGCAATTTTCTGGAAACCTGGAGTCGCTTTCTTTTCTTGACATGATGATACTTTCTTAGAGCTGTCTCCAGATTTACACACATTGGAGGACAAGCTCCCACAGACGCGGAAGTAATAGCTATATTCACCCGCAGTTACTACTGTGTCATTTACAGCAAGGGCCTTCAGGTTGTAAATGTGTCCATGCCTTGGATCTTTCACTTCACAGTTGTCTCCTTTGAGGTCACATACAGGAAAAGAAATTTAAGTGAAATAGCAAAGAGGAAAATACTTAACATTCATACTTATGCACGATGTCTCCTTTATGTCTTAAAAACTCAATAAAAAGAACATGCAGTGCTTTACAAAAGGGATTTCATATTATTTCATCTTTATAAAAATTAAACATCAATTTTAGAGAAAAGCAGTTTGAGTTCTACAATGAATTAAATTTTCTCTAAGTTCCTGTTTGAAAATTCTGTGTCTCAAAGATTCTTCATATTAGAGAAGTGAGAAATAATTAACTTAGGGACAATATAATGCAACTCAGTATATTTGTAAAGATTACTACAAAATTCTGGATCAAGAGAAAAGAAAACATATGGGTGTAAAATGCTATTAGATCTCACCTTCTGCTTTTCGAATAGGACAAGCTTCTATGGTTCTCCAAAGAAATACATATTCACAATCTTCCTTACGCTGAAATACTGGTGATCCCTGAAACATAAGCAGACAACTCATTTTGGTACAAATTGGTCTTTTTATATTTTTCACAGGCAGTCAACCATAAAATGGTGGCTTCAAACAAGTAACCTGCAAAGCATTAATCAAAAGACCTGAGATTTAACTACTACAAAATTAGCTTGGGCACAAATACATGGCTGTTCTTCAAAACCTAGAAGTCAGTGCTTGGTCTTTCTTGGTAAACTAAAAGTCAATTATTTTCCCTACCTGTAGTCTTAAGTCCATTAAAAAAAAAATCTTCTATGTTAAGTCCTTTCTACTGAGTTTCTAAAAAGGTTTTTTTTTAATGCAGAAAGATAAAATAAATATATAGAAATATGATCAAGAATAAGATAAAGAATTTATCCAGAAACTTACAGGTGTCTGATCACATTCAAATATGATACGTGTGGAGTAATGTTGATTTTCACATTTATCACCATTCACATAAACAATACTCAAGGATCCATTAGCAGCAGTTTGAGGACTAATCTGTACAACACCTAGGTTTCTACCTATGTCACCAGATTTTACACAAGATCCCACTGCACTGCCTGGAATAATAAGAAAGAATAGCATTCAGTAAGGTGCTTTTTAAAATCCTAAATCAAATGTTTTTAAAACCACTTAATTCAAGGCTATAAGAAGGCATAAATAAAAAGATAAAAAGAAATTCACCATGACATCCAGGAATATAAGGTAAAGGATTGCACACATTTAAGTAGAAAGTTCTTTTTTTCCCTTCTGTTGAAGTATCAAGTGCAATCCAAGGTTCTCTTGTTTTGCTCAGGCCACTTAGATCATATTCATTGCCAGCAAGGTCTGAAAAAACATTTGAATTATATTCCAGAATGCACCTTCTTAACAAATTAAAGAATATTCTCATGTATTTATGATTTTTATTTAAATTAGGCTTTCAGAATTAAAGCAAACTCATAAGAAGCTATTTTGAAAAAGAATCTTTGGTTTAGAGTTGTATGAGCTTAAAGTCCATCAAAAACTTAATCCCTCAGTGAGGCTCTCAGAGACCCCACATAGGTTACATAGATAGGAAGCAAGAGATGATGGAGAAACAATCATCCTTTGCTTTTAGTGTGCCAGGGTTTAGCATGTACACAGATCATACAATAGGGTCACATAAAATCTTAGATTTACAAAAGGAAGGATATAGTTCCTGTCACTCTAGCATCTTAAATGTTTTACTGCATATTTCTGAGATGAAAAGAGATTGGGTAAACTAAAACTTTAACAAGTTACTTTTCAGAGATTTGAACATATCCTCTGAACATACAAAATTCTTTTTAGTTTTCTAATATTTCTAGCCTAGGTGTTGTGTAGTCATGTCTGTCTTTTTATCTGGAGATGCTGCTACATTAGTAATAATGATTAAAGCACAATTATGGCATGAAAAAAAAACAGTATAGAACCAATGGTGTTTCTATATTTCTCATTCTTTGGTTTGTAGCTTAAGTCACAAAACTTTAAAATGATTTGGATGCTGCTTAACTTCCACTGTATACAATGTCTACACTACTCTTTATGTATGAGATCTTTTATCACTATTTTATAATTTTATGTCTAAAAACTATACTATATAGACTCCAACTAGTCTAGTGAGCCACAACCCTATCTTGTTCTTTTTATGTTCCAAATATATGGAGTCTTGTATCTTTCATATAAGCTTTTACTAATGACAATGACTGCCTTGCCCCATGAAATTTAATTTAAAAAAATTTTTAAAGTCTATTTTAGTTGGTATTGTGTAAATATGTCAAATAAGTATTGATACCATGGTGATTCTAAACACTACTGTTTATGAAACTTCCTACATTTTCTCCTTCTAGACGTTTCTCCAATCGAGATCAGACCTTAAAATACATCTTCATGCCAATAATAAATAGGTATGCACAAACCATTAAAAGATGTTAGCAGGTAATTCCTTTATCTTGACAAACAGCAAAACTTCAGTGAAAACTACTAATGTACATAGGGGTTAACATGCTGTACTTGGCTTTCTTCAAAAATGAAACACACATCTACATATTTCTATTTCCCTGACTTCAAGAACTTACCTGTAACTTGGCAATCTACTGGAGAAGGGATACAGGCTAAAGCTGTTTCAAACTCAAAGAAAGTATCATAGATCCCTAATTTAGAATTGACATCTTGACGAAGGAATTTGGGTTTTCCTGGATAGACATCATCATTACATATAAAACGTATGATGAAAGCATCTGAAGCACCTGTCATAAAGAAAAGCCAAATTTCTGAGAAACAGAAGCAAGTGGTTATATAAACATAAGTTATTAAAAAACAATGGAACCCCTTTAGAACACTGATGCAGGAGAATGAGACTAACCTTCCAAGTTATTCCAATACTGTTATTAATCATGGTTCAGAGGGATATGACTTTTGATAAATTACATAAAAATACAGCATATTATGACTAGTTTCAACTATAAACAAATTTTCCATCAGCATTCTGAATTACAAAATTTAAAATTTCTAATGAAAATATTTTAAAGTTCTTTGACTTAAACTTGATACATAATAGCTAAAAATAAATAACATTTAAAGAACTTTTTGATCTACAAAGTGATTTGCATGTAGTATCTCATTTGTTGCTCACAATAGACCTGTGAGGGAGGTGTAATTACCATTCCTATTTTACAAATAGAGAAACTAAGGCTGCAAAATTAAGTGACTAGGCCAGAGTCATAATGTCTAGGTAGGATTGGAACTATGGTCTTTCTGATTCTAAGTCTAGTTAACACTTTATCCATTACAATAAACTATATCTACATAAACAGAGGGCAGTGAAAAAAATCAAACTCCTCATGGCAGGGAGAAGGGGGATGAAAATGTTAAATGATTATGTGAAAAGTGAGGGAGATGAAGTAGGAAATTATAGTTATAAAAATGTAATTGAGACCAAATGATTGATTGACTCAAAATAACTTGTAACTAATACTCAAGGAAGTCTTATAAGAATTTGATAACTAGACCAATTAACAACAACAACAAATTCATGTTTTGTTTTCCTAGGGTTTTATTTTGTTTTGTTTTTTGACTCCAGGGAAACAAGTCATTCCATGAGCCTCAGTAGCTTTTAAAGGTATTATTTGTTAATAATTCAAAGCTGTCACAAAGAGAAAGTGATATGCATTGGGATAAGAATGGAAGAACAGAGGTTCAGAATATAAGCATGGATCCTACCAATTATATCTGAAAAATGCTCTGAAATAGAGTATCAAAGAAAATATAAAAAGGCATCATGGAGTAACTTTCAGAGCTCCGTTAGTCAAATTAAAAGCTTATACCAAATCCAAATATTTGAGAAAGCTAGGAAATCCAAAAATCTTAATTTCCCTCATTTCTTCAAACATGTCTTCAGACTAATTTCAAATAAGTGGAGATTGAAGGGTGTAGGAGAATTTTGTTCTCATAAGAGAAAAGATTCTAATAGAAGGGATTGTAGATAGAGACTCAACCTAGAAAGTTAGAACTGACTGAATAGAAATAATAGCTTTTGACAAGAAATTTGGCCATTTGACAAATTGTGAGGTTCCATTTCACAATACTTAAAGCTCTGAGTTTAACCAGGCTTTCCTAGTTAAAAACACTGAGGCAATATCTAGAACTATTAAAAGAAGACATGAGAAGAAATACAGTGGAATGAAGAGCTGGCCTCATTCTCAGAGAGACCTCCTTCTAATCTAATCCAACTTGTGTGACACTAGAGAAGTTAGGAAGGTTCTAATTTGCAGAGCATGTGCTGGTTTGCCTTGGTAAAAACAAGTTATTCAGCAGGTGGTCCCTATACCAATGAAATCACAAGTAAAAAAAAAAAGAATTTGTGATTCTCAATTTTATTGACCATCAGGTAACTAGAATAATTCAGAAGCAATGTTCTCAAGTGACAAGAACACAGTCCTGATAAAGATGCCCTAATTCAGAATGACTACCATTCATGTCCTAATACGGAACAGAGCAGTGATGGTGAACCTTTTAAAGACAGTGTGCTAGGCCCCACCCCACAGAATGAGTGTTGTGACTGCACTTCCCAGAGACTGCACCCCCCCATGGAGTGCCTGGTATGCCCTCCCCTCCCCATATCCCAATGGGCTTCAGGGTGGTGGTCTTCATTTGAGGTTGATTGTACTATATTCTCTACTACATTGGACAATGAATCTAAATTATAGCTATTGCCTTTCTCACATAAGTTTATTTGGCCAAACTCCCCTTTGCCACGTAGAATGTTGGCTTCAAGTCTGAATTTGAATCCTTGGTTATTCTTTCAGTTACTAAAACTTGCATTCTATTCCTCTTTTCAAATTCAACTGTCATGTCACTTCCATTACTTTGAATAGGATTATTATTTTCAAATGTAATGTCAGCTTCATTTTCAGTAAATTTTGTATTATCTAAATCAGTCATTGCAGGATGGAAAGTTTCAGCTTCAGGATTCAGATTAGATGTTGTTTCTAAGGATATCTGTGCCATATAGCTATCTGAAGAATTAACTGAGTTTTGTGGGATGTTATTATACTAATCTGTGAATGATCTCAAAGTATTTACATCTTTAGTAACAGTGACCTGTAAGGAATTGAAATTTTGTTTCTCTGTAAATCTAACTTTTTCTGACATTTTCTTATACAAAATTCACTCCCTGTGCCCAATCTGCACTGAAAAAAGTTCTCCAAAACTATTTTGACTTGATTTGTACTTTGTTCCTGTGTAGTTATTATACAGCCTTTCTCTAAGTCTCTTATCTCTGTTACTATTTAAGAAATGATGTCCTTAACTTCTGCATCAAGCCGTTTTACTTGTCTCTGCATGTCTCCTGATTTATTGCATTTGCCATCACTCACAACTTGTTCTAAATTTTCACCATTTCTTAACTGTTCACTCTTAATTTTAACAGCAGTCTCTTTTTCACTATTGCTTCTATCTCCATGTACCAAACTACATACATTATAAGCCTGGCTTCATATTTCTTTCCTAACCATGTCTGAATATTTAGGTTTGTCTCCTGATTTAATAGCATTTCTCATTTCTTGTAGATCTGTTGTCTGTTGAGTAGATTTCAGGGTACAATGCTGACAGCAAGTGGGGTTTTGCTTTTTGTATCTAGCTTGTGTACCTTTGTTGTTATTTACTTCATATTTCTTTTTCAGAAAACGGTCTTTGATCAGGTGTCCTGTCTTATGGCAGAAAAAATATTGTCTAGTCTCTCTCTGCACTGTTTTTGGCTTATAAGTAGGTTTTGTGTATGTCCTAACAGTATTCACCTTCTTGATTTCCTCAATCTCCTTGTCTCTTAAATTTTTCTGTCACCTCTAATTTTTCCTTTAAATCCAGAATCTGTTTATTTTGCTCTGAATAATTTTCATGGAAGTAAGTCGCCATTTCACATAATTCAATCAAACTCACTGTGTCATACTTTGGACAATGTCTGAAAAAGTTTTTCAAGTGAGGAGTGCAACCTTTCAAAAACTGTCTCCTCACATGATTTATAGACTCATCAGTATTTGCCTCTAAACCCATTATTGATTCAGCCATTTCAGAGAGATGATCTATAAATGAAGCTGGATGTCCCCCTTTATGTTGCATTAGTTTGTCAAATCTTGCCCATGCATTAGACTTTGAACAACAGAACTTAATAGCTTGGGGCAAGTCTTCCCTACATTTCCTTAAGTAGGTCATGCTGGTGGGATTAGCAAAATCAAGGTCTTCCCTTTGCTCCTCTGTGGGCCAACTAGTCAGGTTGTTTTCTGAACTAGTCTTTTCAATGAATTGGTGATGATCATGGGGGCTAAACAGTTCTGAC
Source organism: Monodelphis domestica (assembly GCF_027887165.1). Classification (NCBI taxonomy): domain Eukaryota; kingdom Metazoa; phylum Chordata; class Mammalia; order Didelphimorphia; family Didelphidae; genus Monodelphis; species Monodelphis domestica. Next base: position 442,459,787 of record NC_077228.1, on the reverse strand, counting down.
AAGAGAAATTCCACATCTTGAAAATCTAGATCAAAAATTCGGAAAGCACATTTGAGTTCTTTCTGAGTCTTATAGGGCTGATTGATAAATTTTCGAACCTTACTCCCCTCTTCTTCCCTTCAGCTTCCCTTTCCCTTATTCTTCTTTTGGTTTTCCAAATCAGTCAAGGTGAGTTAATGTTGTCTCAAATGAAAATAATTTTTCTCTTCTTTATCTAAGTAAGGGTTTATTTGGGGAAGACAGTAAAAGATGGAGGAGGATAGAGGTAAGAGTGTTGGAGGTTTCCCTAATTCTATAATTAACCTTAGATTGGAGGGTATTGAGAGAAATGGTTGATAGGTCTAGTATTTCAATCACTTTCACCAACAGAGCACATCACAGAGATATATGGACTATTGTCCTTCTTCTTCTGCCTTTAAAGTCACCAAGCCACCTCCAGCTTGATTATCCCAAGTCCCAGAGATAAACCTAATTTCTTCCTTCCCTGATTCAAAGGCAACCAGAAAATCAATCAGGACCCTGATTCAAAGGTAAACCACATCAGCCAGGACCACCAGAACTCAGCTAGCAGTTGATTTGGCTCCAAACTGTCTTTTCCGGTAACATTCCAAAATCAGAATCTTCATTTGATTAACAGATTACCACTCAGCCACTGCTTCTGTCCTTTTGCAAGCCTTATAACTTCTCTCTTTTCCACAGTGGATGGTAGGTGAAGTGAGGAATGTCCTCAGCGAGAGTAAAGAGGGGCAGGGGAGTGGCCAGAGGGCTCTACTCCCCTCCAGCTCTGGCACCTGCGAGTTGCCCACCTTAGTCCCTGTGTGGTCCCATTGGGCTGCTGCACAGAGGAGCAGGATGTGTGGAAGAAAAAGGTCAAAAGGCATGGTAGAGAGGAGTAGAGGTGCAGCTCCACCCAAGTCCCTCTCTCTGCCTTTCTAGTAATGAATGTTGGAGGGGAGGTAGGGGCCAGCTGCGTGCCCACAGAGAGTACTCTGTGTGCCATGTTTGCACCCATACCATAGGTTTGTCATCACTGGAATAGAGTATTCCTCCTGGTTTCCAAATATGCACTGCAACATTACAATTCCATTCTGTCCACCTAACTTTCATCATATTATTCAGTTTCTAAAGAGGAAGTAATATAACAATATGCCCTAACAGAACTGCTACATCATTGTACCTCTAAAGCAACAAGAAAAAAGAAGATATGAGCTATTAAAAGTTTTTGAGATGGAAAGGTATTATCTACATTTTCTACTTGGGTAGGAAAATATTAAAACAACTATTTTCTTTTAGTTCATCAACAGAGAAAACAAGCTATATGTCACCCTTTTAGGTTAAGTATCTATCAATATCCTAGGTCTAGTCCCTTATAACAGCTAAGAACAAAAAACAAAACAAAACACAAAGGCTTTGAAAAGGAGAAACACTGACTACAAGTCAAAAGTGAAAAGATTAAGGGAGGGATGAGGAGAGGAGGAATTGGAAATGCAAAACAATGCATTCAGATTTAATAAAAACAAATTCTATAGCTTTAAAAAAAATTGTCATAATTTTTACCAGGTACATTTTCTTTCAAGAATGCCAAAAAAAAAAGAGGCCTATGAGATATATTCAAACAGGGTTTGTCCAAAGTGTAAACAAGGCTTATATGATCATTGTTCACTTCTTCGGTGATAGTGGTGCATTCAGCTTTCAAACTCACCTGTAAATGTAGAAAGGGCTCCTTTGTAGGTAAGTGTTATAAAACCTTCTGTGGTTAAGTGAAGGCTTTTCTCAGCTCCTACTCGCCTTTCTGGTTTCAGATTATTTAGGTCCTCTGATTTAATTTCTCCTTCACATCCAGTAGCCTCCTTCCCTTCTATGTTCCCACAGGCAGGTAGTGTTCCACAGATATTAAACTAGAAAGAGGGATACAATTTATAAAAACAACATCCTGATTTTACAAACAAAACATCTTTCCAGGGAAAAAAAAAGTCCTCTGAGTTAATGATTCTGTATTTGTTAGTACTGACAGTTGGAGATTTTAAACTTTTTTTATCTCACTCATTTTCCCAATATTTGACAATTATTTCACCAATAACTTGTACTCCAGAGAGAAGGAGATAGAGAAAAAGTGGTTTTGAAATTTCAGACTTCTGCATGAGCACACTGCCACCTACAAATAGGGGCATCTTAAGGATCTCATCATTTTAGGAAATTGCTCCTCCACTTGGACTCTATAATTGATATCTTCCATGATAACAGCAAATGGTTCTGGCTGTATTCCTAACTCTACAATGCTCTAGAAACCCCCTCACACTGGAAACTTCACTTCCTCCTCAGATTTCACATATTGGAAGTATCCTCAGCCCCTGTGGTCAGTTTCCTTTTGACTGGATTCCTCCTAATACCACCATTTTAAGGAGGAGGCCCCCACAATTGTCTATTCTATGTTCCTAACTCCCTTGGATTTTCTCTACCATGTCTGAGAAACCTCTTCACACTAGACATTCACTCCAGCCCTAGGCTTCACACAACAGAGGTATTTTCTCTCTCTATAGCCCTTTCTTGGGGGGTGGGGGTGGTTAAGACTCCTTCCACAACCTCCATTTAAAGCAGGAGGGAAGCAATGTCTTCATTCCTTTCCAAGTTGCACAGGACACTCCCTGATTCTCACCACAATGCTAGGTATCTTCTCCTCTTCCCCCCATCTTATCTCCTAATTTTTCATCTCTCTTTTATATATTATCTTCTCCTATAGCTCTATATTATCTTCTCCTATAGCTCTTTAAGGTCAGAGTTTTGCCTTTCTGCTTGTTTGTATTTCCAGAGGTTAGCAAAATGCTTGTTACACAATAGGCACTTAACAAATGTTTATTTCTTGACTTGTATCTTTTAAGAAAAGATCAACAGGAACTAAATTATCAAACAAAATCACAATCATTTCCATGTCTTGCATAAGAGTTCCTTGTGCCTTCCTTTTCAATGGTGGTTGAAAAATGATATGAAAAGATATTTTTATAGGTGTTAAACATTGCATATAATTTCAGATTTTTTTCCACCACATTGTTTAGTTTTGCCAATTTTTTTTCTCTTCTTGCTATTTCTTTTTTTTTTTCTTTAAAAAATATTTGTCATAGGAGATGACCATCTTAGAAGACTTAAAGAGGAAGGATATAAAAGATAAAATTGAGGGTATATAAAACAAAAGGTAGCAATACATTTTATTTTTTAAAATAAACCTATTAGTTCAACCAAAAGAAGGGGAGAAGAAACAAATTTGTTGAAGTTCTTTTCTTTTCTTAACAAATTACGAACCTTTAAGCATACTGGACTAAGACACAGGTTCTTAACCCAGAATTCATGGACAGATTTTAAGGGATCTGTAAATTTTTTAGAAACTATTTTGATTACCATATTTCAAAAATAATTAGTATTATGATCCTATGTGTTTTGTTGTAAGCATTTTAAAAAATATTCTGAGATAGAATTCACATAAAGAGGTCTTTTCTGATTGAACCAAGAGGTTCACCACACAAAATAAGTTAAGAACTAGCGTAAGGAGTCACTGGTACTCTATCCTAAAACTTGAGTTTCTCAAAAAAAACCACATTCTGGAACCTTAATCCAGAACATTCTTGCCAGCATGTAAATCTGCATTTGTATCTATCCCATGCTTCTCTGACTCCATCTATTGACAGCCAAGGTATAGTCATATTATCCTTGCATCTCAAAATTTCTCCATTTGTTAAACTGTCTGGGACACAGCCCTAATCCCTTAAGAAGCCTTTCTTTTTGACATCTACAAAAGCTTTAGCTAGAGGCCCCAGAAGGACCACCCCTTAGGCTGTCACTATTTTCACAAACTCATTATAAGCTCTTTATCTTTTTCACTTGGTATAGCAATGGCATTATTAATTTTTCCTTCAAGTTTTTATGAAACCATCTTATCAAATAAGAAAAGTTCATTGATTTTCAAACAGAAACTTCTTTCTTCTGGCCATCTGGTTTTGGTAGTAGTATTAAAAACATAAAACTCAAAGAAGTCCAACTGTGGGTGGTTCTTTTTCCACTTTTAATTAAATGCCGGTTTCCAATGGAAATATAAATAAACCTTGATCCTTTTCTCCAGTTATAACATCATGTGCATACATTTGGGAAGTATATTCAAGAGATCCTAAGGCACATAATAAACCAGGGTGTTTCCTTCTTCTCCTTAATTGAGTAACATAACCACTGTTTCCTTTGGACTCTACAGTTTCTCAATAACAGAACCAGATCACACAGAAATGTGCTAAAAGAAAGACAAACTTTGTAAGTGAAAGATATAAAATGAAAGTCTGGGTCTCCATATCTTGCCCAGAGTGGAAGTAAAATACCACTGATAGGCCCACTCCTACTACTAATCAGCATAGTAGTCTTGATCTCTTCCATTCTAATTCACTCCTCTTTAGGCACTACTCCCAAGGCTCACCATACTGATGCCAGCCTTAGTTTGACAACTGGAAGGGTTTAGTCTACCTTGGCTCGGAATTTCTGAACTCAATTGAATGAGCCTCCCTCATAGCCCAGGTAAAATGGTTCTTTCTAAAGCAGAACATTACTTTCCTCATAAAAACATAGCCAAAATGCCAATTCTTTTATTTTCCCTCTCTTGATTCCACTTTCTCCCTGCTGATAAAGTTATCATTCTAATAGGCAAAGATATCTTTGTCAAAGGAATTATAATAGCAGCTATTTCTAGGAAGTTGTACAACCAAATGTATATAGCACTGGACCTGGAGTCACAAAGACCTGAGTTCATATTCAAAGGGCTAGAAAACTGTGAATACCCTTTGACCCAGCAATACTCCTTGTAGGTCTGTGTCCCAAAGAAATAAAAGGAAATGGAAAAAAGATCTTATTCGTACAAAATATTTATAGCAGCTCTTTTTGTGGTGGCAAAAAATTGGAAATTGAGGGAGTGCTCACCAATTGTAGAAAAGCTAAACAAGTTATGATATATGATTGGGATAAAATATTATTGTGCTATAAGAAATAATGTACAGGATATCAGAAAAACCTAGAAATATTTATATGAACTGATGCAAAGTGGAATAGGACAAGGAGAACATTTTGCATTATAACAGCAATAATACACGATAAGCAAGTATGAACGGAACTAGCTATTCTGATCAAGGCAAAGATCCAAGACAATTCCAAAGGATTCATGATAAAAAGTCCTGTTCAACTCCAGATAGAGAACTGATGAACTCTGAGTACAGATTGAAGTATACTCTTCACTTTCTTTACTTTTTCTTGGTTAGTGTCTGTGTGTGTGTGTGTGTGTGTGTGTGTGTTTTCTTTGGTAATATGGATAATATGGAAATGTGTTTCACATGACTTCATTCATATGTATGATTGATATATTGTTTGCTTTTCTCAAGGAGAAAAGAGGTAGGAGTAGTTGGAATTCACATTTTTTAAAAATTAATATTAATATTTAAATGTAGTTGGGAAACATTTAGTAAAAATTTTTTTAAATTTGAAAAATAACAACAAACCCACAAAAAAGACCACCTCAAGTTCAAATCTAACTTCAGACATATCACTTAGCCATAAAATAGGCATAATAACGGGCACCTACCTCTCAGAGTTGTTCTGAGTCATTAAATAAGATATTTGTAAAGTGTTTGCAAACATAAAATCTCAAATTAATGCTAGCCATCATCATCTGAAAATAATTCAGTCATTCACAATCAAATTAAATTTTGGCATAACTTACCACAAAACTCTTTCCAGCACCAGAGACTACATATCCAGTAGGTTTAGTTAATGGATCAAAATTAAACACAAATCCACTATTTGGATCCTTTATAGAGCAGGCCTAAAAAAGGTAGAGGGGGAGAAAGAGGAAGGTACACACATGTATATAAAAATTCCATAGAAGCAAAATCTTATTAAAGAATTATGTACCAACATGTTATAAAATTGTCTATTTTATCACAACTTGAAATAATATGGGAAGTGCAAAGGATATATTATGTAGGAAAAGTTGGTTCTTTAATTAAAAATTAGTCATAAGTGGTTTTTCAAATTTTTTAAATAAATCACATCTTAATATCTCTTCTTCAACCCTTCTATAACTTGATCAATCTTTCCATTATGCCCAAAATACTACATTCCAAAAAATGAAGCTAACTATATCCCCTTCAGCTTTTTGTTCTTCAGTTTTTTACTCATTCCTCTTTCTTCATCACGTGCATATCTTGTCAGAAATCAGTAACTGAGCAGGAGCCATGTAAATTGTACTACATCATAACTAGGCAACAAAGGATTCAGATTTTCCCATTTTAGCTTTCCAGTTCATTTGACAAAGAGCCAAGCTCCTGGAAAATAAACCTCTGAGACATGAGCAATGAAGTGCTAGATGGAGGCTGGGTCATATTCATAAGCTGGACAGAAGTAAGCAAAGTAGAAAAAATATGGACAATTCTGGGACTGTCATTTCTGATTCTACTCAAATAGCTTTACCCATTTCCTTGTCTACTTAAAAGCAAACCGTCTCCAAAGTCTGTGGTAGACAAAGCAAACCACAGCATACTGCCTACATCTTTTTTCCCTCTAATTCTGTCTCAACATATGTGTTAAAGACACAGGCATTTAGCTGAAAGGGTAAAATAGAACCTAAACCCAAGTTTATTTTCTATCAACTAGCATGTATTTATTAGTTCAACAAGAACTAATTCTCTTCTACTAATCTACTCTCGGGGGCAGGGTGCCTGATTACAATTTAATATCCCTAATAATGATTTAAGTAACCGATTTTATAGATCTTTTACCTATTGCTGTTATGTAGTACTTCAGAAAAAGTTAAAAACAATAACATCTTATTTTTTTTAACTGCTTATCACAAATGTTGCAATTATTTCTTAACTTTCCATGCTCTCTGATTAAGGTGGAAAAACACCTACCTGATTTTCATCAGTTGTTTTGATTGGACATGCAGCTTCTGTATTCCACAGGAAAGTGGCCGTACACTCCCGAATAATTGAAAATACAGGGTGGGTATTCTGAGAAATCAAATCCAAGACAGCAGAAAAATAAAGATCATAGTGTGAAAGAAGAGGTATTGAACAGTCCTACTATCATCTCTACTGACTACAAACTACATAGCACTACAAAAGTCACTTTCTTTGTCTGAATTATATTTTTCTCACCTCCAAAAATGGAAAAATGCCATTTCAACCTTTTTCCATATGGTTAATGTAAGAATCTAATGAAATTATATATGCTTTAAAATTACAAAGTGCTATGCAAGTAATCATCACCTGGAAAGAACTGTTGATGATTTTGCCTTATGTCTACTGCGTGTAGCAAATCCTTGTACATAATAGATGCTTAATAAATGCTTTGCTGAATCAAACTGAATTGAAGGTTACTATACATGAAATTTTTAAAAGAATAGTTTTGAGGAATACTAAAGTGATTTCCCAGAAGGAAACTTTCAGGTTACATAGAATTGTAAAAGCCATCAAAGAAATGAGGGAAAATTAAGTAAGATAAATTCTTAGATTTACTTCCTTCCTACAGGGCCAGATATTGCTCAACTTGTACAAGTTTACCTAACGGTACTTTTATAATCTGACAGAAGAAAAGTAAAGAAGAGATTCTAGAGAAGTTAGTCGATCAATAAGCACTTATTAAACACCTACTATGTAGCAGGGCCTAGAAATAAAGATTTTTTTAAAAAGGGAAAAAAATAAATACTTTTAAGAACCTTATATTTTGAGGGGAAAAATCATGTACATCCATACAACATGAAAAAAAATTCAAAATTCAGAAGTGAAAAGGAAAATAAGACCTCATGTAGTCCAATCCTATCATTGTACAACTCGGGAAATTAACACAAATGAAATGTCCAAAACTACCCAACAAAGCCTGGCTTTCTGTTCAAAAAACTAAAACCAAGGCATTCTGAAACTGAATCAAGTGATATTTCCACTATTAAATGTTGTTCTTTTTGTTTGATTCTCTAGGTATGAGTGTCAACAGTACAGGAAGCAACCAGAAAGAGGAAACTAAAGAGGAGAAGCAAATAGCTAGATAACACACCTATAGGATAGCCAAAAACAAAAAGCAAAAACAAAAACAAAACCACACACACAGTCTTAAAATTATCTCCTGTAATTGAAAGTAGAAAACAAAGTAAAATAAATAATGTAAAAGGGCCCCATTATTGCGGTTTTTTTATGTTGTACCTATAAAATAATGCACATCCACATGCCAATCTAGAAAATAGATTTTACCGTTCCTTTCTGTAATATCCTCAATTGAGCATCAGAGAATTTTTTTTAAAAAGGATATTTAGTCCAAAATCAAAAATATCTTCTTGATTTTCTTAAACTAAGCCCAGTGATTGTTTTAGTATAACCTATTGTTAATGATACTATTGAAGGACAACTGAATTCTTATTCTGAAATAATTTTTGGCCCGGAGCACAAACATTGATTTTTCTTTATTAAAATACAGATTACTGATTTATCAAATATCCCTTATTTTAACTTATCTAAAGATTTTTAACTAATGGGAACAGTTTTTGGACCAATCACAAATCAAGATACCTTATCCTTGGACCTCAAACTATGCACCAAATTCCTTCCAAATATAGTTTCTGTCATTTTTACAGATAAAGAAATCAAAGCCTATAGGTGACTTGCCCACAGTGATTATGGAATCTCAGAAAAATACCTAACTCTATTTATGTGTAAAATGAAAGGATTAGACTAAAAGAGTTGTAAGATCCCTTGAAGCTCTGATGCTCTTTGTCTTCACAATCTGCTTTAATGATTAATATACTGCTTATTAATCAGCAGCAACAATAAAGATACTGAATTTTTATTTAAAATTTGATGAACCTATACTTGCATAAAAACTTTTAATTAGTCTCATAATAATATTCTTCACATATGATGCACACATGAGGCTTCTATAGAACATTTGAAAATTAATGATGCTCTTATAGAGATAATTTTGAAATTTTAAGACTTATGATTTAGTTTTTCCTCTCATCATCCTCTGATCCTATCATCTACTGTGTCCTCTCTTCTCTTTTCTACATCTCAGCCTCTTTTTCTATTATCGCCATCTCTCATTCTCTCCCTTTTATTTCAGTCTTTGAAGAAATTACCCTTTTTCTCCCAAAGGCCAACCCCTTTACATTTACCCTTGTTCACACCCTCTGCAATAAGTCCGCCTCCATAATTATGGCCTACTTCCTCTAATCTTCAATCTTTTCCCATCTCTGATGGTTTCAAAGACACTCAAATCTCCCCCATCCCCCCCCCAAAAAAAAGCCTTCAAGAGACTTTACAATCCCTTCAGGCTACCATCCTACACCTCATCTCCCCTACATTTAGAAAAAGTTATCTAAGTCCACTGACTCCACTTCCACACCCAATCTTTTGCAAAATTGATTAGCACCTTATCACAGTATCTTCTCATCCTAGTTATTCTCTTCTGTATTTTTGTGACATTTTATTTTCCTTGCTCCTTATCAATCACCTTTGTTAGTTCAACATCCTATCATACCATACCTGCTGGCTATGAGTATGCCCCAGAGATGCTGGGTCCTTTCATTTCTATATATTCTCTCATTTGGTGATCTCATCAATGCCCACAATTCAACCGTCATCTCTATGCTAAGGACTCCCAGAATACACACACACGCACACATTTCCTGCACTGCAGCTCCACTTCACCAATTGACTATTACACACTTCAAACTGGATAATCTAACCTTGTTGTACTGTGCTTTTGTCAAAGTGACCCCTCCTACTATTCCTTAAACAATACCATTTCATCTCCCATCTTCATGCTTTTGCTCTAGCTGTCCCACATACTTAAATATACTTCCTTTCGTACTTTAATCTCTTATTGTCCTTTATTTCCCCCAAAATTCTGTTCCAGAATCCTTTCCTACATAAAATCATTCCTAAACCCTCCTTCAACAGCCAGTGCCCTCCCCACCAAAAAAAAAAAAAATCACCATATCTTTATTTAGTATAATGTCTACCTTCACATCATCTCTCCCCAAAAGAAAGTAGGCTCTTTGAGGCCAGGGGTGGATTGATTTTTGTCTCTATCTCCAGGGCCTGGGACATAGTATATATATATATATATATATATATATATATATAATGAATGCATTAATTGCTTTTAGACAATTTTAAAACAGACTTACCCCAATTTGTCTACTTACCAGTCCCACAATAAAGTGTGACCTTGGGGGAAAAAAAATTCAACTCTCAGGGACCCCTTATTTCCTTATTTTTAAAATGATGGGGTTGTAGTAGGTAACCAAAATTAGCATTTGAATAACCATTTAGTATTCTACGTTTGCTTTTTAAACCACATATAAAATTAATTAACAGTTCATTATCTCTTACCAGACTTCCTCTAGAACAGATAAGATGAATTCTTGTGGAATAGGTAGTGGCCGTTCCTTCGCTATTAACACATGGAGAACCATTCAGGTATTCTAAAATGAGGCTACCGCTGCCATCAATTACGGGACCTGTTTTTGCAACACCTAAGTTGCTGATTGCTACTGTTTCAGAAAATGAATCCTAGGAACAAAACAAAAAGCTCTGTTAAATTTTTTCTTCCTAAGAAATCAGCAATCCTAGTCCAATGGTAATACTATGTAATAATCTCTTTTTAAAACTACACTGAAGTTTCCCATAAGAGGAGAGAGCAAGGAGTTGGTTCTAATCCCAACTCTGACCCCATTCCCATATAGAAAATGAGGAAACCAAACAAATCATTAAAAGCAATTAAGAAAAAAGACACATAATAAATTACCAAGGGAGGGGAGGGGGTCTTTTAGTCCTCAAAATTAAGTTTTTCTTTATTAGTTATATCTAGCACATCCCCAAGGTTCAGGTAGCTATGACAGGGAGGTTACCTCAATAAGGTAATTGCAACTTCACCATTTTGAGATATGAAACCTTTGAACCTGACAATGCCGAAAGATGAAAGTTCTAGACTTGTTATACTTGTATAAATGTTACACTATTATACTATTGGTATTGGATGTTACACATCTAATACAGAATAAAAAAGAAGCAGCCTTTGACAAGAGAGCCAAGAGAAAGGTGTAATAAAAACTCAGCTACAAATCCCTCTCAATCTCCTAATTACTAACCCATTTATATATGTTTATCTTTTCAAGGAGACAGGTTACAAAATTTGTCCCAATCTCCTACTCTGCACAGAAAATGTAACAGGCCACTGAGAAAAGGAGTCCAAGTGTTCTAGGGCTATAGTGATGTTATATAGTATAGAACAGAAGGGGTATCCAGTAAAAAGGCCAATCTAAAGAAATACGTTACAGGAGGGAAGAAAGAAACAATTTTTAAATGAGTAACTCTAAAAGGGTTTCATTCAATAAATATCATAAAGTAAATGAAAGAAACTAAAACAGCAAGCAGAAGGAAAAACTATTATAATGGATTCTTTGAACCCCCAGAAATAAAAATGGAATAACTACAAGAATGTCCAGAATGACTCAGAAAAACAAAAAACCGTTAAAAGAAATAGGGTTGGGGGCAGCTGGGTGGCTCAGTGAATTGGGAGTCAGGCCCAAAGACAGGAGGCCCTGGGTTCAAATCTGACCTCAGACACTTCCTAGCTGTGTCACCCTGGGCAACTCACTTAACCCCCATTGCCTAGGCCCTACTGCTCTTCTGCTTTGGAGCCAATACACACAGTATAGATAGGAAGGAAGGAAGGAAGGAAGGAAGGAAGGAAGGAAGGAAGGAAGGAAGGAAGGAAGGAAGGAAGGAAGGAAGGAAGGAAGGAAGGAAGGAAGGAAGGAAGGAAGGAAGGAAGGAAGGAAGGAAGGAAGGAAGGAAGGAAGGAAGGAAGGAAGGAAGGAAGGAAGGAAGGAAGGAAGGAAGGAAGGAAGGAAGGAAGGAAGGAAGGAAGGAAGGAAGGAAGGAAGGAAGGAAGGAAGGAAGGAAGGAAGGAAGGGAGGAAGGGAGGAAGGGAGGAAGGGAGGAAGGGAGGAAGGGAGGAAGGGAGGAAGGGAGGAAGGGAGGGAGGGAGGGAGGGAGGGAGGGAGGGAGGAAGGGAGGAAGAAGAAAAAGGAAGGAAGAGACAGGAAGAGACAGGAAGGAGAAAAAGAATGAGACCATTTTCAAATGTTGGTAAAAATATTAAAAATCTTTGTAGAGACTACAGCAATACTTGTAAAAAAAAAATTATTCTCTATGAAAATGTTGGTATTACACTAGAGGTATGTGAATTTTGCAAAATTATAATTTGGGTGTTGATTTCATAAGAATATGAATGAGTAATTTATTATTCTTTTTATGTCCTAGCAGTAAAGGTAATTCTGGTAAAAGTAGAATGTGATATTAAAAATACACATGCTCTTTATTTTTCATTCAGAAGTCACCATGAGTCTTTTATTTATTGATTTATTTTTGCAATAATTTGTGCAGCTCCATGTTCTCATGTTTGTCTTGGTGTGAGATACATACTACACTGAAAAAAGATCATTAAAGTTTTCAGTAATTATTGCATTGACCCTATACACACATTTTTATGAATGCTGGTCATTCATTTTTTATGGTACCTCTGAGTATAATGTAGTTTCTGTCATTTTACTCATTTTATCTGAGGTCAATTTGCAACTTGTTTTTTGGGAATTCCTTTAAGCATAATTTTAAAAAATGTTCCAGCTCACTTTCATTTTCTGTATCTTTATGTTTTTAAAAACTTACTTCTTGTATGAAGCAAACAACTGGGATTAGTTTTGTTAGTCTATTCTGCCACTCCCCTTCACTCATTTAAAATTGTTGTTAACATTTCATTTTGTAGTCGTTAAATTTTCTTAACTACATTAAATTCTTTTGCAATGATCTTTCTTTTTTCATTTTTTGCTAAAGTCAGAAGTTGGTTCTTATAGTTGAATTGCCCACATTAATGTTTCTTTAAAGCTTCTGAGATTTTTTTATAATAATTCGAACCCTCTAATTATGAAAAAGAATTCATTAAAACTTACCACCACTGGGTCTAGTTTTGAATGCAAAATTATACAACGCTAGTTCTTCCTACCTCTCTACTATTATGGTTCATCATCTGTTCTCCAGAACAATAGTATCAAACTCAAATAGAAATATGGGCCACTACACTGTACATAAAGATCTCTAAGGGCCACATATCAACTTTAAAAGGTATTATTAACAATGTTTTATTCTATTTGTATTTATTTTGTTAAATAGTTCGCAAATATATTTTAATCTGGTTTGTGTCACTTGTGAGATGCTGTATTTGACATCTATGCTTGAGAATCAAGATTGGTCATTGCTTTTAATCCAAATTCAGCTGACTTTAGGCGCTTACACTTTTTTAAAATAATTTGTATTCAGTTAACAAGCACTTAGTTTCTTCTTTCCGTGCCTTCAACTATGGTAGGGGTAGGAGACTTTTTATAACAAATATATATAGTTAAGCAAAATAAATTTGCACATTAGTCATGTGAAAAGGTGGGTATAACAGACTTCATCATTTTTCCTTTGAAATCTTGGTTCATCACTGCATTTCTCTTAATTCTAAAGTCTTTCAAAGTAGTTTATCTTTACAATATTGTTGTTAACATATAAATTTCTGGTTCTCCTCACTTCACACTTCATTGGTTCAAAAAAATCTTCCCAGGTTTCTTTGAAATCAACATTTTTATCATGATAGCAATCTCCTACAGAATCTCTTTCCCACTTCTAAATCTTTATGCTTCCATTCATTTTCTTATTCCAAGTTCATTAAGTTTATTTTTTTTAATTCTTAGTTTTCCCAGCCCATATGCAAGTACTGTTCATAATACTCCCTGGCTCACCCATATCCAAGCTCTTAATTTGGATAGCAATCGTTTATATGACCCTTTTCAGAAATGTTAATTTAATTTACATCCTTCTATATTCCTTTCCCGTTCCCAGTTACTTTGGCATCTAACCTCCTATTCATGAGTTTTACGCTTAAATACTCCTTCTTTGCTTTATGTTCCTTATACAAGGTGAGGTATCTAGAAAACAAAAGCCTTCTTTATCCAAACCATATATAGGATAATTATAGACCTACCCAAGCTTCTTTTTTCCTATATCTTTTCCCAAATTTTTTTAAGGTTTTACAAGAAACTTCACTCCCAGGAACATAAAATTTTTAATGGAGTAATGCGGTATGTTGGAAATTCCTTTGTATAGCCTGTGTAAAGGGGCCCCATCATATTCCATTTCCTTCCAGTCACCACCTACCCATGCCAAGGCCAGTATATCCAAACTCCCAACATATGTGCCCCTCTTTATCCATACTCTGTGCCAGAAGCCTTCAGGAGCCCAGCCAACCCTGCCCCTCTACTCCCACCCCAGAGTTGGATTCCAAGAAATAAAACTCTTCCTCAAGAAAGAAATTTCCCTAAAGGACCCAGGTTCTTCTTAACAGGACATATTGAAATCATCCATTGTGCCCCACACCCTCTAATTCCAAGGACACTGGCCCTGGTGCCCAGTAATTGTTTCCCCCTTTCCCAAGAAGGACATGACTCCTACCTCTAGTACAACTGTCTTTCTCTTTCAATTCTCTTTCTTTACTTTCCCAAAAATCTCAGATAGGATGAGAAATAACTAAGCTGTTACTTCTCAAGCCATGCCATCTGGCATTACAACTCAGTTCCCTCTTGTTCTCATTTTCCTCTCCCCACCCAAGCAGCTTCATTCTATACTTCTTGACAACCACCAATACTGATTACTGATTCATTTATGTAGGAATTATAGGTTCCTGTATAAGGAATGCTTATTCTTCTTTTCCTCCCCTCTTCTTTTAACCCCTTCAGATATTTTGACCCAGGATCCTTTTGACCCTAGTGGTTACCAAATAATCTGTGGTTGGCTGTCCAATAGCTGAGGCTAACTATTTCAGGGTTGCATGAAACCTCTGGAATTCTCTTGAATGAAAGACTTACTTAAAATTCTTCCTTTAAAATTTTCTTCCACTGTTTCCTGAATTGTATTCAAATTGTATTTTCTTATATCATCATATTGTTCTAGACCAACTTTATATTATCTCTATGGTTTCCTTCTTCAAGAAAAATCACTTTGGCAAATAAAGAAATGTATGTGTTGTTCTAATAGTATCCTTTAAAAAAAAAAAAGACACCTTACTTTCTATCTTAGAATCAATACTAAGTATTGATTCCAAGGCAAAAGAATAGTAAGGGGGTAGGTAATTGGCATTAAATGACTTGCCCAGGGTCACACAGCTAGGAAATGCCTGAGGCCTGATTTGAAACCAGGTCCTCCTGACTCCAGGTCTGCCATTCAATCCACTAAGCCACCTATCTTCCCCTTTAATATTATCATTTAATCCTGTTTTATCAAATTTTCTTCCATTCTATCATATTTCTGAGTTCAAAATCTGCATTTCTTTTTTCAATGTCTCTATTTTAAAGAGATTCTCCCCTTGAGTTCTAATTTTCATTTGTTCTTTCTTTATTTTTCAAACCTTTACCTTCTGCCTTAGAATCAATATTGTGTATTGCTTCCAAAGAAGAAGAATGGTAAGGGCTAGGCAATGGGAGTTAAGTGACTTGCCCAGGGTCACATAGCTAGGAAGTGTGTAAAGCCAAATTTGAACCCAGGATCTCTCATCTCTAGGCCTGGTTGTCAACCCACTGAACCACCCAGCTGCTCCTGCATTTGTTCTTTGAGTGCTCTGATTTATACCCTAATTTCCATCCTTATTTTTTCTTTTATTACTCATAATTCTTTTATTTCTCTTCTAAATCAATCTAGATGGACAACTATGTGGCTCACTGATAGAGATACAGGCCTGGAGTGGGGAGGTCCTGGGTTCAAATGTGGCCTCAGATATTTCCTAGTTGTATGACCCTGGGCAAGTCACTTAACATTAACTGCCTAACCCATAACACTCTTCTGTCTTGCAATAGATATTTAGTACTGATTCTAAATAAATCTAAATAAATTTATATTTATAATTATATAATATAATATATAATAATAATAATAAATTATAGTATATAAAAAATATAAATAAATTCTAAATAAATCATTTTATTTATTGCAACTCCATTATCAAGGAAGAGGGGAGGGCAAGAGAGAGGTGAAAGGATCCTGCAAGAATTATAACCTCATTTCTCCTTCATCCAGGATTTGTATCACTCTTTTTCATTCTGTAATATTTATTCATCATTGTGCTCTTCTCTGACCTCTTCTTTTACCTTCTCTATCAGATCTGTTACTAATTGATCTAATCAAGACATATTTCCAACTTTTCTCCTGGACTTGTTTGCAGTCTCTGCTCTTCTATTCAAAGTAGGGTAGTCCTAGGCTACACACTATTGCAGTCCTTCCTTAACTACTGCTAACTGCTTTCTCCTATCTAGTCTACCATGATGTCTGGTAGGTTTCAATGGTCTCCTCTTATTAAAGAAGGAAGGGGAACTAAGGGGAGGACAAGGTTGGCTGGATCACTGCAAAAGGAAGACACTCAAAGAAAAAAAATGAGTTTATACCCCACCTTTTCTTTAGCCTTCTCAGAAGCTGCTTCTCTTCTGTACTATGTAACTATCTAAATGATTCTGTTCTGCGGAATC
Organism: Monodelphis domestica; assembly: GCF_027887165.1. Taxonomy (NCBI): domain Eukaryota; kingdom Metazoa; phylum Chordata; class Mammalia; order Didelphimorphia; family Didelphidae; genus Monodelphis; species Monodelphis domestica. The sequence goes on along the minus strand of NC_077228.1, from coordinate 442,443,157 downwards.
CTCTCACAATTACCCCACCCAGGACGCCAGGGTTGGGCAAATTCAATGCTCTCCCCTTACCAATGGGTGGGAGTATGTAAGAATCAGACTGAGGGCACAAGGAGAAATTCCAACAAGACAGGAGAAGAGCTGCCACAACCACACAAAGCCCCAAGTCCAAGTATGGCAATGCAAATAGCCAGTGGGGCCATGTATTGATGAGACTCCTTATTTTTTTGTCCTTTTTTTCAGTAGGATTTATTATTATGTGAAAGTGTCTCCCTTCTTTTTCTTGTACCTTAATTGCTTTGAAGCAGTGACAGGACCTAGGCTTACAGTCAACCTCTCACTCTACCACCCTGCTGGATGGTCCTCCTTCTTTAAACAACCTTCAAGCTACCACATAAAGAAAGCCAAGAAAAGTAAATTGCCACGGTCTTATAAAAAAACTTTTTACAGGAGCACAAATGTATCTTTTTACAGGAGCACAAATGTATCTTTCATGCAAGAATTAGCATATTCAACCATGGAAAAATATACAGTTTTTCCAGTAACTGAATTCATTTAATGCTAAAGTACTGATTAGGCTCCTTAAAAGCAATTATCTAAATTTCAAATTTGCTAATTAATCCAGAAGCAAGACTTTTTTGACAGTGATACTAAAATATCTCTTCATATATTCCACAGAACAATGCTGAATCACTCAAAAATCTTTGAATTAGAATTAGGAAGAGTCACTAAGACTCTCTATTCCTTCAAAATCAAGTCACTAACATTAAAGTTTTTCATCTTAATTTTTTAACATTTTAAATCTGAATAATGGCACAAATAAAATCTCAGCCAGCAAGCTGATCTTAGTCAAAGTTCACACCTTTGACCATTAGTCATTCTTATGAATGCATAATTGTATTCATATTTACAGTGACACTGAGCTTATTGGAATAATTTATACTGGCCCATATCCACAGAGAAATAAAATAGCTAGTAAAAGACAAGACTTACTTGATCCTTTTCGTATTTCATCTGACAAGCTGAAGCACTTTGATCACAGCCTGGAATTGGGTTCAAAGGTCGACAAATATTTATATAGTATTTCTTCCATGTGCTATGTTCCCCTGAGTTGTCCATTGCATACCAGTTTCTGCCACTACTTTCTTCAGACTTTGCTAAACTAAAATTTCAAAATAAAACATACCTTTAAACATTACTTATAATACATATCTCCTAAGTATTTGAAATAAGCAGGAACATATATGCTCAATTTCAAACATAAGGCCCCCCATTCAAAGTTCATAACATTTGCTTAAATTATATGCTATTTTACTAGCATTGATCTTTATCACTACAAATAATTGTTTTATTAAAAAGTTTCATAAAGTCATAATGAATCCCTAAAAATCAACTGACATGAAAAATAGTCACTAAGAATGTCTATACTATGAAGCTAATTCAATTAAAACCAATAATTAAGTACCTCCTATACATTAAAAAATGGAAGAAGATACAATATAGATCCTGTTCTGAAAGTCACAATCTAACAGCAGAGAGGGAAGAGGAAAAAGGTATATAAACAAATTGCTTATTACAATACAAGGGAGAATATCTTGGAAGCAAATGAGAGGTCAAGGCAAAATGGTAAGAAAAAAAATGTTGGAGGAGAGTTCAGTGGAGGCTTAAAGAGGGGCAAAAATGGTTCACAACTCATTCCTTGAAGGAAGACAGCAACAGTATACAGCAAGAAGAGTCCAATACTGAATCTTTACTGTGACACACAATGGCTAGTTATAAAATATCTCCCCTACCATATAACATATCTGCCTATCTGTAAGAACATATCTGTAAGAAAACAGAGTCCTAGACTTGGCATCAGGAAGGTCTGGGTTCACATTTCACTCATACACTAGCTAAATTATCCTGGGAAAGTCAGTTTTAACTTCATTGTGCCTCAGTTTCCCAAACTTTTAAAATGAGGAGGTTGCACTCAAAGACCTTTCCAAGACTAAGTTTTTGATCTTTTGATCCAAATCCCTGTTTTGTTCATGTTTGTGCAAAATTAACTACTTTTAAACATCAGCTTGGGTGCATATTAATTATTAATACTTCCTAAAACCTAGTCACCTGTACTCATTCTTGTGAACAATAGAAAGCTATGAACTACTCTCTACCTGGATAAATCATACTGCTCCAGGGTATTAGGATCCGTCACCATACATTCCAGTGGCTCTTCTGGACATGCATAACTAGTATACCACCTAAAATTATAGGTGGAATTGTCTTCTTCCTAAGAAAGTATGATGGGGAAAGTGAAGAAAAACCTTTCAGAGAGAGGCACAGCAAATAACCACAACAACAGCAACAGCAACACACGTGACCAGGCTTCCTATTAATTTGTAAAATGAGCAAAACCTATTTTATTTTAAACTAACCCAAATTAAAGCAGCGATTCAAGGATTTTCTTCATATCATGAATGCTAAAGGAGAATGAGAACATAAGAGTCTTATGTTTTATGCTATAAAATTCTGTAGCATTCCATACTGTGTACACTATACTAACACCATCTGGAGCTTAAGGGAGGGCATTCATGACACCAAACGATTTAGAAAATGAATAGTGCTAGTGTACTCTGGCAAAACTAAAAGAAGCAATTCAGAGTCATAGCAGACAAGAATTTGGCCAGGAAACCAGACTAATAGCTCTACTTCTAAGAAAAACATCATGACAGCTTCCTGGATAAGTTTAGGGAAAAATATATACAGCAGTTAGCATCATAGGTTATGTGTAAAGAACTTTGTGGTTCATACTTTCCCTACTATTCATAACATTTCACTTGAAATTCAGAAATGTTATAGTAATTTCATTAAATATAGAGTATTTAGCCCTTACCCCCTCTTTTTCTTTATTTTTCATATATAAGATATACTTCTTACCTGGTACTCTGGAGCACCTATTCCAGCTTCTCTATCACAAAGGAAAGTGATGAGTGTAGCCCGTGGTGTGTGTTTTTCATCATTATAAGGTGTACCACCTTTGTAGCTCAACTGAATCATCCCATCATAATACGAAAGGGCAGAACTACTCACTCCTAGATTCCAAGCTTTTCTTTCACTAAAGGAAAAACACAAAGCTCTCTCAAAAAAAGAAATCCAAAGCAATAACATCTTTACTAAAGAAATATTAATTGTTTACAGTATTATTTTCTTTAAGTGAAGAGATAAAATTAAACAATAAGGAAATATATATACATTAAGTGCTATCCTATCCTACCCTAAGCTGTTCAGCTCTAAAGAATTTCACTAATCATAAAGATAATAACAAACAATTTGCAATTATTAATTTTCTAAGTCTTTTCCTTACCACATTACTATGAGATAATGATTTCAAGGTCTTCACTCCAATACCAGTGCCTGAACCACAAATCTCTTCAAATTTTATTTATAATATAAAAAAGAAGTTATCATCATACTCCAGTCATTACACCAGATTTTCTTAGTACAACCAAACTGTGGTTTTAAACACTGGGTATGCTTTATTTATAGAACATCCTACTATTGTTCTAAAACATATTTTTTGGTACAAAACCCTCAAGAAGCTTCGATTACTTAAAAGCAAACTGAACCATACAGAAGTTACTTGCCTTTCTTCCACCTGGCATGCTCCTGAGTTTGGCGGACAAGACTCTTGAGAAACAGCACCACAAACATTTATGTAGAAATTATATTTTTTTGTTCTGACAGAATAGGCCCCATTTTTCTTAGTCAAAGGTGACAAATCAAAAGAAAATCCTAAATGTAAATAAAAACAATCAAGACACATTGTAATAATTAATATATGCAATCCTCATGGTGCTTCCATTTTTATACTCAACTACTACCTTTCTTGAAAGAACTAGTCCTATGGGAAAGGTTTATAGTAAAGCAATCATCTAAATTACAAGAAGCAAGTAATTTAATTATATGTTTTAGTGGGTTAATTTTCTCAGTTAATGCTGATGTAAAAATCATCACAAAGATTGTATTCAATTGTCTTTCCTCGACTCAGAACTTTATACATAGTAGGCAGGTGAATGAAAACAATGTATTAAGTGCTTACTAGCTAGCAAGAACTTGGGATACAAATAGAAAAAGAGAGACATTGCTTTCAAGGAGCACACACTCCAACTGGGAAAGAAAACACTGCACAGGCAATTCTTGCTAAGCTGCAAGCAGATGGAAATAGCATGGAAGTCCTTAGGATGTAAGAGAATGCCTAACCCACCAATGGGCAAGGTAGAGTGGTGAGGTGATTTTTCTCTGGCAGAAAGGAAAGAGGAAAAGGAAACACTGACAAGAAGGCTGGGGGAAGATTCTGTGGTATAATGAAGTTGGGTTTCATTTAGAGATGAGCAAAACTGAAGCAAGGTTTTGACAGTTAGTTAGAATTTATAGCATCTGTATCTTAGAGATAACCCCTTATTTCCAACATAACAAAGAGCAAGAAGTCACAACCATATAATTTCACTAGATTTCCAAAAATTTAGATCCTATTAATAGAGTTCTAAACATAGTTCTATCTAAAATGTATTCATGTGGATCAAAAGGGGAGAAATATAAATATTCATTACAACAAAGCTAATTGGATAGGTAAAAATGTTATTCAGATTTCATATTACTGTAATTACAAAATAGCATTCACAATATTATAGATTCTGCTTAGATACATACCTGCCTGTGAATCCGTAACTCTGCAATTATCTCCTTCAGTCTTAGACAAAACACAGGCAGCAGCTGTATGCCACTCAAATTCATACAAACAGCCATTATCCCCCGAGTTTCTCAAAACCGGAGCACTTTCTAGATCACCTATCCATGAGAAACAAGAATAATGATCTCCACTGTCAAAAACCTTTTATTCATCCTGTTTAAAATAAACCTGAATGAACTATCACCTTCATATTAGGGTCATGATCAAAAAGAGTTTTGCCCTAATAGTGACCAATTTGTATTATTTCCAATTTGTTGAATTATCTGGAGTATTCTAAAAGCTCTTCACTTCAAATGATAAACATTTCATTGCTTTAAGACACATCAAAAGGAAATAACTATCAGCACTGATTAAAAGAAGATACACAAGAAAATTCAAATATCTAATCCAAATCAGAAATTTAAAACCTGAAATGCCTAGCTACAAACCATTACACACAAATCGCAACAATTTTTTATTATGTGCTTACTAGATGCAAATTGCTATGCTTCATGCTGGATAAATTAAGACAAAAATTAAACGGAAGCTCTCCTACCTTCAAATACTTGACACTTTAAAGTTCGAGATAATGACACATACAAGGGAATCAAACATATATAAAATAACTACTAGGTGATATGACAGTGTAGGATGAGAAAATCAGTAAAGTTCTCATGAAGGATGCATTCCTTGAGCTAAGTCACTGAAGCAATAGGGTCAGATCTCTGCACAATGAATGACTGATAAAAGAAATAAAAGAAATACACAGGTTCTACAAAAGCCAAGAAAACTAATTAAAATATTGTTTTTACCTGGCTTGCATATAAGTGTTATGATAGTTGTGATTGTCTTGTTTTGGCCACAGTCATCACCATCGGAATAGGAAAGTTGAATATTATCCTTATTTTTTATTGGAGAAGACACAAACTTGCCTAGATTTTTAAAACCTTGATCACCTGGAGAAAGAGACAGGAGAGGCAGAAAAAAACATGACCAAGTACATTTTAAACAAAAATTAAATTAAAAATTAAATTTATTAATAAGAGAAAAAAACGCTATTCACATCCAGAGAAAGCACTGTGGGAGTAGAAACACAGAAGAAAAACAACTGCTTGATTACATGAGTCGAGGAGATATGATGGGGAGGTACAGACTCTAAATGAACATCCTAGTGCAAACATCAACAACATGGAAATAGGTTCTGATCAAGGACACAAGTAATACCCAATGAAATTGCAGGTAGGCTGCTGGAAGGGTGAGTGGAGGGAAGGGAGGGAAATAATGTGATTATTGTAACCAAGGAATAACCTTCTAAATTGACTAAATAAACTAATTCAAATGGAAAAAAATAAAAATTTATTAATGAAATATTCTGAATATAAATAAAATTCCCTCAACATGCAAAGCCTGCCTTACTAGCAAATCAACTCTTTTTAGCAGTGAGGTGGTGCTCTGGATAAAATGCTGGCCTTAAAGGAAGACCTGAATTCAAATTTTACCTCATAAATTTACTATCTGTATGACCCTGGGCAAGAAACACAACCTTTTTCTACCTCAATTTCCTCATCTTTAAAATAATACCACCCACCTCCCAGAATTATACATAGTGGGGATCATACAGAATGGTATTTATTTTAAAAACTACACATTTTGTAAACCTTAAAAGTACTATATAAATACTATTGTAGTTCTACCACTAAATCGCAGCAGAACAAATAAAGAATCAAGACCCGAGGACTTTCCCAGTGCTGTTTGCTTTTATCAATGTCTGAAGGAGTCAGTTTGTTAAGAACATGGCAGAGAAACGGTAAATTGTTCAGTATTTATTTTTCAGTATTTTAGTAGAAATAAACAAAAGTCAATATTTTAGTAGAAATAAACCATAGGACGATGACTTTGGAATGAAAGAGAACCAGGATAAAATTAGCGCCTCCATCATCTCAGTTACATTAGACAACCTCTCCCGCCTTTGGATTGTCCGTTTTTATATTAGGAGGCGTATACCCCGGCCAGTCTCTACCATTCCCTCTGGTTCTAAATCTCGATAAATCTCTATTAAAAAGAAGTTTCATACACCAGTCGGTTTCAACAATCCCTTCTAACTCTAAATCTAGGAACTGTATTTGGTAGATTAGATGTCCACACTTTACGATAGAGCGGTTTCTTTTTTAAATTCATAGTCTTCGAAGCTTTGTATGCATGCCAAAAAGCCTTCTTAAGTAAATATATACACAGCTTGGAAAGCAAAGCGGCTGAGCGACCTCTTTCTTTTGTTTTGTTCTTCATTCAACCTTGGTGGCGGAGCGCCTCCAAGTGGCCACGTGTATATTGTACATGCATATATGTATGCGCATGTGCATGAGTATGTGTTTACATGTACGTATAAATGTAGAGCACACACCAGTGTAAAATATTAATAAGATGATGCTTCAGAAATGCCATAAAGTTCTTCCAAAAGGACAGGGGCTTTCCGAAGGGTCTTTAATCATTTCCTCCCTAAAAGTGGTCCAAATGCGTAATATCCGGTCATCGCCTGAGGTTTTCAAAATGCGCTGCCGAAAACCCAGAGGACCAAAAATAAATAAATAAAAAATAACCACACCCCGAATCAGGCCAAGGAACACATGTTCCTGTCGAGGAGGTCTGTAGGAACGCCGCAGATAAATGGGCATGTGGCATTGGAGGACCTTTTGCCACTTAAACTATGCTTAATTTATGATCTGTAGAAATGGGCGGGAGGCGGCGGCGTCAATAGACTGGGTCCGCCACAACAGCAGGGTGACAAAATCCGCCAGCGGGCGAACCACTCGACTACGGTGTATCACATGGTCTACCGTCACATCCCGTGCGACAACCTTCTGACAACATCCGCCGCCGCTATACTGCACTGACGAACCACAGATCTTCAAAATCCAAGGGGGCTGGGCTAGTCATTTAATCCCAAAAAAGACCCAGTAGGAAGGCCAAGGTTTGGCCACAAGGAGGCGCTGTGGCCCAGGATATGGGGGGAGGAAGGACTTCTAAGAAGGTCGTCGGGCGATTGCGCGGTCTGCGTATTTCCTGTACCGCCCCTCGCCTTCTTCCAGACAATTTAACTAGATAGAAAACTAGATAGGGATGTCCGATTTTTGTTTTTCTCAGTGTGTGCAGGTTGTCTGTTAGGACCTTTTGTGGGGAGTTAGAAGGTGAATAGCGAAAGAGCAAGACGAAAAGCTACACGTATATGATCTACATCATTTTATATATATATATACTACCATGTATGTCTGTCTCTATATATACACACACGTTCCTATGTTCACATATACATGGTAGGCAGATCTGCATGTTTCAACTAGATCTTACTATACAGTTAGGGAGCATTTCTCCTCTTCTCCTTTCCATATACAAGTAAGCAGTAGAGATGCAGCCCATTCAAAACGTGAGTGTGTGTGTGTGTATATATATGTATGTATGTATGTATATAAATCAAACCTAGATTCAAAAACTGACTAAGCCACTTTTCAAATAACTTTTAGTGGGGGTTCTTGCTTATATTAGTTAAACCAGGGAGCCACTTAAGTTACTTCCCATACTGTGGCTTAAATTGATTTGCTGTCAAGGGCAGGATTCAAACCCAAGCATTCCACCTCTGATCTCAGATAATGAGAAAGGTTTTAATCATGTTGACTGGGGTTTCAGGGGAAACTTATGGTAGAAACTGGGATGAAGATACAAACTGTAATAGGAATATCAACTATGCCTGGTAGGTGCACTGAATGGCATCAATGAAGAAAAACCCTTCTCTGCAATCTATAATCTTAGACTGCAGTTTAGGGAACAGGTTAAATGACTTGTCAAATGTCACAAAGTCTGGACATAGTACAAAGGCAAACCTTTGGTGTAAATATTTCTGGACCAAGATGGATTATCTGTCCATTACTCCATGTATTTTCTCTCATAAAAATCCGTTATTAATATTAGCTTGAGATGGAGGTTAGCAACTTGGAAGAGAGTTCTTCATTCATTTGCCCCCCCCCCAAAAAAAGTTGAACTCATCAAAGTGACTTGAGATAGCAACAGAGGAATACTAAAACTGAAGAGGAAAGAAAGAAAGCTATTGGGACAGTCAGCAAAGCCCTATAATTAAGAAGGAATATTATCCGTGTCAAAACTTTAAAAGAGGAAGTTACAAAGAAAATGAGGAAAATGGGAGTAAGGCAAATAATTTTTCAGGTGGCCTTAGAATGGTGGGAGTAGAAATCACATTCTAAAACATGCAAGATTAAGTGGATAATGAAATGGAGACATAAGATTACTTTAAAAGTTTAAAAGTAAAAAGTAGAGATGGGCTTGGTAGCAGATTACTATGTGAGGAAATTGTGAAACTTACCTTCAAAAGGAAAAACTTATAGGATGCAGAATATTTTCTAAGCAAATTACTAGATTCCACAAATAAAGGAGAGAATGTTGTTCTCCCTTCTGAACCTCACAAAAACCACACAATACCCAGAACGGAACAAAATTTTGTATCTGTTAATGACCACGGTAAAGAATATTAAGACTTCTCCATGTTCTGAACACTAGGAAAGCCTTTGCTCTAATTCCTATTAAATGGCCTAGAGGCTAACAAGATTTGTTTTCAAAGGTTTCTATGATTCATGGGAGAATTATGGATTGGAACATTTGTTTCCTGTTTAACTATCTTCCACCTGGATAAAACATATAGTATAACTATAAAATGGGGGAAAGTATGATGTAGGAAGAAATTTTAATTTTAAAAAAGTTTGAACAGATTAAACGGTCAAACTGAATTACTGTAACCTAGGCCCAAAAAGCAAATGAATATATAGGCAATGTCCAGAACACGGAGATCCTCTTACTCTGCCCTAGGTTGGTGTCACATTTCATAAAGGACAATGACAAACAAGAATATCCAGAGGAGGGAAACCTGAATAGTGAGTGGACTATACAGATACTGTCACATGAGTGTGAGTACTGACTGAAGGAATACAGGATATTTATAAACTATGGAGAAGAGAAGGCTTAGGAATGAACATGACAACTGTCTTCAAATATTTGAAAGAGTGTCAAGTGACTTAGACTCATACTTCTTGGTCTCATAAGAATTCAGGGATTGTGGGTACAGTCACAAAGAAACAGACTTTTTGAAAAATATTTTTTTATTTTTTATTCCAAATTTAATACAAACATTTCAATATACAAAGAACAAAAAAAAGATTATTTACATATATGAAATCACAAATCTCTAATGCTTATAGCCTGCTTTTTACAAATAAATAATGAACTCAACATAATAGTTTCGAAGCTGTCTTTCTTGGCCGTCTCCTCCAACCTTCTTTTCTGGATTTTTTTTAATGTTTTACTTACCCTCCTTTCTTTTGGCATTAGTATTGGTAGGTCCCTCTTCTATGGTCCTTCCCCAGTCCCCATAAATGTTTCTTCCAAATTTTTCCAAGAAACAAAAAGTTTTAATATTTTTCTAAATTCAAATATAAACATATACACTCATCTGCAACTTTTAACAAAGGACTAGTCATCCATTTAAAAATAATAAACATTGATAACAACACTGCTTAAGAACCAGAACTAAAATTTTGAAGGAGCCCCAAATTTCAGAATGTCAGAGGTATTTTCATTGGAGGAAAAAAAAAAGTATGCTTAATATGGCTGAAACACTAGTAGCAAAGAAATTAAAACTAAGCTATTAAAGCTTAAAACTGACTATCCTAAGACTTCTGGCACCCTCCTTATATTTTCATCCACTGGGGAATGGCTAAACAAATGGTAGTAAATTAATATAATGCCATAAGAATAAACAAAGGCACATGAAAAAATTGAAGTGAGCAGAACCAGAATGGCATCCACAATGAAAAAAACAAGAAAACAATCAAAACTAAATGCTATGAAACGACAATGGCCACTTCTGGCTTCAAAGAAGATATAGGAGAAGGCACTTGCCCACCTCCTATCAAATATGGTGAGACATGTATAAAACTCAATGGAATTGTTTGTCAGCTTTTGGCGGATAAAGAGTGGAGGGAGAGAAAATGAATCCTATAACCATGAAAAAATGCCTAAAATTAAAACCTTGGTGAGACTATGGAGTGGAACACTATATAATGTTGGAGCTGAATGTGCTAATTAATATTTCTTAGCTGTTTGCCATGGATGATTCTCAAGGAGAAATATGGAATGATGAAGGAATATGTTAGGAAATAGTGATGTTTAAATCAACAAAAGCTACCAATAAAAAGTTATCAGTGATGACAAAAATGCCATCAGAATCCTTTTTAAAATAAACTATTTTTAAAAGTCTGTAATATATTATCCTCAAATGGAATGTCTTTTCTGTACTTTGAAAAAACCATTGCTGTATGCCCTCACAATATAAAAATATGAAAAAAATTACTTTTACATTCCTTCCACATTATTTTGAAGTGCATCACCTTACAAGAGGTGTCAAACACTGCAGAATAAAGCCCACATTATATTAAAATATAATTGGGAAATTTAATAAAATAAAAATACAAAAATGTCAATATGTGGCTTTTTAAATCAATATGCAGCCCTCAGGGATCCTTATTTACAGTTTAGTAGCCCCATTTTCTTCATTTTTGATTTCATTTTGACACTACTGATCTACATAAATGTAGATGATTCAAATGTGTATCACATGACCAACTCCTGCTAAAATTCTTTCACTTAGCCAACATTTTCCAGATGATTCTTTGAAACTAGATTGGTATTCTCAGCTGACGTAACAATCCAGTTAACACAACAATCTTATAAATATGCTATAGTACTAAACAAAGGAAAACAATCAACTATTCACTTCTAATCTGGAAAGATAAAAAGTTCAAGAACTTTGGCATTAACTCTAATATTTTAAAAAAAGATCTTACTAATATATAAAACTTCTCAGTCTTTGCATTAAATAAGGCACCACTGTAAGGTTCTACTTAACAGAAATTTATCCAAGACTGCTTTATTTTTCCGTATTTGATGGTCAAAGTTTGGTCCAAGCAATGTATCCATTATCATGGGACTATAAGAAATGAAACTCTGCAGTCACCATTCCATTTGTGTCAAGTTTCATTTTTAAAGAAACATATTTTTTGTGGTAAAGATTTTATCTCCCAATCTTGCCCTGGGGTTACAAGCGCAATGGTCACTCATAAGCCTGAACCCAGATGTTTCATCTGCTCCTTTAAGCAGTCTAGTGGTTACACACACACACAACCCCCCAATACCACTCCCTAAAGAATGGGCTGAGTACAGACAACCAACTGACTTTAGCTCCACTGTAACTCAGAATTCTTAACTCCATCAAGTTTCACCAGTCTCTGATAGCAGACATTATAGACATGATGAACCGTTACACTCAGCTAAAAAATAATCTTGAAATGGAAATATACAATATTATTGATAAAGACAATGACATTTCACTATGAACTGATGTCAGGTTTCCTCCCATGAGCAGTATTTATAGTAACCTTTTGTTAGTCGTCTGGATCTGTGACTGTGGAAACTACTGATGCAAACGTTTAACATTCAAGAAATAATAAGCAATTACTTCTGGATTATCTTATTTAGAATTATCCAGAATACTGTATATAGCCTCTACCAATGCTCAGTCATAGTGCCTGGGGCACTGCGGAGGTAAGAAACTTGTTTTTAATCATACTGACAACATATGCAGAAGGTGAGTACTTTTAGGACAATAGTTGCTTCTTTTTGTCTTGGCATCCAATCAACTATTACTGTGCTGACACATAGAAAACACTTTAAGATGCTTAAATTGAATTCAGTGTATTAAAGGTACGACTTTCTTAGGTCTTCTCAAGTCCAAGGTTGGCTCTTTTATCTACTATACAGTTTTGCCCCTCATTATATTCGATCTACTTTGCCTTGCAGCCACAATAACCCATGCTTTTTGCATGTTAAAACATGAAATAATTACATGAAATTATATTCAGAAGTTTTCTACTGGGAAAAGTAGTAGCCAGTTATTCCCACTAACTTTGCCAGGAACACCACAAACATTCATATTATATATGCATATAGCTATAAACATAGCAGGCTCTCTCTAAGGAAATAAAAGCTTTCTCAGTCTATAATTTAAAATAAAAAATCTTTTGTGTCTTTTGGTTATATTAATGTTTTAATAAAAACTCAGGTTTGATTCAGTTACTAATTGCTAAACACCAAGATTTGTAGGTTTTTTTAGAGGAAAATGGAAAACACACTATTTGAAACTGTGCCTGGGGACAGCTAAGTGACTCAGTGGATTGAGAACCAAGTTCAGAGATTCAAGTCCTGGGTTCAAATATGACCTCAGACATTTCCTAGCCGTGTGACCGTGGGCAAGTCATTTAACCCCCTTGCCTAGCCCCTACTGCTCTTCTGCCTTGAAACCAATACACAGTATTGATTCTAAGATGGAAGGTAAGGGTTTTAAAAAAACAAAAACAAAAAACGGTGCCTGTTGCAGAAAACCCAGGCTACTTTGGTCATCTAGATGAAAACGCTTAGATTTGGCTTTTTCTTCAAACACAACTTAAGATCTGAGTGATTAACTATAAATACTATAAAAGCACAATTAGTTTATAGTATTATCAACATTGCTATCCCTAAGATCACATAACACCAGAGGGACAGAGTGCTTTCTTTGTGATTCTTAATATTAACAGCCTTGCCAAAAACCTCTCTTCCATTTATAGCTGATCTTTCTGACCCTCAAACTTCAGCCTCAGTCTAAGAAGTTCTCTAAGGCTCCCAAACATGTAGCTTATGAATAAAATATTTATGTCTCTGAAAAAGCAGCCGCACCTCATATCCTTGGTACCCTCTAAATTTAAAGTGATAAAAAATTTTATAAGCCCTAGAAGAAAACTACTGCAGTGTTTTCTCTGGATGTTATACTCACCAACAGAACATATAGCTGCATCTTCTGGGCAGCCTTTAGCCTTCCCTTCCTGAAGTACTTTGTGACAGATATTGATGAAAATGTGTTTCTTTCCTGACTCTACATGGCTGCTATCCACAGCTTCCCAATTTTTCTCCAACTCTAAAACAGAAAAATTTATTTTTAGCCAAAAACAATAGTCTAAGTCACCGCCACCACAATTAATCTAAACAACATTTGAGTTAAATTTCCTTAAATTATGCAAGTAACAATGTAAATAAAAAAGATGACATTTTCAGGATTCTATTTTAATGTGATTGATTTTTAATATATCATGTCACCAGTGTATGCTTTAAAAAGGTAAATACTATTCTTCAGAGCCTCATATTAAGCCAGCTACTATTAAAGAAACTTAAAAAAAAAATAAGCTACATGAAAAGGAAAAAAAAACCCAGCCTGATTGAGGGGGTGGGTAAGTAGACATTACCCTAACATCAAGTTTTAGATCTGACTCTTCAGTAGTAGTTTTCAACCTCTTACATCACCCAGAAATTTGTTACTAAGGGTCAAGAAGTTCCTTTAGATACCCCCCCCCCAAAAAAAGGGGGGGGGGAACCTCACAATATAGGTGAGGAAAAAGGATCTATGTAGACTCACACCCTTATTTCAGTTTTCACACACCTTTGAAAGTAAGTTGTGATTAGAGGAATTACATGTGACAATAAAAGCACACCTGCATATACAGTGAGGACCCCTGATACTGCTTTTATATGCACACATGAATACATGTATGCAATACTGTAAAAATGGAGATTTGAACCCCGGACTCCAATCCCCAGAAGTCCTTGGCCACTTCCCAGAATGCTTTGTAATCTCACTGAGATCCTCACCTTGGCGAGATCAAAAATTTCTATTTAAACGGATTGTGAAGCCTACCATACCAGCTCTTTTTCCTGTTTCCCCTTCCAAGCAGTCACGTCTCTCATGATGTAAGTGAAGTTGAATGGGCCTCTCGGCCCACCTAGACACATGCTTTCTTACTTGTACTTTCTTAAATTCTTAACCTTAAATAAATCTCTAAAAAATGTAATACTTCTAGAGTAAAACTAATTTTTACCTGCCACAGTTTGGCCAAATTTTAATCTTAACAATACATACACATACTACAATGCATGTATAAATACCTACATGTTTAATGAGAATGAGGAATCAGGCTTATTTTCAAAGAGAAACATTTCCTTTTCAAAAATGCTAACTTTTGAAAAGAAACATAGGAGTCTGGTCCTAGGGCCATGATTAGCTATATAGCTTTAGATAAGTCAGTTTGTGTCTGCTTCTTTTAATTCTTTTTTTTTAATGGCAATACCACTATTCTTTACAACAGAGTTTGATGAAGATAAAATAGTAAAAACTGAAATAAGGGTGAAAATCTGAATACTGGCAAGATCTATACAACCCAAGACCAGAAGGTAGGGAAGGTGTTTTAAAGGTCAATTCCTTCTCAATTCAATTATCCAAAGTACTAAGAAACCTTGGGCAGGTGAGTAGCTTTTGCTGGATCTACTTCCTCCCTGTAATATATGAAATCTAGATTTTCTGATTTCTTAAGGGTTCTTTCCATCCCTAAAATTCAATAAGCTAAGATTTGACTATCAGGCAATTATAGGAGAGAGATAAGAGCTAAAAATACCTCCATTTACCCATTTGAGAAAATTGTAGAGACAGAAGAAAAGGGAGAGAGGATTTAATGCCAACGTCCACAAGAACTTTACCTGCGTGACGAACCAATGAAGACAAATCATATCGCCTATTCCCATCAGTAACTCTACAAAGAAGATCTTCTTTCTCTTTGACACAGGCATATTTTGTATCCCAGGTGAAAAAGTAGGTGCAGTCAACCTCACCCGTGAATACAGGAGTTCCTTTTCCATCATTGCCTGTGAAGGGAAACATGCACACCACACACACATACACATGCACATACAAACATTTGCGCACATGCATACACACACAAAATGTGGTTATTATGGTCAAAATCATAGAAGCTCAAATAGTGAAGGGAAACACTGAGGTGTTTATTGTCCAGTCACAAATCCATACCTAGGATATATGTTTACTAAGCAATAAAAGGCATAGATATGCATATAACACTAAAATAAAAAAAGCACAAGTTAAAAAATATTCAGTCAAGAAGGCTAAATAGTAACAAATAGACATCATACTAAGCTTAATCCCTCTGCCAATACTAACATTTGTGAAAGTGTATTTTTATCATGCACACTTCCCAATTTTCCTCACTGCTAGATAGTGTTTCCTGAAAGCTTTAACACACATACCCTTCCAAGGCCACTCTATATCCATACCATTTGTACTTTTAAAGACCCTACTGTTTTGTAAAGAAGTTTATCTTGAGCATACTTCCTTCAGCTCCCTTCGCTATTTCAGCTTATCATATCCAGATTATTTGTAGCTTCATTTATTTCTTTTAGGCTCTAAGATTGAAATTATATACATCATTCTAAGTGTGAATACAGTTTTGCCTCATATTACTTTCATCCAATACTCCTCATGATGGTATTCTATTAGCAAGTTGTACATTGGGCCAATGTCTTCACAAAACAATCTTTGACTCCTGGTCCCCTTTTCTAAAGATTTGTGGGAAATTTAAAGTCCAACATCCTGAAGTTGAAGTATTTTTTAATAAATACAAGTATCCCTTCCACACTGCAGAGGGGGTTAGGAGCATGGCACCCACCTGATCTGGAAAGTCCACATAAAATTTTTTGGCCCTCCCATTGTACCAGAGAAGAAATCTGAAAGCTTTCTTCTTCTCTTATGGGGTGTTTATAGTACCATATATGTTTTATGAGCCATTAAACTTTTAAAGATATCTCTACATTTCTAGTCTCAGTTTGTCAACTGCTGACTTTCATAATCTTTTTGCAAACTTTAAATTTTTATTTTAACTTTTAAAAGGAAATTCTATTGATATTATTATAGAGTACTCTACACATTTTGTTATGTATTTCTGAGTTTCTAGGCTCTTTCTGCTATATGGCTTCAACAAAATTCCCATTTCACTTCTTATGCTGACCCACATTACATCTAAACCACTATGGGAAAAGTCTTGATGTGGAATGGAAACCAAACTGACTGTACTATATATAATAATGTTCATCTGCTACATTTTTATTAAAATATATAGTCCAATGAAATTTTCTGCTAATTTATAAACAGTGAAAAAGCTTTGCAAACTTATACTTTTTGCCACATAATATTTTCTTTCAAATGATTTACAAAAATGTTAAATGAGCACTATCCAGCAATAAAAAATAATAAAGCATAAAGCACTTAAATGATGGTCATATGTAGGTTCTTAACGCTGACCCTTCAAAGGTTTAGAGGGACATTGCAAGAAAGCAGAAAAAATTACAAACTAGATACTAGATATTGTGTACTGTATAAAAAGAGATATAGTCAAAGAAAAGTCACAAGGGTGGGAAAGAGAATATCACATGGAGAAGACAGCAAACATATGAAACTTTATAAGGTCAAATGTTCTAAGGAGAAATAAAAAGAGATGAACCAGGGATAATGTAAACTTCCTCAGAAAAAACATATTAACATAGGAAATGCAGTGTTTCCTAAATAATTATGGCCAATTAATAACTATACATTTACATTTAACATAGGGCCTTAATATCTGTCATATTGAAAATGGATTTGTGTAAACTAGTAGAAGTACTGCAAAAAAAAAAAAGGATAACATTAAATTAAACCTCTCCCCAAAGGATTACTTTTACCTAAATTTACAGTAAATTTTAAGTCTGACTTCACTACCCAGAAAATTATTGCTGTTGTAATCATTATTATCTTATTTATTATTATTAACTGCATAAGGCCAAAAATATAGGCCTTTTTCTTCACCCATGTTACGTAGGTTTCCAAAACATAGGGCCTTTACCTCAAGATTGATAAATAGAAACATAACAGATTTCTATAGACAGTTTTATATATGAACCACATGTAAGCTGCTGTATAACAATAGTGCAGGAAGGATATTTGTGGTTTTTTGAAATGCCACAGCCCAGGTTCAAAAAGCCTTCTCTAAAACAACAAAGGTTCATATGTGTCCTATAATAAGAAACTGCACAAATGCTTGTTCACCAAGAGGCTCATCTCCTATGAACATAACATACAAGACACATTAACACATAAGACAATAGGCCCAGTGGAAAGAATGCTAGACCTGAGAGTGTTGGCTAGGGTCCAAATTTTGCCACAGACATTTAATATAGAAATCCAACTATAGATAAGTGAATTGTCTGAGCTTTGGTTTCCTCAGCTCTAAAATGGGTAGAATAATCCTCACATTGCCTATCTCACAGGAGGGTTGTGAAAAAAAGCACTTTGAAAACCTTTAAATGCTAGAGCAATGTTATTAAAATTACTATTGCATCTGCCTAACTCCATTGTAAAAAACCCAGATTATGCTTGAGCAAAAAAACTATGAAAAATATTAAACTATATCCTTTTGTTAAACTTAAAATTATATCATTTCACTTAAGACATATAAACTAATAATGTATTCAAATTTTGTTGTGTACTATGCCTTAAAAATGGAATAGCTTCCTATCTTGTCTTGAAGAAAAACTCTTGAAGAAAAACACTTTGCTAAGAGGGGAACTACATAAATAAGGTGTGTATTATTTATCCTGATGACTGTCAGCTTCTGGTCACATACATGTTAGAATAGAATAAGTTCAGAAAAAAGATTTAGCCATCTAGTTTCTTCCTGCAATCCATTTCCATTAAAGTTTCCTTGAAGTTAATTTCTATGCCAGTATTGACATTTCTTTCTAAATTTGAGATGGTGACAATAATGACATGACAACACATATTTATTTTGTACTTTAAAGTTTGCAAATGGTTTCTAAATATCCCCATTTTTCTTCAGAACAATGGTAGATACTATTAATATCCCCATTTTACAGGTACAGAAACCAAGGCAGAAAGAGGTCTGGCTTACCAAAAGTCATATGGCTAGTAAATATCTGAGGCCAGATTTGAACTTAGATCTTCCTGAGTTCAAGTCCAAAGTCCAATAACAGAACAACCATTTATTTATCCAACATTAAGTGTCCTTGAAAAAGTCTTCCATGAAAAAGGATTGTTTAGGTATGTCCAACTTTTTGTGGACAATTTACCAAAGCAATACTGTCCATGGAGTTTTACTGGCAAAAACACTGGAATGGTTTGCCATTTCCTTCTCCATTGAATTAAGGAAAACAGACTTTTTTAAAACAGAGTTTAAGTGTGTGCCCAGGTCATACAGCTAGGAAGTGTCTGAGGCCACATTTGAACTCGGGTCTTCCTGACTTAAAGGCCAGCACTCTCTCCACTGAGCTATAAGCTACCTCAAAAGGAACCATGCTAGGTATTAAAGGAAAGAGAGAAAATACAAACATGGATAAGATAGAATCACAGTATCTCCAGAGGGTTTATAATCAAAGAGAAATAAGATAGAAATGCACACAGATAAAACTTTTAAAAGCAGACTGAGTTTTGATGAGGGGAAAATCACTCCCATCAGGGCAATATGATGAGTCTTGAATGATGAAGAGGGGAAAAAGAGATCAAGAGAATAGGACTTACTTTCATATCTATCACATCAGTGCTGAACAAATGAAAGCAAAACAACAATTTCTAATATGCTGCTGGCACAGTAGTAATAAAAAGTTAGGGTCACAGGAACAGAAAACCAAGTGAAATACTCCTATCCATTAGGAAATAGAGGAAAAGGTTATCTTGCCATAGTGAATAAGGTCCTGGCTAGTTCCCAAAGAAAGGTTACCATTCCATTAAGCTCTCTTAACATAAGGTCATCAGTTCAGATGTAGCAAGTATATTAAACAGAAATATAACCTCACCTGCTGATTTGTTGCATTCAAAGTTGATGACTGTCATTCGCTGAAAGCCTGAGCTGCATGCATCTCCATCAGGATATATTAAGGCGAGGTCCCCATCAGAGTATCTAGAGTTCATTAACATAAACACATTTTACAGAAAGTCTGAAAATTTTCTCTCTCTCTCATTTTTCACATTAGGTCTTTTGACACATAAAGAACCAATTAGTTTTCTAATAAGATAGAGCAAGCTATCGAGCAACAAAAATTTTTCAAAGGAAATGGGTGTATCATTTAAATCAAGTCTTTCAACCATTTCAGCCTAAGTTAAGAATTTTAGATGTAAGACAAAAAAATTCAGATTTTGTTTGTTTGTTTTGGGTTTTTTTTAAACCCTTACCTTCCATCTTGGAGTCAATACTGTGTATTGGCTCCAAGGCAGAAGAGTGGTAAGGGCTAAGCAATGGGGGTCAAGTGACTTGCCCAGGGTCACACAGCTGGGAAGTGTCTGAGGCCAGATTTGAACCTAGGACCTCCCATCTCTAAGCCTGGCTCTCAATCCACTGAGCTACCCAGCTGCCCCAAAAATTCAGATGTTTTGCATTGCGTTTTTATCATTTTCCCTCCTTGTAAATAAAAATTCTAGGTTTAGAATGGAGAAAATGCCTAAGATGAAAACACAGCAGGATGTAAAAGGTCAATTATAGCAATTTCCAAAACAATGTTCCGTGAAACTCTAATATTCTACAAAAGACTGTGATGCCAATAATTATTTCTAGGGGACAAGTAAAGAATCAATGACTCTCAAAATCAGAAAAGATCCCAGAAATTATCTCGTAAAACCAGTAACTGATTAGTTCTCAATAAGTAGTCATTCAACAACCTTCCAAGGCATGCCATTCCATTTTGAAACTTCTGAATGTCAAGAAATTTTTTTCTCTAACATCGAACCTAAATTTGCTTCTCTGAAACTTCCACCCATACTCTTAAGTTTTCTCTAAGGTAAAGAGAACTGGTCTAATAATACTTCCTTTACTTAATTGTCCTCCAAATACCAAAAGATAATTATATCCTCCTATCCCATTCTCCCTCATAATATGTATCTTGTCCTCCCAGATAAATACAGCTAGTTCTTCCAAATAATCCTTATACCCTCATGATCAAGGACTTTCACTATGTTGGCTGCCTTCCTCCAGCTTAACAACATCTTTCCTTTAAAATACACTATACACCAAATATAATCTCCCCAAGACACACTCCAAGACTATCATCTCCTTAGTCCTGGACACTATGCTTTTCTATAATGTTGTATAAGACTGCATTAGTTTTCGTGGCTGCCATACCCAAAGTGATGATTCTGATTGAGCAAATATTCCACTAAAACATCCAGATCTTTTTCTAACCATGCTTCTCTCATCTTATACTTATGATGCTTAATTTTAAGGCTTTATGTTAAAGCCTTGTTAAACTTCACCTGCATGGATTCAGACCAATATTCTCTAACCTGTGAAGATCACTTACTTTCTTGGAATTGCTAATGCTTAGCATAGTGCCAGCACATAGTAAGTGCACAATAAATTTCTAGATGACTTGACTGTCTCCTCTCCCAATAGGTTAACAGGAAAACAAAGACTTCTCAAGAAGTACAGTAGAACCTAGGCTAGAGACTAAGAGAAGAGTATGCAAAAGTAAGCAAGGTCAAGAGTGGTTTTTTATTTAGTTGTAGAGCATGAACTGCTCAGAGTGAGATACAGAAAGCCCCACTAATGGGCCAATATAGGGGGCAGCTGGGTGGTTCAATGGATTGAGAGCCAGACCTAGAGACGGGAAGTCCTAGGTTCAAATCTGACCTCAGACACTTCCCAGCTGTGTGACCCTGGGTAAGTCCCTTCACCCCCATTGCCTAGCCCTTACCACTCTTCTGCCTTGGAACCAATACACTGTATTGATTCTAAGACAGAAGGTAAAGATTTTTTAAATTAAAATTTAAAATTTAAAAATAAAGGGCCAATACAGTAGACTGTGACACTGACTTCAGACAAGAAAATGGTCTTAGTATAAGACAAAGGCAGAGTTGTGGTGGATTTTAAGGAAAAGACCTCACAGACAAGCAGGCTGCTTCTAGACCATACACCATGAGAGCATAACCAAAACATGTCAGTTTCAGAATAGAGGAACAACATGCAGCCCTAAAAATCTTTGCTTAGCTCAGCATTTGATAACACCAATATTCCTAAAATCTTAAACGAGTCCCTAAGCATCCCTAAGTCATGGCGGCTCAGAATTGTGTTAACTGACATATGGAAAACTACATGTAGTGGTTAGGAAAACTGCCTTAATTTCCTTTATTTTGCTTCCATATCCACTAGAATATCAGATAAGTAATATATGAACTCTGAAAATATATTTCAAACTTAAAAATGTTAACTGGCCAAATTAGTTTTGGAAGATTAATCAGAATGGTACAAATCAGTAGCTATTCTCACATAATCACATAGCTCCACAATATTTTTAAAAGTAAAAAAAAGCATTTATTTAAATGTCTTGTTATATGAAGCTACCTTTAAAAAGCTATCCTTGTCCTATAGCTATTTACAAGCTTCCAACTCACGCTACAATTCAATATCAAATTTGCCATAGAATAACACATCTCAAAAAAAACCCCAGATTTCAATTTAATGATGTAACATCAATTTACATACAAAAGTAATTAATATCTGTGTAACTTCTACAGAAATTGCACTATTTGTAACAAATGCCAATAACAAGAACAATCACTCATATTACAAAAATAGAATTCCACAAACTTAATAGTATTTAACCATTTGGCAATAAAATCAGTCCTACAAAAAACCTAAGCCTCAGTGTAGCAGGAAGAAATGCTGACTTAAGGATACTTTTCTCCCTAGTTGACAGAACTGGGGAGTTGGGAGGCCAGGAGAGAAAATAAGTTTCTTTTTTTAAGTAAATAAGCAGAGGTATGGGTCATCATCGCCCAGAAGCCACAACAACACACCGAAGAGTCTGGTTCTGGTATCTTCCTGCTATTTTGACTTGTCCTGAAGGATTCTTCTTCACCTGGCAAACAGCAGCTAATTCTTTCTCACTACAAACTGGGGCTTGACTTTCTCCACATACATTCATATAATAAAAATATTCTTTCCCATCTGCAGCAAAGTATGGTGAATCAAAATCTAAAATAAAAACAAAATGAAATATATATTTAGTTCCAAATAAAAGAGTTCTATTCCACTACTAAGGAAAAGAAACAAGTCTTTCCTTACTTCATTTCATTCAAAATTCCTAATTTAAGTTCCAAACTAAGTTCAACACTACAACTTTCTTGCCAGGAAAATCCATATTACTAGACAAGAGAAGGAGAGAAACAGGGAGACCATAATACACCTACCTTTCTGGGTGAGAGGGGTAAGGTCAATAGAGATATCATGTTGCTCGCTATTTAAAATACAGGTTTTACTTTCCAAATAATCTCTGTGGCAAGCATACTCTGTGATCCATTCAATTTCATATCGGCAATTGGACTTAGCAGTAAGCTTAGGAACTGTGCCCTAATAAAATCAAACAGAAAAGAACAGTTATTTAAAAGCACAAAGTTCCATCCATGTCTGATAAACATGCTACAAGCCAAAATAGGAGATTTGCTTCATTCTCAGACAGCTAAACAGACAAAAGGCCAAACATGTAAAAAGATTAATTTGAAGATGACAGCTCTCTTCACAGGAGGACTCCCTATATACTCATCTCCCCACCTGCTTTTAAAACATTATGACTCAGTAGAAATTCCATTTATACACAACTTTCCAAGAACTGAGTAAATTACATAAACTATGTAAATGAGTAGTCTGCATATTACTTCTGATACTTGCTGGGAAGATAAGAATGTAAATAAACTAAAGACAGAGGTCACATACATACATACACACACACACACACACACACACACACACACACACACACACACCTCTTAGAATATTAACTAGTATTAGAAAATTAAATAATCACATAAAAATTGAAATACTTGAACAAATAATAGCCAATTTTTTAAAAAATGAAAGAAATATAGAGGAAGCATTTTTGGTGACCAAAATGATATTAATAATAAAATAAAATCATTATCCAAAGAGTAGTTAATCAAAATTGGATCACTAGAGACTTGCATTACACCTCACATTTGTAAAACTCAGAAATCTGCAGGCTTGCCCTAACAAATTAGCTCTGCTCCTTGAACCCAGAAGTCACCTAATCTCTCTGAGCCTCAAATTTTTCATCATAAAATGAAGGAGGAGCTACATTATCTCAAAGGGACCGTCTATCTAGCTCTTTAAGTCTATCAATCCAATACCCAAAATCTGGACTAAAAAGCAGTTACTTAAGTAATGATAAAAACAAAAGGCCTTATAAGTTATGTCCCGGCCATACTCTTCTGATATAGGCTTTCAAAGAAAACTTATTACACCTCAAGAAATACTTAAATAAGGTCAAGCATTGAAAACCCCAAATAATCCCTTAAAATTATTATAAACTTTGATAACAGTTATTAAGCAACTAAAAGTACCACAGAAATAGACTCAATATAAGATTCAACCTGAACCTAGCCAATGAATTTAACTAAAATAAGCATAAAATTTAGTCCCTCCAATAATATGGAATTGGCTACTGGCATAGAAAATGCTACATCAAATTATTAACAATCACATAAAAAAGTTCAAGAATGCTAATCAAAGACATTAAAATTATATAACCCTTAGATTATACTTGAAACCAACAAAATTGGCAAAAATAAGAAGAGATGACAAAATTCAATACTAGTTCAAAAGACATGGAAACACTGCAAAAAGAACTACAAACTAGTCCAGGCACACTAGAAAGTAATATGGAAATAAATACACAAATTTTAAAATGTGCATACCCTTTTACTTAAGAACTATGATTAGTAGAATTACACCCTAAGGAGATTACTGACAGCATTTGGGGTTTTTTTGTTTGTTTTTTATGAAACTAGATCTACTTACTCTTTTTTCCTATAAGAGTAAAAAATCAGAAACAAACTAGGTGTCATTTATAGCTGAGTAAATAACACTGTGATATACCTATAATGGTATTTTTTTCATAAGTAAGAATGAATACTAAGAATTTAGAGAAATATGGAGATATCTAAAAAATTAAAGTTAAACTAAAATAACAATATGCATGCACACTGACTAGAACCATGTGGTCAAAGTCAACAATAATCACAAAAATTCTTATTATATATGTTAAAGGAGGTCAAGAGAATAAGGACAACATAGGCATGATCGGATTAAAGTCAAAATATACACTATTTTAAAGAGGAGTTAACAATTTGAAAATATATTACATACATGAAATAATGTATTCATTGATTTTGACTTGCAATGCTGTTTCTGTTATCTGTAATTGCCAATAAAAGTCAAAATAAAATTCATGATGCCCATGTTAATTGTCTCTACCTAATAAATGGTGAGGACGCCTCTGCTGTCTCTTGGTTACACATAGCAGATGCTTTGTAAATGCCTGCTGGATTGAACTAGCAAAAAAAAACCAACTGATTCTTGCTAAATGCAGAACTTTACTGTTGGGTACAAAGATACTGCCACTTAAAATTGTAAAGATTGTTAATTTCATGGAAGTAGGTACTCAAATCATATCTCTTTGCTTTTAGTTTGCCTTCATGAGCTCTTATAATTAAAAAAAAAAAACACAATCTGATGGCCAGTTTTCTGGAGAAAAGCTCCCTCCCAAATTATATGGGCTCCCCTGAAGACACAAATGGTCAATGCTAGGGTACCTATCATTTTATAATTCAGCTTTTAAAAAGGAAAAATCTATCTCCTCTCCTCACCAATTAAATTAGGCCCCATGATTACGCCTGAGAGCCCAATGTTAAATCTTTATCTACAAAATGAAAAGTAGGATATAACATAAAAATTTAGAATAAGGGCTAGTTTTAAAGATAAGGAATGTATTTAGTTTTTACTAAAAGGCAAAAATAAATGATGTATAAATCTGGGTGTCTTGTTATCAGCAATCCAGCTTTGATCAAACTATATTTGTGTTATCTTATATAAACAATACCTTGCTAAAAGTTTTATAAAATTCATCACAAGTCAGAAACCAGCAAATAATAAGACTTCCTAATTCATAACTAAATTCCTTATATCAAAGTCCCTCTCAGGTTAAGAAAAATAAAAGCCAATCTCTAAGCTGGGCCTACACTTTTGCAACATCTTATTATTTAGCCAAACTTAACTATACAGGTCTTATCTCAATTTTACAGATCTACTTACATAGAAATTTAATCTTTTACTGCTCTTCCCTTTATATCCAATAATGTAGAAACATAGTCACTCCCAGACCATGTAAGCGGCATTATAATTTAGGAGCAATTTTAAAACTTTTAAGAGGCAAATAACAAAATAACTTACTTCTCTTCTCTCAGATGGACAAATAAATGTAATAGTCACTGCTGGAGTATGACCTTCACAAAAAGCAGGACGATCTTCACCTTCTTTCACATAACTAAGGACAAGCCTAAGATACATATTAAATAGATGTTGAATTAAGAATTCAAATTTATGTTTTATAGAGCACCATTTGCTTCCAACATAGAACATTTACTCACATTTAACTTATCAATAACTTGTATTTAAAAATCATTTTTCATTACCAAAAAAATAAACTCCAATGGAGTCTTTAAATGAGTACTGTGTGGCTAGATCATTTAAATGTCCTCTTTAAAAAAAAATGTTTTAAAGTGGCCCTCCTACCACAGGCAATAATATATATATATAAAGGAAATAGTTATTCAATTTTAAACCTGAATGACACATACACCCTTCCCCCTTAATCAGGCAAAAAAAAAAAAGGATAAATCCATTTTTAGGCCAGTAATCTATACTAGCACTTCCTCTTCAAAGTCAACAGTAAATGGCTGCCAAGTCCAAAGTCAACTGCCAGTTTTTTTGTTTTTTGTTTTTTTTAATAAAAGGTAGTCATCATCACTGGTTTAGAAGCTATATGGTCTCACTGAGACTTTTCAGGGAAGGACCTCACATGATTTTACACAAAGCCATTATATGGCCAGATTTACTTATAATTCAAGTTAAATGTCTTAACTTGATCTCTGGAAAATATTCTTGAAAACCCATCTACTGAAGATTTGAACAAGACATAGACTTGGATTCAAACCAGGAGTTTTTTAGAAAATCATTTCACTAGCAGAATTCACCCCTCCCTCACTCCATTAAGGTATAGCATAATCGGAAGAATAATACTAAACTACTACAACATTTTCAACATTGGATATTTTTCGCTACCACCTCTTTGACACTGGTTCTCAATCGCCAATGATTCCCCCCCACCTTTGCCTCTGGAATAAAATATGATTTATTCTGTTTAACTTCTAAAGTCCCCATAACCTGGACAACAAGCTATATTTCAAGACTCACCATACATCAAATCCCATTCCTGCACTATATAGTCATGCCAAACTGGATGTCTCTGTTTTTCAAATAAAATAATTGGTCTTCTGTCTCCATGCCTATGTACTGAGTGTTTCACCTTTCTGAAATTCACTCTTTCTTTATTTCCAATTAAAAAAATTCTTCCTTTCAAGATGGAGTTCAACCACTGCCTTCAACATGAAGCCTTTCCTGATTCTCCCAAATTGTGGTATTCTATTTCCCCCTCCCTTCTATTAATCTTCTTTGCATTTATTATTTTTAAACTTATTTTGCATAAGCTTATTTGTATACTTGTCTCCCCCAACAGAACATAAGCAACTCTCTTTATCTCCAGTGCCTGGAGTATAGTAAGAGTTTAGTAAATGACTGGTGGTGGTGATGATGAGATACAAATTCAACAAGCAAGAAAGCAGTAGCCCAAGACATTAAGTTGCATAGTTTTGAATTGGGAGAAAGCTTTCAACAGAGTACAAAAGAAATGACTTTTTGGTGGTGTTTTAATTTTTAAATATCTTCTCCCTCAAAGGGGGAAAGCACTTGCTCAAGGCTCAACTTGAAAAACTCAATACAACCCATGAATGTCTAGGCCAGTGATGGTGAATCTTTTAGAGGGGCAGGTGATGTGAGAAATGCCCTCAGGTATGTGTGGAGAGGGGATGGGGAACAGAATGGCCATGCATCCCTCTGGCTTTCTAGTAATAAACTCTGTGCTAGATGACAGGGCACATGCCCACAGAGAGGGCACTCTGAGTGCCCCCTTTGGCATGCGTGCCATAGGTTTACCACTTCAGTTCTAGGACCTCAGCAAACTGAGTCCCTCCTACAGGCAGCAAGGAGGGAAAACAATCCTAAAGGTTGTTCAGGATATTCTTGCCATCAAAACAGCCAATGATAAGAATAAAAGCAATGGTAGTTTTTGGTGCTGAAGCCTAAAGCACCAGATGAATAGGATTTCAATGATTTTCAATTTCAAATGGAGATAGAATTATTAACCCTGGATCTTCATCAGGGAATAACACAATTAGGAAGACTGCTATAGGAGTAGACTGACCTGTCTTTGCGCACTAGTTTCAGTCCTTCTTTTGGCCTTCCAACATCATAAGCTTGATTCCCCTTTACCAGGCATGCTGCACTACCAGAGGGACAAAAGCGTGTCTCTTGATTTGAGCCACCTAGTTTAAGAGAGAAAAAAAAAAACAACAGATTATATTACAAAAGTAGTGAGCCACTGAACAAGGCCAAGTTTGGGAATCAGGGTTTCTTCATGCATGTTGCATTTATTACCATCATACTTCTTTGTCCTCACCATAACTCAGTTCTAGAAAGCCTCTTCTGCTTATTTCAAGAAATTAAGAACCTGAGACTCTGGTGTGGGAATTCTCTCCTCAATACAAAATGTAACTATCAATAATTTATAACAGTGGAGGTAAATTCAAATAGAAAGGGAGCAATTAATATTTCCCAATTATATTTTAGTATGATCAGGGCCACACTTTCCAACAGTCAGAATGCTGCTGGCCCAAACATAGCCTATGGCTGTGGCTGTGGGTTTAACTCTGGTTTATAATATTAAACATCAGAAAATTTAGCTCACTTTCCTGTGGTGACATGGTTAATAAAGTCAAAGCCAGATTTTTGAACCAAGTCTTTCTCATTATAGGAACTCTATATATAGTATCTTAAAAGACATTCACTAATATTTTAGTTTTCAATACATTTAAGAAAGAGCCCCCATCTACAAAGAATTGTTTTTCTCCAAAATAAAGCATTTGAAAAGAATGCCATTGGGAGCAAAAAAAAAATCTATTGTCATAAGATATCAAAAAAAGGAAACTCTTAAATTAGTGATAAAATATTATTCCATATGAATGGTGGGCTAATTTCAAAAGTTGTTTTGAAAACTTTGCTAGGGTCAAAACCTGATCCACCATGTAGAGAAGTGAAAAATATGGGGTAGAAATATCAATTTTTTAAAAACTGTTTTACACTTTTCATATGAATAAAAGGTACAACTTAAGAACACAGCACACAAGGACTCAGTTAACTCAACAAAGGATCTTGTCCTTTTTACTGGATCACCAGCAGAATTTACCAAAGAAAGCTCAGGGTAGATAAGCAACTAGGTAGACTAATATCTAGATTTTTCATTCCATAGTATTCCAAACACCTGCAGAATACATTATAAATAAATGGTTTATATGTTTCAGAAATAGCAACACACCCCAAGCAGAGAACATTTGTATAGTCTTAATATATCTAATTGAAGACTTAGTTGGTATAAAAGGAAGCTAGCACAATCTTTGTTTTCCTTAATACATGTGCCCTGGCCTGAAGGACTGACCATAATGCCCTTAGTGGAGGAGCATAACACTCATCTTTAAGAATTAAAATAGAACCAAGTACAAGACGAGGCCTTTCGTCTTCTAAGAGCTTTTGAACTGGCCTAGGACACCTTTCACCACTATTATTTGGCAAGAATCCTGGAGCTTCTGTCAGCAGGTACCAGAATGTCTCAAGATATAAAAACAACTAGAAAACAAAGTACTATATGGATCAGCAGATTGTATTTTAATTTAAAATCCAAGATTTTTGATTTTTTGTTTGAGATTGTATTTTTATAATAATCCAAGATTTTGATTTTTTTTTTTGAGAAAGATCTTCAAGGAAGAAGCTTGCTAACTCCTAAATCCAGAGAATGAACTATTGCAGAAAGATGCCAGAAAACCTACACTACAGCAAGAAGATCAAGAATGAACTTTGGGTGTGATTGATTGAACATTTATTGGAAATGTACACTTTTATGCCAAGGGGACTGCCCCTAATTTGGCTTTCTGTCAATGTACCTAGCAAAACATTGGTTTTGCTTTCTTTCCTTCTAATCCTCCCTAACTACTGTAATTTCTTCTTAGAAAATTGAATATTGTATAAATCTGTAGTTAGAAGTGTGTTTAAGACTACAAGATGATTATGTTAAATGATCAATCGGGAAACTAGTCTCCCAATGATCATCAGGGGAAATTGTGAATCTTAAAACTGCTCAGACTATACCTTGGAACATTTGGTTATGGTTATTCCCTTATTGTAACAAATGAAGGTACTTAATCAGGAATGTATTGAGAATTTTACATTACTCCACCCATAATTAGGCATACCTTAGGGGAAGATAAAGTTGTAAAATTCCTTACTGAACAATGAAAAGTCCCCAACTCATACTTATAGTGAGGCAAAAGCCCTTGAGCAAGGTCTATTTTTAGATCTAATACAAAAGGGTGCTGTCCCTATAAATGTTAAATTAATCACTAAAATGTCAAGCAACTTACAAAGGGCAAGAAGCTTAGCAAGAGGTGTGAAGTTTTAGTTTACTCAGGGAAGGCTTAACAAAAGAAGATTGTAAATTAAGAATGGACAGTCCTGTGAAAAACATCTACTGTGATTGGTAGATGTGACAATTTAGGGGAGGTGACATAGGAGAAAATTCTCTTTAAAAGGAAGTCAGGAGCTCAGAGCTGGGGCCTCTGAACTTAGTTGAGTTTGGAAGCTAAATTAGAGGGTCTCTCTGAACACTAGAGCTTGCTTGGAATGATCCTGTGGTAAGTGATAACTGACTGGTCTCTTCCTAGGCTGGCCTAGGCCTTTTCCTACTATTTCCTCTTACTCTTTCTTTCTCCCTTCCCTTAATTCCTTCATTTGTATTAATTAAAATCTCTATAAACCCAGCTGACTTGGGTATTTCATATTTGGGAATTTTTCCCATGGCGACCGTTTATTTTTGATAAAAATCAAGACACTAAAAATATCTTTACAGTTTTGGCAATTCAAAGTCTTGAAAAACCCTATTTTGCAGTCACAAGATGCAAAACTCACCTGGGGTTTTCCCCCCTAAAACAAAAGAGAGCTGCAGCTGTTCCTTCTCCACATAAGTACATCCAGATCTAATTTGATCCTTATCTGGTTCAGTAAATTCAAAAGGTTACTAGAAAAAGGGCCAAGTCTCTACTCTATACTCCACCTTCTTGCTTCTCAATATCCAACACCAGAATACTAGTATTGGGGTTAAAATCTATCCTTGAGAATACTACTGGGGGGAAAGCTAAAGCAGCATAGGGGCTTTAGCTTGATCAGTTTGATCAAGAATATGTACTATCTGAAATAAAGTGGAGGAAATCACTAAATTTTGAGTAGGAGAGGAAAGGTGAAATTCCTATTTTCAGGAGAAAAAAAAATGCTCAAGTATTTTGCTAGGTCTTAATATATTTCAATTTCAAACCAGAAAGGAAAGAAAGCATCTCCAGAAACTAAAGACATAAGTCTTAAGAAAATTCTAAACAACATTACTACCACACACACAAACATAGATTCAGACCTATGTCTCTACAAACGTTGATGAACAAGGAAGTATCATGATCTGAGTCATCCACCAAGTAGCTACCAGAAGTATTGATCAATGGATTCAAATCATGCTTTCTTAACTCTTCATCAAATACATAGCAAGGCACCTAGAAAAAAAGAAAAAAGGTCAGCAAGTGTTTGTAATGTATGTAACATTATGAAACTAGAATTAGGAATTTTACATATCACAACACCCAAAGAACATAATGTCACAGATTATTTTGGTTCACTATCAATTATCAGCATGATTACTTTGTAATGGTAAGAGCTATACACATAAATTCAAGGAAATCTGAAACAAATTATATGAATAGGTCAAAGCAAAAAAAGCACACCATATAAACTTTGACTCGAGTGTAATATAGAGAAATTTGTCAAATGGTGTACACACACACACACACACACAGTCCCAAATATTTTAGTGCAGTTAGCATGAAGTTGAACTAAGACATGTGTGCTTATGATTTCACTGGTACAAGATAAATAAAATCCTTCCTCCAATGCAGATCAGCATGTACTTAGCATCTGACCATCTCACCAAGAATTGCCTTGGGGGACTGAAAAGATAAAGTTAATTTTCTCAGGGTCACACATGAGGACTCCTCAGAGGTAGGTCCTGAACAAATGCATTCCTGAATTGAAGGCCAGCCCTTTGTCCAACAGCTTGGTTGTCTCTCCTTATATAGTAAGGATATAAAAGATTACTTCTGTTAACATAATACAGAAAAAGAATGAAGGGTAGTAGCATTATCTACAAAAGTCCTACAGAAACAGGTGAATAATTGTTTTTGTTTTTTAATGTCATTTAATGCATTCTACTTAGCCATGATCTTTAGAAGTTTTCCCCCCCAAGACTACGAACACTGTTAACATGAAGATAATGAAGACAGGTTTTCTCATTCATATGTATTAATTTCTCTTTTCTTCAGAAAAACATAACACCAACTCACAACTGTCTCAGCTGATGAATTCTGATAAACATGTCATTAAACATATTAGACATAAGCTTCTAAAAAGCAAAGGAGGGGAGCAGCTGGGTGGCTCAGTGGATTGAGTCAGGCCTAGAGACAGGAGGTCCTAGGTTCAAATTTGGCCTAAGATACTTCCCAGCTGTGTGACTCTGGGCAAGTCACTTAACCCTCTTTCCCCAGCCCTTACCACTCTTCTACCTTGAAGCCAATACATTGAGTCCAAGATGGAAGGGTTTAAAAAAAAAAAAGCAAAGGAGCTTTTTTTGCTTATTTCTAAAGTTCATAAGATAGACCAATGAGGTTAGGGTCATCTAGGCAACATCATCTAAGATACTGAGTTTTCATTTGGAGAAACTGTATTTTTTTAAATGCATTAGTATTCTTTTAATCCTACCCTTCTCCAAGATATATCAAATTCATAACTCTGTCAAGTCATGCTAATTCTGATGATAGTAAAATAAAATTGTTAGTATGTAATCCTGAATACTTTCAACTCATGTTCATAATGTTCAATCCCCCATTATCACATTTTTAGAAAATATTTTTTCTGTCCTTTCACCCAAAATTATGCTTATGAACAGGTCTATTTTTAAAGTCTAGTAAAAGTTATACTTGTTTTTCATAATTTATTTAGAAAGATGTGGC
Organism: Monodelphis domestica; assembly: GCF_027887165.1. Taxonomy (NCBI): domain Eukaryota; kingdom Metazoa; phylum Chordata; class Mammalia; order Didelphimorphia; family Didelphidae; genus Monodelphis; species Monodelphis domestica. The sequence goes on along the minus strand of NC_077228.1, from coordinate 442,410,137 downwards.
CAGATTTGTGGGAAATTTCTAACATGCTAACTTATTCTATATTTTAAGATATCATTTAGATTTGCAATGGACAGGGTCACATTACTTCATTGTAAGATACTTTCCATGATGATAATCAGAGGGTACATATAATCATTTCAATCATATCATTAAAGCAAAGACCATCCAACCTCACAAATTCACCTTTTACATAGTCAAATATATATATATATAAAATCTCACAACCCAGATCAGCAATCTACTAATACAGTTGGACCCATTAGCACTTGAGGTTTATAGTCACACAGAGTCAACTACCTAGTAAAAAGTGTCTTTATGCACTGTACCAATAGTACTGATAAATCAAGGTACATTTGCTTTATTTATGAAGTCATTGTGACTCCTTTAAAAATGTTCCATCAACTCAGAAAGATTTATAACGGCTGGATAGTCTGGGAAAGAAACCAAATGAAAGAAAGTAGTAATCACAAGAGATAAAATAGACTTTCAATTAGATAAAATTAAAAAGCTTTTTGCAAAGTAAAAATAATTTCATCAAAATGATGACAAAAGAAATTGTCAAATTTGGGAAATATCTTTACATCAAATATCTTAGATATAGAAATTCTGACATCAATATGTAAGATCAAGAGCTGTTCCCCATTATAAAAGTAATTAAAAGAACAAAATTTTCCAAAGAAAAATTGCAACTATCAGCAATCATATAAAAATGATCCCAATTTCTAATAATTAAGAAATATGCTATGAAAACTATGTGGCTTTAGCTCACACTAAAATGACAATAGGGATAAAATATAAAATTTCAATGTAGGAGGGACCACAGAAAGATATATTTAAATACAGTTGGCAGAACTGTGAATTGGTCCAACCAGAATGGAAAGCCACCTTACTATAATTGTGCAAGAAATGTCCCTCAACTGTTCATACTCTGATCCAGGGATCCCACACTCCAGACAGAAAAAAAGCCTCTACTGAATTATTCAAAGAAACCCTCTCTAAGGAAACAAAAAACTAAAGTGTATAATCATCAACTGGGGAATAACTTATGGCATGGTATGTTACCACAATTTAGATATCTACTTTGTTTCCAGTTACTTGATACTACAAGAAGTACTGCTATAAGTATTTTAATGTATATATGGCCTACCATTTTTTATTTTTTGCTTACTTCAATGGGGTATATGCCTAGCAATGGAAATGTTGCTCCAAAGGGGAAGAGACGTTTTATTCACTTTCTTCATACAATTCCATACTGGTCTCAAGAAAAGTTGACCAATTCACAGCACCACTAAAACATGTGTTCATTTTTTTCCCCAATCCCTCTAACACTTGACTATTCCTACCTTTGCCAATTTGTTAGATATAGCCTCAAAATTATTTTGATTCACAACTCTCTTATTACTAATGATTTGATGCATTCTTTGGTAAGGTTAATAATTAGCATTTCTTTTAAGAACTCTTGGAGAACTTAACTGCTTCAGGGAATGGTTTTTGATATAAATGAAAGATATAAATGAAAGCAGCTTAACTCATCATTCCTAAAGATGTTCTAAGCATCAATAATTAAGTTGGCATTGTTTAGAACTCAGTAGTAAACATTTATTAAGGTCTTACTACATGTTAGGCATTGTATTAAGTGCTCTATGGTACTTGTTCCCTAGACTCAAAGTAAATTTGTCAAGTTAAAAAGATAATAATCCTTTAAAGTTCTCAAATAATTTTTTTTCTTAAACAATTATCTTCCATCTTAGAATAAATACTGTGCATTGGTTGCAAGGCAGAAGAGTGGTAAGAGTTAGGCAATGGTGAGTTAAGTGACTTGTCCAGAATCATACAGCTAGGAAGTGTCTGAGGCCAAATTTGAACCTTGGACCTCCCAATTCTCAACCTGGCTCTCAATCCCCTAAGTCATACAGTTGACCCCTCAAACAATTCTTAAAAGAATTGCTAATTATTAACAATTGTAAGAATCATTAATAATAAGAAAGACCTGACTCCAGGCCTAACACTCTTAATTTATCCTTTCAGGACAATATACTATAGAAAATTATACTACCCCTTCACTATTTTGATCAATCACCTTCTATTGAACACTCTTGAGCTTATCAATATCCTTTCTAAAATTTGACACCCAAAGCTGACAATGATACTTCAGATATGGTTTAATGAAGAAAGAACATGGTAGGACTATCATCTACCTAGGACACCTAGGTGCACATTGCATAGAGTGTCAGGCCTGGAATCAGCAAGACTCATCTTCCTGAATTTAAATCTAAGCCTCCCCCTTCTAGCTATGTGATCCTGGGCAAGTCACTTAATCCTGCTTGCCTCAGGTCCTCATCTATATAAAATGAGCTGAAGAAGGAAATGGCAGGCTATACTGGTATCTTTGTCAAGAAAACCCCAAATGGGATAACAAATCGTCAGACAGGAATGAAACAACTGAACAATCACTACCTATGCTGGGCACTATGCCTCTCATTAGGTAGCCAGATTTATGAGCTTAATGGCTGCCATTAAGCTAAATGTGCTTACTCCAAACTGATATCACATCATTAAATATTACTCTTTAGTTTCAGTCATTCAACCAGTTCCCAATATACTTAACTATAAAACAATATACTTAACCATATTATCATTTAGCACAAGTAGTGCCAACACTACTTGTTGATTGATTCAGTTTGTACCCTACTAAACTCCTCAAATTTTTTTCAGATGAAGCTGCTCTCTCATCATGCCTTTTCCCCATCTTGTACTTATGGTTTTTTGAATCCATATGTCTATCCTACATTTATCCCCATGAAATGCCTTCATATTAAATATGGTTCATATTAAATATGGCTAGGTTGAAGAAATAGTTTTAGATCCTGAATTTATTATCAACTCTGTTAGCTGGCCTTCCCAGCTTTGTGATATATATCTTCTATGCCTCATACATGTTATTTATTTTTTTAAAAATTAACATAAAGCCAAAGACTAATCAGTTGGCCTCTCCATTAGAGAAGCTACTCCAAACTGGTATCACATCATTAAATATTACTCTTTAGGTTCCGTCATTCAACCAGTTCCCAATATACTTAACTATATTATCATTTAGCACATATCTTCCCATCAGGTCCAGAAGGATAGCTTAAGACAATCTGACTTAATAATCCTATCAAAAAAAGGAGGATATAGGGTGATCTGGCATGATCTGTTCCTGATGAAGTCATGATGCCTCTAAGAGACCTTCCTTTTCTAAAGATCCACAAAATTCTCAAAAGTTCAATTCACTTGGTTTAACTTTTGAGTGCCCCTTTACCCTTCCCCAATCAGGCTTTTGCCCTTCTCCTATATAATGTCTTTTAGATATGTCCCTCTCCTTTTCTACAAGATTTTTAAAAAGATAACTATCCCTCTTGAAAGGGATACCTTGAAAGGGAAATTCAATTGATATTAGCAATATCATGTTAATTTAAAGAAAAAGTCAATTTTAAAACAATAATCCTTTTTAAAAAAAAAGGGAAAGCCTGTTGGGGCAGCTAGATAGCCCAATGGATTAAGAATCAGAGCTAGAGACAAGAGGTCCTAGGTTCAAATATTACCTCAGACACTTCCTAGCTGTGTGGCCCCGGGCAACTCACTTAATCCCCATTGCCTAGCCCTTACTGCAATTCTGCCTTAAAACCAATACACAGTATTGAGTCTAAGATGGAAGGTAAGGGTTTAAAAATAAAGGAAATCCTTTCAATGCTGAAATTTAGTACTATGGTGAAAATGTTCTTTGCAAAAAGAAACTGAGGTTTGTGCATTGGAGAAATAAAAACAAAAGAGCATTATTGAAAAGACAAACAGGAAAAGAAAATAAAGTTTGTGTTTACCTATTTTTTAATGTATTTTTCCTTAGCATAAAGGAAGCCATACAAATAGTTGAAATAGCAAAGCAAGATATGTGGGTCACTTGGGTAATAAAAACCAATGACATGGCCTGAGACACTTCCTAGCTGTGTGACCTGGGCAAGTTACTTAGCCAACACTGCCTACCCCTTATGACTCTTCTTGAAACCAATACATAGTATGTATTCTAAGATGGAAGGTACAGGCTTAAAAAATTAGCAGCTACGAGGAAAAAATGGAAAAAGAAAACTGGAAAGTACTGTGGGGCCAAAAAGGTCAGAAGTACATAAAAGGAAATTAAAGGCAATGTGATTAACTTGCTAAGATTTCCTTTCTAGAGCACTTACTTGTTGTTTGGTCACTTTCAGTGGTCTTTGCTACTCAAAGCAACTTGAAAAGTATAGACTTGCACAGGTAGATCCCTGGTGAAGAAAATCTACAATTTCTAAACTTAGAAGTTGCTTGGGGTACTAAGAGGTTCAATAATTTGCTACGGGCATGTTACAGAGGTGGGGCTTAAAGCTAAGTCATCTAAGATTGGCCTTCTAACCACTAATTCATTCTAAGGAAACTGAAGTAATGTTAAATGAAGTCACTAGCCCAGAGTAACACAGCTAGTGTCAGAAGCAGAATATGAAACAAGGCCCCCAAGCATCAATCATCATTTCTTTTTTCCATTTCAGAGAAGATTTAGTGGAAAAGGTAGATTCCAGACAAAAAAGCAAGCAAGATTATAGGACACTAGGTTCATTTACTAGAAAAGTTATAAATAGGATAATGTGACACAGGGGGTTCAAGTAGACCAGTAAGAAATATAAGAGAAAAGATCAGTATCAGGCAACTTGGAGAAGAATCTGGAGCAATAGGTGAGAATATTAGGGCTATGATGCACAGTTCAATGAGAAACCGCTGTTGTGTTAAAAAAAATGATGAAATAGTCAAAACATGTGGAGAAGGGAACCATGCTGAGGAATACCCAGGCTGTAGACAATAATCCAGGATCCTGTTGGCTCACTTATTTAAAATTAATCATCTAGTCATAACACCAAAGGAGCAACATTTAGCCCATAAAGCTTAAAAAGGTAATTTATTAAATGATGTTCAGGAAGAATTCTAGTCCAATAAATAGGCAGTTTTCAAATGAAAAAATCAAAACTATCAATACACACATGAAAAAGTATTCTAAATCTCTTATAATCAGAGATGCAAATTAAAACTACTCTAAGGCACCACCTCACACCTAGAAGACTGGCCAATATGGCAGCAAAGGAAAGGGATAAATGTTGGAAGGGATGTAGCAAAATTGGGACATTAATACAGTGCTGGTGGAGTTGTAAATTGGTCCAACCATTCTGGAAGGCAATTTGGAACTATGCCCAAAAGGCTTTAAAAGAATGCTTGTCCTTTGATCCAGTCATACCACTGCTGAGTTTGTACCCCAAAGAGATAGGGAAAAAATATTTATATGGCTGAACAAATTGTGGTATCCAATTCTGATGGAATACTCTTGTGCTCAAAGGAATAATGAACTGGAGGAATTCCATGTGAACTGGAACAACTTCTAGGAATTGATGCAGAGCGAAAGGAGCAGAACCAGGAGAACAATGTACACAGAGACTGATACACTGTGGTACAATTGAATGTAATAGACTTTTCTACTGGCAGTAATGCAATGACCCAGGACAATCCAGAGGAACTTATGAAAAAGAATGCTATCCACATCCAGAGATAGAACTGTGGGAACAGAAATGCAGAAGAAAAACATGATTGATCATGTATTTTGATGGGGACATGATTGGGGTTTTAATGTTAAAAGATTACTCTGTTGCAAGTATGAATAATATGGAAATAGGTTTTGAACAATGATTCGTGTATAACCCAGTGGAACTGCTTTGTCAACTCCAGAAGGGGGGGGAGGGGAGAGAGATGGGAAAAATCATGAATCATGTAACCATGGAAAATATTCTAAATTTAAAAAAATAAATTAAAATTGAAAGTCCATTTCATCTATTGTGAATAGCTTATAAATTTCCAATCTGAGCATCATACCCTTTAATATTCAAGTAAATTTAGATCCTGCTCCAAACAATTTTAAATAGACATCTAAAGCTGTCTAGGCTTTGTTAAATTGGGCTATGAGAATTTAAATTTTTTTTTGTCTTTCAAAATCAGTATTTCAACCCTTAAATGTTACTACAGCTTATATGGTAAACAGAAAAATCCACTTGTTACCTCTTTGATAGCTTTAAATGTGTCTTTCTTGCAGGCCACAGTGGTCCTCCATTCAAAATAATGCACACATCTTGTTGAGGTTACAAATTCAGGCGTTCCCTATTGTTAAAAATTATAAAAATTATAATCACAATTGTAGAATACCTTTAGAGATTACTTAGGACTTTTAAAGTTTCTTTAAAATACAATCTAAATTAGAAAGTTTCAGTCAAGCACATGAACATGTCTGTTTATATATATAAAAAGTCAGGCACTGTCTTAAGTCTCAAGATGGTTAATTCCAAATCGCCTAGTAATATATCTCAGAAGAACTATTCTGAAGTATGTAACTAGATGTATCTCCTAATGCTTATTTACTGATATTTTTGGTTTCTTATGAGCTGAAGATGTAATTAAATGAAAGTAAATAGCTAAAATTTAAATGTTGGCTGATTTTCATTATTAAGAGAGCACTAGTTTCATACTACTACAAACAATTTCAAGTCAATGGTCTTGAGTAATAGTAGCCCAGATTAATCAAAAATACTGAGTTGTTTCCAAATTTCCCCGGTAAAAAACTATGGCACCAGTATTTCATAAAGTCTTGAAGTACTGTTTGAGGCATATTAAGTGTCATTCACTCTATTTCTGAACTCTGAGATATCTGCTCTTTGGGCAGAAAACCTGGAAATTTTGTTTAAACTGGTTGCCTCCAAATGATAGTTGGATCTTCATGTCAATTACCAGTGATGACAAACAATCAAATAACTGTGTGTTCAATTTTGTTTTAATTTCATTGCTTTGCATATCCAAATCCACTATAGTACTTAGTTTCTCTAGAGTTATCAGCTCTACTCCTTACTAATAATAGTGATATTTCTCTAAAAAACTCCTCTTGCTATTTCTCAAGTTTAATGTAAAATGGCTGAGCTATAAAACATAAACAAAAACACACACTAGAGAAAAAAGGAATCTAAGAACATAAAAATCACCCTATAACTAAGCCCTGAATATTGTTTTTTAAGCTCAACTATAATAAATTGTCACTGTAAATAAAGACGAGGTAATTTAGGATTTATATGCTTTCATTTTAGTTTTGTTTTGTTTTTTTCACTTATGGCCAGAGCACACAACTAACAAGACACTTAAGACAAAATAACAGAAAATATGAAGAATGAATCCATATTAACTAACCAGTGTTTTCCCACATAAGAAGGTGATACTACTCTGTACTGTTGTCTTCATGTCCTGCTGGACACAGGAAATTGTTGTGTTGAATTCCAACAAGGATTTGGTTCCATTTTTCAATGATGAGTCACCTAGGCAATAGAGAAAGGAAAAGCCAACTATAAAACAGATATACCTCAAAGCGAATTCCAGTGGAATATAAAAAAGGCTACAGGTTTTTTCAACACAGTATTTTATGGAGAAGCTTAAAGGCATACACTCAAGCTATGCAACAAAATATTTCTACATGTACTGTCATCTAAAATCATTCTTTGGCATGTTAAATTTTTACTGTTATGTTCTATTGCATTTTTTGCCTTTTATTACATGTTTTTATATATGTTTTCAGTAACCTAACCTAAATCCTCTTAGGGATGTGTAGTGGAGGTGACTCATTTCGTGAAGACTATGCCTGCAAAACACAAGCTCTAGTACTTTCTACCAAACTAGAAAGCTAAATTATATAGATCTTGCTGTGAATTGTATGCTTGCTGTCTGAGAACCAAAGTTCTCTGTCTGTCACAATGGTGGTTGGCTCAATGATGAAATTGATGCACAAAGCAACTCTTAAAGGCTATGTACCAAATCAAAGAGAAAATGAGTTAAACTGCTGAAAAAGCTAAACTGCTAAAATCATAAATTCTTTCAATAGACAAGAAATTTCCAAGTCTTATTTCTCTTAATTAGATGGAAATTTCCTTAAGTGATAAATGCTTGTTGAAAAATTTTGAATCTTGTTATCACATGCAGTGCATTGCTATGAAGGCAATGAGGAACACATTAGGTTCCAAATGAATATCAATTAATTGTAATTAACTACAGAGATCTATTGAATTTCACATATCCACAGGAATAGCCTACTCTCAAGATCATTCCAGGACCCAACTTTTGCTATCAAGCTTTCCAAATTAAAAATAAAGTGAAGAAGCCTCACTATGTGATTCAGGAATAAATTTAATTTGATCTTCTCAGGGGATAAATATATAAAATCACTTAAAAATAAGTCTATGGAATTTGAATTTTCTAAAAATTACTTCATTATTCATTAAGCATTTTTCCTTTATTCATAGCATCCAGTAGATGTTTTTGTTCATGCTAATGTAATTCAGGAAAAAGCAACTTGGAATCAAGACAGGGGTTTAAACCCTTCCAGAATGACCGTGGTTAAGTTCCTTGGCCTCTAGACAACTCCTTAAAACTGAACATTATACATCTGTACTGGAGAGGTGTTTCCAAATGTGAGCCCTCCAGATCCCAGACCACAAAACCTGACACCTCCCCCTGCAAAAATCCACTACAATTCACAAATGTCCTCTGAGAGCCAAGAAGCTGGAAAGCATGCAGAAGAGGCTTGCTTCCATTACATTCCAACTCCCAACCCTACAGTAAAGAGCCTAGCAAAAGCAAAAATATAAAAGATTCCAACTATACCATACAGAAAACAAAAATCAGTCATTAGATTCAGAACTTCAGAGTCTAATCATTTACTATTAAAGATTTTCTTTAATCTTCATTTAAAATCTCTCTTGAGGATATACCATATCAAAGATTACTTAAATATAAAGTATAAAGAATAACTATAGTCTTATTTTATTCTTGTGATAACAACTATGGTGACTGACTGAATTATGTCAACAAAGCATATTCTATGTAAAATAAAATTAACAAAACAGATGCTTGATATATTCAAACAAGGCATGGGAGGATGAAGAATAAGAAAATCAAGGAAAAGAAAGTAGGGCAAAAGAAGAGTTAAAGAAGGTAATAAAGAATGTATGTGACAATGCACTATGCAGTTTTCCAGCTGGACAAAATAAACATGCTCAAAAGGATAGATATGTATTTCATATAGATGAAAATAGCTGATAAGTTGAATTTTGGTAAACAAATTTGTGTTGAAAGAAAATGAACAAGTGAAGTTTGTGAAAAGTTTGTCACATATTAAGTGATGAAAGAAACATCAAAATCTTACATTTGTTCCAGTCTTTCTCATTTTAGAGGCCATAATCAGTGATGAAAACAGGGTTTCCAGTATGACAGAGAAATGAAACATCAAAGCTTGTATTAGAAAATGCCAGAATTGTGGGCAGCTAGGTAGCTAAGTGGCTTAAGAACCAGGCTTGGAGTTAGGAGATCCTGGATTCATATCTAGCCTCTGCTACTTCCAGGTTGTGAGCAAGTCACTTAATGCCTACTGCCTAGCCCTTACCACTCTGATTCTACCTTACCAATACTGAATCTAAGACAAAAGGATATGGGTTTTTAAAAAAAGAAAAGAAAATGCCAGCATTTCTGAAACTCATCTCAGAAAACATAAGAGAAGACCATGTTAATTTACTTCTTTGTCAAGCAAAGAAACTGCTCATTCATCCATGGGGTCAAAAAGTCAATGTAGCTTATTGTGTAGAAATTCCTCAACTTCTATGAAATGCAAAATGAACTATACATTATAACCCAGTGACTGACTTCTTTATAGAGAGAATGCTACAGCTCACAATGCATATTTTTAAACATATTTAAATTCAAAATTTTCACTGACCATTGTTTTGCCTAACATACTTAAGAGTTCTACTTAAGTAGTGGTTGTTTCCAAAACCCCAAATTCCCCCTAAAAAGATAAAGATTTGATGCCATGGGCAATATTCATATTTCATGAAGTTACTGGCTTCCATTTGGCCAATAAGTTTCAATGAGCTATTTTCTACATATTATTAATTCTCTTTTCATATCTTTTTTTGTGAGTTCTCTCTTCTTTTCCCATTTCCCTCTCCTCTACTGCTCTTTAGTTTTTTTCATAATTTTTTAGCTGTTTTTCTCAAAGCTTGCTTTAATTCTTACAAATTTTTGCTTGTAGATGGTTTTTTAGTCATTCTCTTTTGTATCTATATCCTGAGTTGCCTATCACCAGAATAACTTATGTTGGGATTTTTTGTTCATTTGCCTGTTCTTCCAGCCTTCCTAATTTTGGACTGTATGTTAATGCTGAGCACTATACACTCTGCCCAGGAGGATGGGGGTGGGGGGGGGGGGGGGTGGGAGAGAGGGTGTCCTAGCCTCAGCTTCTGTCCCTATACATTCTCTTCCTTTCATAGCTTAGTATGCAGGCCTATAAAATTTTAGTACTCCTATATATATATATGTATATATAATATATAAATATAATCATTGGCCTCTTGGTCAGACCTCTTCAAGTTGCTGACCCAGGTACGGATTTCCTTGGTTAGGAGTTTCAGTAAACTGCTACATTTAGGCCCTGTTAGCACAATGGGATACTGGGCAGGAATTGGAGCCACACAAATACATTTCCAAAACTGTTTCTTGCTCAGTGTGTAGCTCACTCCCCCTTTACATCATATATTTGCAATCCAAACTAGAGTAAGAGGTGATGGAACTACCAGATGGAACCTCTTCCTGCACCCAGAACTAGATTGTAGGTTTTCAATCTCTTTTTTAACATGACACTTCTTGCCCTGGTACCTCTCTCAGCCTTCTGTCAGTCCCTGGGTAATGGAATATATGTTTCTAACCAAAATCTGGCCTCAGTGTCCAAAGACCTCTCTGACTCTCCCTAAGCTGTCCTGTGCAGGAAAAGACTCACTGTGACTTTTTCTTAGCTTCCCCGGGCAGAATCCAGTGTGATGTATTTTCTTGATCATTGTGGAGAAGTGGAGAGTTAGGGTCTACTGCTTTCTCTTATTCTAACATCTTGACTCTTGACTCTGCCTCCACAGAGGATATTCAGAAAGAGTGCAAAGTTCTAAAGGCAAGTACAAAAGGGGACACCCAAAGAAACACTTTATATAAAGCTGGCATTTTGGGGAATAAAAGTATTGTGTTGACATGGGCATTAATTAGGAGTTGGGCTTTATAAAACACTTCCCTTTTTGTCTCTCCAAAACTTCTATCACTAGCCAGCTGAATTATAATCCTTTCTCTATTTACTCCATCACTGATCAATCCTATACAAACCCCTTTCAAGGCACCTTATGAAAGCCTTGTTATATTTTTTCTTTTTTTAATGTTCTGCTTCATTGATAGGAATATATCTATGATGTGATTATGAAATAACAATCAACCAAGTGTTTGCTAAGTGCCTATTATGACTATATGCAAGGCTCTAAGGATACATAGAGAAAAAAACAGCCCCTATTCCAAGGAGTTCCGTATTCTCTATCAGGGAATCCAACATGTACATACTGCAAGTATATATAGAACACAAAGTACAAAAGAATGGATTAACTTACCTACTGAATGATAAACCGAAGTATTCCGATTAAATGCACAGATGGCACTAGATTCACACTGGGGGATAGCCATATTTCCACAGAGGTTTATTTTATACAGCGTCTGATTTTCAATATCAACAGCATCCCAAGTGTAACTAGAAAGAAGAAAAAATAATCATTACATTCTAGTAAAAGTTAGTGAGACAATTTGCCCAAGTCAAATCTGTTTACAAAGTCACTTTAATTAATAAAACATTTAATTCTTCCAAAGTTACCATTCTGTTCCACCTGCAAATATACCTCAACTAAAGATAATATTCTTAAAGAAAGACCATTTTAGGAAGGAAAAAGTACATTAAGTATACATAGAAAAAATTATGTCAATTATAAAAACTTTATACCAGTACAGCCTATCTTAAATCTATTATAATAGCCCTCAAAAGTCATATTCTGTACATTTTTAGCTCAGTTCATTATTTTCATCTCCAAGAACAGACACACAACTATCTCAGAATTGAAAATTGACAGAGCTGGAAGGAACATTCAAGGAAATCCAGACAATCTCCCTTCATTTTGCATGAAGTAAAGTGAGACTCAAGAGGCTAAATGATTTCCCCAAGATCAAAGAAAGGTGAAGGACAAAACCAAGATTAGAATCTAGTTTTCCTTACTCTTACTGAATGTTTATTTACTATGTTTTAAATTCTAGTAATAGGTACTGAGGGGGAGGAGAGGAAAGAAGGGAATAAAGTAATATTAGCTACAAAGAAAATAACATCCAGATAGGGTGATTAACAGTAAAATAGTAAAACCTTAAAATTAAGTTTAAAAAAAAAAAGAAAAAATATCTTATATTTAAGTGCTAAATGACAACATAATAATAGTAATACTTTAAATCTGAGTTTAGAAAACAGTACAAAAGATAGCACAAAACCAACAAAGCATATGCTTAGTCAGTCATTTTCAATGTTCAAGCTGACCCCTTTGGGAGCTTTCCTGGAAAAGATACTGGAATGGTTTGGGTTTGCCATTTCCTTCTCCAACTCATTTTACAGATAAGGAAACTGAAGCAGAGTTAAGTGACTTGCCCAGGGTCATATATCTATTACATGTCTGACAGTAGATTTGAACCCAGATCTTCCTGACACCTGATCTGGCCAATTATCCACTGAGCTACCTAGACATGTGATGAACTCAAATTTCATGTTTGGTTTAAGTTATTGTATCCATCTGCTTTTATTTCTACTCTATAACAGTACAATCTAAATCTCTGCTTCCCTTCTCAAAGTACTAATCCATTACTAACCTTGCTACCACATTGGTTCAGGCCCTCATCAATTAATTCTTCAACCATTAAGAGCCCTCGGATTGGTCTACCTGTCTATGTGTGTGTGTGTGTTGTGTGTGTGTGTGTCTCTCTCTCTCTCTCACTGTCTCTGCATATGTGTGTGTGCATGTGTCTCTCCATCCACTGAGCCACCAACATGATCTGGCCACATCATTCTCCTATGCAAAACTTCAGTGATTCCCTGTATCACCCTCAGAACAAATAAAATGCTATTTGTCTTTTAAAACCCTTTATAACCTTTCCATTTCCTACTCTGCATTCCAGTGATACTGGCCTCCTCACTGTTTCTCAAATAAAACCACATCTTCCCACTATGTATTTTTCCCTGGATGTCCTCTGTGCTTGGAAATAACTCTCTCATCTCCGCCTCCTGGTTTCCTTGAAGTCTCAGCTGAAAATTCCAATTTCTACATGATGCTTCTCCTCTCTCCCATAATCTTTTTGTTAGTGACCTTCAATTTACCCTATGCTTCTTCAACAAGTTAAAAATCGTTTTAAAATCTCCTAAAATAAAATATTTTTATTATTGAGCCTATTTTTAATTTTTACATTGATACAGAACCATTGAAGTTCAAACTGAACAAATAGCTGACAAAATTTTTCGGAAACTTGAAGACTGGCACCTTGATATAAAAGATCCTAAGTTTTGAATACTATGTTATATAGAAAGAGAACACTAACAATCTGACTGATCCACATTGGGAACACATATCTAGATGGGTATAAAATTGTCCCAGAGATTTTTCTTCTATTCAGTGATAAAACCGTAGATCATTTCCAGGTCTCCACTAGAAAAGAAGTGTATGGCTAGTTGAAAAAATGGTGTCTATAAGGCAACAGCTCATATGAAAAATGGAAGGATAGTATTATAAAGTTATCAGACAAAAAGAGTGATGAAGCAGTAAAAATACCTATATTAAAACAGATGTCTAGAATGACACTCTGCCTTAGTTAGATTACATCTAGGATTCTAGGTTCAACTCTTATCACCATGTTTAAGAAAGCTGATGAATTAAAAAACGCCCAAAGTAAGTTATAATAGTAAAAGTCTCAAGTTTATTCCATCTGAGGAAAATTGAAGTGGGGGTTGGTTTGCCTGGAAAAGAAAATCTTAGGTGGACAATTTCTTTACAGATGAATAAACATGAACCCCAAACGGTTGAACTATCCAAGACCATACAGGTATTAAATTAAATTAAATATTATTATATACATTTGTGCTAGACACTGGGAAACAAGAAATAATTGAAAACCATTCCTGCCCTAGAAAAGCTTGCAAGCTAAGGAGGAGACAATATATACATTATGAGGATATACAAAATAGATACAAAATAAGGATTCAGGAAGGGGTGTAGAGGAGAACCAGACAGGTTTCAAGGTACTAAGAGGCAAGGCTAAAGGGGAAATGAATTCAAAGTAGGGAGGCAAGCATTCTGTCCAATGCAAAGGCACAGAATTGGGAAATGTCAAGTCATGTCTGAGAAACAGTAAGAAGGCCAATTTATATGAAGGGGAGTAATCAAGGAGACAGATTCATTCTGCTTGTCCCCAAAAGGTAAAACTAGGAGTCGTGTAGAAGTTGTAGAGCAGCATAGTTAGGCCTGATTTAAGAGCAAACTTAACATGATAATCAAACTGTCCTAAATGTAATAGATCTCTCTCAGGAGGTGGTAGCTCTCTCCTCACTAGACCTATTCAAAAAAAGGTCAGATGACTGACCACTTGACAGGGTTTGATTCCCATTCCAGCTCTGAAAAATTCTGTAATCTGGAGTCACAAGACGGTTTTGAGTCCTGGCTCTGATCTTTATTATCTGTATGACCCAGAGCAAGTACCACTTAACCCCTTCAAGTTGGACTAATTGTCAAAAGTCCCTCCCATTTCCAAATCCCTTGATCCTAACAAAGTTTTTCTCTTAACCAAAGAAAAGAACCAAAATTAGTTAATTTTATACTGAGTTTCCTACTAATTATTCTTTTAAACTAATATATTGGCAAGGATTATTCTTTCATTGAAATAATGATAAAATCTGACCATTAGAAACATTCCAAAACAGAAAAGGAAGAAAAAAAAACCCCACTAGATCTTTAGTGCAGTTCCTGAGCTTCAATCCTCAGATGTCAGGAACAGCAAGTTCATTCATTCATAAATTACAGTTTCAAGTACCAGCAATAACCCATTTGGGGAATGGTCTAGATTTGACTGTTTTTAAGATATATTTTAAATATTTCTAAATGATCTTAGATTTAGAGGTGACAGTGCCTTTTGTAGATGAGGAAACTGAGCCTTAAAATGTTAAGAAATTTATCAAGTCACTTGGAAAGTAAATAGAAATTGAAACCTGGATCTCTGTGATGCTATACTTTTTAGTTTTTTGTTTGTTTTTTAAAACTCTTACCTTCTGTCTTAGAATCAATACTGGGTATTGGTTCCAAGGCAGAAGAGTGGTACAGGTTAGGCAATGGGGGTTAAGTGACTTGCTAGGGTCACACAGCTGGGAAGTGTCTAAGACCAGATTTGAACCTAGGACCTCTCGTCTCTAGGCCTGGCTCTCAATCCACTGAGCTACCCAGTTGTCCTCCCTAGTTTTTCTTTTTATGGGAGGAAGGGGATGTATTTTTTTTTATTGATAGCTTCTACCTTTGGCTCTGCCTTTTAACAGTTGTGAGTCAGACCTGAACTGTATAATGTATAAAGAATGATCTAAGGCAAATAACTTTTATTAAAAAAAAAAAATCAAAGCAAAAATTTGCCAATATCCCCTAATCACCTTCCCTTTTCTTCAAGGTCATCTCACTTGAGTTGTATCAACATTGTGACAGAGGTTCTGGACTCTAGGAAGAGTGACAGGCTGAAGAGTTGATGGATCTGATCACCTCAATGGGGGAGGGGTTCCAGGAGGTCTGGAATGTTAAGAAAAACCAGAAGATTCTGGGGGGATTTCAGTTGAGATTTCTCAACCTTGAGAAGCTGAGGAGGAGAGGTCTGGCCAAACCTTTCTCCTGGGGAATTTTCTCAACTTTTCCCTTCCTGGTGACTGGACATTCTCCCCACCACCACCACCACCACCACCACCACCACCACCACCACCAATTCCCAACTGAAGGGACATCTGAAGAAGATCGAGAGTCACTGTCAAAACTTTACCTCACAGCTCCTGGTGCCCTGGGTCTGAACTGTGGCCAGGGGGCCAAAGACCAGGGTCAGTCAACCTGACTCTCTCTCAGGGGGCTCAGGCTGCCAAAGCCTGAGTTCCCCCAAAACTCAAAGAGGGAGGGAAAGGGGTAATTAGAGACGGGATACCTTTCCCCTATTTTCCTCACCCATTCTTTTCCTGCCAGTCATTTTCTTTATGTTACCCTAGTTGACTTAATTTATATTAAAGTTGTTATCCTTTTCCATTTTGAAGGGGGAGAATAATCTTCCTGAGAAGGAACCTTTAGGCTCTAGTAGTAGAGGAAGTCAAAAGCCAAATTTGTGAGAGCAGCCATAGCTGAGGAGGGAAGGCTGAAGGGGGAAAATTATTCAAACCCAACCTCTTCTCTTTCTGAGCCAACCTTAAACCATCAGCTATCTCTCCTGGATCCTGTTTTCTCTTCGTATTTTTTAAAAGGGTACAATATTGTACAGGCAGGAGAATATCTTTCAGAGGAAAAAAAATCTATTCTGCAAAGATTAATTAAACTTAGCAATGGGAAAAAGGAGATAGGGTGTCAAGTTCAATTAAGGAAAAAAGTAAGGAAACCTTACCAAAGGCAGGAGGAGATGAATAAAGATAGAATGTGGTACTTATTCCAACTTATCTTTTATATAGCAATGTGTAGTTTTTTGCAAGTTGTATCTCCTGTTAGATCATGAGCTCAGGAGCAGGTACTGTCTTTCATCTTAGTATCCTCAGTGCTTAGCACAGTACCTGGCACAAAGTAGGTGTTGAATAAATGTTGGAATGGCACACCTTGAGATTTCTTCAAGCCCTCTAATTTATGACCTTCCTCTTCCAGACACCAAAGTATGGTACATCTCAGTCGTCTAAATGTACTTTTTATCAGGACCTATGATCTTATCAGTCAAGGCAACTCCCAATTACTAGAAAAGAACAGAAGCCAAATTACATCTTACAGAGTTGCCTGGGGCATTGAGAGATTAAATGATTACTAGCCCAGGGTGGAGTATATTGTACTTGAACTCATGGCATTAGATTCCCATGGTTCTCTATCCATTATCCTTTGCCATCATTTTTACTTAAAGCCTAAAAAAAAAAGAACATAGACACCCCATCCCATCACACCTTTCATTCAGCATCAAGTTTAGTACTAGTAGGCAACCATGCCTTTTCCCATTTATAACCAGTTTTCCTGGCTGCACCAACATGTTTATGTTTGGTAGTAAGTTTAAATAACAACAGTTATGCTAAGCAAGCTTCCAATCATTCCTCCTAGAGCCAAGACCTAGGTGCTATAAGAAAAATACATTAAACTTGCAAGCAAGCAATAAACACTCTAGATATAATGACAAACATTCATCTATAAGCTTAGCAAGGTATTTAGAAACCTGAAGTATTCAGTTATCCTTACTCAAGCACCAGAATTAATATTCAAAAGTTCCTGAAAACTAAAGCTGTTTTTTACATTCTTTTACAAACTAAGAACAAAAAATCTACTTTCTACCCAACAATGAAATCTTAGAGGCAGAATTAAAACTGAATCAAAATATACAAATGTATTTAATGGGCATGGGGGACTATGGAGGAGTAGCAAGTGATGTCACAAACATTGAAACTTTTTATAAATGCACAGAAGAGAACAGAAGGAAGCATGGATAAGCAGGACAATTTTGAAAATAATATGTGGAATTTATTACATACTTTTAAAAAAGCAAACAATATGAAATTCAATTTCAGATATGTATATGGAAATAATCTCTTATGGTGTTTAAGTTTAGAACAAAAAAAATTTTTCAAAGAAAACTGGATGATGCCAGAGGAAGGAAAAAAATGGGGACTATATGAGTGTGTGTGTGTACAGGTATGTACTTTGTGAGTGTCAACCCTAACCTTACATTCTCCTTTTACCAACCTTTACCCCAAATTCCCTTTGAACAATCACAAATATTCCCTTTCTTTTATAATTGTTATTATCATATAAGGTTTTCTTTAAGTGCATGATGATAGAACAAATAAACAGCAATCTTTTAGAGCTGACCAAATAGAATTTCATTTTAAAGATCTTTGGGACATCAAAAGTGCTACACTATATTCAAAATTCAAACTATTAAAATGGAAGCTTGTTTGTGACTATTTACAGAAAGGTAATCTTTTATTTTTCATTTAAACAAAGTAAATAATCAGTGTGCACAGCTGGGTTAGCAGGGGGCAATAAAGAGATTTTCCTGGGGGAGGGGATGGCAAGAAGTCTTTAGTCAGAGCACAGAAACTGAGCAATAGCTCCAGAAGAATGTTTGTTTCCACAACAATTTGAATTTAAAACACTCTTAATATATACACAAACACTTTTTGAAACAGACATGGTACAAGTCAACAAGCTTTTTTTTTTCTCTCTCAAAAACAGTCTCATGCTTTTTAGGGGTCTCATTAAATTGGCTTTGGGGTAACTTTCTGAAAGAAATGGCAGAAATATTTCCTTTTGAGAGCTAGAAAGCTACTGTTAAGCAGGCTGAGGAAACAACTGAATTGCCAGACTAGATCAGACCAAATCCCACTGTCACAAGATATTCAATAACAATAGCAAGAACAAAAACCTATAATTAATATCACTTACGAATTAAGTCTATAATAGAAGCAAGCTGGCAAATAATTGATTCCAATAGATGACATTTAAAGCTATTCAATAAAAGGCCTCAGCTGTCATAGAATTTGTTAAATATGAGGTATTCTTTTACAGACAGGAAGTATGACTAGCAGTAGAGAGTTGATCTCAAAGGCCTGTCTCACTTCTGACATACTGTGTGAACCCAGGCAAGTTCTTGAGCATCAGTGTCCCCAGGCAAGTCTCTAAGACTAGACATGGTAGATGTGCATTGTTAGGAGTTTCCTCTCCACATACCAATGAAATCACAAGTCTGGACCCACTACAAGAAAAAAAAACTTTAATAGTTAAGTATTCAAACCCATTTGTATGTGGGAATGTGAATGTCATATTCATGACATTCAAAAGAGCTCTACCTAAAAATCTCATAGAGGACAAGTTCACTGAAAAAAGCAATGAATGTATTTTAACTGGTATACATACTAGTAAATTAAACTAGTTATAGCCATACTAGTGTGTGTGTACTATTCCCCTGGCTCTCCCTATCAAAACTCATCAATCCTAGATATTATTCCTTCAGGTCCCCATGAGGTTTCTGGGTGGAAAAGCTAGAACCAAAGGACTGGAAATTAATAACAGGCATTTACACAGTGCTTTAAGGTTTGCAAAATGCTTCCTTTGCATGTTGACCATTTTGATCTTCACAACATGATAAATGCTATTATTGTTAACATTTTACAGATCAGGAAACTAAGCCTGACAGGCTAAGTGATTTATCCAGTCACATAGCTGGAAATATAAGGCAGAATTTGAACTGTCTTTCCAACTCCACCCAGAACTCAATCCACTATGCCATTTAAACTTTACAGATGATGAAATGGAATCCAATTCAAAAAGCAAATATACAAGTGCAAATGAAAATGTAGGCATAAGTTCTGATGTCTTAGATTTGGGGGAGGTATCAAAGGAAAAGAAAGGTGACTAAGGAATTAGGACTAAATTGATCCCAGGATTGAAGTTTAAGTATGAAAAAGAGAAGCAATAATATGGTGACACTGATAGTTTCCAGGGGCATCTTGGATCAAACTGCAAACTCGGGGACATTTTGAATCTTCTTTTCTTTACCAAGTACAAGAATGGAATAAAATAAATTATCCTCAGTTAAAATTGTGCTTCAGACACTAGCTGTGCAACCATGGTTAAATCATTTAATTGGTGAGCCTTACTTTGAGGAAGAATGGGAAATTTTAAAGGGAGATTTCAATGGAACAAGGTACTTACTGTAACCTGTTTCCCAGTTGAATGGAAATGCATTTAGGAAATGGCTGCTTCAGTCTTTCTTCCCCCTCTCTTTCTTCATTTGAGTATTTCTTTTATTTTCCTATACCCTGTTGGCTCCTTAAAAGT
The DNA here is from genome assembly GCF_027887165.1 of Monodelphis domestica. Classification (NCBI taxonomy): domain Eukaryota; kingdom Metazoa; phylum Chordata; class Mammalia; order Didelphimorphia; family Didelphidae; genus Monodelphis; species Monodelphis domestica. The sequence continues at coordinate 442,390,077 of NC_077228.1, read as the reverse complement.
AATAATTTCGACAACTCATTTCACCCTCCTGAACCTTAATTTCCTCCATCTGGAAAATGGGATAATTGACCCTGCTGAGCCTTCTAGTTCTAAACCCAACTCTCTCTGACACATGCAAATCTTTGCTCAAATACAATCTAACTGTTTATAAGCTAATGGTATCAAGCAGTCTGGATGGGATGAACAACAATAAAGGCTAAATTCTGGACTTAATCATAAGTCATCTGGGTCACAAGATGAGCAGGCAAAAGGGGGGAAAACACAATGGGGAAAATATCCAACCAACATATGAAAGGAACAGAAATGAGAAACTAATTAAAAACACAGCAAGAAACAAAACCCTGACACTATTAACAGTCTATTTTTGAATTTTTTTAATGTTCATTAAATTAAAATTCTTAATTTTATTAATCTCCTATAATTATCCTTCAACTACTTAATTTTTTATTTAAATTTTTTTTCATTTTTTTAAAAAGAGAAAAAAATTGAAGCAGCAATTTCTTAAATGTATATCCATTCAACTAGGAAATGCTGTTAGCCTACAGTAATAAGCAGCTTGTCATTTTTAAATCTACCACCCCTCCCCCAACTCTATCCAGTAACCTAGGATTGTGAAATTTTGCTTAATCTACCCAGAAATAGTAGTTCAATCCTGGTTAGAACTGCTCTCCTGAGCACAAAACAGCCTATTCAAGGAGATGTCTGGTGAGCCTGGCTTTGGAATTCACAAAGGTAAGCAAAATTTTCTGCTGCCTAGCATCACCCTTTGGTGTACTGAACACAGTTAAGCACATGAAAACATAAGCCTATTCCAAAAATTGAACCTGCTAAATTTGAACAGATAGAGCAGGTCATATCAACTTCTCTAGGCCATTTGAATTTTCTCTCTATTATAACATTCTTTGTCAAAACGCCTCTCACATTTATCTCATATATTCATAATTATCTTTTCTTGTAACTTTAAATTCCTTGAGGATAGGGCTATGTCATTCTTTTTTTTCCTCCCTTGGCACCCAGTACACAGTAGTTCTTCAATACATGTCTGTTGACATTAAATTGAAAAAGAAACAGTTGGGTCACTTGGGATGACAAAGGGTACCACCCAGTAGCTCTGACTATAATCCTATTTATTTCAAAGAATTGGTCAGATTTCAACAAGTAATACACACCCCCAAACTGACACTATAATTGAGGTGAGATGTCATTAAAACAAAAAATATCGTGAGATCTTAGACTTGACACTAAAAAGGATCTGAGCCTAGGAACTAGAACATGATAGGCATATAATAAATGCTTGTTAATTAATCACCTAGTCCAAAATCATTTTGTAGAGTTAAAATCTGAACCCAGTTCTTCTAATTCTAATCCAGAATTCTTTCCAGGACACCATGCTAGCTTTCTTTACAGCAAAAAGATTTTACATGCAACTGTTGATAGCCTATTTGTAGCAAATGATCACTAAAACAAAGTTCCTATACAAAACAAAAATTAGTCTGAGTTTATTATAGGTTGCCAATAGAGCTGGTTTGGTTTAAATAGGCTCAATCTCTCTAATAGCATCTTAGAGAAGAGCTACAAACTTTTTAAAAGGGTAACCTTACATCATATCATATTGACTAAGAGATCACATGCTATTTTTTGCTCAAGTTCTTCCCTACCCTGAAAGCAGTTTCTACTATTGGCTCCTGAGGCAGTTCTGCTTTCTGCTTCTTAAACTCAAATAGCTAGACTTTTTTTTTAAGTCCTTTATTACTAATCCCTGACTATACTCTAAGTAACTATCAGAACTAACTGCATTCTCACCATTATTTACATCCAAATTTAAATTCTGGATCCCACTGATCAGAGAACATATCTATATTCACACCTCTCAACCTCACACTTTGCAAAGACAACTGGTTAGCTACTAGTCCAAGACAAGTCCAAGCTATTGGACTAAATTATAATTGTCTTCACCAACTCTTGAGATTTTCTTTTTGGCCAAAATACCAAACACAATAAGCAAAAAGGAAAAAAGGGGAAAAAAAGCCCCTCCAATATCCAGAAGTAAGTCTTGTGGGTTGAGTTACTCTGTAGTCATTAAGTCACATGCAACCCAAGCAGACAGGCTCTGAAGTTAAAAGGTAATAAACATCTTTTCCCCTCCAATTCCAACTTCCTTGCTCCTACTGAAACTGCCAAAAGGTGTTACAGCCAATCAACATCTGCATTCAGAGCACAAGGGTTTCATTTTAATCTTATTTAATCTGAATTTCATAACATCCTGAAGATGCTGGCAGATTACCAAGTAGATGGAAATACACAAGTATTACACTGTCAACCAAATCAGAGGCAGAAAGAAGTTGCTACTTTTCCCAATACTGCAACTTGGATGTCACATTTAATATAAAAACATAGCTGGACCATAACCAGACCCATCAATACATGGGGAAAGGAAAGGGAGCAAGAATGTATTAAGTGCTTAACGTGTCAGGCATTTTACAAATATTATTTCATATGATCCTCACAACAACCCAGAGAGATAGGCGATATTATTCTTACCACTTTGCAGGTGAGAAAACTGAGGAAGATTAAAGGTTAAATGACTTATCCAAGGTCACATAGCTACTAAATGTGGAGCTGGATTTAAACTCATGATTTTCTTGACCCTGGCCAGATCCAGCACTCTATCGATTATACCGTCTGGTGCTTTATCCAATGAAAGCACTAAAGAAGGTACAAACCATGTAAATCTACTGAAGTATCATCATAGGACACAAATTACTTTTTTTTTTCGTAAAGTTTATTAACTTGCACACAAAATACTGTTGTCTACTGAATACATAAGGTCCCTGAGGGTCATAAGATACAAGATGTACACTCATATACAAATATGCACTCATATAGGCACCCATGAACATGAGGTAGGTAAGTGGTTATGTAATATTATGGGTAGGTAACCTTATAACTCCCTCAAATCTATGTCATGCTCCTGGGAAAAGGTGGTTGTCAGAGTGCCTCCCCATCCCAACTTCCTCCCCTCTCTTTTGCTCTGGTTACTGTTTACTCTGACAATCTTAGTCCTAGACACACTCATTAAATCAAAGAAACATAAAATCCTTTTCCAGATCATCTTCTTGTCTTCCTTCCAGCAAAAATTGCCTAATAAAGCCCAAATGAGTATAAAGTGGATGTCAAAACAAAACAAAAAACCTCGAAGTTCCAACCTGAAATGGCATACTCCAGATGTAGTCAGACTTGAACTTACTTCATGTTCTAGAACAAGATTCATTAACTTGGAGTCTATAAACTTGGGAGGAAAAAAATACATATTTCTTTTAACTAACTTCTAACTGAAATTTGGCATATCTTCAATTATTTAAAAATAGTATTTTGAGAAAGAATTCATAGGCTTAATCAGATTGTGTATTTATGTGATATTCTCTCTCATACACATGGCATACACACATACATATACACACACTGTTTTAGACACTATACTTTTCCTAATGAAGCCTATTACCCTCTTGGCTGCTTTATCACACTGCTGATTCATATTGTTTTCAGGATGCTTAAAGCCTCCAGCTCTTCTTCAGCTAGATGGCTTACTCTCTAGTCAAACTTCTCCTTCATATATTTGTAATAAATAAGCATGTTCCTGCTTGCATTTCTGCAGTTAACTTTTTAAGGTTTAAGACATATAACCATCAAGTTTAATCATATCAGATTCAGATCAATATTCTATCCTTTGGAGAAATTTTTGGATGCTGACTCTATTATTCCACATAGAAGTTACCACACCTCAGCTTTGTATCACATTTCCCTGACTTAGTCTAGCTCAATAACTCCTAACAAAAGAAATAAGGCTAATCTGACACACTGTTTTTGATAAAATGATGTTGCCTCTTTATGATAACTGCTTCCATTTATAGATGGTCACTTACAGTCCCTCTAATAAGAATCTAGAATTTTTAGTAGAAATTAAAGTAAATTTCACTAGTCTACAGTTTTCAGGCTCTATTCTCTTCTTTTTTTAATTAGGATATTTTCCCTTCTCTAGTTCAATCTCATTCTCTACAGTCTTTCAGGAAATACGACTACATACCTGCCCCCTTTTCAAGCTATCTGGTATGTCCTTATCTATATATATTTAGTACCCTACCTCCCAGCACAAAACAAGCTCCTGGGAGGATAGCTGTCCTTTTTGTCTCTGCATCTCGAGTCAAGTCAAGAGGCATTCATTAAGTATCTGCTATGAACAAAGCACTATGCTAAGCACTGGGGATACAAAGAAAGGCAAAGTAATTTAAAAAAGGAAAATGTTCAAAGAGCTGACAGATTAACAACATGCAAACAGTCACGTACAAAGAGTCTAAACTAGAGATAATCAATAGAGGGAAACTCTGGGAGAGCTGGGAAAGGGTAGGGGGAAAGGGGTGGTTTGGAAGGACAAGGAAGAAGTCAGGGAAGTAGAGAGGAGGAAGAAAAAGAATCCCAAGCACAGGGCCGGGTCAATGAAAATGTATGAATCAAGACACAAGAGTTTTGCTTGAGAAAAAGAAAAGAGCATTATCATTAGAGTATAAAATACCTGGGGAAGTAGGTGTATGTTGTAAGAATGCTCAAAAGGTAAGGGGGAAACCTGGGAATTAAAGTTACTGAATATTTAACATAAGACTTTCCATAAGATTCTGGAAGTGGCAGGAGCTATTGCAGTTGCTGAGCAGAGGGTGGTAACATATTTAGATCTGCACGTACAAAGATCATTTCGAGAAGTGAGTGAAAGATGGAATGGAACAGGGAGAGACTTAAAGGAAGCAAATCCACCAGCAGGTTACTGAAATTGTCTAAGCATGTGGCTACAGAGTGGTAGCCATGTCAAGAGTCTCAAGAGAAGGTAGTATGTATACTAAACACGTGGTAAAGAAAGAATCAACAAGACTGGGCAACAATTTGGATCTCTACTCATATAAATTTCGGTTTTCCCAAAAATCTGTGAATAAGATCTAAAAATCATGCCATCCCTCCCCAACTTATGTTTTCTTCCAGCAATATGCAGAACAAGAAAAATGAGATAAGATAGAGGGAAATTTTACTGAGTGGATATGGAATGTCAAAGTATTAATGTTTAAGTGAAAAAACATACAATTCAGAGGGTTTATTAATAACTAAATTCACTAACAGAAAACACTAATAAGCCTTTATCACCTTTTGTCAACTTGTTTACCAAATTTAAATGTTTAGAATTTTTTTTTAATTTTCCTTTTAGAATATCCCCTAAGGTTTGAACATTCCTTATTACATCATAAAATAAGATAACACATTACTCATCAAATACATTTGCTTACTGCTGCCATTTTCAACAGTCTTATAAGTCATAAATCTGGGCTAAAGAACCTTAAAATTAAATAAGTCAACACTGAGATAACATTCCAAATCAAGGGAAAGAAGGGCAATTAGGAAAAGAAGAAATGGACATTTACAGCACTGTGTCTAGTTCATGATACAGTCAGTATTATTAGCAAAATGCCAGAGAGAAGCAAATATCCAGGGGGGGGGGGGGGGTGGAGGAGGACTCACTTTCTTGGGAATGATGAATTTCTGCCCTGATCTGGGGGGTTATGAAAACAACACAACACAGCAGCCAACACTCATACAGGAAATAATTCACTTCCTATTTTAACAAACCCACAAAGCTGAGAATAGAGATATATGACCTAGAGAAAAAGGCAAGGAAACATAAAACATTAATCTTCAATTTCCATGGATAGCTTTATGCAATGTCAGGAATCAGGATGTACACATAAGTGATGTAAGCTGTAAACCAGGACTTGAGCAGAAATTACCCTCAAATATAGTACAAGAACAAAGAAAGCGAAAACCTTTTCTTCTTTTTAAATACTGTCCCAAAGACAATTTATTATACAAATTTTTAAATGGTACTCTATTTTCAAGAGATATCATGAAATGAGTTTTTCATCAGTTCAAAACATTAAGCACTTGATATGGACAAGGGGCTGGGCTAGACAACTGGGACACAAAGGCAAATATGACAAACTATAATGGAGAGGAAAGGCATGTACACAAATAAATATGACATAAAGGAGGATGTGATAAATAAAAGGGAGATCTAGGAAAAATGTTACAATTAATCTATAAAGGGAAAAAAATTATTTCAGATAAAATGGAATCAGGAATATAAATAAGCCTGGCCCCTGAGTTGGACCTCAAAGAAGGGGCCTTCAAAAGTTAGGAAGAGGGAAAGATAAAAATAGAGAAAGTCCCTTGCAGGCATTAGGAAAAGAGATGCTGCAAAGTAAAGAAAGGTTCAAATATGGAATAGGACAGGATGAGAATGAGAAGATGAATAATCCTAATTTGACTGGATTTGCAAAGTTAAGATTGCAGTTCTACTTTGAATGGCAAGATCCAAAATTTCTATTTCATTTGGTAGGCAGTTTTTAGAAGGATGAGTAAAGTAATCACAGTGGTACATTAGAAAGATTATTCCAGTATTATATGAAAGATAAACTGGAAAGAAAATAGAATTAAGGCAAGAAGATCTGCATAGAGATTCAAAATCTCTAGATCAGAAAAGTTAAGAAGCTAAATTAAATGCTCACAGTGGAAATGGAAAATGTACAGTGAACAGATGTCGGCAACTGAATGGATATGAAAAATTAGGGAAAGGGAAAATTCAAATATAATTCTGAGTGTATCAGTCAGATAGACAGAGAGTCAAGGGAAAAGCAAGGTTTGAGAAGAAGAGTTAAATTTTGGATACGCTGAGTTTTAAGGTGTCTGATAAACCAATTATACCCAAAAAGAAAAGTCTCTTTGAAAGTCAGAAATATGGGATTAGTGTTCTATCTAACTAGTTGGTAAGTGGATGGAGCACTAGGCAGAGTAGGAAAACCTGAGTTCAACTCCTACCTCAGACATTTAGTAATTGTTACCATTAGCAAGTCATTTATCCTCCCTGTACCTCAGTTTTCTGATCTGTAAAACTGGAATAACAGCACTTCCCTCACAGGATTATTGTGAAGAACATGAATTAGAAAAACGTAAGGCATTTTGCAAACCTTAAAATGCTATCAAAATGCTAACTATTGTTATTACTATAATAACATAAGGATACTGAGCATCTTTCTTTTTCCACTTTCCTGTGAGTTGGTAGAAAAGTTCTACCAACTTAAGAAATGAACATTCAAGGGGGCAGCTGGGTAGCTCAGTGGATTGAGAGCCAGGCCTAGAGATGGGAGGTCCTAGGTTCAAATCCGACCTCAGACACTTCCCAGCTGTGTGACCCTGGGCAAGTCACTTGACCCCCATTGCCTAGCCCTTACTGAGCTCTTTTGCCTTGGAGCCAATACACAGTATTGACTCCAAGACAGAAGGTAAGGGTTTAAAAAGAAATGAACATTCAAGAAAGTAATTTGGCCCAGGGGCCAAAGATACCTTAGGGTGCCAACGAAGACACTAAGGCAAAGAAAAACAGTGACCAATCTGACAATAAATTATATATGACAAAGATGGGGGTCTTTTCTGTTGCACAACCTTTCCCATTAGCTGTTCTGTTTTTCATATGTAATATCGGGTTTGGTTATCTCTCTGGACCAGCTGGCTGTCATAGTGATGTTAATGAGGCCCAGGTCAGGTGCTCTATCTCCATCAAAGCCAATTAGCTTAGCACAGAATAAAAACTCTGTTCTAGGCAAGCAGAATTTTCACACAAGGGGCATTAGACAACACAATATGGATGGCTTACCACTGAAAAATACAACAGGAGATGCTCCAATGGTAAATAGTTTGATGACATATTTAAAACATACACATACACTTACTTATACCCACCTAAGAAGTTTTTAGATAGACAAAAACTAACTTATAATAAACCTTAATAGAAAAGTATGTGCTGGGCTGTTAACAGAAGTGTTCTTAGTGACGAGCACAGGTTTTGGAGTTTAAAGACTTGAGTTCAAATTCTACCATTTACTACTTTTGTGACCAATTACTTCATCTTTCCGGGCTTCAATATCTTCATCTATAAAATGAAAAGTGATTTAAGGACACTTCTAGCTCTGAATCTATAACTCAACCCAAAAAATTATTTAAGTGATTTGGTGGTAAGTTGGTGGCAATTTGGTGGTAACTCGATGGCACAGGAGATAGGGCATTGGACTGGACGCAGAAAGACTTAAGTTCAAAATTTGCCTCAAACACTCGTTCTGTGACTGAGCAAAGTCATTCATCTTTCAAACTCATGATAGTATTAACTACCTCACAGAGTTGTAATGATGATAAATGAGACATAAAAAATGTTTTGCAAATTTTAAAGTAATATATAAATGCTGGCCATTATTACTACTGTTATTAAATATATTATGCAAAGGTCAAAAACTGTCATATAACCATCTAACAAACCCAGCCTTTACACAGATGAGCTTGCTCTAAAACAAATACCAAGAAAAAGAACAGGTGAAAAAACTGAGTCTAAAAGGACATCAAACCAACAAAAAAGATAACTAATTTGTGAAAACTACCTTGGTCCCCCCCTTTTTTTAAGAAAAAAAAAATTTCTAAGGGTAAAAATACTCAAAAATTTAAAAAAAAAATTTTTTTTTAAGCTAAAATACCCACTTTTCCAAAAGGCAATATATCACTTCTATTAAAATCCACTTCTATCTTATTAACTTTAAATAAATTTGCACATTTTAAAGAAGGCAAAAGTCACATACTTCCTCTTACACTTCTTAAATTTTCAATCAGTCTCCACTTATTATCTGAATTACAAAGGCCCCATTTGAACTGTTGTAGGTTTCCTCTTCTCTCAAGTTGATGTTTCTTCACACAAAATGCAGGTCCAGATTTTCTTCCTAACTTTTTTTTGTATCACAAGGCACTTCCCAGTTGAGTTCTTCTCCACTCCCACTCCCATATTTCTAAATGCACAAAATAAAATACTGAGGATTTAAAAAGTTAGTGAAATATAAAAGGAAAAAATTTTCCCATCCAAATACACTGATTCCCTGAAGTATATAAATTAAAAACCCTTGCTCAGGCCTTCCAACTCGATGAATACCATTAATTAAAGGCATCTGCTCCTTTCCCCACAACAGAATGTTCTCTCCATTTTTAGTTGTCAAACTATAGAAGACTCAAAAGGTCCCAGACCACACATAGGAAAAAATCCTATTAAGGGGTTTCTCTTCAAAGGGAAGGCTTCTAACAAGTTCCCAAATCTGTATGACAGGCACAAAGCTAGCCAAAGCACTCCACCGACTATAAGAAAAGCATCTGACCCTTCATCACTCAAAATATCAGCATTACCAAGAGCTTCTTTATTCTGTAAAATTCCATGACTTTAAATTAGAAAACTAGATTTATAAATAAGAAAACTGAGATAGAAAAAGGGGTGATTTAGAATCATTAGAATGCCAGAGCTGGAAGAGATCTTGGGAACACAGGCCCTGAGTGATGAAGTGATTTGTCCAAGGCCACAGTGGTAAGACAACTTATCCTTCTCTTTGCACTATAGTCAATCAAGCAACAAGTATTTACTGACTTTCTACTAAATGCTAGGAGGCCCTGTGCCAAGTATTAGAGATGTTAAAAACAAAAGAAACAATCTTTACTCTAAATATAATACTGATAGATATGTTTTATCAAGGGAGATGTATCTAAAAAAGTATACATAGAGTTGACTGTTTAATACAAGGTAATTAGAGAAAATGTCACTATAAATATGAATCATCAAGAAAAGTTACAAGGAGAAGGTAGTGGTGCTTTAGTAAAAGCTTAAAGGAAATGAGTGATTCTATAGGCTAGAGGTGGGGTGCTTTCCAGACATGAGAGATGGACAGCACAAATATATGAACATGCAAAATAAAGTGTTGCGTATGGAGAACAGAAATGAGGCCAGTTTGGCTGAACTGCACTGTGAAAGAAGAGCAAAACAATAAAAAGGCTGGAAAAAATAAGCTAGATACAGGGTATGAAGGGCTTTAAAAAAAACAACAACAGCTCTCCTATAAATATTAAGGTGATTTAAGGATGAAAATGGAAAGACAACAGAAGAAAAACTGAAAAGATCTGCAGAAATTCTGACCTTGCAGACCCTGCCTTAATGCAAGGGACTGGAGGAAAATTCCATGAACCCCAAAGGCTCATTTGCAATTTGAAAAGATCCAAAGCATAGATCTCTTAAGAACCTCACCCAGCTAAACCCTGTTTATAATGTCACATGAGATCTACTGGATAACATAAAACCAATTTCTTTAAATGTTACAGATTTTATTTCTCCTATAAACATTCTATTCCATCTCCCCTGGAATTTTAGATACCTCTCAGTCCAGAAGTAAGATTCACCAGCACTTCCTGATTTTTACCACTTTGTTTTTATATTGACTTATATTGTCCATTATAATCTTGTGATCAGTCATTCAACAAATTTATATTATCTATTATGTTGAAGAAACTGTGGTAAGAATATATGAAATGCCTAACTGACTAAATATTTTAAGTTTCTTGAGGAAAGGGACTATGCTTTATATTTCTTTGTATCTTTCCAGTTTCCAGTACAGTCATAGTAAATAGTGAATAAATGCTTACTGAAGAAAAAGGTAAGGGCCTATATGTACAAAAATATTAATAGCAGCTTTTTGTGTGTGTGTGTGTGTGTGTGTGTGTGTGTGTGTGTGTGTGTGTGTGTGTGTGTGTGTGTGGTGGGTGACCAAGAATTGGAAATTAAGTGAATGTCTAACATTTGGAGAATGATTGAACAAGTTGTAGTGTATAATTGTGATACGATACTACTGTGTTTTAAGAAATTATGAGGGGAGTGGTTTCAGTAAAACCTAGGAAAACTTAGATAAATTGATGCAAGGTGAAAAGAGCAGAATCAAGAGAATATCATACATAATAAACAATATTGTAATAATCAATGATTAAAGACTTAGCTACTCAGATCAATATAGTGATATAAGATAATTCCAAAAGATTCATGATGAAAAATGCTATTTACCATCAGCAAGAGAACTGATCAATGATCAGTGCAATATTATAGTGCATTGCTTTTTGTTTTCTTTTTCAGCAACATGATTAACATGGAAATGTTTTTCATGACTACATATTTTAATGGGTATCATTTTGTTTGCCTTCTCAATAGGTGGGAAAGGGAATGGAAAAAATGATTTAGACCTCAAATTTTTTTAAATACCAAAAAATTATAGAGATTTAAAAAAATAAACACTTAATAAGTGATGGGGCAGGCAGGGCAGAGGGGGGAGGGGTGAAGGGGGGGATTATGTTTTATCCTAAAAGATGGAGTCACCAAAGTTGAATAAGAGAGTGACATGATCAAACTATATTCAGAGAAAATCACTTTGAAAGATGGTCTGAAATATAGAGAAACTTGAGACAGAGAGAATCATTTAGGGTTCCCACTGTAAAAATAATGAGTGTCTGAAAAGATGTGAAAGATGTTATAGAGACAGTAATAGTAAGATTTGGCCATTAACCTGTAAATGTTTAGTGAAGGTGAATGAGGAATAAAACAAATGTGAGAGGCTATAAAAGAATGGTGATGTCTTCCACGGAAATAGTAAAGTCTGTTTGGGGTGGAGGTGGTTAAGGAAAGGAGATAATGAATCACACACACAAACACACACACACACACACACACACACACACACGTGCGCATTATTTCAATTGATGGTATCAAATCAATAAACATTTTTTAAAACAGATTTGTAAGGGAAATTATAAGTTAGGGCAACATAGAATAGTATACCTGTCAGATCTATGGGAAAGGGAAGAAATTAAAACCAAGCAAGAGACAGAGAACATTACCAGATGTAAAATGAATAATTTTATTATATTAAATTTAAATGGGTTTGGACAAACAAAACCAATACAACCAAAATTAGAAGGGAAGCAACAAACTGGGAAAAAATTTATGACAAATTTCTCTGACAAAGAATCTCTTAAATATATAAGGAACTAAGTCAACTATAAGCCATTCCAACTGAAAAATGGTCAAGGGATATGAATAGGCAGTTTTTAGGTGAAGAAATCAAAATTATCAATAATCACATGAAAAAGCATCCAAAATCCCTTCTGATTAAAGAAATGCACATCAAAACAACTTTGAGGTTCCATCTCCTACCTAGCTGATTGGCCAATATAACAGTAAAGGAAAATAATAAACGTTGGAGGGGATGTGGCAAAACTGGGACACTAATGCATTGCTGGTGGAGTTGTGAATTGATCCAACCATTCTGGAAGGCAATTTAGAATTACACCCAAAGGGCTTTAAAAGAATCCATGCCTTTGAGCCAGCAATACCACTACTAGGTTTGTACCCCAAAGAGATAAAAAGAAATGTTTATACAAAAGTATTTATAGCTGCACTCTTTGTGGTAGCAAATAATTGGAAAATGAGGGGGTAACCCTCAATAAGGGAATGGCTGAACAAATTGTGATATATAATGGTGATAAAATACTATTGTGCTATATAAGGAATGATGAACTGCTTGATTTCTATAAAATTCGTAAGACCTCCATGAACTGATAACAGAGTGAAATGAGCAGAACCAGAACATTGTACACAATAACTGAAACATGGGAAGATCAAATGTAATTAAGACTTTCTACTAATAGCAATACAATGACTCAGGACAATCCCAAGGGATTTATAAGAAAGAATGCTATCCACATTGAGAGAAAGAACTGTGGGAGTAGAAACACAATAGAAAATCATATGATTTATCACTAGTTTATATGGGTATAGGATTTGGGGTTTAGATTTTAAAAGATTACTCTATTACAAAAATGAATAAAATAGAAATAGGTATTAAGTGATAATACATGTATAACCCAGTGAAATTGCTTGTCAGCTCTGGGAGGGATGAGGGAAGAGAGGAGTAAGAGAACATGAGTCATGGTAGATATATCACAGAAACAAAGCTGACTATCTGGGGCCTTTCTCCAAAATGGAGGGTCTAGGAAGAATTCACCAGGGGAAAGGGGGGCTCATAGGATCAGAAGAAAAAAAGTGTTCACAGCAAAGAATCTGAATATGCCTTATAATTCTTTGCATACATTATAGCCCTGAAGTTAAGAATGTAGAGATAATAAAACAAAAAAAAATTTTTAACTAGAATGGAGAATAAAAGAAAGAGAGCTGGTGGTAATAAAAGGTGCTGTAACCTAACCTAAAGGTGGAAATAGCTGTGGTAGTAGCAGGGAATTATGGAGGAAGAACAGAATACAGTATTCAGAAAATAAACCACTAAGAAAGGCACTGAGACAAGAGAACTTTGGACAAGCCTAAGAGGTTATATTCCTGATAAGGTATTCAGTATAAACTGTCCAGATCTAGAAATCCTTGCTGAATATGAATATGAGCTGAAGTCTTTTTTTTTTTAATTTGAGCTTTAGTTCCCTTGTTTGTAAAAGATTTAGAGCTCATGTAGTTCAAAGTCTCTTTCAAGGATCCCCATTAGCCTCTTTCTCTTCTCCACTTTGCTCTCCTACAATACCCCTTTCTCTTCCCAAGAGAAAGAAGGGAAAGACCATCTGGCTAGGGAATAATTTCCTGGGAATTGTTGAGAGGCTGTTCTCAGAATTCATTGAAGATATAAGAACAGAGCAAATGGACCAATGATTACCAATTTTAGGCTTCTCTATAGAAACATATATTAAGGGTTGTGGCTCACATTCAACATGTACACATTGTTCCTTTGGCAAATGGTCCAGAAATTGTCAGAGAGGACAGTTAAACTAACCTCAACTCCCAATTGAATTATTCTCTTATCCTCAAAATTTGGCAAGATTTTCTTCTAATATGTTTCTCCTCAAACAATTTAAGGACCAATTCTCCCCCCCAATAAATGTAAAGATGCGTAACTCAGGTAAATTAGACAAAAGCTTAAAACTATTTTATAATTGCATAAGCCCTAAATTCTCATTCATTAATTTTTGTCAGAATCTTAATTTAAATGGATTGAAAATTATGGCATTTTCAAAACCAAAAAATTGCCAACATCATCCAATATCATTTATGCACTGAAAGAAACCTTTAAAGGGTCTAGTTCAATCCTCTCATTTGAAAGACAAAGAAACACATCCAAGGAAAAGTTAACTACACAAAGTCTTGAAGTTAGTGGCAAAATGAGTAACAGAACCCAGTAATAATAACTCCTAGGCCAATGTTTTTCCAACTATATCATGTATCATATGAAATGTTAATAGTAGATAATGGTTAGTATTTGGGGCCACAGACTGCCTAACACTGCTAAAATGGATCTTTTCCAAGATTTCAAGTAATTATGTTAATAAGTAATGCATAAAATTTGAGAATGAAAAATGCAAATCACAAATCACAAGCCATTTGTGAACCAAGTTTTTAGGAGTTGCTACAAAAATGCCACAAAAATGTAAAATGGCATGCCCAAGGTTACAAAGCTATATCAGAAGTTGGATCTGAACCCAGGGTTTCCTGATTCCAAACCCAGTATTTTTTCCACTCCCAAGTACCTCTTCTTCACTCTCCCACACACACACACTCTCTCTCTCTCTCTCTCTCCCCCTCCAAAAATTTAACTCTAGACAAGTCCAAATACCAGACTTGCTTCCCTGGGTGGAAGAATCCCCACCACCTATACAGAAGAGGAGAAAAACTTGTAATCCAAAATAATACAGGTGCCACAGGCAAAAGTCTAGGAACTATCTCTCCTGGGAGATGGAGTTCCCACATCAGGAGTTGCAGATGAAATCATAGGTCCACATGTTCATATCACAATCCACCTTAGCTGAGGTAGTAGACTTTTAAATTTTGTTTATCCAATGAAAAATGAAGCTTGAGATGGAAGAACATAAGCTAGATTGAAATTATGTAAATATTGTGATCTAGGAAGAATATTCAAGTCTACTTTTCAGATAAAGTTCTAAGCAAGGATAGACTAGGAGTAAAAAAACCTGTTTGTAAATAAGTACATGCTGACTGCATCCCAAAGTACTAAATAGTAATTTATCCTCTACATAATAACACAATCCTCTACACCTGGAAGAGAAACAATCTATTGTGGCTAGCCTTCATTTAGTACTAGATAACTGAGGCAAGTTCTATTACTCCTCCTTAAGTAAGCATGCTTAGTAAAAAGGGAGTGGATTTGGAATTAGAAGATCTGGAATGGAATTTTGGATTCCACTAATTACCTGTGTGCCCTGGTACAATTCAGATATCTAACCTTTCAAGGCCCCAATTTTCTCATTCATAAAATGAAGGGAGTTAGACTAAATGATCTCTTTGAGTCCTTCTAGTTTGGAGTTTACTATCCAGTAATATCTAACCTGTATAGAGGGAAACAAAAGAAATCCCAGACCTATCTCTACGGTTTAGAGTCATGGTGGTAAACCGATGCCACATGTGCCAGAGGGGGCACTCAGGGCCCTTTCTGTGGATACCCCCACTGTCACCCCAGCACAGAATTCACCAGAGTTAGAAAGCCAGAGGGATTCAAGGCCAGGCTGCTCCCCTTCCCCTCTCCACAGTACACCAGAGGACATTTCTCACATCAGCCACCTCTCTAAAAGGTTCACTGCTTTAGAGGATCATTCCTTAGTCCTCTCCATTCCCCACCTACCAGCTGGAAATTTGGGGGTCCAAGGGAGAAAGAGAAAAATAAAGGAAAGTAGCATGGAGGAGAAGGTAGGTGGCCTAGTGGATAGAATGCCAGGCCTGGAGTCAGGAAGACTTATCTTTCTGAGTTCAAATCTGGCCTCAGACACTTCCAAGTAGTATGATCCTGGGTAAGTCACCTAACCATTTGCCTCAGTGTTCTCACCTGTAAAATGAGCTGAAGAAGGAAATGGAAAACCATTATAAAATCTTTGCCAAGAAAACTCCAAATGGGACGACTGTAAAAGTTAAATTTAGTCTCTAGTAATAAAAGTATTATATTTTATGAGGTTTATTAACAATTATTAGAAATAAAGGATACAAAATAATAAGCCACCTGCCTAGGGCTGATTAGCCCATTCACAGCCTAATTACTACATGTTACAATGTTTCAAATTGAGGAAGAGCGAGGCCAAAGTAGGCATAGCAGTCAGTTTAAATACAATTTGTGTTCTCGCCCAGGTGGGGACTCAGGTGAGATTATAGGGAATTCTGGGAAATACTGAGGACTTCTGGGCATTGAAGTCTGGGGTTCAAGTCTCCATTTTTACATTATCTCCCTTTGATTGTTATTGGGAAACCAGTTTTCCCAAAAGGATCATGAAAACAATCAACTTAAAGATCACAATAATTTGAGGATAAGAGGAAAAAAGAACAAAACCAATAATTGCTAGACGCATTGACAAAAAACCAGTTAAGGGGCAGTCCCCTTTGACATAAAAGTATACATACAAATAAATGTTCAATCAACAACACCCAAAGTTCATTCTTGATCTTCTCATGAAGTTTGTGGTCTGGAGGCATCTTCATGGTGTCTTCTCCACATAGTTCAGTTTCTGGATTTCGAGAGGTACCATGTTTCTTAACCTAAAATTCTTCTCAAAAGGAATTTAAACTTTGCAATTTAAAATAATATTTTTACATTCCCCCCTTGAAGAGGGTGATTGAAAAACACAGGGATCATTTAGGGATGCATGGCTGAGGTATGAGGTATATGAATCAATTGGCAAGAGAAATTAAAAAGACATCAGAAAAATCCAAATTAAAAAAAAATAATTTCTGGGTGAAAATATAGACTATCAAAGTTTTATGTGTAAAAATTCTAAGTAAAGGAAAAATAAATCTATAACAGGTCCCTGAATCAGGGCCCAATAAGCAATGATGCATTTATCCAGTCAGTAGCCAGGACTACAGAAAGTTGTCACACTATAAAAGGGACTAGATTATAGGAGCCAGGTAGGAGCCAAATTAGGGATACTCGTCTGTAAGGATTTTCACAGAGTGTGGATACAAAGAAGGCCTACTTCTTACCATATGTTAAGCGTCGCAACCTTGAATCTTCACACTAGGTTCAAGTCCTTTGTAATTTTGTATACACTTGCAGTTGGAAATTTTTGGGATGCAGGAGACACTTATGTTTAGTGATCAATTGGGGAGACTAGTCCCCCAATCATCATCAATGCGCACACCCACACTACACAGGCATGTGCTAGCTAATGACAAATCAGAAACAACTAACTGCCCCCCCCCAGCTGTCCTAAGCCAAGCTTGAGCCACCATTGGCACATGTGAGACGCAGGAAGTGAGGTAGAGAACAGCCTCTGGTGTTCTCGTCACTTCCTGTGGAGAGGGTGAGATGCCAGTTCTATCCTGGAGCTCGAGCTTGGAGGAGCCCCACAGACAGCTTTCCTTCAGATCAGTCACGAGTGATAAGGACTGACTCCCTTCTCTGCCTTGGCTCTCCAAGGCCTTAAACTCCCACTATGGCTCAGCCTGAGCCAAAGTGGTTTTGAGTTAAACTCCTTTCCTTCTCTCCCTCTCTCTCTCTCCCTCTAATAATTTCTTCCTCCCATTGTAATTAAATCACCATAAAAACTCCATTCTGACTTGAGTGTTTTCATTTACGATTTTATAAAGTCCTTGGTGACCAATAATTATTATATTCAGTCTCAACCCCTAAATTTAACTTAACACCAAGAAACTCACATATGATTTAAATAACTGAACAACAAGCATGAAGTAGGATTTTAAATCTCTATAGCACGTAACTAACCCTTAATTCATTTTACAAACAAATACAAGTTGAAAAATAACTGTTTTTATCCTGCCTCCCCTCCCAAATCCTAAGGATTCTTTCTAACATCAACTAAACTGTCTTGGATCAACACCACCAACTTGTGACCCATATGGAAACTGCACTATCCAACATCAAGACCTGGAAAGGTTGTCATCTAGTCTTATAGGAGCATTTTAAGATATGAACCTGAGGCAAAGTCTTTTCCTCCTACTTGCTTCCTCCCTGCATTTTACTATAGTTTTTCAATGCTTACAAACTCTGTTAAACCTGGCAACATTTCCTTCTCCCAAGCCCTTCCAGGGAGACTAGAGGCTCTTAATGTAAAGTTGTGTCCTAATCAATAGACAAGAAAATAATTAAAAATTTCAAAATTAAAAGCTTGGAATAGCTTGGAAATTATCAAATCTAACCCCTTAATTTCACAGGTAACAAAAGCTATGGAACAGATGAAATAATTTGCCAGAGTTCTTAATAAAGTGCTATGAGAATAATAACAAAAATAAAGGCCCATATTTAACATGCTGTAATTCTTTAAAGTTAATGAAGTGTATGGAAATAGGTTTTGATCAAGGACACATGTAAACCGAGTGGAATTGGGGGCAGCTGGGTGGCTCAGTGGATTGAGAGCCAGGCCTAGATACAGGAGGTCCTAGGTTCAAATGTAGCCTCAGACACTTCCCAGCTGTATGACCCTGGGCAAGTCACTTAACCACCATTGCCTAGCCCTTACCACTCTTCTGCCTTGGAGCCAATACACAGTATTGACTCCAAGAGGGAAAGTAAGGGTTAAAAAAAAAAAACAGTGGAATTGCACATGGGCTATGGGAGGGGTTGAGGGGAGAGAAGGGAAAGAACATGACTCTTGTAACCAAGGAAATATATTCTAAATTGACTAAATAAAATTTAAAAAATCAAAAATCAAAAAATAAAGTTTATGAAGTGACTTCACTGAAGCTGGGTTGGGTAATTATTCCTATTTTGAAATGAAAGAACTGGGAAAAAAGAAATGGAGCAATTAGCTCAAGAAAAAATAGCCAGCAAATTTCCAAAGCAGGACTCAAACCCAAGCCAAACTCTTCCCACTAGTACTACCTCACCCCCCTACATTGGACAGATTCCATTTTTCCCTATAGGCCTCTTCTCAATTACTACTCTATCCCTTTAACTAAAAATTCCAGCTCTACCTTATTAGTGTCCTTATGTCAAATACATGTTCTTCATAAACCATCACATCCTTAGGATTCTGCTCAATTAATTCATAATCCACAATTAAGCTCTGGGGAACAGTCTAAACCCCAATAAATTTTTTTCAAGAACTCATCCAAAATCAGCAAGATTTTAAGATGCCAATATTGGAACAGCATAAAAATGTATTTAAATTATAAAATAAGAACCTAGTAAAATACTAAGAGTCGAGATGCATCACATACTAACATTCACCAACTTATTCAAATGCAGTACTGGAGACATAATGCCAAAGTAATTAGATATTCTCATGTCTGCCTAGGGTTATCTATTCACCAGAAGTTACAACTCAAGAGATTAGGAGGATTCTCTAAAACTAAGGATCTAATCATTGCTTCCAATAGTGAACACTACAGGAAGTTAACTTTCTTTCACCTTCCTTATAGGTATTTTAAAACAATCAGAAAAAGTCTCTGATTCACCATGTACACAAATGAAATGATGAGTCTGCCAGGAAGCCAAAAAAATGACCCAAGGGAAGCAATTCCTTTCTGAATTCCAAAGGCACTATCAAAGAAGTCTAAGAAAGAAAGTGGCAGCCTGTCAAAAGATGTTGAGGGAATACTTTGGATATAATATAAAAACACTTAAATGAACAATGAAATCTAGCACCAGGATGATAGAAGATGGCTTAGTGGTTTTTAAATTCACTCATCATCATGGAATATAATTCGCATAAATAAAAAATCCATCTCCAAAGCCCACCTGAATTAATCAGGTTTCTGATTAGTAATCAATTCTCCACCTTGCCCCCAAAACCTCTTCATTCAGGAAGATCACTTCAGTCCAGAAATTCACACCGAAAAAATTCACTCTGCCCCAGGCCCATACTCTGATTTCAGGGTTCAGCCCAGTCACTGAAGCCACTGAAGGAGGCTGTGTAGGCAGGCAGGTAGGCCACTCATCCTGTCATTTCCCATCAGCTGGCACTGACCCCCTCCCTCCTCCAGATTTCATCATGCTTCCTCCCTTTCCAACATCCCTCTATGTGTTGTCTTCCTCATTCAAATGAAAGACCCTAGAGAGCAGGGGTTGTGTTTCATTTTGCTCACATTTGTATTCCCATCTGCTAGCACATTACCAGGCACATAGTAAGGGCTTAATAAATACTTGTTGATTAGTCAAAAAGCATTTATGGGGCCACGCCCACACCCAACCATTTATTAAGCCAAGTTATGCTAAGTGCTTTATAAATATCTCATCCGAGTCTTACAACAACCCTGGAAGATTAAAGATTATCCCTATTTATAGTTGAGGAAAGGGAGGGAAGGTAAACAGAGGTTAAGTGATTTGTTCAGGGTTAATAAGTGTCTGAGGTCAAAACTGAACTCTGGTCTTCCAGACTCTAGGTTCAGGTGCTTATCCACCTAGCTCACTCATTACTTGGATATTCAATACAGTTCAGAGGGTTTAAGAAGCTTAGTCTAATCGATGAGATAAGATCATAAATAGCATCCTGATATGGAAGGGACCTTGGAAATCATTAGCCCATAAATGAGGAGGGAAACCCCAAAATTGGAAATTACTTGTCCAAGGTCACACTAGCAATAAAAAACAGAACAAGCAAACAAACCCAGGTCATCTAATCTCTAAATCCAGAGCTTTTTCCATTAAACTCCACAGGCTCTTAATTGGTAGCAATTAAATGCTAACTGACTGTTAACTAGAAGTCAGAGAATCTTAAAGGATAAGTAGATAAGAACTAGATAGGTAGAAAGGGAAAGGAAATGTGGGAGATGATGGAGACAAGTGCATGGATACAAAAAGAAATGAGGTTGGCCATCTTAAAACCAGGGGAGGGATGTCTACTATGAAGTAGAGCCAGATTATTATTGGCCTTGAAAATCAGACAGAGGACTTTGGACTTGATAGGGTAGATAAAAAATGGGATACCACACACTTTTAGATAAACCAGGGAGATCCGCAATTGTTCATGGGCAGACCGAAATGTTTAAAATCAAATAAAATTGGTTCAATTATTTTGAAAGTAAAATATGCCCTCCAACAATTATGTATTTTTAAGATGGATATCTGACCTATTATTTTAGTAACAATAAAGTTTTAATAAGCAAGGTATTTATCAAAACTTGCTTTTTTCAAAGAATGAAAGAAGCATTGATTTAGCGACTGAAAATATTTACATCCCTGTAATATATCCTTCAGGACAGCATGACAATTTTCATTGTCTCAACTGCTTGCCCTGGCAAAAATGACTAAGCAAATTTATAAGTGGGTTAGAAGGTTTTACTTTACAGCAAAGCCTGAAACCAACCAGGTATTTTGAGGTCGTCCAAATAAAGCTTTTTTATTGCTTTAACCTTCTCACCACCAATGAAATCTCAAGAAAATGGGTATGAACGTTTATGTGTTCATTCTTATTTCTTACTTTTACCAATATGGAGCCTTATATTCAGAAGACACTGAGTGCAAAAACCGTGTTTTTTTTTACATTTTAATGCTTATCTTTTGTTTCTATATTACCAAAATTTCCCTTTGTATCCCTCTTCTCTTCTTCCTGAGTCATTCCACTTACCAAAGAATTTAGATAAGACTTTTAAAACAGTACTTCCCAAACCCAAGACTGTACACAACAGGACTCCCAATTATTCTTTGCCCTACTTGCCACCTTTAATCACTCCACTCCTCTTTCCCCCTACTTATAGCCATTACCCTTGCTCTAGTCTCAGGTTCTTCCCTTCAGTTTTCATAAACTGACTAATTCTACTATACAAGAACTTCTACCCATGAGTCCCTGGTCCTCCTGCCCTACTACTGTAACTTATAGCAAACTCCAGTTTTTATTCCCTCTTCTTTGTCCCTTCTCTGACCCTCTCCCAAAGACACTAGAAGACCAACAATTGACAACTGGGGCCCATACAAATTTATCTAACCTCAACTGGGCCCTCAACTTCATAGCAATAATTTCTTCTTACTTAAAACTCTGCCAGAGTGTTCCCAAATTTTTCTTCTCTTGTCCCATTTTCTATCAATGCAAAAGATTTTGCCTCCTCCTTTACTGAGAAAAATGGAGGCCATCAAATCCATTTTGAGTTCTCACTTTCTTACATACTTCAAAATGTCCATCCCTTCATCCTGTTTCAGTCTAGCAGAGATAACCCTTTTCTTTATGAAGGTCAACCCTCTACTTAGATAGCCCATCACTTCCCCTCTCATCTCCTCAGTGTCATTGGAACTCCCTAGATCACCTCAACACTCTTCACTTTCAATTTCTCTTTATCTTTTAGCATAGTCCCTATAGAAAGGATCAGTACCAAAGTTCTTTAAAAACCTTAAGCTGGGCCTACCATCCCAGAAAGGCTAATCTAAAACCTTTCTTTTCTTTTACTGCCAAATTCGTTTTCCCTTACAAGTCACACTTCTCAGCTCCCTGCAAAGTGGCATCTAATCCCACCAGAGGACTAGAAATTGCAGTGACCAATTGATCTTTTCATTGTTAAACAGACTAATCTTTTTTACCCTACAAAATGTCAAAAACAAAAAGCCCCCATAAATACCAAAATATTCGAAGCAGTGGTTTTTGTACTATTAAAGAATTTTAATTGAAGTAAATATCCATAGATTCAGGAATGATTAAATAAAATAGGATCTCTAGTGAAATCTTACTGTGCAGTAAGAAATGATGAATATGAGAAAACTAGAGACACATTGAAGACTTGTAAGAACTAGCAAAGACTAAGGAAATCAGAACTAAAAGAATAGCATACACAACATCACCAATGTTTATTTACATGGGGGGAAAAAACTAAAAGGAAGATGAGTAACCCTAAGAACCACTATTGATCCTAGAAAACTGCATCTCCCTCCTAGAAGCAAAGAAAAGACATTACACATTAAACAAAGTCACTTTGTCAGTAGGTAGTTGATTTCAAGGGTAAGTATGAGGAATTAGGAAATTACCGGTTTGTTTTTAAGCACTAGCAAAATTTATTTTAAAAAATAAGTAAATTGAATGGTCTCTAAATCTATTTCATTTTTGTATATCTCCAGCACCTACCACAGTATCTGTCATAGATTGTAGGGTATTGGCTAACTGCTTATAAATTGAGTGATCCTTTGCTCAAAATGTTCCCCCTAACCTGGATGGAAAATCAAGAATCCCTAGTTCAAATCCCAAACCTACTATTAACCTGCTAGTCACTTAGCCTTACTGAATCACCATCAGTGGGGATAGCATAGCCAGTTTCTAAAGGCGCCTCCTAACTCTAGCATTTCATGATTCTGATCAGCCCACACTGAAATTTCTTCCCCCTTCTCTGAATATCTATTAGACTGTGTGGTACTCAATTATATACTAGTTTGCATTGCCCTAATTGTTTATCTTATCTTAGAAACATTATACTTTTCCTTTTATATTTCTAACTCCTCTACTACTCCCCCAACACCACACACAGAACAAGTGTCTAGCATAGAGCTGAACACATAGCAAGCATTAAAAGATACATGTTGTGTAGTCATTACAATTCTCTTCAAGGGCACAGTATTTTAGCAATAATGACTGAAAAATATTTATCTACTTTTAAAAAGATTAAACATTCAAAATAATATACAAAGTTAAGCATACTCTGGGAGTCTATTTTTGTTTTGATTTCCCATTACTCATAATTCTCCCCCAACACCCCTGACCCCCATGTGAAAAGTCCATGTAACATGAAAACCAGTCAAAGAAAATGAGGATACTATAGAGGACATTAAGCCTGGAGAAAAGAAGGCTCCAGAAAGAATATGAGAGTTATCTTAAAAGTAGTTGAAGGACTGTTATTTGGAACAATGAGCCTTAGTCCACTTTGCCCCAGCCCTAGAAGGCAGAACCAAAAATGAAGAGTGAAGCTTCAAAATGTATGTTTTGTCAGAAAAAAAAATTTCTAAACAATTTAATATATAAGTATAATAGCATACCTAAAAAGGGCCTCAAAAAGTGGCAGGCTCCCTCTATTCAAAAGTCTTCAATCAAGAATTAGATATTTGTTAGCTATGTTATGGAGGGAACTCAAGAGGTCCCTTCTAATTCTAAAATTCAATCATTCACCAACATCTTTTATTGATAAACTGACTAGAGGTATGGTTGTGAGAACTCTCCCCTTCAGTAGCATCTTCCTTCCTTCCTTCCCACAACCAGGGATACAACTTTCTTAACCCTCACCAAAACTGTCAATGCTGAGGGCTTCTATTCCCTTAAATAATTCTAGCCTCCCAATATGAGAAGCAAAGCCATCACCAATGGTAGCTGCCAAAAAGCCCTCACACATTCTCCCTTACCAGTGCCCTAGAGTTCTGGCCCACCTTCCTATACTCCCCCCCTACCAAAACCCCACAGAGAGCCACTGCTGAAGTCACATCTCCATTAAGGGGCTCAGCTATCTATATATTATATGAATAGGAGAAAGGAATTTCCTCTCACTACTGAAGGGATTTGCTCCTACAGGTCAAGACTGTGGAAATGTTTATCAGTATTAAGTATCTACTCTGTGCCCAGTACTGTACTAAGTGCCACTGAAGGTATACCCAATTCCAAGTTATAGATGCATTCTCCTCCACGGAAACTGAAAACTATGGTTCTATTTATTAGTATAAGTTCAATTATAATATGAATTTAGGTGATGAATAGGCAGGAGAGCATAATGGAGGTGCTAAGCAAGTAATGGAAGTTTATCTAAGTGTAAAAAAGCCATCCCTAAAGAGCTACCTAGGTACCAAAGTGTTTAGAACACATTACAAACTAAGAGGCCTGTTTTAAGGAGGAGATGAAGAAGAAAAAGTTTAAAACCAAAGACTAGAAAAGAACCAGAGAAGAACAAAAGTCAGGCAATACTGACCAAACTTGTGGAGCAAAATATTTCTTTGGAATGACAATAGATATAAATAAGCACTGGTTAGCTCCAGGAACCTAAAGAATGATGGACTGGCAAAAGTGGTCCCTGTGCCTAACCAGGGCAAGAAGTCGTGAGGGGCTCCCAGCCTCCACCTCTCAGGGTTCTCTTAAGCAAAGGGCATCCTGGGTTAAAACTTCTGTACTCTTCTTGGAGCCCTCCTACCCAGTATCACTGGGACATCTCCTCTTCTCCCAAATAGATATTTCCTTTACATGCAAGACACACAATACTTCTTGGCACTATGGTTCCCAAGGTCTGCTCCCCCTGGAAAATAGAAAAAGGCCTGCCCAACCAAGGCTTAGATTTCTAGCCTTTGGGGAGTAAGAATTCAGTAGGCCATCCTAAAGGTACAATAAGTGAGTACACAAAGAGACAGTTAAGGGACCATTTAGGATGCAGAATACTACCAAAGTAGCATAAACTCTAGATATACTCTCCTGCTCCCACACCAACACTGACTTCTGAACCTGCACACAGATGGTTATGGATCATCAGTCACAGGACACCTGGACCATGGCATTTTAGTAACTTAAGAAAATATATTTTATGATCTTAGAAAATCTAATATTATCCATCCTCTTCTATAAATACAGTATACAAAATAAAAAGACCTGGAAGTGAGGAGATTCCAGTTCTAGTGCTAGCTCTACCATTTACTTTCTCCAAGTGATTGAGCTAGTTACCTAACCTTACTGTGGCCTCAGGAAGGAAATGAAAGAACTATAGGCTAATAAGTCTAATGATTCACTCTGAGAGACCATATGTACTGAGTTCCAAACAAATTATCTAACCTTTAGAATCCAATACATTAATTAGGGAAAGATTATATAATAACAAGTTGCAGCATCAGTTCTAGCATTTGCAGAGTTTAAGATATCTTTCAACACACTGTCACTAACTAGTTTGGGAAGTGGGAACCCAGTGCAAGTATTAAGTATATTAATGTCAATATCAACTATAAACCCTGTGACACCATACCAAATAGCAATCTTACCACATCCTGCTTAGCAGTATAGTAAACATCAGCTTTGACAGCTGGATTTAAAAAAACCCTGATTTGATCACATTCTTCAAAAATTGACTGCAATTTTTTAATAGAATCAAAAGTATAATAGTAGGCATTAAATGTGTACCAGGGGTTAGAGGGATATGAAGACAGAAAAAAACATTGCATGAATGAACATATACATTATAAAGAAAAGCAACTTTAACAAACTTAAGTGCTTTGATCTGTGCAATGACAATTCTTATTTCCAGAGGACAGAAAATGAAGCATGCTCCCTACCTGTCAGGGAAGTGATGGACTCAAAATGCAGACTGAGACACATTTTGGATACAGACAATGAGGAAATTTGCTTTGACTATACATATTTGTTATGGGGGGGAAAGAGGGGTTGGGAGGTGCTGTTCAATAGAGGGGAAGAAGAGAAAATAAATGCTTGTTAACTGAAAAAACAAAATTAATTTTTAAAAAAATAGATGTACAGATCCAAAGCTAAGAGGAAGGACTGATACTAATCTCTAAAGTATAGAGAAGCCATACAAACTAAAGTGAGGGCAAACCTGAAGCATCATCTTAACTAACTCCCTCACTTAACAGGTAAGAAAATATAGGAGAGGTCAGTGCCAACATGCCACCACCAAAGCAAATTAATCTTTAATTACAATTCTATGTTGAAGGTCACCTTATAAATGATATGGATAACTCCTGTCTTTCACAGAGTTCTGTTCCCATAATCCTAGGACCTATAATAAATAACTTTGACTAAATATGCAATCTATTCTTTATAGCTGAGGGGTGGAAAAATGTCAAAAGGATAACGTAATTATTTTCTTTTTTAACTTTGGTGGACTTGTAAATAAGTATAAATAACTCTCCCTCTAATATATATTAAGATTGCAGACAACAGACCTTATTCATGTGTGATTTAATTTTTTTCAACTTTTATTATATGAACATGTTAATAAAACTACTGATTAGGGGACAGTTTGATCTTTAATTTAGGCACAAATGATTGTAACCAGAAGTCTCTTAGATTAAAAAAAAAAATTACTTCCTACTTATCTGAAACACTACCAAAGCATGAGCTAATACACTCATGTGACTATCACAATGTATAACCAAGTGTCTCATTTACCAACCAAATGTCTTATTTATTAGATGGCACACTGTTTTATTATTAAAACCATTTATAAACTTACAATTATCACCCCTGAGGATTCAAATTCTTTAGCATATTTTCAAATTCAAATTCTGAATATTATTTGAGTGAATAATCCTTAAATTTTGTTGGGATTGTTTTCTTTCAAGTCAGCTTTCACAGGTTACAGTACTTCATCCTGGATTGTTTTTTTAACTTTATCTCCTTTCAAGTCACAGAATCACAGCTGAAAGGGCCTCAAAGACCATTGAGCCTAACCCTCTCATTGAACTAAGGAGAAAATTGAGGCCCAGAGAACTGAAGTAATTGCCCAAGGTTAGCCAGCTAATAAGTAATAAACAAGTTATTTAAAGTCAGATGCTCTTACCACCAGGATCACAATGATACAAAAACTTTGCTTCAAATGCCTTCCTGTTTATACTTCAGATATCAGCTGTACACTACAGTACATTGCACATTTTAGTGCTGGCAACAAGCTGCTCCTCTATCTGCTAATATAAGCTCAATAAAATGGTGGCCCCTAAAAGAAACTATACATTCCATAGGATCTTTCCTATTCTAAAATCAATTGACAAAAAAAAAAAAAAAACTTAAGCTCCTATGTGCTAAGTATCAGGCCAAGTGCTGGAAAGAGAAAAAAAAAGTCCCTGCTCTCCAGGAGTTTACCATATAATGGGGAAAATAACACATAACCACTTATGTACAAAAAAAAATATAAGAAATCAACAGAGTTAAGGGGGATTAGGAAAGTTTCTCCTACAAGGTGGGATTGAAAGCTCCTACAAGTACTAAAATTAAGTGCTCAACAAAAATTTCAACAACCTAAAACGTATTAAACATTTACCAGAAAGCAAAGCGTTATGCTAGAGACCTGGACAGGAATAAGGATTCTACCTGTGATTTCATCAGTACAGGGAATTCCCTTGAGCAAATTTTACCTACCAATGCAGATGGGCAACTTTTCAGCTATTTTTAGTCTTAAAATATGTTAAGTGATTTGCCCAAAATCACAAAGCCATGTGAAAGGGAAGAAGTGAATCTGGGGCTTCCTGGTCAGATCTCAATTCTAACTGATACTTAAGAAAGTAAGTCAATTATCCAAACGGGGAAAAAAAAAGAAAAAAGAAATAGAAAACCTTCCCTCAAGAAACTTACATTCTACCTAAGGAATACATAGTCACAGATAAGCATATAGCAGATAAATAAGATAGCTAACATTTATACAGCACTCAATGAGCACCAGACACAAATACAGTTATCTCATTTTGATACTCATAATTATCCCTAAAAGATAGATGCATTATCCTCATTTCATAGATAAGCAATGTACAAAATAAAACACAGTAGGTACTAGCAATGGAAATAATCAGGAAAGACTTTTTCCCCCCCTAGGATACGGTATTTGAATTGAGCCTAAAGGAGCTAGGGGTCTCAGAAAGATGTAGCACAGTCTTTACTGGTAAGCAGTTTAAAATCCACTTGTGGAGATACCATAGAGATAAGTATATATTAATCAAGGGAGAAAGGAGTCGCCTACACAAATAGTAAACATACAATCCAAAATCTAGTAAGCATTCATAAAACTTCTTCTATGTGCTGGGTTGGGACCACAAATGGGAGATCTGATTTGTTATAGAATGCTTATAGAGGTTCTGGGAGGAAGGAACCACTTCTAGCTAAAGAAAGATCTCAGCTGAAAAGCTTGAAGGTCCCAGAAGGAAGGAAAAGATGATATCAACTTATTGAAATGAAGGAAGCTATTCCAAGCAAAAACGATAGTCCAAAAACACACACAGAGAAAACCAACAACACTGGTGAGAGAGAAGACAATAACTGGAAATGAGTAGTGGTACAATTTGGCTGGAACAACGTATGTAACGTGGGGGGGGGGGGGGGAGAAAGGGGAAGCCCAGCTATAGAAAAGATAAGTTTTGGCCAGCTAATAGAGTTTGAATACTAATATGATGAAAATTAGTAACATCTAATGTAAATGGAGTGTAAAAGTTCTATTAGGTTGCAAAGACTGAGTCTAATATTATTGTACTCTGCTCGGTCTCTAGCATGGTTTTTATATTTTATAGCCATCCTTCCATTTCCTTTTCAAGTCATAGAATGTGTAGCTAGTACACACAAAAGGTGCTGATAAATGTTTACTGAGTAAATAGCATGAATCTTATTTACTAAAAGTCTCATTGGATTAACTACATATAGCCCTTTCACAATTCTTTACACCACTTCGTTTTAATAACTAAAGTTAAAAAAAAATGTAGATTTCAGTTTATGTTATAACCCCAAAGGGAAATATGATTTAATAGACCACCTCAAAAGATCCTACCATTATGCAATTCATTTAACACCATACAACAGATGCAGCAACAATACATTGTGGTTCCTGAGACAAATAGCCCCAAATAGAATATTTCTCATCTACTCAAAGAATAATATATTTTTTGATCCTGGGGCAAATAGTCACCAACTGGAATAATCCTCATCTAAGCAAGTAAGAAATTAGCTACCAGTTTGTGAAGGGTAATTTGTGGAAGGCAGAATTTTGATAAATTTGATTCCTACCTTCCAGTCCTCCCTCACCCATTTCACACCTAGAGCAGGAAACCCACCAATTACTTGGGGGGAGGGAGGGGGAACCAACCGTGGTGCAATAAGCAAGTGAAACAAAAAACAGCTATTACGAATCTGTGGCAGGGGAGCTTGATTTGTCTTAGGAGACTCACCAGGAGAGTCTCTCTACTTAAAGAGCCTCTAAAAGAAGTTCCTACCTTCCTTTTCCTTCTCTCTCTGTATATATATACTCCTCCCCTCCTCCTTCCTTCTTCCCAACACCCCCCCACACACCCCCCTTCCCTTCTCCTTGCCTCCCCCTCCTTCCCACTCCTCCACACACCCCTCCCTGCTTGCCTCCCCTTTCCGTCTTCCCACTCCTCCTACACAAACACGCACATCTTCCTTCTCCAGGCTTACCCGTTCTTTCTTCCCACCCCTCCTCTACATACACGCACTCCTCCCTTTTTGCCTCTCCTTTCCTTCTTCCCACCCCTCCTACAGACACACGCACACCCTTCCCTTCTCCTTGCCTCCCCCCTTCCTCCTTTTCTGTCTCTGTCTCTCTCTCACTCACGCACGCACGCACACACACACACACACACACACGCACACAAAGAAACAACTTTCCCAGATGCGCTGTGGTGCAAAGCAGGAACTACACACACAGCAGCCGCCTGTCATCCAGATGGGCCACGGCAGCCGGGCGAAAGTGCCCCTCCGCCTTTACACAAAGCAGCCCAGTACTTAATGACAGCCACAAGTGGTCAGGGCCCCAGGGCGGCTAGTTCCACCACTCCGCCCCCACTCCAGGCCAGGTGAAAAAAGCCCTCAGCTTCCCACCTCCTCCGCCAAAGGTTACAACTTAAAGGGGGGGGGGCGGTTAAAAAAAAAAAGATGGGGCCTCCTGGAGGGAGAGGGACGCTGCCCGCGCCCCCACGGCCCCGGGGGAGCAAGGGGCGGGGGATAGCGGAAAGGTTGGGGGGAGGAAGCGAAGACGGGGGAGGAGGACTTGGGGAGATGCAGCCGCCGCCGCCCAGGAGGCAGGGCCCCCTTCACCCCATCCCCCGCACTTCCTTACCTGCACAGCTCCTGGAAATCGAAACTCTGGTCCGCGGCGACCTCTCCGGCTGAGACGAGGAGCAGCAGCAGCAATAGTGGCGGCGGCGGCGGCGGCAGCGGCCGGGCCGGACGCCGAGCCCAGGGCCGCAGGTGGGCGCTGGGCGGCGGGGCGGCAGCGGCGGCGGCAGAGGCGACGGCATTGGCGGCGCCTCCCATGGTGTTAAAAGCTCCGGCCGGACAGGGGACGGACACGCGAACGAGAGGCTAGTGGCGCGCGGAGGCTCCGAGCTGAGCCTGGGTCATGCTCGCGCTGCCAGGGCCGGAAAGGGAGGGAAGGAGGGAATGGGGGAGGAGGAGGAGAGCGCTGCTCCAGCGGCTGCGGCGGAGACCCAGTAACTGCGCGTCACATGACCCGCAGCCGCCCGGGCACCGCCCCCTCCCCTTCTCCTCCCCACTTCTCTGTCCCCCCCTCTCCTCCCTTCTTCCCACCAGCCTCACATGACCGCCTTGTTCAGGTGATCCTCGCGCTCCCCTCGCTCGTGTTCGGCCTCCTTGGTCACGTGGGGGAGGAGCGTTCGGGAGGAGGGGAGAGGTCCTGCGCGGCGTGGGCCGTCCAGGTGTCCCTCCCGAGACGAGGCCGCGTGGAACTGGGACACCTGGTCACCGGATGTGTTCACGTCGCGGGGCTCCCGAATCCCCCAGTGAATGGATGGCGGAACGGCGTGGCCGCTGAGCTTCTTGTGACTAATAACCCCTGGTCCATAGGCTTCCCAGGATGCTTCACGGATGCCGGACGAATGGTCCAGTTTAGAAGTGAAAAATAGCCACTGCTTTTGTTACCTTTTGCGCCCATAAAGTTTGAATCATTGTTCGTTAGGTTTTCTGGCACTCATCTCAAAGGGCTGTTGTGAGGATCTGATAAGACAACACTGAAATCTGAAAACACTACATAAATTCCCCCGTTATGATTTCTTTGTATCTACAATGCCTGGCAGACTGGAGTAGCTGGATCTTTTACCTGACCTTATCCCTGTAGCCAGTGTGGTCTGTGTAGAGATATATGCAAATATCCTGAAAATTGAAGCTTCTCAAAAATACCCTTGTTCATCACGAAGTTTCTGAAAGCCTACCTTGAAGAGTAACAAATGTCTTGGATAACAGAATCAGGAATCCAAAAGATAATATATGCACACCTGTTATGTGCTACCTGTGTGATATTGGGCAAGATAGTTATTATCTCAGTGAATCCTGGGCAAGTCATTTAATCTCTCTGGGCCTCTCTTCTTATCTGTCAAGTGATAGGGTGGAGTTAGATGGCCTCTCTGTGTCTTTCCAGGTCTAAAAATGACTTTACAAACTTAAAAAAGATACAGTTTGACAAATAAGTATTTAAAAAACCAACTTCATAAGTTAAGCATAGGGAAGGCAGCCTGAAGTTTTTTGTTTGTTTGTTTTTATGTGAAAAGGATCTGGGGATTTTAGTGGAGTGCCCACTCTATGAGTCAACAGCAGCATGACAACCAAAAATACTGATGTGAATGTAGGCTTCAATGACAGAAACAAAGTGTCCAGAACCAGAGAAGTGGCAGTAGTCAGCCTTGTTCAAACAGCATCCTGGATTATTGTGTTCAGTAAGCCATTAAATTTCACAAGCTTGTTCTACTTAAAACCATATTGGGTGAAAGAGGAGGAACAAAGAAGGGATAGGGTCTGGATAGGGTTAGGACAACAATCACACGAGAGAAAAAAGGCAAAATTGCTCTAGTTATTTTGATTCTGTGTTTCTGTGCCTAGGGAAATGACCAATGGACCAGAAAAGAGGATTTAAAAATGTATATTGGAGGTTAATAGCCAAGATAAATAAGGAAATAGTATGAAAGCACCTGATAGCCCCAGATGTGTTTGTCACATGATCCAGATAAACTACATACACCTTTGATACAGGAAGAATTGGCAAATGTTACTGCTGAACCCTGGTGTCAGAACTTGGAAAGATCTTAGAAGATAAGAGTGACACCAAGGATTAGAGAAAAGCAGAAACCATTCAACAATTGTTGCTTCAGCCTCCAACTTTTCAGTAAGGCAAGGGGTGGGGCATACATAGCCTGTTTCTACATATTTAGGTATCAAAAGGAAATGGAAGTGTGAATTAGAAAAGTCTTTGGGCTGTG
The DNA here is from genome assembly GCF_027887165.1 of Monodelphis domestica. Lineage (NCBI taxonomy): Eukaryota > Metazoa > Chordata > Mammalia > Didelphimorphia > Didelphidae > Monodelphis > Monodelphis domestica. The sequence goes on along the minus strand of NC_077228.1, from coordinate 442,357,249 downwards.
GCAACGCACACCTGTTGTATCATGCTTTCGTGCTTGGTAAGACTTTTTAAAAGAGCAGATTCATCTTGTGGCTCTTAGGGCTTGAGGCATTTTTCTCTTGCTAACTCGGGTGGGGTGTGAGGAGGCAGCTGCAACACTAAGAAAAGGCTCCAGCATTTTCACCACATGAGAAATCTGAATTAGGAAATGTTCTTGGGGCCCCATTCATGGAATTACCAAGCTCATGGGCTTCCAGCTGTATTAGTTAAACATGGCATAATCTAAGATTCTGTTAAGATGTTTGGGGGAGGGGAAAGGAGAGCAAGTTGTCTGAGTCTGACTCAAGGGCAATCTGGTGCTTCAGCTTCAGAAGTGGAATGAGAGGAGACACTTATAGACCATCAAGAAGCTAACAAAAAAGAACCTTTATTTAGCCTGTGGCATGGAAAGTAAAATCAGCAAGGATATAGTATTGATTCTGTTGAACACAGCTTCCCTGTTTCCATGTTGGCTATGCTAGAATGCTCTCTCAGGCTAAGCCTGAAAGAGTAATTCTTGTAGTCTGGCTTTTGTACTTGGGCCTCCAGGAAGTTATATAAATGGCCTAAGCCTTAGTCCCCTGAGCCAAGTAAATCTTGAGGATATTTTCAGTTCCTCTTAAGAAAAAATTAACCTAGTCTACAAGACAGATACTTTTCCGGCCACAGGAACGATGCAAGTAGGAAAGAGATATTTGGATTCAATGGGTGAGGGCAATGAGCCATATGAATTATGAGTAATGATTGAGATAGCTGTGAAGTCTCCTCTCTGGGTTGTTCCCCAACTCATACTCTCAGATTGAGTAGCCTGAGCAATTAAAATTACCCAAGCTTTAAAGTATTCTTTGGATCAACTTGCAACTATATAGCTCACCAGTCATAGTGTTAGGTCTACCTTTCTACCCAGAGGAGACAATGAGCTCAAAGCCGATATTTGTTGAAATTGCATAGCATAAAAAGTAGCAGAGATGTTAAACTTAGGACTCACTCTCAAAAAAATACATCTTGCATAAGTAAGAAAGTTGTTACTCATAGAGAGGCACATATATAGGAAACACAGGTATATTGCAAGGTATATTCCAGGAGAACCAGCTCATTCCTCTGATGATGCAGGGCTAAAGAGCCACAAATGTTTTTATACTTTTCCTGCCAACTATGATCTCAAAGACTCCACTGGAGACGATTTTAATAGTCACTGCTTGACACTGCTTCATTGGATGCTGATGTATTCCACTCATATAGATGCTGCTTCATTACTTGACTGCAGTCATAGCTACCTCAAACTTGTGGCTCACCTGAATCCTTGTTTTCTGTTTCACGTAAGACACTACATAGGAACCAGGTGGATTGTATGTTCTTCCTTCTTCAAGGGGCAGGACACATCAAGAATTTTCTTCTTACTTTTAACAAAGAAATTCCATCTCCAGAAAAAGAATTTTGGGAGTTAGAATGCAGATCAAAGCATACTATTTTCCACACTAGTTTATTTGTTTCTTTGTTGCAGGACAGGGGTAGTTTTAGATGAATATTGTCTTACCACAGTGACCAATATGGAAATATGCTTTGCATGGATTGCTTACCATCTCTGAGAGGGGGAAGGAAAGGGGGAAAGGGGACACAATTTGAATCATTTGATTTCAGAAAACCTAACTTGAAGATTGTTATGTTATGCAATTGGAAAAAATAAAATATATTTGAATCAAAAAATAAAAATAAAATATTTAATAAACAAAAGGAATTTTCTTCCTTAAAACAGGGATTCTTTACCTGGGTCCATGAACTAGTTTTAAAAATATTTTGATAACTGGATTTCAACACAATGGATAGAGCACTGGGCCTGAAATCATAAAGACGTGAGCCAAATTTGGCCTCAGACACTAGCTGTGTTTGCTTCAGTTTCCTCAACTGTAAAATGAAGATAATAATAGCACCTACCTCCCAGGGTTGCTTCAAGGATCAAATGAGATACTTTTTTAAAAACACAACATATTGCCTGGAACATTATGGGAGTTATATAAATTCTAACTATTATTATTATTAATTAGTTTCCTTTTATTCGTATATGTTTTATGCATTTAAAAACATTATTCTCAGAACAGGTCCTCGGGCTTGACCTGACTGATAAAAGAGTCCATACTCAAATGTTACAAAAATGTTAAGAATTCCTGCTCGAAAAGATCTAATACTTGAAATACTTGGAACTCTCAACTTAAGGAACTCTTGAACTTGGAATTAGCTGTTAGATCATTCTTCAGTCTGGTTCTCCTCTGGAAATATCCTTTTTTTGCCTCTGCACAAAGAATTCAGATTCCTCCCTCTTCTGCGTTGAAAATTATAGTTCAGTTCTCTCAGGCTTTCTGTAAGGGCATGTCTCCTACAGCCATGTATTTCTACTGTAAGCATCCATTGACAATGTAATGGGAGAAGGAAGAAGAGAGAAATCTCCTTTCCCTTTTCCCTACCCCACCTAGCAGGTTGCTAAATTCTCCAAGAGACACAAGAGGCATCTGAGAGGCAAACTCCTGACTCTTGCTTTTTTAAATCATAAAAGGATAGCCAGTCCTTCAGACAACCAATTGGTAAATATTCTCCATGTCATGTCAGTTGTCTTCATTCAATGGTGAAAGCCTTACAATTGCTCAAGCTTATTGAAGAACTTCATTTTGGTCAGTGTTTTGCAATGGACCATATTGTAGAATTGTTTAGGATTATTTAAGAAAATTCCTAAATACCACATATATATATATATATATATATATATATATATATATATATATATATATATATATATATATAAACACTCCTAGACTCCAGAAACCCAAGGAAATTTATAGAAGATGAAAGTACTGGGAAGCTATCTGGTATAAGTAGTGTAAATGAGCTCCTACCTCAAGGATATAGAAATTCGGGTCTCAAGTCCAACTGAGAGAGCTGATACAACTCAAGTATAGAGTGTCCCCAGAATATAATACTCTGAGAAACTACTACAGACATACACCCAAGAGTTAGGTGAAACAAATATTTAATAAGGGAGTGTTTACTAGCAATTTTGGTGCCCCGGGCAATCATCATGAAATGTACCAAAAGGAAGCATAAAAAGTGCCCTAAAAATTAAACTTTTTAAAGACAATCATAGTTGAGGGAAGAGGTGACCTTAAGGAGATGCCTTGGAAGCCAGGGCACAATGCACTATCACACCAGAGATCCAGGAAAATTGAAAAACAACCACTGAAGAAGCTGATGTTGAAGGAAGAAGCAGGGCTTCGTTGGGAAAGTGCCAGCTTGGAAAGACCCCTACCACCCACCTCTGCCAGCAAGCTAACTTTCACCTTCATTGTAACATAAGTGACTTTCATGCAACTACTTGATCCAAATATGTTAGATTCCTTGGCTAACAATTCCAGATGGTTAGAGTAAGTTAGTTGGCAGTTGCTGAAATTCCCAATGGCCCTTCACTGGATCCCCAGGCATGGTCATACAACAAGGTCAAGGACCATAGAAAAGAATCACTAGGCAGTTCTTTGTTTGAAAAAGATTTGGAAGTTTTAGTAGACTACAAACTCAACATGAGTCAGCAAAGTGATATGGAAGCCAAAAAAGCTAAAGCTAATGAGATCTTGGGATGCATTAAGAGAAGCAAAGCTTCCAGGAATAAGGTGATTGTCTCTCTGGATCCTGCCTTGGTCAAACCACATCTGGAGTAGTACAGTTCTGGGCACTGTGTTTAATAAGAACATTAATAAGCTGGAGAGCATCCAGAGGAAGGCAACAAGGATAGTGAAAGGCCTTGAGTTTGTCAATTGACAAATTAAAGTAAAAGAACTCAAAAAGTATAGCTCATGGAAAAGAAGATTTGGGAGAGACATATAGTTGTCTTCAATTACTTGATGAGCTATCATGTAAAAGAATGAGATTGTTTTGTTTGGTCCCAGAAGACAGACCAGGAGCAATAGGTGAAAACTACAAAGGCAAATTTTGGTTTGATGTTATGAAAAGATGTACAAAAGTGAATGTGCTGCCTCTAGATGTGATGGATTGACTCTGATTGGGGGGTCTTTAAGCAGAGATTGACCACTTATTAGGTGAGTTATGCAAAGAATTCCTTTTCTGATGTGGAGTGGATTAAATGGTCACTGAAATCCCTTCCAGCTCTGAAATTTTGAGCTCTTGTGATTTTATGATTCTGTTATTTGCAGGCAGATATGATTTTGCAACGTCATACTTCAAATCATACCTCAACAATTTCCACCTACTCTGCTCATGCCTTTGAAGTAGTTAAAAGAAAAGCCTACCAACAGGAACAAAAATCAGGAGATAATCTACACAAATGTTTAATTTATCCTGAAATAAGCAAGTTGACTCTGCTGACCTGCCTTATGTAGAGATACTGATTATATTATTGTAAAACACTTGGAAAATTTGATTTGTTGTGTTTTTCTGAACTTCTTTTTCCCTCTCCAGTATTCTTTAATACAAGATATGGTTCTCTGGGAAGGGGAAATATATTTGAAAAAGAAGGTGACAAAAAAAATACCAACAAATTATTTTTTAAAAAGAAAACATAGGGGCAGCTACGTGGCTTGGAGGGTAGAGAGATAGGAAGTCCTAGGTTCAAATTTGGCCTCAGAAACTTCCTAGCTGTGCGACCCTGGACAAGTCACTTAACCTCAATTGCCTATCCCTTACCACTCTTCTGTCTTGGAAGCAATACTTAGTATAGATTCTAAGATAGTAAGGGCTTAAAAAGACAAGAAAGAAAATATGAAGGCAATAATTTTAAAGGATTAGCCATATTTGAGGAATATTGGGAATTGAGGAATAATAAGGATTATTGGTTATAGAGTGGTTGTAGGATATGACTGTAGATTTCATCTAGGAGGAATATAAAAAGCTGGACTCTGCTCAGATAGATAGAGACATACATAGTTGTTATGATAGAGGGTTTTGAGAAACTTCCCTCCTCAGGGCTTCCAACTTTGAAACCAGATGTGATCTCCCAATCGGAGAAAGGAAAAGCACTACTTAAGCCAGAGAGAGAATTCCAAAGGGGTTCCTATCCTGATTACTAGCTCAATCCATCCCAATTTGCACTCACTACTTGCTGCTCTCCAGCAATCTTCATGCGTTTTCTAGCCTCCAACAAGACACTACCAGCTCCTACCCTCAGATTCTGCTTTCTCCTGATTGATGAGAGACAGAGTCCTCCATAATTATCCCCACCCAGACCCACAACTTCTGCCAGATACTCTCCAGTCATCTTCATGTCAAATATTTCTGCGTGTACTTCCTTCCCTCCTAGCTCTGGGATCAGTAACAAATTAACATTACCTTTCTTTGAGAGGACACATTCATCAAATTTCCTACAGTTTCATTCATCATTCCTGTGACTTCCCAATCCAAAACCCCTCTCCTTTTTCATTCCCCTATATATATAGATAGATAGATCTCTCCTATTAGAATAAAACCATCTTGAATGCAGATTGTCTTGATTTTTAAAATATTATTATCCTTATAATTCTGTGCAGTGTCTAATATCATGTGATAAGCACTTGGTGCTTTTTTCATTCATTTATACCAAGCCTCTCTTTATGAAATTTAATCTGAGAAAATATAGACCCACTTAGCAGTTTTAAAAAAAAAAATGGAGACCTGAAGTAGGGAATGGTTGGGAAGTATAAAGAACCTTTAGAAGCATTGAGGCCCCACTCCTCAACTGTGTAATTATTCTTCCTTTGACCTGACACACTGGAAAACCCATTGGGCCTCTGTAGCCTGATGGAGCTATCAAAACATCATTATTAAGCTCTTAAAATATATGGAGCTCTGTGCTAGGTACAATGGGAATGCAAAGATTTTAAGCGATCATCTATTTTATCCTTTTAATTTTATAAAAAAGGAAACTAAAACCTAGAGATGTGATTTTCTTAAGGTCATACAGGTGGTAAACATCATTGCCAAGATTTGAATCAGATCCTCTTACCCTAAATCCAATTTTCAATAAAATTTTCAATTTCCAGCTAGTTGTTATTGGACCCACTTTGAAGTCTCTCTCTCTCTTGGTCTTTAAGGAGAATTCAGGGTACCATAAGAATCCTTATTTGATACAGAAGATGGAGAATTGTTGGTCTTAGAGAACTGGCAACAGGGATCTTCCTCCAATCCCATCTAGTCACTGGAGAGTAAATACAGTCACACTATATGTGCCATACCTATATTCCACTGGGCTATTTAACATCCTGTTTCTCTCTCCAATTAAAAAACAAAGTCACAAAACTGTCTTTATTATGTATCTGAGTTTGAGTTCCCCAACCCACACAAAAGAAAAAGCAGCATGTGGAGGCACTGGTAGTGAATATTAACCTGTCAAAATGATGTGGAAACAGCATTCTAATAGTCACTGTGGGTGTCACCAGATTCCACATACTGGGAAATAGTTGAGTAGTTAAGACTGAAATTGTGGGATAAGGATTTTCAGAAGAAAGTGGGCCTTCCTTAAATAAGGTCCACCACTTCTGTCACTAACATTTGAAAAGTGTAAATAGAAACATATTATTATTTGCTAAAACCAACATTAGGTGTATTAGTCATGTCTCTGGGAAGAGAGCAGATCTTTGACAAAGTTTAGAGCCCAAGATAGAGAGAAATGAGTCATATAGAGGTAGCAATTAGCCTGCCAGCTTATCTGTAGGGTCATTGGCCCAGGGGACATTCCTTCTAGGAACAGAAGGACGAGCAATCATCATGTTGCATTTGTGATCTCCAGAAGTACTGGCTGGCAATATGTAGGGTTCTGTATAAACACACGAGCAGCTGTGGTTGCCCCTTTAGCTCCTTTTGCATGTGAGAACTATTCCAGTTTGAAATTCAGATTGAACTGGCATTGGTCTAACTTCCCAGAAGTCTGAAGGTTGTAAACCTTAAAATTTCGGAAATTTCCAACATTTATAAGTCTAAGAAATTTTGAGGTTTACAAGGTGCTCCATGTTTTTATGGTTGGAATGGGTGCTAATGAAGTATCATGATCCTTCAAGATGGTGATCTCAAAAGCAGTCAACAGTTTCCTTCTCTTATATTGTGTTTTTAATTTCATTGGTGGTCAAGTTATACTTGTACAGAACCAGGGCATAAAGATAAGGCAGGGTGGCCCATGAGAAGACAGCCCCAATATCGACAAATGGGTTGGGGTAAATTCAATTAAATTCAATCCACTTGACCAAGCATTTATTAAGCACCTACCCTATGCCAGGCACTATCCTAGACTCTAGGGATACACCAACAAAAACAAAACTATCCTTGCCCTCAAAGAGCTTACATTCTATTGGTGGGGAATTGGCATCAACATTAAAAAATAAAAATATATACAAAATAACTAAAGGGGGAGAGGTTATAGTATTAACAATCAAAAGGACCAAGATGAGGGTCAAAGGGTATCTGTAATCAAGATGACGAAGTGTGTCTCCTGCCTCCAGTGTCCACTGGAAAGTCTTGGAACATTTCAGCAGGTCAATGAGAAGCATTTTTACAGGGGGAAAATGTGGAAGGAATGGCAAAAACACCAAAACTAGAAAAACCATTACAGTTTTTTTTTTATATATGTCAGGGATATTCAGCAGCTATACTACACCTTATGGGGAAACAGACCTACTGAGAGAAGGACAGTGACATCATCAGAAACATATAAGAACACCTCTCTGGTGCCCTGGCCACATGTTTCCTGCATGTGTAACCCTACATCTGTGATATTTATGTGTGCCCATTTTGCCTATCGATAGTGTGTATATAAGTAGAAGAATGTGTCCCAGATTTATGATGGGAAGGTTCTTGTTGTTGGCTTTTATTGTTATGCTACTTCCTTAAATGTCTTTTCTATAGTCTAAATACATCCTCTGGTTCACTAGAGAAAGAATATTAAATAATACAATGGGATTTCATGTGCTATAGTTTTGCATAGATTCAGACCTACAGCATTCTTTGAACTTGGGGTAGCTAATCTGGAGGCTCCACATATGAGAAGAGAGTGTCCGATTACCCTCAATTTTACAGCTAACTTGTTGAAAGTACTGAATACCTTCCTCCCTCAGGACGTGTTTTTGGCCCTTGTAAAAAAAGGACCACTTTATTTTCTATAGGCAGCAGATGGCACTATGAAGTAAGGCAGGCTAAGCTGCCAATGTGCAAAGAAAATAGGGAAATTTTTCTCCTCTAAATTGCTCCCTCAAATCCTGCCACTCCCATCAGCTCACATTTATTTCTAATACAGGAGTACATGAATCCCAAATTCATATGCCAGCCTTTTATGATCCTATAGCACTTTTGTTTTAATAGATCCAAACCCCAACACCACCTTCCACTGAACCTTTTGTCTCTCTTATCTTTTCCCTATTTGTTGAGCTTGAAATAAAATACACACATACAGTTAATGTGTCTGAAGTCCAAAAGGGTTTCATAGTTGAGTAAATAAGTTCTATATTGAAAGCAACAGGAGCAGACCAGCTAGCACAGAAACAAACAGCTAGCACACCTGGACAGCCAGAAAAGAGAAAAAGTGACCTTGCTAGGAAAGAGAAAGAACACCCAGAGCAGTCCCACCCATTGGACTGTCTCTCCCTACCCCAGGGCTATGGATCCTGGATTCTGTTGCTTTCTCTCTCACTATATCACAATATAGGATCAGGCCAAATTTCCAGATAAGCATTTCTCATAGCTTAACTCTTTACATCTGCTTACTCTCATTTGAGATCTCTAGTCCTTTTTTCCTGCTTGGGAGTAAAAGTCAATCCCTCCCCTCAAGACTCTCAATCCCTAAGCAGATTGTATTTTCCATGTTATGGAAAAGCTATCAACCAAATCCCCTTAGTCTTATTGAAGATTGTAAGCTAATTCCAGGCAGTTCAAGGTAACAAAAAAGACACCAACTTGAATAATTGGATTTTGAAAGATGCTAAGATATTCCCAATGATGAGCTTTTGAGAGCATGGTAGAAAAGTCAGAGAATCCTTTGAGCAGATACCATAGGGAAAAGTGGATTTAGAGTTAGAGAACCTCAGGTCACTACTTACTACCTATGTAACCTTAGGAAACTCAATTCACCTTTCTTTGTTGTAGCTTCCTCATCTATAAAATGAAGGGGTTGGACTACATGACTTCTAAGGTCCCTTCCAGCTCTAAATCTATGCTCTTGGTGCTCCCTTTTACTTCTGATATTATCGATTTCTACCCATTCACTGAGTATTACTTAGGCATAAGAATTTTCTACCAGGATTGTTCTAACAAAGAGTTAAGAAATATATATGAAAGCAACCAGTATTCACATTCCTTCACATCAATATTTGTCCTTCCAGTAACATTTTTATTCTCTTAACTGTTATATGTAGTAGAGGAAAAGATGAGGCTGTTCTCTGACATTAAATGATATTATCATTCAGATGTGTTGCCTACAGTAATATGACTTAACCTGTTGCCATTCCTTTTAAAAATTTAATTTGCCAAATTATTACACCTGCCCCCAACACCTTTTAAAAGTTCCACCTCTCCTTTAAGCATCTTAATAAATATATTAAATCCTTCCTTACCTTGCTCCCCATATAAGAGAAACTATAGGAGAGCCATGTTGTCAAACCTATGACACATATGCCAGAGGGGGCTGCTCTCCTCCCACTATCCACCCACCTGAGGACCTTTCTCTCATCACCCACTCCTCTGCAGAGTAGCCCAATGGTAATGCTTCCTCCCTCCCCTGTCTGAGGTAAGGCAGGGGCCTCACATGTGGAATAAGGGTTGTAGTTTGGGCAGTTGGTCTCTAAAAGGTTCACCATCACTGTCCTAGAGTGAGAGACATGCCTGGATAGAGAAAAAGCATTGTCTAAGCCAGGATCCCAGGAAGTAAACAGAAAACCAGGCCAAAGTCAAAATCACAAAAGGGGACAATCAAGAGAGTGAGGCATAAAGTTATGAACTGAGTTTAAAGAAACAGGACCAACACCAAGAGGAGGTTGGCATGGATAGAGATCAGGAAGAAAAAAAAACCTATGGAGGAGAAGCAGCACAGAGTGCTTATGGTTTGTCTTACACAAAGAATCAGGTTGGACAGTACCCTTTGTATGAGAGTGGCCCACTAATCCTGTGGGACTATTGTCAGAAAAGCATTTTTAAAGCCTTTAAATGTTATAAAATGTGAGTTATTATCAACTATGCCCCTCTATAGGATCATGGGATTTAAAGCTGGAAAAGAGCTTAGGAATCATCTAGTTCAAACCCCTCATTTTACCAATGAAGATACCTAATTCAAAAATGAGGGTGCTTTTCCTAAGGTCCCACAGAATATGAAGTCAAGCCACAAATCAAATGGAGATCTGAATTCAGTTCCTGGACCAGCCTGCTTGACTATATATGCCCACCTGTGAGCTCGCATTCACAATCACAGGCTTCTGTTGCACAGAAAGATCACTGGAAAACAGCTATTTTAATTGTTTTCCATATCTGGGCTCTTGTTCTCCTTGACATAAATAAAATCATGCTTTATATCTCCTACGGGCTTGTGAAATATTTATAATTTAATTATGGGGTAGCAGTTATAGTAACTTCCTCTTTCCCAAGGGTTTTCTCCAGTCGCTGTGGTTATAGATGTTAGAAAAGATGGGGTGTAGTTTGGGAATATTGTCTGTGGATTATTGCATCATAATTGTCTGCTCACTCAATGCAGAACATGTGGATTTCCAGGCTTCAGGGACAAGTATGCAAAGGAAAAACAGGAAAAGCCTGCCAATCATTGAATAGATCTTTCTGCACTTATAAATGAGGGAAGAAACATATCTCCTAACTTTCTCAATTCACATTGTAGAAATGGATAAATCTTTTTTGTTGAAGGCAGAAACAGCAGCATTCACAAGAATTCCAGGTTGTTGTTTTTTTAATTAGCTCCCTTCCTGGCCTAGCAGTACCAAACTGGACTATAAAGTGCTAATCATCAAAACAGTCTGGTACTGGCTAAGAAATAGAATGGTAGATCAATGGGATAAATAGAAATAACAATACACAGAAGTAAATGACCTTAGCAACCTAGTCTTTGAGAGACCCAAAGACCCCAATTTTTGGAATTAGAACTCAGTGTTTAACAAAAACTGCTGGGAAAATTGGAAAACAGCATGACAGAAACTAATGATAGACCAATATATCACCCCCTATACCAAGATACGGTCAAAATGGGGGACAACGGGGTAGCTCAGTGGATTGAGAGCCAGGCCTAGAGACGGGAGGTCCTAGGTTCAAATCTGGCTTCAGACACTGCCTAGCTGTGTGAACCTGGGCAAGTCACTTAACCCCCATTGCCTAGCCTTTACCACTCTTCTGCCTTGGAACCAATACACAGTATTGCTTCCAAGAAGAAAGGTAAGGGTTTAAAAAAAATTAAAAAAGGTCAAAATGGGTATTTGATTTAGATATAAAGAGTGATACCATAACTAAATTAGGGGGATATGAATAGTTTACCAGGCAGATCTCTGGAGAAGGGAAGATTTTATGACCAAACAAGAGATAGCATTATAAAATGTAAAATAAATACTTTTGATTATATTAAATTAAAAGGCTATTTTTCAAACAAAACTAATATAACCAAATTAGAGGGGAAACAACAAACTTGGGAAAAAATTTTATAATAAATTTCCAATAAAGGTCTAATTTCTCAAATCTATAGAGAACTAAGTGAAATAAAAATACAAGCCATTCTCCAGTTGATAAATGGTCAAAAGATATGAACAAGCAATTTTAGATGAAGAAATCATAGCTATCAATAAACATATGAAAAAATACTCTCTAGTAGAGAAATACAAATTAAAACTGAGGTACCACTTCACACCTATCAGATCAGCCACTCTGAATGTGATAAATTTGGAGAGAATGTGCCAGAATTGGGACACACTAATTAGCATTGTTGATGAAGTTGAGAAATGTTCAACCATTCAGGAGGGCACTTTGGAACTATGCCCAAAGGGATATAAAACTCAGCATATCCTTTGATCCAGTAATACCACTGCTGGTTCTGTATCCTAAAGAGGTAACAAAAAAGGGGAAAGGACCTACTTGTACAAAAATGTTTATAGCATCTCTTTTTGTTGTGGCAAAGAATTGGAAATCGTCCATCAACTGGGGAATGGCTGAACAAATTGTAGTGCCCGTTGGATAGAACATAATTGTGCTACAAAAAATGATAAACAAGATGACTTCAGGAAAACCTGAAAATATCCATTTGAATTGATGCAGAGCAAAATAAGCAGAACTGGAAGAACATTGTACACAGTAGCAGCAGTATTGTACAATGATCAACTGTGGTTACTCTCAGCAATACAATGATTTGGGACAGTCCTGAAAGACTTATGATAAGTGATGCTATCCACCTCCAGAGAAAAAACTGTTGGAGTCAGATGGGCACAGATCAAAGCATACTATCTTTCACATCAGTGTATTTACAGTTTAATTTGGGGATTTGGGTTTTGTATGAGTGTGCTCTTACAATAATGACCAATATGGAAGTGTGTTTTGCATAATAATAAAAATAAAAATATTTGAAACTAAATAAATAATAAAAATAAAATAAAAGTAACCGCCTCTCAAAAGAAAATAATTCTAAGTCTGTCCTTGAGGTTTCATTCCATTATTCAAGCAGGAAGTGACATTAACTTAAGAGTATGTTGAAGAAAAAGAGTAGGGCAGGAGAGTGTTGCATTTTTGCCATTCTACTTGATGAAATGACAATATATAAGAGAAAGGTGATAGAGTCAACAAAGTGTTAAGATTTTAAAGGAAATGTAAAGAAGTGCTTATACTGTTACTGCTTTAGGAAGAGTGATAATCTTTACTCACCCTTATAGAATTTAGGGCTGCTAGCCATTGTCTGGCTGACTGATCTGTTAAGCCTCAGAATACATTAAAATTTAGGAGACACTTTTGAAGAAAGCAAACTCAGACAGTGAAAAAAATGGGAGAGTGACAAGGATGGGATTCCCCATTTGCTTCTCCTTCCCCCAAATCAATGGTGTTTTGCCTTGGAAATACTTGCCAAGAATAGACCACAAAAGCCCAGGTGCAGGAGGATCTCTGTGCATCATGAGTTAGCCTGGCTGTCAGGGTTTGAGTTGTACAGAAGAACAGGCTCAGGGACCAAAACGGAACATCCTGTCCAATAGAGAAACACTGAACCCAGAAGGGAAAAGAGAAGGCATCAAGAGCCTAGCAGCATTAAAGGTTAAATATGTTCCTTTCTTAGCATTATACTCTAAATGTATGCCCACTCTTCCCACTGCTGCTGTGCATATTTATGGCAGAGTACTCTCAGGTTTATGAGGGAAGTTTTTGTTATTGTTCATGCTGTGCCATTTTAGTAATTGACTTTGTTTTGAACTAATTATGTCAACTGGCTGACTATTGAAGTCATTATTAAAACCATTCGTGGGTGCTCATGAGTGTGAACCACAGAATACTTTGAACCTGGGATAGTCAGCCCTCAAAGGACTCAACCTACAAATTCTAGTTTGGACAATATCCCAGAGGGGACACCACATTTACAAAATATGTTTAACATTTTTTTCCGACTAATTATTAACATTAATCAAAAACTGAGAGGGAGGACCAGCATTTAAGGAAACAAAATGGAGTTCAAAATGACCCTGAAAAGAAGAGAAATGTTATGCAATAAGGTAAGAATAATTCATTTGGAGGGGAGAGCAGATGAACTTTATAGATATAAGACAGCAAATGAACAAGTAAGTCAGAAAAAAGATCATTCTTGAATATACAAGCACATTCCCATTTGATAATAGTAATTGGTTCTTTTAAAACACATTAATGAGCAGACTAATGTTATATAAGGATGATTAGCTGAAAAATATCATAGTAGTTTTCATATTACCATATTTTAGTAAGAATGCTATTGTAAAATGATGCAAATTGGATCAATGACAGGTATCTCTTCAGATATCTCTTTAGTACCACTGATAGATCTTAAGATATTTAAATACATATAGAAGGTGGTTGACCATGGATTAATAACTAATTAATTAATTGTAATAGTAAAGTGAAATTATTACTGATCCACTGAATCAACAATGAATTGTTATAAATCTCAGAAAATTGAACATAGTGGAACTAGCAAGTAATCATATGGGTTAATTAGCATATGATTTACTTCTAATGAAGCTGGAGAATGGAGGAAACTATACAAAGATTTTGTTCATATTAGTTTATGGAAAAATTATCTTTGAAAAGCACCATTACCAAGTTTAGTGGGGGATTGATAAAGGACTGAAGGCTATTCAGAAGAGCAAATGAATAATATAGATAATAAGGAAAAACACATCACCACAAAGCAGCATCACAAAAACCCCTCTTCAAATAGAGGAGGTTGATTATCCCAGACGCAGTGGAACACTCATGGAAAAAATAGTAGCATAACAGAATTATAAGCAAAATTTAAGAGAACATTTTATGTAAAATGGAGTAAGTAAAATGGAGTTCTCTAAGGAGTTCACCAGGTTTTTAACTAAAGCTGCTTTATTTCTACAATTCTTCTGTTTCCCCATGCTATAACCAGAGTTTGGCTCCAGCCCATAGGAGCTTATCTGGTATAAAATATGTATGAATCAATGAATGAGTGTATGTTACTATATGATTGCAAGTTATTTTGTGTGTGTGTGTACGTGGAGTAGGGGCCATTTCCTTATGTATAAATCATGCTCAGTTGTACCCTTACCAGTTCCAATTGACCTTTAGGTCTAGTTCCATGGACAATTCATTAGTGAAAGGTTAATTATTCTTACAGCTGAATGTGAATGTCCTGCTCTGTTAGAGAGAGAGAGAGAGAGAGAATTAACAGTGGGTATGACTGATTCTTTTAGCTGATTACAAGTTATTTCCTTTGTGTTATCAGTCACCTTCATACAATGATAGAGCCCCTAATAATCCTCTCAAGCTGACAGAAGAATGCTTCATGTATTGTTCTGAGGTTGTGGGGAAATTCTTTAACACTTTCTTCATACTTAAAAAAATTTTTTTTCTAGCACTTCTTTAACTATCTCAGCTGAAGTGGAATGGGAAACTCCCATCTCCTCTGCTTCCTCCTCAAATAAATGTTTGCAATTCCAAGCAAATCACCTGGAGTATTTTTGGCAAAGTCCACAGCTCCAAGTTTTGGATAGACTCAATTGATACAGAGAGGTTCAAGCATTGTTCATTTGAGTGCCAGAGCTTTGTACAAAAGACGCTCAGAAAAGTCCATATGGAACTGTTCACAAATAATCTGGAAATTTATATTCTTCCATACTCCCAAGCACATGGTGTTACAACTTAACAAACAGATGTCATTTTACAAAGTTCTCATAGGTTATTGCCTCTCTGGGGCATTTCAAAAGCCTTTCCCAAACTAAAGACAATGATATAAAGAAAAAGTGTAAAGAAAAACAGTGTAGCATTGAAAAACACCCTAGGGATTACAGCAGTTAGGGAACTGATCATCTTTCTGTTTATACTCAAACATGTGGTTTGGACCAGATTCAGTCCTAGAGAACATGCCTCTACTTAAGGGAATAAAGCACCCTTTTCTAACACTCTTTGGCCATTCACAACCCCCCATTTTGGTGAATCGAAAAGGATGATTTTCATTTATATCTTCAATTATGGCTCACAGATCAAAAATTTCCCCAAAATGAGGGAGTACAAAGGTATAATACAAATCAGATACTGAACAAATAATTTATTCTCACAAAACAAAAGAGGAGCTAACACCAAAAAAAAAACCCCAAACATGTTTAAATTTAACCAGAACTTACTAACTTAATTAACTTGGTATTTAATTAATTTACTTAACAGGACTTAGTAACTTAATTTATAACTATTATTACAATCTTCTTAGGGCTAATATTTCAAGTTCATCAGAATATAGAGCAGTTTGCTAAACTACTAATTAGTCATTTTATGTTTCACCTCAACTCAGTGCTGTCTGATCAAAGTGAAATAATATAAAGTAGGGTTTCTTTACCTAGAGTTCATTAACCTCTATCCTATCATTTGCCCCCAAGGGGTCAGTGAAGTTGGATGTCGGGAATATAACATCTTTCTTTTAGCAAGCTTCTAACTAAAATTTAACATTTCCTTCAAATATTTTTTTTAATTCTGAAAATTATTCTATAAGCTTCACCAGATTGTCAAAGGGGTCCATGACACCCAAAGAAGTTAAGAGCCACTTGTATATAGTTAAAAGAGAATGAGCCCCAGGACAGAGCTTCAGTGGACATCTAGCATTAGTGGCCATGACATGGATGAAGAACTAGCAGAGAAGACAGAGAAGGAATGATTAGAGGGATAGATTGAGAATCAGGAGAAAGTCATTTCATTAAAACCTAGAGAGGAGAGATGATCCAGGAAGAGAGGGTGATCAATAGTGCCACATATTGCAGAGATATCAAAAAGGATTAAGACTGAGACATTCATTTTGATATAATCAAGTGGTAATTGGAGCTGAATGTAGCTCAGGAGAAAAAGTATGGCTGGATATACATGTAACCCTGGTCTTAAGCCAATTTGCATAAGGTTCACTTCCTTGATAAAGACCAATTGAATGCTCCCTTTTTGTGTAAGGGGCAGGATTGGTGAGAGCTTGGGAGAGAAAAGGTCTTAACATTACATTCTGGTATGGGAATCACCTTTGTAAAACATGAAAGAACCAGAAAAGGTTTACAGTATAAATGAGATCATGAATCAAAATGAATGGGTTGGATTAGATGACCTCAGAGGTTTCTTCTAACTCTAGATCTGGCATCCTATGATCCCAAGTAAATAGTATTATATGTGTGTTCATATAACTTAGACTTAACCCTACAAGGACTTTTAGAGATTGTCTAATCCAAACACCTTCATTCTGCAAATGACAAAATTTGGTCCCAGAGAAAAAAGTGACTTGTCAATGTAACTCGGATAGTAAGTAGCCAGGTCAGGATTCAAATCCAGACCCAGTTCTCTTCCCACTTATACACTTTGTGCATGTGTCTGGGTAGGCATGTTTTAGGAGTGATGAAGCTTCTTAATTAAAATATTCTTAACTAATGAGTCTATTGATGTTTTTTTCATAATCCTTTCCATCTCCAGTAGTGTAGTATAGCATTTGCCAATTTGGGGACTTGTTCATTTGGCAAAAACATTCCTTTCCATCTCCAGTAGTGTAGTATAGCATTTGCCAATTTGGGGACTTGTTCATTTGGCAAAAACATGTAGATTGCATAAAATGTGTAGAAATTTTGTAATTATGAAACCACAAAAATAGTTACGTGACATCTAAAAATGTAACTGGAGAGGTTGGGGAGGAAACAATACTAGGACATCTAGCTGGGCCCCATGCACCCCTCCATGGAGCAATGCCCTCAAATGCCTCAATGTGGTCACATCCCTGGGTAATCCACCACTCTATGTTCAACAATACTTAGCACACTTCTATGTATATTGGGAAAACTCCTAAACTGGGATTAATATTGAATGGGTAAGTGAATGGAGAACAAATATTGAACTCATTGGCTTTTCTGCAGAGAATGAAAAGGAAGACATTCCATCACAAGGTATTTAAAATAAGCATTTGGAAGAATTTCTTGACTGTTGTAAATTGGATTTTTGGGATAATCTCTTGTGTTAGATCTATTACAGAGCTGAGGATACCAATCCAAAGTATTAAATGAGTTTTTTCTTTGTGTAGAAAAAGGAATTTGGCCAATCTACAAATATTTGTTGAATCTACTCAATTCCACACTGTGTTAAGCACTCTCAAGAAATAAAGGATGAAGCATGTTCTTTGCCCTGAAAGAATTAAGTTGGAGAGACAAGTTCAACCCCTGTGAAACAATCAAAGAACAATGAGATGTAGTCTATAATTATTTTTAGAATGACAACACCCTCTTCTTGTTTTTTTTAGATTCATGATTCCTTCCTCTTCCCTCTCCACCCTCAAACATTAATACTGTCTTTTATTTAATTGAACTGAAATTAATTTCATCTTGAGAATTTCACAACATCCCATACAATAATTGGAGATACTGTGAAGTGCTTTTAGACAGAACTGTCAATTTATTAAACTCAAGTACAAGCTATAAGCATGGCTAGAACTCAGTTTGTCTGAAAATATCAGGGGGGTGGAGGTGGTAAAAAATTGCATGTGTAATATGAGACAACAGTGTGAATTGGGAGCCAGAAGATCTAATGTAATTCTGGACTACATTTAGAGAAACATAATTTACAAGAATAAGGATATAATAATTCTGCTGCACTCTAGGCTGGTCAGATCGTATCTAGGGTATTGTGCCCAATTCTGGGAACCACATTGTAGAGATCTTTACCTTGATGCTGACAAATTTTATTGAGGATATGGTATAGCACTAGTCAAATGTAAGTTGAATTCCAGTTCTCTGAAGTCACTTCTAAGCCCAAGATTCTATGATTTAATAATAATAATAGCTGGCATTTATATAGCACTTGAAAGCATTTAAAAATATTATCTCATCTGATCTTCATAACAACCATAGTAGGGAGGTACTATTATTATCCTCATTTTTGAAAATGAGAAAATGATACAGTGGTTAGGTTACTTGCCCTTGGGCAAGTTTTATAAGCTAGCAAGGGTCTGAGGCAGAATTTGAACTCAAGTCCACTTGACTCTGATCCACTATCCACTGTGCTGCCTAGCTAATTCTAAACCCACCTGACTAAACCTCTGATCTCTAAATATAAATCTCACTGATCTCTAGATGGTATGAGACCCAGGTGGCTCTCTAAACCTGTTTAATTCTCTCTTTAAGATTAAGATTAAGATACCTGATTCCTAATCATTTTTCTTCCTTCTCTTATTGTATTTTTAGATTGAATGTCTTTTTACAAACTGATTACAGCCAACTTTCATCTTTATAATCCTGGGTGTGAAATTAATGGACCATCATTCACATACTGGTTGATCTTGTTCCTGAATATTGCTAGCCAATCAGATTACAAATTTCTTCCCTCATGGAGGAATCACTTACTTTACTGTGAAGGATATTTGTTTCAATAATCTTTTTTTTTTTAACCCTTACCTTCTGTCTTGGAATCACTACTGTGTATTGGTTCCAAGGCAGAGGAGTAGTAAGGGCTAGGTAATGGGGGTTAAGTGACTTGCCCAGGGTCACACAGTTGGGAAATGTCTGAGGCCAGATTTGAAGTCAGGACCTCCCATCTCTAGACCTGGCTGTCAATCCGCTGTACCCAGCTGCCCTGCAATAATCTTTGTTACTGTTATGTATGGAATTTTTTGGTGGGGGAGCAGTTTTTTAGTTCCTTTCTAATATAGACAGAATGGTGTCCAAACTCATCTATTCTTAAGCTAAATTTAAATTGACCTGGCTTGGTCTATGTTTCTCCCCAGACTCTTTTGTCTCAATAGCTAGCTGCATGAGAGCTTTAAAATCAAATTGTTGACTTTCATTTCAAAGCATCATTCATCAAGTTAAACAGGTAAACAAGTTCCAGGAAGGCCCCAAAGGTGAGGTACTTTTTGGAGAGTGGTATCAGCTAGAATATCCAACTGCCACACCCCAAATATCTGTTAAATTTTTAGAGACGAAGTTTAGGACAATAGAGACACTATCCCTCAAGTGAATACAACTTATTAGTAATAATAAGAAGTTATTGTTATAAGTAATATATAATTATATGTCTAAATTGATAAATACACACGTTGTAAGCATATCATTATAAAAGAACATAATTATATGGTTAATCAACATAAGTAAAAATTATTATTAATACTTTAAGAAAGAGTTTATAAGTTTATACTTACCAGGTTAGCTCCTTCTCACCAAATTCTGGTTACACAAATAGCCAATAGTGAATAAACACACTGATCCAAGCAAAAAGTAAACAGAAATTGAAACTGTTTCATAGATTAGCCAACAAACCAAAGGATACACAAGAGTAAACAGGCTCTTCATCTAGGAAGAAGAAGAGAACTGGACTCAAGTAAATTCCTTCAAGAAGGGAAAATCTTATCCAAAGGAAAACCATTTTGGCAGTATCTCGGATTTCAGACAAGACCAGACATGATGGGGTCAGTCTCCCATATACATCTGCCATTCCCAAGTCCCTCTCTTCTCCCTGGAGTATCCTCTGTCCCAGTTTTTCTTCCAAGAGTGTCTCCAAGGAATGTTTTTAGAACCAGTTCAGTACCTGCTTAGTGTTACAGTCAACATTGTCTCCACCAGTCAGGAGTCATAGCCCTGATTTCCTTCATAGCAGCACACAAACTGTCACAGATTTGTGTGGGAGCCAGTGTTAGAAAGAAAGAGTGTTGCCATTGCTATCCTAACCCAGTAAAAGAAGTAATCCAATGCAACCAAAAGTTTACCTCTGATGCTCACAAAAGAGAATCCTTTTCACTACAGCTTCCTAAACAATAAACAAACAAATAACAAAGATATCTTACCCTTTCTTACACATTTGTAAAATCTGGTCTGGGCTCATCTGAGCCTGTGTGAGACTCTTCCAGGTTAACAGAGAATGGGACATCCAAGCACTTTGGCCAGCAGATCTTTTGGTTAGCCCCAAACGCATCTAAGAGCTGCAGTTGTAACTATGTATTGCCGTCATCCATCACATCTCCTTCCACATTTCTTTTTCTGTATTAGTCCTATTAATTGATCTCTGAGTCCTTTTCTCATCAGTACTCTTCAGTAATCTATTTTCTAATTCAGTAATCCATTGTGCTAGTTAAGTGCCTTTCATCCATTCAGGAGCCTTGGACAATTTTTGTCAAAAAACAATTTCAGTCATTTCTCATTCAAATGCCTTATCCCAACTGTTTCCTAATTCTTTGTATTTGGAGGTTAGGGACGGAAGCTAATTTAGCTTACTTATGGGCTGATAAGTAGATTGAATTTCTGGTGTACTCTAGGAGAGCAGATCAAGTTTTGAATCCTAGTAAGATGTGTATGTATGTAGTAACAGTTACAACAGCAACAATGATATCTCTGACAGTAATATTGTACTTTCAGATTTGCAAAGATTATCCTCTGGTTTGATTCTCCCAATAGCTGTTATGGGGTGGCTGAAACTGGTGGCTCCCTTGTGCTCAGGAGCTCTGAGTTACAGGTAGCTAAACCAATCCAGTATCTTCATATAAGCATGGCACCAACAGAGTAAACTCTCCGGAGCAATGAGCCAGCAGGCTGCTTAAGCCAGTTGGTCCAGGTGAGAAATGGAATGGGTCAAATCTTCTGAAGCTGTGAGACCGAGTGGGCTCATGAGTAGCTGATGTACCTCCATATGAAGAAAGATAGGAAGATTCAGTCTGGGGGGGGGGGGGGGGAGAGCAAACCTCTGTGAGATAAATACTATTATTATCTCCATCTTAGCCCCACAGAAAACTGAGAGATTAAGAGTTTTGTCTATAGTCACATAGCAGTACATAGGCAGGGCTTTAACATAGTTTTAGGTTTGAACAATAAAGATAAGAATAACTTAAATACTTATAAATGAAAATGAGGAAAATAATGATATTCTACCATTTACCCAGTATAGGTATGAAATTGTCTTCCAAGTGGGGACAGAGTAATCAAATTTCACTCTAGGATGAATCTCTATTTCTTTCCTCATCTATCTATTCCAATTAAAATCCTCTCATCTTCCTTTTTCTTTATTATTTTTCTTTTCTACTATCCCCATATCTGGAATGTCTGAAGAGATTGGATCTCACCAAGCATACACCAAACTTTCATAGGCTGACAGCTCTCTTTAAAGCTAATAAGTAAATTGCCATTATAACAAGGAACCCCAGGGATCTCTTCAGAATCATTATAAATAGGACCTCTCATGTCAATCAAAAATAGTTCTTCAGGGGGCAGCTGGGTGGTTCAGTGGATAGGGAGCCAAGTCTAGAAACTGGAGGTCCTAGGTTCAAATATGGCCTCTGATACTTTCTAGCGGTGTGGCCCTAGGTAAGTCACTTAACCCCAATTGTCTAATCCGTACCACACTTCTGCCTTGGACTGATACTTAGTATTGATTCTAAGACAGAAGTTAAGGGTTTTAGAAAATAGTTCTTATTCTGCAATAATAGTATTATGATTTTTATGAAGTTTTAAGGTTTGCAAGGTACTCTCCTTACAAGAGCTCTCTGAGGCAATTCATACAAGTATTATTTATTCTCATTTTATAGATGAGAACAGAAGGCTCAGAGAGGACAAGAGAGTTACCATAGATTTGCAACTGGTAAGTGTTAGAGGTAGAATTCAAACACAGAACAGGTCAAATCAAGCTAAGTCAACAAGTAAATATTAAGTGCCCACTACATACCAGGTACGCTGAGGTCTTCTAACTCCAAGGGAATTCTTATTTCTAGAATACATACAATTGGACAGAA
Source organism: Monodelphis domestica (assembly GCF_027887165.1). Taxonomy (NCBI): domain Eukaryota; kingdom Metazoa; phylum Chordata; class Mammalia; order Didelphimorphia; family Didelphidae; genus Monodelphis; species Monodelphis domestica. The sequence continues at coordinate 442,334,815 of NC_077228.1, read as the reverse complement.
CATTATAAAACCATTCATAGACCACAAGGTGGCAGAATGATAACACTCTACCACATCTTTGTTATCTCCATTGCTATTAATAAATTATCCACACTCACCTCCCCATCCCCACCCCATGTCCTTAGAGCACAACCTTTAATAATATCCAAGCTCTCTCTGCTATCTACGACTCCAAATTCATCCTTTCCTCCCTTAACTGTGCATGAAGGTGGCGCAGTAGGTAGGACCTGGCATCAGGAGGTCCTGAACTGAAATATGACCTCAGACACTTACTAGCTGTGTGAGCCTGGATAAGTCACTTAACCCTATTTGCCTCAGTTTTCTGGGCCTTAAAATGAGTTGGAGAACGAAATGGCAAACCATTCCAGTATCTTTGCCAAGAGTCAGACATGACTGAACAACAACAAAACTATTTTATCAAAAAACAATAGGCATGAGTCAGTTAATAAGCATTAATTTTGCAGCTAGCCTACTATAGGGTAAGAATTGGGGTAAAGAGAGAAATATACAAAGAAGCCTTTAAGAAGCTGCTAGTTAGGAAGAGAATCTAAACAAATGAAAAAGACTGAAGAATGCTGACATAACACCGAGTTGAGTAATATCTCAGAGTCACAGGGCTATGAGTAGACCTAGGTCATCTGCCTTCAAACTCAGTTCCCACAATGCCCCACCACAAAATGATAAAAGATTCTCCTTCTTCCCTAGCAATCCCCCACCCCTTCTGCTTTCATTTATCTTCTGGAGACCTGCCTATTTACCTATTCACTAGTGGTCTTCTTTAGAGATTAACACTAGCAGATAGGAGCTTCCTCGACCCCTCCTTAACCATTAGCTTCCCTCTTTCTCACTTCCTCTTTTTTTTTCCTCCTGTAAAATGTGGGGTGTTTGAACTAGATAAACTCCATAGTCCTTTGCAGTATCCAAATTGTATAATTTTAGATTTCATTTGTGATTTTACACCATGGCTTTAATAAGGTAATTATGTAATGTCAGATAGAAAATGCCGTCAAAAGCATAAGTAGGGCAGGACAACAAAAGCTTCTTTATCTGAGGATGCTGGATTTAGAGATCTGACAGCCCTTGAACTTTTGATAACATATATATAAATTGAACTTTACATTTACTTAGCAAGAAAAATTAATTAAATAGGAAGTTACTGGGTAGAGTCACATCCTAGCTGAGCTCCTCTGTGGACAACCTCACCTTATTCTGACTCCCTTAACCACAGGGATCTCTTCAGAAGCAGTCTGATAATGTCCTGGAGTCAGTTTAAGAAAATTAATAACCCTGATTCTAGAAAAACATATTTCAAATGGAAGTATCTTTGGTGGCAAAAATTCCGAGTTACAGCTATGGAGATCATCTAGTTCAGAGTTCTTAACTTATTTTTAGGTTATGGACTCCTTCCAAAAATTGGTGAAGCCTAGGGAATCTTTTAAAGAATAAAGTTTTCATGTGTGTAAAATAAAATATATAAGATTAAAGGCAAACAGCTTTCCTAGAAAAGTTATCAAAATTCAAAACAAAACAAATTTAGGTACTCCAGGCTAACTTCTAATGCAATCATCCCATTTCATGAGTTCCAAACTATTCTTTTCACTTTCCACCTTTAATCCTTTAATCTGGGCTCCCTTTTCTTTTAATCTATACTTGCAGACTCTAGAACCCAAGGGTTTTTTTTTTCTCTAATCTCTTGTATTTTACATAACTACTATCACAGAATTATAGGAACTTAAAATTGGAAAAGACCTGGGAAGGAATAAGGAGGACTTGGGTTCAAATCAGACACTTCCTAGTTGTGTGATCCTAGACAAGTCATTGAGCTCCATTTGTCTGATCTTTGCCTATCTGTCTTATAGTTTTTATTAAGACAGAAAATAAGGGTTATGGAAAAGAAAGGACACTGGAGATCATAGTTTTTGAGAAGAATGTAAAGTTAACTCCTTTATTTTGCATTTGAGGAAGCTGAGGCTTAGGGGGGTTAAGTAATTTATCCAAAGTCATACAGATTGTAATTGGTCATTTGAACCGAGGTCCTCTGATTTCGAGTTGTGTTCTTGCTCATGTAACCATAGATCCTTTTCTCTTCTAGTTCATCTCCTTCAGGAAACAAATATCCTTTACAAAATCCCCAACAAGCTTCTATGTTTTGAATATTTGGATTTGAAAATGATGCTGCCAAAAGAACACTGTACACAGTAATAGCAATAATGTATGATGATCCACTGTGAATGACTTAACTATTATCAGCAATGTTAGGATTCAGGACAACCCCAAAGGACGCGGGACAAAAAAGGCTGTCCACTGCCATAGGAGGACCTGACAGTCTGGATGCAGAGTGAAGCACACCATTCTTCACTTTGTTTCCTCCATGAATTTTTCTCTAGCATAAACTATATGTGTCTTCTTTTGCAAAATAATGAAGGAAATATGTATTGTATGGTAACATATATACAAGCTATATCCTATTACCTGCCATCTTAGGGAGAGGGAAGGGTGGGAAAGAGGAAGAGAACACGGATCACAAAATGTCAGAAAACTATCATTAAAAATTGTACCAACATGTAATCTGGAAACAAATTTTAATTAATAAAAAAGAAAAGAAAATGATACTGCTAACTGCAACCCTACTATGTGGCAGTGAATGGAAATATCATGGGAGTCTAGCCTTGGGTTTGTTTGGATGGCAGTGACTGGGTGAATCAGCTTTTTTGCTTCACAGACTCTGATTGCTTTTCTTAGAAAGGACAGCATGTTATCTGATGGCTGGTTGCCTCTCTGGTCTATCTGCTACCTGTGGTTTCTCAGAATACCACAGTTCTACCACATTATTTAAAGCTACATGTATCCTTAGAGTATTTCTTCTTCCTACCTTTCTTGTGGTTATTCCGCTTCAAGTAGCAAATGTGCCACTGCTTGGAAATCCTACTTCATTCATTCTCCTCCTCTGTCCCACCTCGTAGAATCATGTTACAACAGCTATTGTTTCTTTACTTCTCCATAACCAGCCAGCATTCTGGGAGTTTCCTGTCATCACAGAAATATAGAATGATGATTGAATCCAGGATGAGGAAAAGTTCTCAGTCATTATCTGGCCTGATTCTTTGCCTCTGCCACGACTCAAAAATGTGCTCATTTAGATTCTGGAGAACACCTTCAGGGAATAGAAATTCAAGTCTTGACTATAGATTTAGGGAAGTGACTTTATTTCAGTGAAGCATGAACCTGCTAAAATCCAGATGTTATGAAAAATTATTCAAAATATGTTAACCAGATCCCTTACACATTTCTTTCGATGTTTCTCGCTTCTCTTTCAATGTCCCTCAATGTTTCCTTCGTTTGCCTTTCTCTACGCCACATTCATTAATGCCCAAGTATCTCATTTCAAACAGTGACTTGTCATTTAGTCCTACATCTTTTCCTTTGGGATCATTGAATCTTAGAACTGGAAAGGCCATTTGATAGTAATCCTTTTTTATATCATAGATCCCTTTGGGTGGTAGGTGAAGCCTATAAACCCATTTTCAGAATAATTTTTCTAAAATTTCATAATTGAAAAAAAATTTCACTTAGAGGTTAATGAAAATAAAAATATAATTTTTTTCCCATGCAGGTTCACAGCCTCCACCCCCAAAATCTATCCAGAGTCCCTTAGGTGTTATGCTAGGACTTTACTTACTAGGACCTTACACTAAAAATTGATGATCTAATCCAATCCCTTCATTTTGCAAATGAGACGCCTAAGGCTGATAAACACTTATTGCTATGTCATCATTATGAATTTGTTCATCTCTTCTTTTTTTGTTGTTGTTACATTTTAATTTTCTTTTTTGTTTGTTTTTTTTTTTAATACAAATGTCTGACTGTGCTCAATTGTCAAGCTGCATGCATGAAAAACTGGCCAGCCGAAACAGTGTAATAATCATTAGCAAATGGAACTTTAAGGAGTTCACTAAGTGCTTCCTTATCATTTAAGGTAGTAGTCAAGTACTTATATTGTAAAACTGATGTGTAACTTGATCTTTTGGGGACAGGACCACCAACCAATACATGCAGATTTTGTGTGTGTGTATGTGTGTGGACAGAAGGTACTTTTGACATTCATTTTTGCTATACAGAAACAGAATGAATAAATGCACTTTTTTTTGTAAGAGGTAAGTAAAAGATTCAATTTAATTCATGGAGGGGGTTGTTAGAGGAGGTCTTCATTTTGCAGTCATCATCTGTACGAATTCTTCATAGTTCACTTGTCTGTCTCCATCACTATCTGCTCTGATCATTTCATCTACTTCTTCATCTGTTAGTTTTCCTCCTAATTTTGTCATTACATGTTCCTCTGCACTGATGTAACCATTGCCATCCTTGTCAAAGACTCAAAATGCCTCACAGATTTCTTTTTCACTGTCTGTATCTTTCATTTATATATTTGGGAAATCTAGCCATCATAGTCAAAAATTCAGGAAACTCAATAGTGCCATTACCATCAGCATCCACCTCATTGATCATATCCTGTAATTCTGCTTCTGTTGGATTTTGACCCAATGACCTCATGACAATTCCAAGTTCTTTTGTTGTGATGGTGCCATCACCATCTTTGTCAAATAGGGAGATGGCTTCCTTGAATTCAGCGATCTGCTCCTCAGTCAGCTGATCAATCATTGTGCATGAGAGGGAAGAGAGGAAGGAATGCTCATCTCTTCTTTTAAAAAAAAAAAAGAAATGCTTTATTGATACTTTTCCCCCCACATTACTTTCCATTTCTCTTCCTTAACACAATAGAACCCTCACTTATAATAAGGAACTGTTGTTATTATTGAGACATTTTTCAGTCATGTCTGCCTCTTTGTGATCCCATTTGGGATTTTCTTGGCAGAAATACTGGAATGACTTGCCATTTCCTTCTCTTGGTCATTTTACAGATGAGGAACCTGAGGCAAACAGAGTTAAAAGACTTGCCCAAATCATATAGCTAGTAAGTGTCTGAGGCCAGATTTGAACTTGGGGAGATGAGTCTTCCTGACTTCAGGACTCTATCCATTGTACCACCTAGCTGCCCCCCAATTAAGCAAAACAAGCTACTGTCAATATTTGACAATGTGTCCCTCAATCTGCACATATGATGTCATAGGACAAGGACATATTTCACTATCAGTCCTTTACAGTTAAAATAATTCACTGAATGGTCATCAAAACAATATGGTACTGGCTAAGAGACAGAAGGGTGGATCAATGGAATAGACTAGGGGTAAATGACCTCAGCAAGCTAGTGTTTGATAAACCCAAAGACCCCAGCTTTTGGGACAAGAACTCACTATTTAACAAAAACTGCTGGGAAAAATTGGAAAACAGTATGGGAGAAATTAGGTTTAGATCAACATCTTATACCCTATACCAAGCTAAATTTAAAATGGGTAAATGATCTAAATATAAAAAGTGAAATCATAAATAAATTAGGTGAACATAGAATAGTCTGTCAGATCTGTGGGAAAAGAAGAAATTTAAGAACAAGCAAGAGATAGAGAACATTATAAAATGTAAAATGAATGACTTTGATTATATCAAATAAAAAAGGTTTTGTGCAAATAAAACCAATGCAACCAAAATTAGAAGGAAAGAAACAAATTGGGAAAACATTTTTTATAACAAAACTCTATGGCAAAGGTTTAATTTCCCAAATATATAAGTAACTAAGTCAAATTTACAAAAAATCAAGCCATTCCCCAATCGACAAATGGTCAAGGGATGTGAATAGGCAGTTCTCAGATGAAGAAATCAAAACTATCAATAATCGCATGAAAAAGTGTTCTAAATCCCTCATGATTAGAGAAATGCAAATCAAAACAACTCTGAGGTTGACCTTATACCTAGCAGACTGGTTAATATGGAAGCAAAGGAAAGTGATAAATGTTGGAGGGGATGTGGCAAAATTGGGAAACTAATACAGTGCTGGTGGAGTTGGGAATTGTTCTAACCATTTTGGAGGGCAATTTGGAACTATGCCCAAAGGACTTTAAAAGACTGCCTGCCCTTTGATCCAGCCATACCACTGCTGGTTTTGTACCCCAGAGAGATAATAGGGGAAAATATTTATACAAATTTATACAATACAAAAATATTTATAGTCACTCTCTTTGTGATGGCAAAAAAAAAAATTGGAAAATGAGGGAGTAACCGTCGATTGGTAAATGGCTGAATAAATTGTGGTATCTGATGGTGATAGAATACTATTGTGCCTAAAGGAATAATGAACTGGAGAAATTCCATGTGAACTGGAAAGACTTCCAGGAATTGATGCAGAGCAAAAGGAGCAGAACCAGGAGAATATTGTAGACAAGAGACTGATACAATATTGCATAATCGAATGTAATGGACTTTTCTACTAGCAGCAATGCAATGATCCAGAACAATCCAGAGGAACTTATGAGAAAGGACACCATCCACATCCAGAGAAAGAACTGTGGGAGTAGAAATGCGGACGAAAAACATAGGATCTTCTTCACTTCTTCACTAGTTCTTCTTACTTCACTCTATATCAGTTCATACAAGTCTTCCCAGGTTTCTTTGGATTTTTCATATTTATTATTTCTTTTGGTACAATAATAGTCCTTACATTTATATGCCACAATTTGTATAGACATTCCCCAACTAATGGATGCCCATATTGCTTTTAGTTTTCTCTATCACAAAAAGAAATGCTATAAATATTTTTGTATAATTGTGACCGTTCCCTCTATCTTAAGCTAAAGTGGTGATATCCAGAGTTAAAATTCTAAAACTCAGGACATAGAGTCAGGAAGACTTGAGTTCAAAACCTGGCTGAGGCATTAGTTGTGTGACCCTGGGGAATTCACTTAACCTCTCTTTGTTTCAGTTTTCTCTTCCTTAATATGAGGATAATAGTAGCATCCCTCTCATAGGATTATTGTGAGGATCAAATGAATTAAATATGCAAACTCCTGTGTTTTGAAAATATCAAAGTATTAATATATATATATATATGTATATATATAAATAGTACCTATTATTATTATCTGTCTTTTTCAAGCCAAAACCTCATCTGCTTTGGCTTCCCACAACCTCCTCTTGGTTAAGTTCAAAAACAGTTTTGTTTGTACTTTCTGACTTGAGTTTTTGAGATATTAAGCTTGATTCTCCTTTTCCATTCTGAAATGAAAACAAAGTCTATCTCCTCCTTTGTTCTCAAAGTCTCTAGAATAACCAGGCCTGATTACCTGAAAAGAACTTCCATCTGTCATAGCCAAAAGATTCCTAGTAAGGACTGAATACAAAAAGCTGAATACTGCAATGGCCAAATCACCAGCAATGCTTACTGCAATTCATTGCAATTCAAGAGTTAATCAGGGGGCAGCTGGGTGACTCAGTGGATTGAGAGCCAGGCCTAGAGATGGGAGGTCCTAGGTTCAAATCTGGTCTCAGACATTTCCTAGCTGTGTGACCCTGGGCAAGTCACTTAACCCCCATTGCCTACCCTTACCACTCTTCTGCCTTGGAGCCAATACACAGTATTGATTTCAAGATGGAAGGTAAGGGTTTAAAAAAAGAAAAAAGAAAAGAAACAGATTTGCCTAAGTCCCATAGCTGGCAAGAGTTAGAAGCAAGACTCTAACCTAAGCCTTCTGTGCCCAAGTCTAATGCTCATTCTACTATTCCATATTGCTTTCGAAAATGGATGAGTATTATCATTGGACTGGACCTATAAGTTCATTAGCATAATAAACTCCCTGTGAGAAAACTCTGATCACATGAATGAATGAATGAATGAATGAATGAATGAATGAATGAATAAGTGAATGGTTAAAGGTTGATAAAGTCATGATTGAACTTAAGCCTAAAATGGTATTTTGAACTGACAATGTATGGATACAATTCTCTATCTCTCCTTAGTAACAGAAATAAAAAATTGATTAAATTTAAAAATTGAGGGGGAGTGGAGGTGGGAAAGTAATATGCTTTGTCTCCTGTGCAAATAAAGGATGATAGAATTAATAATGTCAGGAGAGAAAATTAGCAAAAAATATAAAATGACACACATTTCTCCTAGCAAACTAACAGTTCATTAATAGGGCACCGCATTTTTAATAAAAGAATTCATGGCTGCCTCATTGTCCAGTCAAAATATCCCATGCAAAAGGAAGGCACTCATTTTATAGGTTTGGGGGAGTGCAGAACAAAGAAGAGAAAAGGATAGGTGACATCATGGGGTCAGCTGAGGTAATGTGGGGGTACGATAATATGATTGGTTACATAGCTGAGGTGAGAGGAACAAAATGAATGGCTGGAAATTTGTAATGAGGAGTTAGGAATAACCTTCTTTTGTTCCTCCGAGACTAAGAAATATTCATTGGTTGAGTCCACCTGCAGAGCCAAAAAGACACTTGCCCAGACTTCTTTGGACAGCCAAGCAGACATCCTTAAAGGATAGCTTGGAGGTGAGGAGATATTAGTTCTGACTCCTTTATGGCAAGATGTATCCCCAAAGTTAGCAGAATTCCTTCATGCAAGAATAAAATGGTGATTAGGAAGAGAATTAGATTTCTAAATTTTGCCCGCCTTTAACCCAGCTGAATTCTGAACCTAAGTTCAGAGACTTGAGAAACTTAGGAAGTTACAGAACAAAATCAATTAACTATAAATAAGATCAATAAAAAATAGTACAAGATCAATTTCAATTCTCTCAATTAGATTTATACATGAGCTAACATAGAGTAGGCACTTAGGCAATGTCAATAGAAATAATAATATAAAGAAGACATACTGAAATTGCTGATTGAGTAAGGGGCGGGGGTTGCCTTTGAGTTCTAGAAGGTTACCATTTGCATTCATCTATTTCTGACCCAACTCAAAAATGTCTTGGAGCATTGAACATCTTCGTTACTCAGATTAGACTGATGCCTTTTTAAATTTTTTAGTAAAGAAACAGTTTTTTGTACAAGCTATAAAATAGCCTTCAGACTGATCCATGAAACAGAAGTGGGTTTGTTTTGGTGTTTCTCCCACCCCACTCTTCTCGGTCCAGACACCCATCCATCTGTTCCTCACTCCCTTTCAACCTTGTTCGTGTCATCTTTCCTGGTAAAATCACACATGAGAAAAATGCAAATATTGAGAAAAATCTTCAAAGAAGAGAGTTAGGAAATGATCAGTGCTTGAGAAAGATGGAAAACATTTTGGAAATGAAAGATGTGGATTCCTGAGCACTTTCTGTCAACCTCCAGCCATGTTTTACACTTGATCTTAGCCAAAAGACTGAGAAGCGATTCCAGTCATGTTTTAAAAGATAACCAATTTAGTGATCCAAGCCTCCAGGTAAAAATAGGAATTCTACTGAAATTCATCTGTCTGCTCAAAGGGAGAAGGAGAAAAATGGTTTCCAGGAACAAGATAACTCCAATGAACTGGTTCATTATGGCTTCAGGGAACTGGTTCTATCCAGAGGGAAGTCCACCCAGAAGACAAGTACTAAAGAGAAGCTTAGAACTAAAGAGCAGGAAAGTATATTATTAGAGGCCATTAATCCACAACTTCACCATCTCTAACTTCAATTTACAGATGAGGAAACTGAGGCATGGGGAAGAAATTTTAAAACCTTTAATTTCTGTCTTAGAATCAATACTAAGTATTAGTCCAAGGCAGATTGGGGCTAGGAAATTGGGGTTAAGTGACTTACCTAGGGTCACACAGATAGCAAGTATCTGAGGCCATATTTGAACCCCAGACCTACTGTTTCTATACTTGGCTCTCTATCCACTGAGCCACCTAGTTGCCCCAGAATGACAAAGTCACACAAGCACTAAGAAGTCTATCCTCTGACTTAAAATTCAGCATACTTTCCAATATAACAAATACAATGGATCCTTCATGTTAGGTTGCTCTTTCCATAATAGCAATCATCAATTGCTACCAGTCACTGACTTCCATAGCTCCCCTTTCATAATTTAGCTCCTTTGCTGGTTTCTGCAGCAAACAGACGTTCCTATTAGACTGATCTCCTTGACACAAGGTCTGTTTTTCAGCTTTTCTTTGTACTCCTAGCATTTATCACAGAGCCTGGTGCATAGTAAGTGCTTAATAAATGTTTTGACTGCCTGACAGGTAGGATCATCACCTTCCCCAGGAGAAAAGCTCTTCAGCAGCTGAATCCATATACAAAGGCCACATCAGAGTTCCTACGTGCTCAAAACATACCTCTAGACCAGAATATTTCTAATCTTTTAAAATCCTCTCCTTTAAAGATCACACAGCCACTATCCTCACTCATGGGGTTACTCACTGGGACATAGGAGTACTTCCTTTTTGCTCCACGGAAATTGGTTTTGTTTTCAACTATGTCCATCTTCCTTGTCTACCATGGTCCCTAAGTAGTATGCTGCCTAGTTATATCATCAACTGCTTTTTAGTCTTAGGATTTGGATATCCCATTTTCTCCTTCTTGCTCTATCTGTATCCCATCTTCTTCTAGTGCACTTGGGCTTTGTAATTAAAATCATCCCAGGGATGCTTTGTAAAATATTTCCAAAAGGAAGGGGCGAGAACAATACCAACAGCTCTTACCTGTCCAAAGATTGAAGGGGATTTGTGGTCCTTAGTAGAGGTGAGTCAGATCCATCCTGGTCTACAGTTGAAGGATTTTAATTAATAGGAAAAAAACAACCAAAAGTATAACTTCAGTACAACTTCAAGGCCTTTCCCAGATTAGTGATACAACTGCTACCATGTACATAAAATAAAAATGAATCCTAGAAAATTAGCTCCAGAAGAAACCCTGGAAATCATGCTGTCTAATCCTCTTATTGTACAGATGAGGAAACTGAGGCCCAGGAAGGTTTAAAGGGTTTGCTAAAGCTTACACAGTTAGCTAATGAGAGAGCCAGGACTAGAGAAACTAGGTCCCTTGATTCCCAGCCCAGAATCTTCTCTTTTTTGTACATTGCCTAATGTTCCTTGGGAATTTTATTTTTATGTTCAGACTTTTCTGAACATATTTTTAAAGCATTAAAAAATACCCAAGTCATAATGAATGAAGATGTGAAAATGTAAATTTTAAAAAGAGAAAATAGTCAACAGTGCCCAGCTTGTCATTCAGCATGGCACTAGAAGAGGAAACTCCCATTTGGCTGCCCTTTTCAAAAACCTCCAATTGGTTCTTACATACTTAGTCCTTTAAATTACTCCCACATTCAAGAATTTCAGAACAGCACATGTGAACCTAAGAAGAAAAAAAGAATTGCATTTTAAATTTCCATTTCTTTCCCTTTTTTGTTTTCTTACCTATTAAATGGGATTTTAAAAATCCAGTAAGTAAATCAACATGTATTTGATGAGTGCTTCCTTCAAACTGGGCACCACAAAGGGAAATGGTAGCAAGTGGGTAGGCAGGTTGCTTACAATACTTCCTTTCTTTGGTATGAATTTTCTTTATTTCTGACTGTAGTGCAGGCTCCAGTTAAATTAGGGAGCTTTACTCAAGTGGCAGTGCACATGAAAAAATGACTTTTTTTTTCAGTTACCTATAGAAACAAATTTTGACAATTGTTTTCTGATATTTTATGATTCAGAATTTAGTTCTCTACCTCCCACCTATGCTCAAGGCTGTAAATACTGTAGGCTGGTATAGGTTTCATGCCATACATATTTCCATGTTGCTCATGCCATGGCCAAAGGCATGTACAATAAAAAAAAAAAACTCACGATGGAATAAAGTGGAAGATGGGATGCTGCAGTCAGCAATCAGACTCCAACAGTTCCTTCTTTGGCTGTGGATAGCACAAAAAAATACTGGAAGGTGTATTTCTTGACTGATCAACCTTTAAGGGTTGTTGTATTGATAGAGAAGAGGGAGCAATGGAAAAAAGTATAACCACTACCTGGCTAATTGGCTCTTTTGCCCACAAGACTCATGCCCATCTATACCACCATCTACTATCCCACTGTCTTGCACTGTGAATAAATACACATGTTCCTCATTTTTACCTTTTGAAACGTTGTTTTCCTTCAAGATAACTTAAGCTTCACCTCTTCCTGGAAGCCTTTCTTGATCCTCTTCACCTCTTCCTGGAAGCCTTTCTTGATCCTCCCAAATGTTTGTATTTTTTCCTTCTTTCCCCACTCCAGTTGCACTGTGTTCATGTTGTATATGGTTCAGAGATTTGAGAACTGGTGGGCATACATAATTCAGAGAATAAAGCCTTTCCCTTTTATCTCTGAGAAAAGTTTAGGACCTCTGAATTCTTTGAGCTCAAAGGTGAAATTTAATCATACCCTGGGATTCTTTTTTTTTTTTAATTTAATTTTATTTTTTTAAAACCCTTACCTTCCGTCTTGGAGTCAATACTGTGTATTGGCTCCAAGGCAGAAGAGTGGTAAGGGCTAGGCAATGGGGGTCAAGTGACTTGCCCAGGGTCACACAGCTAGGAAGTGGCTGAGGCCAGATTTGAACCTAGGACCTCCCGTCTCTAGGCCTGGCTCTTAATACACTGAGCTACCCAGCTGCCCCCAATACCCTGGGATTCTTAAAGGCACACGTACAAGGAGAAGAGAAAAGAAAAACATTAAGCCTACTATATATATGCAAGGAACTGTGCTGTGTTGCACTGGTATTGATGTGGGCTGAAAATGTCCCACAAACAAACAGTCAAAAGAACCCATAAACAATAACTAGTTGATTAGTGTGGGACCACCTTTCAGAAAAGACAGATGAGTCACTTAGATTTACAATTATGAGAAAATTCCTGATATCAGTCTTTAGATATAACCTAGGTCCTTGTTCGAGGGTCTCTGAACAGCAAGTAGAGATGGTTCAGTTTCCCAGTCACACAGGATTAGGTTTAAACAACTCTGTTTCCACAATCACTGCCTTCCCTAGAATCTGCACAGAAAAGAACAAAATTTGACCAAAATTTGCCCAAGGGAGCTTAACATTAGCATCCCATTTACATTGTGGTTTGCTCTCCCTCAGTGGGCAAACAGAGTCAATCATGGGTAAAGTCACATAGAATAAAATGAACAACAGGTAAAGTAACATCAGTTCCTTGGAAATGGCAGGGTAACAACAACTACCCAAATGAGTGACCCCTTCCTTAGCAACTAATCAAGATAAAAAGCATTCCTAAAAATCCCTTTACCATCCCATCCTTTGCCAACCTAACTCATCTACCTTACCTTACTTACCCACTATACTAGCTAGCTAACTATTTATTGCCACTCTATTATTTTTATTCTCTTATTAAAAAGCTTGTTCCCCCCAATCGAGTCAGTCTGAGCTGTCAATCAACTCTTTGGACAAGACCCCAGTCCGCCTTGCCCACATTAGTATTATCTCATTTGATCTGCAGGCAGAGTGACAGAAAGGAGTAAGGACCTCAAGAGCTCAGCAATAACAGTAGCAGCAGGGATGAGCTTCCCTAGGCCCACTGCCAGGACTTAATGACCTAGTCCAGAAAGAATCAGTGAGCTAGGGGCAAATGGCAAAAGGAGAAAAGGGAAAGAATCTTTGGCCCCTTTTTACAGATGTCTTGAAGCAGAAGACTCCGGCTCAAGCTACACAGGTCTTCAAAGACTGTGTGGTATTCTAAGAAAGAGTATACTTTCTCTCCAAGTTCTCTCCTCATTCTATCTAGAAACAGACAGATAAATATGCCTATAAATTATGGCAGAGTGCTAAACTTCTGCCTGGATGTTATGAACTTTGAAGAGTGTTCTGAGCTATTATTATTTTTACAACCAACTTTTCATCCAATATAAATCCCATAAAACAGAAGAAGAAAGGATCACATAGACCCAAGAGATTATTATATTGTCCCTAGGCTAGAAAAACCAAGCTATTCATTCTGGCAGGGCATGACTGATGAAGTCTCTCAGAGGCTGAAAGAGTAAGGGGCAGAGGGTGGCCAACTGTACTTCTACAATGACACCCATAACCACAGGGTCACATACACATTATGTATATTTGCATATGAACATGTCACCACTCCAACTAGAATGAAAACTCTTTAAGGGCAAGAATAACTTTTGTCTTTATAACCAGGGCACTTAACACAGGGCTTAGCAGGTGGTAGGTGCTTAATGCTTATTGATTGATGTTACTGAGATAATGATATTTGAAGTGTATTCTTTAGTAGCATAGTGTTCGATTGTTCCATTAATTTTTTTAAAAATTGTGTTCCATTTTAAAAATCCTACTTATTCTTAGAGATTTCTACATAGAAACCAAACTAATTTAGCAATACTTTAGGTGTCCACCAGTTGTGTGTGTGTGTGTGTGTGTGTGTGTGTGTGTGTGTGTGTGTGGTGGGGAAGGAAGAACTGCTGAGAACAGAGAGAGAGAGAGAAGGAATTAGGAGGTTGGAGAGATGATGGTAAATATGCCTTTAGTATAGACCCTGGGAAGGAGATGACTCAGAATGCTTAGTGATGCTCCTTCGTGGGAAGGATGACCATTCAATAGTGAAATGGGATAATAGACACACAGTAGGGAAGAAGGTCACTTTTCGAATATGGGCAGGATAGGAGATACTTGTTTTAAGAAAGATGCAGCTTATGCCACCTCAGAGGCCCCACTGACTGAGGCACTGGGCATACTTTCTGACTCTTAATATAGACAATTGGTCAAACCAAAAGATCAATCTCAAAGTAAAGTCTACCCCAACCCCATCAGAGATGTGCTGGTAAATGTTTAATAACTATATCTTGGGAATGGGGAAGAATGTAGGTTTGACACATTTGTAAATCAAACATGCATTATTAACATTTTCTTTGTGACTTCTTAATCTAGACAATCAAAATAATAAACAAAACCCTGATCTTTTGTGGATCTGTGTTTGTCCATTTCTAAGATATAAATGCTCACACTAAAAATTTAGCATTTACTCTCAAGCTCTGTATTTTTTTTTTTGGTATATTCTAGGCTGTATGGCTTCTCTGATATCTATTTTGTATTTTGTTTGGAATAAATATGTTTATTTGATAGTCACTATTTGTGATGATCTTTTGTGTAACCATTGTTTGGTGAGGAGCTAAGTTGACAAGGGTAAGCTAAACACTACCTTCCCCTTTAGAACAATAAGAGTTTTGGTTCTTACCTTATCATCCTTTATTTGAGATGAGCAGATAAATAATCATCTCAACTCATTAACACTCTCAGAGGCTAAGGGAGGAAACAGAACTCAGCCTTAACTGTTTTTGTGGGGCCTACTTTCCCCTACCCTGCTGCACCAGTTAGTGTGCTAGTCGTGTAAGCATAGCCTTTGGCTAGCCTCCTTTCCACTAGGGTGGTGGTAGTGGTCAGGCATATCTATCCATGCTACTTGTAAGCCACATCCATATATTTAGACAAATCCACATAAATTAGTTTTCCTACCCTTTGGAATAGCCATGACTCCATGATAGCCAAAAAACGTAGAATTAGATCATTTGTTAATATGACAAACAATTATTAAATGTCTTTAGACATTTGATTAGGTGTTGAGAAAGAGGCAAAGTTGAGAACTATTGGAAATAAAGTAGAATGACAGAGAAGTCTTTTGGGAAACCAGCAGAAAAGAGTACATAGAGATGACAAATGATGGCCTGTGTGAACTGTATTTTCAAAATCAATTATCAATGTTAATTACCTTTCTTGTAGTAACGGTGCTTTTTATTTGTTTTTGAGTATGTGATTGCATGGAAAGAAGGGAGTCTTACTCTGTCCCTGGCTACTGACTGGGAAGGGAAAGCTCTGAAGAACTCTCTCATTTGATGGGGATGATTATCCAGGAACCTCCCTGCAGTTCCAGATAGAGAACCAAATTTGAAGTCAGAAGAACTTCACATCTTAGTTCTTAACACTTAACACTACATACCATGTCTGGGACCCTGGGAAATTCACCAATTCTTTGGATTTCTGATTTGTCATCTGGAAAATGAGAAGTCCACACTAGAAGATTTTTAAGGTGCCTTCCAACTGTACTTCTATGATCCTAAGTCTTTTACAGTGACAGAAACTCCAAAGCGACTAAATCTGTTGATGACCTTTGATGACAAGTACCTGTAAAATGATCCCACTCTAAACTGAGCTAACCATGACAGAGATTTTTTTTTTTTTATGTTCTAGTAGGACTGTGGTAGAGGAGGTGGAGTTGGAGGAATTGTACTTTTCCTCCAACATAGCTAGCATCTGTGAAATCAGGATCCGTGGAGCTGGGCCAAGTGGTAGGCAGATCCAGGCTGCCTTCTCTCCAAGTCAGACTTGGGTTACATTGCTAGGAATAGAATAATTATTTTTGATGGTAGTTTTTCTTCCTCAGTTTGCTTAGATGGTCTTAAGTCCATGATTACCTTTCCTGTCCTAGCCCTGGATTCAAATCTGGACAGAAAAGAAAGAATTCATTGATTTTTTTTTCCTAATTGAGTTTACCCAGTTTTTCAAATGGAAAGTTTTTTTGTTTTCTCAAGTTAGTTAATAGTATTTGAGAAATAGTAGTGGCATTTTTTTTTAGAATGGACATGTGATTTCTACAGTATAGGGAACTCTCTTTTGAAGAAATTCCCTCTATCAATGCAAGTCACCACTTACTTTTTGACTTTTAATGTCATAGAGTTGTTCCATCTCAGGGAATTCCCACCCAACTACTTTCCTGGACTTTCTAATTTCCAGAAACTCATTCTGTAAAATTAAGTCAACTCAGAAATTTACAGCTTCTTAGTACTATTGATCTCTTAATTGTCAAATGCAATGACTTTTTCTCAATCCCCATTCTCTGCAACCTTTGACATTGTTGATCACCTCTTCCTGATACTCTCTTCTCTCTGGGTTTTTATGATTCTACTCTATCCTAGTTCTCCTCCTTCCTATCTGATGACTTCTTATTAATCTCTCTCCCTGAATCTTCATCCAGTTCGTGTCCACCAACCGTTTGTCCTAGGCTCTCATCTCTATTCCCACTATACTATTTCACTTGCTGATCTCCTCAGCTCCCATGGATTTAATTATATCCCCTATGCTAATGATTCTCAGATCTATTTAATCAGTCCTAACCTCTCTGCTAGCCAACCTCCATATTCCTCTCTCCAACTGAATATTAAATATCTCAAGCTGGATGTCTAGCAGAAATCTTAAACCTAACATGCTTAAAACTGAACCCATTATATTTCCCCCTAAATCCTCCTCTTTTCCTATCACCCAGGCTCCCAATCTAGTTGTCATCTTTAACTTGATCCTCACTATCTCTCAGTCTGTTGCCAAGGCCTGTCAATCTTACCTTCTGGAATATACTTCCTTCTTTCCTCAGATCAGCCATCACCAGGTGCAGACTCTCATTTCCTCACATCTAAACTACTGCAATAGCTTGCTGGTTTTGGTGTGCCTGCCACAAGTCCTACTCCAGTCCATCCTCCATTCATAGTAATTTCCCTGGAGTACAGGTTCATCCATGCCATCTCTCTACTACATAAACTACAGTGGTTCTCTATTACCGCCAGGATGAAAAATCCTCTATCTGTTCCAAGTCTTTCCTAACTTAGCCCCCTCCTACCTTTCCAGTCTTATACCTTACTCCCTGCCAAATACTCTTTGATCCAATAACTCTGGCCTTCTTGCTGTTCTCTGAATAAGACACTGTGAGCAATTTAATCTCACCTTCTTCAAGAAACCTTCCCCAAACCCTCTTAATTCTAGTGCCTTCTCTGTGTTATCATCTCCTGCTTGTCCTGTATATATAGCTTCTTTGTATGTTTTTGTTTGCCTGTTGTCTCTCCATTAGATTGTGAGCTCCTCAAGGGTGGAGAGAGGTAGCTTGCCTTCCTTTGTATACGTAACACTTAGCACTGTACCTGGTACAAAGTAGATATTCAATAATCCTTATTGACAGCCTGACTGCTTACCAGTAATAGATATCTTAGTTTGGATCAGTTCACAACTCCACCAACAATGCACATTCCCTCCAACATTTACCACATTCCTTTAATGGCATATTGGCAAATCTGATAGGTATGAGGTGGTATATGGTTTTTTGGTAGGGGAAGAGAGTTGGTTATAAAGATGTTTTATTTTAACAAATTTCCATATAAGTTTTCTGAAGTTATATGGTCCAAACTGTCTCCCTCCCCCTTCTTGGAGCTGGCAAGAAATTTGATCTGGTGTGTGTGTGTGTGTGTGTGTGTGTGTGTGTGTGTGTGTGTGTGTGTGATTATTTTCTTACAAAAATGAACGATGTTGATAATTATCATACAAAACATATTTAAACATTGTTTATTTTTGTAAGAGAATAATCATATGAAACCAAAACCACAAAATAAAAACCCAAATAAACTAAATTGAAAAATCATAAAGAAAACTGTGTTTTAAGTCCCACCTCTGGTACATACTGGTTGAGGTTATAAGGTCACTTAAACTGTCAGTGCTCCTATCTATTCTCTAAGATTATAAATTTCAAAGTAGCTGCCAATCTACACTGACTGAGGATTTCCCCCATATCTATATTCTCTCTATATAATGGGGGGCGTGAGGAAGAGAAGATTGACCAATCATGGTCCAATCTTTTGAGCATATATAATATGCCCTGCTTGGTAGAGCAACCCATGTGGAGGCTAGGTGAGCTTGCTTCTGGAAACGTGTGATGACAGGTAATAGAGGATAGAGAATTTACTCCCTATAAGATCATGTGCAAGTGTCTTCACTATTTTGGCTACAGGAATATTGGAGATATTGCAGGTTCAGTTCCAGAACATTGCAATAAAGCAAATATTGAAGCCATACAAATTTTTTTGTTTCCCAGTGCATATAGTACATTTATGCTAAACTGTAGTCTAGTAAGTGTGTAATAGTATTATGTCTAAAAACACAATGCACATATCTTAATTAGAAATTTCTTATCCAACCATTCTGGAAGGCAATTTGAAACTGTACCCAAAGGACTATAAAACGCTGCATTTTCTTTGATCCAGTAATGCACTACTGGATCTGTTTCCCAAAGAGATAATGAAAAAGGGGAAAGGACCTACTCATACAAAAGTATTTATAGCAGCTCTTTTTGTAGTGGCAAAGAATTGGAAATTAAGGGGATGTCCATCAATTGGGGAATGGCTGAACAAATTGTGGTATATGATGGTGACAGAATACTATTGTGCTATAGGAAATGATAAACAGGATGATTTCAGAAAAAGCTGGAAAGATCTGCAGGAACTGATGCAGAGTGAAATAGGCAGAAATGGAAGAACATTGTACACAATGGCAGCAATACTGGATGATGATCAACTGGGAAAACTTGGCTACTCTCAGGAATGTAATGATCTGGGACAATCCTGAAAGATATGGTAGGGAATGCTATCCACCTCTAGAGAAAGAACTGTTGGAGCCATCTTTCACATCAGTGTATCTTTGCTTTTATTTGAGGGTTTTGGTTATGTATGACTTTGCTCTTAAAACAATAACCAATATGGAAGTGTGTTTTGCATGGAAAAATAACAACAAAAAAAGAAATGTCTTTATTGCTAAAAACTGCTAACCATTATCTGAGTCTTTACAAGTCGTAATCTTTTTGCTGATAGAGGGTCCTACTTCAATGTTGATGGCTTCTGACTGGTCAGGTGGTAATTTTGGAAAGTTGGGGTGGTGGAGGCAATTTCTTAAAATAAGACAATGATGAAGTCTGTGGCTTCCTTTCTCCAAAGATTTCTCCGTAGAATGGAGTGGTTTTTGATAGCATTTTACCCACAGTGGAATTTCTTTCAAAATTGGAGTCAATTCTCTTAAACACTGCCACTGCTTTATCAGCTAAGTTTATGAAATATTCTTTAATTCTGTTGTGTCCCAGGGAATAGGAAGGTCCAAGGAGAGGGAGCGAGACAAAGAACTGTCAGTTGGTGGAACAGTCAGAACACCCACAACATTTATTAGGCTCTCATTTATATGGACAACGCTTATGACTCCCTCAAAACAATTACAATAGTAACATCCAATATGGCTAATCATAGATCACCATAACAGATATAATAATAATGAAAAAGTTTGAATATTGTAAGAATTATCAAAATAAGACAAGAGACACCACATGAGCACATGCTGTTGGGGAAAAAATGGTGCCAATAGACTTGCTTATGCAGGGTTGCCACAAATTTTCAATTAAAACAAAACAAAACAAAACAATTATCTGCAAAGAACAAGAAAGCAAGCCCCAGGAAAGTGAGCTTTGCCTGTATCTACTTGGTAATTGAAAGTCCTTTAATTAGCTGTGGAGCTGGAACAAAGTGTGCATACAAAAGGCACAGACTAACAAAAGCTCTCATTCTTCCCTGGTGGCACATCAGGCAAGAGCTTCTACAAGCTTCTCCACAGAGAAAGAGGTAGCACTACCAGCTGCCTCCTCTCTCCACCCGGCTGCCAAATGGTCATGGGTGCAAAGTGCCTTTGTTTCTGTTGCCTCTTTTCATGTATTCTTTCTTGAGCTGAGGTCAATGAGCATCAAAGACAAAAGGGACTTATATATACCTTCTGAACTCCAAAAGATGGACCTGAGATGTGCATAGCAGCAACAACAATCCAGGGCAGAGTCTTCTATAGCTGCAGCAATTGAGTCAAGTGAGGATCCAGCCCAAAGGATGTGTTTGACCTGGCCTAACAGTGGATTGCCTTGACAACTAAGACACACTACTTCAGGCAGGAAAATGATTCATCCATCTGGTGTGCCAAACCCAGAAGTGAAGCTGACAGGGAAAATGCTATCAATGCTATCTGGAGAAGAACATGAGTGGGTTTTGGTTTGGGGAAGCTTTTGTATTTGTTCTTGTTATACCATCTTTCTAAATATTATTTTGTAAAAATTGATTGATACTAATTGCCTATCAATGATATTGAAGTGTTGATTGGTTGATATTGGAGCAGTGATCACCAGTTAGATGACACTGGGGATATAAAAACTTGGGGGGGGGGTAAGCGGGAGCAGCTAAGTAGCTCAGAGGATTGAAAGCCAGGATCAGAGACAGAAGGTCCTAGGTTCAAATCTAGCCTCAGATACTTCCTAGCTATGCGACCCTTAATAATTTAACTCCAGTTGACTAGTTCTTACTGTTCTACCTTGGAACCAATACATAGTATTGATTCTACGTCTGAAGGTAAAGGTTAAAAAAAAAACTGGGGGAAAATACACACAATGGAAGGCTGTGATCAACAATACTAGAAAAGATACCCCTAGCCACTCAGAATTACCTCCAGAGGAATTCCACGTGAACTGGAACCATTTCCAGGAATTGATGCAGAGTGAAAGGAGCAGAACCAGAAGAGCTTTATACACAGAGACAGATAGACTGGTACAATTGAACATAATAGACTTCTCTACTAGCAGCAATGCAGTGATCCAGGACAATTCTGAGGGACTTATGAGAAAGAACACTATCCACATCCAGAGGAAGAACTGTGGGAGCAGAAACACAGAAGAAAAACAACAGCTTGGTCACATTGGTTGATGGGGCTATGACTGAGAATGTAGACTCTAAATGATCACCCTAGTGAAATATTAATAATATGGAAATAGTCTTGATCAATGACACATGTTAAACCCAGTGGAATTGTGTGTCAAATACGGGAAGGGGGTGAGGGGATGGGAGGGAAAGAACATGAATCATGTAACCATGGAAAAATAGTATAAATTAATTAATTAAATATAAATTCAATTAAAAAAAGAATTACATCCAGAATTCTCAAGAGACTACTAGTCAAAGGGTGAGTTTGGTTTGGGGGTGCTATTAAAACCCCCAAACCAAAAACAGCCAACTCAATTCTGAGTAATGGCTATAGGGACCAGAGATAAACCCATTGTTTCACTCTCAGGGCAGGACTCTGTTGACTGATTTAACAATTTTCTTTGGAAGAGTCTTCTGATTTCACTGGTAGGGTTGTTTTGTTGCCTTTGTTTAGTTGTTTAAGTAGCATCTAACTCTTCCTAATCTTATTTGGGGTTTTCTTAGAAAAGATAGAGGAGTGGTTTGTCATTTCCTTCTCCAGTTCATTTTGCAGATAAGGAAATGGAGGCAAATTTGGTTTAAGTGACTTGTCCAAGGTCACACAGCTAGTAAGTGTATGAGGCCAGATTTGAATTTAGGAAGATGAGTCTGCCTAACTCCGGGCCCTGCCCTCTATCCACTGTGCTACCTAACTGATGTAAGAACTCCCAAAAGAGGAAATTCCCCCTATTTATGCAAATCATCATCTTTGAGGCAATTTACAGTCTTCAAGAATGACCTGGGGCATTGAGGAGTTATTTGTGATTTGTCCAAAGTCACAAAAGCCACTAATATGTTAGAGGCTGGACTTTAGATAGACTTGGCTCTAAACCCATCTCTCTATTCACTACACTATATTATATTTCCTCCCCTTTAGAAAGGGCAGACGAGTAGTGAAGTAAACAACATCCTATATTCATGCCTACTTTAAATAATCTACCCTATTTCTACCTAAATTTATCAATTACCTAGAGAAAAGTACCACTGTAATATTTTTAATGTAGAATCATAATACTGAAAATAACCTAGAAAGCTTCTTTGATTAATATTTCTTCAAAGCCAAAAGCCAGGATTCAGGTTGAGACAGAGGAATCTCCATTGAGGAATGCCATGACTGGGAGTCCAGGTAAACCTAATGGATGGGTTGAAGACTTATGGTGGTTGGTCCCAGCATGCAATGGATGAAAAAACATAGGATTTGGACCATAGGACCTAGTTTTACATCCTGTTTCTATTATTTTTTACCTTTGTTGTTGTTCAGCCATGTCAGACTCTTCATGAGATTATTTGGGGTTTTCTTGGCAAACATACTGGAGTAGTCTGCCATTTCCTCCTCCAGTTCATTTTATAGATGAGGAAACTAAGGCAAATAGGATTAAATGAGTTGCCCAGGGTCTTCCCAGCTAGTAAGTGTCTGAGGTCAGATCTGAACCCACAAAAATGAGTCTTCCTGACTCCTGGTCTGGCACACTACTCATTGTACCACCTCACTATCTTTAATCAATTTAGTCATTCTGGGTCTTAGTTTCCCCATCTGATAAATAAGGGAATTGGACTAAATGAATACTAGGGTCCCTTCCAGATCTTAACCTATATAACTATGATCCCTAAAATGCTTTAAAAATTTTATCTCATTTGATCTATACAGCAACCTTGGGAAGAAGGTTATTGTCCTCACTTTACAAGTGTGGAAACTGAGGCCAACAGAAGTTAAATGATTTACCCAAGTTCACACTGTTTCTATGTGTCTCTGGAGGAATTTGAACTTCCTGATTCTAGGTGAGTGTTCTATCCACCATACCAGCTCCCTTCCTAAATTTGGGGTGTCTAAGATAGGGAAATTGATAAAGCCAGTCAAAGGAGAACAGTAGGCATCATGTTCACCCTGATAAGGAGACTGGAAATCATGGTCAGGAAGGCAAGCTAAGAGGGAGATCAAGGAAGCAAGAGCCCAGTAATCAAGAGTTTGTAAAGGTTAAGACTTCAACTCAAGTATGAAGGAGCTGGAGCAAACAGAGCAGGGAAAGCACTTCATTGGGTCCAAAGGAGAAATGACATCACGGGAGAAATTGAAGACATGGTAAGAGCTGAATTGTGGAGTGACTCTAGAACAATACAAATAACAAGTCTGATACCCCTGAGACAATGAACACCTGACACAAACCTCATAACTCACTTACTGTTAGCCATGATTGATCCCAGGATTTGAGGAAAAGCTTAGACTGCTCAAGGGATTTTAAAGTAGGATCTACATGCAGGGTTAAAAGACTAGGATAGGGTAGATTGGGCCAGAGTAGGACACAGAGTTAAAAAGCAAAACAGTCAATTATAGAACAGAAACATAAAAAAAAAAGATCACAGAATCTCTTTAGGAGCTCAGGTGTTATCTAGTCTAATTCCTATGGAATTCCTGAATCCTAATGCTCTGAATCTACACCACTTCTGACAATTTGCCTCTGCTTGAATACTTAAAATGACAAGGAACTTACTACCTTTAAAAGTCAGTTTGGGGGTAGCCTGATTATTAGAAGTTTCTTCTTCATACTGAGCCAAAATCTTTTCAGCTCTAAAATCTGCTGATTGATATTAGTTCTGCCTTTTGGGGTCACACAGACTAAGCCTAACCCTGTTTCCATATGATAGCACTTTAGGCACTTCATGTCATGTCGCCTTCTAAGCTTTCTTTTCTCTGGTTCCTTCACCCAAAATCGTGGTTTGGAGTTTTCTCACCATCCTACTTACTTTCCTCCTAATAATATTTTATTTTATATAATGCTCAGATATCGTGATTATCTAAACTTCTCTCCAAATACTTCTGAGGTTAAATATTCTCCCCTATTTCAGCATGTGAGCAAATTCTAGTTCGGCAGCTATGGTCAAGAGCCACCATTTGGTACTTTGAAACAGTAGTATTAGTCAAACTACATGAATGCAATGTGGCCTTGATTCTCCTAAGCCCCACGACAGCTTTTATCAGGTTAAAATAGACCTAGTTTTCCAAACTCAGTATAAACCATAGAGTCTATAGCCACTATTTTATTTTATTTTAATTTATTTATTTATTTTAGAAATATTTTTCCATGTTTACATGATTAATTTCCTCTCCCTTCCCTATTTCCTCCCCCCTTCCAGAGCCGACAAGCAATTCCACTGGGCTGTACAAATGTTATCACTTGATACCTATTTCCATATTATTCATATTTGCTACAGAGTGGGTTTTTTTAAGGCCTAAACCCTAAATCACATACTCATATATACATGTGATAAGTGATGTCATATGTTTCGCTTTTGCATTTCTACCCCCATAGTTCTTTCTCTCAATGTGGATAGCATTCTTTTACATGAGTCCTTCAGAAGTGTCCTGGCTCGTTGCATTTGCAGCAACTATTTTAAAATAAGAAGAAAAAAAGGTGAGGAGAATCCTTGAGTTCATAAACTAGGGCCTCCTACCGTATTCCTTGTCCCTCCCTCTTCTCATGGTTATCTTTTTGCTTTTCTTTCAAAGTAATTCTTTTTTTTAATTACACATTAAAACAATTTTTAAAATTAGTTTGTTAAAATTTTGAGTTCCAAGTTCTCTCCCTCCCTGCCCTTTCCACTCTCTGAGATGGCAAGCAATTTGATATAGGCTACACATGCGCAGTCATGAAATGCATATTTTCATATTAGCCATGCTGTGAAAAGTAACACAGATCCTTCCTCCCCACCAAACCAAGAAAAATAAA
Source organism: Monodelphis domestica (assembly GCF_027887165.1). Lineage (NCBI taxonomy): Eukaryota > Metazoa > Chordata > Mammalia > Didelphimorphia > Didelphidae > Monodelphis > Monodelphis domestica. The sequence goes on along the minus strand of NC_077228.1, from coordinate 442,309,598 downwards.
GTTTTTAAAAGTATATTTCATGTCCTGGGTTTAAATCTGGCCTTAGGCACTTCCTGGCTGTGTGACCCTGAGCAAGTCACTTAACCCTCATTGCCTAGCCTTTACCGCTCTTCTGCCTTAGTGTCAATACACAGTATTGTTCATAAGATGGAAGGTAAGGGTTAAATAAAAAGTATACTTCAATCCATATTTAGACTCCATCCAATTCTTTCTCTGGAGGTGGATAGCATTTTTCATAATAAATCCTTCAGAATTATCTTGGATCATTTTATTGCTGAGAACAGCTAAGTCCTTCACAGCTGATCATAGTACAATATTGCTGTTACTGAGTATGAAGTTCTCCTGGTTCTTCTTATTTCATTCTGCATTAGTTCCTATAAGTCTTTTCAAGTTTTTCTGAAACCATCCTACTAATAATTTTCTTTAAAACTTACCTTTCATCTTAGAATCAATACTGTGTATTAATTCCGAGGCAGAAGAGTGGCAAGGACTGGGCAATGGAGGTTAAGTGACTAGGTCAGGATCACTCAACTAGGAAGTGTCTGAGGCCAGATTTAAACCCAAGACCCAACCCCCAACCTCTAGAGTATCTAATCCATTGAGCCATATAGCTACTTATCATTTCTTACAGTATTCCATCACTATCTTGTATCACAATTTGCTCAGTCATCCCTATGCTGAATGCATCTCATCAATTTCTATTTCTTTGCCACCATATTTTGATAGACCCATTCCAGATTCTAGACTATAGATTTTTACCATAGGGTCTATAGATCTCTAGATTTCAAAGGAGTCTATGAATTTTGGACAGGGAAAAAAACCATATATTTTCACTAACTTTTTTTTTAATCCTTACCTTCTGTCTTAGAATCAGTATTATTTTTGGTTCCAAGGCAGAGGAATGATAAGGGCTAGGCAATGAGGGTTAAGTGACTTGGCCAGGCTCATACAACTAAGAAGATTTGAACTCAAGACTTCCTGCCTCTAGAACTGGCTCTCAATCCACTGAGCCACCCTGCTGTCCCCTATTTTCCCTAAGTTTCAAGTAAAATTTAGTATTTCCTTTGATTATGAAAACAGGCAACAAATGTTATCCAAGAAGGGGTTTATAGGGTCCAAAAGGGCCCACGCCACATAAAAGGTCTAGAATTCCAATTGTCACTCATCCTAACAAATCTCATCTTCTAGTCCTATAAAAAGCACAGGATCATAATGTAGTAGGTGGGAAAAACTTGTCTTTATATTCTAAGCTTCTCTGACCCAGTTTAAAATGAGACTTGGAACATGGCAGGTTAGGGAATTTCCCACAATCTGTCATCCATATCCTTGTTTTTTGTTTCTCTGTAAAGATAAAGCAGAAAAACATGCCCTCCCTATTAAATGATGGTTTTTAACACTCTATATATAGGGGGTCTCTTTATCTCCTTTCAGCCAAAATTTGGAAGTAGTCTAGTGGATAGAATGAGGAGTGAGGAAAACCTGAGTTCAAATCCAGCTTTAGACACTTACTAGCTTTGTTGACTTTGGGTAAGCTCCTTAACCTCTGTTTGCTTTAGTTTAAAATGGGGCACAATGGATTGATTCAATCATTCTGGAAGACAATTGGAATTATGACCAAAGGGCTTTAAAAAAATGAATGTTGGAGCAGCTGGGTAGCTCAGTGGATTGAGAACCAGACCTAGAGATGGGAGGTCCTAGGTTCAAATCTAGCCTCAGACACTTCCCAGCTGTGTGACCCTGGGCAAGTCACTTGACCCCCATTGCCTAGCCCTTACCACTCTTCTGCCTTGGAGCCAATACACAGTATTGACTCCAAGAGGAAGGTAAGGGCTTAAAAAAAAAAATGAATGTCCTTTGATCCAGCAATACTACTAATCGATTTGTATCCCAAAGAGATTTTTTTTTTAAATGGGAAAGGTTCTGTTTATACAAAAATATTTATAGCTGCACTTTTTGTGGTGGCAAAAATTGGAAAATGAAGAGGTGTCCATCAATTGCGGAATAGCTGAACAAATTGTGGTATATGTTGGTGATGGAATATTATTGTGTTTAAAGGAATGATGACCTATTTGATTTCTATAAAAACTGGAAAGACCTACATGAGCCAATGCAGAGTGAAACAAGTAGAACCAGGAGAACATTATACACAGAAACTGGAAACACTGTGGAATGTTCAAATGTGATTGACTTTGCTACTAAAAGCAATGCAATGATCCAGGACAATTCTGAGACTTCTGAAAAAGAATGCTCTCCACGTGTAGAGAAAGAACTGTGGGAGTAGAAATCCAGACGAAAACATATGATTTATCACTTGTTTATATGGGTATAGGATTTGGGGTTTGGGTTTTAAAAGATCGCTCTACAAAATGAATAATATGGAAATAGGATTTGAGGGATAATATATGTGCAATCCAGATTGAATTGTTTGTCAACTCTGGGATGGGGGAGGGAAAATGGAAGGGAGACAACAAGAATCATGAAACCATGGGAAAAATTTTAAAAATAAAGTTTAAAAAATGGGACACAATAACAGCCCTCCCTTCTTAAGGTTGTTGTGAGGATCCAATAAGATAATATATAGTAGACACTGTATAAATGTTAGCTATTGTTACCAATAAAGATGACAGTGAAGATACCGCATTGTGTTGCCTGGTTTTCCTTTATAAAAAGTAACATTTCAATTCTCTGATGTGTCATAGAATCTAGGCTCTCAATGAAGTAGACATTCCCTCTGGTGATAAAGATCTCAATCCATCCAGTCATGCCTATCCAGCTTCTGTGATTCTCATCTACATCCTACACTAAGTCCCCACCCCCAACCCCCAACCCCCCACCCTGCTCAGAGGACCACCCACTGTGCTAGAGGGGGCCTTCTTTGTGGATACTAGCAGCACATGGACTATACATGTTACAAAGTCACTAAAATTTTATCAGGAAAGAGAAACAAATTTCATCCTAACAAAGTACTCTTTATTTCTAAATTTAAATAGTGGGCTATATTTTTCCAGCTCTTACATGGTAGAAATAGGGTGATACTCTCATACTCTTACATAACTGTGGGATTTGTTGCCAAAGCACAAGATAAATTAGATTAGAAGAGGGCAAAGCTGTATCATTTTTAAAAATATCTTCATTCTTTGGGTCATGTTATCAGATTGGGGAGCAAATGATCTCTGATCCTTCTTCACTCCTCTTGTTTATTTTGTAGCTAATAAATATATTTAGAAATTCTCTTTGCCTCACAAAAAGAAATTATAGGGAGGAAAGTTAACGTTTGTTATAAATAAAAGACGATTGGCAGAACTTATAAAATGCTATTTATGGTCTTTTTGAGAGAAGACTGAAGAACAATTTAACTGTTTTATCAAGCACCATCTATCCCTGAAAGCCAATAAAACTCAAAAGCACTTAAATGTCAGGACCCCAAGATTACACTGCTGGCTTTAACTATTTGAAGTGTTTTCAGATGGAAGGAATTCAGAGTTGTTTTATCATGGGGGTAGAATCTGGAGCAGAAGTTGGAAGTGATGTAGAGATGATTCTTTGTTGTTTGAGTTGTTTTTCAGTTGTTTCTGACAATTTGTGATCTCATGTGGGGGTTTCTTGGCAAAAATGCTAGAGAGGTTTACTGTTTTCTTCTCCAGCTCTTATTTTACAGATGAGGTAACTGACAGAAACAAGTTGAATGACTTGCCCAAGGTCAAACAGCTAGTAAGTGTCTGAGGGTGGATCTGATATGTAAAATGAGTCTTCCTGACTCCAGGGCAGGTATTCTAACCACTGAGCAATCTATCCACAGAGATTACTTTAGGTTGACTATAAAGAAAAACTTTCTGACAATTCAAGCCAACTGAAGGTGGAAATAGGAACTGACAAAATGGTTAGCATTTCACAAATGTTAACGCATTTTGTTTTCATGACCACTGCAAGAGATAGGTACTATTATCATCCCATAAAATGGAATTCAGTAAAGGAAACTGAGGCAGACAAAGGTTAAGTGATTTGCCCAGTAACACAGTAGAGGTTTAAGGCCTGATTTTGGAATTTTTAGTCTCAGCAATCATATTATACTTTGCCATATTCAGTGTTCCTGTGTGGCATAGATATGCCCTGAACATTCCCACTGGCATTTCTGTAGTTTTAGGCTATCTGACCAAAACAACTAACTGAAAAGTAGAAGATTCAGCCACCTCCTATGGTTTTGGTGATAAAAAGAACCTCTTCAGAGACACAAAGGACCAACAAAGAATGTAGATTGGTCATCATAATAATCATCATTATAATAAAATAATAATAATAATAGCTGGGCTTGGTTCTATTCTGACTCCAGGTCAGTGCCCAGTCACTCCCCCAGCTAGCTGCCTCTAAGGTACCTGGGTTAATCAGTTAACAGCATTTATTAAGCACCTAATGTATATCAAACACTATCTCAGATGTTGGAGATACAAAGAAAAGTAAAAAACTGTCCCTTCTCTCAGGGAGTTCAAAGTGGAATCCTTCTTAGCAATGTCTTCAAATCAATTAGCTGAGCACTTGTCTGGTATTTGTAGAAATGATTCCTTTTTGAGTTCAGGTTGGACTAAATAGTCTCCCAAGTGTCTTCCAATTCTGAGGTTCTGTTGAAAATTCAGATAGAGTTATCTGAAATCCATACTGACCTGGGAAAAATCGTTGCTTCTACGTACTCCACTATTCCCTGAGAGACCGAGCATTTGGAATTTTCTCTTGGCTGAAATTAATACCAGACCATAGAGTCCCTGGAACAAAAATGCCTGGCTGCTTAAGATTTATTGCCACTTGGTGATCTGGATCTAGTTACCTCTGACAAATACATCATATAATCTTGGACTGAGAGCCAAAAGGGACCTTAGGGGTCATTTAGTCCAACTCCCCCATTTTCCAGACTTGCCCATCCATGATCACACAGGTAATAAATGACAATGGTAAGATTCGAAACCATTTTTGGGTCTCAGGACCACGTGGATTGCCGTGGAGCTTCAATGCGTCTCAAACACTTAACTTTGGAGGAGGCAGAGTGGAAAGATTATTGACTTTTGCTCTGCATGTCCACTGCTGCACCTAGGTCTCTGTCTCACGTATAACAGTTATATTGGTTTTTCTCTTTTGCTTTCTTTTCAGTTCTAAATTCTTTCCCTCCCTCCAGCTCCTCCCCCACCTATTGAGGAGCCAAGAAATATGATCCTCATTATACACGTGAAGTCATGCAAAACCTATTTCTACATTAGTCATGGCTAACAGTTGTTTGGTGTATCACTTATTCTGGTGCCTAATTCTATACTGCCCTGCATTGTTTCATATGGAGGTCTTTCAGCTGGATTATTAGTTCCTAGAGGGCAGCAACTTCTGTGCTACTTTGATACATACCTCTTTCCTGATGTCTGCTCTCTAAAACCCAGCCCCATTCTCAAAGCGTTTGCTCTAGAAATTCTTTTTTTCAATCTAGCCAGAATATTTTATTCTTCCCTAATCACATGTAAAAACAATTATTTCAAAATCTCTCCCTCCCCTCCCCCTTCCTTGAGAAGTAAGCAAATCTGATATAGATTTTACATGCATAATCATATAAAATATTTTTCCATATTAGTCACTTATCAGAAAAAGCCTCAAACAAGAAAAAAGCAAAAAATCAAATAAATTGAATTACAATATGCTTTGGTCTGCAATCAGTCTCCATTAGTGTCTTTTTTTTTAACCCTTATCTTCCTTCTTAGAATCAATAATGTATATTGGTTCCAAGGCAGAAGAGCAGTAAGGGTTAGTCAATGGAAGTCAAGTCACGTGCCCAGGATCACCCAGCTAGAAAGTGCCTGAGGTTGGATTTGAACTCAGGCACTCTGGACTCCAGGTCTAGTGTTCTATGTTCTGTGCTACCTAATTGTCTCTAATAAATTGTTGTTGTTGTTATTTTATAACCGTTATCTTACATCTTAGAATCAATATTATATAATGGTGCCAAGGCAAGGAGTAGTAAGGGCTAGGCAATGGGGGTTAAGTGACATGCCCAGGATCACTCGGCTAGAAAGTGCCTGAGGTTGGATTTGAACCCAGGCTCTCCAGATTCCAAGCCCAGTGCTCTATCCATTGTGCCACCTAGTTGCCTCTAATAAATTCTTTTTTTTTTTTTAAATAACCCTTATCTTACATCTTAGAATCAATACTATATAACGGTTCCAAGGCAGAAGAGTGGTAAGGGCTAGACAAGGGGGGTTAAGTGACTTGCCCAGGATCACACAGCTAGGAGATTACTGAGGTCAGATTTTAAACTCAGGTCCTCTGGACTCTAGGTCTGGTCCTCTATCCACTGTTCCACCTAATTGCCCCTAATAAATTCTTAAAGGAAGGAATGAAAACCTATTTTTGGCCTAGCAATTATATTATACTTTATCATGTTCAGTGTCCCAGTGTGGCATAAATACACCCTGAACATTCCCATTGGCATTTCTATAGATTTAGGCTGTCACACCAAAATAACTAACTGAAAAGTGGAATATCCAGCCATCTCTTCTGGTTTTGATGATCAAGGATCTCTTCAGAGACACAAAGGACCAATAAAGGAATTCAGGTTGGCTTCATAGAAAAAGCAAGGACTCACCCAATAATAATAATAGCTAATATTTATTTAGCTTTTACTGTGGACCAAACACAGTGCTAGGCACTTTAGAACTATTATGTCATTTGATCCAAGGACAATTTATGTGCTCACTGGTATTGGCATGATGTTAAAATATCTAAAGAAAGACTCAGCCCATGGAGTGGCTCTCCTGTAGACATGTACACAGTAGTCATGGCCAGAAGGCCTAGAGGGGTTATAACCTAACCACATGAATGAAATAGCATAGCCGTCAAATTCTCCAAGTAGTTCTCTTTTAAACATGCACACAGTAAACATTTTTCTTTCTTATTTGCTTTGGCACAGAGTAGAAAATAGTCTTCAAGTGAATTGTTTTCTCAAGTGTCCCTTGTTTCTGAGGTTTCAAGCTTTGGATTTATTTCTCCTCCTAAGAGATGCCATAGCTCCGTGTCTTTTCATCAGACAGTTTTAAATACAGACACTTTCAACTTTTTAATATTTTCTATATGCCTCTCCCTGAAAGATTTTATTAACGACAACTAATTGGCTCAGTGGGTAGAACGCCAGGCCAGGAAGATCTTGGATTTAAATCTGGCCTTGGATACTTCCTAGCTAGGTGACCCTGGGCAAGTCACTTGCCTCCAATTTCCTAGTCCTTACAACTCTTCTGTTTTGGAACCCATCCTTAGTATAGAGGTAAGGGTTTTTTAAAAAGATTTTAAAAACTTTTTTCCAACTTCCTTTCATTTTCTATTGACTTCTGTTGCTTTTTTGTCTGGAAAAGAAGCCACATTTCTTTTTTCTTTTTTTGGTTCAAAGATATTTAATTTTCCCAATTACATGCAATAATAATTTTCAACAAACATTTTCCAAAATTATGAGATCCAAATCATCTCCCTCCCTCATTTTGGAGGTAGTAAGCAATTTGATCTAGATTATACATGTAATATTATGCAAAACATACTTCCATATTGGTCACTGCTATAAGAGAACACTTCTATAGAATCAAATCCCCAAAATAAAAACAAACAAGAAATTAAAGTGAAAAATTGTTTGCTCTAATCTGCATCTGACTCCAACAGGTCTTTCTCTGGAGGTGGACAGCATTCTTTGCCTTAGGTCCCTCAGAATTTTCCTGGATCATTGTATTGCTGAAAATAGCTGAGTCTTTCATAGCTCATCATCCCACAATATTGTTGTTACCATATATAAGGTTCTCCCAAGAAGCAGCTGCATTTCTTGATGCAAAACATAAATGTGTTGGGGGGGGGGGTTGGGAGGGACGATAATAATAATGAGTAGTGATACTGACATTAATATAGGATTTGAAAGTTCATAAAATGACTTTCATACATTCTCATTTTATCCTCAAGAAAGGCCTTGTAAGGTAGGTGCTGTTATTGATCATCCCATTTTACAGATGAAGAAACTGAGACTCTGGAGGTTCAGTGACTTACCCAGGTCCACACAACTAGTATTTTGAGGTAAGATTAAAACTCAAATCTTTCTGGCTCCAGATCTAGCAGTTAGGAGGCATGGTGAATAGAGATAATCCTGAAGTCAGGAAGAGGAATTCTAATTCAGTCAGACACTTATTAGTTCTGTGACTTTGGGAAAGTCATTTAACTTCTGCAGTTTCCTTAACTGTAAAATGTGGGAAATAGTAGTACCTACCTCCCATGGCTGCTATGGAAGTTCAAATGAGACTACGTTTTGTAAAGTGCTTAGTATAGTTCCTGGTATTTAATATGTACTATTTAAATGCTTGCTATTATTATTATTATTATTATTATTATTTCTCCTATACAAGAATACTTTGTGCAGTCATTGCATTCATGACTGAGTCATACCTGCTATAAGTACCAAATTCAGTCAACAACACTCTGTCCTATTTTTCTTGACTTTGTCCAGCAAGTGAGCTATTGCCATAAGGGGAACTCTAAGGGTCTTCATAAGGAAACTGGGACAGACTAGCTGCATTTGGAGGATATAAATATATGCACTTGTCCAAAGACCAATTGAGTAGCACTAACCTGAGATGGCCCAACTGCTTCTCCACTAACAAATGTTAGTATCCAGTATCCAAGAGGTTGCATTTCTCAAGGTTCCATCTTGGACCTTGTTGGGATTCCTGGTTTTGACCTTGTTTCCATGTTTTTAGTGCCTGCATCTTGTCCCTGACCTTTTGAACTCCATGCCTTATCTCCCCTCTCCCTCATCTTGGCTTATTCTCCCTATGTTTTGATCATTTTGATCTTTTTTTTAATCTTTATTTTTAATTTAATTTTTTAATAACAAATTTACACATTTTCCAAATTTATATGATTTATGTTGCCTTCCTCCCCCTCGTGGAGTTGACAAGTGATTAAATCTGGATTGTACATGTATTATCCCTCAAAACCTATTTCCATATTCATTTTTGTAATAGAGTAATCTTTTAAAACCAAAACCCCAAATCATATACCCATATAAACAAACGATAAATCCTGTGTTTTCTTCTGGATTTCTTCTCCCACAGTTCTTTCTCCAGATGTAGATAGTGTTCTTTCTCATAAGTTCCCTCAGAATTTTCCTGGATCATTGCATTGCTTTTAGTAGCAGAGTCAATTACATTTGATTACCTCACAATATTTCAGTTACTGTGTATAATGTTCTCCTGGTTCTCTGTATTTCATTCTGCATCAGTTTGTGAAGGTCTTTCCAGCTCTTTCTGAAATCATCCTGTTCATCATTCCTTATAACACAATTAATTCCATCACCATCATATACCACAATTTGTTCAGTCATTCCCCAATTGGGGAACATCCCCTTAGTTTCCAAATCTTTGCCACTATATAAAGCACAGCTATAAATATTTTTGTACAAATAGGTCCTTTCCACTCTTTTTTGAACTCTTACCTCTTCCACCTTAGAATCAGTATGTATTGGTTTTAAGATAGAAAAGCAGTAAGGACTAGGCAATGGGGGTTAAGTGACTTGCCCAGGGTCACACAGCTAAGAAGTGTCTGAGGCCAGATTTGAACCTAGGACCTAGGCCTGCCTCTCAATCCACTGAACCACCAAGCTGCCTCCTTTCCCATTTGTTTTTGCTTTTTTAACTCTTTGAGATAGTGGTATTGCTGGATCAAAAGATATGCACTCTTTTATAGCCCTTTGGGCATATGATTTTGATTTTGAACTTGCAGCTACTGTTCATTGTCCAAACCAAGAAGCATGCAACCAGCCCTTTAAGTCCTCTTTGTTGAAGCCCTGGAATCAATATAGAGATGAGTCCAGTTGTCTCCCTTGACTCCTTGGCCTTGATTCCTGACATTATTTGCTGCTTCATGAGGACACTGCCTTCTAGTCCAATGTAAAAACTTCTGTCTCAACTCTGAGGAGCTGGAGTAGTAGCAGGATGCTTTCATTACCTCTTCTCCCTGTGAATCTTAAAATTTCTCAGACTTGTGAATGTTAAAAATTCTCAGACTCTACCTTAGAACATTTGGTTAAGACCATTCCCCATTTTAAACAATGAAGGTACTTGATCAGGAATGTGAGAACTCTACCATTATTCCACCCAATCTTAAGTATACTTTAGGGGAAGATAAAGTTGTAAACTCCTTACTGAACAATGAAAAAGTACTTAACCCGTACTTATAGTGAAGCAAAAGCCCTTAAGCTAGGTCTATTTTTATATCTAATACAAAAGGGTGCTAAGTACCTATGAAGGTCAAATTAATCACTAAAAGGTCAGGCAACTTGCAAACTTGCAAGGGGCAAAGAGGTGTGAACTTACTGAGAAGTTTTAGTCTACCCAGAGAAGTTGAGAACTAAAGAAGATGTGAAATAAGAATGGTCACTCCTGTGAAAACGTCTACTGTGATTGGTAGATGTGAAAACTTAGGGGAGGTGACATAGGAGAAAATTCTCTTTAAAAGGAGGCCAGAAGGCCTCTGAAGGGGGTGGGAGAGTGGGGGAACTTGCCAAAGCTGAATTGGAAGGCTCGGTGGCTGAACTTAGTGGAGCTGAGGAGCTAAACTGGAGGGTCTCTCTGAACATTAGAATCTTGCTTGGGACAAATCTTGTGGTGAGTGGATTAAAGACTGACTGATCTCTCTCTTAAGGCTTAAGCCTAGGCTGGCCTAAGCTGGCCTAGCCTTTTTCTCATTATTCCCTCTTACTCTCTCTCTCCCTTTCATTAATTCCTTAATTTGTATTAATTAAAATCTCTATAAAACCCAGCTGACTTGGGTATATTTAATATTTGGGAATTTTCCCATGGCTACCACTATATTTTTGATTTGAAACCATATTTTTGTGGTCACAGTTTAAGGCAACCACTCTTTTAACTGTTCTGTATTGGCAACTTTTTGGGTCCCTACCCTGTTGACACTCTATGTGTCCCTCTCATACACCTGGTTCAGGTGCCCCTAGACACAGACTCAGATTCAGGACCTTCCCTGGGAAAAGAAGTTGTCCTAGTTGAACCCAGGTCTTTCTGGTTTTGACACTGACTTGCTAGTGTTAAGGGTAAAATTAGGGTTGTTGACTGAATATATTATATTAGTGGTCGCCAGGGATTAAAATTCAATCCCAATGAAATACTCAAGTCAGTTTGGGATTTTATGATAGTTTAATTACAATAGAAGGAAGAAATTTTAAAAAAGGAGAAGAGGAAAAGAGAACTGGACTGCTCTGGCCCCGTCTGAGCCAGGCAGGAGTTCAGAGGTCTCTGCCAAGGGGCCTTCTCAGAAGATTAAATCTAGCTTGGCTTCCAGCCACAAGTTAAAGGAAAAGAGGAATCAGCCTTGTTTTACTCACCAAGGTCGCTCAGGGAAGATGCTTCACCTAAACGATGCTATAAAGCTTCTCCCAGTAACCTCACCACCAAGCTGCAAAACGTCAAACTCTGCCAAGAGCTCCCAATGCCGCCGAGAGAGAGATCACAGGAAGTGACATGAAATATACAGGCAGTTATTTACATCACTTCCTGTGTCTCACATGTACCAATATTGGTTTAAGCTTGGCTTAGGACAGCCCAGGGGGTCAGTCAATTGTTTGTGATTTGTCACTTGCTAGAACATATCAGTCATAGGCCATCCTCCCCTACAGTTAATCCTTAAGTGGGGGTGTATACATTCCTGGTTGCTAGAATTCTAAAGACTAAGCAGAGTGGAATAAATCTGAACTTCACACTAGGCAATGCTTCACAGAACTCTTCAGGCTACAAAGACAAAATGAAAAGCATTTCTGCCTTCAAGGAGCTTAAATTGAACTAGGGAATGCAACATTGAGACAGGTTTTTAAAATTCAAGATAAATTAAAGAAGGAAAGCATAAGAGAGTAAATGATTAGAAAAGATTTTCTGTAGCAAGGGTTTTTGGGGAGATGGTAGTATGCTGGGACCTAGGGGAGCCAAATGGGAGACCAGAATGGCAGAGAATAAGGTGTAAGACTGGAAAGGTAGTGGGAGACAGGATCAATCCTGTGCTTTAGAAAAATCACTTTAGTGACTGAATGGAGAAAGGATTGGAGTGGGGAGGGACTTGAGACAGGCAGACCCACCAGCTAATTATTGCAATAACAAGGAAGGTAATGAAAGCATGCTTTGGGGTGGTGGTAGTAGGAGAGGAAAGAAGGGAACATGTTTGAGAGATATTGCAAAGGTCAAATTGTAGGTCTTCGCAATAGCTTAGATATGGTAAGATAAGAATCCAAGATAACTCCTACGTTGAGAACCTGAGGGACCGGGAGGCTGAGGTTGCCCTCTATAATGACAGGGAAGGCAAGAAGAGAGGGAGAGTTTAGGGGGAAAGAGAAGTAATTCTGTTTTGGACATAGTGAATGTAAGAAATATACTGGACATCCAGTTCAAGATGTTTAAAAGGCCATTGGAGATATGAGATGGGAGACCAGCAGAGAAATTAGGGTAGGAAAGATAGATTTGAGAATTATCAGCATAGAGGTGGTAATTAAATCCATGGAAGATGGTGAGATCACCAAGTAAAGTAATATAGAGGGAAAAAGAGAAGAGAATCCAGAACAGAACCTCAGGGACCCTATGGTTAAAGGGCAGGATCTGGAAAAGGATCTAGCAAAGGAAACAGACAAGAGTACATCTAAGTGGCTCAGAAAAGTGGCCTAAAGACAGGAGCTCCTGGGTTCAAATGTGGCTTTTAAAACTTCCTAGGTATATGACCCTTGGCAAGTCACTTAACCCCATTTACCTAGTCCTTACCATTCTTTTGCCTTCTAAGATAGAAGGCAAAAGTTTAGGGGGTGGGGGGGAGGAGACACAGAAGAAGCAGTCACCAAATGTCATGAAAATAATTACCAAAAAGTGCCCAGGAGCCATAATCAACAAATTATAAAAATTGCCCAGACCTATGAATGTCAGAGTATAAATTAAAATGGAAAGAATTCATGTTACCTTCTGAAAGAAACTTGAAACTAAAAGTACTGAAAACATCACAGCCAAAATCAAGAATTTACAAGTTTAAATAGACACCCTCTACTCTTCCTTGAGGGTCCTGGAGAACCCTAGGGGAGGTGTAAAGTGTAACATACCTGGCCTTCAAGAGAGGGGGTTCAGGGTAGTCTGTTACATCTATAACAAGCCTAAAACTTTCTTTTACAATTTCTACTCTGCTTCTGCCCCTTGGATCCAAGCAGAACAAGTCTAACCTTTTCCTTATCATAGTTCTTCAAATACTCAAAGACCTCTATCAAGTCTTCTCTTCTCCTGTTTATTTTTTTCCCTTTCTCTTTTTTTTTGGGGGGGGGAGGGGGAGGTTATTTAATTAATTAATTTTGAATATTTTTCTATAGTTACAAGATTCATGTTCTTTCCTTTCCCTCCCCCCCAATCCCCTTCTATAGCTGACATGCAATTCCACTGGGTTTTGCATGTGTCACTGATCAAGACCTATTTCCATATTATTAATATTTGCTCCAGTGATTGCTTAGAGTCTACATCTCCAATCATATTCCCATTGACCCATATGATCAAGCAGTTGTTTTTCTTCTGTGTTTCTACTCCAAGAGTTCTTTCTCTAGATATGGATAGCATTCTTTTTCGTAAGTTCCTCAGAATTGTCCTAATCATTGCACTGCTGCTAGTAGAGAAGTCCATTACATTCGATTGTACCACAGCATATCAGTCTCTGTGTAGGTTCTCCTGGTTCTGCGCCTTTCACTCTGCATATTCTCCCATTTAAATATCCCCTGATACTTCAATGGGTTATCCTGAGGAATGATTTCATGGCTCTTCACCCTCCTGTTATTAACTTTATCTATATGCAATGCTCTTTCTAAAATGTGCTCTCACCTGACCAAAGCATTTAAACTGGGGACTGATCAGGGCAAAGTACACAATAACCCTTATCTCTCTAGTCCTGGATATCGTCTTTTAAATTTTAACCTGAGATCACATTAACTTTTTTCGGCTATGATTTCACGCCACTGATTGAACTTGTAGTCCAGAAAAATTCCTAATTCTTTTGCAAAGGAACAATTGTCTTACTATGCCATCTCCTTTTATGGATAGAGTTGATTTTATGAAGCCAAGTGGTGGCTTGGCAATGATAACTATTAAAGCTGTCTGGCCCCAGCCTAATCTTCTAGCTTGCCAATGGCTTTTTGAATCCTGCCATAAATTCCAGCTTTGTGTTATCTGCATATTTGACCAGCATACCACCTGTACTTTTTATCTATCACTGATAAAAATAGGAAGGATACATTTCTTCAATTATTTATTTATTCTGTCAATAACACATAATAACAAATTTCCACACTAGTTTTCCTAAGTTATAAATCTGAACTTATTTTCCTCCCTTCCTTTCCTTACCTTTCCCTTCCCTTCCCTTCCCTCTCCCAGTGTTGGCAGAGGAATCATGACCTGAGTTATGCATGTATGATCATGTTGAGATGCTCTTTCAAAAGACTCCTTCCAAACTGATGGTGAACAATTAATTACTGGTTTTTAAATCTAGCTATTCAGTCAACTAGCAATGATTAAGCTAAGAAATACCAAAAAAAAAGGCAAAAACTTGGCCATTCTCCCCAAGGATCTCACAGTCTAATGGAGGAGACAACATGTAAATAATTAAGTGCATATAAGACATATGGTTGGTTGTTGTCTTTCAAACTTGAAGAGGACCAAAATGACATCACTGGTTCAAACATAAATTGAATTGAAGTGAGGTAGAGATACACAAAGTCATTGGTCTCACTTTCTCTTCCAGAGGACTCAAAGTTCAGGGCTAAAACAAAAGTCCAAACAATTGGTGATGGCTCAAGATTGTAGCGGATGATCTTGGCCTCTTCAATGTCTGACTAAGCTCTAAGCTCTCCACAGTGCCTGCTTCAGCTGCCTTCATAAAAGCATATGAAACACTGTCAAATGCTTTGCTAAAATCTACATCAACTGCACCTACACATTTGCCTAATCTACCAGATTGATAACTTTGCTAAAGATAAATTCAGTCTGTCATGACCTGTTCTTGATGAAGCCATGCCAGTTCTTTGTGACCCACTCCTTTTTCTAGATGTTCATTAATCATTCTTTTAACAAGGCGTTCTAAAACTGCAAAGCATCTAGGTCAAATTTACTGATACGGGGTTTGCAAACTCTGTTCTTACCCCTTCCTGAAAATCTGGAGAATTCCTAGGCCTACTCTGTCTCTCCCTCTCTCTTTCTTCCTCCCTCTCCTCTCCCTCCCTCCCACACCCTCTCTTTTTTTTCCCTCTCCCTCCCTCTCCCTCATCCTCTCTCTCTCCTTCTCCCTCCCTCTCCCTTTTCCTCTCCCTTCCTCTCCCTTTCCTCTTCTCCTCTCCCTCTCCCTTTCCCTCTCTTCCCCCTCCCCCATCTCTCTTTCTTTCTCTCTCTCTCCCCTTTTGCCCATTTCCTGTATCCTACAAGCAGCTGGGAAACTAAAAGTTGAATCTTCATTGAAAACTATAATGAGAACATTGGAACAGGCTCTGTTCCATTTCTTTAGTGAAGTTTAACCACAACATACCAAATCACAGCAGGTGGGCTGGAGGAGGGAGACAGGAGAACAATTTCATTAGCCAGAACAGCAAGAATTAACTTCCTTAATCACTAAAAACCCTCACTATGAACCACTTAGAAAGCTATTAAGTTTCAGGGGAAATCTTGCAACTTCCTCAGTGATTATTTTTGCTTTAGTCTCTCTGATCAGTGCTCCAAGGTTTATCACTAAAATTTTTCCTGATCTCCCCAGGACTAGTGTCATCATTCACCTCTCCTGCATTTACTTCATATTTATTTTATAAATACTTAACGGTGCAGATGTTGCCTGCTCCTTCAGTCCTTAGAATATAAGCTCCTTAAGGACAGGGGCTGTTTCATTTTTTACTTTGCATCCTCAGTACCTTATACATTTTAATAAATACTTGTTGATCAATTGATTGTACTCTCCAAAGATACTAACAATTTATTAATTTCCATGTCTAATTGCTTTTTCTTAATCCTCATCCACCTTTACATTTCTGCTGCACCGGGCACTACCTTAAGAAAGAGGTTGCTTGTCCTTTATTTTTGAGGAGGACCAATGACATCATGGGGTGAGGTCTTGACTCATGCTCCAGTTGAATTTAAGTGAGGCAATGCTGCATAAAGTCATCAGCCTCATTTTCTCTTCCAGAGTCATTGAAGTTCAGTGGCAAGACAAAAGTCAGTGCAACTGGTAATGGCCTGGGCTACAGTGGATGACCATGGCATCTTCTAACCTTAATACTCAAGGAGCAGTAGGAGAAGGTCGTTGGCATGACAAGATAAGGCAAGTAAGAGCAGGTAAGTGAAGTGAATAGAGGGCAAAACAAATTGATATAGAATGGCTTGGTGGAAGAGGCAAAGAGGTCATAAAAAGTTTCAACTCTTAAAAATGAATAATTGATCTTACTACATTTTAACCAGCTACTTAGGGCTATAGTGTAAACACCTACGAGTAGCTTCAGCAAACAAAGCTGAAAGTTTTAGTCATTATAGATAATAAAGGAAATTGTGCAATGATTTGCATTGAGTGTGCAGTCTACCTCCTTACTCCAGGCATTTTTACTGACTCTCCTCCATAATTATAATTCTCTCCACCTAGTAAATTCCCTGGCTTCCTCCAGGGCATAGCTAAAATTCCACCTTCTGCAAGAAGTCTTTCCTCATCTCCTTTAATGCTAGTGCCTTCCATCTGTAAATTATCTCTAACTTATCCTGTAGATATCTTGTTTGTGCACAGTCACTTTCATGTGGTCTTTCCCATTAGATTGAGAGTTCCTTGAGAATGGGAACTGTTTGGGGATTATTTTTTTGCTTTATTTTTGGTATCCTAAGCACTTGGCACAGGGCTTGGTACATAATAGGTACTCAATAAATATTTATTGACTTGGATAAAGGTATAGATGGTATTCTATCAAATTTGAAGATGACAAAAACTGGGAGGGATCACTAACAGTGAATGACAGTCTGAAAATTCCAAAGGATCTTGGCAAGCTAGAACACTGAGCTGGATCTAACAAAATGGCACTCAGAAGGGACATGTGTATAGTCTTAGACTTAAGTCAGGGGAAAAAAAAACCCAAACTTTAAGGAGAAAATGAAGATGGCCTCTAGTATGAGGGGATTCTTTGACTCAGACTTATAGAAAAATACAAATAAGAGTTAAACATATGGGCAGGCATGTCTGAGTTGTGTTCTAGGGAACAAACTACATCATTGAGCTCACAATTCCATTTGCATTTTAAATTTATTCACCTCAACTTTTACAAGGTAAAAATTTTGCTATATTTCATAGATCATCAGCTGCAAGAACCCAGAAGTAAGCTTTGTTATCCTCAGTATATGGTGCTCTCTGGAACTCTGTCTCTTCATTTTAAGTAAAATATAGGAAAAAAAATTAATAATAATTAAAAGTTAGAAAAATAGGACCTATGGTCAAAGCAGCTGGGAGAATGCAGAGTGGTAGCATGATATTTATCATACAAACTATAGGAAAGGTGTTGGTTAGTTATTTTCTAGTTTCACAGAGTAGAAAATTGGATATGGTGTTTTAAAAATTGTGGTCTGGGAACTCCTGGGGGTTCTTGAGACCCTGTCAAAGGGTTCTTTAAGTCAAAACTATTTTCATAATAATATTAACACCTTTTTATTTTTGATATGATAAATGTTGTTATAGAAAACCCACCAAAACAAAAGCTCTTCAGGGTCTTTTGAAACAGTGTACATGAAATACAATGAATTAATATTAACACTCAGATCATTTTAACCAAGGGTTCAATTCATTTGGACTAGAAGATCTTGCAAATTCATAATATAAAGTGAAGTACATTAGTGTAACATAGAGTGTTATATGTAATACAGCATTATCATCACCTTTGAACATGTTTTCCTCCTGCACTTAGAATACATTTCTCCTTCTCCTCTGCCACTTTGCATCCTTGAAAGCTCAGTTCATTTGTTACCTCTGACAGGAAGCCCTAGGAGTGTGAAAATACTCCAGAGTCTAATATGTCTGCTACCTTACTATACAGATGCACTGAACACAGAGGAAATCTGTTGCAGAAAAGAGCCAGTCTGGAACCTATGGTGAGTTAGAAGACTTGCTCATTCCCAGATGCCTTCGGGGTGTTCACTGACTGACCCTGCTAAACTGTCCATCACAAATTCTGAGGCTTAAACCAGCCTTGTGGTCAGCCATTGATATCAATCAACCTGAAACATCGTGCTTTTGTGTTCCACCTGTCCCTGGAAGAAACTGCCCATTCTCTACCCCCAAATCTTCCCCAAACCACCTCATGTGGTCTGCAAGCATAAGTTGTCCCTACCCCTCTGGGCCACAGGATCTTCTTTCAGGATGTCTCCCAACATGCATGTCTATTATTTTCCCTTTTAATAAATAATCTTTTTAACTCACCAAAGACACCTCATATTTGAGGAATGGCTTTCCCCCTCCATGGTTGACATTTTGATGTAGTAGCAGGATCTGATGGGAAGGGAGTAGACTACCAACCTCATTCTGAAAATGAGGCTAGGAGCCCTTTGCATTCAACTTGTCTCTGGCCCTTTGTTGTTGTTGTTGTTGATGATGATGATGATGATGTGTTTTTCTCCCCTAATCAAATTACAGACTTTTTTTTTGTAGTTGAGATTATTTATTAAAAGGGAAACCTTTTAAGACCTTTGGTGATGAGGAAGAAAGATGATCCTATAGTCTGGTATTTATTTATTAATTTATTTTTTAATGTGTTAGTTTTATCTTTTTTTTTTACTTTTATTTATTCTTTTTGAACATTATTTTATTTGGTCATTTCCAAACATTATTCATTGGAAACAAAGATCATTTTCTCCCCCCCCCCCCCATAGCCGACACACGATTCCACTGGGTATCACATGTGTCCTTGATCTTTTTTTTTTCATCTGTAGCTATATTGCTTTGCCTCACATAATCTTTTTTCCTTTTTATTTATTTATTTATTTATTTATTTATTTATTTTGATTTTTATTTGGTCATTTCCAAACATTATTTATTGGAAACAAAGATCATTTTCTTTTCTTCCCTCCCCTCCCTCCCACCACCTCTCCCATAGCCCACGCACAATTCCACTGGGTATCACATGTGTTCTTGATTCAAACCCATTTCCATGTTGTTGGTATTTGCATTAAAGTGTTCATTTAGAGTCTCTCCTCAGTCATATCCCCTCCACCCCTGTAGTCAAGCAGTTGCTTTTCATCGGTATTTTTACTCCCACAGTTTATCTTCTGCTTGTGGATAGTCTTTTTTAAATCCCTGCAGATTGTTCAGGGACATTGCATTGCCACTAATGGAGAAGTCCATCACCTTCGATTGTACCACAGTCTATCAGTCTCTGTGTACAATGTTCTCCTGGTTCTGCTCCTCTCACTCTGCATCACTTCCTGGAGGTTGTTCCGGTCTCCATGGAATTCCTCCACTTTATTATTCCTTTTAGCACAATAGTATTCCATCACCAACATTATATTCTGGTATTTAAAGAGCCACTCCTGTTATCCAAGCTGTATGTGTGAAGAAGGGCCATTTCTCTAGTCAAGTCCATTCAGCTCTCATTGATTGGGAAGTTATTATTGTTTCCTTGGCATATTCTCTGTCCTGGCTAGACTATCCCGTATTCATAGAAGGAGATTTTCCCTAGTTAAAGTCCTTGGGGTCCCATGGGTAATTCACTCCCCCAAGGGAACAGCTTTACGTTGTTGTAACAATGATCTTGAAACCTGCAGGTATTATAATAATTGGCAAAAACTATCCAAAGATGATCCCCAACATTTGTTGGTCAACCTGGTGTACTTTTGATTGAGATAAAATAAATTACCTCAAGAAATGTATTGATTACGCTAGCAAGAAAATCAGATATCCTGAGTGGGATGCTTTTAATTGAAATATATGACATCTGATATAAATCTATAAGACATTTAACTGCTAATTTGTTTTGGCCAATTCAATTCTTTTGAATATTGCAAATTGAAAAAATTAAGGTTAGCAGGTACGTGTTTGTCTTATTTGGCCTGTTTATTTCTTTTTAAAGTGTAGGGAAAAAAATCTTTGTTCGTAGATTCTGTTACCTTGAAAAAAAATTTTAAAGGGAAGATGCAGCCAACCAGGAAAACTGCTAAAATGTTGTAGTCAAAGGGTTTAAGATGCTGAGATAGATTAATAAAGTTTCATACCTGAAGCAGTTGACCCTGTAAACAGGACTGACTCCAATGGTCAATTGGGTTATAATAAAAGAAAAAAAAAACCCTGCAAGATACTTTTTTTCTGTCATTTCAGCTTAGCCACATTGGAATTATAGAAATAAAGTAAGATAGTCATAGAACGGAAAATTTTCTTGGCTTTTTTCAAAACTGCTAAAAACATCTTGATATACGTTCACAATGAATTAGTTTGTGTATATATGTTTGGACTTCTGATCCCAGGACTTTTTGCTACAATTGGAGTAATATTAACTTTAAAGTTAATTCACTTTAAGTGAATTCATTTGTGTCTTAGTAGATTGACGTCAGGGTGCTATTGTTACAACCATATTACTAGAACTTCAAAATTATTTACTAACCATCTCCCAACTTTACCACAGTCTAGACTAGTAATTGTATCGTATGACCACAGGATCCGACATTTAAAGCTGGAAGGAAGGAAGGTTCTGTTAGAGACCATCTCGTTTCAGAATTATAGACTCTCAACATTAGAAGGGCCCTCTGGCCATCTCATTTGACTTTTAATCTCTTCTACAACATCCCCGACAATTGATCCTCCAGCATTTGCCTGAAGACTTCCAGTGAAGGGAACCTACTCACTCCCAAGGAAGCCCACTCTCCTTTTTGGACCACTACATTTTGGTCACACTGGCTCACTTGTTCCAAACACCTAATATTCCATCTATGCTCTGTGTCTTCACAAAGGCTATGTCCCTATGGTTCCTTCCTTATCTCCTTCTAGTGTCTCTGCAAGAAAAACTCAAATGAGATCATGAAGAGTTGGACACTACTGGCATAAGTGAATGACCAAAATAAGTGTCCTCTTCATACGTACTCCCAGTTCCTTCAATCGATTTTCCTAATCTCAAAGCCTTTCACCAACCTGTGGTCTGAGCAGGACAAAGTATAATGAGACTCTTCCCTTTCTTATAGTGTCTTCCTTAATGGAGCATAAGACTGGATTAGATTTTTTTGGCTGCCAAAATCACATTGCATTGCTGATTCATAATGAATTTGCCATTCCCTAAAACTCCCAGATATTTTTCAGATAAACTGACACCTAGCCTCCTATCTCCAAATTTGTATTTTCAAGTTAATTAAAAAAAACAAAAAACCTCATCCACATTAAAAATGACCTTTTTTTTTAAACCCTTACCTCCTGTCTTAGAATCAATACTGTGTATTGGTTCCAAGGCAGAAGAGTGGTAAGGGCTGGGCAATGGAGGTTAAGTGACTTTCCCAGGGTCACACAGCTAGGAAGTGTCTGAGGTCAGATTTGAACCCAGGACCTCCCATCTCTAGACCTGGCTCTCAATCCACTGAGCTACCCAACTGCCCCTCAAACTGACCTTTTTACATTTGGTTCTGACCTATCATACTGACCCTGTCATCTAATGTATTAGTGAAATCCTCTCATCTTATAGTTGAGGAAGTAGACCTAAAGAAGTTATATGACCTTTCCAAGATCCTACAAGTTAAAAACAGCAGAACCAAGATCCTAACTCAGGTCCTCTGTTTCTAATATCTGTTCTTTTCTACTATAGCAAACTTCTTATTTTAAAAGACACTTATGGACAGCTAGGTGACTCAGTAGATAGAGAGCTAGAACTGGAGTCAGGAGGACCTGGAGTCAAATCTGACCTCAGACACTTCCTGGGTGACCCTGTATAAATCACTTAATCCCAATTGCCTAGCCCGTGGTGTTCCTCTGCCTTGGAACCAATACTTAGTAACAATTCTTTTTTTTTTTTAAACCCTTACCTTCCTCTTGGAGTCAATACTGAGTCCAGAAGAGTGGTATGGGCTAGGCACTTCTGACTTAGAATTGTTACTAAGGGGGGCAGCTGGGTAGCTCAGTGGATTGAGATATTAATATTAATTAATTAATTTTTTATTTATTATAATTAATTAATTAATTAATAAAATTAATAAGGTATTAGCCTTACCATCAGTGTTCAGGTTAAAATCATAAAGATGCTGTAACTGAAAGGTATGAGAGACTTCCAAGGCTAGAAATGTTTCTTGACAGGTACATAGTTTCATAGTACACTTACTAGCTATGTGACTCTGGGCAAGTCACTTGACCCTATTTACCTTAGTTTTCTTTCTTTCTTTTTTTTTTTTAAACCCTTACCTTCTGTCTTGGAAGCATAGGTAGTATTGTAGCACTACAATGTAGTATAGTGGTAAGGGCTAGGCAATGGGGCTTAAGTGACTTTCCCAGGGTCACACAGCTGGGAAGTGTCTGAGGTCAGATTTGAACCTAAGACCTCCCATCTGTAGGTCTGGCTCTCAATCCACTGAGCCACCCAACTGCCCCCACCTTAGTTTTCTTATCTGTAAAATGAGCTGAAGAAGGAAATGGCAAGCCACTCTAGCATCTTTGCCAAGAAAACCCCAAATGGAGTTGCTAAGTCAGATACACTGAAAAAGGACTGAACAACAATAGCAACAATAACAACTTAGTATCAAGTGGAAATCATCAAGCCTACAAACCATTTCAGTTAGTGCTGAAGTGGCAGTCCCCACTCATCAGAACAACCAAATGGCAGCTCTAGCTTCCCAAACTCTACTATGTGCTCTGAGCTCCTAATTAGAGGTGCACTGTGACCAACAGGACATTGCCCCAGGAGTCAGCCAACCCACATCCCTTAATTACGCACTCCTATAACGATCTCATCCAAGGAAAATGTGTTTAGGAGGGAAGCACCATTTATTATAGCCCCCTTGTTAGAGTAGTGATTGGTCATTTTCCAACTGCTCCTTGGTACATAAATCAACAAATTTTACTTTTAATAATTATCAAGAGGCAGACTCCTCTCTCTCTCTTTCTCTTTTTCTCTCTCCCTCTTTGTTTCTCTCTCCCTCCCACCCTCCCTCTCTCTTCTCTCTCTCTCTCTCTCTCTCTCTCTCTCTCTCTCTCTCTCTCTCTCTCTCTCTCTCTCTCTCAACATGACACATTGTCTATCACAGCATTAATGTTCCCAGAAAGGAAATATATGCAAGCATAGGTACTGCCAAAGCTAGGAATGATAGTTAGTATTCTGGATAATAAAGATTTGACATGCTAGAATGGAGGGCTGAACCCAATAAAAACTGAAAATCTATTATTCTTAAACTATCATCTGTTACAAACCTCATCTCTCCCCAAACCACCTACACCATCCCTGCCCTCTCTCTCAGGAGAGGAACTTGCCTAACACTTCGCTGAAATCAATGAGGCCATCTGTCACAAACTTCCTCTATATCCCAACTCTCCATCTCAAATTACCTCAACATCATCCCTAATTCTCTCCTTTATCAGAACAGGACGCGTCCTTTTTCCTTGCCAAGGTAAGTCCTTGTGTTGTAGGGAGCTTGCCCCTTCAACTGTCCCTTCTCTAGTTTTCTTCTTTTTTTTCCTCATTTTTTTTGAAAAGGCAAACACTGTTAAGGCCACCACTTCTTTAAAGAAAATGTCTGGTGTATCTTCCTATCACAGTTGTGATAGAAGTAGAAATCTAGACTTTAATTAGGAAAAACTTCTAGGTATTGAAATCAGCAGATCATGATGTTATGTACCCTAAGGAACCTAAAGAATTGATGGGCATCTCAGATCAAAATAAGCCATATATTTTAAGAAATCATGGAAGATATGAATCCTTGAGCGTTAAAAAAAGGGCAAATGATATGTCCAAATGAAATATTGGGGGACATAAGATTAGTTTAGAAATTTCTATTCTTCCCAATTCCAGATTTCCAACCAATACCCACCTGGGAATATATTCAATATATACCTCAACAACCAATTTACAATCACCTAGAAGGAAATGAGGTATTAACGACAACTAATGTGATTTAGCACCTACCTCCCAGGGTTGTTGTGAGGATCAAATGAAATAATAATTGTAAAAGACTTGGGGACAGCTGGGTGGCTCAGTGGATTGAGAGCCAGATGAGAGATCCTAGGTTCAAATCTGGCCTCAGATACTTCCTAACTGTGTGACCCTGGAAAAGTCATTTAATCCCTATAGCTAGCCCTTACTGCTCTTCTGCCTTGGAACCAATACATAGAGTTGATTCTAAGATGGAAGGTAAGGGTTTTAAACAATAATAATAATAAAAATAATTGTAAAAGACTTAGCACAGTGCCTGGCACCTAGTAATCACTATATAAATGTTAGCTATTATCCTTATTGTTATTACTATTATTTTGTTTGATCAGTTTATATCCTTTGGCAACAAAGTGGCAGACCACATAGAAGAAAGAATGAAGAGCAAATGGTAAAACCAATGGTCCCAAACCCCAAGTTTTGAGTTCACATGGACGAGGGCTTTTCATAAATTGTTCCTTGACTTATGATGCCTCTTCCCCTCTTCCCTCAAGTTTGTCCTGGAAACCTCAGAATTTGACTATTTTATGCACATCCAGGGTGAATGTTAGAATATATTCCCAATATATTAAATCTATTAACATGTTAATATTACATGTACTGAATAAAATAATAAAATATAAAAAATAAAATCTTCTTGTGACCTGCCATCCCCTTAATCTGTCCTCCACTCCACTGTCCTCTGTCTAACTCCCAGAAAAAGCTGTCTATATTCTCTTATCTTCCACTGACTTCTCAGTCTTTCTCACCTCCCATTCACCTCTCAATGTACCACAATTTTGTTCCCCTCCCCATCATTCAACTGAAAATGTTCAAGTGTTCTAAGATCACCAGTGGTCTCCTCATTGCCAAATCAAATCATATTTTTCTTAGTCCTCATATTTCTGTGGGAATCTCATCCATGCCCTACACCCTTATATGTGTGGACACCTCAAAGCCCTGCCTTAGGTCTTTTCTTCTCACTCTACATTGTCTTTCTTGGTGACCTCATAAGGTCAACTAACATTTCTAGGCAGATGACTCTCAAATTCACATCAAGCTGTCCCTTAGCTCAAGTGCTGTCATCAACTTGCCTGCTAAAAGCCTCAATTTGAATATATTCCATATTGCTGTTGAGCACATTTCAGTTGTAGCTGACTCTTCTTGACCCCCTTTGGAATTTTTTCTTCCCCCTTTTTTTTCCAAAGATATTGGGAGGGTTTAATATTACCTTCTCTGGCTCATTTTTACAGATGAGGAAACTGAGACAAATAGAGTTAAGTGATTTACCCAGGGTCACACAGCTGGATTTGAACTCATGAAGATGAGTCTTCCTGATTCTAAGTCCAGTGCTCACTCCCCTGGGCCACCTAGCTACCCCTAAGCACCCCAAACTCAAAATGTGTAAAATAAAATTCACCTTTCTCTCACCTCTTCTAGATTCCCCTATTTCAGACAAAGGCATTACCTCACTTAGGTATGCAACCCATGGAGTCATTACAGCCCACTTTCCCTCACCCCAGAATACCTAGTTGGTCCAATAGGCAGTTGGATATGGAAAAGTGGTTAGAGCTTGATACATAGACTTGGGAATCAGCTGCATTGAGATGATAATTGAATCCACAGCAGTCAGAGATCACCAATTGAAATAGAATAAGGGGAGAAGAAAAGAAGTCCCAGGACAGAACTTTGGGGGATCCAGTGATAATTTCTGTGAGATTCAACTTCATCTATAAAATGTGAGGTTTAGACTAGGCACCTTCTATGGTCTCTTCCAGTTCTGATGTCTTGTGACTATAGCCTAAAACTTATTACACATCCATGTCTCCTTAAATTTACTTTTTTTTTAATTTCTAAAATGCATTAGAAAACAATTGGAAAATAAAACGTTGTACAAAATAAGGAAGTGAAGTTGATGAAACAGATCTCAAAGCAAATTTAAAAGCCTGAACCTATCACTAGCAATGCTTAAATTATCAGTTTTGAAGGAAACCTTTAAAAATGAATTTTTCTCACACTCATTAGCATTTCATCTTTAATCATTTCTTAATTCAGCACACTGGGGTGTATGATTTTGTACTGAGTGCTGAAGAGATTTATATAAAGAAGGAAAGATTCAGACTCTCTCCTTTCAGTTAGTTTACCATAAGACAGGGCTTGTAATCTCAAGTAAGTTGGTTTCATTTTAATTCTTTTTTGGCCATCAGACTGGTTATTTCCATTTGCATTGCCATCAGTCAATTAAATCAGCAAGAATTTCAGTGTCCACTACATGCCAAATAAATTAAAGGGAAGAAACTGAATATAGTCTCTTAGTTTTAGTAAGGTGGTAGTTTTTTTTTTAAACCTTATATTTGTCTTAAAATCAATACTGTGTATTGGTTCCCAGGCAGAAGAACAGCAAGGGCTGGACAATGGGGGTTTAAGTGATTTGGCCAGGGTCACTCAACTGGGAAGTGTGTGAGACCAGATTTGAACCCAAGAGCCCTCCCTCACCAACCTATTCCAAGTCTCTAGCCTTTGCTCTCAATCCACTGAGCCATCTAGCTACCCTCTACTCATCATTTCTTATAACACAATACTATTCAATCCCTATTATATACCACATTTTTGCTCAGTCATTCCTCTACTGATGGCATCTCCTCAATTTCCATTTTTTTTTGCCACCATATTTTGACTAACCCACTCCAGATTCTAGACTACAGATCTCTAGATTTCAAAGGGCTCTATGAATTTGGATAGGAAAAAAACCCCTATATTTTCACTAATTTTTTTTAATCCTTACTTTCTGTCTAAGAATCAGTATAATGTATTGGTTCCAAGGCAGAAGAGCAGTTTAGAGCTAGGCAATGGGAGTTAGGTGACTTGCCTAGGGTCACAGAGCTAAGAAGTGACTAAAGCCAAATTTGAATACAGGATCTCCCATCTCTGGACCTGGTTCTTAAACCACTGAGCCACAATCTGAGATTTTTAAGGGGAAAGAATCCAAAGTAGATCAGAAAGAAGAGAATCATTTGGTCTCTAAGGGCTCAGGTAAAACAATCCTAAACCCCACTTTATCTTCTAAGCCAATTTTGAAGGGTGGTCATCAGTATGGCAATCTCTTTTATATCTAACAGAAATCACTCGTGTGATGACTCAAGCCTGTTATCTCTTTTCAGGGTCTTCAGAGGAAATGTAAAACAGTGGGTTACCATCCTCTGAAGAGTAATATTTCATTAATCCTACCTGCAGGAGGGAAGGGGAAGGAAAATTGTAGAATTAGCAGAGTATGTTTTCAGCACTTCTTCTCATCCTTCCTGTCAAAAACTCTCAATTCTGTTGTGAGCTCCTTACTCCAACCCCACTATCCTCAGTGCCCTGACCAGGGATGAATTAGAATTAGAGCCAACTAGCTGGATTATTACATTTTCAGCATGAACAATTACATTTCAGATATTAGCAAACTACAAATCTGGGCTTGATTTATTGTTTTGTTGATTATCTGGGCTTAATAAAGTGATGGAAAAAATGTTAATGATGCAGATTAAACTTAAATGTGTACCCCTCCCTACCTTCACCCTCACATTATATTGTTAAATATTCACAGCACAACACTAGATATAAATTACACTGATTTCCAAAATATTCCTCATTAGAATGTGGAACCAATAAGATCAAAACTTAGTCTTAGCTAGATGTCACATTGGAAAAGGCTTGATAATCTCGTTTAAAATAAAGTACAACTAACTTCTAGAAACCACTTCTATTGGTTAGAAGACAACCAATTTTTCAAAGAAATTAAGCTCTTGTGGTGGAATTTTGGACATTAATTAAAGTTGTTTGTAGGGGAGGGATATTTTTGGGCTGATGGGACTTTTGGTATTAAAGTACAGCAGGTAAACAATCTTCTATAATGCCTGAAAAGTCTTATTAAATCTTCCCTTTTTCAAGATAAATAATTCCAGTCTAAGTAATTGCCCTTTCCTTTAAAAATTTACTAATTGTTTATTTGCCTTTATGACTTTCTTAAAAACTGTTTTAGTTTGATATATCTCTCCTAATTTACAGACGTCCAGAGACAATGTGTCTAGAAAGAATCCTTGATCCTACTTTGTGCTTTTCAGTAACTCAGTTTCTTTTTTAAGACTAACATATTACAGGGAAGCTAGGTGGTTGAGTGGATTGAGAACCAGACCTAAAGATGGGAGGTTTGGGGTTCAAATCTAACCTCAGACACTTCTTAGCTATGTGACTCTGGGCAAATCACTTAACCCCAATTGCCTCGTTCTTACCACTCTTCTGTCTTGGAACTGATTTTTGGTATCGATTTTAAGATGGAATATAGAAGTTGTTTGTTTTTTAAACCTACCACATTACTAGAGCTAAAGATATTATGTTGATTTTCTTCCCTTTAACTTACTAGGTTTGTCCTTGTGAGAGAGATTAAATTATTGTGTCAGTTTATGCTATTTATGAAAGTATAGGGGCCACACCCATGCCCAGGCTCCTATTTCCTTTTATGTACTGGCAGACTTCCTCTCTCAAATCTATCTTATTTTCTTCCCCTCAACCTCGCACCATCCAACATTTTCCAAGGTATATGTTAGTTGTAATCACTCAGCCTACAATTTTTTTTTAAATTTTTTTCAGTTGTATGTTGGAACAATTTTTGACAATTGTTTTCTGGCACATGATTCAAATTCTCTCCCTCACTCCTTCCTCCCATCACAGGTGGTAAATAGTCTAATTTAGGTTATACCAGTGTGTAAAGGGAATCCTTTCCTCCTAGGGTCGAGAATTTTCTGCTCCTCCGAGCCAGCCCATTAGTGACTCAGATCTAGGGGTTACAGGTCCATTGTCAGAGAGACTTTGATTGGTTCCTGAGATGTGGTAGACCAGAGCAGAGGAAAGGAACATGGCATGGGGGAGGAGGACTATAAAAATGAGACCATAGAGGAGGCTGGGCTCTTCTCTGGAGGTCTTTGGCTGGGGGTCTTTCTGTGATCCAGTGTTGGTGGCTAGGGCAGAAGGCATCTCATGGGCTGGTAAAATTAAGGTGAAAGGCTAGGAAATATTTTTTTAATTTCCTTCCCTCCTTATTTCTTTCTCATACTATATTTATATGAAAATTAAATTGCTAAAAGCTTCTATCATCCTCATGACTTAAGGGTTAATTATTTTTGTAAATAATGATCATAATCTTTTCTTAAAACTAATATATTTCCAAACAAATGTCTAAATATTACATTTAGCATATTACATTTGGTATAATATGAATTTTTCAATATTATACCAGTTAGCCTACAATTTTTGCTCATTATGTTCCAAAAAACTGTCCCAGTCAACATTTCTTATTCAGTACCACCTACAATATGGAAGGCACTCTTCTAGATACTGGGAACACAAAGATGAAAAATCAATAGTACTTGCCCTCAGAGAGTTTATAATCTAGTACGGAGTAAGGCACATATAACTTGGATAAAAAGTGATTTCGGTGCCTTCTCATGTTTCCTCTAAGAACCTTGTATGCAGGGTAGGTAAAACATGGTGACCTGGGAGGTTCAAGGAGAGGGAGAACTGTCACTGTAGGAAAGGAGTCCACTTTGAGGCATGGAATGTGTAAAGAGGCTGAGGGTAGGGTACTATGAAAATAGATAAATTGGAGCCAGGATTATGGAGGGCCTTGAAGGCTAGGTTAAATCATCTTTTATTCAATAGATAGGAAGTCACTGAAGCTTTTCAAGCACTGAATAACATAGCCAGACTTTTTCATTTGGAAGATTACTTTGGATAGGATATGAAGGATAGATTGCAAATGAGAACCTGTACCACTAAGTGCTTATAATTGGTGTTACTTCATAGTATGTGTGTGTGTGTGTGTGTGTGTGTGTGTGTGTGTGTGTGTGTGTATATATATATATATATATATATATATATATATTTAGAGGTATAGCCTATACTTAAGGATAGCCTATATTCAAGGTAGGGGAAGCTGAATAATACACTGAATAGAGCACTGGGTCTGGGATCAGGAAGATCTGGGTTCAAATTTTACCTCAGACACTTAGTAGTCATGTGACCTTGAGCAAGTCACTTAGCCCTATTTGCTTCAGTTTCCTCATCTATTAAATGAATTGGGGAAATGGCAAACCACTCCAATATTTTGGACACTATTGAAATGACTGAGCAATAAAAGAGCTGAGCTGAAAAGTCTGAGCAATAAAAGGAAGACTAGTAAAGAGGCTATTTATCACACTAGTCGAGGCAGGAGGTGATCAATGCTTAAATTTGGTGGTGGTTGTAGTGGGTTTGAAAAAGAGAGATCACTTTAACCCAAGTGGGGTGAGGAGTCAAGCTAGGCTTAATGGAGGACATTGCATTTTGTCTTTTAGGTCTGGGAGGAAGAGAAGACCTTCCGTGGTTATAGACTGAGAGAGAAAGTGAGACTGAGAGAGAAATCTCCAGATATGGAGAGATTGTAAACAACTGAATAGACATGAAGGAAGAACAAGAATAGAGGATAGAGGGGGCAGCTGGGTAGCTCAGTGGATTGAGAGCAAGGCCTAGAGGTGGGAGATCCTGGGTTCAAGTCTGGCCTCAGACACTTCCCAGGTGTGTGACCCTGGGCAAGTCACTTACCCCCCATCAACTAGCCCTTACCACTCTTCTACCTTGGAACCAATACATAGTACTAATTCCCAGATGGAAGGTAAAGGTTTTTAAAAAAAAGAATAGAGGACAGAAAGAATAAGTTAGTTTGGATGGAATATAGGATGTACAAAGGGAAGTAACATGGATAAAATGGGATGGATAGGTTGGCATCAGATTGTGGAGAAAGTCAAGTGATTTGATACTTTATTAGATGGGCAGTGGGGAGCCATTAGTATTGTGGCATGGCATCATCACAGTGGTGTTTTGGGAAGATGACCCAAATTGGAGGATGAATTGTGGAGATCTACTTAGGAGGCTTTCATAACTCTATCAATGAGAGAAAATGAGGGCTAGAACTAAGGGAGTTATAGGAGTAGTGGACTTGGTTATAAGAGACACTGTGGAGGTAGAAATGACAGGACTTGGCAACTTACTGAATGTATAGGGCATAGAAGATAAAAGAAGCAAAATGAATTCAAGGTTAGGAGTCCTGAAACATAGTGGCTTCATTAACAGAAATAGAGAAAATAAGGGGAAGGGCAGAAGTAGGGGGGAAGATGAGTTCAGTTTTACAGATGGTGAGATTGAGGCACTGTCATAATATTTAAGCATAGATATCTAGTAAACTTGGGGAGAAAGGATGGGGTGAGATGGAAGGAAAGAGAAGGGAAAGCAAGAGAAGACAAGGCAAGGGAAGGATAGGTTTGTAGGTTGAGATGAAGAACTCAGTAGAAAAGGTACAATGTATAACAAAAAGGGTATCATTGGCAAAGCAAGGCCATGGAGAAGGGAGGTAATAGGGTCAAGTCAACAATACCATGATTTCCCTAGAAATCCAGGTTCCAAACTCTCTAGTCAATTTTTGCTCCTCTCTCACCTTCTCCAAAACTCATTCAGAAACCAAGCCCTATTGTTCACCTCACATTTCCTATCCAATCCCACTTCCATTGCTCTAATTCAGATTTCTATCACTTCAGCTCTAGATTTTTGCCATAGCATGCTAAATGTTCTCCCTGTTCTTCTGCAGAGGACTCTAGAGAGCACTAGGATGCATGCCAACAATGGGACTAGGTCACAAGAAGTAAAATTGAATTATAGCTTGAACCAGAGAGCAAATGTGATATGGCAGAGGAAAAGATAAGAGTTCAAGTCAACACGAATAGTTTGTGAGTGTCCAGGTGTGTTTCCCAGGCATCTGGGGAGAGGCATGCCAGCACCCTTAAATATAGTATAGCTAAATAAAACCATTCTGAGCCCCCAGTGGCCTCTTCATTGGAAAAGAGAACACTTAAGATAGGAACATAAATGGACCCAGAGTCAAGCCATCAGAGTATGAGTGGGTATAACATCTACCTTCAATCTCCTCTTTCTTCAACCTATATCCTACATGTTGCCACCAGATGAATCTTTTCAATCACATTATCCTCCTGCTCAAAAACCTTCAATGCTCCCCCCTTGCCGACAGAATCAAACCCAAAAGCTTTCCCTTGACTGTTAAGTTCCTCCCTAATCTGGCCCCAATGTATTCCTCCAGCATTATCTTCCATTACTCCACACATACTCCTTGGGTTCCAGCCAAACTGGAGTACTTGCTGTCCTCTTCTTGAGCCTTCATCTATCTTTTTGCTTCTCATTATACCATTCTCTTCATTTAGAATGCATTTTCTCCCATCTCTACCTAAGCAGCATTTCCTCCAGGAAGTATTCCTTACTCACTTTGGCTAGACATAATCTCTGATATATATATATATATATATACATATATATATATATATATTGTCCCCATGACATATTTTCTACTGACTTGGATTAAAAGTAAATATGTGTATATTTATTGCCTTTCTTTGAGAGCAGACTCTTCCAAAATTCCAGGGTCCATCCTAGGCACCAGTGAATTTAGAAATAATCAATAGCTTTGCAATCAATCAATCATTGAGCATTTATTAAATACCTGCTATGTGCCAGATACTGTGCTAGGTGCTTGGAGTACATATACAAAGTAAAAAATCAAGAACACCTACTCACAAAGAGCTTCCATTCTAGCAGGGGAGACAAGTGCTTGCAATGATTTAGGTTCATGCATCCTAATGATGGCAGACATGGTAGATTTTCTTCTATATCTCAACTTAAAAAAATTTTTTTTGCTAATTCTTCACCTACTTTGTCTTACTGTTCTGGTATATTACCTATTTCAGTTTGCAATTTATGATTCATTTTTTTAAACTTAGAGACAGTGGGTAATGTGGGATAGGAATTAGGGGTATGCTGGAGACAGCTGGAGGGGTTTATGTGTAAGCATTTACATCCCAGAAATCAAGAAACCTTACAAAAAGGGGCTTAACTTATTGTTTTTCGGATTTTCTAGGCTTAAGTAAATAATGGAAAAAATGGTAATAATGCAGTTGAAACTGAAAAGTGTGTCCTGTGTACATCTCCACCTTCCCATACCTCTTGTCTATAGCTGTTTGAGCATATTCTAGGATGGATTGGCAAGAGATATGAGAAAGAAGGAAAATCACTTGATTTCTCAGCACTGAAGGATCAATCTGAAATCTCAATTCCATTTCTTTATAGCAATACTATGAAAAAGGTAAAAAGATATTTCTGTTCATAAACACATTAAACTTTGCCTTATTTGAAGGACAGAGCTAAATGTAGGCCTAGCATTTCCAAATTTCCCTTGGTTATAAATACTTCAAGAAGCCCCCAAGCCCCTTTAAAAAGGGGGTAGTCAAGAGTTTGACCTGTTCTGTTTTGAAGTTAATGGTCTTCTATGATTGGTAAGAGTAAGAAAACAGTTCCCCAGCTCCCCATTCTTTAATCTGCACTTTCTTTGTGGAGATGCTCTGTTTTCCCTCAAAAACAAGTCCATTCTAAATGTCACCACCACACACCCCATCTGGGCTCTAGGAATCAAGCTGCCTTCTCTGTGAATCAGATGTTGTCACTCACTATTAAGAGCCTTGGATCTGAACTTTGTTGGCAGTTGGGATGAGGCTGGGCACTGCAGAAGAGATTCTGGCTTACTTCAGTGAGGGCTACCCTGCTGGAAAGAGCCAACCTTGTTTCTTGGAGAAAAGAAAGGGATGTTTTCTTGGAGACGGCCTCTGGAGAAGAAAGCCCATAAGAATAGATCCCTTCATCACTGCTTCTCTCATCCTCTTAGAAACATGCAGTTAAAACAAAAACTAATAGGTCTCATTTTGGAATTTTTAGAGATTTTCCTCTGCCAAAGAGCCACTTGAAACATTCTATCCCTAGGAGGCTCTTGGAAAAGGGACAGAAGGCAAGTTTCACAGCATGGAGTCTCTGAATTAGCACATTTCACACATTATAACTAATAACCTAGGACATGCAGTCCAAGAGAGTGCAGACAGCCCTGAAGCAATCATACATCCTTGTAGACAAGTGGTGGAGTTGTGGGGAGTGGGCAATGATGATGGGGAAGTTGTGCAGAGACTCTTCTTGGGAAAAATGTCCTGTTTCCTGACCTGTCAACATTGTTTTCCCATGACTTTCCCATACACCCTCCCCCACCACATGGCTTCTTAAAGACAGCAAGAAAATATCTTAGATGGAGAGGTAGAGCTCAAAGGAAACTGGCTCTGAGAGGAGAGCCTTTCAGTGAATGAAAAATCACTTCATAGGGGCAAGCCTCTAGGAGTTAGTTTATCCCCATGATTGGATGTATCCAGTATCAATGTTTATATACAATTCACAGAACTTAAAAATACAGACAATTCTTTAACTCAGGATTTCTTCCAAAGGAAACCATGTGATTCTGTCTTTCTCCTCCTAGAGTAATTTTTTTGAGAGGAGCATAATCCAATAGCTTCCCTCCAGTCATCTCAGTGTGGAAAACTCCCAGTGTGGAAAATACCTCTACTGGCTGAGATGAGCAGTTCCTTCATAACTTGTAGTCTCAGATGATTGCCTGGGATGCTGAGAGGATAAGTGATTTGCCATGTTTATACAACTATATATCAGAAAGAGAGCCCGGGCTTTTTCAACCCTATGGCCATCCATCTATTACATCATGCTGCCCCAAAATTATTGCCTAATATATTAAGAATTACCAGTTTGAGACTGCAGAAGCTACCCAAAATTTCCACAGAGATATTTTTCTCCACTGCATATAAGTGTAAAAAGGGGGGAAATGTATTTTAAATAAGACTTTTAAAATAATGCTATATGCCTGATGGAGCTTTTTTAAAGTCTTTTTTTCTTTAATAATTTTTAAAGAATCTAAGTTCCAATAGATATTTCTGTTGTTTTTCTAGGAATATTTGTAACTCTTTCAACTAAAAACCTTTTTTTTTTAACAGCTCCTTGAGATAATTCTGTCACAAGATCTTAACGGGAAGAGAAGATGTGATGGGGACAGAATTCATAGAGGCTCGACACAGATGTGGGTGGTTCCAGTAGCCATGTCTCAAGGGTATGATACAACCATATACCTGCATATGGTAGGGATGCCTGCCATACCCTACTTAGAGTGGGCTTAATGTGTATTCCAAGGATTGTCTGGGAAATGTCTGATTGATTCCCCATCAACAGTTTCAAGCAGCAGAGGCCCCATAATTTCATTCCTGAGGTTCAGACCACTGTCTCAACAGCAATCGCATTAGGGTTGTCCTCCTGGCGTCTTAATTGCATCTCATCCTTGAAAGCCCTGTTTAATACCACCTTTAAGGATTCCTTGAATGGTTTCTTCTTACTGCTGCCCACAAAGAAGTAAATAAAAGGGTTGGCACTGCTATTAATGGTAGAGAAGAGAAGAGAGATGTGGTGTATGTTCCCAAATGTTGACCAATACTCATAGTACAGGAGGTAAAGAAGTCTCATGGGCATGGCAAAAATGAGGAAGATGATGATGGTCACCATGATGACAATGTAGAGCTTGGATGAATGAGAAGTCCAAGTATTTCTTCGAATCTTCACCACCAGGATCACACTGGATACCACCATGAGAGGGGTGAACACAAGGAAGCTCAAGATGGAAATGAAGATAATAACTGCCCTGCAGTCACTCTGGGAGTGACCCTTTCTTCCAATGTCTATGCACATGACATGCTCCATGGTGGTCACTAAACAAGAAAGAGCCCAAAGCAGGCCACAGACACAAGCAGACTGATGTTTAGGGCGGTGGCATCGGTACCAGATAGGGTACAAGACAGATAGACAACGTTCTACACTAATGGCTGTCAGGAGGTAGAGGCCAGTGTTGTAGCCAAATAGAAAAGTCACCGATAATGTGACAATGGTGTAATAATACCCAGATGATAGCTCATAATCTAGAGCATAGTCAACTGATAAAATAAAGATACAAAAAAGCAATGAGATGTCAGCAATAGAAAGGTGGGTGATGTAGACTGTGAATGGGTTTCTCCTCATCCGAAAACAGAGAAACCACAGGAGAATTCCATTTTCAACAAAGCCCAATGGAGAGATACTCATGATGACCCAGTGCACGATTGGGATTTTCCGATCCACATCTCCCAAGGAAGTGTTCCTGTTGATGGAAATATTCCCAGGTATTTCAGGGACAAATGATGTGAGGTTTGCTTCATCCATGAGGGTGCCTTAGAGTAGGGCTTCTTTTCTGTGAACAGGTCCAAAAATATGCCATGCAATCAGTGAATCTGAGCAGGAAAAAGAAATTGAAGATGAATAATTATAACATGTATGCTATAAACCTTTTTAAGGAGAAACAATATAATTTCTTTCTGAAAATGGCAGCAAATAAAAGAAGGTCAATCTGGTGATCTTTCACAATCCCCACCATCTCTATAATTCTCTATTTCTATATTAACATATGTGAATCAGAGTTAGGAGCATAGTTAAGATATCAAGTTGCCAAGCATAGTAGCACAGAATATATAATCCCTGCTTCTGCGGAGGCTAAGGCTGGTAGATCACTTGGGCCTGGGAGTTCTGAGCTATAATAGCCTGCTGGTACTCAGTGTCGGATAATAATAGCTAAGCCTTTGATGGGAAGGAGGAGTCTACCAGGCTGCCAAAGAAAGGGCAAACAGTTCAGGTCAGAAACAAAGCAGGTCAGAACTCCTATATTGATCAGCAGTAGGATGCCCTAGCATGGGAGAACTAGACTAAAAAAAAAAATGAGGACCAGCTTGAGAATTGTTCAACTCTTAGCCAAAACTTTCTGATTGGCTCTGAAAAAGGAAATTGTCTACAGAGAAGTATGAAAAGGTTCATATGATTTGGAACCAGCAAAAGAGTATATATGATGACTACACCAATATAAATGGAAAGAAAAGGAAAGATAGAAGGAAGGAAGGAAAGATAGAAGGAAGGAAGGAAGGAAGGAAGGAAGGAAGGAAGGAAGGAAGGAAGGAAGGAAGGAAGGAAGGAAGGAAGGAAGGAAGGAAGGAAGGAAGGAGGGAGGGAAGGAAGGAAGGAAGGAAGGAAGGAAGGAAGGAAGGAAGGAAGGAAGGAAGGAAGGAAGGAAGGAAGGAAGGAAGGAAGGAGGGAGAAAAGGAGGGAGGGAGGGAGGAAAGGAGTGAGGGAGGGAGGAAAGGAGGGAGGAAGGGAGGGAGGAAAGGAGGGAGGGAGGGAAGGAAGAACAAAAATTATGGAAAAGAAAATCAACTGAATGAATCACTTCTAGGGTCTGAGATATCCCTTATGAAATTAAGCACCTAGTCCAGCTGGTTATTGTACCCAAACACACTCCCTAGGTAACATATGGTAAGCATAATCAGGATATGTTTTCAGAAATACATAACATATAGATGAAAACATCCAAGAAAATAAAACAAAAACATTGCTAATAGACATTTAACAAAGAATTAAGCTGGAAGCAATAATGTAGTAGATGGTTGTTGACACAGCATTTAACAGACCTGACTCAAGCCAGTATTTTAAGAAATAAATGTATGGAGATGAGTGATTTTGCTGCTATTAGGAGGAATACAATAAGAACAGGAATATTAAACAAAGGAATTAATTCTGGATTTAGAATCCAGATTTGTCCCTGAAACCTAAAATTTGCTTTGAGGGAGCCTCTTAACCTCCCTAAACTCTGCTTCTTTATCTATAAAATAAAGGGGCTGGGCTAGATGGTCTCTGAGATCCCTTCCTTTAGGTTCTAGGTCTATGATCCTATGATCTAGAGCAGAGTTTGCCCTCTCGGCTGCCTCTACATAACTCTCTCTCTACTGTTCTAGGTTGATTTACAAAGAGAACAAAAGCACTGTGGCAGTTATGAAAAACATCTCCCCACTTCTTGAAGTTTTGCTAAATGAGATCTCTGGGTCACTTTGAAGACCAGTGGCCAGGGGTATGAAAAGAAATGAAAACATTTTCTAATCCTAAATCAGAAAGAAGATTGAAATCAAGCCTGAGCTTCTTCCCATGACTCAAGATAGGATTGTTAGTCTTGTGAAAGCATAACTTTACAATTGGCACAACTTGCACTATTAATACATGGTATTTTAAGAGTGGCAAAGGGAAATGAAGATCTCTTCAAAGATGTCAAATCAAGCTCATGATACAGTTCTTAAAGAAATTTGTTTTTTGTGTATTTTTAAAGATTTCTTTTTATCTTTATAATGTAATAGATGGTCTGTCATATAGATTTATATTACATTTAATTACTGGTTTGGGGGGCAAAGTTTACTTTAGTAGTACTAGGAAATTTGTAGCTCCTTTGTTCATCAGATTGGTTCTCCAACTAAGCTTAGGGCCCAGTCTCTTAAAGCAATTACTTTCCCCCTCTCTTAATATGATGTTGTTAGTATTATCCTATAACAATAGCTGACATTTAGATAATGCTTTAAGGTTTGGAAAACACTATAAAGTATATGAAATTATTTGAGTCTCATGATAGCCATTCAAGCTACTATAATAATACTATATATGAGAATATACCATATACTATAATAATAATGCTATATATGATAAATAAATATTAAATATATAACAAGTATTAGTATAAGCATTTGTTCTCATTTTTCAATAAGAAATTTAAGATTTAGAGAAGTGGGATTAACCCATGGTAACTCAGCTAGCAAATCCTGGAAGCAGGATATAAACCCAGACATCCCTGACTCCAAACCTAGTACTCCTTCCCCCATTTGACACTATTCTATTATCCTCATTATTCGGTGAGAAACTTGTATTGTTAATTATTATACAACATTTAATGATAAGTACTATTTCTGTCAAAAATTTATATTTAAATTTTTTCACATAAAAGCCCTAATTATAATTTCTTTAAACATTTTGTATATCTAAATACAACTTATTTTAAATCTTTTTTATTTTTTAATTTTTTTTATTTTAAAACTTAAATTTTATTTTTATTTTATTTATTTTTAAGGTCTTTAAAATGTATCCAATAACTAACTTTGCATAAGGTTATAATCAAACATAGACTCTGATAAGTCTGAACCTCAGTACAGGTTTTTCCTTTTTTAAAAATGTAACTTGAATAACTTAATTTAAATAGAAAATGATTAGGTTAGAGAGCTGGCTCTAAATTATGGCGATGATTCAATTCTGCCTGAAGTAAAAATAGAGTGAAGCCTACATATCCTTTCACATTCTCATGGATTAAAGAGAAATAATATTTAAGGTATTATTAAATGGGTGGGGCCTGATGAAAATTATTTCAGGACTTTTATACCAAAGCATTATATTACTGGATTGTTGTTGGGCTGAATATCATATATCTGCTCAGGATTTCTAAACCAAAATTTCAGAAAAGGCCCCTTAAGCTTTCTTAATCCTCGAATAAACAGTATTTTCTGTCCTGCTGCCAGCACAGAGTCTATAACATATAGCCAGGTGGAAAGAAAATAGAGGCCACTTTCAGGGTGGTCTTCCTGACTTCACTGATTTTCCAATGCTTTTTCCTCTTTCCTTACATAGACAGGAATGGTGAAAATAATTAACTTTTCTATGATCCAAGTAAGATCCTTCAACTTTGCCAGAGTTAGGGAAACCTGGGCCCTTGTATCCGTGGAGACAATGCTTGATTGTAATTTCCATGGTTCATTTAGCAGGGTTTTTAAGCAGATAGGAAACTACAGAGACAATGAGAGACTTCTGATTCATCTTCCAGAAACTCTTTAGTTTCTGAGTCACAGAATCTTTCAGGTCCTCGAGTTTGGATGGTACCTATAAGCAGTTGGGTCTAAAAACTGAAATCTGGAGCATGGCCATGGATAGATAAGGAAATTGTGTTCATTTCAGGGACCAAGGGAAGATGTTTCTAGTTCCACCCCTCCCCACCCACCCAGTATCTCCTCCATCTGCTTTAATGTTGTGTGGAACTCCTTTAACAAAGAGAGGTTTTATTTTTTCACTTAGACATAATACATGAAATGCAGATAAATCCTAGGAGAGGGACCCAATGAATTTCAAATCTACACACTTGTAAATATATGCCTGATGCTATATTTTTTTCTGGAAAGTTTTCCATTAAGGTTGTGGGAAGGCAAGAGGGAACCAGTGTAACGAGGAGAAAGATAAATTACCAATTGGTGAAGCAAAGGTTATTGACTTTCAAAATTACCCCAAATTTCAGATCCAAGGAAGTTACTTAGCAAAACTGAGAAGAGAACTTTTTTTAACACCGGGTCACCAGATAGGTCAGAGTCACAGCTCGCAGCTGCTCCTGGGAGAAGCTAAGGCTGATGGGATGCTCTAGTGATTCAGGGTTTCTGAACTTCAGTGAGCCAATGCTGATGGGGTGCTATGTGGGGAGCCTTCAGGAAGTGAGGTAGTGTGGGAGTCAAAGTCTTGAGTGATGGTTGAAATTCTAATTCTGGTGTAAGACCTTATCTCCCCCCCCCAAAAAAAAAGTGCATACTTAAATGCACCAATCCTTTCCTTTCCCCTCCTCAAACTATCATACCTTAATCATATTAATCACAATTTTCCTAATTCCACAGCAAAATAAACTCCAATCTTGAACTCATAATTTTTAATAGCATGATCCTTATTTTCCTCTGATTTTACCTCAATTGCTGTTACTGGTAGGGCCAAAGGTACTCTGGATATTTAAAGACCTCATGGGCAGATTGTTTTGGGCACCAGGTGAAGTCATAGAATCAGAATCAGAACCAAAAAAGGATTTAAAATCTAAACTCTGCCTGAAAAAAACATCCCTACAGAATCCCTTGGTTGAAAGGTGAAAAAAAATGTCACAAGTACAAGATAGGGGAGACATGGTGAGACAAAATTCCTTTGAAAAAAAGATGTATGTGTATGGTGGGGGCTCTTACGTGGTGCCAGGTATGAAGTCAAGAAGACTCATCTTTCTGAGTTCAACTCTGGGTTTAGACACTTAATATCTGTGTGATCCTGGACAAGTCACTTAACCCTGTTTGCTTCAGTTTCCATATCTATAAAATGAGCTGGAGAAGAAGATGACAAATCACTGTAGTATCTCTTCCAAGAAAACCCAAGTGGGGTCATGAAGAGTCAAACACAAATGGGGGAGGAAAAAGACTGAATTGGGAGAAGGGAGGTTTTAAGACCATGGACTTAATATATATGGACAATGGCATATAATAACCAAAACAGGTAATGCAATCTTGAGTTTCTTCAAAAGAAGAATGTCCAGATGCCCTCTTGTCCAGATCAGACCATATCTAGAACACTGCTCTCATCTCCGGGCATTTCCTTTCAGGAAAGACATTGATAAGCTCTACAGGATGATAAAGGGCTTCAAGATTATACCATGTGAACATCAGTTGAGAGACCATAGATTTAGAGCTGGAAAATGAGAACCCATCTAGCCTAATTCCTTCATATTATAGATGAAGAAATTGAAACTCAGACAAGTTGTGACTTAAATAAATCATGCAACAATAATAACTAGCATATAGTAATAATATGTATTTATATTTAAAACCTTTACTTCTGTCTTATAATTGAAACTAAATATTAGTTCCAGGAAAGAAAAGCCCAGATCCCAGGCTAGACAATTGGGGTTAAGTGACTTTCCCAGGGTCACACATCTGGGAAGTATCTGAAGCCAGGTTTGAAACTAGGAGCTTCTGTTTCTAGAACTGGCTCTCTATCCACTGAGCCAACCAGTTGCCCCCTACATGATAAAAATATAATAGCATACATATAGATGTGCATATATATATTATATCTCACTTTAACATTTGCAAAGAACTTCACATATGTTGTATTATTGGAACCTCACAACTCTGAGAGGTGGATGCTAATATTAACCCCATTTTACAGAGGAGGAAACTGAACGTGAAAAAGATCAAGTGAAATTAAGCTAAGGCACACAGGGCAAGAGTCTGAGAAAAGACCTGAACTCAGGTCTTCTTGACTCCAAATTCAACACTATCCACTGTATCATTCAGATACCCTTTCACTTATACAACTAATAAGTGACTGAGGAATAATGGAATGTTTTAAAATATTTTAAGGGCTACCATGTAAAAGAAGTATAATATTTGTTCTATTGGGGCTTAGAATTAGGAACAACAGGGAAGAATCTACCTAAAAGCTTAATGTAAGGGAAAACTTCCCAACAATTAAAGCTATGAGAGAATAAAATGGCCTGCCTGGTAAACAGTGGTTTCCTCTTTTCGAGAGGTCTTCAAGCCAAAGCTGATGGTCATTTGTTGGGCAAATGTTGTAGAGTTAATTCTTGTTCAGGGACAAATTCCATTCACCTCTGCAAATGAGCCTCTGATTGATAGACTCAATAAAGTCACTGATTCCTTTCTAAGACCACACTGATGTTTGGCTATATTTGGCTGAAATCTCCCTATATCTTCTTGCCATTCCTAGATCTTTTGACAAGGGTCTAACAGAACAAATTTAATCCTTCCCCCACCATAGCCCTTCATATGGGAGGATAATCCATTATACCCTAATCCAACCTACACCTAAGTCTTTTAACTTCAGGATAAGCATCTCCTTTTTTACAACAGACATTCTGTTGCCATGATCTTGAGGACTTTACAAAATACTCCAGCTACATTTCTCTGAGCATCATTCAAATTTCTTAATGATTTTCCTGAAATGACCTTCCCCAAACCAAACACTGTATAGCAAATGTGATATGACCAGGACAGACCACACTCCGATTATAACCTCCCATAATACCCCCTCATAATTCTTATATTAAGTCTTTCCCCAATAGGGACGTGCTGGATCTAGCTTCAAAAGGCTAGAGCTGATTGTTAATTTTCAGTGTGGGCAATTGGCAAATGGAAACTGGCAAACCCTGCAAATCAGGGCTTGACTTACTGTTTTGTTAAAAAATTATCTAGATGTAATAAAATGATGGGGAAAATGTGAATAATGAAGATTCAACTTAAAAGTATATCTTGTAGGGGGCAGCTGAATGGCTCAGTGGATTGAGAGCCAGATCTAGAGATAGGAGGTCCTGGGTTGAAATCTGGCCTCAAATATTTCTTAGCTGTATGACCCTGGGCAAGTCACTTAACCCTCATAGCCTAGCCCTTACCAATCTTCTGCCTTGGAACCAATATACAGTATTGATTCTAAGATATAAGGTGTAAGGTTTTGTGCTTTTTATAATTTAATTAAATTTTTTTAGGTGTGTCTTGTAAAAAAAATTTTTTTTCCCAAGAGAGTGGATTAAAAAAAAATCCTTACCTTCTGTCTTAGAATCAATATTAAGTATTAACTCCAAGGCAGAAGAATAGTATGGGTTAGGCAACTGGGATTAAGTGATTTGCCCAGGGTCACATAGCTAGGAAGTATCTGAAGTCACATTTGAACCCAGCTCCTCCTGATTCCAGGTCTGATATTCCATCCATTATGCTACCTAGTTGCCTTTAGAGAGCCAATTGTTAAAAATGTATTAGCATTCGGGGGCAGCTGGGTGGCTCAGTGGATTGAGAGTCAGGCCTGGAGACGGGAAGTCCTAGGTTCAAATCTGGCCTCAGACACTTCCCAGCTGTGTGACCCTGGGCAAGTCACTTGACCCCCATTGCCTAGCCCTTACCACTCTTCTGCCTTGGAGCCAATACACAGTATTGACTCCAAGACAGAAGGTAAGGGTTAAAAAAAAATGTATTAGCATTCTACTGCCCCAGATCCTTATGAAATGGTACAGAAGAGACTAAGAGCAGTAACTGGAAGATATGCTAAATGTTCCGTGATGTTCCAACATTTTTGGAGTGGTAGCATTCTTATCCTGTTTTCCCAGACTTTCTTGAACTGAATCAAAGAAAGGAAGAAGAAATGGGAGAGAGGAAGAAACAAATAAAGCATCTGTCAGTCTTCCTGAGTCATCAGTCAGCATCTGGCTTAATTGTCAGTTAATAACAAGACTTAATAAGTGTAACTCAATGCTTCAAGCTCTGTACAAGAACAAATTTAAAAATTTAATTAATTTAAAAAGAACTAATTAAAGCCATCCCAGATTGACCTCCTATCCTGACAGCTTGACAGCACTGACAGCTTTGCTGACCAGTGACATTACTGGATGAGGGGATAGGAATGACCCTGCTAGTCGTTGAGACATCAACCTATGTCTAAATGTAGGAGGGATCCGCTAATAAACCTCAGCCATGCCGTCTGTTTCAAGAAGCAGTCGGCCCCATTCAGACATGAGGCCCACTCAAAATACCCCTGGAGGAACCTATGAAAAACAACAACAAAAAATGACTTGCCTAATTTTAGGAATAATCATTAAGTAAAAGAATTCTCTAATGTGTGAATCATAGATTTGGCAGATTCGCCACATGCCTTCATATGACTAGGCTACAGATTAAATCCTATTATAACCACCCTCCCTTCTGAAAGGCACTCCAATTTCTCTTGCTGTG
This sequence comes from Monodelphis domestica, assembly GCF_027887165.1. Classification (NCBI taxonomy): domain Eukaryota; kingdom Metazoa; phylum Chordata; class Mammalia; order Didelphimorphia; family Didelphidae; genus Monodelphis; species Monodelphis domestica. Next base: position 442,264,997 of record NC_077228.1, on the reverse strand, counting down.
GTTTTATTGGAATAAATATACTAGAAATCACATTCTGGTTCTATAGGACCTGGAGATAAATGGAAGGCCAAATTTAGGGAGGTTGGAGGATAGAGGTTGTGACGGAAGTATCTGAGATTGGAAGAAATGTGGGGAGCTGAAGTTTCTGCCTGCCACACAGTTGCTCAGTTACAAAAGACTTCCAATCAAGTTACAGAGAAAAAAGGATCAAAGAAGCAAATTTTAATTAATAAAATTTAATTTAATTTAAATTTTAAAAGGTACCAAACCCAGGATTGGTCGATGTAGGGCAGCAAGGTGGTGGTGGAGTGAATAGAGTACTAGGTATAGAGTCAGGAATAGTCATCATTCTGAGTTCAAATCTGGACTCTAAAATTTACTGGCTGGGTAACCTTGGGCAAACCAGTTAACCCTGTTTGTCTCAGTTTCCTCATCTGTAAAATGAGCCAGAGAAAGAAATGGCAAACCACTTCAGTACCTTTGCCAAGAAAACCCCAAATGGGATCACAAAGAATAGGATACAAATGAAAAAAAATGACTGAAAATATTAGTCACTGTAAAGAGGAGATTCAAACCCAGGTATCTCTCAAACTCAGGTCCAGTGTGATTTCCACACTACTCAGTAAATTACCTTACCAGGAACAATCCTTTTAGATAAATTTGCTAAAATGGGGCAAGCTCACATCTGTCCCCAGAAAACAAGTAGAATGACTCCCATTTCATTTCTCCCACACGTCTGAGCTTAAGTAATCTCTTCCAAATGTAGAGAGCTGGAGGGAAAGCTGTTGGTTTATTTGCTGACTTCCATAGCTCCTTCCTGGCAACCTCCTCTGCCTCTTTCATACAGTCTTTGGTGGCTCTGAGTAAAAAGGATAAATTAATTCACACTGAAGTGTTAGCAACTCTAAAAGCTATTTCTCTGAAAGATAATATTTACATTTTAAACCAGGACCACTAAGCTTTTAAGAGGGGGGAATTCCTAACACCACCCCCCCAAAAAAAAATCCATGCCAATGGTGTCCTTTTAGGCAATATGGCGCCTGGGTAGAAGGGATGATTTTGGAGCAGGGAACCTTTTAGACTCTCAAATAATATATAGTCAATTGCCTTTTGTGTATCAAGGCTTAGCCTACTTAGGGCCTAATCCTACTCACAGTTTGGGGTAATTTAATCCTTCCTTCCCATATCATCTCTGATAACATGGAGATACTAGTTCTGAAGGCACTTTCTCAGAGTGCTGATAAGACAATACAAAGATATCCCATGATAAGGGAATAGCCAACCAAATTGAGACACATGAATGTAATGCAGTAGTATTAGTTTCTAAGAAATAATAAGCCTGAGGAATGCAGAGAAACATGGGATGAACTGATATGAAGCACAGCCATGAATATAATGTGCAGAATGAGGGCAATAATATAAATGCAAACCATACTAAGGGGGAGAAGAACACATTCATTGCAACGGGCAATTCTGATGATACGTATTTCTCTTTGGGGAGAAAGGTGGAGCAGAATGCTGCATGGACTGTCAGACTTGGTCATTTATTTTTTTCAGGTGGTTTGGAATAACTGATTTTATTACAAGGTAGAGTGTAATAGGGGTGTATATCGGGAAATGGCCATGCTATTTATAAGTTGATAAAATTTTGTTAAAATTAATGAAAACATTCTTTAAAAGAAGAAAGGGAACTATAGAACATTTTGTCAATATCTGAGGCTCATGTATACAATGCTGGACAATTGAGAATTCTTCAACATTCAGGGAAGTCCAGTATGAATATTTTTTAAAAACTGAAGTTTGATTGGGTTGTGCCCAACAGATCTGCAGACTCTACTTTTTTTTTTCCTTTTAAACACCTTCTGTATCTTTTCCAAGGCAGAAGAATGATAAGGGCTAGTGTGTCAGAGGCTGGCACTAGAGAAAAAGTGCCAGACTGAAGAGTATATGAAATTGATCACCTTGATGGGGGAGGGGCCCCAGGAGTGGAATCTGGAGGAGGAGAAGATTCTGGCTGGGAGAGCAGTGAGGGTCTCTCGGTCTTGAGAAGCCAAAGAGAGAAGATGGAAAAAGACTTTCTCCTGAGGGTTACCAGCTCTTCCTGCTGGTGACTGGAAATCTTTCCCCCCAACACTTCCCAATTGAAGGGGCTTTCTGAAGAGAAACCTGAGCAGACTTTACCTCAGCTCCTGTTGCCCAGGGGTGAGTCAACCTGACTTTCTCTCAGTGGGCTCAGGCTGCCAAGCCCTGAGTTCCCCCCAAACTCAAGGAGGAGGAAGGGGAAAGGGTTTAGATAAAGACAGGAATCCCCCTTTCCCCACTTTCCCTTTCCCATTCTTCCCTGCCTGTTATTCTTTTTATATTATCAGACTGAGTAATCATTAAAGTTATCTGTTCCCCAAACTGAGTGTGAGTGAACAGAATCAAGGGGAGACCTTTCCGGTTTGAGTAGTGGAGGGGGGACAAGAGAGACAAGAGCAAATGTGGGATTATGGCTTTAGCTAAGGAGGGAAGGCAGAAGGGGAAAATCTTCAAAGCCCTTCTCCTCTGAGCCATTCCGTTACATCTGGTGTCTCCCCTGAACCCTGCTTTTTGGAAGGGGGTTTCTCCTCTCTTTCCCCCTTCCCTCTCTCTCCCTTACCAAAGGCCTAAGCCTCCCTTTGGGGTTACAATCCCTTCCTTTTCTTTTATTTTTTTTAAATAGTAGGGAATGGGAGTTAAGTGACTTGTCCAAGGTCACACAGCTAGGAAGTGTCTGAGGTCAGCTTTGAATGCAGGATCTCCCTAGGCCTGACTCTCAGTCCACTGAGACACCCAGCTGCCTCCGACTGCATTTACTTTTCAGTCAAAGAGAAATTAATAGGGAAAAACACAAAGGAGTAGACAAGAGAAGACTAGTGAAAATAACTCAAGTGAAAGTGTCTCTAAAGTTTTGTTTTTTTTCAGTTACTGAAAAGGCTAACAACTCTTCAATACACTCATTCTACTGACCTCCCAAATTCCCACCCTGCCTCAGCACCCTTATTCAATAAGCCAAATGACAATAGAATTCAAGAGGGGAAGTCTAGGAATCTATTTGTTCTCCTTAGACCTAGCTCTATAATGCTAACCTCTTATAGTATAATCCTGAAGAAAAAGGGGGTGGGGACAAATTCTTGTCTCTATTGGGATTCTCAGGGCAAGCAGTAATATTTATTACTGAAGGCTAGAGAGAGAAGACACCTTTAAGATTATTCATTTTATAGATAAAGAAATTGAGGCTGAGATAATCAAAGCCACAGTTGGGGAACAAAGCTAAGACTAAAATTCAGTCCTAATTTACAGACCCCATATTCCTTCAATGAGACCAAGATGATGGTCTTGTGTAGGGTAGGAGTATCTTTCCTGCATCAAATAAAACATTATCCCTACTTCTCATCACTGACTGCCTCAGCCCCTGCAATCTGTACAAACCCCTGTTATACCTGAACGAAAAAGGCAAAACACTCTTTCCCCAAAGGTCACAGAAAGATGAAATCTGTGCCACATCATAGCCTTCTTGCTTTACAAATTACTTTAACTCCAATGCTATATATTCAATGACCTAAATCAACACTAGGTACCTTGCCTAGTCAGTATCACTAAGATGCCCACATTCAAGAGCCTGACTTAGAAATTTCTTTTGTCAGAAATCTTGCCACCAACGATTGCTCTTTTGACTTTATTAACCTCAAAGCAGAAGCTGATGCCTTGTATCCAAAAGGAAAGGGAAAAGCCAAGTGAATTCTGATCCTCTTTGATCACCATTTAGAGCTAGAAGGGAGCTTAGAAATCATAGACTCATGGATCTACAGCTGGAAGAAATTTCAGAGACCATTTAGTGCAACTCCCTCGTTTTAAAGGTAAAATGACTTGCCCAGGATCATTTAAGTAATAAATAAGCCTATCCCTTAATCCAAACTTAACATTCTTTTTAACTCATCATCCTGCCTCCCTCACATGTGCTATTGCATACTTTGTTCCATGCAACACTCCAAAATTTTCTTTAGTAATATCATTGGGGGTTGGAGATTGGGGCAAAGGGGGGCAGCAGTCCAAACATCTGGCCAGAAGGGAATTAATTAGAAAGTGACTTTTAAAACTTGAGACTCCACCAACAGATCTTAAGACTTTCACCTCTTGCCCTTAGTCAAGGAGAAGTTGCCAAACAGTGATTTTCAAGGCAGGTCTGGGAAGTTGTAAACCACTTAATTGAAAACAGCTAACGCTGAAGGACAAAGCACTCCAAAACAACAGTGTAGAACTGAGGGAATTTATTGGCAACACATACCCAACAAGCAGACATCTAATACATGACAGAGAGTGACCGGCACAGAAGCAGTTCTCTGAGTGATAGTTTTTCTTCTTTCTCTGGTTGAAAAAAAAAAAAAAACAAAACTGAGTAATTAAAATAGGAACAGAGACTTACTATTATCCTCATGGGAGGGTACAGAGATGCCCATGGGAAGGATCCTCTTCAGCATTCTGGGGCATCCATCCAAAGGATACAGATCTCTTCTGCTCCCCCACCCCTTGGTCGTAGGATCTCCAACCTCAGCCTCTCCTTGAAGTGTGGTTGGAGCCTCTTTCCTCTACTGAAATTAAGGGCTGCTCTCCCACGACTGAAAATATTTGAGATGTGCCAAGCAGATGGTCCCACGCTTATCAACAGAAGCTATGCTTCCAATGGCATCATTCAGTGACACATCTAAGGGAAAATCTTCACACTGAACTGAAGAAGGCATGAAGGAGAGAGTGACATATGAAAATGGATCTACTTCAAACCCCAATGAGGGGACCACTCATATATAAGATGAATGACCCCAAAACATGTTAATATGCAGGGAAAACAGCTCTTTCCCTTCTCCCTTTTCTGGATGTCATATGCAAAGTTCAACCTAAAAGACCACAGTGACCCATTGGAGAAACAGAGGCAAAACCATTTATTTAACTAGGGGTTCAGAAAAAGCAGTGAAGGCTCTATCACGGTGCTCTGAACAATTCTTCCTGGGGTCATCTGCTAAAGTCAGAACTCAGATTTTTTTCCTATACAATCAGAAACCTAAGGTCTATTCTCTTCCATGTTAAGGTTTTTCCCCTTTCCCATCACTTTCCCTTTACCAATACATTAAGTAGCAATTAAACCCAAAACAAATCTCCTTAAGGGCGATGGTCAGAAAATATCAGAGCACTTTTGTCCCAGAGCAAATAAGAAGGGCCAGAATCATAATAAATGGCCAAAAAAGGTCATCACTGGCTTTCCTCTTTTTCCTGATTACCCTAGTGGACAAAGTTGGCAATATGAGAACTAGCAAATGACCTAGAGAATGAATCAGATATAAATAAGGAAGGAAAGGAATTCCACATTCTATGGTATACAAGTAGTTATGAAATCACACCAAAAGTTTTCTTCAGTTTGTTTTCCATAAAAATCAAGACCACAAAAAAATGGAAACCAAGGTTGTTGAAGGAAGCTAGACCTGCTGTTTTGGTCTTTCTATAGAAATAAGGAAATTTAAAAGAAGGAAAGTCAGACTGTAAAATTCCTCAACCCCAAGCCCCAAATGGAGAACTCCAAATGCCTCCCAATATGCCTGTGTCATATAGAGTCATAATTGGCTAAGTCAGGGCCACAAATTCATGGAACACACTCCCGTTAACTGATTCTTGTTCCTCCATGCAACTGAGAGTCCTGTGCTCTGGAGCAGTTGGCATTTCTCAGAGAAAACCTGGAAACTGAACATAGGGAACCATATAAACAAGACAAGCTACAAGGCAAAATGAAAGACTTCAGAATGTAGAAAATAATGAGACAGATGCAAATGACATTTACTTAGAGAGGACAATTGGGACAGGGTAAAAAGAAGGGGTAAATTGGGGATGAGATGAGGTCCAGTTATAAATGAGAAAAGATACTGAAGACTCCAGAGACAGGTAATGAGAAAGACAGAAGGACTTTCCTGCTTTCTTGTTTTGCATTCATTTTTTTCAGGGGTTGAGGGACCATCCAGATTTTATGAAAGATTCATTCTGTTCCTTTGGGGGCTGTGAAAATCAGTCTTTTAAAGTGATTTCCTTGTCACACTAGGCAGAGCTTACAACTGGAAGAAAGCCCATAATGTCATTATTTAAGTCAATAGAATCGTGAACAATTTATCAGTTTGTTCCAAAAATTCTGAAGAGAACAGAAGAGTGTCCATACTGACAACAGAGACTGGCTAGGAGAATCCTAACCAGAGGGTGGAAGAGTAAAGAACCAGCTGAAAGCTGGAGTGGCAAGCTAGATAAGAGGAGCAATGGAAACTGGGTGAAATGGATCTTTTTCCCCTCTCTTCTTGAGTGGGTAGTAGAAGGTGACAATTGTTTTTGTGACTAATTGGCATCACTAGTTAGGCAGGAACTGTTACAGATGGGACCTGAGTTTCATTTGTGGTAGATAATGATTTCTACTGAGGGAAAATACAGCAAGTCTATAAAAATAAAACTGCCAGCATTTAAGCTACAAATAGGTTGTCTATTTTTGTGCTTGAATTGTCTTTATGAGTAATCATTTTTCTCAGTGAGAGGTGGAAAAGAGTGGTGGGAATGGGAGAGCAAAGAGAAAGGCCAAGAGAGTCAAAGATAGTTTGTGGAAAAGAGCAATCTGTGTTACCCCATTTCCAGTATGAGGGGACCAAAACCATAACAGGGATGAGGTAACTGCGGCTTTGATTCAGGCCAATGACTTTAGCAGGGGCTTCCAGAATTTGAAGACTTTCAGCAGGTAGAAACAACAGAGATCAGCACCTATTTAACAAGAATGGACCAACCCCATAATTTTATTGGTATGGGAAGTTCCCAGTGAAGAGCTTCCTATACCAGTGGAGATTGGCACCTTCTTGGCAATTTAGAGACTTAGAAAGTTGCCTAGAAGCACTGAGATGTTAACTGATTTACCCAAAGTTATACAGCTAGTATATGGCAGTGGTGGGACTTGAATCCAAGCCTCCCATTTACAAGATTAGCTCATTATCCCCACTGAGTCTCATTTACCTGTGTGTACCTAGAATTGAGCAAAAATAACAAGTCAAATAAGAAGCTATCAAAGGTAGGACTAGGTCCTCCTTTTCACTACTCAATTGAGGGCATCCTTTATATCTCTTACCCAGATTATAATTGTGCCACTGCCCTGCAAAAATTTCTAGATAAAGGCCTGGAGAGATTTGAGGCAAGATAGGTTCTCTCTCTCTCTGTCTGTCTCTGTCTGTCTGTCTGTTTGTCTGTCTGTCTCTTTCTCTCTGTCTGTCTGTCTCTCTTTCTCTCTCTGTCTGTCTCTGTCTCTATCTCTCTCTCTCACACATACACACACACACACACACATGCCATATACATTTACAAGCAATGTTGTTCCTTCCAATGTTGCCTAGCAAAAAGAAAAGCAAACATGGTGATAAAAAGGATTACGGAAGTATCCTTGTGGACTATCATTGGCAAGGCCATTCACATATGGGGAACAGGAGAGCCATTTGACCTGGGTCTCCAACTCAAAAAAGCTTTAAATTTGGCAAGAACTATCAATGTTTAACTAAGGGATAAAAAATATTTGGAAAATCTCCTTCGGCTTCATAGCAATTTTGATATTGCACATCAGCTATATTTTAACTTCAATAATTATAGTAATATAATTTATTTTGTAGAAAAACCTGGGAAAGCATTTAATAAAAATTTTAGGTAAATTCTTGATATAGTTAGACACAACTAAGTATCATTCTCACTAATCATTATTTTTATTTTTAAATGAAATCGTATTGATATGTTTTTGTTTTAATGTTATTTTTCTTATAAAGAATAAAAATGAGGAAAATTTTTGAGAAAACTAAACAATATATTTTTTAATCAGATGTTGTAGGCAGTGTTACATATCTATCTGATTTGAATTTTTCAAAATTAATTTTCTTTTTTATTTTGAACTTACATGAAAAAAGAAAGTTTCCACATATATATCAGAAAACAAAAAAGGAAATTTATGAAACTATGAATCTCCATATGATATTACTTAATTTTGCTTTTTTTAGTATAAACACATTATTCTCAAAAAAATTTCCACTTGTCTATTATTATTATTAATCTCTCCTGAGTATTTTAAATAATGGTCTTCTGAGAGGGGAGGGGAGATGTCACTATTATTAATCCTTTCCTCTCTCTAAATACCTCCTCCAATGCAATTAAAAATAAAAACAGAGACAAAAAACCCTTTTAATTTACTTTTTTAAACTCTTTCCTTCTGCCTTGGAACTAATACTATGTATTAGTGGAAGTGTCTGAGGCCAGATTTGAACCTAGGAACTCCTTTCTGTAGGTCTGGCTCTCAAACCACTGAGCTACCCAGCTACCCCTGTAAGGTTCCTTCTGATACAGTTCAGTGGTACAGTAGATAGAGGACTGACCTGGTCTCAGAAAGATTCATCTAACCTCCAACAAATACTAGCTAGATGACCTGGGCAAGTCACTTAACCCTGTTTGCCTCAGTTTCCTCATCTGTAAAATGAGCCAAAGAAGGAAATGGCAGACTATTCTAGTATCTCTGCCAAGAAAATCCCAAATGAAGTGAAGAGTTGGACATAACTGAAATGACTAAACAAAATCTCCTTCTAACTCTTAAATTCTGTTTTTTAAGCTTCCTCCTTCCTTTAGTTATTGTCCTCACCAATGTGGAAAACTATTGTCACTAGTGCTATTTGAGACAAACTCTGGGCTGTTTAACCCCTTCTAACCTTTCTAGAACAAAAAATATTTAGTGAGTGCTACTTTCTGGCCATCCATCTATCCGTCATCACAAGCTTTATATTTCTAAGCAGTAGAGTTAAAACAGAGCTCATCATTCCTTCCAGATGATAATAACTTTCAGTGATGTGAGTGAAACATGCTTGTAGCCCTACAATAGCACCTCTTGGCATGGAGAATGTTTGGAAGTGGGATTTTTGTCTCTGACAGAATGAAAGCCTCTGTCTACTTTAATCCTTCTGGGCAATTGAACTTCCAGCTCTATTAAAGGTCTCTAGAAGCTTAGGTCACTTCTGAATTTTGAAGCCACTTGATATAACAGTAAAAAAAAATAGCTGAAAACAAGAGAACAAAAGATATTTCTCAAATGAATCAAAGTGTTGCGAATACAAAGAAAATTTTAAAACCACCCCTGCTTTTAAGGAGCTCCCAGCCTAAGGCTACCCTGCTCCCATGTGTTTACTCTAGCAAGAACCTGAAATTCACACCAGACCAAGATCAAGAATTTCAATGATACAAAGGATTTATATGAACACAATTACAAAACACTTTTCACACAAGCAAAATCAGATCTAAACAATTGGAAAAATACTCATTGATCATGGATAGGCCAAGCTAGTATAATAAAAAATGATAATTTTACCTAAATTAATTTATTTATTGAATTACCATACCAATCAAACTACCAAATAATTATTTTATGTAACTAGAAAAAATTATAACAAAATTCATCTAGAAGAACAAAAGGTCAAGAATATCAAGGGGAACTAATGGAAAAAAATGTGAAGGAAGGAGACCTAGCAATACCAGATCACAAACTTCACGATAAAGCAGCAATCATCAAAACAATCTGGTATTGGCTAAGGAATAGAATGGTAGATCAATGGAGTAAATTAGATCCACAATATGGAGGGGTAAATGACCTTAGCAATCTAGTGTTTGATAAACCCAAAGATCCCAGCTTTTGTAATAAGAACTCATTGTATTACAAAACTCATGGGAAAATTGGGAAACAATATGGCAGAAGCTAGGATACCTCACACCCCAAGATAAGGTCAAATGGATATATGATTTAGATATAAAGAATGATACCATAACTAAGTTAGGGAAACACAGAATAGCTTACTTGGCAGATCTTTGGAGAAGGGAAGAATTTATTATTTTTCTTTTCTTATTTAATTTTATTTAATTAATTAATTAAGAAAATTTTTCCATGGTTACATGATTCATGTTCTTTCCCTCCCATCCTACCACCCCCTCTCCCATAGCCAACATTCCATTCCACTGGGTTTTACATGTGTCAATGAACAAAACTTATTTCTATATTATTGATATTTGCACTAGGATGATCGTTGAGAATCTTTATCCCCAATCATATCCCCATCGACCCATGTAATCAAACAAATGTTTTTCTTCTGTGTTTCCATTCCCACAGTTCTTTCTCTGAATGTGGATAGCATCCAAGAAGAGAAGAATTTATAACCAGGATTATAAGATGTAAAAGGAATAATTTTAATTATATTAAATTAAATTTTGTACAAACAAAACAAATCTAACCAAGATTAGAAGAGAAACAGCAATCTGGGAAAAGTTTTCTTTATAATAGATTACTCTGATAAAAGTGTAATTCCTCAGATTTATAAAGAATTATGTAAAATTTATAAGAATTCCCCATTCCCCATTCTGCCATTCCCCAACTGACAAATGGTCAAACAATAGGAACATACAATTTTCAGATGAAGGAATCAAAGCCATCAATAATCATGTAGAAAAATGTTCTAAATCACTCTTGACTAGAGAAATGCAAATTAAAACACTGAGTTACCACCTCATGCCTATTAGATTGGCTAATATGATGGTAAATGTTGGAGGAGTTGTGGCACAATTAGGACACTAATGCATTGTTGCTATAATTGTGAACTATTCTAACCATTCTGGAAGGTAATTTGGAACTATACCTGGTAATGCCACTACTGGGTCTGTATCCCAAAGGGATAATAAAAGAAGAGGGGGGGGGGAAGAATCTATTTGTACAAAAACATTTATAGCTGATCTTTTTGTGGTGGCAAAGAATTGGAAACTGAATGGATTTCTACCAATAGGGGAATGACTGAACAAGTTGTGGTACATGTTGGTGATGGAATACTATTGTGCTATAAGAAATGATAAGCAAGATGATTTCTATAGGAATGGATGCAGAGCACAATAAGCAGAACTGGGAGAACACTGTACACAATAACAGCAATACTAGACGATGATTATCTGTGAAAACTTGGCTACTCTCAGCAATGCACTGATCTGTGACAATCCTAAAAGACTGATGACTGGAAATGCTATCCGCCTCCAGAGAAAGAACTGTTGGAGTCACCTTTCATGTCAGTGTATTTATGGTTTTATTTAGGGGTTTTGGTTACATATGAGTTTGCTCTTACAACAATGACCAATATAGAAGTGTGTTTTGAATGACAATAAAAAATGGAAAAAATAATTTTAATGAGAAAATACACCAAATGGCTTTGTTCACCTGACCATTGCACAAAAAGTCACCCAGAAACCCATGGGCATTCAGAAAGAGGCAAAGATAGCTCCTTACCTAAATGTGACCCTGAGCAACTCATTTAACCCTGTTTGCCTCAGTTTCTTCATCTTTAAAATGATCTGGAAAAGGAAATGGCAAATAACTCCAATATCTTTCCTAAGAAAATCCCAGATGGGGTCATGAAGAGTTGGAGAAGATTGAAAAACAATTGAACAACCACAAAGATAGCTTCAGGGCAGGAAGACAGGTAGGCAGCCTCTCAGAACTACCAGAACTCTCAGAACTGACTCCTTAGTCAGAAACATTCATAGTCTGTAGAGCTCTGTGTCTGGAAGCATCACAGGCAGAGGACTCCACCTTCCTTAGCCCATCCTGTCTCTCAAAGACCAAAGGAGGGTGGAAAACCCCAGGACAGAAAGAAATCTCCAGGGTGAGAACCTTGGAAGCCATGAAGAATAGTTTCCAGTATGGTATGGCAGTCTTCCTACAGGGACAGTCTAAGTCTAAGATTACTCCAAGGTTCCTAGAATTCTGACCTGAGATACCCTACAGGGCCTTGAAGATCTCGTGCTCTGAGCCTCAAAAATCCAGTAAGTCTTAATCTCAGGGGAAGATCAGTGTGGGAAATCAGGTGACCCAGAGAGAAATTTAGCGGGGCAGCCCACTAACCAAAAGCACAGCAAGGAAATGAACTTGGCCCTTTACCAAAGCCACAATTCAGGAACTACAGTTAGAAAGATGAGTAAGACAAAGAAGACACCAAAAAAATTATTATAGCTCTTGAGATCTGACCCCTTCCCTACCCAATAGAGGAGAGTAAGTCTATAACAACTGCAGAGACTCAAAGGGAGAAACCTGGATTTTCCACAAGGAGCATACAAGTACCTAGAAGAAATGAAACAAATTTCAAAAAATGAAATAAAAGCTCTTGAATAAAGAATTAGGGGAATAAGTAGTTTAGAGGGGGAAAATGGTCAATCTTAGCCAAGAAGTAGCATTTCTGAAATCAAAGACTCCATGATCAAATGAGATAATATTTGAAAAGCACTCAGCACAGTGTCTGGCATATAGAAGGTGCTATCTAAATTCTTGTTCTCTTCTTCCCTTCCAATAAGACAGAAATATTAGAACAAAATTTAAAGATTTTTTAAAAGGAGAAAATATAAGAAATCTGCTATCAAAATCATCTGTGACTTAAATTTTTTTTTTATTTTATAAAAACTCTTATCTTCTGCTTAGAATCATTACTACTCTATATCGGTTCCAATGCATAGGAGTGGATAGGGATAGACAGTGAAGGTTAAGTGACTTGTCCAGGATCACATAATTGGGAAGTGTCTAAAGTCAGATTCAAACCCAGGAACTCACATCTCCAGATCTGTCTCTCTATCCACTGAGTCACCTAGCTTCCCCTATGTTAAGGAGAAATGATTGAAGAATCATTAGGCTTTTCTAAAAACCCTCATTTTAAAGAAAACTGGGCATTATATTTCAGGAAATCATAAATGAAATCTGCCCATATCTTTTAGAACTATAGGGCAAAATGAAAATAGAAAGCATCTGTCAAACACCATCTGACAGAAACCCAAAAAGGAAACTTCCATGAATGCCATAGTCAAAATCCAGAGCTCCTATGTTAAGAAAAAAATACTGCTAGGATTCAGAAAGAGGAAGTTCAAGTTCCAAGAAATTACCATCAGGATCACACAAGACCTGGTAGCTTCTACAATAAATGAGACAAGATCTTGTAATACAGTGTTCCAAAAGAGACAAGACATGGACTTATGATCAAGAATAACTTAACCTGCAAAGCAGAGTATCATACTATGAGGGGGAAATATATCTTTAATGAATAGAAGACTTCCAAGCATTTCTGATTAAAAGACTTAAAGCTCATTAAGAAGCAGACACACAAACATGAATCAAGAGAAAGCTAGAAAGCAAAATTTATTTGTTCAGATAGAAGGAGCCAAATGTTTATGTAGTGCTAATATTCTCATAGAGGATGGGAAGGAACCTCACACATCAGTAGACTCTCTTTCCCAGAATGGCGACTGACTCCAAAATCAACATTAAGCAGAATATAGACTTATAAAATACATGTAACTAATTTAATCAAAACTTGGTATGGAAATAATAAAAAATAATGAAATAAATAAATAATAAATAAATGAATGAATGAAAATAATAAAAGTGGAAATGACACTGGATTTAAAATCTAATGGCTTGGATTCAAATTCTGAATCTGACACTTATTACCTATTTACTTTATCTGTGAAATTAAAAGTGGGTTTGATGATTTCTAAAGTTGCTTCTAACTTTAAATTTATGACCTTATGAACTGGAGACCAAGATATATTGGTTTGTATTCAAACAACCTTTGTCTAACTCCTTCAGATGATGATTTTTGGTCCTGTCCACTTATCTTAACATTGATTTAAACGACTAACTCCTGCTACTGGTAAAGATAAAAAGCACACTAGTTCCTACATCGTGAGCAGCATTTTGTCCAGTCTGAGACCTTCCAGTGTCCAAGATCCCAGAATCCTAGGATTTGAGAACTGGAAAGGTCTTCAGTAGTCATTTAGTCTAGCCAATACCAGGAAAAAGGAATTTCTAATACAAATTGCCCAACAAGCAGTCATCCAGTCTTGCTTGAAGACCTCCAATGAAGGGAAACCAGCTAGCTCCCAAAGCAGTTCAATCTGCCTTCGCTTGGTTCTAACTGATGAAAAATTTTCCCTGATGTCAAACCTAACTGGATGACTTTGTAACTGTCACCCATGGCTCCGGTTTTACTTTCTGAGGTCAAACAAAATACATATAATCCTTTTTTCACATGAAAATCTTTCATACATTTGCCCAACCAACCCCACTTTCTTTCTTAACTGGTATATCAAGGAAATCGTTACATATTATTTACACAGATTTCAACAGTTGATAAAGTCATTCAGGCTATTCTTATGGGGGGAAATGTAGATACAAGAGCTAGACCAGTGGTGTCTAAACTCTTTTGATTATGCATACTTGCTATACATACTTACTAAATGGGGAAGGAGGAAGCAGAATTTTCCCAATGCCACCTGCGCTGCTACTGTGAGAGTAGCAGTTAAGTTATAGCATGCCTAATAGGTTGGACTCAGAGTAGGGGAAGGTTGGAAGCTTTCATAAAAGTGAGAGGAGATCAAATGTGGGACAATTTTGGACCACAATGAGAAAGAGGTAAGTGTGATTATAATGGAGACAAACCCCATGACTGGCTATCTCAGGAAGTATGGGATGTCATCCATCCTCCAGTTCTCTGAAAGGTTGATGGCGCACTCCTTGGAATCATGCTTCCACTTTGGAATTCTCTAAGTAAGAAGATGAATTATTGAATGAAGAGAAGAGTCTTTTCTGTTGCTTACAAAAATGTAAAAGCCTGGGAGTCTCCTTGAAAGGTCACATCAAGTATTAAACAAAAGATGGAAGATGCTGAGAAAAATAGCAGATGGGCATGTTTTCATGAGAAAATCGAAGCCAGCTAAGTGACCTGTAACAATGTACTGTGTCCATTGGAAAAGTTCTTGATTCTTAATGCTTTACAAGAAAAAGAAAGCAAAGTTTTTAATTTGAAAAATGGAAGAGGACTACTCTGGTTATTTGGCTGAGATAAGAGCTAGATCAATCATAAATCTCTTAAGAAGCAAAAAGGAAATACAACCACTGCAGCCTGTAAGATTGAGTCTCGCCTTGAATTTCTCTTTGTTCTCTTATAAGATACAGAATTCTCCATAGAAAGCTGTTCCTTTGTAAAGAAAGTTTTTGACAAAGCCATTGCAGGACTTGAAACATTAATGAAGAATCATGCAAAGAGAGCACACTAATGTAATTCCTGGGAAACTACTTGATTCGGTGGACATCAAACACCCAAGGAAATGAAAATGAAATGGAGAAATAAAGGGAGAATTAACCAGCCTTCCAACTTCTGTCAGCCTCATTCTAGAATTTACACAGCAGCTCACTTGCCATCCTCACTGTTCTCCAAATTATCTTTATTAATGATTTGGGAAAGATTTATGTTGCTTCTATTTGAATTTTTATATTTCTAGATATGTAGAAATATATAACATATGTAGAACTATATAAAATATGTAGAAATATATTTCTACCTATAAAATACATAGAAATACATTTTAAGTATGAAATACATAAAAGTATATTTCTAAGTATAAAATACATAGAAATGTATATTTCTAAATATAAAAACATAGAAATATGTATTTATAAATATAAAATACACAGAAATATATTTCCAAACATAAAACACATAGAAATATTTTTCTAAGTATAAAATACAGAGAAATATATTTTAAATATAAAATACAGATAAATATATCTTTAAGTAGTAAATACAGAGAAATATATATTTCTAAATATAAAATACAGAGAAATATTTTTAAAATATAAAATTCAGAGAAATATATTTCTAAGTAGAAAATTCATAGGAATATATATTTCTAAATATAAAATACAGAGAAATATATTTCTAAATAAAAATACATTGAAATATATTTCTAAATAGAAAATATAGAAATATATTTCTGAATACAAAATATAGATATTTAAATATATATTTCTAAATGCAAAACATGTATTAAAATGTTTCTCAGGGGCAGCTGGGTAGCTCATTGGATTGAGAGCCAGACCTAGAGACGGGAGGTCCTAGGTTCAAATCTGGCCTCAGACACTTCCCAGCTGTGTGACCCTGGACAACCCCCATTGCCTAGCTCTTACTGCTCTTCTGCCTTGGAATCAATACATAGTATTGATTCTAAAATGTAAGGTAAGAGTTTAAAAATATTTCTCAGTATAAAATATATATTAAGATATATTTCTAAATATAAAGCATATAGAAATACATTACCAAATAGAAAATATATAGAAATATATATATCCTAAATATAAATCTATATAGACATTTCTAAGTATAAATATATTTCTAAATATATAGACTTCATATAAAAATAGAATATTTATAAGCCTAAAATATATAGAATTATATAAATATAAAACATAAAATATATTTCTGAATATAATATCTGTGGAAATATATATATTTCTAAATATAAAAAATATAGAAAAATATACCTATGTCTATATATAAAAACCATGTGGTTTTTCTGTTCAATAACAAGGGGACAGAACCAGCTAACATTTGGTAAACCTGAAGTGGTCAGTGTAGGGAAATGTATGTAGTTTTTATATACATTTCAAATGTTTGGCATAGTCATTCTCTGCTATCTGCCTTTGCTTCCATATTCTCTCTATATCTTTTTTAAGCTAAGCATATTAGTAATATTTTGTGAATTCATATCATTCTCTAAAGACAAATACTTTTTCTTCCTTGTTGCATTTCCCTTTGTGTCCTCATATTTTTATATTTGTATTTTTCTCATCTTTCCTGGACTTAGGCCATGGGATTCTTTCAGTGCTTCTAAATCTTTTGAAATATGCTCTTTCAAAATCTAGGGACTGCCTTGCTTTCCTCTTTTTCTATGTCATAAACTTTAAGAAATAGTGGTTGGGGAGGAGGGAGAGACAGGGCCAAGATGGTGGAATGGTAGGAAGCAGAACAGCCAAGCTTTCTTCTATAAAACTCCTCTAAACAGATCTAAGAAATTCAATAGGCTGAATTTTTTTCTCTTTTTTGCATTTTTTAAAATTTAGAATATTTTTCCATGGTTACATGATTCATGATTTCCCTCCCTTCCCAAAGCTGACAAGCAGTTCCACTGGGTTATACATGTATAATTGT
Organism: Monodelphis domestica; assembly: GCF_027887165.1. NCBI lineage: Eukaryota > Metazoa > Chordata > Mammalia > Didelphimorphia > Didelphidae > Monodelphis > Monodelphis domestica. The sequence continues at coordinate 442,247,880 of NC_077228.1, read as the reverse complement.
TCAAAAACTATTTCCATGCTATTCACATTTGCAGAAGAGTGAACTTTTAACATCAAAACCCCAATCACATCCCCATCGAACCACGTGATCAATCGTGTGTTTTTCTTCTGCATTTCTGTTTCCATAGTCTTTCTCTAGATGTGGGCAGCGTTCCTTCTCATAAGTTCCTCTGAATTTAGACTGAATCTTGATGGGGAAATCCAGAAAAAGTCACACTGGGTCATTCATCCAGCCTGGTTTGGCAGAGAGAAGTAGAGAAATCTTGAGATCCTGGGAATCGAAGCAGGAAAAAACACAATGCCCATAGAGCATTCCATAACAACACAGAGGCTAAGCACCAGGATAAGAGGAGCACAAGGGCTAAAGCCGACCTCTACTGGCTCCCTGATACAGGAGAAAGTGCAAACTGGAAGCTTTGTTGCCACTACCCAATTTGCAGAGCTCAAACTAAGGGGGCAGCAATCAGACTTCTCCCTCCATCAGGCCACTTTGGCAGCACTGAGAGCTTGCAGGTCCCCAGTCTCGGATAACACATACTCAGTACCTCCAAGAAAGCAGCAACAGGACCAGCTCAAATTTCCTCTCCAAAAGTGGTAGATTTCCTCTCCAAACCCCAACATTAAGTCCAAAGTTAAATAGTCTGGAAGAATGAGGAAACAAAAAAAAATCAAATCAGAAAGAACTATTTTGGTGGCAGAGAAGCTCAATATACAAACTCAGAAGAATAAAATGATGCTAAGAACATTTATAAGCAAAGCCTCACAGAAAAATACAATCTGGGAAAGCATTTAACTAAAATTCCTTAAAGAGATGAAGAGGGTATTTTTTTTTAACTTTAAAAATATTTTTGTATGTAATGCCCAGTGGATTTACATGGGGGGGGGGGGCAGGAAAAGAAAATGATCTATGTCTTTAACGAATAATGCTTGGAAATGATCAAATAAAATATATTTTTAAAAAATATTTTTGTAATGAAAGAAGAGGTCTTTGAGGAAAGAATTGGAAAAGATTTGAGGCAGCTAGGTGGTATAGTAGGTAGAAAAACAGGCCTGGAGATGGGAGGTCCTTGATTCAAATTTGGATGCAGACATTTCCAAACTGTGTGACCCTGGGCAAGTAATTTAACCCAATTGCCTAGCGCTTACTGCTCTTCTGCCTCGGAATGGATACTTAATATCCATTTAAAACAGAAAGTATGGAGTTCAGTTTGTTATTTTTTTTAAGTAAATAAAAGAGAGCTATGGAAGAAAGGATTGGAAAGAGAATTAGCAGCTTGATACAAGTGGTAAAAAAAAATACTCCAGCAATAAGCTTACTGAAAATTAGAAAAGATCAAATAGAAGCCAGGGGTTTCAAGAAGAAATAAGAAATATTAAAATAAAGTCAAAAGACTAAAAAAAAAAGGTAAATTAACACACAGTAAAAAAACAACTGACTTAGAAAAGAAATTGAGGAGAAAAATGTTAAGAAGACTATCTGAATGCTATAACCAAAAAAAAAAATCTAAATATTCTATTTCAAGAAATCTTAAAACAAAACTGTCCAGACCTCTTAGAACCAGAGGGCAAAGTAGAAATAGAAAAAATCCACCAGTCACCTCCTGAAAGGAACCCCAAAATGAAAACTCCCAGGAACATCATAATCAAAGTCCAAAGTCTTTAGGTCAAAGAAAAAAAAAAAACTGTGAGCAGCCAGATAGAAAGGAGATACAGTCAAGATCACACATGATTTAGCAGTCACCAGCACAAAGGAGTGGAAAACTTGGAATGCAATATTCTAAAAGGCAAAGGATATTGGCTTATACCCCAAAATTACTTAACCAGCAAAACCGAGTATAATATTAAAAGAGGAAAAAATGGATATTTAACAAAAGAAAGGATATCCAAGCATTCCTGAAGAAAAGACCAGAGCTACATAGAAACTTTAAAGTTCCAACAAAAAAGTCAAGATAAACATGAACAAACCATGATGAAGGACTAAATAAGGACAAACTGTTTACATTCAAATAGGGGGAGTTGATGCAAGTATCTCTTTTGAATACTGTTGTTCAGTCATGTCTGATTCTTGATGACTTCATTCAAGGTTTTCTTGTCAAAAATACTAGAGTGGTTTGCCAGTTCCTTCTCTGGTTCATTGTACAGATGAGGAAACTTAGGCAAATGGGGTTAAATGACTTATTTAGGGTCACATAGCTAGTAAGCATCTAAGGCTGGATTTGGACTCAGGTCTTCCTGACCCTGGGGCCAGTGTTTTATCCATTATACCACCTAGCTACCTCCCTTTTGAATCTATGAAATGGAGATTTGAACCCTAGACTTCAATCCCCAGAAGTCCTTGGTATTTTCCAGAATTCCCTATAATCTCACCTGAATCTTCACCTGGGCGAGATCACAATTAGTATTTAATGGGCTCTCTGCCTCCCAGGAGGGCTGTCGGCCATTGCTATGATGTAGTAAGTAAGCTGAGCGCCAGCACTCTGAATGGGCTAATCAGCCCTACACACGTGATTTTCTTATTTTGTATTTTCTTATTCCTTGATTTCTAATAATCATTAAAAAACCTCAAAATATAATACTTTTATTATTAGAGATTAATTTAATTTTTACAGTTATGGCAACCATGAAGGGAAATGTAGAGCATATGAAGGAATTATGAGACTGAGGATAAAGATGCTCTATAAATCCAAGATTTTAATATTATTGTTGTTATTATCATGTCCCAAAGTCCCCAAATATGGCTAATACTGAGTGAGAACAAAATGCTAGAAGATTTAGTTAACTTTCTGAAGCAGAAGTGTAGCAACTTCAAGTTGTACAAATTATTCAATCTTCAAGGGCATGATCAAATTTTCAGGAAGGTTAAAGATATATAGCTGTTCTCACTGGAAGTTTGCCTCCCCAAAGTTAAGTGATTTGCCCAGGGTCCCACAGCTAGGAAGTGTCTGATGTCAGATTTGAACGTAAGACCTCCCATCTCTAGATCTGGCTCTCAATCCACTGAGCCACCCAGCTGCCCCTAGGTAGCTATTGAGAAGCCCCTTCTAACCCTGATATCCTGTGATTCTTCTAACTCAAGGCACTTCACTACCCTGCTTTGGTAACTTCCTCTATATTTTTTCTACCTTGTCAATTTCCTTCCTCAAAGGTGCTCAGAACAGACTAGAACACAATACTCCATGTATGGCCTGTAAGGTCCAAAGATCCATTTGTAATACAATCCCCCAATTCTCAGTCCTTTGCCACAGTGTCTGGTATCTAGAAGATGTTTAATCAATGCTTATAAGTCTTAATATAGTGGAAACCTGAAGTTAATCTTTTGTAGTGCCAATTCACTTAACTTTGGGGAGGCAAATTTCCAATGAGAACAGCATTGATTTTAAGGGGTCTTTAGAAATGATTTTTATATTTTTTTCCAACAACTTTGGTCATTTTGCCTGCTCCTAACAGGAGGTAAGGTCCATTTTAGTAGCTAAAGTGAAATACAATTATAATCCCCATCTCCCACATTTATTAAAATGTGAACAGATGGGACATCACAGTCTCATACCAAAGGAGCTGGGAAATTAATCCCAGGGCATAGTACCCCTGGATGACTCCCAAAAGAGGAGCACCTCTCATTTATAACTCTTCAGCTCACTTTACTTCCACCAGAATGATCTCTAGATTTCTTGATGCTGACCTTGACCCAAATAAGTTTTGTTTTGTTTAAAAATATGTTTGCCAAGGTTGAAACATTGCTACACCTGAAAAACTTGTGACAAACATCCATTTCTTTAAATGTCATACAGCAAACTCATGTAAAATATGATAGTGGGTTTGTTTGCTATTGTAATTAATTGGGCTATTGAGAATTTTGGGGATGTCGATACCTACATATTTGTACTACTGTTCTTTATTTTTAAAAAATTGTTACCTTGTGAAATTCATTTGCTTGTACTCACAGTGGGTCATGGCCAGGCATGAAGAGGAAATGGATCTCATTTTTGGTGAGAAAACCTTGTATTCTGTATTTTCTTAGCTGGCACAGTGTGTCAATGATTATAAGCTATATTTTTGAATTTTAAAACTCTTTTATTATTATATTTCACTTGCATGTGCAATATACTATTTCAGTTTTTTATTTTTTCTCTCCTTTTTTATATTTGAAGCACATGTCACCAGTATTAAGATTTTATTTAACTGTTTTGATTTAGTAGTAATATAAGTTTAAAATACATTTGCTATAATGTCAATGCATGCCCCAAAAGCTTGAGACTATAAAAATGATGCCATTGATTGTTTTAAAAAATTATGGGACTTTGCTTAATGATTCTGTCTGATTCCAGGATAAGATATACAAAAGAGCCATTGCACAGGGCCAAAGAAGCACAAAGCTAAACCTGAATTGTGCCAAAAGAGCACACAGGTCAAAAAAGAAGAAACCAATCCTAATGGGGTTGATGAAAATTCTAAGCCAATACCAAGGACTTGAACCTAGTGTGAGACTCAAGGTTGCAATGCTTAACATACATTAAGACGGAGGCCTTCCTTGTATCCACACTCTTTGTGAAAATACTTAGAGACGAGTATCTCAAATTTGGCTCCTACCTGGCTCCTATAATCTAGTCCCTTTTCTGTCTTTCATAATGTGGCAACTTTCTGTAGTCCTGACTACTGACTGAGTAAATGCTGTAAAAATGGACTTGAATCCAGGACTTCAATCCCCAGAATTCCTAGCTCCACTTCCCCAGAATGCTTTGTAATATCACTGAATTCTCACCTGGGCCGAGATCGAGAAGGGGTATTTAACCTGATTGGAAAGGCTTTTGCGGCCCTTTTTTCCTGTTTCCTCTTGCAAACAGACGCCGCTCTTTTCATAATGTAGGTGAGGTTGTCTAGGCCCTGGGCCTAGACACGTGCTTTCTTATCCTGTATTTTCTTTAATCCTTAATCTTCAATAAACCTCTAAAAATAAAATACTCCTTGCAGAGAGAAACTAATTTCTACCTCTATCAGTATCCCCTAAATTTTAATCTTCACAATGCTTAATTGCTTATATCATTTTAATTGGGGCCTGATTCAAGAACCTGTTATAGATTTATTTTTCCTTTACTTGGAATTTGTACACATAAGACTTTGATAGTCTATATTTCATCCAGAAATTATCTTTTTTATTTGGATTTTTTGATGGTTTTTTTTTAATTTCTTTTGCCAATTGATTCATATATCTCATAACTCAGCCATGCATCCCTAAGTGATCCCTGTGTTTTTCAATCACCCTCTTTGGGGGGGGGGGGTGTATAATTATTAGTTTAAATTGCAAAGTTTAAATTCCTTTTGAGAAGAATTTTAGGTTAAGAAACATGCTATCTCTCCGACTCCAGAAACTGAACTGTTTGAAGAAGACACCATGAAGATGCCTCCACAGAACATAAGCTGCAAGAGAAGATCAAGAATGAACTTTGGGTGTGGTTGATTGAACATTTATTTGTATGTATACTTTCATGCCAAAGGGGACTGCCCCCTAACTGGCTTTTTGTCAATGCGTCTAGCAATTACTGGTCTTACTCTCTTTTCCTCTTATCCTCAAATTATTGTAATCTCAAAGTTGGTATGTTTACAAGACCCATCGGAGAGACTAGTCTTCCTTGGGCCTCAGGGGAGAAATGTAAAATGAACATTTGAACCCTAGACTTCAATCCCCAGAAGTCCTTGGTATTTTCCAGAATTCCCTATAATCTCACCTGAATCTTCACCTGGGCGAGATCACAATTTAGTATTTAATGGGCTCTCTGCCTCCCAGGAGGGCTGTCAGCCATTGCTATGATGTAGTAAGTAAGCTGAGCGCCAGCACTCTGAATGGGCTAATCAGCCCTTACACACGTGATTTTCTTATTTTGTATTTTCTTATTCCTTGATTTCTAATAATCATTTAAAAAAGCCTCAAAATATAATACTTTTATTATTAGAGACTAATTTAATTTTTACAAATCCTATCATGGGTCAAAAAGGCAGTCTAATTAGATGAGGTTCAGGAGTACTATATTTGTGATATTCTTAAATAAAAGAGAGAGGGGAGAAGAGGATTAGAAGAGGGGGCTGATAAGAAAAAATTATTTAATCAGAGTTTGCAAGTGGACAAGGAAGAAAAGTAGAGGAAAAACATTTGACTCTTGAACCTCAGTGTCATTTGAACTGGTCAAACTCAGGAAGAGTACAAATACACAAACATACAGAATTGAGTACAGAAATACATTCAGTCAATAGGGAAACAGGAGGGAAAGGGGAGGAGGAAGAGGGAATTAAAAGGAATTAAAAGGAAGAAGAGATTAGTCCTAAGAAAAGCAAGCTCTAAGGATGTAGAAAAAATATTTATAATTTTTAAGGTGACAGAGAATGGAAATTTCAGGGGTACCCACAAATTGGTGGCTGGATAAACAGCCTAAGCTATAAAATAAAAATGTAATGGCTACTGTGGTGCAATAAAAAATGATGAAGGGGCTGGGTTTTCAGAAAGGCTTCAAAGATGGGGGCAGCTGGGTAGCTCAGTGGATTGAGAGCCAGGCCTAGAGATGGGAGGTCCTAGGTTCAAATCCAGCCTCAGCCACTTCCCAGCTGTGTGACCCTGGGCAAGTCACTTGACCCCCATTGCCTAGCCCTTACCACTCTTCTGCCTTGGAGCCAATACACAGTATTGGCTCCAAGACAGAAGGTAAGGGCTTAAAAAAAAAAGAAAGGCTTCAAAGAGACTTCTAAGAACCAAACAATTCATACAATGCTAACAATATGAAAAAGGCAGATAACTTTGAAAAATTTAGGAACTCTTCTCAGTATAATGACCAACTGCAATCCTAGAAGATTAATAATGAAACATGCTAACCACCTCTTGATAAAGAACTCAGAGTATAGAATAAGAAAAAAATTTTTCCACTTGACTTATGGGAAAATTCGTTTTGTTTGACTATATGTGTTTGCAATGGATTTTGTGTTTCTTTTGTCCTCAGTTGGCACAGGAAGAGGGGAGGAGGTAAGAAGGCAGATTTCTACTGAAATTGAAAGAAATCCTTTTTTAAATTATTTTAATACACGCTGGTCACTTCCCCATAAGGTGTTGTTTTTTTTTTTTAATCATTTCTAATACAGCAACCACTTACTTCCTGCTGGTGAGAATCAGATCCAGAATAGAACTTCTCCTTCTCGGTTTCTCCACCCTTTAGCAGAGAAAATTATCACTAAGGCAGATCAAGAAATTATTAACTGCTCTTCTTTTGGCAGAGAAAAAGAGAGAGCTCCTGCAGCTGTCTAGATGAACAGAACATTGCAGGCCACAAACGTTTCAACTCTAAAAGAGGTTCCAAACCTCACTTGACGCAGACCTGGCTAAAAATAAGCTCATGAGAATAGAATGTTGACAAACTGCTATCAGCTCTAAAGCCTTCGAGAGTCCCCTCAGTCACATAAGTTTTTCACAGAATCCCAGAATTTGAAAGTTGGAAAGGAACCCATCAGTCATCACATCTAACCTACACATAAAAAGGATGCCCACTGTAACCCAAAACACAATGGACAACTAGCCATCCAGCCTCTGCTTGGAGATGTCCAAGGAGGAAAAGAACCTACTACCCCTCAAAGAAAGCCATCCCACTTTTGGACAGCTCTTATCATTAGGAAATATTTTCGTAACACTAAATATAAATTTACCTTTCTGCTGTTTCCACACATTGCTTCTGGTTCTGTTTGTCAGAAATAAACAAAAGAATTCTAGACCCTCCTTTACTTGATAGCCCTTCAACAACAGCTTTCATGTTCTCCTACCACATCCCTACCATCTTCTCTTCTGTAGGGGAGAAGCATTTCCTTCAACCCAATCTCATATTACATGGACCCAAGGCCCTTCGCCATCCCTGGTTGCATTACTCAAGGCATTTATTTACTGCTTCAAGACTTAGAAAGTGCTTTACCAAGATTATCTAATTTATGCTCACAACAGATCTGAGAGGTAGGTGCTATTATTATCCCTATTTTACAAATGAAGAAAATGAGGTAGAGAGGTTAAATGACTTGCCTAGGATTATAGTTAAATATCTGAGGCTGGTTTTGAACTCAGGTCTTCTGTGATTCCTATGGGTATCTAGGTGGTGCAGTGAATAGAACACCAGGCATGGAGTCAGGAACAAGAGTCCAAAATCTGCCTTGTAACAATAACTGTGGGATCCTGGGCAAGTCACTGAATCCTGTTTGCCTCAGTTTCCTCATCTATAAAATGAGCTAAGAAGAAAATGACAAACCATTTCAGTATCTCTGCCAAGAAAAGCCTAAATGGTGTCAAGAAGAGTCAGATATGACTGAAGCAACAGAACAAAATCAACTTCATGATTCAAAGTCCAGCATTCCATCTCCTGTGCCATCAGTCCTGAGCACAGTCCTTAAGATGAGGTACAGAGAGATTATCCTCTCCTTCTATTTGAAGTCTGTGTCCCTCTTAATGTCGTCTAAGAACTCATCTGCTTTTTTTGGTTGTAACATCATACCTCAAACTCATATTGAGCTTGGCATCTACTGACTCCAAGAACCTTCTTAGAACAATCACTGTTTATTCATGTCTCCCCCATCTTGAATTTATGAAGTTAATTTTTTTACACTTAAGTGTAAGTCTTTGATCCATTTTGAATTTTTTCTTATTAGATTCAGCCCAGTGTTCAAAGTCCAAGGGTTGGCTAACTTTTTGTTACAGGCCAGATGGTAAATATTTTAGACTCTGTGAACCAAGAAACAAAATCAAAGATATTATAAAGCTTGTTATATCATGAGAGAAAACAAATTCTTTCAAAAATTTTACTGATGAAATTCAAAATATAATAATAATAGATTTCAATTTTTTTGTAATTTGTGTCTACAAATAGGAAGAATGGAATTTTTTGGCAGGGGATAACATTTCATTTCATTATGTTCAAAATTAGGGTTCCCTGTCATTAAAATTGATTGCAAAGGGTAGCTGAGCAACTCAGTGGCTAGCTCACCAGGCCTAGAGTCAAGAGGTCCTGGGTTCAAATCTTGCCTTAGATACTTTGTAGTTGTGTGATCCTGGGCAAGTCACTTAACTTCAGTTGTCCTTAGTGCTCTTCTGCCTTGGAACCAATGCTGAGTATCAATTCTAAGATGGAAGTTAAGAGTTTATTTTTTTAATTGATTACAAATGTTCATCTGTTTATGCTGAGATTTTACATTTTTTATTGATAAACATTATCTGTTTTTATAATCCCAATCACCCCAAGCAGGGGTCCAATCTCTAATGAATCCCTTTTTTCTCCCAAATATTGCTTAAAATACAACCACCACTTTTTTTTGCAGCCTTTATCTTTTCTCATCAGCTTTAGTTCATTCTGATCTTGAGCATTGCTAAAAAACATTTTTTAAAAACTCTAAACCTTCTGCCTTAGAATCAAGACTAAAAGTTAGTTCCAAGGCAAAAGAACAGTAAGGGCTAAGCAATTGTGGTTAAGTGTCTTGTCCAGGTTCACAAAGTTAGGAAGTATTTAAGGCCAGATTTGAAAGTGAGACTTGCATCTCCAGACTTACATCTCTATCCTCTGAGTCATGTGGCTGTCCCACTGAAACCATTTTTACAAGACGGTACTGCTCTCTTATATTTATCTTCTGGTTACTTGTCCTTTCTTCTGTTCTCTTTTACCTTTATTTTATTTATTTATTTATTTTAAAAAATAAAAACCCTTACTATGTATTGGTTCCAAGGCAGAAGAGTGGTAAAGGCTAGGCAATGGGGGTGAAGTGACTTGCCCAGGCTCACACAGCTAGGAAGTGTCTTAAGTCCAGATTTGAACCCAAGACCTCCCATCTCTAGGCATGGCTCTCAATCCACTGAGCCACCTAGTTGCCCCCTACATTTATTTTAAAAATATAAATTGGTTGATCAACTTACTATGCATCCCTATCAATCTCCTGACGAGTATTATTTTTATTACTCAATGGAATTATGCCTTCAGAATTTTATCCTTCAGAATATCCCATCACTCTTGGGCTGAGTTCCCCTGAAGCATTTTATTCCATATCCTCCTGTGGAGTCCTATCTATCTTTCCTCTGAACCCTTTAAAATCTGCTTTTCTAAAGTCTAGAGAGCATGCCAGATTATGCTCAGGTTTCTTCTTCTTTATCATAAACTCTAGGACTGAATGTCTCTTCTCCCTCAAAGTTTCCATCATTTCCACTTTAGGAAACAGTGTCTGCCTATTAGTTAAAATCATCAAGCATTTCTTCTTCTTTTATTTCACCATTTTTTAGAGGTTGAAATTATCACTAAGTCAAGTTAAGAAGTTATTGGCTATTGACCTAAGACACTTCTAGCTGTGTGACCTTGGGTAAGTCATATTTAAGAAAAAGACAAAAAGAACTCTTTTTAAAAAGAGGGGGAGAGGGGCAGCTGGGTAGCTCAGTGGATTGAGAGCCAGTCCTAGAGATGGGAGGTCCTAGGTTCAAATCTGGCCTCAGACACTTCCCAGCTGTGTGACCCTGGGCAAGTCACTTGACCCCCATTGCCTAGCCCTTACCACTCTTCTGCCTTGGAGCCAATACACAGTATTGACTCCAAGATGGAAGGTAAGGGCTTAAAAAAAAAAACCTTAAAAAAAAAAAGAGGGGGAGAGGGGGCAACTGGGTGACTCAGTGGATTGAGAGCCAAGTCTAGAGATGGGAGGTCCTAGATTCAAATCTGACCTCAGACACTTCCTAGCTGTGTGAGCCTGGGCAAGTCACTTAACCTCAATTGCCTAGCCTTTACCACTCTTCAGCCTTGTAATCAATTCACAGTATTGATTCTAAGATAGAAAGTTAGATTTTTTAAAATTGGCTGTTCTACTTTGGTAGAGAAAGAACTTTATCATACAAAAAAAACAACAACTCTAAATCACTATTGATTAGAAAAATGCAAATTAAAACAGCTTTGAGATACCACCTCACACCTATCAGCTTGGCTAATATGACCAAAAAGGAAAATGATAAACATTGGAGGGGATGTGGGAAAATTGGGACATTAATACACTGTTAATAGACTTATGAACTGATACAACCTTTCTAAAGAACAATATGGAACCAGGCTCAAAGGGTCACAAATCATATGCTTGGACCCAGCAACGCCACTACTGGATGTGTATCCCAAAGAGATCAGAGATAAGGAAATCAAGCTTCCTGTGCCCAAATATTTTCAGCAGTCCTTTTGGAGTGACAAAGAATTGGAAACTGTTGTCCGTCATTTGGAGAGTGTATGAACACATTGTTGTTTATGGTTGAAATGGAATACTATTGTGCCATAAGAAACAATGAATAAGAGAACAATGCATACAGTAACAGAAATATTATATGATGATCAACTGTGAAGGACTAAGCCATTACCAGCAAAGCAAATTTCCAAGATAACCACAAGGGACTCATGATGAAAATGTTATCCACATACATATTAATGATGGAATACTATCGTGCTATAAAAAATGATAAGCAAGATGGTTTCAGAAAAATCTGGAAAAAATCTGTGGGGAACTGATGCAGAGTAAAAGAATATTCTATACAGTAACAACAATAGCATACAATGTTTATCTGTGAAAACTTGGCTACTCTCAGCAGTGCAATGATCTGGGACAATCCTGAAAGACTTATGATGGAGAATGCTATCCATCTCCAGAGAAAGAACTGCTGGAGTTGTCTTTCACATCAGTGTATTTATGTTTTTATTTTGGGGTTTCGGTTATATATGAGTTTGCTCTTACAACAATGACCCATTTGGAAGTGTGTTTTGCATGATAATAAAAATAAAATTTTATTTTTAAAAAATGGTATCAAGAGCTAAATGAGGAACTATTAGAGTCTGAGTGCAAATCAAAGTATGCTGTCTGTCACTATCTTTCTTTAATGAAATTTTTACTATGTGTGATGTCTTCTATCATGGTAAGAGCAATATGAAAACATGCATTGCATGCGAGTATGGATATAACCTATATCAGACTATTTACTGCCTTGGGGAGGCAGGGAACAGTAGAGAAAGAGAAAATATGAATTCTAAAATGTCAGAAAATAATTATCAAGAATTGTTTCTACACATAACTGAAAAAATTAAAAATTTAAAATAATTAATCTTTTTTTTTTAAAAAGAGCTTTAGAACACATCAGGATAAGAGAACTCTCTATCACTACCACATCATGTCTCTGAGATGGATTTGTGATCTATTTCCCAAACTCCTCAATTATTTTGTCTTTCTGTCTTGATAGTAATACACTCAAGACAAAATCACTTCTTTTTCCAACTTCTAAATTTATTCAAATATTCTCTGCCATGCTTTTTAACCTTGTGTTACTTTTTAGCTTAAAGCCTTTTTGCTATTATTTGCATGTCATTTGGCAATTATTCTTAGCAACCCATTTTGGGTGGTCTCCGTTTATGATCTGCAATCTATCAGTTCTAAACTGAATTCTTTAATGAAACTCTCTATTGTTTGTATGATTAGTTCATTTGCTAAAGATCTTTTTTTTAAAACATTGTTTTATTTGGTCATTTCCAAACATTATTCATTGGAAACAAAGATCATTTTATTTTCTTCCCTCCCCCCCCCCACCTCTCCCATAGCCGACGTACGATTTCACTGGTTATCACATGTGTTCTTGATTCGAACCCATTTCCATGTTGTTGGTATCTGCATTAGAGTGTTCATTTAGAGTCTCTCCTCAGTCGTATCCCCTCCACCCCTGCAGTCAAGCAGTTGCTTTTCATCAGTGTTTTTACTCCCACAGTTTATCTTCTGCTTGTGGATAGTGTTTTTTAGATCCCTGCAGATTGTTCAGGGACACTGCATTGACACCAATGGAGAAGTCCATTACTTTCGATTGTACCACAATGTATCAGTCTCTGTGTACAATGTTTTCCTGGTTCTGCTCCTTTCGCTCTGCATCACTTCCTGGAGGTTGTTCCAGTCTCCATGGAATTCCTCCACTTTATTATTCCTTTTAGCACAATGGTATTCCATCACCAACAGATACCACAATTTGTTCAGCCATTCCCCAATTGATGGGCATCCCCTCGTTTTCCAATTTTTTGCCACCACAAAGAGTGCAGCTATGAATATTCTTGTACAAATCTTTTTCCTTATTGTCTCTTTGGGGTACAAACCCAGTAGTGCTATGCCTGGATCAAAGGGCAGACAGTCTTTTATCGCCCCATTTGCTAAAGATCTTAAATGAAGTCAGAAGCCCTTCCTTAACTATTTTTAAAAATGGCTTTTTCTTGATATCTTTTTTATATCATCAGTTTCTTCCTTTGTTTTCTTCTTTCCAAAGAGTCATCCCTCATTTCAAAGAGTTAACAACATAAGTCTCAAGAGGTGGCTCAGAGGCCAAATGGCTAATTGTCTACTCTTTGTATAACTTTCTTTTACAAAATAATCCATAAAGTATCTCATTTGAGTCACACAACAGACTTATAAAGTAGATGAAAGTATTATAATTCCCATTTTACAGATGAAGTAACTAAAGCTCATAAAAGCATATCAGGGGTGGGATAACATACTGTCCTGGCTCAAGCTGACAGCTAAATTTTCGGTGCAAGCACTTACCCTTGGGAAATAGGAAAATATTACAAATACAAAAATATTACAAATTATTTATTGTTGTCACTATCTAGACTTAAGAAAGCAAAGGAGAGAGGCAGCTAAGTGACTCAGTGAATAAAGCACTAAACCTGGAGATGGGCGGACGGGGTCCTGGGTTCAACTCAGACATTTCCTAGCTGTATGGCTCTGGGCAAGTCACTTAACCCCAATTGCCTAGCCCTTATCTCTCTTCTGCCTTAGAAACAAAACTTAATATGGATTGTCTTTGAACTCACAACTGAGAAAACTACAGATCAGAATCAACAAGTGGAATTAATAATAGTACCTACTTCAAAGACAATCCACTGGTCTTTGAGCATGAAAGGCAACGAGAGGTGACTCCCAAAGACAAACTTTGCCTGCTTCACAGTTTTGCTTTGGCTCAGCCCAGGGGTTGAGTTCAAAACTCCATCTTAACTTTGTAATAATCCTCTGAACCTTTCTCCTCCAAGGTCCTTTTGTGGGAGTAGCCCATGAAGGAGGAAAGTCTTGAAAACACCAGTCTACAAGAAGTTATTTTTATCGAAATCTTTCATCTTCCCTGCCTCTCTCATCAAGTTTCCATTTTGAAATAAAGTTTTCCACATGTATGACCTAATGTCCAATTTTTCCCAAGGCAACACACAAGAATTTTGTACTGATGGGACTTCAGAAAAAGCTATTGAGCACATAAAAATAGAAGGGGTGTCTAGCTGAGGGCTGAGTTCTCATCTGCAAAGATGGCAACGTCCCAGGGTGGTAAAGGTCTTACCTTTCTCCTATTCTACACTAGATGCTGGAGAACATTTTGGGTTACTTGAAAACTGCCCAATATGGACATGGCATGTCAGAGTTAGAGAAGCCCTAAGAGGGCAACTAGTTCAAACCCTTCAAAACTAAAGCCCAGAGAATTAGGTGACTTGCTCAGGGTCATAAAGTGGTTCTTGACCTGCCAATCAGGTATTCTTCTTATTGTTGTTCAGTTGTTTTGGTCATGTGGACTTTTCTTGACCCCATTTGGGGTTTTCTTTTGCAAAGATACTGGAGTGGTTTGCCAGTTCCTTCTCCAGTTCATTTTACAGATGAGGTAACTGAGGCAAACAGAATAAGTCACTTGCCCAGGATCACACAGCTAGTTTCTGGGATCAAATTTGAACTCAGATCTTCCTGACTCGAGGCTCAGCACTCTATCCACTGCATCACCTAGCCACACACCCGTACAACAAACACATCTGTATGTATACACACAGACACCCCTACACATACTAGAGAGAGTGATGTTAGAGTAAGGGTACAAGTGTAAATGGAATATGTACTCAGTTAGAGGACTCTTCATGTAAATTGGTAATTAATGTGTCTTGTGAATGACACGACAGGGAGCTTTTCTGGAGAGATCTGGTGGGGCCAGACTTTGGTGCTGAAAGATTCAGCGGCTTGCATCCCCAGTGTCAGTGGGACATCCCTTACAACATCAAAGGCAAACCAAACACACTCTCAACAGCTGCTATTCCAGGGCCTTGGGTTAAAATGGGGGAAGGAAAAAAGCCCTAGAACCAGAAGGACTAAAATTGGCCCCAACCTTCACCTTGCAGTAGGATTTCCTGTGTCTGTGGGTCACGTGTAAAGGAAAGGCAGCTGCTCTACACATGGAATGTAGAATTAGAACATGTGCATATGTCATTAAGAGCTCCCATTTGTCATAGGGTTTATGGGTAATAATAATGGTCCTGGATATAATAATAAAAATATCTCAACATGTGGCCTTGATTATTTCTCTTACTAGAATATGGGACAAATTTGAAATTGTATTCATCTTTTCTCTCCTTGAGGACCAAGGGGCCAGCTTCCCCACCACACCTTAGCCCACACCAATAAGAAATAGTGCAGGGGGCACCTGGGTGGCTCAGTGGATGGAGAGCCAAGCATAGAGATGGGAGGTCCTGGGTTCAAATCTGGCCTCAGACACTTCCTAGTTGTGTGACCCTGGGCAAGTCACTTAACCCCCATTGTCTATTCCTTACCACTCTTCTGACTTGGAGCAAATATACACTATTGACTCCAAGACAGAAGGTAAGGGTTTATTGAAAGAAAGAAAGAAAGAAAGAAAGAAAGAAAGAAAGAAAGAAAGAAAGAAAGAAAGAAAGAAAGAAAGAAAGAAAGAAAGAAAGAAAGAAAGAAAGAAAGAAAGAAAGAAAGAAAGAAAGAAAGAAAGAAAGAAAGAAAGAAAGAAAGAAAGAAAGAAAGGAAGGAAGGAAGGAAGGAAGGAAGGAAGGAAGGAAGGAAGGAAGGAAGGAAGGAAGGAAGGAAGGAAGGAAGGAAGGAAGGAAGGAAGAAAGAAAGAAAGAAAGAAAGAAAGAAAGAAAGAATGCACACAGTCTCTTATTTTATTTATTTGTTTTATTTAGAATATTTTCCCTGGTAACATGATTCATGTTCTTTCCCTCTGTAGGATTTTAATAATAATCAAAAGAGAAGGAAAAGAAAAAGGGCTCTTTCAGTCAAGTGAGCAGAGCACAGAGAGCCAGGCTCACACTTGCAGTACTTTCTCAAAAGCACAAGCTCCCAAAAAAGAGCCCCACAGTGTGGGTCTCAGTCAAATTTATCTCCCAAGCCTCCTTACGTAAAATGAGGATGTAACTTATAAAGATGCTGGGAATGTAGCTCAGGTGTGGCAAATTTTCCCCTGCACACCTCCTTCCTCCCCCCTTCTGGAGTCAACAAGCATTTCCACTGGTTTTTACATGTGTCATTGATCAAGACCTAGTTCCATATTATTAATATTTGCAATAGAGTGGTCATTTAGAGTCTACGTCCCCAGTCATATCCCCATTGAATCATGTGATCAAGCAAATCCACATTCTCGTATGAAAAGGAATAACATCTCAATTCTCTCCCATTGGCTTTTTCCAAATAAAAACATCCCTTTCTTAAGAGCAAAAGAAGCTGTCCTCCCCATTGCTGGCATTAATCATGCACCAGGATTACTAGGGCAGCTATGTGGCTCATTGGAAAGAGCTTGAAGCCTGGAGTCAGGAAGACATGAGTTCAAATCTAGCTCCAGACACTTACTAGACAATGCCATTTGTCTCAGGTTCCTCATCTGTAAAATGAGCCGAAGAAGGAAAGGGTCAACCACTTGAGTATCTTTGCCAAAATGCCAAATGGGATAATGAAGAGTTCAATGCCATTGAGATGACTGAACTACTGGCTTTCAAACTTTGTATTAAAAAAATAATCAAGATAGCATAGAAATTTAGAGAGTTACAGTCAATATAACAAAAGTATAAACACCAACGGCATTTGAGGCAGCCTGGAACAGATTACCTGTCCAGCTCAGTCTGTGTCTGTGTCTCTGCATGTCTCCTTCTCTCTCTGGCTTTATGTGTCTGTCTCTGTTTCTCTATGAAAATCTCTTTGTAGGGATCTCCGTCTCTGTGTGTGTCTGTGTGATTCCATCTCTCTTTATGTATGTCTCAATGTCTCTGTCTCTAAGTGTCTCTCTGATTATTCCCCCATCTCTTTCTCTGAAATGTCTCACTTTCAGCGAGCAGAGCTCATTCATTCTGTGTGTTGCCTAGTAAAGTCTTATCTTTATACCTTCTCTAATTTCTGTTTACTATAAGCCTGGACAAGTGGGTTCATTCATTATGTGCCAAGTGGGTTCACTGAGGAACTGGATACATAGTTTGGGCCACTTCTTCCTGGTTAAAGGTTAATGATCAGGCTCTTAACTTGAACCTAAAAATTATTTCACTTAGACTAATAAATTTTAGAGGAGCACTTAGATACAATTCTAACTCCATACCCTTTCTCTGAAGGGAACAGAATGTCTCTCTTACCTCTGTTACCAATCTCTTGCTTCCCCTTCTGTCAAGAGTCAGTGTCCCTTGGCAGCTGGGTAGCTTAGTGGATTGAGAGCCAGGCATAGAGATGGGAGGTCCTGGGTTCAAATCTAGCCTCAGATACTTCCCAGTCATGTAACTCTGGGCAAGTCACTTAACCCCCATTGCCTAGACCTTACTGCTCTTCTGCCTTGGAACCAATACCAATACATAGTATTGGTTCCAAGGCAAAAGGTAAGGGTTTAAAAAAAAAAGAATCAGTCTCCCTTGAAAAATGGTGGATGGAGGTTCCTGGAGATATATCTAGCCATGCCTCCCCCTTTGAGTCACATCTAGATGGATCCATGTAAGTCTAAATAACATATATGGGGAAAACATAGTATACATCCCCTACATTCCTATTTGTGCTTCAAACAGGATAGCAGGGAAGATTTTGAGCTCCAGCTTACTGCTTGCACCACTTTGAACAGACTTGAGTTGGTCCCTTTCACTGTGGACACTTCTAGAGATGTTCCCCATTTCTGGATTTATCTACCTTCCTTGTGCCATCTCTGCCTGCCTTAAGGGACTTTGAGATCACATTCAGGAAATAAACTCAATTCTTCTAGCCTGAGTTCTAGACCATTTCTTGCTTGTGTACCACAGGTTAGAATGCTCTGTGTGTGAACATGTGTGTATGCCAGCAGAGATTACTAAGTGAAATCAATCAAAAGTCCAAAGTCTTCAGCCTAATTGTGTATATAGGAAAATCAAGTAGATGAGGCATGCATAAAGAAACCAAATGAAAGAAGGTACACAATTAGACAGATAGTTGAACTGGTCTAACAGTACTTTTTTTCTGGGACAGACAATGGTAGGTGACCAATGAACTGGACCCAGAACTCAACAAGGAGAAGAGAGAGCCTTTGAGAAATTCCACTATGTTTTCAATGAGCCCAAGCTTCTGCTTCTTTTTTTTTAAACCTCACCTTCCATCTTAGAATCAATACTGTGTATTGGCTCCCAGGCAGAAGAGTGGTAAGGGCTAGGCAATGGAGGTTAAGTGACTTTCCCAGGGTCACACAGCTAGGAAGTGTCTGAGGCCAGATTTAAACCCAGGACCTCCCATCTCTAAATCTGACTCTCAATACACTGAGCCACCCAGTTGCCCCACCCCCCAACACCCACCCCAAACTTCTCCTTGAAAGAAATCCATCTTTTTCATACCAGTGTTTTTCCATATGCTTGTGGATCATGGAACACTACAGTCTCCAAGGAATCAAAATTTCAAAAAAAAACATGCAATTGAGAGGTGCAAGTTGAAGGTAAAGAGTCTGCAGTTTATTGTAAATAATGATTTACAAGAATGAAAGATATAAAAAATGTCAAAGGGATAGGTAGAAAAAGAGGTAGACCAATTATTTAATAAGAACAAGGGGAATAGATATTCCATGGTATCTATATGTGACAAAAGGTCCAGAGGAAGTGTTGGATGGATACCCAGTGGAGGACTTACTGGAAGGGCAAAAGCAGCACAAAAGGAGCTGAATGGATTTCAATCTGTGCCACTGAAGATCATGTCTAAAATAGCAACTGATCAACTCAAGGATCTATTGAAATTACATGTGTATGCATATACATCCATATATACCTGTACAGACACAGATACAGCTTTGTAGCCAAGCAGCGATATCCGTGTAGATGTAGATATAACTGTATTAAATATGCACATAAGCACATATATTCCTAGGGATCTTTTCATTCAAACCCTAAATTCTACAGATAAGGAAACAGAAGAAAAAATGAAGTGTCTTGGCCAAGGTCACATAGCTGGTAAATCGCTCTGCAGTTTTCCCAGGCTCTTTTTAGCTTCTCTTTTTGCTGTACTAGACCAACGTGAGTCTGGGTCAGGAGATAACTTTTGTACCCAAAAACAGGAAAGGAAAGAAGGTGCTGCTATCAGGTACCTAACTTACCCGCAGCAGTCCCACTACAGACGGATTGAGGTAAGTTATGGAAGAGTCACAATTTTTGTAGTAGAAAATTCACAAGACTTGGAGTCAGTCCTGGATTCAAACCCGTCATCATCTTCCTCATTATGAACACTTTTATAGTGTCTACTATGTGCTAAGCACTTTACAAATATTATCTTGTTTGATTCTCACTACAACAAAGGGAAGGAGTTCACTCTTTTATTTTATAGTTAGGGTATAGATCAGGTAGATCCTTATCCCTTTTTTTACAGTGAATGAAACTAAGGCAAATAGAGATTAAGTGATTTGGCAAAAGTCACACATCTAGTAAATTGGATTTGAGCTTAGGTCTTTCCAACTCCAGGCTCAGCACCAGCTAGCTGCCTGATGCTTCCTTCTCTTACTACCTTACTACCTGTGTGCTCTTGTCGTAGTCACAACTTTTCTGACCCTTAGTTTCTTCATCTGTCAAATGCAGATAAATAAGACCTGCAATAACTATAATTTGCCAGCTTTGAAATATTATATAACTATGAACAATTAAGGCATCAGGAAAAGTGAATTTAATGTCGTGCCACTAATGCCGGTTGTGTAAGCAGGGGAAAACTCCAACATATCTGCACCTCAAGTTCTTTATCTAAAAAATAAAAGAGTTGAACTCTATGATATCTATGTTCCTTTCCATTTAGATCTTTTAGACTTGAGACTAAATGAGTGCTTTTTAGCACAGTACAGAGTAGACACTTAATAAAAGTGTGCAAATAGAAATTTGCTACACCTGAACTACATTTACCCAGCATCCTTTTAAGTTACGTCCTCATTTTACATTCAGAGGCTTGGAAGATAAATTTGTCTGAGACCCACACTGAGGGATCCTTTTTTGAGCTTGGGTTTTTGGTAAAGCATGGCAGGTGTGGGTCTCTCTGGTTCTGTGCTCTGCTCACTTGGCTGAATTAACCCCTTTCTTACTCACTTCATTATTATTAAATCCTATATAAGAAATACTTTGAGTATTTATTCATTTTTAATCTCACAAAAAACTTGTTCCCTTGAACTGTACTGCTAAAGAACTGGCTTCCATTCCTTACGCTGTTCTACGTCCAGTCCAAAGCTCTCCGATGTGCAGAATAAGCCCAGACTACTACAGTCACATTGGCAAAAGAAATTTCAGATCTCACTTGGGCATAGAAGATGCAGGCTAAGATAAATGTTGACAGGCTGATAGTAACCTTGAAAGTCTTCAAGAACCCTCCTTGGTCCCTCCAGTCCAACCCCATGCTTGGGCTCTAATTCCATCAGGCACAATCTTCAGAGTCAGATCCCAACCAACTTCCTGAATGGTCATTAGTGACTCGCACTGGCTGCTTGACCAGGATTCTTTTAGAGTAAGTTTATGTTCTCTTAATCACTCTCTCAGAGCTCCTAGGGACCAGAGGTCAAGTCCTCAGTTTACAAAAGAGGAAACTGGAGCTCAGGGAAGTGAGTGATGTGACCAAATATGGTCAATTCAAGGAGTTTGGAGCAGAGCTGAGACAAGAGCAGGGGTCACTTGGCTCCCAGATCTGGGCTCTTCCTACTCCTCCATTCTCAGTGGTCATCTTGGTCTCTTGTGTGCTGTGTTTAATAAAATAACTACTGATAACCTCAGGCTTGTTTGTGCTTTTGAACCATTCTTACAATATCCAGTGTTTCCCATTTTGCCTTTTGTAATTTCTTTTTTTTTCCAGCTTTCTGAGACTCAGATAACTCTTTAAGATTAATTCGATAGGCTAGAGAAGGGTTGGACTCTGCTTTGGGATTCCACCAATGAAATCACAGGTCCTGGATATATGGGTGTATATTAATTTAATTTCTCCTCTTTCAGTTTCCTAAGGAACTGGTGCTTTTTTGCACACTTCCCATACTCAGTTCACACTCTGAGTCTGTTTGTTTTGGGAGTCATGAGCAACTATCACAAGAAATTTGTTCTTTCCTGTGAAGACTTAGTCCTTTAGAATCAGATATTTGAGGAGGGGGGTAGGTTGTATCTCAAGTAACTAACAGGTAAATATCAGTGTGCTACTTCTAATCATGTTTTCAAGATCATAAAGAAAATTTATGTCTCTTAGATTCTTATAATAATAAATAAATCTTATAATAATAACTAAATAATAATTGATAGTGGTTGGCACATAGTAGGTACTAAATCAATGCTTATTGATTGATTGACTGACCAATATCAAAGGATATTTATGGCTATCCATGAAAAGTCTGCAAGGTCCATAGCATAAAAGAATAATTAAAAATTCATTAATAAGCCAGGGCTAGAGACGGGAAGTTCTAGGTTCAAATCTGGCCTCAGATACTTCCTAGCTGTGTGACCATGGGCAAATCACTTAACCCCATTGTCAAGCCCTTACCACTCTTCTGCCTTGGAACCAATACACAGTATTGATTCTAAGGCAAAAGGAAAGGGTTTAAAAAAATTCATGAATACTGCTTTAGTATTTACTTATATTATCATAGAATTTTCTTTACAAATCCTTTTTCTGCCTTGCCCTGAAGTACTATGAACTTAAAATATTTATAGGATCTTGGGAATTGAAGCAGGAAGAGATCTTGAAGATGGTTGAGTCCAAATCCTTAATACTTTACATAATTAAAAACTAACTTTCTCAATGTTTCAAAATAGCAGAGCTTGATGTATATTGGGCTTCCTGGTGTCAAAGGACCTTGTAAAATTCAAATGTGTACTTATATACCCGTCTATATAAATCATATATGTATAGTACACATATGTACAGATACATGTGGAAACATAAACACATTTTCACTTACTAATAGTATTGAGTGAAGTCATTAACCTTTCCTTAATATTAGTACTGATGGCTAATATGGAAATGAGTTTTACAAGATTTCATATGTATATGTGAAATATTCTTGCTTCCCTTCTCAGTGGGTTGGAGAAGGACTGGAAGAAGGGAGAACATTTGAAATTCAAAATTTTAAATTGCTTAAAATAAATAGTTTCATTTAAAAATTCATTTTGTGACACATGTAAAACTCAGTGGAATTGCATATCAGCTACTGGGGGAGAGAAGGGAAAGAACGTGGATCGTGTAACTATAGGAAAATAGTCTAAATTAATTAATTAAATAACAATTTTCAATTAAAAAATTCATTTTGATAAGTATTCCATATCAACTGAATGACTACTTACCCTACATAGGACACTGCCATTTATGCAGTATTCCATAGATTATCTCATTTAAGTCATGCCACAACTCTGAAGGAAGTAAAAGTATGATTACCCCCACTTTTCAGATAGGGAAACAAAGTGAGGAGGGTGTTACTCTTCGATTTAGGAAGGCCAGGTTCAAATACTGCTTCAGACACATGCTAGGTATGTCATGTTAGACAAGATACAATTTCCCTGATCTTCAGTTTCTCATTTGCAAAATGGGGATCATGTTAGCATTCTATGTCAGGTAGGGCATAAAGATCAAATGAGATCATATGTGTAAATCATAAGGTGCTCTGTTAGTGTGAGCTATTATTTATAATAATAATAATATTTATTATTGTTGCAAAAATGCTATGTTTGGGTTAAAGATTCAATTATTAGGTGATGTTCAAAGCAGGGAGAAACAATAAGTGAACTGAGTTTCTGTTTGTATACTTGAGCTCTTCTACCAAACTTACTAGTAACTATTAATTAAAAGATATAAAATAATAGTCTCTGCCCTAAAGCAGATTATAGTCTAATTAGGGATGATGAAACAGGTAGGAAGTGATAGGGTCAAAGCAAGTAGCTATTCAAAGTGATATTGAGAAAAAAATAAAAAAGGAAAAATAAATTTCTACTGGAGTTATCAGAGAAGGCATCAGAGAAGAGGTAGCATTTAAATCAGGCCTTGAGAAAGGATTTCAACAGCCAATGTCATAAAGAGACTTTGGAGAAAAGCTTACTCCATTGCTCAGAGGAGAAAGTATAGGAGACAATCTGTTTGTTTATTTGTTTGTTTGTTTTTTGTTTGTTTTTCCAAAGTACCAACTTCTAGTCTTATTTATTAGTTTAATAGTTCGATCACTTTCAATTTTATTAATTTCTCCCTTAATTTTTAGGATCTCTAGTTTGGTTTTCTCCTGGGGTTTTTTAATTTGTTCGCTTTCAAGTTTTTTTTATTTGCATTTCCAATTCATTGATCTCTGCCCTCCCTAGTTTGTTAATATATGCACTCAGGGATATGAATTTACCTCTGATTACTGCTTTGGCTGCATCCCATAAGGTTTGAAAGGATGTCTCACCATTGTCATTTTCTTTGATGAAATTATTAATTGTTTCTATGATTTGTTCTCTAACCGATTTTGGAGTATCATATTATTTAATTTCCAATTAAGTTTTTATTTGGTTTTCCATGTACCCTTACTGATCATTATTTTTATTGCCTTGTGATCTGAAAAGGCTACATTTATTATTTCTGTTTTCTGCATTTGTATGCCATGTTTCTGTGACCTAGTGTATGGTCAATCTTTGTGAATGTGCCATGTGGTGCTGAGAAGAAGGTGTATTCCTATTTGTCCCTATTTATTTTTCTCCATATGTCTATTAACTCTAATTTTTCTAAGATTTCATTCACTTCTTTTACCTCTTTCTTATTTATTTTTTGATTTGATTTATCTAAATTTGATAGTGGTTGGTTCAAATCTCCCACTAATATGGTTTTACTGTCTATTTCTTCCTTCAATTCTCCTAGTTTCTCCAATAGAAATTTGGGTGCTATACTATTTAGTGCATACATGTTGATTAGTGATATTTCCTCATTATCTAAAATCCCTTTTAACAAAATATAGTTACCTTCCCTATTCCTTTTAATCAGATCTATTTTTGCTTTGGCTTTGTCAGATATCATGATTGCAACTACAGGAGACAATCTGAAAACAGTAAATATTCCAGTTTTTCTAGAACATAGTTTCTGCAAGTAATTACCCTAAGAAAAAGTAATTTGATGCCAAATAGTATAGGGTCAACCTAAGTAAGAAAACTTGCTCAGATCTTATCTGTAGTAAGTTTTGTTTCCAGTTCTGTGGGTTACAGTTTTAAAAGGACATAGATAAGCTGGAGCATGTCCGGAGGAAGCCAACCAGAACAATGAAGGACATTGAGTTCATATTATGTGAAATTTGGTTGAGCATTTTTTCTTAGAGAAGAAAAATCTCAGAGGAACATGATAATTATTTTCAAGTACATATATCTGAAGAATTGTCACGTGGAGGGGAGATTATAATCATTCTGTTTGGGCCCACATAATATAACCAAAAGAAATGAGCAAAAGTTATCCAAAGGTAAATTTAGACTTTGTCACGGGTGAAATTCAACAAAAGGTAGACAAAGGAATGTTTTCTCTAAGCAAAATAACATTTTATGAACAGAGGTACTACTTGCCAATAAAATGGGTCTAATGACTGCTTCAGTGAGCCAAAAGATAAAGCATTGAAGATTCAACTCCTTTTTATAAGCAAAGAACAAAGAACAGGATAGATGAGGAAATCATAGATGATTATGGGGTTTAGCAGCATCATGGAGGTGAGGGATCGTGATGGGTTCCATTAAGGGAAGAGGGTTACACACACAAGAGGGATCAGGACTATCCCTTTCTGTCTGAAGGGAATGCTGGTTTTATGGGACCCAGCTGCACCCTAGGGCCATTGAAAGTGGACCAGGAATACCCGACTCACTGGCACCCGAGAATGAGATGACTACTTTTAATTGGGCAAGGATAAGGCTAAAGATGGGACAAGGTCAGTTTGTCCATTCTTGAGAATAGCACATAGATGTCACAGAATTTCTCTGGAGCTGAAGTTATGAGGGATAAAAAGCTTCCTTGGCACCAAGTGATTTGCAGGCTGTATTAGCATAACAGCTCCCTTAAAGTGTTATATGAGAGTATTGAATTTCTAAACTTAGCTCAGAGTTTTTATTTAACTAAAAGTAATCAATAGGGAGGATAAACTTTGGCATCTAACTGTGGAAGAGGACTACTGAACTTTTGAACTCATGAGCTTCTATACTCACAGACAAAGAAAGGTTTGTGGGAAGATTAAATTTAACTCTCCCCTGATTGTGAAGATTAAATTGTAACCCCTGCCTATTTTTAGATTTAATCACCAAAAGTGTAAACATCCTACTTAAACTTGAGTGGGAAGATCTGCCCATTTTTAGATTTAATCACCAAAGGTATAAACACCACATTCACACTTGAGTGGGGGAGGTCTGTGACCCATGTGTGTGATAGTGGGTGACAAAACAGAATTGACTGACTGCCTCCTGGGAAGTCCTAAAGCAGGACTTCAACTGTGATTGGTAGGCATAGAATTAGGGGAAGGTACAGGAAGTGATGCAAGAGAAAATGTCTTTAAAAGGGAGTGACAACTTCCTGAGTTCAGTTCTACTGACAGTTCTTCATTCTTTGGAGTGGAGACTAGTGGAGAATCTGCTGACTGGATCCAAGACCCTGTTCCTGGTGAGGCTCTTCTAAAATCTCTTCCTTTCTACTGACACGTGGTGGGTGAAAAGGCTGACTCTTAACTGCTAGATTTTCTGAAAAAACTAGCCTCAGGATAAACTTACATCTTGAGAGAGACTTCCCCAGGTCCTCAGCTTTGCTGAGGCCTAAGGACTAACTCTCTCTGCCCCAGCTGAGCCCAGGGGCTGGGAGTAAATTATTCAGTGCTTAAGCTAGATATCTTATCCTAACCTCTCTCTGATTTTCTTACTTCACTCTTTCTATATTTTATAAATAAATCTCTTTGGAATTAATATAAATTCCTGGCAACCCTATTTTAAATATAATCCAGTCCAACCTTTTTTATAATTAACCCCTTCCCCCCTTACATTTATTATATAGAGTGTAAAACAGTTACAAAATAAAAACAATTACAGAGTGAAATTGATTATAAATCAATTGTTAATCAATCATAAATCAATAATTTATTTTTTAAATACTATTTATTACCTATTGTCTTAGAATCAATACTAAGTATTGGTTCCAAGGCAGAAGAGTGGCAAAGGCAAGGCAATTGGAGTTAAGTGACTTGCCCAGGTTCACTTAGCTAGGAAGTGTCTGAGTTCATATTTGAACCCAGGACCCCTTGTCTCCAGTCCTGCCTCTCTATTCACTGAGTCATCTGGCTGCCCCCAATAATGAATTTTTCACAGTTTGATGTCAGAAAAAAATTAACTAACAGAGCTGTCCAAAACTGGAACAGATCACGTCGAGATATGGTGAGTTTCCTTTCCTTAGCAGTCTCCAAGCAAAGGTAGATGACTATTAGGCATAATATAGTAGGAATTACTAATTTAGTGTCTGGTTTGGACTACATGGCCATGGAAGTCTCTTCCAATTCTATAATTCAGTTACTTGGTAAGGAATAAGCATTTATATAACTCTAACTATCAGGATTTGGGCTAAATGCTTTTTAAAAATATTATCTCAAGGAATTATATGAACATAACTACAAAACACTCTTTACACAAATAAAACTAGATCTAAACAATTAGAAATATGTGAATTGCTCATGAGTAGAATGAGCTAATATAATAAAAATGACAACCCTACCTAAATTAATTAACTAATTCAGTGCTATACCTATCAAACTACCAAAACACTTTTTTATAGAATTAGAAAAAATTATTACAAAGTTCATCTGGAAGAACAAAAGATCAAGAATATCAAGAGAAATAATGAAAAAAATGTGAAGGTTAGAGGCCTACCTTTACCAGATCTCAAACTATATGATAAAGCAGTAATTATTAAAACTATATGGTGGGGGCAACTGGGTAGCTCAGTGGATTGAGAGCCAGGCCTAGAGATGGGAGGTCCTAGGTTCAAATCTGGCCTCAGACACTTCCCAGCTGTGTGACTCTGGGCAAGTCACTTATCCTCAATTACCTAGCCCTTACTGCTCTTCTCCCTTGGAACTAATATTTAGTATTAATTCTGAGGCAGAAGGTAAGGGTTTAAAAAAATTAAAAAAAATAAAACTATATGGTGCTGGGGCTTAGCAGTAGAAGGGTGGATCAATGGAATAGGCTTGGGGTAAATGATCTCAGCAAGCTAGTGTTCAATAAACCCAAAGATCCTAGCTTTTGGAATAAGGACCCACTATTTGACAAAAACTGCTGGGAGAATTAGAAAACAGTATGGGAGAAATTGAGCTTATATTAATATCTTATACCCTATACCAAGATTAACTCAGAGTGGGTAAATGAAAAATACAGAGGGAAACCATAAACAACTTAAGTAAATAGTATATCTGTCAAATCTATGGGAAAGGAAGGAATTTAAGACCAAGCAGGAAACAGAAAGCACTACAAAATGTAAAATGAATAATTTTTATTATATTAAGTTTTAAAGTTTCTGTACAAACAAAACCAATGCAACCAAAATTAGAAGGGAAGCAACAAATTTAGGGGGAAAATTTATAACAAAAACCTCTGACAAGGGGGCAGCTAGGTAGCTCAGTGGATTGAGAGCCAGTCCTAGAGACGGGAGGTCCTAGGTTCAAATCTGGCCTCAGCCACTTCCCAGCTGTGTGACCCTGGGCAAGTCACTTGACCCCCATTGCCTAGCCCTTACCACTCTTCTGCCTTGGAGCCAATACACAGTATTGACTCCAAGATGGAAGGTAAGGGTTTAAAAAAAAAAAAAAAAACCTCTGACAAAAGTCTCATGTCTCAAATTTATAAAAAAAAAATATCAAGCCATTTCCCAATTGACAAATGGTCAAGGGATATGAATAGTCAGTTTTCAGATAAATCAAAACTAACAATAAGTACATGAAAAGGTGTTCTAACTCTCTCATAATTAAAGAAATGCAAATCAAAACAATGCTGAGATACCACCTTTCACCTAGCAGATTGGCCAATATAACACAAAAGGAAAATAATAAATGTTGGAGGGGATGTGGCAAAATTGGGATTCTTAATACACTGCTGGAGGAGTTGTGAATTAATCCAGCCATTCTGGAAGGCAATTTGGACTTATGCACAAAGGGCTTTAAAAGAATGCCTGCCCTTTGATCCAGTCATACCACTATTGGGCTTGTACCCCAAAGAAATAATAAGGGGAAATACCTATACAAAAATATTTATAGCTGCGCTCTTTGTGGTGGCAAAAAATGGGAAATGATGGGGTGTCCCTCAATTGGGGAATGACTGAATAATTTGTGGTATTTGATGGTGATGGAACACTATTGTGCTGTAAGGAATGATGATCTGGAGGCTTTCCATATGAAGCTGGAGAACCTCAGTAAAATGATGCAGAGTGAAACGAGCAGAACCAGGAGAACATTTTACATAGAAAGTAAAACATTGTGGAAAAATCCAATGTAATGAACTTTGCTACTAGTAGCAATGCAACAAGTCAGGACACTCCTGAAGGACTTATGGGAAAGAATGCTAACCACATTGAGAAAAAGAACTATGGGGGTAGAAATGCAAAAGCACAACATATGACATCATTTATCACATGTATATATGGGTATGTGATTTGGGGTTTAGGCCTTAAAAAATCACTTCATAGCAAAAATGTATAATAAGGAAATAGGTATCAAGTGACAACATTTGTACAATCCAGTGGAATTGCTTATTGGCTCTGAGAGTGGGGAGAAAAGAAGGGAGGGAAAGAAAATGAATCATGTAAACATGTAAAAATATTTTTAAATAAATAAAATTAAAAATAAAAATAAAGATCATAAAAATACAAATACTATCTTATTTGGTCCTCACAACAAGATTGTCAAGTAGATGCCTTTATTAATCTCCATTTTACAGTTGAAGGAACTGAGGTTAAGTGATTTGTCCAGGGTCACATAGGCCAGTTTTGAACTCAGGAAGATGTCTTCCTGACATCATATCTAACACGTTATCCACTGTACTTCCAGCTATCTCCTAATCTACTGACCAATAAATTATTCTATGAATGAACAGGAGCCACTAAGAGTTTTTGAGCAGGAGTCATACAAGAAGTGATATGGCATAGTAGAAGACACCTTGGATTTAGAGTTGGAAAACCTGTGTTCAAATCCTGATTCTCCCAGTTACTGTGTGTCCTTAGGCAGCTCACCCAACTTTTCTGGGTCTAAATTTCTCATTGGTAAAATAAAGGACTTAATGGATGATCTCTGATCTGATGAGGTCCTCTTCAGCCCTAAATGCTATGGAAGCACATTAGGAAGACGACTATGGCAGCTATGGAAAGGATAAGTGAAAGAGACCAATAGTAAGGCTATTCTAATAGGTCGGGAGAAAGGTGATGAGGATGTAAATAAAGGAACAGATGTGAGATAGTCTAGAGAGAGAATGAACAAGATTTGGCAACTGATTGTTTGGGTGGAGGTGAAGGAAGAATGATGGAAGACTCCAAGATGATTTGGATCTTTTTAATACAAAAATGCTCCCTGGGAAGTAGACTCTAAAAGATCCCCCTGGTGCAAATATTAATAATAAAGAAATGGGTCTTGATCGATGGTACATGTTAAACCCAGTGGAATTGTGCATCAGATACGGGAGGGGGAGTGTGGAAGAGAGGGAAGGAACATGAGTCTTGTAACCATGGAAAATTATTCTAAATCATCTAATTAAATAAAATTTCAAAAAATAATCCCTGGGGGAACATCTTGATCATAGCTAAGGATGACTCAGCTACCTCAAGAGGGGAGGAGGATAAAGGACTGAGAGAAGCCTAGGAAGGAAGAAGGCCAGGGGAGGTGAGCTGCAATGACAAACTTCCCAAGGCCCCTCTAACTTAGTTCCAAACTTCCCCATTCTCTCTAACAGTCTCCATTCCTCTCAGCTCCTCTCCTCCCAGGTGGGAGAACCCCAAGGAGGAAGGACATCCTGAAAACATTAGCCTAGGAAATCCAATTCTGATCTAACCCCTTCCTTTTCCTCTCCTCCCCCACTTCAAGTTTCTACTTTGGAATAAAGCTTTCCACAAGCCTGACCTAAAGCCCCTTTTCCCTAGAGCTACATACAGGAATTTTGTCCTAACAGAGACAGAAATAGTTTTTGGCACGTAAAAATGGAAGTCGTTGGAGCATGTCTCGTTGAGGTTTTAAGTGTCCGTCTGCTAGAGAAAGAATGCCTCTAAGTATCCCAAGATAATCAAGGTTCTGCCTTGCTCTGAAGTCTGCACTCGATGTTGGGAAAAATTTTTTTGTCATATGAAAACTGTGAAAGATCAGTTAAGATGTTGTAATGTAGCGGAAAGAAACCTGACCTTAGTAACAAAGGCTCAGGCTAAAACTTACCTCTGCCATTAATGTGTCTTCAGAAAAGCCTTCTTAGTTGGAAAAAAAAAAGAAGAGGTTTGGGCTATGTGATAGCACTTCATATGCATTATCCCATTTGATCCTCAAAACTACATTGTGAAAATTATTGCTACAAGGTATTATTTTTTCCATTTTATAGATGAGAAAACTGAGGCTAGAAGTGAATGAGTTGTTCAGGGTTATGTAGCAGAAAGTGTCAGGTAGTATTTAAATCAAGCACCTTCTCACTGGAGGTCTAACAATAATTAATGCACCAGGTCTTTCATAAATAATCTCTTAAGTTTCTTATGAGTCTATTTTCCCCTCAAAATTGAATAGCATCTCTACACCCTATTTTCCACCTCTGCTGACAGGTTTAAGGGAAAGATTGCTCTCTAGATAATGAAGCACCCTCCAACCTCCGTAAGTTCTCTAGAGTTCATGCCAGATGCCCAGATCCAGGTGAATGGGTCCTTCTTGAAATCACCATCAACAGAAGATGTCTCAGCCTGTGTTTCCCTGCTCATCTCCAGACTGGGAACAATTGACAATGGACTTATCATGTGGCATCTCATCATCCACCTCAAGAAGAACTCCCTGACTGTCTACATCCTACATCTCTCAACTGCGGACTTAACTCTCCTGCTTTGTACTTCTACCAATGCAATAGTTCATATGGTTTACTCCAAGAAGGACTTAACCAAACTACAATTATTTGACTTTATCTTCTGTGTCCTGGTTCTATTTGGCCACAGTACTGGCTTCTACCTCCTGACAGCCATCAGTGTAAAGAGGTGTCTTTCAGTCCTTTTACCCCACCTGGTACCGATGCCAACACGCCCAAAGCACCAGTCCAGTAGGGTTTGCACATTGTTCAAGCTCTCTCTGTTTTGTGACCTGGTTAGATTCTTTTCTGTTTTCAGGGTACATATCCCAGATTCCCCTTTAGACCATGTGGTGTTGTGAAAATATTTTTGCTTATCTCTAACTGCCTTGTGTTTGCCCCTCTCATGGTTGACCCTCTTCATCAAGGTCTTCAGCAACCTGAAGCACCATCAACCAGCCAGACTTGACATTATCATCAAAACCACAGCCATTCTGTTCCTTCTCTTTGCCATGCCTTGTAGAGTTTTGTTGATGTTCTTGGACTTCCAAGATGAATGCAATGAATTTCTGTCTATATTATTTACATATTTGAATTTGTAGCAGTCCAGCCCATAGTTATTGTGGAGAGACAAGGATTGTGAGTGAGCACATGGCCATCCTGCGCATGGCAATGAACTCTATTCCCAGTGTGGCTGAAGTTAGGGTGCGAAACCTTGCTTCCCTTTGTCTCAGTCACCTGAGGATAATAACTCCACCTTCACCTTCTCATAATTTGCAATTATCCAATGGCAATATACTATGTAACTCATCTATATGTATTGAGGCATCATGTAACTTATCAATATGTGTTGAGTTCATTTGCATATCAAAGAGAATAAAAGAAAGGGACTGCAGCCAGCTCCTCCCACTTTGAGGACATGGACAGGTTATTTAACTCCCATTTGCCTTCACCTTTCCTGATTCCACTTCCTACTCCCTGGCTGCACTTAGTGCCCTCTTTCCCAAAATATCTTGCATAATACTACTTTGTATTTGTTTGTAGGCCATTGCCTAGCCCTTACTGCTCTTCTGCCTTAGAACCAATACACGGTATTGATTATAAGGTAGAAGATAAGAGTTAAGAAAAAAAGAATATAAGATGATGCCTTTTTCACATCAACAGTTTTGCATCTGAAGGAGACAGAAAAGGAACTTATTAAAATATTAAAAAATGAAAGTGTGGAGAAATGAAGTTTTCAGAGACATAAAATGTTAAAAGCACTAATTTGAAGACTAAGAAACTTTTCCCTTTTATTGCCCAGAACCAGAGTGCCAAGCTACTTCCTTGACATGTCCACATTCTGTTGTTACTTACCCTCACAAACCTCTTATAGTATCCAGCTCTATTTTCTGTTCTGTCTTCATCCATTATTATATAAACTTCCTGAGGATAGGAACTGCCTTCCTTGTTAGTATTTTTATTTTCAGCACTTAGAAGTATCTGTATATTATTATATAATTATATATCATATAAATATATAAACAATTATTCACAAAATATAAATAAATATAAAAATTATATGTGTATATTAAATTATTATATGTGATAATATCTTAACAAATTATCTATCTGCTGTGGGAGTAGAACCGCAGAAGAAAAACATATGATTGATCACATGGTTTGATGGGGATATGACTAGGGTTTTGGCTTTAGGAATAATATGGAAATAGGTTTTGAACAATGATACATGTATAACCCAGTGGAATTGCTTGTTAGCTCTGGGACAAGGGAGGTGAGAGAGGTGGGAAAGAACGTGAATCATGTAAACATGGAAAAATATTCTAATTAAATTAAATTTAAAAAATAAATTAAAATAAAATGAGGGGAGTTGAACTAAATGGCTTCTGAATTCCCTTCCAGCTGAAAAAAAAAGAATAAATAATCTATCTACTCATTTACTTATCAATCTTATCTATCTCTCCATCTTTCTATCTTCCTATTTACCTGTCTACTTATCTATTTGTCTATCTGTTCATCCATCCATCCATCCATCCATCTACCCACCTATCTACTTACCTATCTAATTACAACCTGTCTACCGATCTTCTTGTCTGTCTGCCTATCTATCTATTTATCAATCTGTCTGTCTACCTAGCTACCTTTTTAGCTTTCTTCCTGTCTGTTTACCTACCTATCTAGCTATCTGTTTACCTACCTATCTAGCTATCTACCAATCTATTTGTCTACTTTGCTATTTATTTGTCTATCTGTCTAGCTAGCTACCTATCTGTCTACCAGTCTCTCTACCTACCTATTTATTTGTCTCTCTGTCTACCTTTTCAGCTTTCTTCCTGGCTATCTACCTACCTATCTATCTACCAATCTATTTTACTATTTAGCTATTTATTTGTCTGTCTATCTATCAACCTACCTGTCTACCTGTCTACCTTTTTAGCTTTCTTCCTGTCTGATTAACTATCTGTCTACCTATTTATCTAACTAGATACCAATCTATTTGACTCCTTAGCTATTTATTTATTTTTCTGTCTGTCTCTCTATCTATCTATCAACCTACCTGTCTACCTATCTACCTTTTTGGCTTCCTACCTGTCTGATTACCTATCTGTCTACCTTCCTATCTAACTAGCTACCAATCTATTTGACTACTTAGCTATTTATTTGTCTATCTCTCTGTTTGTCTAGCTAGCTAGCTAGCTTTCTGTCTACCAATCTATTTCTCTATCTACCTATTTATTTGTCTGTCTGTCTATCTACCTTTTTAAGCCTTCTTCCTGTCTGTCTACCTGTCTCCCAAACTATCTGTCTATCTATTTACCTACTTACCAGCCTGTCTACCTATCTATTTATCTGTCTATCTGCTATCAGTCTACCACTATCAGACCTCACCCCTCAATTCTTTTCAGGGAGGTAGAAGGGGGGCATGTCTTATGATTTCACTGCTTCATAGGAAATACCAATTCTAAATCATTCATCGTATAGAAAGACTCTTTTTCTCTGCAAATTAAAGCCTTGTACTATTAACCAAGATACTGAGAAGTTAATCACCTTCTGGAGAAAAGCACACAACCGCCATGTTGGAGGTTCAGGCCTTGAACCTGGGCTTTTCTGACCCCAGGGTCAGCTCTCTGTCCATTACAGGCTGCTTCTCAGACCTCTTCATTAGATATTAAGAAAACATGTCAAGGGGTTAAATGTCTTAGCCAAGGTCACACAGCTAGTAAATAGTTTCTCAGTCCCTCAACTCCCTCATGGATTCTTTCTCTATGAAGAGACCTAGCACTGGATGGAAGAAAATTGGGTCTGAACCAGGTGAGAAAGACTCTCTATCTTGGGACAGAATAAAGGACAGGAAGAGATGGAGAAGGAAGAGCAGCCAGTAACTAAAAATGCCCTGGCATCTCCACTGTACCAATGAGTTGGAACTGGAATGAAAGAGCTAGCACGGTATTCTGAAAAGTACAATAGACTCACCATCAGGAATGCTTGGGTTCAAATCCCATTTCTGATCCCTTTTGGTGTATCGTCATAGGTAGTCGCATTTCTCCGGGCTTCAGTCTCTTCACCTATAAAGATGAGAGAATATCTATCACTACACTTTTGTGGCCTTGAAGCATCATACAAATGTGAGCAATTATTACAGAAGTCAGGAGTCCTGGGTTTTTAATTCAGTATTCTGCCACCAACTAGCTATCTGACCTTCTCTGAGCCTCCCTGTGCTTCACACTCCTTACCTGCAGAAGGAAGGAGCTGGACTAGGTGATCTCTCCGGTCCTTTGCAGGTCGATAGCTCTGATTTGGTGAACTTGAGATCAGAACCCCTGCCTCCCAGAGTAGTTGGGAGGCTCAAATAAGTAAACATATGCCAAGCAGTTAGCAAACCTTAAGGTGCTATTGAAATTGTATAGAGAGAAATAGAGAGAGAAAGCGATAGCTATTATTCTTTATTATTGTGATATAAAATATCTTAGATTGTGCTGCTAGAGAACTGGAATTTGGTTGGTTGGTTTCACTCAAATTGAGCCATCCTAGCATTTCAGAGTAATTCTTCTTCAGAGTAATTCAGAGTAAAAGCCACTCTGTCTTGCCTGCTCATACTGACTTTTTCCCAAAGCAGTGATGTACCACACTGGGTGGGGATGGGGTGGGACAGAAGGAAGTGGGGGAAATAAAGTGATATCAACGTCTACCCCATGAGCAGCTAAGTCCAGTCCAACGCCCTCTGACGTCCGGAACAGCATAGACCACTAGAATTTCAGTTGCAAAGAAGAGAGATTTTAAATCTCACTGGACATAGACTTAGATTGTTGCCAGATTGTTCTTAGCCCAGGAAGACTTCGATAATCTTTCTTAGTTGTTCCATTTTAAGTTCTCCATTCCACAGACAACAAAAAGACCCCGTTAGTTCTATCAGGTGCCCTTTGGGGTGACATTGTCTGAGGAGTGGGTGAGCACCTGGAGCCCCCCAAAAACCACCCTTCTAAAATTGGCCACTGCTCAGTTACACTGACTTCTGCCCAAAGAAGCTGTCTGCAGAGGAAAGCCATTGATCGGAGGATAACTCAAGATCGGACAGGATTCTTAACAGTAAGTTCACATTCAATTCGTCACTATATCAGAGAGAGAAGGGACCTGAGATCTCCATCTAAATTAACTCAGAGGAATGAACTGAGGTTAAGGAGAGAGGGTAAGAGAAAGGAATTAATGAGGGTAGGTATGTGCTTAGTGTTTTACCCAGCCAATGTCAAGGAAAAAGAACGAGCATAAGAACCTGGTTGCTTAGTTCTCATACTAAAGCTTTCACTTTCCCCCCAAGGAAATACAATTTATCTTCTTTAGTGTACTGTTATTTTTTTGGTTGTTTTGTTTTTTTAACTCTTACCTTCTGTCTTAGAATTGAAACTAAATATCATTTCCAAGGCAGAAGAGCAATAAGAGCTAGGCAGTTGAAAGTAAGGTGACTTGCTCAGGGTCACACAGCTAGGAAGTATCTTAGGCTGGATTTGAATCCACAACCTTCTGCTTCCAGATCAGCCTCTCTACTGAGCCACCTGGCTGCCCCTAGTGTACTATCAATTGGCATCTTGAGCTTGTTCATGTGTTTTAACTTCCTCTTCCTAGGATATGGGTAGAATGTCAATTATTTCCCTTTTCCTACCTATAATTTCATTTTTTCAAGATTTGGAGACTCTGCCAACTCTCTA
The DNA here is from genome assembly GCF_027887165.1 of Monodelphis domestica. Taxonomy (NCBI): domain Eukaryota; kingdom Metazoa; phylum Chordata; class Mammalia; order Didelphimorphia; family Didelphidae; genus Monodelphis; species Monodelphis domestica. Next base: position 442,211,379 of record NC_077228.1, on the reverse strand, counting down.
ATGCTTAGGTACTAAGTTAGAAAAAGAATTAAAGTCTGCTTCAGGTCTGCTTCGACTGATGATTTCACAGGTCCTTGATGGGCTGACATATTATTTTAATTTAATTTCTCATTTTTTCATTTTCCTCTGATATAACCGATATTTTTGCCCTTTGACTGATCCTCCTACTACACCCTATCAGTTTATTCAGTTTGGGGTACCTGCGTCCCCTCCTCAGCCAATAAATATCTATTAAGTCAGGTATCATGCCAAGTGTCAGGCATACAAAGAAAAGCAAAAGACAGTTTCTATCCTCAAAATTCTTAAGGAAATACCATTTCCCATAAAGCCTTAGTGTTTTATAAATGTCCATTTGGGATTTCTACTCCTAGTAAATCATGGCAGACAAATATCAACATATTGATTACAGTGGCAAAACTTGTAAGGACATAAGAAAAGGTGTTTCACTATTAGATTCCTACTAGATTAACAGTGCTTTGCATGTAGCAGGAATTTATTGAACACTTGTTGATTGATTAAATTGCCCACTGACACTGGATGGCTATAGCTATAAACAAGGGTCTGTTAAGGTACCTAGCAGGAAAACCAGCAACAACAGCAATTAAAAGTTCTCTGTGAGGAAGCAGCTGGGTAGCTCAGTGGATTGAGAGCCAGCCCTAGAGATGGGAGGTTCAAATCTGACCTCAGACACTTCCCAGCTGTGTGACCCTGGGCAAGTCACTTAACTAGCCCCCCCCTTCCCCCCTTTGCCTAGCCCTTACCACTTAACCAAAGACAGCCTTGGAACCAATACACAGTATTGATTCTAAGATGGAAGGCAAGGGTTTAAAAAAAAAAAGTTCTCTGTGCTTTTGTACTCCACATCTCTGCCTACTGAAATCTCTGCCTTCAAGGCACTAGTTTTTGGCATTAATTGTGCTTTTGTATTCTCTTCTATTGTCAAATTTTCTTTCAAAATCCTTTATCTGCCGTGTCCTGAGATTTTATCACTTGACAATATTTTATGGAATTGTAGAAAATGAATCTGGAAGGGACGTTAGATACTATTGACTTCAACTCCTTATTTTACAAATTTGGAAATGGAGATCCAGGGAGGTAATCAGGCTTACCCCAAGTCAAAGTTATCCCAGATGCTTTAGGATTTCATGGTTAGAATGAGAGATCCTTAATTTGCTGATGTATTCATTTCGATTTTTATTCTTCAGTTTCCTATATTGTTCTGTTACTCAGTACATACCCTCAGTCTATTTCATTTGGGGCAAGACATAAGTACTCCTCCTTTTTAAATTTTCTTTACATAAACTCTTACCTTCTATCTTAGAATTGATACTAACTGTAGGTTCCAAGGCAGAAGAGTGGTAAGGGCTAGGCAGTTGAGGTTAAGTGTCTGAGGTAGAAAGTGTCTGAGGTCAAATTTGAACCCAGGACCTCTTGTCTCTAGCCACTGAGCCACCTAGCTGCCCATAAGTAGCCTTCTTAAAAATATTTTATCTCAAGCAGAACCAGGAGAACATTGTACACAGTAAGAGTAATCAACTGTGAAAGACTAAGCTGCTGTCTGCAATCCAATGATCTAGGACAATTCTGAAGATCTTAGGACAAAGAATACTATCCACCTCCAGATGAGGTTGGAGTCAGATGCAGATCAAAACAAATGATTTTTCACTTTAGTTTATTTGGGTTTTTATTTTGTTTTTTTAAAAAATATGATTATTCTCTTACAAAAATGAACAATATAGAAATATGTTTTGCTTGATAATACATGTATAACCCAAATCAAATTGCTTACCATCCCCAGGAAGGGGGAGGGAGAGAAAGGAGGTAGACAATTCGGAACAGATAATTTCAGGAAACTAAAGTAGAAAATTATTATTACATGTAATTCTTAAAATAAAATCTTTACCCCCCAAAAAAATGAAAGCAAATCTCTTATCAAAGTAAATCAGTAACAAATGAACTTTGAATACTTATTTTAGCCTAAGGAATGGAGCTAGCTCCAAGTGACTTATAAAAGTCAATTATTACATTTTCAGTGAGATATTTATATCAGAAATTGGCAAATCCTACAAAGCTGGGCATGATTTCTAGTCTTGTTAAGTGTCTGTTCTTTAAAAAGTGATGGAAAATGTAAATAATAAGATTAAACTTTTTAAAGTATCTTTTTTAAAAAAGAATATTTTCTTTCCAGGAACAGCTGAGTGGCACAGTAGATAGATTGCCTGGAGTCAGGAGGACCTGGGTTCAAATGTGGCCTCAGACAATTCCTAGCTGTTTGAGCCTGGGCAAATCAGTTAACCCTGTTTTCCTAGACCTTGTCCTTCTGCCAGAGTTGTTACTAAGACTGAAAGTAAGGGTCAAAAAGAAAGAAAGAATATTTCATTTTCCATAAAGCCTTTGCCTTTTTGAAATATCCATTTTGGGAGAGGATGTCCCATCTCTAGGTCTGGTTCTCAATCCACTGAGCCACCCAGTTCCCCTTTTCCCCTCTTTTTCAAAAGAGTTCTTTTTGCCTTTCTCTTAAATATTGCCACTTCAATATAATTATGAGGTCATAGGAATTAGGGCTAGGAAAGCCCTCAGATAATAGCAATTTGATTCCCTATTTAGAAATTTAAAGAAGAAAGATAAAGTAACTTGTCCAAGGCCTCATGGTAGTAAAGCTCAACTTGGCTAATTTAAAAACGGGAAGCCTTTGTGAGAAACAAAATTGTTTCAAGAAGGCTATCCACGTCTTGCCCAAAAGAAAGCGATAAAGAGCATATACAGAGTAAGAGGAGACTTTATAGAGCAAAAATGTGCTCAATTCAACCTGGTATAAGAAGAAACTTATCAAAATATTTATTCCTTTACTAAAGGTCTTGCTGGAAAGCAGAAATCCTCCTTTTACAACCTTAGTTTGATTCTAACTGTCTTTCCTACTTGTACTATAATAATGTCTCTAAGCCTCAGTTTCCTCATTTGTCAAATAAAGGGGGTGCATTGGACAACCTCTGACATCTTTAACACTTCAATCCTATAAAGATGTGTGGGACTAGAAAAGCACAGGGGCAGCTCATTGGTACAGCGGATAAGGAATTAGGTGCCGAGTCTGGAGTCAGGAAGACTTCATCTTCCTGGGTTCAAATCTGGTTTCAAACACTTACTAGCTGTGAGACTCTGGGCAAGTCACTTAACCCTGTTTGCCTCAGTTTCCTCATCTGTAAAATGAGCTAGAGAAGAAAATGGCAAGCTACTCTAATATCACTGTTTAGAAAACCCAAAATGAAGTCATGAAGATCAGAAATGACTGAAAAAGACTGAACACCAACAAAAAGCATCTTCCCCGAGGAAAAGTATAATCTCTAGTTTCCTAGACCAGCTCACAGAAGCCTCTTTAACACATACATTATATGATTTTGAAACCTAAAAGCAAAGTTTCATTAGAAAAATTAATTCATGTGCGTCAGCTATGGAGGGAAAGAACATGAATCTTGTAACCAAGGAAAAATATTTTAAATTAGTTAATTAAATAATTTTTCCATTAAAATTTTTAAAATAAAAATAAAATAAAATGTAAAGAATTTGACCCCTTAAAAATTAATTCAGAATTCCAGCTTTGGATACTAGAAACATATCTTCCTCCTCCCCTCCTCACCCAATTGCAGACCTAGTAGAAAAAGTAGATTTATTCTCCATCCCTTTGCTTCTGGGTCATTGGAATAGAGACTTACTCAGCTCCAACCTATTGTCTGGGACCTGCGATATTGCAAGTGGAAAAACTGAAAGGGTTGAAAAAGGCAGAGACAAACTCTGCCTGAAGGTTGATTTTTCTGGAGTGAAGAAAAAGTTGGGGATAGGTGAGGGATGGCGCTGGAGATTGAAGTTGGGAGTAAGGATAAGGATGCTGCAAGAGCCAGGAATATACAGAGGAAAGTAATAGTGAGGATCCTAGCTGGGGGTGCTACTGTGGCTTCTCCTTCCCAATCCCATTTTCATCTTTTCTCCTTATCCTCCTCCTTTCTCACTTCCTTCACTTCTTTTTTCCTACAAAATTCCAGGGATTGTTCAGTCTCCTTTCCTTTCCATCCCAACTAAGCCTCTGTCTCTTTTCTCTACTGCAGAAGAATGAACATATACGTTCAATTCAATACTTATTAAGTCAAAGGTAAGTTTCTTAATATGTCCTCCTGAGGAAAACATAAGGATGAAGTCAGGCACAGACCCTGACCTCAAAAAACTTACGCTCTTAGGGGAATGTAGCCCATTTTCTTGTCCCTATTTCTGTCAAGACTTTGAGAGTCTGACTGATGTTATTGGACTTCTAAGATGAAAACTTCCAATATGAGTTTGGGGACAGCATTATTTATAAATATTTGCATTTATTCTCTTGTATTAATGGTACCATTAGCCCAGTTGTCTATTTGGTGGTAGGTTGGTTCAGGAGGCAGAGAATCAGAGTCTCTGAAAGGCACATTGCAAATGGTCTTTGAGTATAACCCATGTCCGTGTGTGAAATAAACCCTGGATACTCCAGTGCCTCAGAGGCACAGAGAAGTAAACAATCCATGAGGAGAGGCTCTAAATGAACACCTTAATGCAAATACCAACAACATGGAAATGGGTTCAGATCAAGGATCCACGTGATACCCAGTGGAATCACGTGTCGGCTATGGGAGAGGTGGCGGGAGGCAGGGAGGAAAAGAAAATGATCTCTGTTTCCAATGAATAATGTTTGAAAATGACCAAATAAAATAATGTTTAAATCTGAAAAAAAAATAAGTAAACAATCCAGCTGTGTTCTGTGTCAAACACTAGCAATCTAGAAAATGGATTCTCAGTCAGGGAAGAAAATATTGCTGCCTATCTTGCAGGCAATGTTTAAAATCCCCTCTGTACCTCCAAGAGAATCTACAGCCATACAAAAGTATTGTAAATATATGTCCTGATGGGAATATCTTTATTGCTATTAGTTCATTCCATTCACCAACTTTGGTGAATGTCTTCTAATACTGTCTTCTCTGATGGATACTGGTAAATAGTTTTATTTGTTTTCAAAAAGCCCTACATCTACCATTACCCCCATTTACTGTGCCACACTGTCCCTCCACAATAATTGAACTCCTAGCAAATGCCTGGCATATAATAGGCACCTTTAAAATGATTGATGATTGACAAATTGATCTTTAAGGTCCCTACCAGCTCTAAAGTCAATGAACCTATGATTTAATCATTAAATACCATTGATATCTCTCTATATACTATTTTCTATCTCTGCTGACAGGTGTGATTAGAAGAATTGATGATTTCTAGATAATGATGCTATCCTCAACCAGCAGGCCATCCATGGAGTCCACAACAGATGCCCAGAGCCATGGGAATGGGTCTTATTTGAATTCACAATCAACAGAAATGATCTTAGCCTTTGTTTCTCTGTTCATCACCCTGTTGGGAACAGCTGGCAATGGATTTGTCATCTGGTTTCTCCTCTTTCACTTCAAGAAGAATCCTTTTACTGTTTACATCCTACACCTTTCAATTGCTGACTTGACTTTCCTTCTTTGTGCATTCACTACTATAATAGGAATAATAATTAGCTACAATTTTAGTACTGGACCATTCAAGATTGAAGTTTTTCTGATCATTTTTTATGTGCTGGTTCTATTTGGCTACAACACTGGCTTCTACCTCTTGACAGCCATCAGTGTAGAGAGGTGTCTTTCAGTCCTTTACCCCATTTGGTACCAATGCCAACGCTCCAAGCACCAATCTGCTATTGTCTGTACCATACTGTGGGTATTCTCTGTTTTTATGACCTCATTAGAAGCCTTTATGTATGTGTGGGAAATAGGATTCTCTGTTAGAATTTATATTGTTTTGCAAATAGTTGTGCTTATCTTGAACTTCCTTGTGTTTGCCCCTCTCATGGTCATCTCCAGCTTGACCCTCTTCATCAAGGTCTTCTGTAACCTGAAGCACCGCCAACCAGCCAAGCTTTACATTATCATCATAACCACAGTCATTCTGTTCCTTCTCTTTGCCATGCCTTGTAGATTCTCATTGATGATGTCTAACCTTAAAGCTATAAACCATGAGTCTGTAAGAGTGTTATTTCCATATTTTACTCTATTATCCTTTGTCAATAGTAGCGTTAATCCAATTGTCTATGTGGTGGTTGGTAGACTCAGGGGACAGAGAACTAGGAAGTCTCTGAAAGATACATTGCAAAAGGTCTTTGAGGATAAGTCACACCCAAGAGTGAGATCATAGGATCATAGATTCATTCCAAATTTAGTGCCCCTCACTGAAAAAAATCCTACTCTGTATTATACTACCAACAATTTAGAAAATATATTCCCAGCCATGTTATGAAAAAAATGCTGAGGGCAGCTGGGTAGCTTAGTGGATTGAGAGCCAGACCTAGAGATGGGAAGGTCCTAGGTTCAAATCTGGCCTCAGACACTTCCCAGTTGTGTGACTCTGGGCAAGTCACTTGACCCCCGTTGCCTAGCCCTTACCACTCTTCTGCCTTGGAACCAATACACAGTATTGACTCCAAGATGGAAGGTAAGGATTTATAAAATAAGTGAATAAAAAAGAAAAAAGGAAAGGAAAAAAATGCTGCCTATTTAAATAAACAACATTTTAAATTCCCTTTGCAATTTTTAAAAAATCCTTACCTTCTGTCTTAGAATTAATACTGTGTATTGATTCCAAGAGGGTTTTAAATATTGTGCATTGATTCCAAGATAGAAGAGCCATTAAGGGCTAGGTAATTGGGGTTAAGTGACTTGCCTAGGGTCACACAGATAGGAAGTGTCTGAAGCCAGATTTGAACCCAGGACCTCCCATCTCTAGGTCTGGCTCTCAATCCACTAAACCTTCTAGCTGCCTCCTCCCTTTATATTTTCTAAGGAAGATACCATAAACATATATACTGATGATGCTATCTTTAAAGTTCTTAACCCATTCTGCTTACTTCAGATCCTATTCTCCATACTAAAACTTGAGAAATAGTTTAATTATTTTCAAAAGATATGTCCTGGAAACCTTTTTCTTTCTGTCTCTCCTAGCCTTCATCTCTTTCCTTACTTTAAGTCCCATGTCACCAATTGCCACCTAGACATGTCCATTTGCATGTCCCTAAGCATCTCAAACTTAGCATTGCCAAAAGCAGAAATTGTTGTCTTTTCCCTTAAATTTACAATATCCTTTTGCCTTCTGATTTCTGTGGATATCAGCCTTTAAGTCACCCAGGCTCCCATCCTTAAAGAATCTTTCCCTCTGCCAGTTTCCTTTTCCTTCTCTTATAAAAGGCAATGTGATTCAGCTGATAGGATGCTGGACTTGGAATTAGGAAGAGATGGGTTCAAATACCACCTTAAACACTTAAGAAACCCTGGGTAACTCTCTTAACTTGTCTTAAGCTTCTTCATCTATAAAATAAGGTTGGATTTAATGGTCTATCAGGTCCCTTAAATTAGAAATCTCTAATCTATGGCCTTAACTCTTCATTCTTCACTCTTCTCTTACCCTTAAGTAGAATGTGATCACCTTGTAACCATCTTCCCATTCAGTTATGTGCCAAATGTTATCAATTTTATTCCTACAATGTCTCTTGTATCTATCCTGTTCTTTCTACTCTTCCACCAATGTAGTTCAGACCTTCTTAACTAGACTATAGCCTCTTAATTGCTCTTCCTGGGGAAAATAATCACACAATCTTGCTGTTACTGTGTACAATGTTCTCCTGGTTCTGTTCATTTCACTTTGCATCAGTTGATGTAAGTCTTCATGTTTTATTCTGAAAGCATCCTTTTCATCCTTTCTTTTTTCCTTTTTTTTCCAACCAACTCACTCATTTTAGTATTTTTTAATTATATATAGAAACAATTTTTTAACAATTGATTTCTATTCTTTTGCAACCCAAATTCTCCCTTCCCCTCTCTTTCGTCCCTGCTCCCCAGGCAGCAAGCAATCTGATATAGATTATTCCAGTGTTGTCACACAGTACAAATTTCCCTATTCCTCATGTTATAAAAGAAGACATGTTACACATATAAGAAAAAAACTCATGAAGGAAATAAGGCAAGAAATGGATTGGCTTGATCTGCATTCATGCTCTAACAGTTCCTCCTATGGCTATGGATAGCACTTTTCATTATGAGTCCCTTGGGGTTGTCTTGGCTCCTTGAATTAGATAGTTTAGTTCTTCACAGTTGATCATTATACAATATTTTCATTGCTGTGCATATTCTCTTGGTTCTGCTCACTTCACTTTGCTCATTTCACATAAGTCTTTCCAAATTTTTCTGAAATTGTCCCATTTGTTTCTTACGGTAAAATAGTATTCCATTACAACCACTTACCACAACTTGTTCCGCCATTCCCCAACTGATACACATCCCTTCAGTTTCCAATTTTTTGCTGTCCCAAAGAGAGCTGCTATAATTTTTTTTTACATGTAGGTCCTTTTCCCTTCTCTATGATCTCTTTGGTATATAAACCTAGGGTAAAAGGATATCCACAATTTTAGAGCCCTTTGGGCATAGTTCCAAATTGCTCTCCAGAATGGTTGTATCAGTTCACAAGTCTACCCAAGAACCAATTATTGCAACAACAACAACAAAAAGAATATATTAGTGTCCTAATTTTTCTATCTCCCCTCCAATGTCATTTTCCTTTTCTGACATATAAGTCAATCTGGTAGGTGTGAGGTGGTATAGAGATAAATTTCTTAAACAAACAAGGGTTAGAGGATATCAGAAAAGATAAAATAGGTAAATTCAATTACATGATATGAAAAGGTTTTATCTAAGCAAAATCAATGCCTCTAAGAGAAGAAGGTAAACTATTCATTAGATAGGAGGTGGGAGCAGGGGAAGTACTTCGCACTAAATATCAGATTTCTTACAGACAAAAAAAGAGGGAATTAATAATAGGTAAGAATAAGAGTCAATCCCCATAAATAAGAGGTGTGAGAAAACAAGCTCATTGAACAACTATTAGTGAACCTCTGGTATTTATCTACCGATTGGTGAACAAGGTACTTTCCAGAATGTTGGTACCATTCCAGAAAGAAATTTGGATTGATATAAAAAAGTTAGCTAAACAGGACCCAGTTATACCATGGACAGACCTATACTCCAAAGAGATTAAAGGAAGGAGAAAAGACTTTATGAATGTACAAAAATATTTATAATAACTCTTTCTTGTGGTAGCAAAAACTGAAAACTTATGGCATACCCATCCATTTGGGAATGACTGAACAAACTATGGTATGTGAATGGAATGGAATGGAATGAGACTTCTGGTGCCAAGATGGCTCAGTGAGGAAGCCATCCTCCTCAACCCTCCCAAATTCCCCTCCAAACAGCAATGAATGTAATGGAATACTGTTGTGTTATAACAAATGAGGGAAAAGGTGATTTCAAAGAGATATGGAAAGACCCATATGAACTAAGGCAGAGTAAAGTCAGCAGAACCAAGAAAATAAATTATAAAATAACAACAATGTTGTAAAAGTAAACAACTCTGAAAGCCATTAGATCTCTAATCAATCCAATAAGTATCCATGTTCCCAGAGCACTATTGAGGAACTATTTACCTTCTATTTCTTTTTACCTACTAATGATGAACTATTTACCACCTGTCAGAGAATCGATGGCCTCAACATGCAAAATGAGATATGTTCTCTGGACATAGACAAGAAAGGAATTTGTCTGACTATGCCTGATTATGAACACTTATTGCAAGGATTTGGTTTTTTGGAGGGTTTTTTTTTTTTTACAATTTGGAAGGTACTCTCTGTCACCAAACTCTCTCTTAGAAATCATTTTTTCCCTCAAATAATTATGTTGTATCCAGCAGATTTATTATATTTAATTTACTATTTCACTTTTTCAAGTTCCAATTAGCTGCCCTTGTAGCAATCTCACAACCTTATCTATTGTTCCAATGCTTATTTAAGAGAGGCAATACCCCCTTCACTTTGAATAGAAGAGAACCAAGGAAAAGACTAGGACTATGTACTAATTATTGATTAATGGTTAAGAGTTTTAGTAATTGCTGTAACCAATTTCTATGGCTTAGGTTGAAATGTGTTTTGTATAGGCTTTGGTAGAAGAGCTTGTAAGACTTGACTATGTAACTGGTCTCACCTCTTGAAAGAGATTAAAATGATAGATGGAAGATGATTCAACCTGACCGGGAGGTGTTTTCCCTAGCACAGAATTTTTCTAGTAAGGGGAGGGGGTGTGGAATCTGTCACAGGACTTTCCAGAAGATGTGACTAACCCTGTGTTTTCCCCATTACTATGAATTCTAGAGACTCTTCTTGCAACTTAGCAAAATGGAAGTTCACTCTTCTAATAGAGATCCATCACAATCTTAGTTTAGTTTACATCACTGGACTGTATGTAACCACCAAACTGTTTAAAAAGCTCCTCTGCTTATAAGGTAGATCTTTTGTCACTGAGGAGCCACTGACCTCCATTATGGATAACCTTGCTAATAAAGAGATTATGGTTGGACTTTTGTGCCTCAGTTTCTCTTCACCACAGATTTTTGTCACAACAGAACCAAGAGCCACAAGGCCTTACAGGGAAGAAGTCCCTTTCCCCTCACTGAATTTTCAGATTCAGTAAGATATCCCAAGAGTGATCAAGGCAAAAAAGGATAAAGCTTCAGTTGACAGACCTCCTGAAAGCTTCTACGGCCAATTAAAGGATCATCATTCCAATTTGGGATCCACCAATTAGAATGTGTAACATAATGTCCACATATGCTCTACCATCTCTCAAAGGAACCTCCCTTATATGTCACCATGATTCTCCCAGAAGCAAACTCTCTCACAACTTAGTGTGGGGAGACACCCAGTATGTGCCAGGCCCCCATTACATGGGCACTAGTAAGTCACAGTCAAACTTAGGAACACCTTCTTTTCCAAAAGTTCATTTGTAGAGAAACCATGTGATACAGTGAAAAGGGCACTGGATTTGGTTTCAAAAGACCTGATCGGGAATCTGGGCTCTGTAAATTACTCCCTCTGTGGCTCTGGGCAAATTGTTTAAATTCTCTGGGTCCCAAGTTCACTCATCTGTCAAATGAGGGCATTGAACTAGATGGCCTCTGGATCCTTTCCAACTCTAACATTCTATGATCTGATGAAGTCAGTTATTTGGAACTCAGAAAACATTGTCCCAAAGGAAAAATGCTCTACAAGGTAGTTAGTTTCCCAGGCCAGCCCAAAGAAGCCTATTTAATCCATAAAATAGTTGAACATGGAAATTAATCACCATTTACAACTCAGTCCCAATGGGAAAATGCATTCAAAAATTATAACTCTGAATGCTCAAAATGTACTTTTCCTGGGCCCCCTCCTCAAGAATAGAATCTAATATTTATTCCTGGCTTACTGATAGATTATGGAAATGGAGTCAAAGTTCCAGTCCCTCTATGGAACAAGGGCTATAACACAGGAAGAAATTGAAAGGGCCTTGAGAATCAGTGGGTTTCCAAGAAAAATCTCAGGGCGAGGGATTTAGGTGAAGTCTCTGGCACTGAGGTTGTAGGGTATGGTGGATGTGGAGTTGGGAGGTCATTAGAAGTGAGAAACAAAGAGGTAGGGTTGGGGAAAAGAGTACTGAACATGCTTCTGCCACCAAACACTTTGGGGTTTCCTTTCTCTTGTTTCTCCTATTGGGCTCTAAAAAAGTCCCACCTAATAATCACATAATCAATAAGCCTGAGGAATGATTTCTTTATATTACAGACACCAACCCAGTTTCCCTCCAATCTCTTTTAGATCACTTAGTTTCTTTAAATGCATATCCATCCCATTTCCATATCCATCTATCCCATTTCTTCCTTCTTCCCCAGACCACCCCTGTTTCTACTAGGGCAGATTCCATTCCCAGCCACTTGACTCAAGTGGTTGTGGTGAAAAGACCTTTCCAAGATGGTGACCATAACCAATATATTCCTTAAGGCATAACAGAAATAGAAAGAGGAAAATGTTTCTTTGGCTGCTGTTGTATTTAATAGTAGTGCTAAATTAGACTGTGTAAGCAGGTAACCCAGGATAAGTAAGTCGATATGTGTAGATATGATGCCGATACATATATTCTGTTAAGAATTTATAATCCAAGTGTTGAATGATTGTCAAAGTCGAGAAATGAATGAACTTTGATTCTGCTGACTTGCCAAAGTCCTCTTATCCTATCCACTAAATGCCAGGCACCAGGAATTAAAAAACAATCTCTATCCTCAAACTTACAATCTAATAAGGGAGATGAGGAACACAAAGTACTACCCCAGCATTGGAGGGGGGGGGGAACAAATTTAAGGAAAGAGAAGTCATTTTTGGTTGGGGATTATCAAGGAAGATTCATTGAGAAGATAGTTGCCCCTAAACTTGAAGGCAGAGGAGGATTTCAAAAGACAAAGGCATGGAAAAAATGTGATCCAATCAAGAAAGAATATCCTACATCAGTAGATAAACGGGGAGAAGGAGAAAAAGGTGATCAAATAAAATATTGTTTAAAAAAAAAGGAGAAAAAGGATCAAGTAGTCTTTCTTTCTCCAGAATATAGTGTGTCAAGGGGAATAATCCAAGAAAGGCAAAGTAGTTTGAAATCAGATTCTGAGGGTCCTTATGTACCAGCAAAAGTAGAGTTAACAGTTTATCCTAAAAGCAATAGGGAGCCATGGAAAATTTTTGAGTTTTAGTGGGACCATGTAAGAAGCAGCATAGAATACTAAGAAAAGCACTAGATTTGGAGTCAGATGAGCTGGATTCAAATCCTGCCTCTAAAAGTAATTACAAAGGACATTAGGTATATCTCTTACCCTCAAGTCTAAGGTTCCTTCATCTGTAAAATGAGGTACTTGACTAGAAGATGTCTGAGGTACCTTCCTGCTCTACATGATATCATAGTTCAATGACCTGCATATTAGGAAGAATAATTTGGGAGTTGTGTGAAGAAATAGTTAGAGGAGAGAGAAGTCAGGAGGCCAGTTAGAAGCCTTTTTCAATAGACCAGGAGAAAGGAGAAGAGGGAACCAGAATAGTAGCAGTGAGAGGAAATGAAGAACAGCTGTGAGAGATGTTCTGACCCTAGAACCAGGCATCTGCCTGGATAAGAAGTTATAAGGAAGAGGGACGAGTCAAAGGTCATATGTGTACCCCAGAAAGAGTATCCTGCCCCGTAAAAAAAGTCAATTTCTAGAATGGGGACTGTATAGTTGGGATCTGAATGCATCCAAGTGTCCCAGGGTCTTGAGGGTCTTGCTTTTCCCCTAGATCTGCAATAGATATTAAAGAACATTTTTTAACACATGAAAACTATAAAACTTGGCATTCATTATATATCATCATGGAATGTCAGAGATGAAAGAAACATGAAAACTCCTTTAGTTCAGACATTTCCTTTGATCACCAAGAAGACAGAAGCCCCCGGAAATGACTTTCTCAAATAGCACATTATTGATCCACAACTTGCCAAGTTCCCTGATTGCTAGTGCAATACTCTTTTAGAAGCCTAAGATCACAAATTTAAAGCTAGAAAACACTTATCCTTACAAATGAAGAAACTGAGGCTCAGCCCACGTGACTTATTTGACTGAAGTTACACAGGTCATTCATTTCAGAGGCAGAATTTGAACCCAAATCTTCTGGTCCCAGAGTTGTTTCCACTTAACCATCTCAGAAAAAAAATACCAATTCTGTACCCTTTGTTTTAGATACAAGTTTCCAGAAATAATTTTAATTAATTTAACATGATTCTAAATTCAAACATTTCTAGTTTGATGAAAAAAAAATATCTTTGTAAAGATATTTTGTTTTACCAGTCACATGTAATAACAATTTTCCACATAAATTTTCTGAAGTTACATGATTCAAATTGTCTCCCTCCTTTCTTTTCCTCCCCCTTCCTGGGGTGGATAAGTAATTTGATCTGAGTTATACATGTATTATCATGCAAAACATATTTCTATATTGTTCATTTTTATAAGAGAATAAACATATAAAACTAAACTCCAAAAATAACAACCCAAATAAACTAAAGTGAAAAATCATATGCTTTGGTCTGAATTCTGACTCCAACAGTTCTTTCTCTGGAGGTGGAGAGCATTCTTTGTCCTAAGTCCTTCAGAATTGTACTGGAACACTGTATTGCTGAGAGTAGCTGAGTCTTTCACAGCTGATCATCCCACAATATTGTTGTTACTGTGTATAATGTTCTCCTGGTTCTGCTTATTTCACTCTGCATCAGTTCATATAGGTCATTCTGACTCTTTGAAGTCATCTTGTTCATCATTTCTTATGGCACAATAGTATTCCATCTCCATCATATACCACAATTTGTTCAGCCATTCCCCAAATGATGGACATTCCCTCGGTTTCCAATTCTTTGCCACCACAAAAAAGGCTGCTGTAAATATTTTTTTACAAGGAGGTCCTTTCCCTTGCCCTTTTTTTTAAATTTCTTTGGGATATAAACCAAGTAGTGGTATTACTGGATCAAAGGGTATGCACAGTTTTATAGCCTTTGGGGCATAGTTCCAAATAGCCCTCAGAGAGAAAAATATCCAAAATGACACAGGCAAGTCACTTGATTTCCTTGGGCCTCAGTTTCTTCATCTATAATGTGACTGGGTGGGAATAAGGCTGCCTAAATAATAGCTATCACATAGTGTTTCTAGAGTTTACTAAGTGTAAAGTGTCTCAAAAGTCTTAGAGCAATTCTAAGCTTAATAGTTTTAAGCTTAATTGCTTTTGGACACCCAGTATACATTTTCTCATTTAATCCTCACAACTAACTTGTAAAGATATGTTACAAGTATTATTATCCCCATTTTATTAAAAAAAAAAAAGACACTGACACTGAAAGAGTGATTTGTGGGAAATCAAATACCTAGCAATAGCCAATGTGGGATTTGGATCCAGGGCTTTCTAACTCCAGGTTTAGCCCTCTCTTTACCCTGCTGTGCTCTCTTTCACATAAGATTTCTAAGGTTTCTTCCAGTTCTAAATAATATGTCTATGATTCAATAAATACCATCTATACATATTGCCATCTCTGCCAACAGGTGTGAAGAAAAAAAAATTGATGATTTCTAACTAATGGAGCAGTCCCCAACCACTCTGCCTACTCTGGAGTCCATGGCTGATACCAGGAGCCAAGTGAATGGGTCTTCTTTGAAACAGGAACCATCAGAATTCTTAGAATATATTTCACTTTTCATTTCCCTGTTCGGAATAGTTGGCAATGGACTTGTCATTTATTTTCTCCTCTTCCACTTTAAGAAGACTTCCTTCATTGTCTACATCCTACACCTCTCAATTGCTGACTTGATTTTCCTTCTTTGTGGATCTACCTTTATTATAACAGATATAGCTCACTCTAATTCCAAACGTGATGCATTTAGATCAGACATGTTTCTGTTTATCTTCTGCATGCTGGTTCTGTTTGGCTATAACACTGGCCTCTACCTCTTGACAGCCATCAGTGTAGAGAGGTGTCTTTCAGTCCTTTACCCCATTTGGTACCAATGCCAACGCCCCAAGCACCAGTCAGCAGTGGTATGCGTCCTTCTTTGGTTACTCTCTATTGTTTTGACCTGGTTAGAAAGCTTTGTGTGTGTGGGGGAAGAAGAGCCAAGATTCCCTTTTAGAACATGTTCTATTGTGGAAATATTTTTGTTTATCTTGAACTTCCTTGTGTTTGCCCCTCTCATGGTCATCTCCAGCTTGACCCTTTTTATTAAGACATCTTGTAACCTGAAGCACCGCCAACCAGCCAAGCTTTACATTATCATAATAACCACAGTCATTCTGTTCCTTCTCTTTGCCATGCCTTGGAGAGTCATGTTGATGTTGGATAATTTACTGGATGAAAAAGATTCATTCTTATCTGCATTCTTTTCATATACAAATTTACTATCTTGTATCAATAGTACCATTAACCCAGTTGTCTACTTTCTGATTGGTCAGATCAGGGGGAAAAAAGCCAAAAAGTCCCTGAAAGATATATTGCAAAAGTCATTTGAGGATAAGCCATGCCCTATAGTGAGAGAGAGACCTGGGCATTATGAAATCGGTGCCCTTCACAGGCAACAACACTGAAGAAAAAAAAATTATGCCCTACATTACAGCATTAGCGACCCAGGAAAATCAGTCTTCAGCTAGTGTAAGAATGGGTTGCTACCTTTTTAAGTGGACAGGTTTTTAAATTCTCTTTGTACCTCCTAGGGAAGTAAAAAAAATGTAAAAATATTTACTTATAAGTCAATCTCACGTAGCCATTTCATTTACTTGCTTCTCTTTTCTATATCCTGCCTCCTAGGCTGGATATTCAGAAATTGTTTCAGTTATTTTAGAAACACTTTAGCCTGGACACTCTTCTCTCTGTCTCTGTCTCTATCTCTGTCTCTGTCTCTATCTCTGTCTCTCAGTCTCTCTGTCTCTGTCTCTGTCTGTCTGTCTGTCTCTCTCTCTCTCTGTCTCTGTCTGTCTGTCTGTCTGTGTGTCTCTTTCTCTTTCTGTCTCTCTGTCTCTCTCATGATCTCTGTACAGAGATCCCAAATCTACATATGTGGCCTTTTTCTCTTTCTTCATCTCCAGTCTTATATTATCAGTTACCTACTTGATATCCTCAACTGAGTGTCCCATAGGCATCTCAACCTCAATATATCCAAAACACAGTTCACTCTTTCCCTCTAAAACTTCTCTTCCTAATTTCCCAATTTTTCATCCATTTCACCTCCACAACATCTCTAATATTCCTTCTTTTCTCTACACACATTTCTCTTGCACATTAGTACAAGCTCTTCCTACTTGGACTACTTGGATTTTAAATTGGTCTACCTACTACACATTTGCCAGATCAATATTACTAACACATAAGTATATCTGTGCTACTTCTTGGTTCAAGAAGATCTAGTGGGTCACTATTACTTCCAAGATAAAATACAAACTCTTCAGGATGGTTCTTAAATCCCTTCCTAAGACAATTCCAGGTTACCTTTCAAAATTTAGATTCCATTCTTCTCCCTCATGTACTCTATGTTCCAGGCAGACTGACTACTTGCTTTCCTGTTTGTAGTATTCCATCTTCTATCTCTTGCCTTTCCAAAGATTCCCTCTTGTCTAGAATGCTCACTTTCCTTACCTACAATACTTGGAATTGTTTGTTAGATCAGTTTTGATATACTCAAAGATCCCAGCTTTTGGAATAAGAACTCACTGTTTAACAAAAAAAATCTAGGAAACTGAAAAACAGTATGGCAGAAACTAGGGATAGATCAATCAATATCTCACAACCTCTTCCAAGAAAAAGTCAAAATGGGTTTATGATTTAGATACAAAGAATGATACCATAGAGAGCATTATAAGATGTGAAATGAATAATTTTGATTTATATTAAATTTAAAAGCTTTTGTACAAACAAAACTAATGCAACCAAGATTAGAAAAGAAGCAACAAATTGCAAAAAAAAGAATTATAACAAATTTCTCTGATAAAGATCTAATTTCTCAAATCTATAGAGAATCAAGTCAAATCTATAAAACAAGTCATTCCCCAATTGACAAATGATCAAAGGATATGAACGAGCAATTTTCAGATGAAGAAATCAAAGCCATCAATAATCACATGAAAAAATGTTCTGAGTAACTCTTGATTAGACAAATGCAAATTAAAATAACATGGAGGTATGGAGGTACCACCTCAAACCTATCAGATTGGCTAATATGACAGTAAAGTGATAAATGTTGGAGAGGATGTGGCAAAATCGGGACACTAATGCATTGTTAATAGAATTGTGAACTGCTTTAACCATTCTGGAGGGCAATTTGGAATTATGCCCAAAGGGCTATAAAATTGTGCATATCCTTTGATAATACCACTTCTAGGATTATATTCCAAAGAGATAATAAAAAAGGGAAAAGATCTATTTATACAAAAATATATATAGCAGCTCTTTTTGAAGTGGCAAAGAATTGGAAATTGAAGAGATGTCCATCAACTAGAAAATGGCTGAACAAATTGTGGTGATGTTGGTGATGGAATACTATTGTGTTATAAGAAATGACAAGCAAGCTGACTTCAGAAAAAGTTGGAAAGATCTACATGAACTGATGCAGAGCAAAATAAGCAGAACTGGGGGAACATTGTACACAGTAATGGCAATATTGTGTGATAATCAACTATGAAAACTTGGCTACTTTGTGTAATTCAGTGATCTGGGACAAACCTGAAAGACTTATGACAGGGAATGCTATCCGCCTCCAGAGAAAGAACTACTGGAGTCAGATGGATACAGATCAAAGCATACTATCTTTCATATCAATGTATTTATGGTTTTATTTTGGAATTTTGGTTTTATATGAGTGTGCTCTTACAACAATGACCAATATAGAAGTGTGTTTTGCATGATAATAAAAATAAAATTAAAAAACTAGAGATTAAAATGTTTTTTTTTAGAAATAAAGAGATAAATCAGTGGAATAAATTATATGCACAATAACAGATGCAAATAAACACAGTAACCTTTTTGTTTGTTTGATATAATTAAATATCCCAGCTATTAGGTGAAGAACTCACTATTTGACAAAAGCTGTTGGGAGGAGGCAGGTGGGTAGCTCAGTAGTTTGAGAGTCAAGCCTAGAGACAGAAGGTCCTAGGTTCAAATTTGTTCAGACACTTCCTAGCTGTGTGACCCTGAGCAAGTCACTTAACCTCCATTGCCTAGCCCTTACTGCTCTTCTGTCTTAGAACCAATGCTCTGCATTGGCAGAAGGTAAGGGTTAAAAAAAAAACTGTTGGGAGGCAGCTGGGTAACTCAATGGATTGAGAGCTAGCCCTAGAAACGGGAGGTCCTAGGTTCAAATCTGGCCTCAGACACTTCCCAGCTGTGTGACCCTGGGCAAGTCACTTAACCCCTATTGCCTAGCCCTTACTGCTCTTCTGCCTTGGAGCCAATATACAGTATTGACTCCAAAATGGAAGGTAAGGGTTTTAAAATAAAAAATAAAAAATAAAACTGTTGGGAAAACTTGAAAGTAGTGTAGCAGGAACAAGGCATGGACCAACTTTTCATACTATATGCCAAGATAAGCTCAAAATGAGAGCGTGATTTAGACATAAAGGTGATATCATAAGCAAATTAGTGAATCGGGAGAAATTACTTGTTAAATATATCAATAATGGAAGTGTTCATGACTAAATAAGGAGATAGAGGGGATCACAGGAGATAGAATAATTTTATTACATGATTCTTTTTAAATGCACAAATAAACCCATACAGGTAAAATGATAAAAGTAAGAAACTGTGAAAAATATCTTTATAGTAAATTTCTCTGATAGAAGTCTCATCTCTAAGATATGTAGAGAATTGACTCAAATGTACAATAAGAATTTTCCCCAAAATAGGTCTTGATCAATAAATCAATGACACATGTAAAACCCAATGGAATTACTCATTGGCTGGGGGTGGGGGGGGTGAGAGAAGAACATGAATCATGGAACCATGGGAAAATATTCAAAATTAATTAATTAAATTAAAATTTTCTATTTAAAAAAATAAAAGATAAATTAAAAAGAAGAATTTCCCCCAATTAATAAAGGACCATAGGATATGAATAGACAGTTTTCAGAGAAAGAAGTCAAAGTTATCAATAGCCATATTTAAAAAAAAAAACTTTAAATCACTAATAATTAAGAGAAGTCCAAAGTAATATAAATCTGAGGCACCATCTCAAATTCATCAGATTGGCTAAGATGACAAGAAAGGAAAATGACAAAAACTTGTGGGGATCTGGAAACAGAGACAAGAGTAGTGCACTGTTGGTTAAGTTGTAAAATAATTCAAACATTCTGGAAAGCAATTTGAACTATGTCCAAAAAGCTATTAAATTTTGTATACCCTTTGATCCAGTCATACTGCTACTAGATTTATATTCCAAAGAAACCAAAGGAAAAAGAAAAGGATTCATATGTACAAAAATATTTTTAGCAGTTCTTTTTGTGGTGTCAAAGAATTAGAAACTGAGGGGATGTCCATTAACTGTGGAGATGGATGAATAATTTCTGGTATATGAATGTGACAATACTATTGTGCTATAAGAAATTATGAAGAGGATGGTATCAGAAAAGCCTGGGAAGAACTGCATGAACTCACAGCAATTGAACTGAGCAAAACAGGAGAAAAATCTACACAGTAACAGCAGTATTGTAAAGACTGATCATCCCAATGATCCACCAAAGGTCTCATGATGAAATATGTTATCCAACTCCAGAAAGAGAACAGAAGGACTCTGTGTATGGATTGAAGATTTTTAAAAATATTTTTCTTGCTTTTTTCTTTTGTTTTTTGAATATGGCTTATGCAGAAATCTGTTTTGCAATACTGTGCATATTTATAATGGGTTTTATTTTTCTTAGGACTTTTTTTTTCAACAGGAAGGAGAAAGGGAAAGGAAAGAATTTGGAACTGAAAAAAATAATAATTTAACATTTCTGTGCTTAAAAAAATTAAGAACTATTTTGCTAAGTGCTAAAAAAAAAACAACCTAACAGTCCAAATGAAGGAGATCAATATTCACAATATTATAAATTGTCCACATTAACAAAAGAAGAAATTCAGGACAATTTAATCTTAAAAAAAAGAAATTGAACAAGCCATAAATAAATCCCTATTTCACACACTCATCTATCTATTTAGTGCCATACCCATGGAACTTCCAAAAAATTTTTTTACTGATTTAGAAAAAACCATAACAAAGTTCATTTGGAAGAACAAAAGATCAAGGATATCCAGGGAAATAATGAAAAAAAAATACAAAGGAAGGGGGTCTTGCAGTCCCAGATCTCAGACTATATTATAAAGCAGCGGTCATCAAAACAATTTGGTACTGGCTAAGAGACAGAAAGGAGGATCAGTGGAATAGACTGGGGGCAAGCAACCTCAGCAAGACAGTATATGACAAACCTAAAGATCCCAGCTTTTGGGACAAAAATCCACTATTTCATAAAAACTGCTGGGAAAATTGGAGGACAGTGTGGGAAAGATTAGGTTTAGAGCAACACCTCACACCCTACACCAAGATAAATTCAAAATGGGTGAATGACTTGAACATAAAGAAGGAAACTATAAGAAAATTAGGTGAACACAGAATAGCATACATGTCAGACCTTTGGGAAGGGAAAGACTTCAAAACCAAGCAAGAATTAGAAAGAGTTACAAAATGCAAAATAAATAATCTGGATTACATCAAATTAAAAAGGTTTTGTACAAACAAAACCAATGTAACCAAAATCAGAAGGGTAGCAACAAATTGGGAAACAATCTTCATAAAAACTTCTGACAAAAGTTTAATTACTCAAATTTATAAAGAACTAAATCAATTGTACAAAAAATCAAGCCATTCTCCAATTGACAAATGGGCAAGGGACATGAACAGGCAGTTCGCAGCCAAAGAAATCAAAACTATTAATAAGCACGTGAAAAAGTGCTCTACATCCCTTATAATCAGAGAGATGCAAATCAAAATAACTCTGAGGTATCACCTCACACCTAGCAGATTGGCTAACATGACAGCTATGGAAAGTAATGAATGTTGGAGGGGATGTGGCAAAGTGGGGACACTAATTCGTTGCTGGTGGAGTTGTGAACTGATCCAACCATTCTGGAGGGCAATTTGGAACTGTAAACCTTAAAATTCCTTAGACTTATAAATGTTGGAAATTTCACCAAGTATGAAATTTCCCAATATTTATAAATCTAAGGAATTTTATAAGGCTGTAGCAGCTACTCCTCTAAGGCATGGTGGTGCTCCTGCTGCTACTGAACTATGCCCAAAGGGTGATAAAAGACTTTCTGCCCTTTGATCCAGCTATAGCACTGCTGGGTTTGTACCCCAAAGAGATAATAAGGAAAAAGACTTGTACAAGAATATTCATAGCTGCACTCTTTGTGGTGGCCAAAAATTGGAAAACGAGGGGATGCCCGTCAATTGGGGAATGGCTGAACAAATTGTGGTATATGTTGGTGATGGAATACTATTGTGCTAAAAGGAATAATAAAGTAGAGGAATTCCATGGAGACTGGAACAACCTCCAGGAAGTGATGCAGAGCGAAGGGAGCAGAACCAAAAAAACTGTACACAGAGACTGATACATTGTGGTACAATCGAAGGTGATGGACTTCTCCATTAGTGTCAATGCAATGTCCCTGAACAATCTGCAGGGATCTAAAAAATACTATCCACAAGCAGAGGATAAACTGTGGGAGTAAAAACACCGATGAAAAGCAACTGCTTGACTACAGGGTTGGAGGGGATATGACTGAGGAGAGACTCTAAATGAACACTATAATGCAAATTCCAACAACAGGGAAATGGGTTCAAGTCAAGAACACATGTGATATCCAGTGGAATCGTGCATCGGCTATGGAAGAGGGAAAGGTGGTGGGAGGGGGGGAGGGGAGGAAAAGAAAATGATCTTTGTTTCCAGTAAATAATGTATGGAAATGACCAAATAAAATAATGTTTAAAATAAAAAAAAAAAGATCATAAACTATGACCAAGCTGGATTTATATAAGTAAATCCCGGTTAGTTCAATATGAGGAAAAACTATAAGCATAATTAACTATAACAATAACAAAAAAATGACAAAGTTTGTTTCAATAGATGCAGAAAAAACATTTGTCAATACTTGTTCCTCTAAAAACACTAGGAAGTATAGGAATAAATGGAGCTTTCCTTAATATGACAAGTAATATTTATATAAAACCAAGATAAAGTATTATCTGTAATGAACTTAAACTAGAAAACTTTTCAGTAAGATCAAGGGTAAAGTTAGGGATGTTCATTATCACCATTACCATTAAATATAGTACTAGACATACTAACTATGGAATTAGACAAAAAAAAAAGAAATGTAGGGAATAAACATAAGCAAAGAGGAAATAACATCACTTTGGTGGATAATACAATGCTTTATTAAATAACTTTAGAGAGTCAAGTGAAAGTGAATTTTAAAAAATTCAAGAAAGTTGCAGAAGATAAAATAAACTTACACAAATCATCAACATTTCTGTATATTTTCCCAAAAAATTCCAATAGTAATTATAGATAGTATAAAATACTTGAGATTCTGTCTGCTAAGACATACATAAGATCTAATTGAACATAATTACAAAACATCCTTTAGACATTAAAAACAGAACTAAATAATTAGAGAAATATTCATTGCTCATGGGTAGGGGTCAGTCAATATAGCAAAAATGACAATACTACCAAATTAGTTTACTTTTGCAGTGCCATGACAATCAAACTACTAAAAGGATTGTTGTATTAGAACCTAGAAAAATAAGAAGACGATTCATATGGAGAAATAACAAGTCAAGAACATCAAGGAAATTAATGGAAAAAAGTGGGAAGGAAGGGAGCCTAACAGAATCAGATCTCAAGCTATACCACAAAGCAGTAATCCTCAAAACAATTTGGTTTGTTCAATGGAATAGATTAGGTACAAATTCATTCAAAAGTCAATGAATGTAAAAGCCTAGTGTTTGATAAATGCCAAGATCCCAGATATTGGGTCAAGAACTCACTATTTGACAAAAACTATTGGGAAAATTGGAAAACAGTCTGGCAAAAACAAGGTATAGAACAACATCTTGCACTGTACACCAAGCCAAGCTCCAAATATGTACATGATTTAAACATGAGATATCATCATAAACAAATTAATGGAACATGAAAAAAATTATCTGTCAGATCTATGGATAGGGGAAGAATTCATGGCCCAATAAGAGTTTGGGAGGGGGGTTTCAGCAGGTAAAATAGATAATTTTGGTTACATAAAATTTAAAAGTTTGTGCATAAAGTCAAAGCAACTAAAATTAGAAGAGAAACAGATAAATGGGACGTCTTTGCAGTAAGGTTTTCCGATAAATTTCTTATTTCTAAGATATATAGGGAACTGGTTCAAATTTATAAGAGCCATTCCTCAAAATATTTCTAGCAGCTCTTTTTTTGTGGTGGCAAAGATCTGGAAATTGTTGAGGTGTCCATTTGTTGGGAGATGTCTGATTAGGCTGTAGTATAGGAATGTGAATGAATACTATTGTGCTAAAAGAAATGATGACAGGGATGGTTTCGGAGAAACCTAGGAAGACTTGTATGAACTGATGAAGAGTGAAGTGAACAGAACCAAGAAAACAATTTATACTATACAACAATACTATCAAGACAAAAAATTCTGCAAGACTAAGGTACTCTGATTAACACAATGACCAAATACAATTGTAGATGACTCAAGCTAAAACATGTAATCCACCTCTGGAGAGAGGTGATGGACTCAAGAGGGCATCCAGAAGCATTTTTTCTTCTTTTTGTTTTTTACATAACCACTGAAGGAATTTATTTTGCTTGACTCTACACATTTGTAATGAGTTTTGTTTTTTCTAGATTTCTCAACTAAGAAGAGAACAGGAAGGGAAAGAATGCAGAGATACCATTTATAAAGTGCTTAGCACAATGCCTAGTACAAAGTAGACACAATATAAATGCTTATTCCCTCCCCTTCTCCCTTGAAATCAGAATAAAATTTAATTTTTTTTAAATAAAAGAATACCAAATAAGACAGATCCAACAGAGGACTGCTCAATGTTCTCTTGTTTAAGCCAAACTTGAGAAAAAGTAAGAAGTATTGGACATTGACTTTACCTAGAATATGTATATATATCCCAAAACTTAGGAATTAGGGAAGAGGTCTCACAATCACCCACTAAGAAAATATCCATATAGAGGGAACAGAACACTAATAAAATTAAAAAAAAAAACATGACTCACTTCAGTCATTCAGGTCTTCACTGTTTTTCCCTTGGTGACTCTAGAAAGTGGCATGTTCCTAAACCGAAAAAAGAATATTATAGGGAGCAGCTGGGTAGCTCAGTGGATTGAGAGCCATGCCTAGAGACAGGGGGTCCTAGGTTCAAATCTGGCTTGGGACACTTTCCAGCTGTGTGTCCCTGGGCAAGTCACTTGACCCCCATTGCCTAACCCTTACCATTCTTCTACCTTGGAACCAATACACAGTATTGACTCCAAGATGGAAGGTAAGGGTTTAAAAAAAAAGAATATTATAATAAATTGAAGGAATCTCTTTACAAGCAATGTGAAGAGACCAAAATACAATTGTCCTGTCTGTACTGCCTTCCCCTCACCTTCCCCCTAGATAAGGCTGTGTTTAAAAAAAAAAGAAAAGGGAAGTTTTTGTGCCCTGATGGGGAACTTGGACTTTCAGTATGGAGAGGGGGAAAGAGAGGAGAGACCCCCCTTTTCACAAAGTGGGTTTCAGGGGAGACAGCAGCTGTAATGGGTTGGCTCAGAGAGAGGAGAGGGGACTTGAAGATTTTCCCCCTTCTGCCTTCCCTCCTTAGCTATAGCTGTTCTCCCCAATTCACTCTTGTCCCTCTTGTCCCCCTTCCACTACTCAAGACCAAAGGGTTTCCCCTGATCTGTTCACTCACTCAGCTTGGGGAAGAGATAACTTTTAATGTCAACTCAATCAGGTAATATAAAAGAAATAATGGGCAGGGAAGAATGGGAAAAGGATTGTGGGAAAAGGGGGTCCCTGTCTCTATCTAAACCCTTTTCCTCCCTCCTTGAGTTTGGGAAGAACAAAGGCCTTGGCAGTCTGAGCCCCCTGAGAGAAAGTCAGGTTGACTCACCCCTGGGCAACAGGAGCTGAGGTAAAGTCTGCTCAGGTTTCTCTTCAGAAAGTCCCTTCAATTGGGAAGTGTTGGAGGGAAAGATTTCCAGTCACCAGCAGGAAAAGTGGGCATCCCTGAGGAGAAAGTCTTTATCCACCCTCTCTCTTCGATGTCTCAAGAGGGAGAGACCCTCACTGCTCTCCTCCTCAGAGTCTTCTCTCCTCAGGAAATTCACTCCTGGGGCCCCTCCCCCATCAAGGTAATCAATTCCATATACTCTTCAGTCTGGCACTTTTCTCTAGTGCCAGCCTCTGTCACAGCTGGGAAAAGATTTTCATGCTAAATTTATCTAACAACTTTTCCATATATATATAATATATTGATAGTATACTATTTAATAACTTATTTGATAAATATGCAAATAATAAAATAAATAAACTAAATAATAATTAATAATCTACAGTTTTGCATATTTTATCTATATCTAAACCCTCACTTTTTGTCCCAAAATCTATACTCAGTATTGGTTCCAAGGCAGAAGAATGGCAAGGGCTAGGTAATCAGAGTTGTGACTTGCCCAAGGTTACATAGTTAAGGAAGAGTCTGAGACCAGATTTGACCCCAAATCCTCCTGACTCCTGCCTATAGCTCTATCCACTGTGCTACCTAGCTGCTCCAATATATTTTCAAGTAATTCATTTTGTCATAGATATATAACATTAGATAGGCCTAGTATTATCTTAACTAAGAGGTATAACACTATTCAATAATATTAATGTCCATTGTAAAGAAAATTCAGGACTGCAGATTTTAAGTACAAATGTGCCAGAAACAATTTTTATTAATTTAGATGATTCTAATTTAAACATTTCTGCTTAGAGAGAGAAGAGCAAAGATCAGCAGGATCCTTTCGTGACCCCAAAAAATTACTTTCTGAAAATCCATTATTGAGTTTCCATTTATGACATTCTCAAAACAATTGGCAATCTTCCACAGTGAGATAAAAAATACTTTTTTTCAAGTCTCTGGATAAAGTTCAGTTAACATTTTGTTCATCAAACAAAACACCAGCCATTTACTTTTTGGCACACCTTTGGAGCATCATTTTCCTGAAATCATTCAATCCTCCTTTAAACACTCCCTTTAAGCAGGAGATCTTAACCTGGATTTATGAGTTTTTCTTTTCTTTTTTTTATAATTGATTTCACTATAACTGGTTTCCTTTGCAATCCCATGCATTTTATTTTTCATTTTTAAAAACATTATTCTGAGGAGTTCACAGACTTCACCAGACTGCCAAATAATCTCCTGATATAGGGGAAAAAAAATAGTTAAGAAGCCTAGTTTTAAGGATTCATTTTTTCCTGCTGATCAGGAAAAGATCCATCCCATTCACTGAAATAACAGTTTTCCTTTTTAGCCAGATCTTTACCCTAATGCTTTCACAGCATGGTGCTAGACAATGGCCTTGCCTAGATGGCAGCAGGACCCATAGGGAAGTTTGCCTCCTGGCTCTAGGCAGAGATAACAGAACCGAGGCACATGTATGCTGGTTAATTAATGTTCAACAACTAACTCTGTGAAACAAAAAGCATGTCTTTAAATTTAATCGGCATTTTTCATTTTTTTCTCCATGATTTTCTCAAATCCAGACAATCAAAACAACCCATCGAGCTCTGATTTGGAGCTATCGTTGGCTAAATGGTTAGAGATAGTTCCTGTGTAGCCCTGATTAGAGGGGTCAAAGGGGAGTAGCTAAACATAAGTTTCTGTATTATCCCTTGTTGTTGTCTGTCATTTCAGTCATGTCCATTTCTTCATGTCTCCATTTGGAATTTTCTTGGCAGGGATGCTGGAATGGTTTTCTCTTTCTTTCTCCAGTTCATTTTACAGATGAGGAAATTGAGGCAAATACAATTAAATCACACATCTACTCATTGGATTCTATTAAGGCATATTCTCTCTAAAAACTGTCAGCTGTAAAATGAGGCAATTTGAGGGCAATGTTGCTGAAGCAATTAAAAGGCTATATCTGAAGTACAGAGCTTAAACCATAAAGACCCACCCCTAGGATGGAACTGTGGTGGACCATGTGGTAGTAAAGTCCTCAAGAAGAAAGGAAAAGGAAGCATCACTCCTTGTTGGCTCTGCTCCCTTCTCTTCTGGGAATCCCAAAAAATCTCAGAAAGGGTCCCTTTCTGGACATGGCAATTGACCTAGAGACTTACTGAATGAAAAAAAAAAAGGCTTTAATATTTAAGGTTCTCTTTAGAAACGCAGCCAATCAAGTTTACAGCATAAAAGCCATAATATCATCAATCTATAGATTGCAAAGACCTTGGAGGTCATCTAGATCAGTGGCATCAAATTTAAATAGAAACAGAATGACTAAAAAGTACATAAGGATTCCTGCTGGAACATAAATAACTTCAAAAACCACATATTAACATTATTTAAGTTCTCTTCTTATGTTTTTCTTTATTTTGTTAAATATTTCCTAATTGCATTTTCATCTGATTCCTGACTGGGAGTGTTATGGGCTACATGTGGCCTGGAGGCTCTGTGTTTGACCTCTCTGATCTATTTCAAGTCTCTCATTTTATAGATGATGAAACTGAGACCTTTATTGAGAGAAAATGGACACATGTAGTAAGTAGCAGAGCTGGAATTCAAACCCAGGTCCAAGGATGTCTTCTCTATCCTATCTCTTCCAGTTAGATTCAGATTTTTTTTTTTAAACCCTCACCTTCAAGCTTAAAATCAATACTGGGTATTGGTTCCAAGGCTCCAAGGTTCCAAGAGTGGTAAGGACTAGGCAATGGGGGTGAAGTGATTTGCCCAGGGTCACACAGCTGGGAAGTGTATGAGGTCAAATTTGAACCCAGGATCTCCCATCTCTAGTCCTGGCTCTCAATCCACTGAGCCACCCATTTGCACCCCCCCCCATTTATTTTCAAAGGAAAGAAAAAAGAAAAAAAATACAATTTATAGAGTCATAGAAGTAAGATTACTAGGGAAATATTAATAGTAGGTCTTTTCTTTTAAATATAAGTAGAAGTAGCAATTGTGTGGGAGTGGTAATTTTGAGTTAACATGAATACCCACTGAGTTGGGGGGGTATTTTAGAATAATAATAAAAAATCTTTCATCGAGGTGAGAAAATTATAATCTGGGGTCCCTCACAGCACTGGAACACAGGGTAGCCCCTGAGTTTTTAATAGATATACTTCTGTATAAATATAATTCTATAAATAAATACATTTAAATATATCATATATTTATTTTAAAATCTTTTTATTATTAATTAATATTAAATTTAAATACATAAAAATACTTCTTTAGCAATAGCATGAAAAGATCTCATCTATAAAACAGAAATAAATCAAGTTAAAATGATCATGTCATTAATAAGGGAAAAAGCACTTTTTAGTTAATTTTTGGTGCCATCATGTGGCACATTATGTATCATTTTATTCTTTCAGTGATGGCAGTTATAGCCCTGCTTAGATAGACTTTCGGAAGTAGACGGAATCCTGGAAGTCATCTAGTCCAACCCTATCATTTCATTTGATATTTAAGGAGACAGAGAGCTTGTTCTGTTCCCTGGCTAAGATAAAGTGTCTTAGATATCTTGGTTACATTCTTTGCTTTTTGTCCTTCATTTTCAGAGAGGGCCAATGACATCACCAGGGCAGAGCTGCAGCTCCTTGGAGCCACAGGTGAGAATTGAGTGCCAGATAGACACCGAAGGAAGGGCTCAGCAAATCATGTACTCATATAAACAAGTGATTGATCATATTTTTTCCCCCCGAATTTCTGATCCCACAGTTCTTTCTGGGGATGCAGATAGTGTTCTTTCTCATGAGTTCCTCCAGAGTATACTGGCTTGTTGCATTGCTACTAGTAGCAAAGTCCATTATATTCAATTGTTCCACAATGTTTCACTTTCTGTGTACAATGTTCTCCTGGTTCTGCTCAATTTACTCTGCATCAGTTCAAGGAGGTTCTTCCAGGTCGTATAGAAATCCTTCAGTTCATCATTCCTTACAGCACAATAAATACTATTGTGTTCTAAGAAATTAGGGGATGACTTCAGAGAAACCTAGGAAGATTTTTTTGAACTGACCAAGATTAGAGTGGGCAAAACCAGGAATAACAGCAATACTGTAAGAAACTCTTACTTACAAATTTTGTTCACTACAATAACCAATCATAATTCCAGAGGGCTCAAGAGAAAACATGGTTCCTATTTCTTGATAGAGAGGTGATTAGATCGAGACAGATATTTTCTGACATGGCCCATGTCAAACATGTAGGAATTTGTTTTGACTGTAAGTGTTTGTAATAGAGATTTTTCCCCCCTTGCTTTCTCGACTTGGGGCAGAAGAGAGAGCAGAGGGAAAGGGAGAAAATTGTGGATTTGAATATTTTTAATTATTATTTTTTATAAGTGTAATGACAACCCCAGGTGCTATTGCTTACATTCCATGGCAGGAAGAAGAGACCTAAAATTCCATAAGAGGTTCTCTCCTGATCCCAAGTTCTTATCATTCTTTTAAGTCTAGAATAAGATCACCTAGATCTGGTATGATACAACATGGAAGTTCAGTAATGTGGGTGAAGGTTTTATCAGAGAGAAAAATTTTGTAGCTATATAGATGATTGGTTTCCCAATTCTGACTTATAATCAACTAGCAATTATTTATTAATGTCATAGCAATGCCAGGCATGGTGCTAGACAACAATTAAGCAGTCTTTGCCCTCAGAGAGCACCTATTCTATAAGGTAAAGCAATGCCATTTACTGAGATTGCATAGGATGAGAAAGTTTATAGAACAAAAGATTCCAGAAAGGGATGCCAGGTAGAAAGAGCATTATCCCAGCAGAAATAGCCTTATCTCTCCCCAAAAAACTAAGTTCAGAAAACCAGATAAGAATTCTTAAACTAGTGGAGGGAAAGAATGTGATCTATGTAACCATGGGGAAATATTCTAAATTAATTTAATTAAATAAGCTTAAATTCCTTTTAAAAAAAAAGAATTCTGAAACTAAGGTTAATAGTGTAAGAAATTGTCAGCCAGTTATTAGACTTATACATGATACATCAGGTAAATCTGTAGAGGTTCATATATAGTTAACACCATGTTCTATGTTTGTATACACTTGCCATTTGATGCTTTATGCCATTTCCTAAGATATGTGCTTTATTGGTTGAAAATGTGTTTGTATATGTGTGAGTGTGTTATTTTATGACTCCTGAGCTCTCAGGGCATTATGGTCCCTCACCTCATTTGCACGCGTTTTATGACTAAAGAGGGTTAAATTAACAACGAGAAATCTTAGAAGCATTGGAAGCGGATGTATGATTTTGAAGGGATCGAGCCGATAGGGGAAATTTAGGGTAATTTTGAAGTGAAAGATGGGTCACTGAAAGGCAGGAGTTTAAAGCAGGCAGAAATGGGCACAGGGCACAGGAATAGGACCTGGGGAGAACACAGCGGGGGAGCTAAAGCTTGTAACGGCGGCATTGTGGCAGATTTCTGGTAGGTGAGACTCCACTCCCTTGAGCTCTTCCAGATATGTTGCCCTTCAGCGCCATCTACCGTTGGAGAGAGGTGAAGCGTCTCCTGAAGGTCTGTGGCTCTCTACTGCCGCCTCTGGCTGGAGAAGCGCTGTACAATCACTTTGGCTACCCTGGAGGTGCCGGCCGGGTCAGGTCAGTTTGGCTGCGTTAAAGGGATTGCTTATGCTGCGTGGCTACGAGACATTCTACGATGCAGCCTCTGAGTGAGAGAATCCCTGAGGCAGCCACGTGGATAGCTGCGGTTCCTCTGAATAACTTAGCGTTTTCTAAGCACCTTTTAAAGGATGCTTGTAAAGTTCAAGTGTGCAAACGCTCTAGGAATTGAGATTTCCCTAGCTGAAGAGTGGCTGGGGCGAGCGGAGGGGGGGCGGGGGGGGGTGCGAGGTGCCTATTTTCCTGAATGAACTAGGGGACGTCAAAGCTGGCGTTCTAGAGTTGGAATCTGTCCCCCTGCGTTGGAGGCATAAAGGGAACATGGCTGGAACAGAGCCAAAGCCAGGTCATTTCCAGTCCGACTTAGGGGGAGACAGAAGAATGCAGCTGATGCTGGATGATGCTCCCTTGGCATGCACCTAGTTTGGCTTCATTAGCTCAGTGAGTCTCAAGCTTTTTTTTTTTGCTCCTAGCATTCCTGGCATCAATGTTCAAGTTGTCCCGCCCCAAAGATTCCCCCAATCACTGCAAATCAGTATTTTCTTCACAACTTTTAATCCCAGAGAACCGCCTGATTGGCTCAGAGGCATATTGCTGATACGTGTCAGAGTATCATGTGTCAGATTGAATCTAGGTACTCAGTCTCTATTCACTATGCTAGGCCACTCTCGGGTCCATGACTAGCCACTTATAGATTGGATGGATGGATGGATGGATGGATGGATGGATGGATGGATGGATGGATGGGCAGGAAGGTAGGTGGATGGATAGGTGGGTGGATGGATGAGTGGATGGATGGATAGATGGATGGATGGATGGATGGATGGGCAGGAAGGTAGGTGGATGGATAGGTGGGTGGATGGATGAGTGGATGGATGGATAGATGGATGGATGGATGGATGGATGGGCAGGAAGGTAGGTGGATGGATAGGTGGGTGGATGGATGAGTGGATGGATGGATAGATGGATGGATGGATGGATGGATGGGCAGGAAGGTAGGTGGATGGATAGGTGGATGGATGGATGAGTGGATGGATGGATGGATGGGCAGGAAGGTAGGTGGATGGATAGGTGGATGGATGGATGGATGGATGGATGGATAGGAAGGTAGGTAGATGGATAGGTGGATGGATGGATGGATGGATAGGAAGGTAGGTAGATGGATAGGTGGATGGATGGATGAGTGGATGGATGGATGGATGGGCAGGAAGGTAGGTAGATGGATAGGTGGATGGATGGATGGATGGATGGATGGATAGGAAGGTAGGTAGATGGATAGGTGGATGGATGGATGGATGGATAGGAAGGTAGGTAGATGGATAGGTGGATGGATGGATGGGCAGGAAGGTAGGTAGATGGATGGATAACGGGCAGACAGACATAAAGAGGCAGATGTATAATAAATAGGTAGGTAAATAGAGATTGATGGATGGCTAATAGATAGATGGATAATAAATAAGTTGATAGATATAAAGAAATGGATGGTAGATGGATGGATAATAGGCAGATAGGGAGGGGGAGAGAGACAGAGAAAAAGAAGATGGAGTGGGGTGAGGAGGGGAGATATGCTGGTAATAACTATGATGGAAACTAGCAGACTGTCATTTTCATGTGTTGCTTCTCCCACTGACTAGTTGTATGATCTTGGGAAAGTCATAACCTTTCTGGGTCTTATATTCCTCATCTATTGAATGAATAGGTTGGACTTAGGGAATTATTTATGTTTGTTTTTTAAACCCTTACCTTCTGTCTTAGAATCAATACTGTGCATTGGCTCCAAAGCAGAAGAGTAGGCAATGGGGGTCAAGTGACTTGCCCAGGGTCACACAGCTGGGAAGTGTCTGAGGTCAGATTTGAACTAGGACCTCCATTCTCTAGGCCTGGCTTTCAATCCACTGAGCCACCCAGCTACCCCCTGGACTTGGGGGATTATTAAAAAGTTCCCTTCAAGATTTCATAGTTTTATGATTCTCAAGTGGAGAGCAAGAGTCCTTTCACTGTAAAGTAGAATGGTTGAATATATGAATTAAAGGAATTGTTTTTCTAAAGTTATAAGGGCAACTTGGGTTGCCTGAGGTTAAGTAAATTTACTCATGAGCCAAACAACTCCAGCTAAATTTAGAGCAAAAATTTTGTTTTGCCTTGTGTTGCCCTGTGAACCCTGACTTTTCACAATTCACTTTCCCAAGTGATGCACAGAGACCTTGTACAGGAAGTGTGTGCTCCAGGGCAGGAGAGATTTCCACTTTAAGACTTCATTAGAACTTCCATTTCTCAACGTGGAGAGCTAGGTCACAACCGACCCAGGCCTCCTGTGGGAGCAAATTATTCAGCTTCTCTGGGCCTGACTTCTTTCATCTGTAAGATAAGAGATTTGGACTTTAACTTTAGCCTGAGGTCAAATCCAGCCAATGATGAAGCATTTAATCCACCTCCTCAGAGATGGCCTGAAAATGCAGAATGAGACATGTTTGGGGACACGGTCAATGTGTGATTTTATTTCAATTAACTATGCATATTTGCTACAAATATATTGCTTTTCTTTTTTTCAACAAAGGGAGGTAAAAGAGAAATAAGTACAAATTTAAAATAAACTTAAAAAATAAAAAGAACATTTGAAGCATAAAGAGGAAAAGCAGTTGTCTTATGATGGAATTTATGACACTACTTCTATTCACTTTTTCTTCCTATTAAAAGCGCCAAAGGCATTTCTTAAGGGCTCCAACTTCTCCTTTTGAGTTGGCTCAATCCAAATTTATCACCCAATTCAGATTTTGAGTTATCTCCCTTCCTCCCTGCGTTCAGTGTGGCTCAGTCTCGATTTCTGCCCCAACTCCTCCCTCAAGGTAGAGAACTTCAACATATATCCTAACATTCCCTCCAAACCCAGACTTCCAAGTTCCTCGGCCTCCTCCCCCTCCCATCTCAGCTCCGGAGAGGGTAGCATCCTGGATCATGCCTCAGCCCTTGGGCGAAGATAACATGGGGGGCGGGGGTGGGGGAGGCGCAGGGACCATCCTCTAGTATCTTTCAGCAGGAAAGCAGAAACAGGCAGACAAGGGATGGTGGGAACACTCCAGGCCCCCGGCTTGAGAAATGCTGGGTCGGAGGTCAAAGTACTCAAGGGCAGAAGACAGCTCAAGTGGAAGGATTTTGGTAGGGTCTAGATTCTGAAGAGAGCTCTTTGTCTCTTGACAAATCACGGAGGATTACTGTCTTGTTCCCTTATTGTGCACCATTCTCACTCCCAAGCTCACAAAAGACTCACTGACGTTCTCTAATGGAGAATCAAGTCAGCTAAAAAGTACATTAATAAAAGTTGAGGGAGAATATATGTCTAACCCAGTGGAATTGCTTGTCAGCTCCAAGAGGGGGGAAGAAAAAGGGGAGGCAACAAGAATCATGTAACCATGGGAAAATGTTAAAAATAAAATAAAATCCAAAAAAGTACATGAAAAGATCATAAAATCAGAGACCTGGAGTTGGAAGGCCATCTGACATCATCTAGTCCAATCTCTTCAGGCTTTGGGAGGGTTTTTTAAACCTTTACTTTCCATCTTAGAAACCATGGTAAGTATTGGTTCCCAGGCAGAAAATCAGTGCTGGGGTAAGTGACTTCGCCAGGGTCTCACAGCTAGGAAGTAATTGAACCAGATTTAAACCCAAACCTCAGGTCTCCTCCCTAGACCTGGCTTCCTATCCACTGAGCCACATTTGAAAACACCACAGCCCAGAGAGATGATTAAATGAGTTGCCCTGCATGACTCCAATCTAATACTCTCTGCTATACCCTGAAAAGACCTTGCTGACAAACTAATGATCTACAGGTGGAGACAAGCACAAAGGTAAGGAAACGCACCACTTATCCACTGAACAAGCATCGATAGGTTCCCTCGTTACTAAACACTCTTAAGGAGACAGATCTAGTCAACTTTTTTGGTTATAATTATGAGTCTTTAATCGAGGCAAGATTATAATCAGGAAAAACCACTGGGCACCATCACCCTAGGGTTAGCCTGCAACTGCAGTACGGGGGAAGGGGCAAAGGCCCGCCCTTGCCCTCAAGAACTTACAGAAAAGGAAGTGGGTCATTTCCCATCCTCCAGGTTGGAGCTCCCGCCTCCCAGAGGCATGCGCCCACAGCCTGGGCTATACTGACCCCTGGAGCCAAGACTGGTTTTTTACATTTTAAAATAAAGTGTTTCTGTATGTTAAAATGTAAAACGTTCATTCTTGAACAAGCAGCAATGGGCCCGCTGGCTGGTGGGCCATAGCTGTCCAGCCTCTGCAGCAGCAGAAAGCTTCACTGTGCGGGCAACTAAGAAGGGGTAAGCAGGTCCCCTCACGGCCTTCTGGGCAGGAAGCCTTCTCTGAAGGGCTGCTGGATTTGAACAGGGGCGCCCCTGAGAGGGCATGCTGACATTCCCTTTGTTCCCACTGATTTTTGGAGGCCTAGAGAATAGCATGAACAATCAATATGCTGTGGTTTCCTTTGATCAAACCCGTCTGAAGGCTATTTTTCAGCTGTTTTTTTTCCTCTTGTGATCAGTCTCTGTTCCTTGATCAAAGTAATGAGGATTTTCATAGAATGCTGAACTCACCTGAGGCGTTTCTGAAAAATGAAGCGTAAATTCAGTTTCTACAGGCCAAACCCATTGTAGTAAGAGTTTGAACTACTTCAGAGAGGCTCTATCTCGTTAGTAATTCTTGACACTGTCACCTCCTGCCATCTTCCCTGCTTATTTCCCTTTCCTTTAAAAAAAATATTTAAAAGCATCATCGTTTCTGATTAAAGGGACCTTGAAGTGAACCTATTCTGTAAAGAATTGTCAAGAACTCTAATTTATTATTAGGTGGATTTTCGTATTTTAGGTTTTCCCAAAGTGGAGTTCACCTATAAAAAATCATACCAGAGAGGCAGTGAGGTGGCTTAGTGGCTAGAGAGCTAGGCGTGGGTAAGTGAGGGCTTGAGTTCAAATCTGGCACCAAACACTTCCTAGCTGAGTGGCCCTAAGGAAGTCATTTAACCCCAACTGCCTAGCCCTTAGTGCTCTTCTGTCATAGAATCAGTACTTGGTATGGATTCTAAAATGGAAGGTAAAGTTGTTTTGTTTTTAATAAAATTATACACCTCACATATGGACCAAAAAGAAAACTTTATAGTTTAGTGAGGTAGAATCATATGAAAAAAAGGGAAGGGGGAGAGATTATCATTCTGGTGTGAACTTAGGCCTCTGTATAAGACTGCTGCAAAGTCAATGATTTCAACTCTTCAGTCACTAATGGCTATAAATCTTGGCTGCTGAAATACAAACAGGACCTGAATGCCCCATACAAAGTCCCAAGACCTTTCCCACCACCCTTTAGAATTGATATGTCTGTCCTGGAACAGTGAATTTTTCCCAAGGGTGGTGGGGAACATGGGAGAAATAGCATCACCATGCAAAGAAAGTGCTTGGAGTTGGGAAAATGGCCCATCTAACACGAATCTTATAAAGAATAATTTTGTGAAGCTAAGTACAGATTAATTAACTTAGAGGAAGCATAAATTCCATTGACTGTACTCTAGAATTTTTGAGAGATAAGATGTCAGTGGTATAGATCATGCCTTCTGGATATTTTATTCAAACTCTAAAATAGCATATTTTGCAATTAAAAACACTGATCAAAAAGCTTTCAGGCATTGCTCCAAGGCAAAGCCTAGGCTAATATCACATTTTTTTCCCAAAGAACACTGACAAATTATTCTTCCCAATTAAACATTTTCTTTATTAAATCTACTTAGAAAAGTATTCTTAAACAGAACCAAAATTACCCTAAACCCATCAGTCATTTACTCTTCTCATGATGTTGAAAAGTTTTTAAAAAAAAAAAGTTAGCATAGCCTTTTATCTATGCAACTTGTATCTCCTCTCACAAGGTATTTTTACCAGCCACCCTGGTATCTGATTAATGAATTCACTGACAAATGCAGTCATCAAAATGATTTAGGCTTTTGTTCCAATAGCACAT
The DNA here is from genome assembly GCF_027887165.1 of Monodelphis domestica. Lineage (NCBI taxonomy): Eukaryota > Metazoa > Chordata > Mammalia > Didelphimorphia > Didelphidae > Monodelphis > Monodelphis domestica. The sequence goes on along the minus strand of NC_077228.1, from coordinate 442,173,929 downwards.
TTCTTCCCATTTACTTCTGGAAAAGAATATTCTCCCATGAGTCAACACTACTGAATCCACAATTTCGTGTCACTAGAGCTCTGGAGAGGGACAGGCCCAAGAGGTTTGGGGCAGGAGAGGAAATCTAGCAAAGATTTCATCCATCTCAAAATACTCCTAAGGGCCAAGTCACAAAGAATGGCATTCCTAGGGCAAAGTTGAGATGGGGCAGTAGTTCCTGGAGACTTCACTGTACATGCGATGGAGATCCTCCAAGAATAAAAGCCAGAAAGGCCCAAGTAGTAACAACGCCACAGATTCTGCAAGGAAATGATGGAAGGAAATGTCCATTAAATTCAAGATCACTTGTTTTTGAGTCTACCTGTGAGTTTGTTGGTTTTCCAAGAAAGCAACCCATTAGAGCAATAACCCAAAGGCCATGTGCTCTCATTACTTTCCGAGTCATGTTCACTTGGAAGGAAATTCCTAACCACTGATAATCCATCCAGTACCACCACTCTAAACTCATACACACATCCCTTGTGATACAGAAATTAGTTTGCCAATAGAAATTAAGAGTTCACTTCTTTAGCTCCCAAGGGGGCAATTTTTATAGGAGCAATGTAAAAAAAGTTTTATTCAGATGACAACTCCAACCATCTAAGTAGCATTTATGCAGACCAAATACATTTAGTTAGCTGCTCTCTGGCATCATAAATAACTCGTGAACTTGCCATCATCCTGACATCTTCTATCCAGAAGTAGAGAATGCCACTAAAATGACACTTTATGATCCTTGTCACTTACTGTAGTATGCAGTTGATATTAGGTGAATGTCTCCAATATCGGTACAGCATCACTTGCAGATCAGGGTGATACCTGTATTCTTGCAACACAATCCTGACACTTTGGGAGGGGGAAAAAAAGGCATTTCCTCAGTGATTTAGTGATTGGCAATGCACTACACAAGGAAGATGTTACTGCACCCATTAGGCTAAAAGTAGGAGAAACAGGTAAAAGATGTGATTTCAAGGAAGGGGGAAGTGATGAGCCACCTACTCCTTAAACTTGTTGGTCATAAGCAGAAACTGGTTCCTGGTGAATCGCCGGACATCAAATTTGCAGAGATCCTTGAATTCATAATAAATCTGTTCTTCATCTACCCCAGGCCATCTCTTCACTTTGAGAATCAGGGTGGGTGGTCGGCTGCTGGGGGAATCTGGGCCAGAGAAATTCTGGAAAAATGGAAAATATTATATGTGGACTGTCCACAGAAATAAATTATTAAAATCTGAAATCGGATATTGCTATTATCTCAGAAACTCAAGAGACATACCAGAAAAAGAGTATTTGAGGAGAGGGGACAAATTATACCTACATGGGGAATACAAACTGTAGAACTGCTGGGACAGCTAGGTGGTACAGTGGATACAGCTCAGACCTGGAGACTGAAAGATCTGAGTGCAAATCCTTCTGCAGAGACTTACTAGATGTGTGACCCTGGGCACATGGTCTGTTGGTCTGTTTCCTCATCTGTAATATTGGGGGGTGGGGTTTGTAAGGACAAAATGAGGAACTTGTAAAGTGCTTTACAAATCTTAAAACACTACATACATGCTAATTGTCATCATTATTTTTAAGGTAGCTGAGAGGGGAAAGGAAGAAGTTCTAGCTAGCCAGACAAATACATTTAGTCACTATTTTTATTTTGGAGATCCTTAGACCACCATCGGTTCCCAGGTTTCACAACTAAAAGGTCACAGGACCAAAGACTTAGAGCTGGAAGTAAATGCTGAGGACATCTGATTCAACCACTTCATGTTACAGATGAGGAAACCTAGGATGAGACAAGTGAAGTAACTTGCCCCCGGTCATCTAGCTAGGAAAAGGCAGAGCCAGGATGAACTGGGCCTTGATAAAATACTGGTGTATCCCACGGGCTTGAGAAAACTTTTAAAGACTAGGAAAGCTTGGTTTGTAAAGGATTTGTCAGGATACAGCCCACAGCTGTTGCTCCCCTTCCTACCCTTGGTTCGGGTCTCTGAGTAGCTCTGGACGAGCACCTGTTAGGTGCCTGAAAGTCTAGATAGTCACTGCCTTCCAGGGGCTTACGGTCTCCTGGGGGAAGGGTGCCTGGAGAGTGGGCAAGTGTAGGCAGATATGTGATCCCGAAATGCTCAGATCTCAGAGGTTCTGGGCAATGGAGACTAAGGAGTGAAGGACTGAACTGTGTCTGCAGAAAACTTACCACAAGGCCGTTCCTGCTCACTGGCCCTGAGGGAACATCCATCCCACCCAGTTACACAGAATGAGCTTGCAGTGGCCTACATCCAGGACTGCCCTTATTCGGAAGACAGGGAGAAGCTGCTGGGATCCCTATGCCCAGCCCCCACCCCTTCTCCAGCCCCAACAACCACCAATTGACTTCCCACCTGGGTCCCCCAGAGCAAGGGAGGGTGACGCACACACTACTCACGATTTTAGAGATACAAGCTCGGATAAGGTTCACCTGGTTCACATAAGGGGCCAGAACCCCAAGATACTGAGGGAACGTGGGCTCCAGTCTCACGCCCCTGTTACAGGAAGGAGAAGGGCTTCAATGTGGATGCTCTGTCTCATCACAGAATCCCTCTGTGCCAGATACAGATTACATGCAGGGTCACAGACTAAAAGCTGGATGAATCTTGACAGATCTCGTTCTGCAGGGCCCAGAAAGACCAACTGATTTGCTTGAGATCACAGTGGAAGCCAGTGGGTGAGCCAGGATTTGAAGGCAGGGCCCACAACCCCAAATGCAGGACTTTTCACTCAAACACACTGCCTCCCGTTTGGGAAGAAGGCTGCTATGTCCTTGTCTAGGAACTCTCTCTTCCTATCTAACCCTGGTGGGCTTCTTTTTTCTCCTTTGTAAAAATCATTTTACTTGCTTCACAGGGCTATTTTGAGGAGATGAAAAGAAATTTTAAAACATTAACTTCCTTCAAGATAGCATAAATGCCATTTTCTAATAGAGGCCTTTCCTGGTGCCACCAGTTGTGGATGCTTTTCCCTCTATAGATAACCTTCCATCTCTTCTGTACAGATCTTGCATGTACTTATTTGTATAATGTTATAAACTGTTCCTTGAGTATAGGGATTATTTTTGCTTTTTCTTTCACACTTAGCACCATGTCTGGCACATAATAAGCACTGAATAATGCTTGCTGATTGGTTCAAAGTGCTTCCCAGTTATAAAGTGCTAAATAAATCTGGTTTTAGTGTCACTTATCATGGGTTACATTGTATTAAATGATAAAATTTCAATTATCACCTCCACTAAAGTCCACCTTTGATGCTTACTCTAGCATGGGATGTCCCTTGGACTCTTCAAGGTTATCCCAGATCAGGTTGATCCTATCAAGTTCAGGCCCTGTCTGTTGTCTAAGGACCAATTTGGCCAAGTTCTGAAGGTTTGATCGTGAAGTCTGCTCACTGTGGCAAACATTTGGGCAATAACAACCTACTAATTTATAGAAGGATGTGTTAATAGAAAGAATACCCAAACCAACAAAGACACAGGTATTTTAAATATTCATCAACTACATGGGAAAATGTATTTAGGACTTCTACCCTGAAATCCTCAAACAGGGACTGCCCTAGTCTGTGCTACCTGCAAGGGCTCTTGACCTTGAGCTGTCCTCTTAGGACAAGGATCATTGAGGTTCAAGAGAGAAGGGGAGGGGAAGATAAGATCAGGATGGATTAGGTGCTGAAATGGGGGCTCCAACAATACCATGTTCCTCCCACCCACTCTCTGCACTGAACAGAGTTTGACTGAGCAGTAAGTAGCCAGTACAAGGATCTGGAACAGCAGGAGGCAAGAAGGAAGGGAGAGAAATCCTTGGAAGCAGTACTGTGAGGAAAGGAGGAAAGTGCTGACGTTGTGTCCAATCAAAGAGGTTGCTCAAGGAAGAGAGGCCATTAGTCAGACCTGCTAACTCAGAGGTTTCCAATACTTGTGACTGGCTCTGTCCTTTTTAGTCCCCTATAGCCACAACCAAGCTGAGTACAAGTAAATTTTCAGAAAATCTTTCAACTAGTAAAAAATCATCAACTAGTAAAAGCACAAGTCAAAAAGAAATGCTCACCCAGTTGATCTATGTAGCAGTAAGTGGGCCACCTTCAAGAGAACTGGAAGGAAAGAAAATGTGAAATATAAGTGACCCCTCTCTCCAGTGCATCCTCCACCCAAATGCCAAAATTATTTTCCTTAAATGAAGGTCTAATCTCATCCCTCTCTTACTCAGTAAACCTCCATGGCTCACAATAGCCTCCAGGAACAGACAAATTTCTCTGTTTAAAGTCCTTCAAACCTGGCCCCAACCTACTTCTGAGCCTTATTATACATCCCTCCCTTTCCCAAACTCCAGGAGATCCAGCCACAGTAAACTTTCTGTAATTCCTCACATGGGATAATCACATTCCTACTGGCCATTTCCTGTGCCTGTAATACATTTCCTTCTTAGAATCCCCTTTCCCCTTCAAATCTCAAGATAAACACTGCTTTCAACATGAAACCTGTACTGATCCCCCATGCCCTAAGCCTGTTCCTTTTTCCCAAAATTGCCTTGCATTTATTTTGCATATAAATTTTCTCTCCCATTAGAATGTGAGCTCCTTGATGGCAGAGATTGTTCCCAATACCTAGCAAAGTACCTTTCACAGAGCAGGTATATAACAAATGCTTATTGATTAATTGACATCAAGTCTCATTTTTAATTCCTCACCCATTTCAGAGTGCTGTCACATTCTGTTTGTTATCACTCTGAATAGAGGGTAGAAAATCCCATTAAAGTAAATATATATATTTCTGCTCGTGGTACCACTATCCTCCCAGTTATTTAAGTTTAAAACCACCAAGTTCTCATTGACTTTTCTCTCTGTTCTCCATCTCCATCCTCATCATCAGTTCTTTTATTTCAATTCTCCAATATACCCCATTTCTACTTATTCCTTTCTGTTCTTGTAATATCATCCTCTTTTGGAGTTCCAATCACTTATCTTTTGTTTTGGATTGGTTTTTCTGAGGCAATCTTCCTCTCTTGCCCAAGCTTTGGCCTTACTGCTGCTCAGAATTCACAAAACTTAAAGCAATCCACCAACATCAGTCTCCTCTAAATAACAAGTAATACGCCACCTCCAGTTATTCCTGGCCTATTATGCTAGTCTCTTAACTGGCCTCCCTGATTCTAGACTCTCCTTTCCCTCAACCTTTCACCCCACTCTTCCCACCAGAATAATTTCCTAATGTAGACATCTAAGCATATCATTACCCTGTTCCAAAACCTTCCCTCAGCTTATCAAAAATAAACTTAGCTGGCATCCAAGGACTTAATAATCTGGCTCCAAATCACCTTTCCAGGCTTACTTTATACTGTTTCACATAATCCCATATTCTGCCAGCCTACATGCCTAAAATAGACTCTTCCCTACCATGCCAACAATGGAAATTCCTCCCTTTCCTCAATGCATAGTTCAAGTGCTCAATTCTCCAAGTGGTCTTCCCCAGATCTCTCTAGTTATACGTGATCTCTCCATTCTAGATGCTCTTGGTAACTCTCTTTGGACTTCTCCTTTGCACTTAACAACTACAATGAGCATTATATCACTTATACATCTCTCACACATACATACACACAAAGTTCTTTACGGACAGGAATTGTGTCTTCTTTCACCTTTAGCTCCCTGACACAGGACCTTGCACATAGTATCTTATAACTATCTGAATTGATTTTGTTTAAAGTTCCTTTTTTACCTGATCCACAAAGGAAGGCATCATAAGCTGCTTCATGAGGGTATTTGGTCTCAACTGAAACATTTTCCCCACAAGAGAGAAAAACAAAGAATTGAGGCCATGATTAGAAACAAAATTTGGATCAAGAACTATCTATTCCTAACCCTAATCCAACCATCTTCCCAACTACATTAGCATTAGCGCTACAAATGTTCACCTTTTATCCTAATTGTACCAAAGGGGAAAAAAGGAAATATAGGAGAAAGAGGCTGGCAGAGGAAAGAGCTTCCCAAAAGGTTAAGTAAATTGTTGAAGGAAACAGAGGGTATATTATAAGAACAGTATATGGATCCCCAACAATAGAACACTATAGATGCTTACATAATAATTGCTCCTTGAATTAAACAGAATCAAAGTGGACTCAGGTGAAAAATACTGAGTAATAATGTACCCATCCAACCCAACACTTATTGGGGATAAGGCACAATTTCTGGGAAACCTAGCTCCCCAATCAGTAGACCTGGAAGCATCTTGCTTTAATTGGAACATACCATATTTGATACACTCGCTTGCATGGATGATTACTGGACAAGAATTCTTGGTAGGATTCAGGTCACTATTGGAGAAAGAGCCAAGGATAGGGTTTTTTCTTACCTGCATATGTCACACTTTCGCAACAGTGCATGTACTCACACATCTTTTCCCTTTGACTAAATTAAGAAAACGAGTCAAAAATACTGTGACTCTTAAAGAGAGCTCACAGAAACACACAGATGAATAAAGACCTTTAGAACAAGGGGTCAGGACAAATTACATGAAACCCTAACTATCAAAGCAGACCACTCTGAAGGAGCTACAGAATTCCTCTGTCATCCCTGCACCCCAATAACATCCCCCCCACCTTATGCCCCTGGACAGGAAGAGAACTGAGAAGTATATATGTAGATCAATGATCCCATCAGTTGTGAGGCTCATTAAAAGCAGATCAAGAAGCTTTACCTTTTAAATCTCTAAACTAGCTACAGCTGTCATGCCTCCCCCACATCACCCCCACTCCCTGACATGCTGATGCCTCCCCTCTCTGAAGGGAGGACTTTCTTTCAATCTGCAAACTCATATAAACTCAACTTTAAGCTAAGATAAGGTGACTCTCCTAAAAAAGGTTGGTTCTCCCCAAAAGCATATATATGTATAGCTAGGTGCTCAGCTGACAGAGACCCAGGCCTGGAATTAGAAAGACCTGGCCTCTGACACTTCCTAGCTGTATGACCCTGAGCAAGTCACTTAACCCCCATTTGTTTTCTGGCCCTTGCCCTTCTGTCTTGAGAATTACTAGAACAGAAAGTAAGGGTTATGGGGGGGGGTCATATCCACAGGGTTATTTTCCATTCATCTATATCTTGACCTATATATTCAGATTAGAAAACAGGCTAAAGATCAAAAGTGAAAATAAAAATCCTACTGCTCAAAGACACCTCCCATCACCATGGAGCTGGGCCTGAGATGCTACAGGTTCCTGCCCTCGAGGAGCAGAATCAAAGACATCTAGCTTGCCTGTTTAGGACTTCATAAACCTCCAAAAGATTTGAAGCTCTCGGGAAACTTAGTTCCTGTGGGATAAAAAATGAGAGACAAAACTGGGGCGTGAGAGAGATGAGGTCAGCTGGGATTTTATAAACTTTTCACCTTCAGTACTCCCCAAAGGGCTTATATAATAGCTTTTTTGTCCCCTCCAATTCCACCCAACAGCATAATCATCCCTGTTCCTCCAATTAAGACTAAATGAGTATGCAGTGTCCTTAGGGGTCAGCAAGCAATCCTGATGACTGATGATGGAGAGACTGAACAGAGAAACAGAGCAAACTGACATGTCTCCCTCAGGAGACCAGTTTAGTAAGCTAGTAATCTGAGCCTCAAGTTAGAGATACAGGACATGTCCTACAATTTCCATGTCTCAGCAGGACCAGATAACCTCTGAGCCAAGAAGGGAATTTAGGTTCAACAGTGTCTTAGGACTCAAGTTTCATCTTGCACCATCATCCCCACCACCATCATTTATAGCTGACATTTATATGATCCTTTATAGTTTTGAAAAGCACTTTACATACACTGTTTCATCTAAATGTCACCACTGTCCTGGGAGGTAGGTGCTATTCTATCTATTTTAAGGAAGAAGAACCCAAGGCTCTAATATTAAACCAACTTGCCCAGGGTTTATCAAACAACTGCCAAGGAACTAGAGAGGCCTTGAACTCAGGTGTTCCTGACTTTTGGTACAGCCCTCTTAAAATTATGCTATCTCCAGGGGGAAATGCATCTCTTTTTTGGGATGTAGGTCACTCAATCGATGAGCCTGAACAATTATGGCCTACTTCAGGACCTAGCAATTATACTTGGCCATTTTTTCATCCCCCAAATCATGTATCTTGTATTTGGTCCCTTCTTCATTTTCTAACTCCAAGATGATGGATGAAATTTCTATCTAAGTTCTAAATTACCTTTTCTAAAGAGAGGCTTCAACTCTGATACCCACCCTGAAATACATTTCCCATCAGAGTTGTGAAGATATTCCTAGCATTCCAATAATATGTAGAACACTAATAACAACTAGAAAAAGCCCCATGTCAAATAATCTCAATAAACAAAACAAACTAGACAAACAGGAAAAAACATGGAAGTTTCCATAAAAGAATCAGTTTTGTCACTATTGTAACCTTGCACAGGGCAAAATAACTAGTCATTAAATCCTGGATTCTATACTTTATCAGGAAAGAGAAGGCAAAAAAAAGGAAAATGTACAATGAAGTTTACGAAGCCTTCCCTTTCCAAAACACAGGTTGTTAATTCACCCTCTGGGCCACTAGGTGGAGCAGTGGGTAGAGTGTGGGTCCTGCAGTCGGGAAGACTCATTTTCCCAAATCCCTATCTGGCCTCAGACACTCACTTGCTATGTGATCCTGAGCAAGTCACTTAACCCCGTTTGCCTCAGTTTCCTTATCTATAAAATGAGCTGAAGAGAACTGGCAAAGCACTCCAGTATCTCTGCCAAGAAAACCCCAAATGGGGTCATGAAGAGTCAGGTACGAGTGAACAACTTACCTTCCAAATCTCTTTTGTCACATTCTTAGTATCTATGAGGACAGGAAACAAGCCATGGATGTTCAGCTTAAATTGTTCATAGGATTCTAAGGAGAGAATTAATCCATCAGTCAGGATTTATTAAGTATTTTACTATGTGTCAGGGACTGTCTGGGGCTGGGAATGAGAGACAAGAGTGAAATATCTGCCCTCAAGAAATCTGGTTTAGCCAGGAGATACAGTATATTCATACAAGATGTCTTCAACGCTTAAAAAAAAAGTTCAAAACTGTATTAAGACTTTGAGGATCTTCTTTTTGTGGGTAAGATACTGTCTCTCTTTATGGTTCTACTCTTTCATATGGAGCAAAGCTGTGAGCTTCGGAAACAGTTAATCTGATTCAGAACTCTGAGAACAAGCTGTGCCATACTGAAGATACAGGCATCACCAGCATCTTCTGACCATAAAGCATGTCATGTATTTGACTATAGACTGAAGATGAGACTTGGGTCACTAATCTAAACTAAGATGATGCCAATTAAAGAGACTACCCAGAGTTTCAACTCAAAAAGATGAAGAAATGAAAGAGCCAACTTCAAGAACTGCATCAGCAAAGCTCAAAAGGATGGAAACAACAATGAGTTTGGCCAAGATGTGCCCAAACAGGTATTTGTTGAGCATAGCATGGACTAGGTCAGTTTCACAACTTCAGAAGTAGCTTATTAAGGAACTTTTAGGGTAGTTCCTGAGACAGAAAGAAGATACCAAAGTTTACAGTTCTGGAGCTGTGAGATACCTTCAAGCACGAGGGCTTTCCTCACTCATTTGCCTCCTTGACAGGTTTTCTCTAAAGATGTGCCCAAGCCCCTCCAAAGATACTGAGTGCGCCCTGGTGACTTGGCTTTATGTATGCACTAATATGCAGATGTCCTTTATGGTGTACTTGCACTAATATGAGTACCTATGATGCGATTATATTGCCTTATTGCCAAGTAAATGGTTATGCTTAAGATCTAAAAGTAATCATTTTGTGTAAATGGAAACATCACTGGAGCCAGGAGAGCTAGTTTGAAGGAGAGGAGTATATTCCCCCACAAAAAGGCCCCTGACAGAATATGAATAGAAGAGGGTGGTAGTGGTCCTTTTCTGGGGGCTCAGACCTGCTAGGGTGAGAGAAGATGAAGCAGGTGTCCACCCACCTGAGTGAAGGATGGAAGCAGTTATAATTTGGGCCACCACCCCATCATCCCTATCATAGACAGAAGAGTGATTTGGGGAGGAGACATAGGGATCAGGACAGGTTCATGTACTAGGTGGTATCTGAGATGACAGATCTGAGGTAAACGAAGGGATTCTCAGACAAAGCTGAGCAGGGAGGGCTACAGATAGAGCACCAAGATGCTCAGAACCGAGGCTAGCAGGTACTGAGAAGTAGAGGAATTCCTGTTATCCAAAGAAGCTGAAAAAGAGAGGGCCACAGTCACCCTACCAGTGGTGAAAGTAAAAGGCAGAAGGGTGGCCCACTTCCTATTCTGGGAAGATAATAAGAGATGAACCCAACAAGTGGCCTTTGTCCAACTCCAAGATCTTCTAATAAATGCTGAAGACTGTCTGTTAGGGACATAGAAAAGGAGGGGGGGCGACATCTATTCCCACTCAAATCCCTATCATTCCCTAAAGACTAAAAGCCTGTGTCCCTTCTCAGGCCCAGCTCCCCCTGCAAAGCTCCAGATCAGGAAAAAGGGCACAAGTGCATCTCCTCCCCTACCTGGGAGAGGTCTGTAGAACTTCTCATGAAGGTGCAAAAGATCCATCATCATGTTATGTCCCACCAAAGGCTAGAAAGAATAGAGCCAAGAGACACAAAAGAATGAATCAAAGTCACTGGGTGCCACCAGTATTTTCTTACACAGAAGTCAGTAATCAATAGCTTTAGGCAACCTCTTTAGTCCTCTTCCCCAATCATTCTCCCTCTTCCTTTTAAGAAAAGAAGTTCTTAATAGCCCAACTACCTGGAAGATCAAGCAATTATTTAGCCCCCACTAGGTGCCAGATGTTCTAATAAGCACCCAGGAAAACAAAGACAAAAAGGAAATATGTTGTGTCCACAAAGAACATTAATAGAAAAATAAAAAGAGAAGGGAAGAAAGGAGTAGGAAGAATTCAAGGTAAGTAAGGTAATTAACTCCAGGAATTTCTTAACCATATATCAATCACAAGACAGAGGGGAGATGGTTAACTCAAAACTCAGTACACCTGTGTCCAGTAATCTGCTTTAAAACAAACACAGCTCTTTATAAGCCAAGGAACAAGGTAACACTGGTGCTTTATTTAAGGGGCAGCATTTCAAAAGCCACCTGTTAATCATACTGGTGAAAGCAGTAATGGACAGAATCTGCCCAGCTTCTGAGGACCAGCCTACCTTAGCTGAGAGATACTTTATCATTGAAAAGGTGTCTACAAGGAAATTAGTCTTTTTTAACCCCAGAAACATGTGAAGACTGATTACTAGGACATGGGAAGATTGGACTCTGCATTAGAGTGGAGGACTCACAATGATGAAGCCAACAGTCATTAAAATAACATGATAATAATAATGGCTGACATTTGTGTAATATTTTAAGATCTGTAAAGTACTTTGCAATATGATTTTTATTCAGTCCTCACAACAACCCTATGAGGGAAGTTGGGGGCTTTTGTTATTACCACTTTACAGATGAGGAAATTGATCCTGAGAGTGATTAAGTCCCTTGCCTAGGATCACACAGAAAGTGTCCAAAGAAGAATTCAAACTCAAATCTTCCTGAGTGGGTCCGTTCTATTCATTGCCCCATCTATCTGCCCAAAGAAAAACGATAGGAATAGGGAGCTGGCTGTCATAGCCAAAGGTATAACCAGCTGGGGCCATGAACCTAAACAACATTGTCAAAAAACAAGCAATAGGAATATAAATCTCTACCTTCTTGGCTTTTACCAGCATCTGGAAAAAGACGGCAAAACCTCGGGCAGATAGGAGAATCTTCTCCCTCCTGCAGTCATCATGGTCACGAGAGGAATTCTCTAGACACCATCGGTATTGCCTGCTCACTTTCTTCACTAACACCTTCCAGGAGACAACAAGGGCAAGTTATTTGAGCCTTAGACCTGAAACATTAGGAAAGAACTCTCAGGCTTAGGGAAAGAGAGATGGGAATGAGACAACTTTGAGGGCAGGCTGTAATAATCTGGTGGCTAGTCTAGCCTCCCCAAAACAATCTTCTTTCCACACTTTCATTGAGAAACCCTGGCATTTGGCCCACAGACATGGGCCTTTCATGGAAGAGGTATTTAAACTAGGTTTGGCTGGGTGACAAAGACCAATAAATTAAGAGGCTACCAAGGGATCCTCTTGAGCAAGGCAAAAAACATTCTTCAATCTAAAAGGACAGAATTCCCAACTCACCCCTTTGTCTTTCATCAAGGTCCAAACTGTGGGGAGAGCCTGCCTCAGTACCAACTGTACCTCAAAAGCCTGGAACCCTGAGGCAAAGAGAGGGAAACAAGAAAGCAAACAAGGGCTGAAATGCACAGGTCACATTCAGATTTGAAAAAACAATCCACCCATCTTCCTGAATCTATAGCGTATTTGGACCATAGTACAAAGAGATGAAATGGAAAAATCTCCATTCACCCACATGACAAGTCCAATACCATCCTGGGCCAGCATTATCTTCTGCTCATATTATATGAGAGAAGTTTTAAACAAAGAGGGAATTACAGAAGGAAAAAAGGACAGATGAATATCAAGAGTGCTTAGGATTAACTTGAGGAAGGAGTTCCTGACTGCTTATGCATTTATGAATGACCATCTATAATGACTACCTATTCTCAAGACAGAGGTCACACTTATAAACAGCATGACCCTAAGTCACCCAAAGAGAAGGTACCAGCATCAAAAGTCCAACCTTTAGGGCCAGCAAGATAGCTCAGCAGATTGAGAGCCAGGCCCAGAAATGGAAGGTCCTGGATCCAAATCTGGCCTCAGGCATTTCCTAGCTATGTGACTCTGGAGTAAGTCACTTAAGCCCCCATTGCCTAGTCCTTACCACTTTACCACTTCTGCCTTGGAAGCAATACACCATATTGATCCTAAGACAGAAGGTAAGTTTTTCTAAAAAAAAAAACTTTTTTTAATAAAAAGAAGTCCTACCTTCTAAGACCCAACCCCTCACCAATAGGCAGGATCTTGAGTATAAAAGTAAATCTAGTTTTTTTAAATCTGGATAATAACTTTGTGGGTATACATCACGGACCTGGATAAATACCCCTTTCATACTCTTATCTAAAAATAGTTCTCCTGCCTACCAGTTATATCAGGAAGTGTCATCCAATCTCCTTCTTGTGCCATCTCCAACCACCGAGTTACCTCATCAATCACCACCTTCATTTGGTCTTTGTCCAGTGTACTGCAAATTAAATACCAAGAAGAAAAGGAGATGGAAAGAATACAACCAAATAAAATGAGATGATCCCAAATAAATCAAACAAGATGATTCAATAAATGAAACAAGATGATTCCAAAAGGAAGTGACTGTTTGCTATTTTTCAGATTCTGGTATTATGATCTAAGAGCCAAAACAGGCCACCAAAGAGATTACCACTCTTGCTATTCAAGTGGTAAAAATACATTTTTTTTAAATAAAATTTTTTCTACATTTCTCCTCTCAAGAGGGATGTTTCCTGATCCCCTCCTGTGTCATATGATCATTAAGAGGAAGAAAAATTTGGGTTCTATTAAAAAATAAGGTGCTTTTAGTACTACAAAGAATAATAACCATATGGTATTTTTTTTAAGTAATGGAAATTGTGGTAAATATGGGTTCATCGATGTGAGAAATACCACCAACTCTCCTCCAATCTTGGTAGTGATAGCTTACAAACATGAAACACCAAAGGTTCTAAGAATATGAGCCCTCTATCACTTCTCCCCATCAAGCACAAGCATTGCTCCAACCCAGGCTCACAGTCAATATGTAGGGGAATGTTAGAGAGATGTGACCTGTCACCTGCCTCTGTAGATGCTACAAATCCTGTGTCCTCAGCAACTGCAGCTATTGAAAAAACCCAGAAAACAAAGTCCTTGTTGCTAAAGTCCTTGCATTGTCAAATGGTTTGACATCAAGAAGAAATATAGTATCATCAATGGAAAAGATTCTAAAAAGGATGGAGTACAGTCTGTTTTACCACTGTACCCTGAGGACCATGAGGCACTACTATTTGTCCTACAATCAATTCCTCCTCTATGTATTGCCTCTATTAGAATATAAATTCCTTCAGAGCAGAAACTGTCTTGCTTTTATTTTGTACTTTTAAAAATAATTTTGCAAGATATAAAATAATATGTATTTTATTTTCCCAATAATTTTCAACATATGTTTTTCCAAAAATATAAGATCCAAACTATCCTTTCTTCTCTTCCTTCCCCTATCCCAGAGATGATAAACAATTTTATCTGGCTTATTCATGTATTATGAAAAACTTAACTCCATATTGGACATTGTTGTAAAAGAATAATTATATAAAACCAAAACCCCAAATTAAAAACACACACACAAAAAAACGAAGTAAAAAACAATAGGCTTTGATCTGCATTCCAACTCCAATAGTTCTTTCTCTGGAGGTGAATAGCATGTTTTGTCATAAGTCCCTCAGAATTGTACTGGAACACTGTATTGCTGAGAGTAGCTGAGTCTTTCACAGCTGACCATCCCCCAATATTGCTGTTACTATGTACAATGTTCTCCTGGTTATTTAACTCTGAATCAGTTCATGTAGGTCTTTCCAGCTTTTTCTGAAATCATCCTGCTCATCATTTTTTACAGTACAATAGTATTCTATCACCATCATATCCCACAATTTGTTCAGCTATTCCCCAATTGATAGACATCTCCTCAATTTCCAATTCCTTACCACCACAAAGAGAGCAGCTATAAATGTTTATGTACAATTAGGTCCTTCCCCTCCCCCGTTTTTTATCTCTTTGAGATACAGACCTAGTAGAAGTATTACAGGATCAAAGGATAATGCAGTTTTAAAACACTTTGGACATAGTTCCAAATTGCCCTCCAGAATGGTTGGACCATAACTACACCAGCAATTAATGTCTCAATTTTGCCGTATCCCCTCCAACATTTATTTTTCTTTACTGTCTCTTTGGCTCTGATAGGTATGAGGTGATACCTCAGATTGGTTTTAACTTGCATTCCTCTAATCAAGAGTGACTTAGAGGGATAAACTAGATGCATTCCCAATAAGATCAGGAGTGAAACAAGGATGCCCATTATCACCTCTACTATTTGACATTGTACTAGAAACACTAGCAGTAGCAATTAGAGAAGAAAAAGAAATTGAAGGCATCAAAATAGGCAAGGAGGAGACCAAGTTATCACTTTTTGCAGATGACATGATGGTCTACTTAAAGAATCCTAGAGATTCAACCAAAAAGCTAATTGAAATAATCAACAACTTTAGCAAAGTTGCAGGATACAAAATAAACCCACATAAATCATCAACTTTTCTATATATCTCCAACACAGCTCAGCAGCAAGAACTAGAAAGAGAAATCCCATTCAAAATCACCTTAGACAAAATAAAATACCTAGGAATCTACCTCCCAAGACAAACACAGGAACTATATGAACACAACTACAAAACACTCACCACACAACTAAAACTAGACTTGAGCAATTGGAAAAACATTAACTGCTCATGGGTAGGACGAGCCAATATAATAAAAATGACCATCCTACCCAAACTTAGTTATCTATTTAGTGCCATACCCATTGAACACCCAAAATATTTCTTTACTGATTTAGAAAAAAACCATAACAAAATTCATCTGGAATAACAAAAGATCAAGGATATCTAGGAAAATAATGAAAAAAAAAACCACATATGAAAGGGGCCTTGCAATCCCAGACCTTAAACTATATTACAAAGCAGCAGTTATCAAAACAATTTGGTACTGGCTAAGAGACAGAAAGGAAGATCAGTGGAATAGACTGGGGGAAAGCGACCTCAGCAAGACAGTATACGATAAACCCAAAGATCCCAGCTTTTGGGACAAAAATCCACTATTCGATAAAAACTGCTGGGAAAATTGGAAGACAGTGTGGGAGAGATTAGGAATTGATCAACACCTCACACCCTACACCAAGATAAATTCAAAATGGGTGAATGACTTGAACATAAAGAAGGAAACCATAACTAAATTGGGTAAACACAGAATAGTATACATGTCAGACCTTTGGGAGGGGAAAGGCTTTAAAACCAAGTAAGACATAGAAAGAATCACAAAAAGTAAAATAAATAATTTTGACTACATCAAATTAAAAAGCTTTTGTACAAACAAAACCAATGTAACTAAAATCAGAAGGGAAACAACAAATTGGGAAAAAATCTTCATAGAAACCTCTGACAAAGGTTTAATTACCCAAATTTATAAAGAGCTAAATCAACTGTACAAAAAATCAAGCCATTCTCCAATTGATAAATGGGCAAGGGACATGGATAGGCAGTTCTCAGATAAAGAAATCAAAACTATTAATAAGCACATGAAGAAGTGTTCTAAATCTCTTATAATCAGAGAGATGCAAATCAAAACAACTCTGAGGTATCACCTCACACCTAGCAGATTGGCTAACATGACAGCAAAGGAAAGTAATGAATCCTGGAGGGGATGTGGCAAAGTGGGGACATTAATTCATTGCTGGTGGAGTTGTGAACTGATCCAACCATTCTGGAGGGCAATTTGGAACTATGCACAAAGGGTGCTAAAAGAATGTCTGCCCTTTGATCCAGCCATAGCACTGCTGGGTCTGTATCCCAAAGAGATAATGGACAAAAAGACTTGTACAAGAATATTCATAGCTGTGCTCTTTGTGGTGGCCAAAAACTGGAAAACGAGGGGATGCCCATCAATTGGGGAATGGCTGAACAAATTGTGGTATATGTTGGTGATGGAATACTATTGTGCTAAAAGGAATAATAAAGTGGAGGAATTCCATGGAGACTGGAACAACCTCCAGGAAGTGATGCAGAGCGAAAGGAGCAGAACCAGGAGAACATTGTACACAGAGACAAACACACTGTGGTATAATCGAATGTAATGGACTTCTCCATTAGTGGCGGTGTAATGTCCCTGAACAATCTGCAGGGATCTAGGAGAAAAAAAAACACCATTCATAAGCAGAGGATAAACTGTGGGAGTAGAAACAGCGAGGAAAAGCAACTACCTGACTACAGTGGTTGAGGGGACTTGACAGAGGAGAAACTCTAAACGAAACTCTAATGCAAATATTAACAACATGGCAATGGGTTCGAATCAAGAACACATGTGATACCCAGTGGAATCACACGTTGGCTATGGGGGGGTGGGGGGGAGGAAAAGAAAATGATCTTTGTCTTTAACGAATAATGCTTGGAAATGATCAAATAAAATATTATAAAATTTTTTAAAAAGAGTGACTTAGAATATTTTTTCCATATTATTATTGATAGTTTTTATTTCTTCACTTGAAAATTGCTTGCTCATATTCTTTGATCATTTGTCAATTGGGCAATAACTTTTATTCTTATAAATTTGACTTAATTCTCTATATATTTGAAAAATAACACCTTTATCAGAAAAATTTGCTGCAAAAATGTTTTTCTTCTAATCTTGCTTACACTGGTTTTGTCTATACAGAACCTTTTAAATTTAATATAATCAGAATTATTCATTTTACATTTTCTGTTTTCTTTCTCTTGTTTTGTCAAATTCTTCCCTTCTCCACAGATTTGACAGGTAGACTATTCTACCTCCCCTTAATTTGCTTATGGTATCCCCCTTATGTCTAAATCATATATCCATATGATTTTTATCTTATCTTGGTATAAGGTGTGAGATAGTTTATGCTATAATGTTTTCCAGTTTTCCCAGCATTTTTTGTTAAAATAAGTTCTTATCCCGAAAACTGGGGTCTTTGGGTTTCTCAAACACTAGGTTGCTAAGTATGTTTATTCTGTATCTATATATTCCATTGATCTACTATTCTATTTCTTAGCCAATACCAGATTGTATTAACGATTACTCTTTATAGTAGTTTGAGATCTGGTACTGCTAGGTATAATATTATTGGGAAAGGGTCAGTCTTGTTTCCTTTCCACATAGGCTACCTTCCTTCACATTTTTTCCAATAATTCCCTCGATAGTCTCCATCTGTCTTGCTTTCCAACATGTACCCCAAGTGCTTTTTGTACACAGGGTTTATTAAATCTTTTTATTCCTTCATTTGCATAAAAATGGAATTGCTATTTGGGGAATAAGGGTAATCATCTGCCTCTGGTATTTAACAAAGAGGAAAAGGCTGAAACTTCAGACTTTTTTCCTAAGAAGGAAGGTTTTTTAGAATTAGGGAAATAAAAACAAGTAAAACTAGGGAAGTGGATTTCAACATTCCTAAAGAGAGGTGAATGGATTTCAAGGTCACCTTCAGGTTTTCTTTTCTAGGAGACTGGTATCATACATGGACTACTTTCACAAATACCTAATAGCTAACATTTTATTTGGCATTAACTACTCTCCCAAATGCTAGTGAATACCTCCCCTCTGGCACATTAGTACCAAATATATAACTACAAAAGCTCAGCTCACACATAATTTTACAGACTACCATATAAACTAGGGAGAAAAGACTTTACCTACGAACTTTCCAATTCCCTGTTAGAAGATCTTGCTTAATTTTCTTTTCTTGTTCTTCATTCATATATGGAATCCCATTTTTGAGGAACTAAAGAAAATTTTTAAAAAATGTAGCAGTTATCTAATGCTCCCAGGATCACAAAGCTAAAAGGAGATTTTGGTTTGATAGGTAGGAATGAGAGATGAGAAAAGGCCTTATCTTTTAACCTTATGAACAAGGAGTTTCCTTTTGAGACTGTACTCTCCACCCAACCTTCTGCACCAGCCAAAGTCAAACAAAGGGGAAAAAAAACATACCTTATTATAATCAAAACCGTACTGATTCAAAAACAGAATACTAGAGGCCTGGAAGGAGAACTCTGAATCCATAATTCCAAGTGTGGTAGGGAAGAGGAAGAAGTTATATGAATGGGCTAAATACCTATTTTAAAAAAGAAAGAAAAAATATAAGGGGAACATTTTTTAAAATATCAGATACTTGTGGCCTGCAGTTATCTTTCAGTTTTCTGCATTCAAATGTAATTCATACAAAAATAAAATTAAATAAAAGATCAAATTCAGTGGTCCAGCAGATTATCAAACAGATAATAGGAGTATATATTTACAGAGAGATTTAGGAGGGCAAGAGGTGGCTGTGTTTTAATGTTATCTTTTTTTTCCAATTTTTTTAATCTTCTTAATTTTTTAGCAGGGAATTTCATTGAAACAAAGAACCCTCAATAAGGAAACCTTCTCTACCAATGTAGCTCAGCACTTCCTGTGCAACTTTCAGTTTCCTGGGACATTCAGAGGTTAAATAAAATTGCCCAGGGCCCCAAGGTCAGGACTTAATAGAGGTGGGGCTTGAAACCAGATATTCCTGACTCTGAACCCACTATATCATATTGCCTCTTGCTGCTTTGTTTGCTTATTTTTACAATGACTTTTCCCAGTCCCACCTCCACAAAAAGAGCCCTCTTTATTTATTTATTTGTTTATTTTTAAGCCCTTACCTTACATCTTGGAATCAATACCACTTACTGATTCCAGAGCAAAAGAGAGGTAGGGGCTAGACAATGGGGGTTAAAAGAGCCTTCTTTTATAACAAAAAAGTTCAGTTCATCAAAACAAACCAAAATACAGATCATATCTGAAAGAATGTGCCACATTTTACACCTGCTATACATAAAATATATCTTGCCCATACATATTGAATTTTATTGCAAAAGGTCTTTCTACTTACTTATTTGACTTTCTTCCCATATTTGAAAACATTGACAATCCTAAAAGAATGACAGAGGGTTGGGGAGGAAGACTAAAGTTATATCAAACTGTATTTACATTCTCATTCCCTCAAACCACAAATTCAGTTAACTGGCAAATAATCACAGGATATGAACAAGCAGTTCTCGGATGAAGTAATTAAAACTATCTATAGTCATATGAAAAAAACAAATTAAAACAATGCTGAGCTATCACCTCATACCTATCAGATTGGAAGGGAATGTGGGAAAACTGGGACACTAGTACATTTCTGGTGGAACTGTGAACTGATCTAACTTTTCTGGAGAGCAATATGGAGCCCTGCCGAGAGGACCATAAAACTAATGCATACCCTTTGACCCAGCAATACCACTACTAAGTCTGTGCCCCAAAGTGATAAAAAGTAGGGGGAAAGGGCCTACTTGCACAAAAATATTTTTAGTAGCTCTTTTTGGAGTGGCAAAGAATTGGAAAATGAAGGGATGTCCATCCACTGGGGAATGGTTGAAGAAGCCATAGTATATGGTTGTAATTGAATATTATATTTGTACCATAAGAAATTAAGAACAGGATGAAATCAGAAAAACCTGAAAAGACTTATATGAACTGATGAAAAGTGAAGTGAGCAGAACCAGAACACTGTATACAGTAACAGAAATATACAATGATCAACTGTGAAGGACGAAACTATTATTAGCAAAGTTCCATGATAACCCTAAGGGACTCATGATGAAAAATGCTATCCACAGCCAAAGAAAACCATTAAGAGTCTGACTTTCACTTTATTTCCTTCATAAGTATTTTGGGAGTTTTATGTATTTGATATGCCATGTCATCTTTCATGGCATAAGGAATATGGGAAAATGTATTTCCCCCAATTCAGAGAGAGGGAAAGAATCTGAATTGAAAAAGTCAGATTAACAATTGTCAAAAAGTGTTTCTATATGTAATTGAAAAATGTAAAAGTTAAAATATATAACAAATAGAAAAAATAAAAGGAAATATGCAATTCCTAAATATGATATTGCTATTATAGGAGGCAACCCCTACAGACTATTCCCTACTTACATCTGAGTAGGCACATTATTTAAGTCTTGGAAGACAAAAGTAAGCCTTCTGATAAGGCAAAGAAATGCATATTTCAAGATAAAGGCTTTACAGATAGATGAATGAAAGAGTCAGGTTTTTCTACCTGACTGGTAGGTTGAATGTACCATGTTTAAAAATTAATGCTAGATCAATAGAAGAGCTCAGTTGTACAAAGTTTATAACAGAAGATTCTGCCTCTTGCTAGACACAAAGTCATTTCATCTCTGCCACTGAATATTTTCATTGACTGTCTTTATGACTGGAATTCTCTCCCTCTTTATCTCTGCTTCCTGGTTTACCTGAAGACTCAGCTAAAATTTCACCTTCATTCTTCCTACCTCTTAAAGCTGGTGCCTACTCACAGAGATTACCACCTATCTGTCTTGTATATACTTTGTATTTATGTCTGTATGATGTCCTTCTACTAGATTGCAAGGACCTTGGAGGTAGTAACTATTTTCAGCCTTTTTCTGTATTCCCAGCATTTAAAAGCAGGCACTTAATAAATATTTGTTGGCTTAAGCAAAGTATAAATAAAAAACGTCAAGACTACAGGAAATATATGGTACAATATACATTTTACATGATTAAATTTTAACTTGGTGATAATCTGAAACTGTAGGAATCCTTTATCAAGCTTCAAAATTGATCTTGCTGAAGACACCACCAGTTCCTCTGGCTGAAGATTACAGAGCCCTGATGGGGTTGAGCTGGACACCAGAACCCTCTTCTTACATTTCTCCACTTTCACTCTTTTCACCTCTTTGTAAATAAATCTACTAAAAGTCATTTTGACTTAAACTATACTATTTTTAAAATCAGTGACCACAATATTACTTTAGAACTTTCATATTTAATTCTGGAGGGCAATTTGGAACTATGCCCAAAGGGTGCTAAAAGACTGTCTGCCCTTTGATCCAGCCATAGCACTGCTGGGTTTGTACCCCAAAGAGATAATAAGGAAAAAGACTTGTACAAAAATATTCATAGCTGCGTTCTTTGTGGTGGCAAAAAATTGGAAAAGGAGGGTATGTCCAATTGGGGAATGGCTGAACAAATTGTGGTATCTGTTGGTGATGGAATACTATTGTGCTCAAAGGAATAATAAAGTAGAGGAATTCCATGGGGACTGGAACAACCTCCAGGAAGTGATGCAGAGCGAGAGGAGCAGAACCAGGAGAACATTGTACACAGAAACTGATACACTGTGATACAATCAAATGTAATGAACTTCTCTATTAGTGGCAATGCAGTGATCCTGAACAACTTGGAGGAATCTAGGAGAAAAACCACTATCCATATTCAGAGGAAGAACTGTGGGAAAGAAACACCAAGGAAAAACAATTGTTTGAATACATGGGTCGAAGGGATATGGTTGGGGATGTAGACTCTAAATGAACATCCTAGTGCAAACAACATCATGGAAATAGGTTCTGATCAAGGACACATGTAAAACCCAATGAAATTGTGCGTGGGCTGTGGGAAGGGTGGGTGGAGGGGAGGGAAGGAAATAAAGTGAGTATTGTAACAAAAAAATTAAATAAAATTAAAAAAAATTTTAATTGATCTGAATTAAATATAATTTAAATATTATTTCACATTTATCAAAGGATACCAAGCAACTTGAAAAGATTAACCCCAAAGCAATCAGCAACCTGACACTCAACATGTCCTCCTTTTTACAAGCATATGCCAAAGGAAACTAATGCTTCCAGATACATAAAGTTTGTCTCAAACAAATCAGGGAGGGAACCCTTCTTCTTAGGAATTGTGAATAACATAACATGACACCAAAAAACAAAACCCATCACCAATTCAAGCAAACAATAAATCTATAGGACAAAGCAACTCTGAAATACTCCCAAGTGCACCTAAAGATAAGATAATAGATTTAAAACTAGACCAGTCCATCTTACAGATGTAGTGATTCTTCAGGTCACATAGTAGCAAAACCAAGTCAAAGCCAGTACTTTCTCCACTAAACCTTGATGCCTCCCCCCCCCACCCCCCACCCCCATAGCTTAGAACTACAGGGAATTTAAAGAGACAAGAATGCTGTTATCTTTAACTGATAAACTCACCAATCTGACACACTGTAAACTGCTGAATGCTCCTCCGGGTCTTTAGATACCACTCTGCTGGTGAGTCAAAGAGACTGTTAAAAGACAATAGGTATCTTACAAATACTGATAAAATGTCTCCTAACAACATGCTTGCATTTGCATGCGTTAAGAAAAATAGTAAAAAGTTCACAGTGGTTAAGGGTTCTAGAAGACACAAGTCTCAGTTTTGGCTCCAATATTCATTAAATCTATGACATTGAAATTGTTTGATGTTGCTGAACTTCAGTGTCCATACAGAGAAAACCATTTTTTCACTATATACCTCATATGGTTATGAAGAAACCTTTAGGAACCTTACAAGAAAACTGTAGGAATCTTCCTTTAAGAAAACCTTGTAAACCTCAGAGTACTCTATGACTTTGAGTTGTACTATTAGCACTAATCTAATAAAAAGGCTAGAGAACCACTTTGTAGAAAGAATTCCTATTCAAATATGGATTCAACTTGACTCAGTGAAGAAAATAAACACTTATCTGGTCTTTACTAAGTGCCAGGCACTGTGCTAAGTACTTGATTACAAATATTATTATCTCATTTGATCCTCACAATAACCATTTGAGGTAGGTATTATTATTTTTCCTCTCACAGCTGAGCAAACTGAGGAAATTGAAGTTAAATAACTTGCCCAGAGTCACACAATTAAATGTCTGAGGTCAGATAGGTCAATTAAATGTCTCAGGCCTCCCTGACTTTAGGCCCAGTGCTCGCTCTACCTACTGAACCACCTTCAAGTAAAGACCTAAAGGAGTCTATACATTGTCACCACATATAACTCAACTAAGTCCTACCAGGATTCTAATATATTGTCACCCTGAATAACTTAGGTAAGTCCCCCAGGATGAGAGAAAAGGTTGTTCCCACATTACCTGGTTTGCTGGCCTTTTGGGTAGATGGACCTCAAGCCTGTAAATTCTATGTCCAAACCTACAGGTAAATTTTATAAAAGGAAAGGCAATCCATTTGTGAACATCAGGGTCACATTATTCATCAGTCAGAATTTAGAGAGCAGCCATCCTGTACAATGTTGTAAGACTAATGCAAAAGGATGACTTCATATGTTTAATAGGTATTGTATTTCTTGCTTTCACAATGGTTGGTGGAAGGAAGGAGAGAAGTTGGAACTAAAAATAAAAATTAAATTCATTTTTAAAAAAGACTAAGGCAAGCCAATTAACAACGTATTTCCCAAATTGTCCTGGTTCAGGAAGCATATCCAAATGGATCTGTGATACCATTGATTTGTGTTATTTCCTCTAACAAACCTTGCTCATCCGAGCTAATCCCAGGGCAGGTACAGTCTAATGCAAGATGTCTGTTGCCCAGATTCTGACATATTTGATGTTTGTCTACCAGTATATAGATCTTGGGAAAATAAGATGAATGGGCACTCGGAGCTGAGAATTAGGTAGAGGCCGAGGATCCTGCAAAGCTCAGGCACTGGAAACGCCAGGAAGGAAAGAAAATAGCCAAAGGGAAAGGGAAAGGGAAACTGTATAGGCCTAACACCTCCATCCTCCCCTTCCCCAGGCTCAGGACTCACACTGAGCTGAAACTCCAAGGGGCAATTAAGCTCCTGGTTAAAGACAGACACTTTCCAGCCTTCAGGGAGTTCGAATCTGGCCTCTGCCTCTAACTAACTAGTTGTGGAATCCCAGACATATCGCTTCCCCTGGGTTCATCCCTCAGTTTCCTCACCTGTAAAATGGAAGAGGTGGACAAGCCCATGGGAGCACAGGGAGGAGTCCTGGGGGATAGATGGAGCCCATTCCCCCGCCCCCACCCGTTACCATAGCAGCTGAGCTGCGGCCACTCTCCCCCGGGCTTGCCTAGGGCGGAAGGGTCAAGGCTGGTATTCTAACCCGGGGTTTCGGCCCCTTCCAAATCGGCATCCCCGGCACCCGCCATCTGGCCCATCTGCCTCGACGTCGCGCCACGGCGCCCGCCTCCGCCCTTCCGAGATCCCCGCCCGGCAGAGCCCGCGAAGGAACAGGTGCGCAGAGGGGTTAGCGCAAGGGCTTCTTTACCCAGAAAGTCCGAGGCCAGAATGAGCTCCTCCAGCATTGGCAGCTTCTGCTCAAAGCAGTCGGCGCCCAGCTCCATGGCCGACCACGTGCGCTGTGAGGCCTACCCGGGCCACTTCCTACGGCCCAGCCCCGCGGGCCAGCCCGGAGACCCTCGGCCTCTTAAAGGGGAAGCGCTCCCCCGCGCCTGCCCAAGGGCACACGGGCCCCGGGGCGCGCGGGGGCGGGAGGGGGAGGGGCAAGAGAAGGAGGGGAGGCGGGAAAGGGGAGAAGGAGTGGTAGGGAGAAATGGAAAAAGGGGAAAGGGAAGAAAGGAAAAGAGGGAGGGGGGAAAGAAGTGGAAGGATGGAGGACATGGAGTAGAGGAAGATAGGCCGAAAAGGGAAAGAGGGGGGAGGAATAGGAGCTGTTTCTGTGTGCCGTTTTGTGCGCCCAACCTCCCCCCCCCCCCCCATCCTCAGCTGCAGCCAGTCTGGAAGGACATAGGGTCAGTTCTGATTCCTGGTTCTGTAAACTGTCATCCCTTCCCAAATTCTCTCCAAGACCAGCCGCTTCTCTCTCCCTCCTGCCCTTTATCGGCCGAGTCCAGAGCAGGTACTTCCCCTCTCGTTCTCATCAAGTTTCTCAGGGCTGTCGATGGGCATCTCTTAACAGTGTCCTATAGCTTAGCTTAGGAAGCTAAGTGGTGCAAGAGGGTAGAGCACTAGGCCTGAAATCAGGAGGACCTAAGTTCTACTCTCAATGGGTGGCCCTGGGCAAGTCACTTACCCCTTTGGCCTTAGTTTTCTCATCTGTAAAATGAGCTTGAGAAGGAAATGGCAAACCATTCCAGTGCCTCTGCCAAGAAAACCCCAAATGGGGTCAAAAACAGTCTGACATGACTGAGTGTGGCTCTGCTTATAACACCTTCCTTTCAGTTCTCTCCCAGCTAGAAGCTTTCATGCCTCGTATCCCTTTGCTTTCCATGTCAAGTTTCACAGTAGTTCCTGATTGCTTCCTATTTATCAAATCAAGATGCCTAGCCTATGCCTCAAGACTGTTTTTTTTTTTAACCTTACCTTTCATCTTAGAATCAATACTATGTATTGGCTCCAAGGCAGAAAAGTGGTAAGGACTGGGTAATGGCGGTTAAGTGACTTGCCCAGGGTCACACAGCTGGGAAGTGTCTGAGGCCACATTTGAACCTAGAATCTTCCATCTCTAGGCCTGGCTCTCAATCCACTGAGCCACCCACCCAGCTGCCTGCCCTCAAGACTATTTTAAAGAGGCTCCAGAAATAATTACAAAGAACTGCCTGGGATATTGGGCAAATCAAGATCAAGGATTAAACCAGAATTTTCTACTTATCTGTATGACAACCCAGTAAGGTACAGAACTTCTATAGTCCTGTTTCCTCTTCTAGAAATGAGAGTCTTGAACAAAAGAAGAGGCAGCTTGGGGGGGCAGCTGGGTAGCCCTTACCACTCTTCTGCCTTGCAATTAATACACAGTTCCAAGATGGAAGGTAAGGGTTTAAAAAAAAAAAAAGAAGAGGCAGCTTGGTATAGAACACTGTGCTAGAAATCCAGAAGGACTCAGTTCAAGTGCTTTCTGACCTTATCTGCTCTGTGATCCTGGGAAAGGCTTCCAACATTTGTGCTTCAGTTACTTCATCTGTAAAATAAGTGCCTAATTTCAGTGGTCTTTAAGCTCCCTTTATATCCTCCCATCCTCTGAAAAGGAGAAAAAATCTACTAGAACGTTAGGTTTTTAAAGCCTTTCTTTAGCTAGCCCCATCCTACCTTTCTGGTCTTCCCACATCTTACTACTCTCCATATACTACAGTTAGTGTCTCTGACCTCTTGGCTATTCCTCCTGCCAAACTTTCCATCTCTCAGTTCTAGCCTTTTTTACTGCCTGTTTCTCCATACCAGAAATGCTCTCCATTATTGATTATTAATAGAAAAGTTTTAATAATCACTGTAACAAATGCCTAGGGTTTTGATTTGGATTTATTTTGTACAAACCTTGGTAGAAAAATTTATAAAAGACTGTACACCCTACTGAAACTAGTTCTGCCTCTTGAGGGAGATAAAGAAGATGAATGGAGGCTAATTCAACCTGGTCAAGAGATGGTTTTCCTAGCAATGGGTCTCTCTGGTATAGGTGGGTTATGATTGGAGACTTTCCAGGGGATGTTGTTCAACTCTGTGTTTCTGGAGACATTCTCCCCACCTTTTACATAATGGACCAATCACAGTTTGCATTTAGTTGGCATCAGTGGACCTTATGCAATTAATTTATATAACCATACTGTATAAAAAGTTGCTGAATGTAAAGCATGTCTTTGATCACTGAGGGGCCACTAACTTCTATTATTGGTAATTGCTAGCCTTGTCAAATAAAGAGATTAGACAGACTTTTGTGCCTACATTTCTCTTCATCAAAAAATTTTATCTCAACACTTCTAGCCTCTGTCTCCTGATTTCCTTCAAGTTTGCTAAGATCTCAGCCTCTATAAGTTTTTCCTAGTTCCCCTTAATGAGATTAGCATCCGTTCACCATATTTTGTTACTTTAATTTTTGTTTTCCTGTTGTCAGTTAAGGGCTTGTTTTTCTTTCTTTGTGTCCTTGTACTTAGCAGTGCCTGGCACATAGAAGGTACTTCTTTAATAAATGTTTTTTGACCAACTAGAATCTACTTGGAAGAGAAGGCCACTCCCATTGAGCCTATAACTTAGCAGTAAACCAGCCAGTAACTGGGACAATTCCTTCTCCTTGACTTCCTAAATTAAACCCACAGTCAAAGTTTTATATATATATATATATATGCATATATATATATATATATGTATACATATATATATATATACACATATATATATATATACACACACTTCATATACTTGCTGGGTTGACACCCATGTATTTTATCTTGTCTACAGTTATTTTAAATGGAATCTCTCTATTTCTTGCTATTGGAAAATAGAAATGCTTTGTCCATCTTGTCACCTGCAAAGAGTGATTCTTTTGTTTCTTTGTTGCCTTTTTAAATTCCTTCAATTTCTTTTTCTTCTCTTATTGGTACAGCGAACATCTCTAGTACAATACTTAATAATTGTAGTGATAATGAGAATCCTTGTTTCACCCCGATCTTATTAGGAAAGTTTCTAGCTTATCCTCATTACCAATAATGTTTACTGATGCAAGTTAATAGTGGAAATCAGTATGGGAATGCAGTCCTGCTGGGTCTGGAGTCAGGAAGAGAGGTTCAAATTCCATAGACTTACTTCCCAATTGTGTGACCCTGAGCAAGTCACAGCTTCTCTTAGCTTGTTTCTCAGCTGTAAAATAACTAAAAAC
Organism: Monodelphis domestica; assembly: GCF_027887165.1. Taxonomy (NCBI): domain Eukaryota; kingdom Metazoa; phylum Chordata; class Mammalia; order Didelphimorphia; family Didelphidae; genus Monodelphis; species Monodelphis domestica. The sequence goes on along the minus strand of NC_077228.1, from coordinate 442,145,561 downwards.
ACCTACCTCACAGGATTGTTGTGAGAATCAAGTGAGATAATGTATTAAATGTATGTATATATAAGCACTCTGTAATCTTAAAAGTTCTATGTAATCTAATGCCCAGTGGACTTACGAGTCGGCTATGGGGGGTGGGGGGGAGGAAAAGAAAATGATCTATGTCTTTAACGAATAATGCTTGGAAATGATCAAATAAAATATATTAAAAAAAAAAGTTCTATGTAAACATGAAGGAAATTATTATTCTCCAAAGAAGTTAGCAATAACACATTAATGAATCCTCACCATGCAGTTTAGGTGTAGCTAAGAAGTTGAAGGAAGAATTCTGGGCTTCCAGGCAGAAAGACCTGAGTTTGTGACATGAAACTTGCTTTGTAATCCTAGTTAAGTCACTTCTCTGCCTCAGTTTCCTCAAGTATAAAATGGGAATAATAGTACCTCTTTCATAAGGTTGTTGATCAAATGAGATATTTGTAAAGTATTTATCATGCCTGGCACCTAGGAGGCATTTAATAAATGTTTGTTTCTTTCCTTATCTTCTTTCTCCTTCACTAACTTAGGGAATGAATGAGGCAAGTAGACTACTTCCATTTAAACCAAACCATATCCAAATGGAGCAAAGCCACAGTGTGGTAATGATTCCAAGGTACAAAGTCTTGCATTCTTTTCTCCCATATTATCTAATCAACCCTTACATTGTAAGAAAAATCTGATTTTAAGTTGCTCCAACTAGATGAACATGGCTTTGTATATCAGTAGAAGCCCTCATTTTCCTATGCTCCTCCTCCTTCAGAAAATGCCTCTTCTCAGATCAAATACCCACTCTCAAATTGGGATCTCTTCTATAATTGTATTGTTGTTCAGCCCTATCAAACTCATCATGACCCCAATTGGGGTCTTTCTGGCAGATACTGGAGTGCTTTGCATTTTGTTCTCCAGTTCATTTTGTATGTAGATGGGGAAACTGAGGTAAGTAAGGTTAAGTGACTAGCTCAGGGTCACACAGCTACTAAGTGTGAGAGGCTAAATTTGAAACCAGAGTTGGATCTTCCTGATTCCAAGCCCCAAATGCTAGCCACTGTGCCACCTAGTTGTCCAAATTCCTGACCTCTAAAATCTATTCAATCCTTTAAACACCAGACTTTCAATACTCCTGTCCACAGTTGTGTTTTTTTTCTTTGCATGTTTCTACAAAGTATTTTTCATTTGTCTTGTCTCCTTCATACTCGGGAGAAAATACCATACCTACCAAAGTCCTGGTATCAAACCCAGCCTTTAGTAAATAATACTTAAAATGAATATATAATCACTGTGGAAACTATAAAATGCTTTACATAAATCTGCATTTGATGTTTACAAAAATTGAGTCTGGCAGAGTATTATTCTCATATTAAAGATAAGAAACTAGTTAGAAAAAAATATTTAAAATACAGTGAGCCCTCACCTATAGCAGGAGTTATGTTCCAGAAACCCCCAAGATAGGTAAAAATCTGCAAAGTAGGGGCATTATGTTTATATATTTTTTAAACTTTGGAAACTTTAAAATTTTTTATTTATTTAATTATTAATTAATAATATATAATTAATTTAATTTAATCTTTAGAAACCCTTCCTACTCTCCTATAAACCTTTTCCATGCTCTTACTAACCTACAGTCACTGAGCCAATCAGGACCCAGGATACAGAACACAGAGCTGTGGTTGGTTGCCTTCCATTCCATCAGCCAATAGTATGTCACAATAAGTGTAACCCACATACAGAATTAGATATTTTTATATTTTAAAAACCCTCAATATGTAAACCCCAATATTGGGAGGGATGACTGTACTTAGAAGTCTTCTAATATTTTAATCTATGAAGAAGAGCATTTAATTCACCCTTAAAAATCAACCAGATCCCATGCTCGAATGTGCCTGAAAGACAATTAAAATTAGATTAAGGGGGCAGCTGGGTAGCAGCTCAGTGGATTAAGAGCCAGGCCTAGAGATGGGAGGTCCTAGGTTCAAATGTGGCCTCAGACACTTCCCAGCTGTGTGAACCTGGGCAAATGACCTAACCCTCCTAGCCTAGCCCTTCCTTACCACTCTTCTGTCTTGGAACCAATATACAATATTGATTATTGATTCCAAGATGGAAGGTAAGGGTTTTTTACAAATAAAAAAAATTAGATCCAATAGAAAGTTGAATTTAGTTTGAATGAAAATCACACACAAAAATCTAAAAAATGGCACATTTATTATGCTGGCAAAATCTCATAATTCTCAAGTTTTTGTCTCTTGATAAGGGTTTATCAACTGATTTTTTTTAAATTAAAAGTCCAAAAGAAATGAAATTTCTCTTTTATTCATAGATTCTTCGTGGTTCCCGTAGCACCACCCCACCTTCTTTCATGGCATCTTGTAGTCGCTGTATCTGATTTTCAGATAAGGAAAGAGAAAAAGATTCAGTTAGCACCATGTTGAGATTCAAAAAGAAAAAGGATACACAAAGAAAACATCTTCCTACTATTGTCCCAAAAAAGAAAGTAAACAAAATAATGCCAGCATTCAACTTTTCCCACTACAAAGGATAGGGTTATTTTTCAAGGAATATATAATTAGCATCTACTATGTATAAATTGGTCTTGATAATAATATAGGACTAAAATAAGTATGTCAAAAGATTGTTAGTACTGTGGTATATAAAACACAATTTACTATCAAAGTTAAGCCCCCAGTACTGGGGCTGTTACAGAGAAGAGAACTCAATATACAGATCTTCCATCTTATCCAAAAGCAATTCACTTCTATCTAAAAACCTCAAGGCAGAACATGCCGATTCTGAGGATTCTTCCCAAGGTGTGGGATAGAAGGCCATGAAGTTGATTCCTGCCTCCAGGCATCTCTGGGCCAGAACTCTTCCTATATTCTCACAGGCATTGACATTTCGAGTTCTGTAGAGGTGTTTCTTAATAGCCCATTCACGAGTGGATGCAGAAACCACAACATCCCCACTAGAATGCTCAACAAATGCTTCTATGTGGTGCTGGGTCCGATTAACTCGCAACCTAGAAGGAATAGGGAAAAGAAAGATGAGCTAATAAGACATTATGTAGCTACTAAAGATTCCACCAACTACAATTTCATCTCAGATTCCCAAAAATATTTGACCTAAAGGGTTGCTGTACTGTCAAATGACTTGGATTTCTTCTTAGGGAATCACAGTATGATAGATTTAGAGCTGGCAGAATGATTTTTTTTTTTTAAAGAACATCCTCAGTACCGGGATCCAAATAAATTATTTCAATTCAGACAAATCTGTCGTCACAGTCATAGATTTGGAAGAGATCTGAAAGATTATCTTGTCTGACCCCTTTCCTTTTAACAGGTAAGGAAAAAAAGTTGCTCAGGAGACTGACTTGTCATTTGTTTAACAACTAGTATTAAGCTGCTAATAACGGCTCGGGATTACATGATTTTAAATCTTATTTCCAGGCTGATAAATATAAAAGAAGAAATCCTACTTAGGGCTTTGTGTGTTTTCATATTATTACAGCATCGAATGTTGACGGCTGGGGTGTTTCAAGCAAGGGTGCATACGTCCATCTTTACTGCTTGCCCTTAAGCCTACCACCACCCTCGGATTCTTTCAGGTCCCCTAGCCTAGAGGGCTAACTCCGCCTCACCTGTGCCAGTAGGCTCGCGACGGCCACACTGTGGCCCAGCCCCGCTCCTTCCTGGCCAGGGCTAAACGCTCCAGATTGCGGGGGTTTCGGTTGGTGAATTCCGGCGCGATCTTCTCATTTTCCTTCGGGTCCACCTCCGGCGCTGGGGCTGGATTAGGGCTGGTGGTGAGAGGCGCCAACCGAAACCCTGCAGGACCCGGAACAAAGTGGGAGAGGGAGGGTGTAGTAGTTAAAAGACCCGGAGCCAAGTTATACGCGGGTGGCGAGAAAGGCAACTGATGCTGTTCGCCCTCCTCTTCCTTCCCTCAGCCTGCGGAGCCCCGAAGCTGCAGAAGCAAGAATGCAGGACTACGTTCCCATAGCACCCCACTTCCCACCCCACCGGGGACTATAAATTTCCCGATGCTGCGCGAAAAGTTTAAAGCATGAGCCGCGCTGGACACTCCAGAGAGGTTACCTCGGGGTCATTCTGGGGGTCAAGCCCCGGTTCTTACCGGGATTCCTGCATAGAGCCAGCAGATCCCGGCCTCTCGCCCGCAGAACCATCTTGCAGATGACCTATGGGGAAACAGCCTCGGTGATCTGTTCTGTGTTACTCAAAGAAGCAGAAGAGAGGTCCAGGGCGCAGCCATATTGGTTTAGGGCAAAGACTCTTAGGGATGGAGCGCATGCTCGTTGCCCTAAATGAACGCAGGACGTCGGCCGAAATAAAGATGGCCGCTTTCCCCGAGCCAATCAAAAGCGACTTGCAGTTTCTCCTTGACTAATTGTGACCCGGTGCAAAGCTGTCAGTCTCTGTCCTCGGCAACTGTTTAAAGTCCTAGGAATTGATGATAATCAACGCTGTAACAATCACTATCAAAGAGATATTTTACATAAATTGACAAAATAGTAACAGGACTTATCTAAGAAAAACAAAAGATCAAGAATATCAAGTAATATAATTTTTAAAAATAACCGTAGGAACGAAGGGGGAACTAGCACTTTCAAACTTCAAGGAGCAGTATCACATAATTAATTGTTCATGGATGAGCAGGACCAGTATGATTAGAATGACAACTCTACATAAACTAATCTACTTGGTGAATGCCATCCCAATTAAATTACAAAAAAAAAAAACCAACTAAATTCATTTGGAAAAACAAAGATCAAGAATATCAAAAGAATTCAAGAAAAGAGGAAAAGAATTCAAGAAAAGGAAAAAGACAGCCACTGAAAATGCCCAGAATTGGGAGATGCAGTATCTTGTTTGAGTAATGACTAGAAAGCCAATGTTGATAAGTTGAAAGGTAAAGTGATAGTATAAGGTGTAAAAAGACTGGAAAGTAGAAGGGGCAAGTTTACAAAAGGTCTTGACTGCCAAGCAGAAGGTTTTATATTCGATCCTGGAGGTTATAGAGAGCCACTGGACTTTAATGAGTAGGAAGGTGACATGATCGGACCTTTGCTTTAGGATGATCACTTTGGGGAGAGATTCATAAAACCAAATCTATTTGTGATGCTGAACCATTTGATATCACTAAGAATTTTCTTTTCTGTGTCCTCAGTATTTCTATGTCCAGAGGAATTGATGAGAAGGTACCCCCAAAATGCCTATAGCCAGGTTTGCATCCTAATATGGGTTAGACTCCTGGATGATAGCATTCCCAGCTAGATGCAAGCAGGGATGGTGGAGAGAAGAAAAAGAAGAAAAGTAGAACATTGCTATCTCTGAGGTATTTGTTTCAGAATCAAATTGTGGGCTGTCTCCACTGAGATCATATTGAATTTGTTCATTTGTTTTGAAGACACAGAAGGCAGAACTAGAAGCAATGAGTAGAAGTTGTAGAGGTGAAGATTTAGGCTTGACATAAAGAATAAACTTACTAACAATTAGATGTGTCCAAAAGTAGAATGGACTGAGTTGGTAATTAAGGGTTTCTTACTCACTAGAAGTCTTTAAGCAATGTATCCCTTATCAAGCATAAACTAAAAAGGATTCTTGTTTGGCTATACTTAGACTACAGGCCTTCTGAGGTCCCTTCTATTCAAATTAAACTACAGGCATTAACCAAATAGATATATTTGATCTTGTAGGTATCAGAGACTTAGGATAAAACTCCATCATGGAAATATGGCTCCAGGAGAACATATTTTATTTTTAGAACAGTTTAGATAAGGAAGGCAGGGTAGTAGAATCATATTACATATTAAGTAGAATTATTCATGTAAATTTTCAAAAATGAGAGAAGGAAATCATGATGAAGAACATGTAGCTGAAGAACAAAGTTAAAAACAAGCAATATTTGTAATAGATACCAGTATTAGGAGATTTATGGTAATATGGCAGTAACACCAGGAAGCAAGCTAGGGGAAAAATTGGATCTTGCACTCCTCCCCACACACCACTTCCTGTTCCCCTCTCAACCGATTTGAGTGTTCTTCTCAGGAATGGTGAAGTTGAAGATTTATTTTAATAACTCTCACCCTCAAATCTTTGACTATGAGGTTTTTTATTCTTTAAAATAGAGGAGGTAAGGAGAAGGAGAAAGAGAGAGGAAAATAGGTTTCCCTAACTTCCTATAATTTCCTGTTGATTGGAGATTTCACAATGTGTTCAATTCAGGAAATAGTTATTTTTCTCTAAGGGGAGAATCAATGACCAGGAGAATGAGTCTGGCTTCCACCTTATTCCTAACAGTTAGAGAAGAAGTGAGTTTCAAAACAGCTCAAGCTGCCCAACTGCTTCCTTTAAGATTCCATGAAACTATGACTCCATCTTGCTTGATTGGCAGTTCCCAAACTTTCAAGCCTCTTGCTTTTCTGTAGATCCATTTTGTCACTTCCCAAAATCCTCATTAACAATACATGGGTGGTACCTAAAGGTGAATTTATTGGGTCTGTCTGAAGTTATGATAAAAAAAAAAAACAAATCAAACCCTAAGGGAAAAAGCACAGACAAGTACAGGAGATACAGATCAAGAGATTAAAAATCTGATAATATAGATACAAGCTGATATTGGAGGTACATATAAAAGGGGTATAGTTAACAAGTCAAGAGAAAAGTAAAGAACAGAAAATCATATCTAGGAAACTTCTTTGAATGCAGATTAGGTTCAAAGATTGAAATGAAAGGAAAGAAAATTCATAAAAACTTGCATAAACATGATCATAAGTTGATGGAAGAAACAGTTAAACAAAATTTCAATTCCCTGCAACTTAATAACCAAAGAAATGCACAGACTAAGGTTACTATACCAGATATATCTAAATGTAAATAATCTCACAGACACAGATAAAACCCCACTTGGACCAATTAAAAATTCAAAAAGCTATTTGGTACAGATTTCCTTAGAGAAAATAAAAATTTCAAGAATGAGAGAAGGAAAGCATGATGAAGAACATGTAACTGAAGAACAAAGTTAAAAACAAGCAATATTACAGTTTAATATATATATATATATATATATATATATATATATATATATATATATATATATACAATCATCAAATTGTCAATGATTAAGAAATGGAAACAATGGTGGGTTATGGAAAGATTGGTATAGTGTGAATCTTAAATTTTCTCAGACTCTACCTTGGAACATTATCTTAAGGTTATGATTAAGGTTATTCCCCATTTAAACAATGGAGGTACTTGGTCAGGAATGTATTGGGAACTTTAGCATTACTCTACCCATACTTAGGCATACTTTAGGGGAAGATAAAGTTGTAAACTCCTTACTGAACAATGAAAAAGTACTTAACCCATACTTACAGTGAGGCAAAAGCCCTTAAGCTAGGTCTATTTTTAAATCTAATACAAAAGGGTGCTAAGTACCTATGAAGGTCACATTAATCACTAAAAGGTCAGGCAACTTGCAAGGGGAAAGCTTAACAAAGAGGTGTGGAGTACTCAGAAGATATAATCTACCCAGAGAAGGTAAGAACTAAAAACTAAGAATGGGCTGTCCTAGGAAAAAGCGTCTACTATGATTGGTAGACGTGAAAATTTAGGGGAGGTGACACAAGAGAAATTTCTCTTTAAAAGGAGCTGTATGAACCAGTTCAAGGTAGTTCAATTTAATTCAGCTTTGGAAGCTAAATTGGAGGTCAGGAGTCAGAGGAGGCTCTCTGAAGGAGTTGGAGCTTGGAGTAGCTGGGTCTCTGAACACTAGAATTTTGCTTGGAAAGATCTTGTGGTGAGTGATTTAAAACTGAATTAGTTTCTCTCTTAAAGAGAAAAGCCTAGGCCCTAGCCTTTTCCTACTATTTCCTCTTATTTTGTCTCTTTCCCTTTCCTTAATTCCTTCCTTTATATTACTTAAAATCTCCATAAAACCCAGCTGACTTGGGTATTTCATATTTGGGAATTTTTCCCATGGCAACCACTTATTTTTGATATAAAATCAAGACGCTAAAAATTATCTTTACAGTTTGGGCAATTCATAGTCTTGAAACCCATATTTTTCGCAGTCACAATAATCACATCATTGGTAAAGTTGGGAATTGATTCAAATGTTCTAGAAAACACTTTGATATTATGATAGAAAAAGGCACTAAATTATTCATCCTCTGACCAAGAGATGCTACTGTGGGACACATTAGCAAGAAGTTAATGACAGAAACAAAAATCCTATATATTATAAAATATTCACAGCAGCACTTTTTTGTAGAAGCAAAACAAACAAAAAAAAACCTGGAATCAAAATAAGCACTTAACAAATTGTAGCATATCATAGCATCATAGATTCAGATTTTGATCTGAAAGGAGCTTTAAGGTCATTTAATCCAACCTCCTTATTTTACAAATGAGGAAACGGGTTATGTGACTTGCCCAGAGTCACACATGGCATTAAGTTGAGGAGGTAATATTTGAACATAGCTACTCTGACTCCAAATATAGTAATTTTCTCATTGCATCATGTTGGAGTTTTTTCACATTACTTTTCTTTATGCACCTTGTGTTCCATCTAAACTAGTCTAATTGCTATTTTTTAAAAAGATATTTTAACAATTACATATCAAAACAATTTTCCAAATAAGTTCTCTTAAGTTATAAGATCCAAATTGTTTCCCTGAAGATGGTAAGCAATTTGATTTGGGTTATACATATATTATTATGCAAAACATTTCCATATTGTTCATTGTTGAAATATAATACTTATATAAAACCAAACCCCCAAAATAAAAACAAATAAACTATAGTGAAAAATAGTATGCTTTGATCTGTATTCCAACTCCAACAGTTCTTTCTTTAGAGGTAGATAGCATTCTTTATCTTAAGTCTCTCATAATTGTCCTGCATCTTTGTATTGTGAGAGTAGCTAAGTCTTTCACAGTTGATCACCCCATAATATTGTTCTTACTGTATACAATATTCCTCTGGTTCTGCTCATTTCACTCTACATCAGTTCATGAAGATCTTTCCAGCTCTTTCTGAAGTCAGCCTGTTCATCATTTTTAAGAGCATCACCAACATGTACCACAATTTGTTCAGCCATTCCCCAATTGATGGACATCCCCTTCAATTTCCAATTCTTTGCCAGCACTAAAAGAGCAGTTATAAATGTGTTTGTACAAGTAGATCCTTTGCCCTTTTTTCTGATGTTTTTGGGATACAGACCAAGTGATGGTATTACTGGATCAAAGGGTATACATAGTTTTATAGTCTTTTGGGCATAGTTCCAAATTGTCCTTCAAAATAGCTGAATCAGTTCACAACATTACCAACAATGAATTAGTGTCCCAATTTTGCCAAATCCCCTCCAACATTTATCACTGTCATATTGACCAATCTCATAAGTGTGAGGTAGTACCTTAGAGCTGTTGCATTTCTTAATAAAGAGTGCCTTAGAACATATTTATATTATTATTGATATCTTTGATTTCTTCATCTAAAAACTGTTTGTTCATATCCTTTGACTATTTTCAATTGGGGAATGGCCTATATTCTTATACTCATTGCATTGTATAATGGAATATTATTGTGCCTTATGAAATGATAAATATAGAAAATTCAAGGAAACTTGAGAAGACATACTAAATGATGCAAAGAAAAAGTAGAGCCAAGAGAACAAAATATACAGTGCAATTATGTAAAACAGAATAAGAAATCTGTTATTTAGTATCATAACAGCATAAAAGATGGATGGAGAATAAGGCTTTGGAAAATGCAACAAGAAATCCTATTAAGAATTATCAATTTGGAGGCCAGGTAAGAGGTGATAAGGATAACCTAGCAATACCACTATTAAATCTGTTTCCCAAGGTGATCAGGGAAAAAGAGAAAGAACAAATTTGTTCTAAATTATTTATAGCACTTCTCTTTATGATGGCAAAGAGTTGAAAACTGAGGGGATGTTCATCAACTGGGGAATAGATGAGTAAGTTGTGGTATATAACTGTGACGGAACACTACTGCATTGCTAGAAATGACAAGCAAAGAGGCAGCTAGGTAGCACAGTAAATAAAACTCCAGGCCTGGAATAGGAAAGACTTGAGTTCAAATGTGACCCTGGACAAATCACTTAATCCTGATTGCCTAGCTCTTGCTGCTCTTCCTTAAAATTGATACTAAGACAGAAAATAAGGGTTTTTTTTTTTTTTAATGTGTAAGCATATTGAGAAATGACAAACAGGATACTTTCAGAAAAATCTGGAAAGATTTACTGATGTGAAATGAGCAGAATCAGGAGAACATTATATAAATATCCTTTCCCCAATGCGGTTTTCATATACTGTGGATTGGTGGATTGGAATTTGGGGAGAGTTTTGCAGAAGCTGCAGACTGCATGCAAAGGTGAGCAGACAACATAGAAAAAGTTTAAAAACTATATGGCCTATGGCAAAATACTTAACCCAGGTTTTATAACAAAATACTAATACCCTGTTTACTTGGGAAAAACACAGAACTACTAAAGTAGTCAGAAAAACCAAATCTTTAATCAGGAAAGGGATAGGTCCAATGATGGACCATTATACAGAGTCCAGCATCAGAAACTACACAGGGCCTACACGCTGGGTACTGTGAACATAACCCTGGGAGAATGCACTGAGCTAGATGAGTTCTCTGATGAACAATAGAAATTGGGAAACTTCTATATCATTTGGGGAACTAAGGATAGGGAAGTATGATTGATTGACATTACCATAAGGAAATGAGAAGCCCAAGGCAGGATTATCAGGAAGAAGCTGATGCTTTATAATGGGTACAAAAGGGAAGGGTCCAGCCTAGAGCTGGGCTTCCTGGGAGAAGACTTTGATACAATGGGAGAAACTACTAGGACAAAAGGGTAACTTAACATTTTATTTAGATGTACTAGTTCTATCCAACTAGGACCATTAAGTGCCTTAAGGCCTATATATTCAATCTGAAATGGCTGTCTGAAACTTCCCTTGGGGTGAATTCTCAAGGAAACAGGAGCAGAATTGGGGTCTCTAGATTTCAAGTTAACAACCCCATAAAAGAAAAAGAAATAATTCAGATTTCTCTGGTACAAAGGGAGGGCCCAAAAATTTTAAATGGGTCTTCCAAATAGAGAGGGTGTCCTACCCCTAACCCCTGTGATGTGGAAGGGATACCTGTATACCTGTACACAGTAATACTATAGGATGATTAATTGTGAATGATTTAGCTATTCCAAATAATATAATCACTCAAATCAACTCAAAAGGACCTACCAAGGAAGATGCTAGGATAAATGTAAATATATATTGTATAGTTCCACATATATATCTATATCAAATGTTGGCCTCTTAATTTGGAGTTAAAAGGGAAGGAAGGAGACAACTCAAAATGTAACAAAAAATAAGTTTTAAAAAATGCATGTGTTTTTTTAAAAAATGGGTGATGCAGGTCTTATGTAGAGTGGTGGTCATGTGAGTAAAGAGAAGGGAACAGATATTAGAAATTTGGAAAAGAATCATTTAAGATTTGGTATGACCATTCTGTGAGGTGAAAAAGAGTTGTAAATGAAGATGACTGGGGAGGATGGTAAAACCTTCCATAGAAATAGAGGTCAGAAGAGGAAGGAGTCTTGGGGTGTGTGATGATTAAAATAGTGGGAGTCATAAATTGTGACAGATAAAAGAGTAGTTGGCTTAAATTGTGACTGCAGAAAATATGGTTTCAAAACAGTGTCTTGTTTTAAATCAAATATAAGGTGGTTACCAGGGAAAAATTCCCAAATATTAAATATACCCAAGTCAGCTGGGTTTTATAGAGATTTTAATTAATACAAATGAGGAATTAATGAAAGAGAGAGAGAGAGAGAGAGAAAGGAAATAATGAGAAAAAGGGCTAGACCAGCCTAGGCCAGCATGAGCCAGCCTAGGCTGAAAACCCTAAGAGAGAGATCAGTCAGTCTTTTATCCACTCACCACAAGATTTGTCCTAGCAAGATTCTAGTGTTCAGAGAGACACCAGCTGCCTCCTCCAATTCAGCTTTTCCCAGCTGAATCTCTCGAGACCTCCTTTTTTACCTCCTTTTAAAGGGAATTTTCTCCTATGTCACCTCCTTTAAGTTCTCACATCTACCAATCACAGTAGACGTTTTCCCAAAGGACAGACCATTCTTAATTCACACCTGAGTAGACTTAAACTTTTGATTAAGTTCACACCTGAAAAAAAACTCTGAGTAAGTTCTCACCTCTTTGCTCCTTGTAAATTCACAACCTTTATAGGTACTTAGCACCCTTTTGTATTAGATCTAAAAATAGGCACAGCTTAAGAACTTTTGCCTTACTATAAGTATGGGTTTAAGTATTTTTCATTGTTCAGCAAGGAGTTTCTTCCCCTAAAGCATGCTTAAGTAGGGGTGGAGTAGAGGTCTCACATTCCTGATCTAAGTTCCTTCATTGTTTAAAATGGGGGATGGTCTTAACCAAATCTTATGAAGTAGGGTCTGAGAATTTTTTAGATTCACAGGTGGGTGGGAAACAATGATTTCTGTTTCAGAAATGTTGAGTTTTGAGAAGCTTATGAAAATGGTCAATTCAAAATATTCATTAGACAGCTAGCGATAAAAGACAAGAATTCAGCAGACTATGACTGGACTGTATGACTTTTTAAAAATAAGCTCTTGACATCTTTTGGTTTTGTATCACTTAAATTTCCCATTATATTTTTCCTTTCCCTTCCCAGTGTACCATCCCTTATAACAAGGAATAAAAAATTTTTTTTCAACAAAACTAATCAACATAAAAAAAATCTAACTGAAAAAGTCTGATATGTATGTGTGGTTCTATACATAGTTCCTTAATTCTATAAAGAAAATGAGTATTTTCTCATATCTCTTCTTTGGGGCCAGGTTTGATCATTATAATATCACAATGTTTGGTTTCAACTGTTGTTTTGTTCTTTCCATTTACAATGTCATATACATTCTTTTCCTGATTCTGCTTACTTGGCTCCTCATCACTTCATAAAATCATAAACAAATTACATGAATATAATACCATGGAAAATGGTGTTATATTCATGTAACTTGCTTAGACATTCTCCAATCAATGAACATTTACTTTCTTTTAAGTTCTTTGCTGTTACCTAAAGTACTACTATAAACATTTTGAGACCCTTTATAAAATTATTATTAAAACACTAGCCTCTTTGGTTCTCCTCTTACCTAACTGGGCTTCTCCTTCTCAATTTCCTTTGCTGAATCTTCACCTAAACTTAACTCATTAATTTTGGGTGTCCCCAGGTGATTTTATCAGCTCCTATGCATTCAATGATCATTTCTATGTTGGTAATTTTCACATCTGCTTATACTACTCTAGCCTCTTTCCTGACCTCTAATTTTGAATCAAATGATTTATAGTATGTCTCTAACTGGTTGTATAGACAACACATGTACAAAATTTAATTCATAATTTTTTTCTCTCTCTCTCCTTTTCCTAATTTCCTTATCACTGCTGAGGGCACCACAATTCTCCCAGTCACCCAGGGGATAACTCCTCATCTCACATTCTCAAGAATACTCACTCTCACTCACTCTCCATGTCCAATCTATTTACAGAGACAGTTGAATTTACCTTCACAATATTTATCATATGTACAACTTCTTCTCTCCTGTGACATTGCCAACACCCTAGTGTGGGCCCTAATCTTCTCACGAGTGAACTATTGTAATAGTCTGATAGTTGGTCCCCTTGTCACAAGTCTATCTCTACTTAATCCATCTTCCACTCAGCTACCAGTGGTCTTTTTTTTTTTTAACCCTTACTTTGCATCTTAGAATCAATACTGTATATTGGCTCCAAGGCAGAAGAGTGGTAAGGGCTAGGCAATGGGGGTTAAGTGACTTGCCCAGGGTCACACAGCTGGGAAGTGTCTGAGGCCACTTTTGAACCTAGGACCTCCCCTCTCTAGGCCTGGCTCTCAATCCACTGAGCAGTGGTCTTCTTAAAGTACAGGCCTGACCATGTCACCTCCCTACTCAATATAGTTCAATGATTCCTTTCACCTGCAGAATCAAATATCAAATCTTCTACTTGGCTTTTGTATGAGAAGAGACATTCCACATGGAGGAGAGAACAGACTCTGACAGAAATTTAGCTAAAGGGAAAGTGGGGAGAGGAACAAGAAGAAAAAACTAAGAGTTCCAGGAGAAAATCAGAAGCTTGAGGATTCAACAGGCAACTTTACTTCTAGCTGAGAGCCAGAGGAGGAGGGTGGATTCCCTAGGCTGGGAATAAGCCTATTTCTTGGGAGATCTACTGTCCCTTCTGAACCCCTGAATACCTCTAATCAAACTCTCCATGACAGCAGTCTAAAGTCCTCAGTGGGATTGTGGATTGGGACTTTTGAAGGGAGCCATCCACAGGTCCCTTCCAAGGATTTCTCTGTCTCTCCCTTACCTGTCCCCCGTCTCTCATATTCAAGTTTTAGTTAGCTTAAGAGTAGGGACTAAAAGGCAATTGGCAAGAAAGAGGGATCAAGGCTGAGGAGCCTTGAACCCCTAGACTTTGAAGGGCCAACCTGCTAGAGGGGACAATATGTAGGGCTTCCCTGTTTACCTACTTTCTTACTTGATATCCTTGCCACCCCTTCCCTACTTGAATCCCAATAAATTACCTGATATTTAAGATTTAGATCTGGGCCAGTCTCTAAATAACATAGTTAAGGGGACTTAAGATTTGGGGAAGGTCACACCTCTCCCCAAATGGGGATTGACTTCTAGATCCCAGGGATTCAAGATTGCCTTACCCAAAGAACTGACATCTTTCCTTGGCAGTTGAATAGTCCTAACATCCTGAAAGGAACTGACAATTAATGTCCCTGAGGGAAGCAGAGGCATAAGAAATTATCCTGCCTCTCAAGGATAGATTGGACCTCAGGAGCCCTGGGCTCCTCTGAGAAAGGCATCTTGCCATCTCACTGAGGCCTCTTTGTCTTCCATCTCCTAGAAAACATTCTCAGGGGAGACATATTCCCATTTCAAGGAGACAGAACTTGGCTTATCTACCGTCTGAAGGAAGGGAGGAGGAGGATCTCTTCACTCTCTCAACCCCATTCCCTCTTTCTCCCCATCATCACCATCTCTTTCCCAAATCCGTACATTACACTTCCAAAGTCCTTTGTAACCTTGTCCCTTTTACTTTTCCAATATTGACTTCCTAGCCATTCTTCAAAGAAGATACTGTATTTTCCAGCTCTGCACATTTTCACTGACTGTCTTTTTTCATTTCTGTTTCCTGGTTTCCCTGACTTCAAGTCTTGGCTAAAATCCTACCTTACTCAGTGTAAGGATGATATTAGAAAATAAGTATTTTTTATTAGTTTAGAGATACAAAGTAGAGTGTCTGGCTTGAGAAGCAATTGGAGTTTGAAGCAGAGCTTTAATTTTTTTCCAATCAGGGAGGCTTGACTACTCCCCCTTAATTCTAGTGCCTTCTCTCTGTTGACTGTCTTCCATTTATCCTGTAGCTTATTTATACATAATTCTTTGCATGCTATCTTCCTCATTAGATTGGGAGCTCCTTGAGAGCTCATTTTTTTTTACTTTCTTTGTATCTAGCTCTTAGCACTGTGTCTTCTACACAGTAGGCACTCCATAAATAGTTATTGACTTGATTTGCCATATGCCTAGCAGTAGGATTCCTGGCCATTTTAGTCATTTTTAAAGTATGATTCCAGAGGCCTAGGTGACTTCTGAGGTCCATCCCTGCTTCAGAACTATATTGTAATCTTAAAATTATCTAAAAGATGGGTCAGATTGATTATCATTGGCATGATTAGGGAAGGCTTTGTGGAAGAGGTGGCATTTGACATTAGCTCTTTTAAGGGTGAGGACACCTTGGTAAACTATATACATGCCTATTGCCATCCTAGTAGTACACTTTCCTTTAATTCAAGTATAAGAAATAAATGGGAGACCCAAAGCCCTTAGTTCTCTGGAAGATCTCAGTGACATACCCCCTAAGTCAATAAGCCTGTACTGAATGCATGTTATATACCAGACATTGTGCTGAGAGCTGGGGGGTCAAAGAAAAAATAGTCCCTCAAGGAGCTCACCTTCTAGGGGGCATAACACAAGAGTAACTTGTATAGTTACATTGCAAGCTGTAACTCTGGTAACTATTGCACAATTACATTGCAAGATACTCTTCAGGTTCCTTCAAAGGCAGAGCTCTAGCAATTGTTGAGAAGTCTTATAAAGTTTTCCTATGGAGGGGCTGAGTCTTAAGGGAAGCCAAGACCTAAAGAAAGCCAATGAAAATGCAGGGAGATAATGATGTGGAAGAGGAGGCCTATGGGCAGGAAGGGAAATCAAGTGTCCTAAGGCTGGAGGGTCAGGAAAGGGTCCATAAAGTACCACCTTTTTCTGCCTAACCCCCCAGGGTTTGGGAGCAGCCAAACCACGATTTTGGACCTACTGAAGAGTTGAACCTAACTCCTCCAAATCCAGTGGTCTTTCCACAGCACCAAGGACTGGAATATTATTAATTTAGGAAATGGAGGGAAAGCTTTTCAGCGCCCCACGGCTCCTAAATTCTAAAAAAAAGGCGAAGCCTCTTCATTTTGGCACCATGCGGTTGCAGGATGCATACTCAGTGCACATACAAAAATAGACTTACTAGTTGCCCTCCGGTTGTTTTTATATAGGACAGGAATGTACTCTTATAAGCCTAAATTTGAAAATGCTTTTAATTCCCACCAAAATACAAAACCCGACTTGGGTTGGCCTCATCACTAACCCTTAGTTTATGTGCCACACCCAGCAACCGCTTTCTAGAAACTATTAGAATTTCCTAGCCCGCATGCGCACTGCGGTCCCAACCCAACTGCTTTTCCTTCTTCCGCTTAGCATTAAACGCCAATTCCTCCCATCCCCGGGCCCTTTCCCTCTCATCCTTTTTCTGATTGGACCTGAAGCTCATTACGCTAATCTCCGGCTTTCTCCGCCCTCTCTCTCTCCTCTCCGAGTCAATTTCCTGGTGCTGAGATAGCTCTGAGGCTTCCTTTCCCCGCTCCCCTCTCCCTCGGCTAGAGAAAGGAGGGGGCGGGGAAAAAAGGGTTACCCAGCAGCCTCTCCGGCGCCATTCCTTCCCTGTTCTCTGGCCCCACGCTGCTGTGTCTTCGGCTCCTCTCGGTCTTGTGTGGCCGGCAAAGAAGATGGAGGGGCCCTTATCCGTGTTCGGAGAACGGACCACTGGGGAGTCGATCCGCTCCCAGAACGGTGAGGCCGAGCTGGGCGGGCGGCGGCAGAGGAGGCCTGTTTTAGGGGGCCGCGCTCCCTGGCGCTGCCCGAGGCCGTGGTGGGGCCTAGCCTGCGGCGCCAGACGAACCCCACCCCCTCATAGTCCCGGCCGCGGTCCCTCAGCGTGGGGTCGGAGGAAGGAAGGGAGCGAGACCCATTCTTAAGGAAAAGCTTCTAGGGTCGGGGTAGGGCAGGGCGGGAAGCCTGGGAGCCGCCAATGGCCACGTTTTCTTGGAGAGGCCTTGGGAGATATGTTCGCGGCCTGTGGAGCGCGCACGTTTTTACCGAATTAGGCCTGTTCTAAAACTTAGCAAGTTTTGATTGGTTGTAGCTGGGGTGCAAAGTGCACCTCTAACGATTCTTTTTTTTTGAGGGGAAGGGATTGGCACATGTCCGACCTCATTCCCTCGACTTTCACTAGCCAGCTTCTTGTGTCTGATTCCCCGCTATTGGGATTAGAGCATGGCTGGAATCATAAGGGATCAGATCCATATCAGCCAGTTCTTAAAGTATGGACCCAGGTGTCTTGTTCCCCAGGTCATTGTTTATTTCATAGTTACTCTTAACAAAAAGAATGCAACCGCTGTTAAAACTGCGGGTAGCTTTTCGGATTCCTAGCCATTAGAAGGCGACAGCGCCTGGGAGAGCCTATCTCTTACTCCTCTTCCCCCCTCATTTCTAGCTTCTTGTGCCTTACTCAAGTGAGGAGACCCCTGGGTCAAAGCATGGCTAGAATTTTAACTCTGCAAAGGATCTTAGAAATTCCTTTATGCAAAGCCCTCATTTGAAAAAATTAAATACTCGAATGAGGTCTGTATATTGCCAGTTAATTGTTATGTTAGTGACTGTGGACTAGGGTGCCTTATTTCTCCAGTCCAGGCTGCTCTTCCCCCATTTCTCTAATTTTTTTTAAACCCTTACCTTCCATCTTAGAATCAATACTGTGTATTTGTTCCAAGGCAGAATAGTGATAAGGGCTAGGCAGTGGGGGTTAAGAGACTTACCCAGGGTCACACAGCTAGGAAGTGTCTAAGGCCAAATTTAAACCCAGGAACTCCCATCTCTGAGCCTGGCTCAATCCACACCACCTAGCTGTCCCGCCTTCCTCCCTCCCTTCTCTTAATTTTACAAACTTTTTATTAAAATGCCAAAGTTAAATTGAATGATAGCTTTTCTGACTTTCAAGAAATATGGAGGGGAAAGTTAGTTTTAATTCATTGTATTGATAAAGCATTTACATTACTCTTTCAATATTCCATATTAGCCAGATTTGCTTCATGAAATAATCTGAGGATGAATTGGGATTGATAATGTAAGAGAACAAGTGATTTTTTTTTTTAACCCTTACCTTCCGTCTTGGAGTCAATACTGTGTATTGGCTCCAAGGCAGAAGAGTGGTAAGGGCTAGGCAATGGGGGTTAAGTAGACTTGCCCAAGGTCACACAGCTAGGAAGTGGCTGAGGCCAGATTTGAACCTAGGACCTCCCGTCTCTAGGACTGGCTCTTAATCCATTGAGCTACCCAGCTGCCCCCAGAACAAGTGATTTTTAAAAATGCCTCCCTTTTCTTGGGAGGAGAGGGACTATCAGAGCAGTTGTATACACTATCACTCATACTGTAGGTTTTTTGTATTTGTTTTTCTTGGGTTCAATTTGGAATGGTGGAAGAGTATATATTCAAACATTTAGTATAAAATGAAAAAAATGTCAATGAAACTTTGAAAAAGAATCTTTTTCAAGATTGAGGATTTGTTAATGATGTAGGGAAGACATTTCCAAATTCTGAAGTACAAAGCTCATTGTTCCTTTTTTCTATATGAAATTATAAACTTAATTAAGAAATATTAGCTAAAGCATCTTCAAATAGCAAATAATATTTTTATTGAGTCATTGAATAAACTTCCTTTTCAGAGAATAGATTTAAGGTCTGTTTGGTTAAGTTTTATTTATGGGTCTACATTTTAACAAATGTTTGAAATTATTGTACTTTTTAGGAAGTGTGGTTTATACAGTGACCGATTAAAAAGTGCAATAGAAATGTAAGATGAAATTATCTTAGTGAAACAGTGAAAGCCTACCTGAAAAACTACAGGTTGGAAGGCAGAAAGGAACAAACGTTTATGAAGTAATCTATATGGGCCAGTCACTGTGCTAAGAACTTTAAAAATTTCTTGTTTGGTCCTTACAGCAATTCTAGGGCAT
The DNA here is from genome assembly GCF_027887165.1 of Monodelphis domestica. Lineage (NCBI taxonomy): Eukaryota > Metazoa > Chordata > Mammalia > Didelphimorphia > Didelphidae > Monodelphis > Monodelphis domestica. Next base: position 442,126,017 of record NC_077228.1, on the reverse strand, counting down.
GGGTACCATTTATCTCCATTCTACAATTACAGTTTACAGGCCAACTTGTTCAGGGTTACAAAGCTAGACTGAAGGTCTGAGATTGAATTTGAACTCGAAGGTTTCTTAATCCCAGGCTCAGTATTCTATATACAGTATAATAACCTAAAGCGACTTCCAGAAAAAAACAATTGCATCTTACTTAATCCATGCTATACATGGGAGCCTTTGTCTGAGATTATTAAATTTTTTATTCTTTCTCATGGATATTCTGTTCTTTAGAAATAACTTTTAACCTATGCAGTGGTCTTTGTGAGGGCCTGCTGATGTAAGATACTGGCCTAAGATAGCATTTGAAATAATGAAGATGCCTCGTTTCATCCTCTAATTTTTCTATTTTTACAGTTATGGCTGCAGCTTCCATTGCCAATATTGTAAAAAGTTCTCTTGGCCCAGTTGGCTTGGATAAAATGTTGGTGGATGATATTGGTGTAAGTACACAGATGTGGCTTTTTTTTTTTTACCTAAGAGTTTTAAAGATAAGGTATTTTGTGTAGTGGTTTGATATGTAAATGCTTTGCTTCTCTTTTTATTGTTGAACTGCATAATATACTTATAGTAAGTACCTCTAGGTTTTTTATTCTCTAATGGAAATGTAAAATACTAATTTTTAATAAATGCTTATTACTTTTTTAAACAGGATGTGACTATTACTAATGATGGGGCAACCATTCTGAAATTGCTAGAGGTAGAACACCCTGCAGCTAAAGTGCTCTGTGAATTAGCTGATCTTCAAGACAAAGAAGTTGGAGATGGAACCACATCTGTGGTGGGTAGACATGTTAGAAATATGTTGGACTTGACCAAAAATTTTGTAACAGGCAAATTGAAAGGATACATCATCTTAATGGTCTTCAAGCTAAAAAATTGGGAGTAGAGAAAAGTTTAATAACATGTTTTGGTTTGCATTTCTTTAGTAATAATTTGGAGGCCACCCACCTTCTCTATATCTATTTATGGCTTTGATTTCTTCATCTGAAAATTGTTCGTGTCTTTTGCCCATTTGTCAATTGGGCGATGTCTTTTATTTTTATAAATTTGACAAAGATTCTCTATATTTTAGATGAGACCTTTATCTAGACTGTCTATAAAAATTTTTTCTCAATTTTCAGCTTTGTTTCTAATCTTGACCATGTTTATTTTATTTGTTCAAAAACTTTTCAACTTAAAGTAATCAAAATTATCCATTTTACATTTCACAATGCTCCCCATCTCTTGTTGACTCGTATTCCTTGCCTGTCCATAAATATGATAGGTAGTATGTTCCCAGTTCTTCTAATTTGCTTCTGGTGTCCCCTTTTATTTCTAGATCATATATATGTTTTGATTTTATCTTCATAAATGGTATAAGATACTGGTATATACCTGGGTTATGCTAAACTAGTTTCCAATTACCTTATCAACTTATCCCCAAATCCTAGATCTATGGTTTTATCAAATACCAGATTTCTATAGGCTTATTGCTCTTTTTTGTATGTCTCTTCTGTTCTTATCTACCTTTCTGTTCTTATCCAATACCAGATATTTTAATAATTTAGAGTACAATTTAAAATTTGGTACTGCTAGACCTCCTTCCTTTACCTTTTTTTAAAATTAATTCCTTCAATATTCTTCCAAGTGAATTTTGTGATTTTTTTTCCTAACTCAATAATTTTTTGGTAATTTAATTGGAATGGCATTGAATTAAGTAGATTAGGTAGGATTGTCATTTTAATTATATTGGTTCTGCCCATCCATGAACAATTAATGTTTCTCCTTTTATTTAGATCTGTCTTTTATTCATGTAAATAGTGTTTTTAAAATTATGTTTATGTAGTTCCTGGATTTGTTTTCTAGATATTTTATTATTTTATTACCTCTTTACCCATTCAAATTCTTTTTTCTTTTATTACTATTGTTAGCATTTCTAATACTATTTTAAATAATATTGGTGATAATGGGTATCCTTATTGCCTGGTGACCAGTCTTAAACAAAAGTTTGTCATCCCTAAAGTGTGAAAAGAAAGCAAAGCCTAAAAAAAAAGAAAACTTTTCAGGTTTGTGGAACATTTTACCCCTTTTTCCTAGGAAACTTAGCAGTCATCTCTTCTACTTTGTATAGGTACTGAATGTTGGTGTTAAAAGATGTGCTAGCTATGAACATTTTTTTCCCCAACAGGTTATTATTGCAGCAGAACTTCTGAAAAATGCAGATGAATTAGTCAAGCAGAAAATTCACCCCACATCGATTATTGGTGGCTATCGACTAGCTTGCAAGTACGATACATTCATGAGAAAATTCATGTTCATTGAAATATCTAATGTTAAATCACTTAATCTTTAAGCTTCAGTTTCCTTGTCTATAAAACTGAAATGATAATCCTTATACTTTGTAGTACTTTTGACCCTTTCAGAGCCTGATTGTGATGAAAGTACAACACACAGGAGCTGGAAGGGCCTAATATTTTCATTGAAACCTTGAATTATCAGTTCTCTAGTTGATTTCACTTTGGATAGAATGAAAAGGTTATGTTCGCAGTTGCCACATTTGAGCAACTCAAAAGGAGACCAGATCATTTTCTTCCCATTTGACTACCACTTTTTCACTTAATAGATTTAGTGGCTATGCTTATGGGATAAAATATAGCTGCCATGGTCTGATGGAGAAAAAGTGTCTGGGTCTTTTTTTCCTATATGAAATGGCAGAACAATCTAGCTAAGTTGTATATTATATTTGCTATTAAAATGATGGTTTGGCTTAACCCACAACTACTTTAATATCATTGTCAATTGTGGTAAGCATTGATTTCTATATTTAAAAAATGTTTTAAACAGGGAAGCAGTACGCTATATCAATGAAAACCTGATCATTAACACAGATGAACTTGGAAAAGATTGTCTCATCAATGCTGCAAAAACATCCATGTCTTCTAAGATCATTGGAATGTATCCTTTTGTAATCTTGATTGTAGCTATAGCTATGTATTTAAATTAATTGTCATTGTGGTATGTTAATTCTAATGCTTTGGTCCTAAAATCATGTTTGGATATATAAGTTCAGTATATTTCCATGGAAGAAAAATCTGTCATTGAAATGAGATCATGCTTAGAGTAAGAAAGTTTCCTACCACTTAAGGTTTCTTAAGAAATTGGTAGGGAATGATTGATTCTATCTTCTGTCAGTGTGATATTTGTTATTTGAAATGAAAGGATTCTTATAGCAAGTGTCCCTATAATAATAGTGGTTTGCATTTTTAGAAAAGAAAATCTGCAGGAAAGTGGAATTATTTGTTGGTAGTTTTCCTAGGTTAAGAAATCTAGGAATTTTTTTTACTGTCCTTTTGAGGCAAATAAGAAGGCCCAGTTGAAAATACATAAGGTATTTTAGAAAGGCATAGAGATTAGTTGTAGGATTATATTGCCATGCATTGAAACAAAGAAGACTCCAGAATAAATAAGAAATGCAATTTTTAAGATTAGAGAACCTACATTGTTCTTTATTGTGCAGTTATAGATGCATGTGTTGCTTTTGTCATTGGTACCCAAATAGGATTTTGCCCACCACCAAATTTGTGGGTACTGGTTGGAATGAGGAAGAATGTAAGGAAAAGAATAGTGGACAAGTTTAATTTGATTAAAAGATGTTTCCAAGGGGGGAACTAGAAATGTGCTAATTGCTTGTGAAATGAGTATAATTATTCTTTAAAGATGTATTATGAGCATTGTTTTTGCCACCAATTGTCACTCTTAAGGTTGTTACAAGTGGAAGATACATGGAAAATGCTGTTTCATTTCCTTATGGGTTGCTGCTTATGTTGGAAAGCTAAATAAGATACTTTTTAAGGGAAGATTCCATTGCAATTCTTTGTCCTTGACACTGTTGGCTTAGTGATGGGGACTTCTTTGCCAATATGGTGGTAGATGCAGTACTTGCAGTTAAATATACAGATGTGAAAGGTCAGCCTCGGTATCCGGTTAATTCTATTAATGTTTTGAAGGCCCATGGGCGAAGTCAGAAGGAGAGTATGCTTATAAATGGTTATGCACTGAATTGTGTGGTGGCATCACAGGGTAAGTAAACTTCAAGGAGTTTGATCTCTTAACTCTTCTCACTTTTCTGCTTCATTTATGGGTACCACCACTAACCACCCAAGTTTGCCATCTGAGTGTTGTTCTGCTTCTTCTGCAATGTCACTTACCCATCCCTCTCCATTCCCACCACTACCACCTGAGTTCAGGTGCCATCATCTCTAATAATTCACATTCGTTCTGTTTCTCTGTTCAAGAAAGTGGCCTTCTAGCAACTTAGAGTCTAAAAAAAAGATGCTGGCTTTTAGAGCTTCTTGAAGTCTAGCTTTAGCCCAGCCATTCTGCTTGCTTTTGGTTGTGCATCACCTTATATTTTCTGTACTCCATTACTACTGTCTTCTATACTTAAGCTAACCTAATCTTCTTTCTCCCAGAACTCCATACCTATTTTGTAATTTGTATATATGTTTTGTTTTTGCATATCTATATGTCATGTTTTGCTTTACTTCAGGAAAATGAAAAATTAAGGCGGGGGGGGGGGCACAGCTAATTGTTGGTTTTGGAGCTCCCACTGCCTGACCCCTAATAATTGCTATATTTGGGTGTTGAATGAATGATCTCAAACTATTTTTAATAGACTGAACAGTAATACACATCATGGCACATATTTGATTCATCTCACTATTTGCATTTATTCATAAATAAATACTTTTACTCCTTAAAATGTGTAGGGAAAATAACAAACATGATGGTTGTTTTTAGTGTACATTCCAATGTCTGGTCACCCTTGAATCAGCTATTTTCTCTTTTGTTTTATAATTTAAGCTAATGTGTCAGTCTTGATAGTTGCATTTATATTTTGGAAATGGAGGTTGGGAGAATTTAATTCCAAAAAGTGGCTTCTAACAATAAAGACCTTTAATAAAACTGGATACCCCCTACCCCCTCGGAAATTGTACTTTTAAAATTGGAGTTTAAGGGTAATAAGTGATAGTTTAGAGTTAGTGTTATAAATCTCATTTGGGGGGAAAATCTGATTTTTCTATTTGGTTTTTATAGGCATGCCCAAAAGAATAGTTAATGCAAAAATTGCTTGCCTGGACTTTAGCCTACAGAAAACAAAAATGAAGCTCGGTGTGCAGGTGGTTATTACAGACCCAGAAAAACTGGATCAAATTAGAAAGAGGTAGGTTGGCGGATTTTTCTTTTTCTTCTTCCCCACCTCCTTTCCACGTCTAGGACTGGATGCAAATAATTGCTTTTTTTCTCCAGGCTGAAGAGTCAATTAGAATTGTTTCCTAAACTGAGTATTGGTTTTTATACAAACTAACTTAGAATATGCTTCAGGGACTTGAGCATCTTAAAATTTACCAAAATAGCTTATTTTACATAATTGCTTGAGAATTTAGAATACATATTAGAATATCCAAAAGATTTATCTGTACTTTTTTTATGTTAGATATTTCTCAGAATGATTGGACCATTAGGAGGTTGAAGTGGTTGTATAGCATGTTTAAACTGTTACCATGGTTGTTACTTAATATGTAATTAATTTTTCATTAGATTTTGTTGTGCTACAAGTATATTGTTGTAGTCAATAGTTCTATTCCCATTCATAGAAGCTACACAAAAGCAAGAAGGGAATGTATAACAAATCAGTGAGTCTGTGGGGTAGTAACTGCCAGCTCTATCCTAAAGGAACAGAAACTCTGCTTACTTATTTCCTGCTACCACAAGTGCTACTTGTCTAGGAACCACCAGCAGCTCCTATATAATGAACCTGGTGGTGACCTGAGAAGGAGATTGGAGGCTAGAGGAATATGGATGAATAGATAAGGCAGTCAGTAGATAAGAACAGATGGGGAAGTGAGCTACCTTTCTAGAGGAAGATAACAAGTGGAGAAATTATAAGTTTGAGAAAGAATAAGTGAGGAGTCGAGAACTCTGGGATACCTCCCATGGACCAGATGGCCAAGAATTAATGGGAGATGTGTGGGGCATCTACGTTGCATGAATAGGCAGATATGAGGAGCAATATAGGCAAGACCAAGATGTAAGAGGCAAGAGCAAGGGAGGCAAGGCAAGAGATGTAAGATCAAGAGAGAAGCTTGCATATGTACCCCAACTTTTATTGGAGATTTTAGGAATGTGAAATGGGAGGTGATTAATGAATACATGACATGATACAGGTTTTAACATTGGTTGATTTGACAATGATGAAATCAAAGAGGAAGAGATTAATCAAACCCTCACTTTGTAAAGGAATGTAGTCTGAGCCAGGACACTGTGGCTGGCAACGCCCAGCCCAGGAATTTAACCTGACCATGAGTCTTAGTATATGAATATGTAAGATACAGTATCAATACATCAATCATACTTCCAAGATGCTAACATGTCTGGTATGCCACAACTTGTAAAGCATAAAATTTCTGCTTTAAGCCTCTTTCTGTTTGTTCACACGTGACTGTGCTAAAGCAATTGTGGGAAATAACATTGTAATAAATGAAGCCGCCTAATATCAAACTTGTTGGAATAGAGTTACCATAATTTTTTAGCTGTACATGATTTGTGTTATACATACTTTTTAAGCACAGGTACAAAGTCACACCTTTTTAGCATAAAATAAAGAATAGATGACATTTTTACTTAAAATATGTGGAAAATACTGATCCTTTTTAATAGTTTTTTTAATCTTTAATTGAAATAATTTGACAATTTAATCCATAAACTTGGAAGAATTAATGTGACTCATCATTAGAAATCCGTGATGTTGGTAAATTTGAACCCAATACCTGGGTAAAGTTTTTGAATATCGGGACCTTTTTTGTAAAGGAGGTTGGTTTAGGTAGATAATGTAATCTTAAATGTAGAAAGAAAAACTTGACTGAATGATAATGTTAAATAAAATGGAATAGCCTGAGTATTTCTGCTGAAAACTTTATTTCTAGGTATTTAAACACTTTCCTGTATTAAGAGAAAGTTAGAGTAATGATGATTGTCATATCTCTTTAGAGAAGCAGATATTACCAAGGAGAGGATTCAAAAGATACTGGCTACTGGTGCCAATGTTATTCTGACCACTGGTGGAATAGATGATATGTGTCTGAAGTACTTTGTTGAGTCTATGACTATTGCAGTTCGAAGAGTTTTAAAAAGGGATCTTAAACGAATTGCTAAAGCATCTGGAGGTAAGTATGACTATTTAGGAGCTAGTTGTTCTCTATGGGGATTACAACTCTTTTAAAGTTAATTAGTTTTTTCCATAGGTATGCCTTTAAACAAAAAGTACTGTGTAAGCTTTAGCACTTCAAAAAGAAAACATAAACAGCAGCTACTCTTATGTAGTTGTTACTGCTCATCTTAATTTTTAACGGATTTGGGGGGGAAGAAAAATGCAATTTAAGAAAAAATGAATCACTTTTTCAGTTTAGGTCAGCAGTTCTCAACCTCTCAATTTGCAGCAATGAGAATACATAATGCATAATCAGGTATTTGCATTGTGAATCATAACTGTAGCAAAATTACAGTTTTGAAGTAGCCACCAAAATAACTTTTTGGTTTGGGGTCACTGCAACATGAACTGTATTGCGGGGTCACGGCATTAGAAAGGTTGAGAACCACTGGTTTAGGTAGATTTCTTTTTTTTTAATTCACTATGTTGAATGTTGAACTCATAATTTCTTAAATTATTTGGGGGGACTACTGATAAAATCTCAATCATTACAATGTGTGGTTGGGTCCTTTTTCTTAATATGTAGGGATGTTTGTGGGGGATCTGACTCCTAGGCATCTCCCCTTTCTTACCATGTAGGAAAGTGAGCACACTTCATAATGGTAACAATTGGTCATCTTTAATTCATCTTCCTTTTGTACAAGGTAAATGGGAGGAAAATGCATGTAAAAATTTCCAATTTTTTTTCTCGTTTAAAAGCAACCATTTTGTCAACCCTGGCTAATCTGGAAGGTGAAGAAAGTTTTGAAGCTTCAATGTTGGGACAAGCAGAAGAGGTAGTACAAGAGAGGATTTGTGATGATGAGCTAATTTTAATCAAAAAGTAAGCTATGCTATAGAATACCACAGCTTATATAAATTTTTATTCTCATTAAATTAGAGCCACATAACTTCCCATTTATTTGCTGCCATTCTTTCAGTAGGATGAGCAGTTATACGCATGGGATACAGTAAGATTAGTCCTGTAAATTAAGATGAAATCAACATTTCATCTCTTACAGGTCTATCACATTTTGTAGACATTGAGGGTGGACATCCAGAAGAGGTGATGACCAGGATCCTATAGAGAGAGCCTCTATCTCATGCCCTATAAGGATCAGTTTAGGGAATTAGTTATGTAGATGGTGAAGGACAGCTTTGGGGTGAGGTGGGTGGTTTAAGGGTTATGTCTTGTCCAAGAGAGATTAATTTGTTGTGGTTGGCCCCAGAACAGGGAAAAATAATACTTAAAGCTGCCCCAAAGTGGAAGAGGCTGGTCCTTCTGTAGAGACTGTCAAGGACGGCTGGATGACTCATTAGCACATTGTAAAAGGGATTAGTATTCTTGTAGGGGCTAGACTAGTGGTGACTTGCGTTTTCAAAACTCACAATCAGTTGAGGTTTTTATACCTAGAGATTTAATATTGAATCAAAATTCTCATAGTTTATAGCTTGACCTTATTGTGAATAAAATGTTGCACCAACAGTTACCCTGTGAAGTATTTTAGACTTTTAAATTATATAATTCTAGTTTGTTATAAAGAATGGTTTAACTATGACTGTTTGTTATAGCACTAAAGCTCGGACATCTGCCTCAATTATTTTACGTGGAGCAAATGACTTCATGTGTGATGAGATGGAGCGTTCTTTACACGATGCTCTCTGTGTGGTGAAGAGGGTTCTGGAATCAAAGTCTGTAGTGCCAGGTGGTGGTGCTGTAGAAGCAGCCCTTTCCATTTATCTGGAGAACTATGCAACCAGCATGGTAAGAATGCAAACCTTGAAGAGGGAGGCAGGGAGGGACCCATTTCCATGAAAAAGCAGCTAATTGTTTTTTCTTCCTTCAGGGATCACGGGAACAACTTGCTATTGCAGAATTTGCCAGATCTCTTCTCATTATTCCCAACACATTGGCAGTTAATGCTGCCCAAGATTCTACAGATTTGGTGGCCAAGTTAAGAGCTTTTCATAATGAGGCTCAGGTTAACCCAGAACGCAAGAACCTAAAATGGCAAGTATAATTTGTTCTGCTTTTATTGTCCTTTTGCATGTACAAATTAGAGGGCTGGATTTGGGGGATGCTTGTGTTTATAAAGGTTAAAACTTTAGAGAAATGAAATCATTATTGATTGAGAAACATTGGGAGGTGTATAGCTTTGCAGAAGTATGTTTACATGTAGGTTGTATATGTTTAGAACAACACTCCAATATGTGAGTTGGAGGAAGGGGATGGGAGGGGGGGAGATTTTTGGTAAACAAAAATTGACCTTTGTTTAATTCTTTTTTTCTAATTATAGGATTGGTCTTGACTTAGTCAATGGTAAACCTCGGGATAACAGGCAGACTGGTGTGTTCGAACCTACCATGGTTAAAGTTAAGAGTTTGAAATTTGCTACAGAAGCTGCAATAACCATTCTTCGAATTGATGACCTCATTAAGTTACATCCAGAAAGTAAGGATGATAAAAGAGGAGGAACTTATGAAGATGCAGTACACTCTGGAGCTATTGAAGACTGATCAGATTTTATTTATAACAATATTACTGTTAGTTTAATTCTGTACCAGTTGGTCTTTAAAAAATAGAACAACTTGTTGCTTTGACTTGAGTTTTTATAAGGGAGATGAAAGAAAATAAAAACATCTTTCCTCTGCTGTTTTTGGTCCCTGAAACATGTTTTCACAGGTAGTTTAGTTAAATAAGTTTGTTTTTTAAGACTCAATGAGTTAAAATTAACTACATTTTTACAGTTTGTTCAATCACTTTTTGAGATGAAGGTTTTCCTTTCATTCTCTTTTAACACACATTGCTATTCCCATCCCTCCTCCAATGCAGAGAGCTGCCACTCCACGAGTTCCACCCATCCGCTCCAGTGTATGTAACAGAGTAACAAGAATTCGACATCCTGAGGACCCAATGGGATGTCCCAAAGCTATGGCTCCACCTTGAATGTTGACCTAAAACAAACAATAAGGACACATTTAAAATCTCCATACTTGCTATGTGCTTGTGAAGTTCCCTGTGGAGTAACGCCTAGTTTACAGTCACCATTAGCTTTGAGAGGAGAACACTCCAATCTCATGGTTTGGGTTTATTTCACCATAAGAAATGACAAATGAAACATTCAGAGAAAACTTGCATAGATTCAGAGGGAAGTGGGCAAAACCCAAGAAAATTTATGACAGTTATAATAATGAAAATAACTTTAGGACAATCACCATTAGAATGTAACCACGCTGCCCCCCAAGGATTAGTGACTTGTCACCAATGAAGAGGGGAAGGAAAGCTGTGCTAGGTACTTTTACAAATACTGTCACTTGGCCATGTAAAAAGTATCTCCGTATTGTTTCAATACACTCACCTTTTCTGGATTCAATCCAAGTTCCTTTGATACTGCTACAGCCAGGGATGCAAAGGCTTCATTGATTTCAAATGCATCAACATCATCTAGTGTCCAATTTGCTTTGGCAACCTAAGAGGGAAGAATGATTAAATGTGTCATTGAGGATAGGTATATGGTCATTGAAGAAAGACCCCATTCTCCCACTTGAAATACTGGGTTTTTTTCCAATCTTGAGCAAGTCAATAAAACTATAAATTGCAAAGCAGGTGCACTATCGTGAGTTTCCTAATCATGAATCTAGTCTAAAAGGAAAAGTACGAGTGGTTGTAAAGCATAAGAGAAAATGGATTGGGAGCCTAAGGATCTGGGTTCAAAACCTAGGTCTGTTAACTTTGGGTAAGTCAACTTCTGTGGGTCCCCCATTCCTTCATCTAGAAGATGACGGGATCATAACTATATGATTGTTCTCTAAGGTCTCTTCCAGCCACAAAATCCAAGTACTATCAATACTTACAGCCTGCCTGATGGCTGGAATTGGTCCAGATCCCATAATGGAAGGGTCTACACCAACTTGTGACCAGGATACAATCTGTGCCAATGGTGTAAGACCTCGTCTTTCTGCTTCTGATTTCTTCATAAGAACCACAGCAGCAGCTCCATCGTTCATTCCTACATAACATGAGGAAGGTGCTTTCAAGATTCTGAACTCTTGTTAAATCTCTTGTAACCTGATGGAAGTTTTTACCTGTCCTAGAATGCTATCTAATCTAGTTTCACCTAAAAATCATGTTCATCTACCAGTTCCTACTCCAAGTAAAATGCTCATTTGTGCATGACTTATCCCTAAACATAAATGTGGAAGTTAACTAGAAAAGTCTAGCCTTAAAGAAGAGTGAGGTAAGTAGGGATCCCAACTTTATACCACCACCTTATTGCCTCAAGTATCCACATAATCCTGATTTCTCTTTTACTACCACAAAAGCTAAGTGGAATCCCACATTGTCTTGAGTGAACCCAAAAAAATTTCCAACTGAGAAAAATGAAGTTATAGGGGAAAGGGAATAAACATTTATATAGCACCTACAATGTGCCAGGCACTGTGCTAAGCACTTTAAAAAAATATCTTGGTTTTGAACCAGCCATTTTTCAGCAGAGGAAAAAAAGGGTAAATGAAGTCACAGGCAACTTGGTCCCCTCAAGGGAACCAAGAATGTTTGTCAGCTCAAAATGCTTTGTAGTTTTCTTAGTTTACCACAAGGTAGGTATGACATGTAATTATCCCCATTCAAAAACACCACCACCTTTACCTTCAGAATCAGTACTGTGTTTCCAAGGTGGAAGAGCAGTAAGGGCTAGGCAATGGGAGTTATGTGACTTGACCAGGGTCACACAGCTATGAAATACCTGGGTCTAGATTTGAACACAGGGCCTCCTGGCTCTCTATCCACTGAGCCACCCAAGCTGCTCCCATTTTTAGATGATGGCTCAAAGTGACTAGCCAAGGATCACAAATAGGTGCTGGAGCCAGGACACAAATCCGAGTTTCCCATGACTCCACAGCGCCACCCCAGAAGGAAGGAACAGAGGCTGACCGTGTACAGCCATAAACATCGGTGAGCAGGGAGGGCCTTTCCCACCCCCTCAAACCACCCCGCCAACCCTCACCTGAAGCATTGGCAGCCGTTATTGTTCCTGATCCATCTGTCAGAAAGCAAGGCTTGAGTTTGGATATGGCCTCCAGAGTGCTTCCATGGCGAGGAAATTCATCCGTCTTCACCTCCACAGGTCCTGAAAAAGCCGAGAAGACCCTGAGAGTGGGCGAGTCCGTGCGCCTTGAGCTTCCCGGGGGAGCAGGCACAGCGAGCGAACCCCACTACCACCGGGAATACTGGCCCCAACTGAAGCCAGAACAGGCGGCGAGTGATTACTGAGACTCAACCGACCAGAAACCCCAGCCTAAGTCAAATGAGCAGCTGGAGCAAGGCCTGGGTTTTACTTGCTATTAAAACTAGATTAAAAAAAAACGTGGTATATAAAACTAAGGGAATTAGCAAGGAATACTCAACTCTTCCAGTGAACTCTGTATTAAGGGATGGGCCTTTTACAAAACTGACCAGTGGGCTAGTAAAAGAAGGTCCATTTTGGCAAAGGGGACGAATGGAGAGGGATTGCCATCTTGATCAGCTGGAAGTGCTGGAACCCAGCCTGGACCAATAAAGAAGCTGGAAGCGGCTCCATTTCCCCACCCTGGGTCAGATCCGTGGCCTTTTTATGGTACAAGTTTAAGGCTCTGGCCAAGCTGTTCCTATTGCACAGCCTTCAGACTGCCAAGGAACTGATGCCAAAGTGAAGACAAGTGAGAGCCAAATTTTCTTTCAACAACCCCAGGCAGCTTGAAATCTGGAGACCCCACGTTTGCCCCGTCCCAAGAGAATTCGCCCAAGTCTCAGACTAAGCAAAGCCTTTAGAGTACTTGGCGGTCCCCCTCAGGTGTTTCTGGTCCCGGTAGTTTCTCCCTTTGTATCAAAGTCCTCTCCCAGGTAGCCCAGCCCTTGGCTGCATCTTTCCTTTTGTATCCATTGTAAAGCATCAGCCTCTCCCTGATGATCCTGGCTTTCCTTGTGGCCAGTGTAAAGCCAATCACTCACACTCCCCTGACCCCAGGAGGTATCCCCAAGTTCTATGGCTCATTGGAGGATTCTCTCAGAGATACTGTTGCCAGAGTGCCAGAGCCTTCGGCTCTGTGCGGTTTTAGGCACTTGACTCTGTGGCAGCCAAGTATTGAACACTATCCCTCTCCTGTTTAAAGACTTGGTTTTTCTGACTACTTTAGTAGTTCTGTGTTTTTCTCAAGTTAACACACCTTAGAATGGGGCAGCTGGGCAGCTCAGTGGATTGAGAGTCAGGCCCAGAGAAGGTAGGTCCTGGGCTCAAATCTGGCCTCAGACACTTCCCAGCTGTGTGACCCTGGGCAAGTCATTTGACCCCCATTGCCTAGCCCTTACCACTCTTCTGCCTTGGAGCCAATACACAGTATTGATTCTAAGATGGAAGGTAAGGGTTTAAAAAAAAAATCAATAATCAATACTGTGTATTGGTTCCAAGGCAGAAAGAGTGGTAAGGGCTAGGCAGTGGGGCTAAATGACTTGGAACCACATTCTAAGATGGAAGTTAAGGGTTTAGAAAATAATGCTAAGATGCCATGCATGATGGAAATAATAGAATACCAATTACATTTGCAGTCTTCACTTTAACTGGCAAATAAAGAATTTTGCCCCCGACAGTGAGAATATAGATTATAATCCATTTTGAAATTGCTTTACAAAACCTTTGCTTTTCCCAAATCAAAAGGACCACTAATACCAAGTGTCTTAATTAGTGCTGCTGTGACCTTTAAATGGATATAATCCATTATGTTCCAGTATGCTTTTCAGAAATCCATTTTTCTGCCCAAAAATGGAAGGGAAAAAACCCCGACCAGTAGCTGCCTCAGATGAGCCAGGATTGAATCTGGTAAAAACCCTGATGCTGAGACCAGCAGGCAGCCAGGCTGTAACTCTGGGAGTGGACATTTAATCTCGTGGCTTCTGTTTCCTCCCCTGGAGCCCAAAGGCTGGACTAGCAGACGGCGGCCTTCAGTAGCAGGCGAAACCCCTGAAGGCTGGACTAACTTCTGCACACAGGAGGTGCTTAGGATGCTTGTAAACTCAGCAGGCCACTTCCTTTCCCTCCAGCCTCCTCAAACAATCCCATGTAAGCATGGCCTGGGAGAAGAGCCATGAGAAGACATCACCTCTTTCCCCTCCTCTGCAAAGGTGGGAAGTCCACAGGGATGGAACTTGGCAGATATTTTCAGATGATCTTTTCTTTTCTTTCTTGGGGAGGGGGGGGACTGGCTACTCATTTTTCCTCACCTCCCACTTTTTATTTTTTTTTAATTCTTTATTATATGGCACAACTCTAGGAGGGGCAGGGGAGGAACTTTAAGTGGTGTAAAAACAAAAAGGTATTAATAAAAATGCATTTTTAGAAATTCCAGGAAGTCCTTGTTTATACAATTTCCCTCTTATATTAAAAATATCCCCTCTAGTGTTTTAGGTTCGGCAATCCACACCCACCTTTTCTAGAAGGCACAGAAACAGGCACAATCTCTTTGTCAAAATAGCCCGCTTTTTGAGCATTCTCCGTCCTCTTCTGTGACAAAAGAGCATATCCATCTTGGTCTTCTCTACTCACTTTCCACTTTTGTGCCACATTTTCAGCTTTTGGAGAAGGACAAGACAATGAAATAGATTAGTGTGTGCAGAGTCAGCTTCCAAAACAGAAATGTCTTCTGCTAAAAACAAGCATCTACCATTCAATACCAGCATTTACCCAGGCTGACTTAAACCATTTCACTTAATCCTTATTCTACATTTGTTCTTAAATGGGCACGGTGACTAGAAATTGTGATGTGATTTTAATTAAAATGTAGTTAGTTAACATTTTTTCCCACATTGCTCATTTTTGTAAGTGAATAATCTTATAAAAACAAAACCCAAATAAATAAGTGAAAAATCGTATTTTTTTTATCTGCATTCTGACTCCCACAGTTCTTTCTATGGAGTGGATAGCGTTCTTTGTCCCAAGTCCCTCAGAATTGTCTGGGATCTTTGTTTTGCTGCTGAGAGTAGCTAAGTCTAAGTGACGTGGCTTTTTTTAAACCCTTACCTTCGTCTTGGAGTCAATACTGTGTATTGGTTCCAAGGCAGAAGAGTGGTAAGGGCTAGGCAATGGGAGTCAAGTGACTTGCCCAGGGTCACACAGCTGGGAAGTGTCTGAGGCCAGATTTGAACCTAGGACCTCCTGTCTCTAAGCCTGGCTCTCAATCCACTGAGCTACCCAGCTGCCCCCTAAGTGATGTGAATTTAAGAAACTATGACATGACCTTTAAGAAACTATTTTCTTCGCACACAATTTATATCATTTTATGCAAAAATAAAAAAAAGTGATGTAGGGAACATAGGAGGTGCAGGCATGATGTGGTTGGAAGGTTCACTTGGTGTGTGGTCACAGAATGAAAGAGGCCAATCAGCAACATACGGTAAAGTCAAGGGGCATCATTTAATTTAGCCTCTTGAGTTCTGGGCACCCCTGGGAAGACTGAGGCCCGACTCACAGCTCTTCAGGAAGGGGAAGCCCCTCCACAGCAGACCCCCCATCATTCTTTCCCCATTCCCTGCCTTTGTGACCATCACTATCCTCGGAGCGACTAGACAGGCTTCACTTGGGGCAAATCAAAGTCAGTATCTTTAACCTTGAACAATAGTTTTGGGGACAAAATGTAGACAACCTGCTAAAACCTAGGAATCCTCCTATTAAAAGGGAATTAGATACTGAGGGATTCAAACCCATCCCCTACCAGTCTAACATAATTTTAGGAGAGTGGAAGGGACGTCTCCAAGGGTCTAGTTCTGGGCCATAACCAGGAGGAGACAAAGAAAGGGTAGGGCGAGGGGCAGAGATTTTCCTATAGAACCACGAGCCAACTGACCTATAGTAAATCCTATAACCCCACCTCCATTTCCTCGCTGGTAAAAAGAGGGGGTTGGATGACACGATCTTTTTTAAACATGATCTTTAAGGTTGCTTCCTGCTCCCAGACTCTACAATAACTCAAACATACATTTCTGTACTTTTTTAAACCCAAACTGTTTTACTCCTTTACCTGTAATCCCCATGTGGTAGTTGTGGAACGCGTCCGTAAGCCCGTCACAGATCACGCTGTCCTTCAAGGGAGTTTCACCCATTTTCAATCCTGTTCTTAAGTGAACAAAATGAGGCGCCTGGGAACAAGAAATAGCTCATCAGTGTGGACAGGGGATGTGTGTCCAACAAATACTAAACAGGTCTGCCTTTTGAGAACGGCCACACTAAGACAAGCAGAAGGGGGGCCTCGGAGAGAACCCGCCAGGAGGAGCCCATCGCGGTAAAAACGTGCGTGGGTTCTGCAGGCCAAGCCAGGCCAGTGTGGGGGAAGACGACATGAGGCGTGGGCCAAGGACAGCACCGGCCTAGTAACGACAGTCGCTTCAAAGCACTAATGAGCATAAATGATGTTTCAAGACATCTACAAATGAATGAGATGCTAAACTATCAGTGATTTCTCCTGGTGATGGAGTGAGTCACAGGTATTTCTGCTAAGGCTACTGTGATTTGTTACCTACAGCCACAATGGAAGGAAATGCTGAATGTTCAAGTTAAAGAAAATAAAAGATGCATGTGTTTATTTTCCCATCCAGGTTCATGCACACACACACACATGCACACACACACACACACACACACACACACACACACACACACACACTCTCACACACACACACACACACCGGAAATCTATCCTCGACTCCTCATCTATAGGTTGTCCATTTAACTGAATGTCACAATCTGATTCCTGTATGTACCGGGAGGTCAAACTCTTCTTGCAAGGCTACAGACCTCTCCTGGGAGGTCCTGTGAAAGCACCCCTCAACTTCGACAAAAGGGCTTTTTAGGAAGAGCACACAATCTGCAGACAATAACTCTCTTAACGTGGCCCTCACCGTGGGAAAGTCCTTTGGCAAACATTCATCTCCCCATTTCAGGTTTCATCTGGTTCTTGGGGTGGAGGGTCACTGAAACAGAGGATCTTTGGCATCTATTTTTAAGTAATCTTAAATGACTTTGATATAGGAGTGAGCAATACTTTGTAGGGAAAACTCCTGAAGTGACATTTTAATCTGCCAAGTCAAATGCTATTCTTTAATCAAGAAACAATCGGCAGTTTGTCTTTTCTTTTGCATTAATATGGAAATATGATTTGCATGACTTCACATGTATAATAGATATCAAACTGCTTGCCTTCTAAAGGGGTGGGCTGGAGGAAGAGAATTGGGAACACAAAACTTTTTAAAATGATTATTAAAAATTTTTTTACATGTAATTGGGAAATATTTAAATATTTAGCACTATGGGCCCCTCTATATTCCAAATCAGAGGCTCTGAAACTTTTGTGTGTGGGAGGGGAAGGAAGGCAGGAGGGTGTGGGTGGACAACTGGGAGGCAAAGGGTGGTGGGTAGGAAATATCTTCATCTATTAGCCATCAGTAGTGATCAATAGGCAACCCCAGAGGGTCCCCTCTAGTAGCATCTCTCTATCTCTCAGAAGTATCTCTGTCTCCATTACAACTAGGCACCCTGAGGTTTCCCCTAGCTCTCTAGTCAGCCGGAGTATCTGATTTATTACTACTAGAAATATCTCCACACATTATCATTTCTAGTACACTAGGGAAGCCTATGGACCCTTTCTCAGAACAAAGTTCTTAAAGGCAACAAAACGATAATATTAAAATCCAATGATCAAAATGCATTTAAAAAATAGTGGGCCACACGTTAAGAATCTACTCTAAATAAGACAACTGTGTGATAGTAAAAAAGTGGCTGACTAGCAAACATTTATAAAACTCTGCCTATTCCTCAGGATCTTAAGCAAGAACGTCTTCAATATCTAGGTAGAGGAGTCTCTTAAATTTTTAAACAGAAGGAAAAGTAAGGTCAGTAGTTGCTGTTATTCTCTCATTCAACATTTTTTGATATTATAAAGTCTGAGGCTTTTTTGGTCAAATCTTTGGTAACTAGTTTTCATTTTCAGATACTTTGTGAAAAGATCCCCACCACTAGGGGCTCCCTATATTAATGCCAAACTTAGTTCCACAACCTGATCAGCTTAACCCACTGCAGATCAGATCTCCTGAGCTCAAAAGATACTCCAGACTCAGGCTAGTGCCTACCCTTCTCTTTGCTCTTTAGTCTGTCTCATCTAAAAGCACATGGGGTAAGGCGGTGGAGGGAGCAGCACAGTAGCTCAGCAGATGGAGAGTCAGGCCTAGAGACAGGAGGTCCTGGGTTCAAATTTCACTTGCCTAGCTGTGTGACCCTAGGCAAGTCACTTAGCCCCCATTGCCTAGCCCTTACAGCTCTTCTGCCTTGGAACACACAGTACTGATTCTAAGGGTGGAAGGCAAGGGTTTAAAAAATAAATAAGTAAACAAAAGCACATTTGGAACTGTAATATTAAGAGTTCAAGTGTGGAGGCACTATTATCCTCAATGGGGAATAAAGTTTGTGATAAAATTATTCACAATTATCTTCTAGTTCTCTTTTGTTTTCCTCTCCATTTCCAAGCTTCAGCCATTCTTGGTGCACTGATTTAAATGCCCTCTGGATGACTTTGACTTGGGTTTCTTTCCAAAGTTTCTTTAAACTGTATTTCATCATTTATTGCTTCCCTCTGTTTTATCTGGTACTCATAATGCTTATCATCTCGTCCTCTTTATAAAATTTTACAAATAAGTTTGTGTTTTAAACTGGTGTTGCTTTTAGCTACAATTCATTTTGCTTGGCAATTAAGTCACTGCCTAATGGGCTAAAATTTAGGCTCCTTTGGTCTTCCTTTTTATAGCAACTTTTTTTTTTATTTCCATCACATTTCTCTAAAAGATTATTACAGTCTCTTGAACTTTCTTCTGATCATAACCCATTTTTCATTATCAATAAACTGTTTGATCAGATCAGAATAGAGTCGTTTCAAGAAAGAAATTCATGAAGTTGGTTTTATTATGCATACAAAAGCAACAATAACCATACTTTTAAGGATCCAAAATCAAGCTGGTCCAATGCCTTCAGGCCAACTGAGGCCAAGAGATGTCAAGTGACTTGTACAAGGTCACAAAAGTAGAAAAAGTAGCAGAGCTGGGACATCCGAATATAATTCACACAGTTGAAACAATACTGAATATTAAAGTAAAGGAAATGCTATTACAGCTTTTGTCCCTGTAGTATTGAAATAAGTGGACCTATTTTCTTTCCAAGAAGAAAGGAAGAAATAAATGTGTCTACATCTTCTTGACTTTTGGTATAGGCCCATTGTTACTAAAAAACTAATTAAACAAATGGATTGGGTTCCAGGGTCCCCAAATTAATGCAGTTCATTTTTTCTCCTTAATTTACTCTGTTTAGTTCATAACCCTTTTTTAAAAAGGAGTTTGGGAACATATTATTTGATTAACAGGTACTGATTAAGTACTATTTTATTTTCTTGTTTGGGGAAGGGTTGGTGAGGCTCAAAGTTCATTCCTCCAGAGGCCATACCTTGCTCATGCTCTCCATGCCTCCTGCTATGACAACACTGGACTCTCCAGACCCAATGGACTGAGCCCCAAGGCACACAGCTTTGAGGCCTGATCCACAGATCATCTGACAGCTCCAAGCTGGCACGACGTAGGGGATTCCAGCTCCCACACTGGACTGTCGAACAGGATTTTGGCCACATCCTAAGAGGAGGACGGATCCGGGTTAAAAGTCAGAGCTGGGGAGAGTCAGAAGAGAGATCTGAAGATACAGCCTGAGTAGGAGTAGGAATGGGTAGGAGACTCTCTAATGCCTGTTGAGCCAGGAAGACCCAATTCAAGTGCTTCCACCTGTGACATAATGGCTGTGTGTCTCTGAGCAAGTTGGTGTTCTAGGCTACCCCCTAAGCTTTTCAGGTGCCCACCTGCAAAAGAAGGAGTTTCTTCACCCTTTATAAGCCAATAAAATCACAGGTCTAGTCCTTGTCTCTATTCTTGTTTGACTCACTCAATGATGGAACAATTAAAGAACAAAGAAAAACACAAGAAACTTTAGTCTCTACTTTTTTTTCCTTTTTGCTATATCAGAGCACTAGGCCTGGGGTCAAGAAGACCTGAGTGCACTTTAAAAGAATGTATACCCTTTGATTTAGCTATACCACTACTAGATTTGTACCCTCAAGGAGATAATAATGGAAAATATTTGTATAAAAATATTCACAACTGCACTCTTTGTGGTGGCAAAAAATTGGAAAATGGGGGGGGGCGTCCTTCAACTGGGGAATGACTGAACAAATTGTGGTATCTGATGGTGATGGAACACTACTGTGCTGTAAGAAGTGATAAGCTGGAGGATTTCTATACAAATGGAAAGACCTCCATGAACTAATGTGGAGGGAAATGAGCAGAATCAGGAGAACATTGTACAGAAATAGAAAAATTGTGGGATGATCAAAATGTAATAGACTTTGCTACTAATAGCAATGCAATGATCCAGGACAATTGTGAGGGACTTATGAGAAAGAATACTATCCACATCCAGAGAAAGAACCGTGGGAGCAGAAACACAGAAGAAAAACTTACGATATCACTTATCACTTGTTTATATGGGTATACGACTTGGGGTTTTGCTTTAAAAGATTGCTCCAGAGTGAAAATGAATAATGTGGAAATAGATATCAAATGATAACATTTGTACAACCCAGTGGAATTGCTTGTCCGCTCTGGGAGGTGGGAGGGAAAGAAAATGAATTGTGTAAACTTGGGAAAAAAAAAGAACTGGGTGCAAAGCTAGCCTCAGACACTTTCCAGCTATGTAGCCTTGGGCAAGCCACTTAATCTCAACTGCCTAACCTTTATTGCACTTTGGCCTTGCAACTATTAGAAGACAAGGTAAGAGGTTTTGTGTTTCTTTTTTTAAAGAGGGTTCTAAAAAGGAAATCTTTTTAACAGAAGAGAATGAATCCTTATTGGCAAAAACTCATGCTGGGGCGATAATAAGGAAGGATTTGTGTGTCTTAAAGATTAGTGGGAAAGAAATAATCAGTAAATCTTTTATAAGTTAGAGAAAGCTTCCCGAAGAAATAAAGTCTTTAAATGGCAACAATCTGTCATTAAAACAAAAGACAAGAATAGGCAGGAACTGATAGGCCAAAGTCTCTGACAAATACAAATTTCTGAAATTCACTATTAAGCTTACCTGCTGACAAAACATGCCCAAAAATAACCTCGGACACATCTTCTGGAGCAACAGAGGCCCTTTTTAGAACTTCTTTAATGACAACAGAGCCCAGCTCATGGACGGGGACAGTAGATAAAGAACCATTAAAGGACCCTGAAATAAAATATTAAACATTAATTCTGAAACTTCATTGACCTCCTCACAGGAAAACAGTGGTTTTGGGAAAACTCATCAGCAAAGTACTGCCATGCTCCAACCCCAGCCCAATGTTATCTAAATATCTAATTATTAAGCAGTATAATTATTAAATCATGACTAATGAAGACAACTCACTCTTTTTAAAAACGACTTACTTCTTAGAATTGATATCAGTTCTAAGACAGAAGAGTGGTAAGGGCTAGGCAACTGGGGTTACATAGTTAGGAAGCATCTGACACCAGAGTTGGGTGTCTCCAGGTCTGGATCTCTATATACTGAGTTGCTCCAACAATTCTTTCAAAGAAAGCCTCCTCCTCTGACATTTCCGATTCAGGTCTTTTGGTCCATTACCTTGTGATTCAATTATTTATCAGAAATTATACTAATGAATGGGTACATGATAGGTCCTAAGGCACTAAAATTCCACTCCATGAACAAAACACTGAAATCTGGAAGACCCAAGTTTCAAATCCTGCCTGGAATACTTAATAACTGTGTGACCCTAGGCAAACTGCCTAACCTTGGTCTTTCCTCCTCTGTAAAATGGCCTCTGAAGTCTCTTCTAATTAGAGGTTTGCTGGAGACATTTTAAATTGGAGGATTTACAGCTCAGAAATCCCAAGTCAGGGCTTGCTTTATTATTTTACTAATTGCTTGCACTTAAATGTTAATAATTCCAGTTCAATTTACATGCATGTGTGTACACTTTTTCCCCCCTGGGAATGCTGGGTTATGAAAGTAGCTTCCAACTATAAAACTATGACCCAAAAGATCCCTCCATTCTTAGATAATTAACTATCCCCATACCCATTTCCAAATAGTCCCAACCCAAGGCAAAAGATAAGGGGAACCCCGCCCCCTGAAAACACATGACAAGCGGATGGCTCTACCGGACTCTGACCAATCAGAGGCCGGCCCCGAGATTTCATCTCCTCATCAGCCAATGGGGGGGTCTGTGTGCAAGATGGTCCTACCTCGGGGAGCCAATCACTACCAGATGAACAGAGTCGGCCGGGACCTGAGAACCCGGTACATCAGGTGGACGGTCCGAACTCCGGTTCTCGCCAGCACCCTCCCCCTCCCCCTCCCCTCCCCCTCTTCCTCGCCTCTCCCCCCCTCTCCCCCCCAGGGATCTTCCCCTCTTCTGGTTTCTCTGTCCGTGCAGGACCCCAGTTAGGTGGCGAATGGGGTCCCGAAGAGATCCGTACCCCACAACTGGCCGATCTGGCCTGCAAGGTCCCGGAGCAGACGAAGAGGGGTGAATCGACCCTGGTCCCTACGCTTAGTGCCCGGGCTCTAGCCGTTGTCCAAGCCGTGGGCACCTGGGGACAGCTGCTCACCTATCGCAGTCCTGGCTGCGGAGACAATGACCACGGGATCTAAGCCTGTGCTCATCTTCCAGCTGGTCTTGGGTGGCGGGGGCAGCGGAGGCTAGAGCTGTTCGGCTGCGGGGCTTCCACTCGAGCGTGCTCGAGTTTCGACTGTCGGTGGCAGAGTGGGGTACCGGTACCGATTCTTGGGAGGCGGGGTCCCGCCTTCCCCGCCCCTTCCTCCTCGGCCCGCCTCCAGGGCCAGTGCGCACTTCCTGGTAGGCGGTGCCCACCAGGCCAGGAGGGGCGTGGCCCTCCGGGCCTGCTGGGCTTTCTGCACTAGCTCCACTGTCCAGACCACCCTGGACTGCGTGTCCCCGCTTCCCCTTCTTCTGTTACTCCATGAAGCCCCGCGGTTTGCACCTCCGGAAGCTTCTAATTCTTTAAATTAAAAATTCAATCCTCATTGAGCCCCAAACAGGAGACTTGGGCACCGAGGAGTTTTGACATTCGATTAATCAATTTTAGGAATACGAAATTCTCTACCTCTCCTTTCTCTGCCACCCAACTGAGAAGCTAGGCAATATGATATCAGTTATATTGATATCATATTGCCTACCATCTCCAAGAGGGGGAAGGGAAGGAGACAATTTAGATCTCATAATTTTGGAAAATGTATGTTGAATATTATTACATGTAATTGGGGAAATAAATATCTTTAAAATAAAACCATACATGTGAAATCATACAAAATATGAGAATGAGATTTGAAAGATGGCAACCGGTGAACTATGTATTCTGGAGCACAGACTTTCAAGACTACTAGTCTTTCTTAGATGGCAAAATTTGTACCAATGCCAGTTTGGTCATTCCATTCAACAAATCTATCTTTGAAGGAGACTCTTCTCCACTGTATCCTTTACTCAGCTGTCAAATTTACCTTTTTAAAAGGGCAGATCTGACACTGTCACCTTCCTATTCAATAGTCTTTATTGGCTCCCTACTACCTATTACTGAATTTCAATTCAAAAAACATTTATTAAGCACCAACTAGGTGCCAGGCACTGTGCTAAGTGGTAGGGATTCAAAGAGGTAAAAAAGTTTCTGCCCACAACTAGTCTGGGAGACAATATGCAAACAGGTATGAAGCCAGCTCTATACAGGATAAATAAGAAATAATTGTCAGAGAGAAGGCATTGCAGTTAAAAGGAGTTAGGGAAGGCTTCCTGTGAAAGATGTGATTTTAGTTGAGACTTGAAGGAAGCCAGGAGGTAAGTAGTCAGCTGAGGAGGGAAGGCTGCGATTCCTTGTACATGAAACTCAGTCTCCCAAGTCAATGTACATGGGTTTTCACTAGCTACTGACCTGCCTAGAATTCTCTTCTCCATCTGTGGGCTTCTTTGATTTCTTTCTACTTCCTAAAATCCCACCTTCTACAAGAATCTTTTAGGATTCCCTTAATGTTTAGTGCCTCCCCTATGAGATTACCTTCAAGTTATCCTTTATATATCAGTTGTTTTCATGTTTTCCTTTTGATGAGAGCTCCTTGAAAGTTTCTATAGTTCAGTCTTTTCAGATTCTTCCTTACCTCATTTGGGATTTTCTTGGCAAAGATACTGGAGTGGTCTGCCAGTTCCTTCTCTAGCTTAGTCTACAGGTGAGGAACAAAGGCAAAGAGGTTTAAGTGACTTGCCCAGGATCACACAGCCAGTAAGAGTCTGAGATTGGATTTGAACTCAGAAAGATGTGTTCCTGATTCCCAGTGCTCTGTCCGCTGTACCAACTGTCCAGTCATTTATATAGCTACATCTTATTCAAAATTAAATTTGCCTTTAAAATTTTCTGATTTTCAAAGGTTGCTAGTTAACTTTGTTGTGTCCTCAAGGTTTTCCATGTACTACTGAAAGATTTCCTTTAGTATTTTCTTTGGAAGTTTATTTACATGAGAAATGTTCTCACTTGCATCGAGGAATTAAGGACTGACCTTAACTTCATTGGAAACCCTATCCTATGCCTGTTCTAGTTAAGATTATCATCAGTGGGTTGCCCATAAAAGCTCAGCAACTGACTCTGGGGGGAAAATGTACACAGGACACACTTTTACATTTAATATGCATTATTAATATTTTCTCCATAACTTTGTTAAATATAAATAATCAACAAAACAATAAACCAAACTGATTTACAGTGTTTGTGTATTTCTTAAGTGTAAATGTAATGTTCTCTTGGTTCTACTCTTTTCACTGTTCATTATCTCATGTAGTTTTTTACAAGTTTTTTTAAAAAAAGTCTGCTCATTATTTCTTATTGTGTAGTAGATTACATCACACTCACATACCACAATTTATATAAGCCACTCCCTAGTTGATCGGCATTCCTTCAATTTTCAGTTCTTTGCCACCACAAAGATAACTGCTATAAATATTTTGGAACATATGGTTTCTTTCCCTCTTTTCCCCAAAATCCTTTGGAAACAAACCCAGCACTGGTTTGGGGGGTCATAGGATATGCACAGTTTTATAACTCTGGATATAATTCCAAATTGCTCTCCAAAATGGTTGGATCAGTTCACAGCTCCACCAACAGCATCCAGATCACCTCTAGCATTTGTCATTTTGCCCTTTTGTCATTTTATCCAGTCTGAGGAGTATGAAGTGATATTTCAGAGTTGTTTTGGTTTGTATTTCTCGAATCAGTAGGGATTAAAATCTATATATGACTGATTTCTTCATCTGAAAATTGACTGTTCATATCTTTTGTCCATTTATTAATTAGGGATGGCTCTTATTCTTATAAATTTGACAAAATTCACTGTATATTTTAGATATGAGACCTCTGTCCGAGGCTGCCTATAAAATCTTTTCCCGATTTTCTCCTTTCCTTCTAATCTCAACAGCATTTGTTTTATTTGTACAAACTTTTTTCAATTTCATGTACTCAAATTATCCATTTTACATTTCACAATACTCTTTATCTCTTGTTAATTCATAAATTCCTCTCCTATCTATAAATCTGATAGGTAGCATATTCCTTGTTCTTCTAATTTACTTAGGATATCTCCATTTATGTCTAGGTCATGCATCCATTTTGATATTATCTTAGTGAATAATATAAGATATTGGTCTATACCTAATTTCTGCCTAACTAGCTTCCAGTTATCCTGGCAATTTTTACCAAATAGTTATTTCTTATCCCCAAAACCTAGATCATTTACCAAATACAAGATTACCATATTGCTGTTTTAAATAACTTATTGCTGTTTGTTGTGTATCTATTCTGTTCCATTGATCTATTTTTCTATTTCGTGGACAGAATGAGATGGTTTTGATAATTGTTGCTTTATAATACAATTTAAAATCTGATACAGCTAGATCTCCTTCCTTTACATTTTTATTTAATTCTTTTGATATTCTTGATCTTTTATTTTTCCAAGTGAATTTTGTTATTGTTTTTCTAACTCAGTAACATACACATTTTTGTAATTTAATTGGGATGGCATTGAATAAGTAGATTAGTTTATGTAGTTTATGCTGTCATTTTTTTATGTTGGCTCTGCCCATCCATGAACAATGAATATTTCTATAATTATTTAGATCTGACTTTATTTGTATAAAAAATGTTTGGATTTGTTTTGGCAAGAAGGATAAGAACTGAGAAAAGGTCATTAGATTTTACAAGTAAAAGATCTTTGGTAACTTTAGAGAGGGTAGTTTCAGTTGAATAATGAGATCAATAGCAGACTCCAGATTGTTTACAAGAATGCAAGCAAAGAGGAAGTGGAGGCACTCACTATAGATGGCCTGGAGTTTAGCAAAGAAACAGGAGAGGTTATATAGCATGATAGATAGCATGACTGGATCAAATGAGGGAATTAGCCAGTAGCCAGCAAAAAATTAAAGGTTAGTCAAAGTGGGGATTACAGAAGGGGAAATCTGGTGGAGGGAAAAAAGTGGAATTCAATCACTTCTGCATGTTGGAGGATTTGTCTTGGAAAGGAGAAGGGCCACCTCTTCCTATGAGACATGAGTGATAGAGATGATGGGGGAAGATATCTAAATGATAGGAGAGGAGAAGAGAACTTTATTGGGAAACAATTTTTTCATTGAAGACAACATTCTTAGATGAGAGTGTGGGTCAAAGAAAGTGTTAAGAGAAGTTGAAGATTGGAAAAGTTTGGAATAGTCCCATAATGAGTGGAGTAATGAATTGATTAGGGCAGTATAAAAGGACTGCATTATAAATTTAAAAAACAAGGACCACAAAACAATTGTAAACAAATGTTGCCATATTACTAAGAAAAAGCATGGCTCCAAAGAAGATATATGAGAAGACCCCCTCTACCTGTAACTTTTTTTTTTTTAAACAATACCTTGTATTGGTTCTAAGGCAGAAGAGTGGTAAGGGCTAGGCAGTAGGCATCAAGTGACTGGCTCAGGGTCACACAGTTAGGAAGTGTCAGAGGCTAGATTTGAGCCCAGGACCTCCGATCTCTGGGCCTGGCTCTCAATCCACTAAGCTACCCAGCTGCTCCCTTCCCTCACTACTTTTTAAAGATGAGGGATACATGGGTGTGGAACTTTGCATATAATGTCTAATTTTTTCAATATGTTGATCAATTTTTCTGATTTCTTTTCCTCTTCTTCTTTTTCCATTTTTTTGGTTAATCTTTTTTTTTTTTTATGGGATGGGTACCTGAAAAGGGGAAGGGAAATAAATACAGGAAGGAAATTAGGTAATGAAAGGCCAAAATATATAAACAAAATTTATTTAAAAAAAAAAAGAAAGAAAACTACTCCTGTAGAGGGGAAGAAGCTGAGGAATTAGCAGTGAGAAAGGAATCCCTGAAGGAATAGCCTGGCCCATCAAAAGTTGGTAAAAGTGATTTACTGGTAACTCTGCTTTTCTGCTTGCCACTGTTAACGGTATACTTGGGAAAGAAGGCGAACTGGTTATGTATATCAAGGGATTACATGGAGACAACTTGAGTATTGCACCAGTATTCATGAAATATAAAAAGAAATATAGAAAGGTGGCTTCCCCCATACTGGATAAATAAGGATTTCTAGAGGGACATGAATAAGAATCTCAGAATGAGACAGTATGAATGAGATGTTATCAAAAATGGTAGAAGGGGCAACCCACACCAACGAGATAAACCATCTTTGGTAATAACACCAAAAATAGATTGCTTTTTTTTTGAAGGGTTATCATGTTTATGATAAAATTTACTTTCAAAAATTCTCTTTGAAGTCAAGAGACTTCACTGCCTTTAGAATCACTCTGATATCTAAATAATCCTTTTTGCCTTATTTTGTCTGGAACCAGACTTTCCTGCCATTTCTGGGCTATTTCCACATTATGCTGTTATGTATTTCTCTCCTCTTTCCTTACCCTTTCTAGCTCTCCGATAGGTGTTATCTTCCATCATTAAATTGTAAGATCTTTGGGGATAGAGATTGTCTTGCTTACTTGCGTTTCTATGAAGAATTCTCCCTCAGGTTCCTATGCTCCTGTGAATTCAGGTAGAATTAAAGAATTAATAAAATGGACAATCAAAGCTATTCAGAACAAAAGTGACACAGCTGAGAAGAAGATAGATTTTATAGACCCACACAATCAGTTCAGAATGTCAGAAATTTAGACGTGCAAGAAACTTGCGAGATAATTTAATTCCATCATCTTAATCTGAGAAAGTGAAGGCCCAGAGAAATTAAGAGATAATAAGTAAATTGCAAAGCTGGTATTTGAACTCAAATCCCCTGACTACAAATGCAAGGGCTCTTTTCCCTATATCATGAGACCGAAAGTGCTTTGAGCACAAGTCTAATGCCATTTTTCATCTTTATCCTCTCAGCAGTGACTAGAATACTTTGCACACAGTGGGCACTTAATGTTTGCTGAATTGATGCATAAACCACTAGACAAAGACATAATAGTTTAATCACACTCAGTTTTCAGTCATCATTATTGTCTTATATCAAGCAATGATCAATGCAATTTATAACTCAGATTTCTACAACTAAATAGGTACACAAGTACCCACTTACACAAACAGCTAAGGAAAATCTTCCAAGTGTATACATTCTAGAAGAAAAAGAGGCAGCAAAGAATAATACTTTGAATTTCTATACCTTTCACCAGGTCCCAAGCAATCCATTTCAAATATATTTATTGAGTGTCCCAAGTCTATCACACTCTTTAAAGAGAGCAGGAGGAAGAGAGTAGAGGGGAGATTCACAGGGAAAGAGAAAGAGGACGCTGGAAGCTCAGGCAGGCTTTCTTGTTCTTTTGGTGTTTTGAAATAAATTTGTTTAAGCTCCCTTTCTGATTCAGACTCAGTTCAATGCCAGGGAAACTGCTGCAAGTTACACACACACACACACACATATATATATATATATATTTTTTTTTTCTGCATTCAGCAGAGGAACTCATCCCCAGTCATACCATGGTATTTCTAGATTCAATCCAATAACCAGTGAAAGCCAGGTTTATGCAGCCTGCAGCTGAGAAAGTCTTAGACACATACACAAATTAGTACACAAAGCATCATCTTCAGTGGGAATAAATGCATAGTTCTTTTCTGCAAGCATCCTTGATTTATGCATGGTCCACATTTAGTAGAGTAGAAGATCAGATTGTAAGATGATAAGAAATCTATAATTCTGAAAAGATGTCTGAGCATTTTTTTTGTGTGGCAGCAAATAACTGTCAACAAAGTGGGTGCCCATTGATTGGGGAGAGTTTTTACAAATTGTGTTTAATAAATGTAAAGGAAAATGACTTTGCAAGATATTATGAAAATGAGGAATTTAGAAAAATATGGGAAGATTTATGTGGGATGAAATAAAATTAAGAAAGAACCTCAACAATGTACAAAGTAAGTACAATCATTCAAACAAAAAGAACTAGAACAGGATTTTTTTAAGGGCAGCTGAACCTCAATTAAATCCAGTGACCAATATAAATTTTGGAAGATAGATATGAGAAAATGCTCATTTCTCTTTCAGGGAGGGGATGGGAAATACTACAAATGCAAAATATGTTATGCAATTGCTGCAGGGTTTGGCTTTGCTTCACTGTTTTCCATAATAAAAGGAAGGTTCTGGTTGAGTGTGTGTGTGTGTGTGTGTGTGTGTGTGTGTGTGCGCGCGTGTGTGTGTGTGTGCTGTGAGGCCCATGAAAATGATTGTGATATAAAAAATAAACATCATCTATTATAGGAGTTTTGACCCAGAACTAGAAGGGATCTTAGATGCCTTATCCTAAATCTAATTCCCTCATTTTGCAGATGAGGAAACTGAGGTTCAGAGACATGCCTTATCCTAAATCTAATTCCATTTTACAGATGAGGAAACAGATTCAGATATATTAAATGACTTGTCCTGAGGTAAACATATTAAGTTTTTGTTCTTTGTTGCTGGGAGCCATCAAAGACCATGCTGTTTGACACGGTTCATGTGGAAACCAGGGACTGCAAAGCAGCCCCCAGGAAGGATGGAAACATCCATTGAAATCCCCCCTAAGTGACTTTCATTATTAACATCCCCTTATTATTGAAATTGCCATGATTATTATTCTTACTTAGCCCCAGGAATAATAGATGAGAGCAGGGTTAATACAGATGTCCCACTCTATCCCCCTAGGATATTACCAGGAGAGCCCACTTACAAAATTAAACCTAATGATTCTTATATACTCACTTAGATAGGACCCTCATTTCTAGGCATATAAACTTCTGGCAAATCTGTGCTCCGAATTCCCTAACCTTTATCTGGGTCATGTTGATTCTACCCACTCACTGATCCTGTCCTTAGCAACAATGTTTCTTTTCTTTTTTTTTTAAACCCTTACCTTCTGTCTTGGAGTCAATACTGTGTATTGGTTCCAAGGCAGAAGAGTGGTAAGGGCTAGGCAATGGGGGTCAAGTGACTTGCCCAGGGTCACATAGCTGGGAAGTGTCTGAGGTCAGTTTTGAACCTAGGACCTCCCATCTCTAGGCTTGGCTCTCAACCCACTGAGCTACCCAGCTGCCCCCAGCACCAATGTTTCATTGACTATCTCCCTAGGCTTTCTGTCTGTTGTTAGGTTCTATGGAAACATGTATGTTGAGAATGAAACTGTGTGCCAAGTAGATGTGTGATCATGAGGGTATAAAATAAAGCCAGGCCTCAGCCAAGGTGGAGCAGTGTATCCTGTGAAACCTGTACTGTGGGTTGAATGTAAAAGCTGTGTCCCATCCATTTCGCCAACACTGTCCCACTTCCAAGACCCCATCCCCTGTGGGAGGCTGCCCCCCCCCAGCACTTTGTACTTGAAGAGGATCAAAATGACATTACTTATGTCTTTTGACTCATAAATAAATTGGATTTAAGTGAGGCAGAGGTAACAAAGTCATCCGTCTCACTCTTTCCTCCAGAGTCATCAAAGTTCAGAGACAAAAGTCAAGACAACTGGCAAAAGTCTGGAATGCAGTAGACGATCTGGGCTTCTTTGATGTTTTAGTCACCTCCATGGCCTTTAGAACAAATTGATCTCATCCACCCCTTCCAAATATCAGAAATATTATTTAATCTGGCTCCTTCTGAGTCCCAGTCTAGCACTCTATTCAATATTCCACAAGACCCCTAGAAATACATGTAAATTGAAACTGAATGTTGCTAAATGATAATGACCACGTTTGGCCTCAAAGAAAAGATAAGGAGACTTTCCCTCTACTTCTTTGTAGAGATAGTGGGATTAGAGGTATGAAACATTGCATTTAGTCACAATTTTTTTTTTTGTGGTATCTTGGTTAATTTTGGTGAAAATTTACTCCACTGTTCTCACTCATCATTCCCTTTTCTATTCTTTATTATGGCCAGTGGCTCTTTGGGAAAAGAAGATATGAAAACAAGAGAGCAAAATTTTATGTAAAAGATAATTATGACACCAGGGAGGGACTCTCCCTGTAGCCCAGGTGTAAACCTCAAAATTTCTCAGACTTATGAATGTTAGGGGTTTCCCCCATTGGGGAATCTTCTACTTTAAAAAATTCCCTAGCAGATGGTGAGAACTCTACTTGAGCGTGGGGGCTTCCTAGCTATGGGAGTGTCCCTGCTCCACCCTACTTAAGACTGCTTTAGGACAGAAAACGGCTTGCTAAACAATGAAAGTACTTTGATCCATGTTTATGGAAGGGACAGAAAGTTCTTTGAGTCATAACTGTTTTAGAATTGATACAATGGGATACTAAGTACCTATAAAGGTGGGGCAACTTGTAAACTACTTAAACCTAAAAGGGTGATAACTTATTCAGAGGTTTTTTCTAATGAAATTTGTCGACACAGCAGCATTTTTTTCCTGACTGACTAAAGAGATTAAAACTACTCAGCTGTGAATTCAAAATGGGTGGTCCTTTAGAAACATCTACAGTGATTGGTAGATGTAAGGACTTAGGGGAGGTGACAGAGGAAATTTTTGCCCTTAAAAATAAGAGCTTGGATCTCATTCAGGGAATCTTGATTTCTGACTCTCATTCTGAAGGAGAGCTCCTTGAGGAGCTCTGTACCTCTGGGGTAGGAGCTCTGGAGGCTCTTGAGAGAGGCCCTTTGAAACAATCTCTGGCTGGAAGACTCTTTGAGGAAGGATGCTGGCCTGGTGTCACTAGTATCCTTGTTTAGTCAGACCTTGTGATGAGTGTTAAAAAACTGACTGATTTCTCTTTTAAGACTCAGGTCTAGGCCATATTGGCTTGAGGCCCTTCATACTTATTCCTTTCTTACTCTCTCTCTCTCTTTGATTACTCATTGTATTGTTAATTGAAAATCTCTATAAAACCCAATCGACTTGGCTATTTGAATAATTAGGAATATTTCCCTGGCGACCACCTTATATTTGATTTTGAAACCCAAGACACCGTAGTGAAACATATTTCTGTGGTCAGATTTGCTCACCCTCTCTTATATCTATCACGGTTTGTGTCTTCCACTATTTTAATCACTACAGTTTAAGACCTCAACCATTTTAAATCTCACACAGGTGTGAGTTTATTCCCTTCATACTCCCCTCAACATCCTTGAAACTTGGCAAATTAAACAGACTTTGCTCTTGCCATACATATTTAGCAAGTTAATGACTTTTTACTCTTGAGAATTTTAATATGTTATATTCCCAAGTTTCCACCATATGGGAGGTCTCATGCTTACGGGTCTGTGAGTAATAAATTGCGTGACTCATGGTCCTCGGAGCATGGATGTTCTCTGGAACTTCACCCACTGCCTCATCACGGTACCCAGGCCAGGTCACCAGGACTTAGTTCTACGTGTAGCTATGATAAAGGAAGAGCCAGGGAGTGTTGGCTTCTGGTGAATGGAGAGGAATTAGGTTCAAGAATCACAGCCTGAGATTTGTGTACAGTTCTGGAAAAGCTTCAGGGTGAGTTTTCCAACTCTAGACTTCTCCAATTCCTTCTTCTCACCCTGGAAAGCTTGTATGACTGCTGCCTTAGAACTTGGAGAACAGTTTCCCACTCAACCTAGCTTCATAAGAATAACAAAGGGAGTTACCTGCCACCCAGGGTTGTGATCTTGTCAGCTTCCAGAAACACCCTATATTTGATAATAGGAGCTAACATTTATATAGCACTTGCTATGTGCTAGACACCTTGCTAAACATTTGAAGGTATCTCCTTTGATCTTTACTACAACCTCAGCTAGGAGTTTGGCAATTATTCAATCATTTCCTATATTTTCTCACTCTCTTTGGGGTTTTCTTGGGAGACACTGGAGTGTTTTGCCAGATTGTTTTCTCTGAGAAAATTGAGGCAAAGAGAGTTAAGTGACTTGTTAGTTTTGTCTCGGATCTTCCCAACTCCAGGCCCAGTATCCTATCCATCACCTACTTGCCTCCAAAGTGCTATTAATATACCCATTTTATAGATGGAGAAACTGGGGCAGAAGTGAAGTGACTTGTCCCAAGGTCACACAGCTAGTAATTTCTAGGATTAGTATTAAGGATTTGCACTCAGGTCTTCCTAAATCTAGGCTCAGTACTCTATCTACTGTACCACATAGCTGCCTATTTCTCTTTTTCTTAAATTTAATGTCTGCAACCCCAATTACATGTAAAAAGTTTCTAACATTTTTCAAAGAATTTTGTCTAAAATATTCTCCCCCCCTCCCCCCAAACTCCTGCACCCCTTGAGATGGTACAAAATCTCATAGCTTTTATATGTACAATCATGTAAAATGTTTTCCCATTTTAATCCTTTTGAGGTAGGAAACTCAAATAGACAAAAAAAAAACTAAAGTAAAAAAAATTTGCTTTGGTCTGGATTCAGACTTGGTTCTTTATCTCTGGAAGCAGATGACATTATTTTTTTTCACCAGTCCTTTAGGATCATTTTAGATCACAATATTACTGGGAATAGCTATTATTTACAGATCTTCATCATAAAATATTCTTGTCACCATACAGTGTTCTTCCAGTTCTGCTTATTTCATGTGGCAGCAGTTCATGTAAATCTTTCTAGGTTTTTCT
This sequence comes from Monodelphis domestica, assembly GCF_027887165.1. Lineage (NCBI taxonomy): Eukaryota > Metazoa > Chordata > Mammalia > Didelphimorphia > Didelphidae > Monodelphis > Monodelphis domestica. The sequence continues at coordinate 442,091,560 of NC_077228.1, read as the reverse complement.
GAGTTCTTCCTGCTTTTCATTTCTTACAATAGCTGCCTATTTCTAAGAGAACCACTATGGTTGTCCATCAAACTGGGGCTTCAGCAGGTAACAGCACATAAGCCTCCATCCTTTGTGTTTCCCTAATCTATGATCTATACTCTTGGTCTCGCTCTACCTCCAGGAAACAAGATATCCCAAGTGGCTCCAACATAAAGCACCTACTCTGTTCTGGCCACTGTGCCCTACAAGAGCTTTCATACTCCCAGAGAGGTGCCCAAGGCAAGTCAATTTAGGGTATTTAAAAGCAAGAGATGGAGGTAAGGTGGGGAGTCAGGAAAGGCTGCTAGAAGGAAGTAGGACTTGAGCTGAGCTAGAAAGGAGAGAAGGATTTCAAGAGAGGGAGAAGATGGGGAGCCTGCACAAGAGGGAACATTGTGGACAAAGAACAGAAAAACCAGTTGGGTTGAAGCAGCATGTGGCAGGGAGTAATGTATAATTCATCAGACAGTAAGCATTTATTAAGCTCTTTTGTCCCAGGCAACGGACGAGGCAATTTGGGATACCAATGCAGTCTATAGGGGCTCCTTGCTGAACACGGAGACAACACGCAAACAACTATTTACAAACTAGATAGATATGGGTAAGCTGGAGATGATCCATAGAGGAGATGACAGAGAGAAAGGAGAACCCTGCTGGCGAGGTCAGTGTCCGGGATCATTAGGAAGGGATCAGGCCATGAAAAGCAAAGGTTTTATTTTTATCCTTTAGTGAGTCACTGGTGTTTGCAGAATGGGGGAAGACATGGTTGGGCCTGTTCTAAGGAAATTCAGTTTTGAGAGGTGAGTGGAAGATAGACTTGAGGGAGACCTACCAATGGGCTATTGAAATGGCACAGATGTGAACGGATCATGGCCTGCACCAGGTGGTGGCAGTACTAGAGAAGAGAGAGTATACAGGAGAAGGGCTGTCAAGGTACAAGTGACAGGTCTTTCCATCTGGAAAGATGGCCCGGTGCTACATGTGAAGGGTTTTAGATTTCAAAATGAGTTTTATATTTTAACCTAAAATCAACAGTGAGTCATTTAACCTTTAATAGGGTCAGACTGCCATTTCAGGAATATTGACAGTTTGGAGAATGAGTTGGAGAAAGGAGGAAAAAATTGGAAGCAGAGAGATCAGTGAGAAGGCCATTGCAATTTTCCAGGGAGAGGCGGAGATAACCTGGACTGGATCTAATTGATGTGGAGAACATTAGCCTGACAAGTCTTGGCCACTGCTTGGACATGTGAGGTAAGACGGAAATAACGGATGACTTTTAGGTGGAGAGACCTGGGTGATCCTCCACACAAACTGGGAAGAGGATAAAGGGTAGCTTTTAGAACAAAGGACAAGTCTGAGTCAGCTATGAGGCACCTGCATTGAGATGTCAAGAAAGCAGATAGAGATGTAGAAATAACGAGAGAAATAAGAATGGTGTATGTAGAGGGGTTATTTGCATAAATGAAAATTAAATTCTGAGGGGCTGGTGAGCTCACCAAAGGAGTATAATAGAGAGAAGAGGTGTGGGACAGAATCTTAGGATTTGTTCACACTGACAGAAGGATATTTATGAATCACCTGCAAAGGAAGCAGGACATTCACACAGGTAGGAAGAGACCCATGATGGAGCAGAATCACAGAAGGCTGTTAAGGAGAAAGCATCCAGAAAGACAAAGTAGTTACAAGGTCCTATGTTAGAAGATAGAGAAGATTTAGAGAGCAATTTTCACTGAGTAGGGAGAAGTCAAATAGATCACAAGTTTAGCCTGAGAGGGACCTTAGAAGTCATTCATATAATTGAGATCCAAAGAGGTTGAATGGTCCAAGATCACACAAGCACTAGGTGGCATAGATAGTGTGAGAATGCAGATGTTTTCAATTCAGACCCAACATTCTTTCCATCCTACCTCCACTGACTCTTAAGATACAAGATAGCTGGAGGGGTATAGTAGGCACCTTAATTCCCCCCAAATCCCAACCCTTATTCTGGATATTCTACATCAATTCCCTCCATTCATTCCACTGTGCCTTACCATAGTATTCTCATGGCCACCTTTTTCTCTTTTCCTCTGCCCTGTCTGGCTAATTCTTTTGGAGTCTTTTTTTCTATCCTTACATATTTTTATTTGGAAAAAAATCTGCAAGAGAATGTTTCACAATAAATCACATTATTTTTTAATAGATTTTGTTCTTTGGACTACTGTATATACTGAAAGCTTAAGAAAATGAAAGTGACTCAGACAATCTAGGAGACAGACATTAATTAATACATTAATTAAAGTATTAAAAGTACTATCATGTCGTAAAGTTCACAGGAGGGAGAAAACAGGAATGCTTTTTATTTCATTTTCTCCTCACAACAATCTCTGAGGTAGGTAATGAAAAAATCACCCCCATTTTACAGATGAGGAAATTAAGGCTCAGCTATTGAAGTGATTTGCCTAGGGCCACCATTTCATTGCATATATTCCCATTATAAATAAGGCTATTTTCTGGCCTTTGTGATTAGCCTTCATTGCAGAAACAGGCTCCCCAGATACTACTTTTTCTGTCAGATTCAGTGGGACTAAGAAATATGCTCCCTATTGCTATTTGGCATCAGTACCATTCTTCAGTTTTGAGGTGTGATAATTAATTCTCTTCATCTCTACCATGCAATAAATCCTGGTTATTGCTATTTAATGTTCTCTTATGAATTACACCAAAAGATCTATTCCTCAACACTTGAAACCTCCTCCACCCAGTAACATTTTTTCCTACATTCCTATAAAATCTGCTTCCCAGCCTTATCACTGTTCAGCTCATCTACCTCATTCACATAATGGATTTATTATCTTGAAGGCTTGTAATAAGGACTGGGGATGCATGTAAAATTATTTGTAAACCTTAGAATTACAAAAATACCAGTTATCATATCATTAGTAATTTCAATGTTTATTTAACTTCTTAGCATCTTAAATACACTCATCTTCAGCCATTCCTCAATTTCCAGTTCTTTGATCTGGATCATGATTCTTTCATTTTCTTTGCTTCTACAGAAGTGATACATGGAACCAAGTACCAGAACAAAGTAGATATTAACCACTGTACATTTCAGTCTCCACAACAAACTCTTACCTTAACAGGGTCCTGGCTAATCTGTCAAAAATCACTTGACTCTAGTAATCAATGGTCATTCTTTGAATTTAAGAGCTTGCTTATTCCCCGTCTCCCCACCCAACTGTTGGAAAAAGATTTCATCCACCTTCTCTTTAAAATTACTCTCATATGAAATATTCCCATTAGTTGTATTCTGGATTTTCCCACACCATTAAAATCTTGTTTTTCTTGCTCAATCCTTCTTTCTCTAGCACCTTTTATCTTTTTTTTTCTTTGTCATTTTAAAAACCTCCAGTTCTAGCTCCCCCAAATAATATATCAGCTTTTATTTATTTTATTTTTTTCTTTTTTCAGTTTTAAAAACTAATTCTTGAGAGGTATTCCATTCCAAAGGTTACTTATCATCTTGCCTCCCTCTGCAACCTTCGGAAGGTTGAAAAACTGATTTTTCTACTACTTTACTAAAAACACACAACTTTCTGCTCTTTTTTGACCACCACACTTCATTATCTTCCCTCCCTTGACCTCTGATATTCTATTTCCCTATTAATTCTCTTTTGTAATCTCCCCCCCCCTCCAGTAACTGTGAGTATCCTCCGGGTTCTATCCCTGGCATCCTGGTCCCTGTTCAAGGAAGTTCATGAAGTCGGATGGTTCCATCTTCTTTCTTCTTCAGATAATTCTTAATTACATTCCTAGAACCTGCCATTTGTGTTTCCAAATGCTTACAGGTCAGATCTCTACTTGTACTGTTGTTGCTGGAAAAACTAAAATCATGTTTGGATCCTCTAAACATTCTGGTCTTCTACTCGCAATTCAGTTTACTCTACACCTTGAATTTCCAGGTCCTGCCACTGGACTCTTTAAGTGTTCTTTCCCATTCCACAACAATCATGCATATCCAATCCCCAATCAGACCATGCATTTACTGCTTCTAATCCTTCCAATTAAGGAATTGTTCCTAAAGTAGAATAGATTGGAAATACAGATGCCAGAATTATTTCTTGTAAATAAAATTTTCATGTTTTTTTCCTATAGCTCTTCCAAATTCAAAGTCTCATAAATGGGCTCTCTTAAATCTCTCATTATTCTCTAACTAAGCACCTTTAATCAAGCAACAAAACATGGGGAAAATCCACTTACTGTTCAGAGATTTGTTGATTTTCATGACCCAAAGCACATGGGTAGAAAAAAGAGGGATGTACTCTTTGGTCACCACTGTTTCACACAAAGAATTCTTTTTCATTCTTCACTTCTCAAGATATCTTGACTGTTTAATTTCATACCATGTTACTCATTTATACGCCAGTACTTATTTAATACCATTTGGTAAAGGTATATTCTTTTCTTCCATTCATAATACTTCACAAAAAAAAATATTTAGAGTTAAAAATAAACATGCCTGTCTGGCATATTTATAAAGGAGAAAAGAGATCATAGATTACTTAGTTAAAACAAAATTACTTAGCCCTCAAATATATTACCGAAATTTTCTTAGTTTACACTGACCAGAATATTAATTCATAACTCACCTACGGTGTAGAATTCACATAATTCACCACAGGAAGAAAACATGCTTCAAAAAATACACATAAAAGACACTCACCCCCTTTCTAAGAAACTTGTCAATCACAGAATCTCTTTTCCTTCTACTTCAAAACCATCAATGATTTATAATGCACATCTTGAATTAACCTTGTGGAGGATTCACTACCACTTTCTCTCCTATTGAGAAATTCGACAAAACAATTCTATAGAATACTTCCATTTGTCCTTCATTATCCTTAGAGAAGCAAAACATAACCTTGAAAAAATTTTAAAAAGCTGAGGCATCTTTTTTGCTTATTTAAAAAGTATTTTGAGACTAAATCAAAGCTATGATTAAAAAAAAAACAACACATTTTATACCTAAATTAAAAGGAACACTGTAGAAGCTGATGATGCTTTTTGATAATCCTGGATCATGTAGGAAATTCATGATGAAATTATATTTAGATCCATTTACATGGGAAAAGACCCCACATTCAAGAATTGTTTATCTACATTTGCTACTATGCATTAAGGTAAACAAACATACAATTCTAGTAAAAACAAATGATCAACATTTACTATGTCCAATATTACATTTTACTATGTTTTGCACTACTGATATTAGGGGATCAGTAATTTCAAGAACAAGTACAATTATATTAAAAACACATTATTCTGATAAATATTTTAAGGGAACCAATAATTAAAGTATTAAAATATAAACAAAAAAATACAAATTTCATTTATATATAGTGCAGGATACTAATAATTCATTTTGACATCTTACATATACCAAGATTTCAAGACAGTCTAGTGGAACATTTTATATACCACTTAAGACTTAAAATTTACTCATACACCAGTTTTTAAAAAAGGGCTACTGTCAGGTGTTAATATTTTGACCAGGCTTAAAACTTTTCTTGACAATTTCTGTGCTACTTTAGTCAGCTTAATAATAATTACTAAATCAAATATTTTGGCTTTGGCAATGCATTTTTTTCTTAAATAGTATATACATTTTAAAATACCCTAAATCAAGCACCCCAACATAACTAATTCTGAGAGACAGTTTCATTCCTATTGCATAAAACTCCCCAAATCATGTTTATCTGTGGTTAGAGGCTAGCCATTAAATTAAAAACTATTTAGACTTATTCTTATATTTTTTCCTCCCACAACAAATTATACAATTACAATTCTAATATACCACAATATTAATGATGTAGTAGTATAATTGAAGTAGCATTGATTCAATATTTAAAACAAGCCTCAACAACACAATTCACTAGATTGAACTAAAATTAGACCATTAATACTAATTTGTCCTTCTTTAATTAAAAGCATCCTAGACCTGGCACAAACTTAGGGTCTTAGCCTTATAACTGGATCAAGTATGATGAATGGGAATTCAAATGTTCATAGAAAACAGTGCTACTGGATACTAAAAAACAACTAATGAAGGAGTTACATTATTAAAAATCTTTATTTAGGTTTGGTCAGTACAGGTAAGATATAGTGGAGTCACAGAGCAATCTGCATTAACAGGATACAACAGTTCATAAAAACTGAGTAACTATGCACACAAAATTCTTAAACATTCAGTCACCTAAAGAGAAAATGCACAGATGTATGGTGGAAAAAACTGTAATTAACACTGAAACTACTAAGGGACTCCATCAACAGTCCAACTTTTAGTGATAAAACTACTGTACTGGGCAAACTTGGCAGTCATAAACCCACAACTACTATGACAAGTCTGAATGTTGCATAAGGAGAAGAACAGTATGAGTAAGAATGCCCTTACACAGCACGGGTTCTAGATATACATGGATTTGTACAGACATCATTGTGTTATACTTTGTGGAAATTATTTCCATTTTCAACTTCACATTAACTCATATAAAAATAACTTGAGCCTACACAAACGTCCTTTTAGCAACGTTCAACGTAATTAACTGTTACAATTTCCAAAGTGGCAGAGGTATTGAAGCAAAAACAAAAAAAAAAACCACACTGCACAAAAAGGCAAATTGTGACAAAAAGTATGCACTAATTAAAATTGTTTCTGGACAGTATCCTCTCCCAAATTAAATGACACTGTATAAAAATGTTGCTGGAAAAATGTTACAAAACTGAGCCCTGTACATTTACACTTGAGTCCAAACCATTCTGAACATGACGGGAACCCACAGTTCGGTTACCTTTCCCAGTCACTGCTTTCTCCTCTTGAGGATCATGATTGGAGTCTGTGTCATTTGAGTGGTGTGTGAGAGAGTTTTCACTGCCCGTGGGAGAGTCTACACTTTCATACCCAGTACTGAGTTGGTTTATGTAACTACTACCTCCTCTGCCAGTTCTCTCTTCAGAGTTGTTGGTGACCTTATTACCATTCCCTGGAGATGTAGGAAAGTCATCTTCTGTTGTGTTACCCTCCCTAAAAAATCCAGGCCCAGACGTCCTCTGATGGGAGGAGCTGCCGTTACTTGGTCCATTAGCCAGACGGCTGCAGTCTTTACCCATGATCTCTCCCTGGTCTAAAGGTTCAGAAGATGGAGTCCTGCTGGTACCTGGAACTGAGGCCTGGGATTGCTGCTGCTGGTATTGAGCCAACTGTTGGCGAGTCTCCTTCAGTTGTTGCTGAAGAACTAGAATGGTACTCTGCATACCCTCTACCTCTTCGTCAAGCTGAATAATGAAGTCATTCAGTTCTGTACAAAGAAAAAGTAAAATCTGCTTTTAATATAATTTAAAAATGAGTTTCACATAGTAGGATAGTACCAGAATTGAAAAAATGGCATAATCAAGTAAAATAATGACAAATGTAGTCTGAAATTTATCTGGGGTTAACTTTTCAGGTCAATTTCACATATTTATACATGATATGGATTCCACTGGAGGTTATCTTCTGAAACCTTCTTAAGGAAAGTTGCTTAAAATGAAGGTTAAAAGAAAAAAAGTAAAATGGTCTACTACACATCAATATGTATGAATACTTAATATTAAGACAATTCATAGGCTAAGCACTGCTAGTTAGGAAATCCTCTGAATGCACACATTTTATCTGACTCTACAAAATAGTTACAAAACACATTTTTAGGATTTAGAAAAGAGAAGGGGAAACACTAGAAGGGAAGAGTTACAACTTCCTTAAAAATCTCTAAGGCACATAAGAAAAACTTAGAATATGTGGCAAATTTTGGTAGGCTGTATGGATAAATCATGTTTTATAAAACTTATAGATAATAGAGCCTGTTAGAAGTAAAAGAATCAGATAATATATTTTAAGATATTATTCAGCATTTTATCTTTAGTCCAATTAAATTCATGTTTCAAATATGAATTCTACTTTGAAGAATCAATTCTTAGATATTTCTCATTATACATTCTCCATAGCTCCTAAAGAAATGGATATATAGAATGGCTGCAGCTATGCAAACTGGCCAGAGTACACATATGTTGTCCTGCCTCCTTTAAACATTTAAAATATATATACATGATCACTTAATAATTTGGACAACTTAAAAGAGGCCTTTGGGTTCATAGGAAACCCATAGTTTAAATGTCCCTTTGTTGACTCCTGTTCCCTTTTCCATCCTTCAAATATTTCTTTCTCCTGTAGTAGAACTTGAACTACTATATTCAAGTTGGCAGGTTTTTAAAGTCAGTGCAAAATTTTCAAGGAAACACTATTCAGAAAGCCCTTACCATCCTGACTGCTTTTAAGTTCTTCACTATATTTCTTCTGTAAAGCCAACTCTGCTTCAAGTTGTGCAATACGCCCCTGGGACAGTTGCCTTCCAAGCTCTTGATTCTCCTGAATTAACATTCGACACTTCGCCATTAACTTTTTGCCTGTTTGGCTGCAAAGGAAAGAGTCATCCATCACAAAATGAAAACAAAATGTTTTGTAATCTTCCTTGAGTATAATTTTAATAGCGATAGTAAATGTTTTCCAGATATCACATAATTACACATTACAGCTCGAAACAGCTAGATCACAACAGTATCTCCCTATAATTACCATTTTTTCCTCTTGTGCATGTTGATCTTCAGCATTTCAGTTACTTGATGTCAGAAGTAAAAAGGAAAACTTAAAACATAAATGGCTAAAATGGCCATTTCTTGCTTTTATATTAATCACAACAATACATTCTATCTGGAACCTACTCATCTTTACCCCAATTTACAAAAGCAAAACAAAACAAAAACAAAATGCACCTGGGTATCTAAATATAGAGCACATTACCAAGAACGTTATCAAACATTTTGCTTAGTGAATAATAATTAAGTAGTAAATATGAAAGCTTTATATTCAAAATAGGTGTACTCCAGGAATGCCCTTTAAAAAAATCTCAACATACACACATACTAAAGTGTGTGTATGTTTGGAGAAAGGGTAATAATGTAAGGAGTGTTGGTAAAAAAAAAAATCAATAACATTTTAATTAAGAGCATTTAATTTAAATTTGACCTTTTAGGAAGACACACTCCTTTGTGGATCATATCCATTTCATAATGTTTATACAAGTTTGATATTTAAAGAAATTCATAAGGCTCTTTCCTAAAACAAAGAATTTATAGAAGTATATAGCACCTTATTTACCAATTTTATAAACTTCTTTATATATTAGTTTCTCCTAAGTTTGCACTCATTTATAGTTCAATTTAGGGTTTATGGACACACTTATTAGTGTTAGATATTTGTAATCTTGGGTACAAAATGAGGATCTGGGGATAGAAGAAGACTAGGGAATATATTTTTTAAACAACAAATGCAAACATATTTACAAACAACAACGCAAGAATGAGAATCTGCTGATACCCTTAAAAACAGTCTGTCAAAAAATGGAGCGAAAAAATTTGTATTCAGCAAATATAAAACTTTTAACATATAATTCATTATCCTTTAAAAAAATCTGATTAAATTTAAAGAATCTTTTATAAGGATAGAATAATATTGTTGTCACTAAGTCACAAATTAATAGAGATCTTAAAGATAAAAATAAGCTCCTATAAAGAATTCAAAGATTTTCCTTGAATCAAAATTAAATCAGGTGTTTCAAAGAAACAACACAGGTTATATATCCCCAAAACCCAGTGCCAATACTGTATCCTTAAATCTTTCTGTTAAGGTTTTCCATACTTTCTAGATGTGTTGCTCCAAATGGCATCTGGTGTAGTCAAGTCTTGAAAACTTAACAATGGGAACATAATACAAGCACTTGTGCTCTGTCCTTGACGCGACGTCCATTGCCAGGTCTTGTAGTTAGTTCAAATAATATTCAGTTTCAAATACAAAGTATGAAACATGGCTAACCCTAGACAACTGGGGCTTAGGCAACACAAAACCAATTACAAAGACATAAGCATTTATTTAGCAAAGTTCCAAGTCACCACCTAATAGGGGAATTATTCTGTTTCATTTTAAAAAAAGATCTGATTTGCTATTTAGTATTCTTGTTCACTATCAAATTCTGTGAAAGGTTTCCTTAGAATGCAAATTGTAATTTGTAATGTTATAGTTCCTAAAATTTTATAATAATTTAGAGTCAATTAGGAAGCTCAGGTAGTAAAGATAGTTTGAGATGGATGTTATAGTCATAACCAGAAGCAGAACTTATCAAAATTTTCTTCATAAATACTCAGTGATTTGCTTTCCTTGCATTATCTGCAGAAAGGAATAAAATCAGTGTTTTTGACTACCATGTAAATTATTCTTGACATGCTAGCTTCCGTAAGGATATAAACGGACATTAGTTACAAAATTAATTGAACTGTTTGTTTCTCCTAAAGTTTTAAGCATGATGTTTAACTAACTCTATGTATCATAAAATATGACAAGGGATGAACTGTTTTATGTACACAAAGAAATTTAGACCTTTTTAGAAGCATTTTAATGATGTTTCCTTCTATTTCCAAAATTGATACAATTACTCTATGTATTAGATGGTTATTGTATTCTATTTGAGTTTTCCATCATAAGGTAGTAACTATACAAAAACTAAACTATATCTAACTTGGCAAATTCAGAAAAATTGTTTATGAGACTATATAATAAAAAAAACCTGTGTCTCTGTAATAAGTTTTAAAATTTAGAAGTAACCTTTTTGAATCTATAAACCAAATAGGGTAATCAACAAATATTCTGAAAAGGGACATATAATATTATGACATTGTTACCCAGGTTTCTTTCTCTTTTTTGAAGGAACTATGGCTTCCTGAGAGATACATCTACTTAAATATTTAAGTGAAAATGGGTAAACCAAAAACACTGATACTAATAAATGTTTCTAAAATGCTATCTTCACAAAACATGTTGTAAATATTTCCCCAAGTTCTCCTCAAAAATAAGAAATGCATTATGAAAACAATTATAAATTTCTATTTGAATTATACAAGAATATTGTTAAACCAATAAAAATCTGTTTAAAAGGCAATCACATAATTAATAATCTGAGATAATCTCTTTTATATTCTGCAATGAAAAAAATGTAGACCTCAGTGTTCTAATTACCTATGTAACAAGTAAAAAGAAAAACAATATCATATAATGACTTGAGTAAATACATGTCAATAAAATTTCCTATAATTTCAAAATCATTCCCTTTTACCTTTAATGGCAAAAAGTTCATACAGAAGTCTCTATACTGTCACAATTGGCTAATTTAAAACACAGAATTATTTGTTTTAAAAAGTTTAAAACCATTTTTTTGGTTGAAAAGTATACAAACACCACCACCCCACCACCACCAGCCCTCCCACTGCCCCACATAACAGTTCCCTAAATTGTACACATTCAAGATACTTACAATTGATTTGAATGATTAAGAGAGAACTTAAGTCACCTTTCATAAATATTACATTTAAACGCTGGGATATGCTGGAACATTTATCTTCCACTCATCTTAGAATCCAATATCACCTTATGAAAACTTGATTTGGTGATTTTTAGAATGATCTGAAGAAAAAAATTCACCTCCAGGAATAGTCGGATGGAGACATGAAGAAGTAATGCCTTATTTTATCTAAGTGAGCAAATGGATTTGCTAGCAACGAATACTAGACCTCTGCCAATTCACAAAACATCAAAATTCTGCCAGCCCACATTTCCAAGACTGACACCCCAATCTTCAGGCAGGCATTCTGTGAAGTTGTCCCACAATATTACTGCAATGTCTTGGGACAGAATGACAAAAAGTACCAAGAATGACAAAGCTCCTTGACTGATATCAGCTGGATAAATGCAGGTCTTTAAGAAGTGAGAAATAAAAAGCCTTTTTCCTTCATTTTGAAGAGCACAACAACACTCTTCCAACTGCCCTTAATAGCCCCCAATTATCCAAAATACAACAGAATAAATCAATAGTATTCCTTGAGCTATTACAACTATTTCAAGGCATATTTTAAGTCAAGAGTAATTACAAAAGGCCCCAATACAATTTGAAATAAAAACACATCCCCATTAACACTGAAGAACGGTTGCCATTATATAATGTGCCTAATTGATGTGGAGATGTCATAATTTTCATGATACTGCAAAAAAAAAAATGCAGTAAGGCTTATCACAACCAATATCCTTATACAGTTTAGTTGTGAAATGATAGTATATAATGCTTCAGACAATTTAAATTTATAGATACTACACCTTCATTTTTGTACAGTTCTGAATCAAATTATCTACATCATTTGCAACCAAAGAACACAAAGCACAAAAGAGCCCCAAACTAGATGGGCCCAAAGGTAAGCATATGTACTACGACTGGTATGTGTTACTTGACCCTGTCATGGCTATTGAAGCAAATAAACCCTTTATATATATAGATATAGCAAAATTCACCTCATTTGAGTTTTGACCCAGAAGTTCAAAGAATAAGCAGGAAGTCCACAGTCTTATTGGCAAAACTGACTTCTAGTGTCTCTAAGTCACTAGGCTCAAGGTTAAGAGCGAAGCATATTCCATTTTTACATTTTACTGGAATTTTACATGTTCAATTCATGATTTAAAATCTCTAGGTTTTCTTTCCTCCAAACTGTCTGTAGACACAATGTGCCACAGACTTAAGACTTCTGTTTCTCCCTCTATTTTCTTCAAACAGAAACACTTGTCAAGTGTCTACATGTTCTAGAAAGGGAATTTTTTTTCGGAGTTGGCCACTTCTTCGGAATAGTCCGACGCTGTCAGGCCTCTGAAGCAAGGGGGGGGAGGAGAGAAAAAGCTGAAACACAAGGTTCATCTGGTAAGTTTTACATTAAGCATTACAAGCTGGACAGTATAAGAATGTGGCTTTTTTGGCTCAAAACGTCTGAGTCTTGGTGTGGAAACGAGTACTTGGCTGTCCCACCATAGCATTCTCGTAGTGGGACTGTCAGGGAAGTCTTGACTGGGGAGTATGTTTTGTTTACCTATCAGGCGTAAATTTCCAGGCACTCAGTTCATTTTGGGCTTGTTCCAGTTTGTCTTTAGTCTGTTCCAGTTCACCTTTCATTTTTAGGAAAAACAAGTTGATTGCTGGGTCCACCATCGTTGATCTCAGTTGGGCAACACTAGGCTGCTGGACTTGCTTGAGGTACTGGATTTGAGTCTGTGCAAAATAAAAAATAAACTGTTACTACCACATTAAAGAAAGAGCTACTGTCCATGTCAGGCAACAGTTTGAATTATGTACAAATAACGATGGCCCCTCCCCCCTTTCCCTAAGGCAAACAGCCCCAAAGAGAGAAAATACTTGGTACATTGATTAAATAAAACCTATTAAAAGCCTCTCCAAGTGCTTTTAAATCAACAAAAAATAGCTGTAATTTTTTGTTAGGCTGCTTGATTTTTACCATTTATAAAAACTCCATATTTTCTGTCTTAGTATCAATTCTAAGACAGAAGAGTAGCAAGGGCTAAGTAATCAGGGTTAAATGACTTGCCCAGGTTCACACAACTAGAAGTGTTTGAGGTCAAATTTGAACCCAGGCCTCCCAACTCTATCCTTTGATTTTACCATTTATTGAAACAGTAAGCCTGAATCCAAAGACCACATCTATGTAACGTCAAAAGCACCTATGCTAGTGATATTTGGGATTGGAAATAAAAATGTGTTCAACTATATTATAAGCCTACAGGAGAAAAATTGAATAGTTCCATAAAAGGTAAGCAATTTCTGCTTTCAAAATATATTATTATGGGAAAAATTTATTTGATTTAGAAAAATGCAAGTGTATAGAAAACAATATTGCATGAAAAAGAATTTCCACATAACTTTAACAAGTTAATGTAATGTCTAACACTGGAATCTAGCTTGAAATTGAATAGTTTTCATATAAAATGAGCGAATAGACTGAACTTGGGTTTAACAACAAAAAGCACATCTTTAGTTTTATGTGTGTGTGTGTGTGTGTGTGTGTGTGTGTGTGTGTCTATTGCATACCTGTAAAAAACCCAAAAAACCCACCACAAAAATATAACTACAAACAAGACTCATATTAACAGAAACTTTTGAAGTAGGGTATTGATAACTAGATTTCACTGGTAAATATTCCTGGTGAGGAAATTCTTCCCTACTAATCCTGATCTGTATCACATATAGTATGAGTTGCCTGGGCCACTAAATTTAAGTGTCTTGCCCTGAGCCATGCCACCAGTATGACAAAAATAGGTAGGATTCTAATTCAGGTTGTTCTGACTTCTAGGTTGGCCTTCTAACCACCATCTTACAGAATCTCTCACATAAATAGAGGAAAATATATCACAAAGTTAAAAGTTTTGGTCTTTGGTTTGGCATTGTAATGGTTAACTTAAAAAACAGTATGGCAGATTTAAGAAACAAAATTGTAACATAAGCAACTTAAAATATATGGCCAACACACATGTATCCCGCTCACCTCCCTACCCCAGCATACTTTTACATGAAATTCCAAATTGTCCACATCATAATTATTTACAGGCATAGTAAAATTCCCACTGTAGAGGGGAAAATAAGTGTTACAACTTTACAAAAAGCATCATTTGAAAGTTTAATTTTTGTTTATCCTTAATTTATGAATTTAAGATAAATTCTCATTAAGATAGGGCATCCTGTCATTATACATTATGTGTGAGGTTTCTTAATGACATTTTCTCAGATTGAGAAAGTCCTCTTGTTTATTTAGTCAATTCACAAACTTGATCTATCTTCTGTAAAGATAATTTAGAGTTGTATAATCTAAATTTCACACTTCATTAGATTTTTTCCCATGGGGTGATGTCAAAACTGTGGTGTATCAATCAAAACCTCATTCTTTGGATGATCTTAAGACTAAGATTACAAATACAGTTGTTTCAATCACTGAACAGCAAAGTTTGAAAATGAATAGAGTTGTATAGCATAAGAAAGTGGTTATGCTGAATTTTATTAAGAAACACCTTAAAAATTTAAATACTAGGGGCAGCTGGGTAGCTCAGTGGATGGAGAGCCAGGCATAGAGATGGGAGGTCCTAGGTTCAAATCTGGCCTCAGACACTTCCCAGTTGTGTGACCCTGGGCAAGTCACTTGACCCCCATTGTCTAGCCCTTAACACTCTTCTGCCTTGGAGCCAATACACAGTATTGACTCCAAGATGGAAGGCAAGGGTTAAAAAAAAATTTTTTTTAATGCTTTCATGGGGGGGGGGGGGGGGGGGGCGGGCGCCACGGCAAGTTTGTAATATTCATACTTCTAAAATTGCACTAAGACTCATGAGCACCCTTTATAAATTTATATTTAGCAATTTACAAAATACAACTAACATTAATCCTCTTAACCCAAAGTAGATTTAGTTCATGTGACTTGTCCCAAAAGCTAAAATAAGATTATAGCTGATGCTTTTAAAAACATCTTTGCTCTCCTCTTTAAGTGGCATGCTGTAGGGATCATAACTTATTTCAGCATACATTTATTTTTGGGTTATTTTTTAAAGTTTATATGTTCTACATAAAATTAAAGTTTAAAAATGCTTATAGAGAATCTGTTTATCAAAATGGCCATAGATTTTTAGGGCAGGGCAAGACTGACAAAAGGAACTATGATTTCACTAGTGCAGGGAGCTATAGAGGAGGAACTTGTTGCCTATCAAAGCAGGCTGGTAACTTCTCTGCAATTTATGGTTTTAAGAATTGCTTAGAACACTTAGAAGTTAAGTAAGTTGCCCAGGGTCAAATGGACAGAATGTGTCAGAGGAGGGACTTGAAATAGGATTCTGCAGGCTTGAAGGCCTATTCCCCTGCCCATGATGCTTCTAAACATGTAATCATTGATAATAATTACAATGCCAGTTCACATACAACTATGTTACACACAATGACAATTCATAAAAGGTCCTAAAGAGTGCTGATATTATAAATTTAGTTGTTAATGGGAAAAATAGAGCAAATGCTATTTAAGTTCTAATAGACAATTTTCTTTTCAAAGATACTTTTAAAAATCAATTAAGACAAAAAAAAAACCAAAAACAAGGAAGATACCACCAACTCTTGCCTCATTTGTGGATATGAAAATCCAACTGGGGCAAAAATACCATAATAAATTGGGCCAGTGCCTTTAGAATACTGAAGTCATTTAAGAAATGATTTAAAATAGAAAATCAGTTAACTCATTCATAACTTTTTGACATTTTAATGGAAACAACAATCACCATTCCATTTTAATGACAATGATAGTTAACTTATATCTCAACCAAATCTATCTCTGCAAGAACTTAGAAGCCAAATGCCTACTCTGTTTCATGTAATGACAGTATCAACCATTGGAATTACTGCAACAAAACAGGGGAAAAGTTTCTGAAAGTAATACATTTAATTAGTAACTCTCTTTGAAGAATAAAGGGAAGTTTCTGAAAGTGGTTTATAATCATTTCCTCTCTCTACTTCTCAGTAGACTTAGGCCTGGAAGGGGATGTTATCTATCTTCTCCTAACATGGAATTGGAAACAGGAAGAATTTTTAGAACAGAAAATGATGTAGTTCTTTAAATTCCTTTTGAGGTCAAGTTTTTAATATTCATTCAATTAAATAAAAGAATACATTACAGGGAATCACAATTTTGGGTTACTTTCAATAAACATCATCATTAGCATGGATAATTGAGAATTGGAAGTAGTTCTAAAGACCTCTGTGCTTAAATATTTTAAAGATGAAGAAAATGAGATACATTAAATGCTTTTCTTTGAATGATAAGCAACATAAGAGCTAGCTACATAGTTTGAAATTTTAGGCTTCTCATCAAACAACACAGGAACAATAATGGGGTAAGATAGTGAATAGAAAATCCTATCTTGCATACACAAAATTTTTGAGCTAAATAAAAGCACCTTTTGTGCCTTCTAAGATCTCAGAGTTGAGTTGTGCTAAGTATTTATGGAATTCTGACAAAATTCAACTTCAAGACATGCATTTTAGATTAATTTGAATTACTTGATAGGGTCTCAAGAAAGATAATCCAATCTGTCTTCCACAGAGCTGCCAAATATATTGATCTGACCACAGGACTAAAGAATCCCTGCTGAGTGTGGTTCCTTATTATTTCTAGGATAAGATACAAATTCTTACGGAAATTTTAAAGCCCTTTACAGTCTGGTTCCATATATTTTTTCACATTATTCCCTTTACACACTATCTGTTCCAGCAAAACTGATCTACTAGTCACATACATGAATAGGGTATTCTATTCTTTGCCTCCATGCCTCTGCACACTGTTTTCATTATGTCTGGAATGTACTCTCCAACTCAGTTCTAGCACTTGGCATCATTTGTTTTCTTAAAGCTTTATCTAAGGTTTGAAACTTTCCTAAGCCTAATTGTTAGTATTCTCTACCTTTTCAGAGTATCATATATGGCCTTCCCATCCACCATACTGATATTCTCATATGTTGTCTTCCCAGTTAAAGTGTAAGCTCATTAGGAGCAGGATCCTTTTGTTTTAAATTTTAAAAAAATTATTACCACACAAAACATATTTCTGTATTATTCATTTTTGTAAGTGAATAATCTTATAAAACCTAAACCCTAAAACATATACCCAGATAAACAAGTGATAAATCATGTTTTCATCTGCATTTAGGGATCCTAAATTCTGATTGCTATCTTGGAAGGCACAAAAGGTGCTTTTGTTTAGCTCAAGTTTTTGAACTTAATAGAAAGTGCTTGATATATAATAAAAGCTTAATAAATGCCCTCTCATTCATTCAAGTGCAGTGATAGCCTCGGAAGGACTGACATTAATTGAGGCTATGTATTAAGAAGTGTTTTAAGTTTAATCTTGTTGGCCACTACCATTGAATAAGAAATAGGACTTTGCATTCAGATGCAAGATAAAAAATCCTCAAGACACTCACAATGTGTTAAGGCAGGATAGAAAATAAACTAAAATGTAACCCTGAGCTTTAGTTTACAATCTTGTTAAATAGGATAACTATATTTTATTATAAATTTAAAAACACTGTATTAGAGGATAGATGATAGAAATGAGACACACTGTCTAGACATTATTATCAATTTTCCATATATAAAACCCATTTAGAAGAGGCAAGTTTTGAATTAGCAATAGTAATTTGGCTGACAAGTTCTAAGCTGTTAGTAAAAATATGGTTTTAGAATAGTTTTAAAGACCTAGTGGGAGATTATCCTGCTTGGAAGAAATTAGGAATTTGGGCAGGGGGCCTACACAGTAGTAGAAAACTAATAAATTTCACTTTTGTTTTCAAAGCTATTCTGAACTAGTGAAAAATGTGGAGTATTACCGAAAACAAGGTGAATAATGAATAAATAATACTATGGAAAAAGCTATAGCAAGATTTAAGAAAGCAAGGGGCAAGAACTAAGAAAAGCAGCTCATGGTGTTTTCCTTGAAAAGTATTCTTAAATACAAGTGACTGATGACTGACTTGGTAAACATCAAAGATGCATCAAGTGGAGATATTTAAGTGTAGCTCAAAGTGAATAGGAATACTCCAAAGGAGTAAAACATTATCCCTAGGCTTTGTTTAAAATGATTCAATAAGGCTGTTAACAGCTCATAGGTATGGGTAGAAGGATGAGTTCCAGAGGTCAAGACTAAACTCTAAAGAATAAATGTGACAATCTTAGAAGTCATCTAATGTAATTTAGTCAAAGCACAAATTCTACCTACAGAATACTAGAGTGATGATGTAGCCTCTACTAAAGAGTTTCAAGGTTAAGGAACTCACTGCTCTAAAAAGCAGCCTAAAATTTCAATTAAATGAACATTTATTAAGTATCCTCTGTATGTAAGAAAGAAAAGAAAAACCTGTTCTTAAAGAAGCTAACATTCTATTGAAAAAGGGGTATGTGGGTTAGGGATCAAGAATAGCATAAATAAGCTAAAGCACACAGAGAAGAAAAACAAGATGGAACACTATATTTGAAGATCTCTTGAGGGGGTGGAAGTATTTTTATAGAACAGATCACATATTCAAATTGTACCTTAAAGGAAAGGAGTGATCTATAGGTGTAATCTGGGGTCAGAGAAGTCCAGTAGGGATGGGGGAATAACAGTCTAATGTAGGGCTGGTGAAGATTTCAGGACAGTAGAAGAGGATAGGACGGGACTGGAATACAGCAAATTATCCAATTAGCCAGGACGTAGGAAGTATAGAAATATATAAAAGCAATGATTATCACAATCAAAGGCAAAAAATTTTATAGAGAATGAGAAAGGAGGCACTAGAATCAATACTGTTAACAAGTAGATACCGAAATGGTGGGATTTAAAAGTTATAGTGGAGATACAGATAGCTTACTCCATAAAGAGAAGAGAGAACAAAAAGATTAAGTCAATGGAGGTATAATAAAGGTCTTTTATGGCTGAGGTAAATCTCACTTGAATTCATAAGAAGTGGCTCCAGTCACTCCATGTTATTTTGAGACACAATGACTTCTGGTTACATGTCTCCACTGACAAGTCAGTAAAAAAAAACAAAATGCAGAATACAGAATGATACATATTTTTCCTTAGTCTAGAATAAAAAAAAGTTAAACCTAAATACTACATGTAATTGTTGGAAGGCTAAGTGAAACCTGAAAAAAAAAATTTATTTAGGTGGTTTAAATTCAGATAAGGCGAGAAAATGAAATGGCAAAAAGAAATTTTTTTAAGATTAAAAAGATCACAAAGATACAGATGGTGAATCAGTGATATGATTGACTCAGAGAATAAAAGGAGAGGAAACTGAATTAATTAACTCCTTGAGATAAAATTGTTTATATAAAGGACATAAGAGTATTAATTCTTTAAAGGTTAGGTAGGAATTTCAGAGACTCCAGCTTAAAAAAAGAAAAGAAAAAAAAATTAAACCAACAACTCTCAAATAAATCAAACCAAACCACCCCCACCCCCCAAACCAAAACAACAACAACAACAACAACAACAACAAAAACAAAAAACAACCACAAAGTGTCAAAAGGTTATTCTTAGATTGGCAAAGTCTAAATTTAGTCTAACATTTTTCAGGTCAAATTTTATATATGCCAATGCTGAAATATGCTCAATGTTAATATGTTGTATTAAGAACACAGTGTAAATAATACATAAAAAATAATTTTGTAAACCATTTTTGAAAGACATATGAAACTTTAAATACTTACAGTACACTCTTGCATCTCTTGTTCCTTGGTTGCCAGTCTCATCACAAGTATATTCTCTCTTCTTGCAGACTCCTGTTGCTGCTGCTTTAGTTTTTCTTCAGACTCTCTCAAGCCAGTTACATCATTAGCTAATGTTTTTGATAAAAATGGAGGGGGGGAAAAAGAAAATCATATTGAGATTGCTTGAAACATCATTTGCAATAGTAAATAGAACCATTTGCTTCAAATCCATTGAATGCAAGGGTTAAAAAAATCTCAAATCAAAGTTCAGGATGCTAATACCACTTTTAAGACATGGGCTCTAAATCAGTCTACTTCAGAAAGCTATATCATTTTTATAAAGTAAACAAACAAAAAAAGAGCTTTCTAGTAATGAGTTTAAAAGAATAAAGTTCAATAATCTAATCCAGGGCTCCTTATCCTCCCTCTAAAAAACTTTTGGAAGAACTTTCACCATACATAATTGCTTATATTTATATATTGAATTATTGTTTAAAAAGCAATCTTTTAACAAGAACAAGAAATTGGTAGTTATTAAGTGTTAGCCTCATTTCAGATATGAGGAACCAAAGGTCAAAGTAGATAGGGGAGTCAAGTCATATAGATTAAAAAAACAAAAACAAAAAAACCTTTCTGACCTCAATTCTAATGCTATTTTCATACTATCAGTGGCCTCTTCCTAAGAAGTATCAAAAAATCTATAAATTTATCATTTCTACAAATTTTAGCACATCATTATAACTGTAATAAGATTTTTTTAAATTAAGGTTTAAAAAGTTCTTTGAAGTTTAAAAAAGTCTAGATAAAATAAAATTTTATACACACACATACACATGAATATTTTATATTATATACTAGAATGTTACAACTTATAAATGTTGCCAACATATAATTTCCTCAGCTGGGGACAAAGGTTGTTTTCTATTCTAAACTGTAAAGACTGTTACTATGACTTTTTTAAGGTGACCATTTAAAATTTCAAAGCAATAAAAGTTTTTGGGTTATCCAATTTTAGTATTCATTTTCAACTTTTTGGGTGTACTATGCATTTATCTGGAACCTGATGAAACTAAAGGATCTCTTCTTCGAATAAGATTTTCAAATAATTGAAGGAAAGGATAAATTTCAGTTAGAAGTTAAGGAAAATAAAGATGTAATGTTTTTCTCATAAGTTTGGTGATTCCTTGAAATCTGTTCAAGAATTCCTTAGAGGTCTATGAACCCTTGTTTAAGAACAATTATTCTATACTGACATTAAATTCTGATATCTATAATGGTATAGAAGTGACCCATAGTTTTTGAAGGCTATGCCAATGACAAAAAGATCTCATTAAGTTGAAATGGGTTCAAGTTTGGGCTTAGAAATAGAATTCTTTTATGGTGTCACTGTGAAGACCAGTCTAAATATATTTGGACAGAATGAAGACTACAAGAATTGTTAGCCAGTAGAGAATGAATGTTTTGGGCTATAGAAACTTATGAAAACATATAAAGGGAGGAAGATCTGTCAGTGGAGGGAGTACCCATACTAATGAAATCACAGATCATGTGAAGTACTGAAACTTGCTTAATGTGATACAATTAAAGCCATTGTGTAATAGCATATGTTGCCTTTGCATACTCACACTGAAATCTGTACTGCCATTTGCAAAATTTTATTTTTCAAGTTATAGCAATCTATTCTTAAAGAGGTTGAAACTTGGGTTACTTACAGTTTAAGTCTGTGTACTTGCCCTCCAAAGCTTGTACGTATGCTTCATATTGTTTCCACCTATTACAACAACAAATTCTTCAGTTTATTAAACAGGTTAAAGATGCTTTTATAATAGCAGCTTGTATTTATATATAGCACTTGAAGGTTTATAAAATACTTTCCTCAAAACAATCCTGTGGGATACATAATAGTACAAAGACAACCTCATTTTAAAGATTAAATTCAATTCTAAGCACTCAGTAGGCCCTTAAACATTTACTGATTCAACTATTAAATACTTACTAGACTTGACAGATGAGGAAATTGAAGTTCAGAGAAGTTAAATTGTCCAAGGGGACTTAAATCCTTTTACAGGACCTTTGATAAGAACTAAAGATTTAGAAAGAATTCATGTAGGGTATAAATTTATCAATAAATTATAACCCCATCAGTAACAAAATAAGCCTATCAAAACAAAATAGAGGAAAATGTGTATCTCACTTTCCAAAAAAGTGCTCAGGCAATGTGCACTATAAGTACTATTAATAAATTCTTGGATTGACTCAAACTCAAAGAGTGTGAGTGAGCACATGAAAATAGAATGGCACACTGGAATGAATATTGGATTTGGAACCAGAGGGACTTGGGGTTTTGATTCCAAAACTGATGGTTTTATTTGTGTGACATTGTACAGCTCACCAATTCACCTTTCTAGGTCTCAGTTTCTATAAATAAAGACTAGATTACCACTTAACTCCCCAAATTCCTATTCTGTGGTTCAACAGGCTAAAAACTGAGTGAATGATTCTAATTCTTGACTCATTTTTGGCATTATTCTAGAACTTTTAGTAACTTATTTGAACATAAAATACTATTCACGTATATGAATACCATAATTCAATAAGTATAAAAGTTGATAATTATTTACTGACTGTAGGATAGCTCTATATAAATATTACCATTGTCTTGATGTTGCTATACTGTTGATAGCTACAGCAGATGGGTAGCAGAGATCTTTTTGTTGGTTATGGTTAGTGAAAACTCTACCATCCTCAGCTCCTTGGTGCTAATTAATCAACTGCTGCTTTTGTTAGCAGACTATTCAGAAAACTGCAGTTTCCAAAGTTATTTAAAGAGAGAATTTTTATCATAGACACATTCATACCAATTTTGGGAAAAATTATTTTCTTCTTACCTCCCTAACATTTAAAAAAATTTTTTAAAAATGTGTTAAGATGTTAATAATGAGAAATTAAAGTTAAGAATGAGAATTTTAGAGCTAGAAAAGCCTTTAGAAGTTGTTCTGTCCAATTTTTCTGATTTTACATATACTGATCTCTAGAAAAGTTCAATGGCTTCTCCAAACACAGGTGGAAGAAAAATAACATTTATCTCATGCAGAGATTCCACATACACATACATTTCATCACCCTTCTCTTTCTCAAAATATATTAATAAATCTTTTACAGACATTAGGGTGCAACAGCTGAGCTGACCACAGCTTTAAGCATTAACATTGTGTTTATAATGCATAGTCTTAAACTATAAACAATCTGTCTTTACAAAGAACTTTCATGAAACTAATGTAGACATTTAGGAAAATGGAAAGGCCACCACCTAGTCAAGGACACAAACAGCTGTTTTGTGGGAACAATATGAGATTTCAACAAGAATAAGTACACATCAACTGGGTTCAAATTTCAACTAAAAAAGATCTTAAAACACGACTTAAAAAAAAAAGTGCCTTTATGGAGTAGAAATGGTATAAGCATTATTAAACCATAAGGAGTGCTTTCTTGTGAATTAAAATTTTAATTCCCCATGTGTCCTAGGGCAAACTCAAGAGAAGACAAGAAAAAGCAATGATATACCTAAAAAGTTATAGCGAAGGGTGTTTCCTTACATAAAGACCATTAGACTACTGAAGGGTGGTATTCTAGGATACTACTAATTATAAATTACAGTCAAGAAGATAAATATGGAAAATAAGACAAATTGTCATAGCATATGATAGGAACTAAAGTAGGAGATATTTAGAGATAAAAATGGGAATATTTCTAGGTACTCTTCCAGTTTACAAACTGTCTCTCCTACTTTTAATATTCAGTCTGTTTAATCTGCTTAGTTCTTCACAATTAAGAGATTCTTTGTAATCTCTTCAGATAAGAGGGAGGTTAAATTACTTTCCTCCAAGGTTATTGAGAAAAATATTCTTTTTACTAATATGTCACCATGAAAGTCTGTCAAAGATAATGAAAAATTAAATCTAGAAAGAAATCAATTGATTTCTTTGAGACAAAAGGCATATGACAATTTCAACATAGTTCTAAACTTTGAATTAAAACAAACCATCACCCAATTATTGGCCCAGTTGTGGTGTTTAAAATTTTAGCACTGCATGACACCCGGAACATCATCTAGTCCAAGCAGACCATTTTTAAAATGAGGAAACTGACATAAAAAGAAACTAAATGACTTGCCCAAACTTATATGACAATTAATAGCAAAGACATATATAAAACCTAGGTTTCCACTTGACTAACTTTTCATTCATGAATAATGCATAAATTATTTGTTCCAAATGTCTTTCAAGACAGCCATTTTTAAGAACAAAAAAATAAGAGAAAAGCCCTAAATAACAACATAGTATACAGGTAGTCTACCCTATCATCATTTATTGAAGGGTTTGGTTTTATTTTCCCCTTTGGAAGAAATAAGAGGGACATGGAGAAAGTAAATGGAAAAACTGTGCATTTTCTAAGGACATAATATTTTAGAGGGCACTGAAATAGCCTTGGGGTACCCATAGTAGTTTCATTAAGTTGAAAAGTGAAGATTTCTTAAAAATTAATTTTTAATATTGAGGATATCTATCCATTTAAAGTAAAACAAAATAAAATAGTTGACAGAGTAGGGAAAATCTAGTCTCAAGTTCTGCCTCTGTCACACACTAGGTAGGCATTTTTCCATACCTTTTTGTGTCTTGGAGCAACTTTCTAAGACTTTAAGTTACAGATGAGTTGTTGATCGGCATGAATAGATTCATAGGTTTGTACTATTTATTGTTTAAAAATGAAGCCCAGTTTTTGTGGCACAAGTACTATATGACCTTAGGCAAATGAGTTTCAATACCCTCAGTTATATAAAATAGGCTATTCATTATAGAATACTCAATACAATACCTTATTCACAAGGGTTGTCATGAGGAAAGCATTTTGTGAATTATAAAGCTGTATAAAAAATATCAAGCAATATTATCACTAGTCCTGGTTGTAGTCACAGTACAGAACAAAAACACTGAAGAAAATTTAGGGGAAGATATTACTCTATAGAAAATCTGTGCATGCTCAGTTAGCTGGTATCAATTACTTTACCTTAGGATTAATTCATCTCTTGCCATAACTTTGAAATCTGTTTCACTGAGTCGAACCTTTAAACAAAATATAGGTAAAAAAAAAGTTAACTGGATGAGCATTTTTTAAAAATCTAAAAAACACTGTTAGCTATATTTAGGCATTTATTATTGATAACATGGAAGATGAGACTAGCCAATCTTGCAAAATAGGCAAACTACCCACTTATCCATCAGATTCTTTATTACTGAGGTCTAAATCTCTTTCATTCAGGCAATCAACAAGAATTTAGCAAGACCTTACAATATGCCAGGCATTAGGGATACAAAGAATAGCAAAATAGCCTCTCCTCTCAAGGATCTTATATTCTATTAGCAGTGATATGTAAATAACTAGGTATATACAAAATATATACAGAGTACATATAAAGTAACCTCAGAAGGGAAGGTCTTAGCAGTTGGAAGAATCAGTAAAGACTCCTGCAGAAGGGTAAGATTTGATCCCTATCTGTCAAAGACAAATCAAATATGTCTTTGAAGTCCGTAGGAATTCTGCACTTGAGATGTGAAACATATATTAGTTGAATTAATTATGAATGATTTCTTTGTTCACAGTTAATCTATTTTGTTGAAGAGGTTTTTAAAAGTTGAAAAGTTTGGTGTTTCCTGAAATCTGTAATATCCTAGGTCATTGAAGTTTGCAGCAACAAAATTATAGGATAAAGTATTCTGAGATATCCCTTAAGGATTGTAGGTTTCTGAAACACTCTTCCTTGGGTGTAAATACAATAATTTGCCTCAAGAGAACTGACTTTCAGGGGAAGCTCAGCTCAGTGGACTGAGAACCAGGCCTAGAGACGGAGGTCCTAGGTTCAAATCTGGCCTCAGACACTTCCTAGCTGTGTGACCCTGGGCAAGTCACTTGACCCCCATTGCCTAGCCCTTACCACTTGTCTGCCTTGGAGCCAATACACAGTATTGACTTCAAGATGGAAGGTAAGGGTTTAAAAAATAATAATAATAATAAAAAAAAAGAGAACTGACTTTCTTCAATTTTCTCTTAAATACAAGCATTTCAAATCTAACATAAACGTAAGGGGGTGAGGAGGAACAAAAAAGATTACACTAGGAAATGCTTAGATATAAAAATAACACAGATTTATACCATGCATATATTCAAATCCAGAGATACTTTATGGCTCAAAAAACTTAAAATATGGAAGAAATATTGTTTATACTATTTAATTTGGAACATGAAATATTTTGTGCTATTAATTAGCTATTTCCTGTATACTTTATTTCTTCACTTCAACTTTAAGATCCTTGAATACGGGAAGACCGTACCTCAAAACTTATTTTGCAATGCTACTGTAGCTAAGACTGAGTAACTATGTCATCTAAAATAGTTGTCTAAGCTTAGAGAGGTTTAAAGGAAGAAATATTCTACAAAGTTAAAGGGACTGGAAAATTGAACCTTTAAGGGAGGTGGGGGGGAAGGGGGGGGGGGAGAAACAAAGGCATAGGAAGAAGTTGTATTTCATTGCAACTGGGATTAAATAAGAAAAACAGAAAACTTCCCCACTCAAGGGCAGAAGTAACTTATGAGAATTTAATTTCCTAATCATGTCAGTATTTAAGATAATATTTTCTGTTAATTTTACTGAATATGTATTTTATGGAGTTGAAATTCTCCTTAAAATTTGTAATCCTTAAAGCATAATATACATGTGGGTTTTATTGATCTCTAGAGATAAAGACATGAACCATGTATTCCTTCTCCCTTTCTCCTTAATAGGGGTTATTAAAGTGAGAGCCTGTGACTTAAAAAAAAAAATTAACAACTGTATTTCAATGTAGTATCCTTTGTAATCCTACATATTTTTTGTGCAATTAGAAACCTTATTCTGAGAAGAGAGATAGGTTTTACCAGACAGCCAAAGGGTTCCACAACACACACAAAAAAAGTTAAGAAATTCTTGCTCTAAGGGGTCACAGAACAAATAAGCACTGCTGTGGCCTAAAATTTTTTCAAACTTACCTTTTTGGGAAGAGGTTCTTCGTTCGTCATTTTGCTTTCTAGGGAAAAAAAAGGAGAAAAGAAAACACTCTGTTTTAATTGTTAGAACTAAAATTTGGTCATTTTTTCATTATTTTCAAACTCCAAAAATCATTATTCTATTCATTACACTTCAAATTACCTCTGACAAAGACTAATTGCTTTATCATTCAAACTTTCACTCATGTTGGCACCTCCTTTCCCAACATTGTTTATTAATCTATCCATTCTCAACACTAATATAGTCTTTTAGCTAAGGGAAAAAGATGATTTCCCAGTATATTCCTACAAGCCTCCTAGGAATAGTTCCATTAGGTTTGCTGAAAGCCACAGTGTAGGAGGTAGGAAACAGGTGAGAGTAATTATCTGAGTTTCTTGCTAGCAGAATAGAGATAATGGCTTAGTAAAAACCCAAACACCCCTTTCCTGTATACATTATGCATTTTTTGGTTGATAGCAACATAAGATTTCCCCATGTAAATGTCTATAAATTTCTTCTATAACACACATATTTAGGAACTTTTAATAAATTCTACAGACTAGTATCTCTATCTACATCCCAATTAAATTAAATCAATTCAACTATTATGTGCTAAAGAAGATATTAATTTATAAAAATACTTTTATAGCAGTTCTAAGGAAATTCATGAACTGATAAACATGATCTTTTTTGTCTTCAGTTACTTCCAAGCATGGTAACACAAACCCAATAAAATACTAGAACTATGTAATGGGTTCTACGTTCCCAAACTGCTTTACAAACAATATAATCAATTTTGCATTATAAGCCACTGGTAAAAAGAATTTTTTTTTTTAAATTTCCATCAACTACCTAGAGTTACACAAGATACAACTTTAATTTTTAAAAAGAAGTCATCAATGGGGAAATATAGGAGAATGAATTCATAGGTCCATCAATAAGCCAAGACTAACTTTCATTAAAGTCACAAAAAAGTATTGTTATACCAAAAAGTATCTCATAGAGTAGTTACTTTTAAAAAATGCAACCTATTTTGTTTTGCAATTATGAAGTCCATTTATACAACTTGGAGGTTATTCCTAAATCCTAACATGATTATTCAGGTATTTATTAACACCTACAATTAATGCTAGATTGGAACAAAAGAAATAATGACTAAATACTTATCCAATTACATAATTTTGGACACTTTTCTTTAGAGTTCAATTTTTACTAACCCTTGTTTTTCTAATTTTACTTTTTCTTGTCACCAATTTTTGATCACTAGACATTTGACTTTTAAGAACTTGGGGGTAGTTAATTAAGACTTCAAAAAAGAATTTTTTTCCTTATTTACTAAAGAACTGTTCTGGTTATTTCAAAAGAAAATCTATCTTCAACACTCTTTTGTTATAAATTTTCAACTCTCTTTTTGCTATAAGGCTTTCTTCCCTATTACCATCACATATCACAGTACTGATATAAATATAATCCCAATGCTACTTTAGTCATAAATTAATTTAAAATTGTCGTTAAAAACTATATGAAGATTTTATCAACATGTTTACTCACTGAGGTTTAGATTTTATAACTTCCAACAGGATTATTGGCAAACAAAATAATCATCAAGCATAAATTATATTAATATAGTAATAAAATAATTATAAATATGCCATATGATGAAATTTCTGGGTATACTTGGTATATACTTGGGTATACTCAAGTAGATTATTTGCTACTTGATTAAGCCGAGTTTCTTTATAAGTAGTACTCAAAAGACTGTATTTCTATAATAGCTATATATTGGTATGCTCATCAATTCTTTTGAATTGTTCCTGGGCTACTAAAATTCTGAAAGCCAAAGGATTTTTATTATCTAGAAGCCAATAAAACCTACTTAAGTTGAGAGAAAAGCAAATATGATTTGGTGCACAGAAAATAATATACAAATTATAGTCATAAGTACAGGTCAAACTGGGGGCAGTTAGATCGGCTCAGTGGACTGAAAGCAAGGCTGGAGATGAGAGGTCCTAGGTTCAAATCTAGCTTCAGACACTTCCTTGCTGTGTGACTCCAGGCAAGTCACCTAATCCTCATTGCCTAGTTCTTATGACTAGCCTTGTAAACAATACACAGTATTGATTCAAAGATGGAAAAAATAAATTATATATAAATATAAAAAGAGAAAAGAAAAGAAAGGTAAAATTCCAATATAAGTTGACCTGTCAACATGCTGAGTGCTCATCAAGAGGCTAAGAAATAAAACTGAAAAAAGGACTAAAATGGAAATTTTAAAATTAATACCTTCAACAATAGAAACCATTATCATTACAACTTCACAATTGATCTTTGCCCCAAAGCACTTTGCTTTATATATATTTATTCTGTACACAATGTATACCTTCTAAACACAAGGTATACCAATGAATATCTTAAAGAGGCTATGTAGTTTTTTTTTTATCTTGGTCCAGCACCTACCATAGTTTCTCATGCATAACTGAGCACCTAATAAATGCTTGGGGTGGCCAGGTGGCAAAGTGGATAGAGTGCTCGAACTGAGGTTGGGAAGATTTATATTCTAGAGTTCATATCTAGCCTTAGACACTGATTAGCTTTGTGCTCCTGGGCAAGTCACTTAATCTTGTCTCACTTAGTTCCTCATCTGTAAAATGAGCTGGAGAAGGAAATGGCAAATCACCCTAGTAGTTTTGCCAGGAAAACACCAAATGGAGTCATGAAGAGTCAGACACAACTGAAATGACTGAACAACAACAATAAATGCTGTTGAATTTAATTTTGGTCAAGTAAATTCTGAAAATTTAGCTTCTTTCATTAACTATAATAAACCAAAAGGAAGTAGTTTTTATGTTTCAAAATGACTTCCTTTTTTCGTAGGAGGAAGTACAAATACTTTAGGCATTTGAAAACAAAACTTTCTTTTAGTTGCCCATAACTTAAAACATAATGGGTCAAAATAAGATTTTGCTTATAGGTATACCACATGATGTGGAGGATAGACTGGACTTCTGAGTCAGGAAGACCTGGATTTATATCCTCCCTCAAACACTTAATTTGTACTTTTGAGAAAGCCCCATAATCCCTGTCTTCCTTAGTCTTTGTAAAATTAAAGGGTTTAGCACAATATGATCCTTTTTAGACATAGATATAAGATATTGACTCATAAGGTAAAGGTAACTATTCCAATGTTCTTCCATTACTTTTCTGATCTAGGTTATTCTATTGCTAGGTGCTATGGGTAATAAAAAATTTAAATAAGAAATAGCTTTTGTCCTCATGAAGCTTACAAGTCTAGTGAAGCAGATGTTATACTTTTCCAAAACAGGGTAAAGGGAACTCAGAAATGTTTAACAACATAACTGAAAACACCATATAACATAAATATTAATTTGTGGTTTTATACATCAACATGCAGGCAGAAGGGATCTATTCCTATTTGAGTTTGACACTACTGTAGTGGAGTATAATACATAAATAATGACCGACTAGGCAAAGACATAGAAATAGAAAAGCAGCAGGATAGGGCCTTCATTTTGGCTGCCTTGGCATGTATGGCACTCAAGAGTAGTAACAGATGACAGAGGAAGATTATTTCATAGATTACAAATAATATTACATATTATAGCTAAATGCAGGCAATTATAAAACAAAATGTTATATACTTGAGTTTAACTTTTAAGAATAGATAGGAACAAAACAGCTAGAGAGGGCATTCCAATCACAGGAAAGAGCTTGAACAAAGACAGAATTCAGAGGTTTATATGTACTAGAAGAAAAGGTAATTTGGCTGAAGTATAAAGTGACAAACAGAGACTAATGAAAAAGGTGAAGGTACCATAGCACCACATTGTTATACTGAGTAACTATGTGGACATTCAAGAATTTTGAACACTAGAGTTACACGAATAAATCTATGTGTTAAAAAGATTATTCTGGCAGTATAAGGAATGGAATGGGGAGAGAGAAAAATACCTTTATGAAATCAATTGTGTCAAAATGTATGCATACCTGTAGAATCACTAGAAAGGCTATTTATTAGATTGTAAACTCCTTGAAGGCAGGGACTCTCTTGCTTATTTTTGTATATGGATTGCCTAGCACAATGCCTGGCATACAGTAGATGCTTAATAAATGATTACTGATTGATTTTGTTTAAAAAAGTCACATTAACATTATGTTTTATTGTGTTTTTCTTTATTTTGTTAATTATTTCTTAATTACATTTTAGTCTGGTTCAGGCTACAGTAGAATATTGATGTTGGGAGTCGTCAAGAGCTATTTGACACCTCAGTTATAGATGCTTATAAAATAGGCTTGTATGTTGCATGGGGAAAGGGACAAACAGATGCTAGAGATACTGGCCAGGTAGAATCAAAAGGAGTGCCTAATTGATTGGAAAGCAGAATAAAAAAAACTAGAGATAATACCAAGATTTGATTGTGGGATACTCTTTGAATGGTAGTATTATTGACAGAAATAGATGTCTGAAGGATGAACAAGTTTTTGGGGAAATGTGATGAACTCAGTTTTGGATTTGTCGAGTATGAGGTACTAGCAGGGAATTCGGGTGGAGATGCTCTATAGGTAGCTTGAGTTCTAAGTCTAGAGATAATAGGATTGGGAATTATCTCATTAGAAGTCACAGTAGAAGCTATGGGAATGAATGAGATTCTCAAAGTAAAGAGAACAGAATGAGAAAAGATCAAGAAGATTCTTAAAGAACACTCAAAGAGTCAAGAAGGAAGAAATAGCAACTAAACAAGTATCAAAAGAAGAATGTATCATACCTTGGTCAAAGAACTAGAATAGGAAGAAAGAGTGGTCAGTATATCAAAAGGTACCAAAGAGGATGGGAGAGGGGAGAGCCCTGATATAATGATTAAGAAATAACTAGTAACCTTAGAGAGCAGCTTTAGTATAGTGGGCAAGCCTAACTATAAGGGACTAAAGATATAGTAGGTGGTAAGGATGTACAGATATTAGGCATAGATTACCTTTTTGAGAAGTTTGGGGAAGACAAATGATAGAGTAACTTTATGAGACAGAATCAATGAAATAACAAATGTTTATTAAATACCTACTATGAACCAGGTACTGCACTAAAGAAGCAGAGCATGCATAAAAAGTATATATAAAACTGGCAGATGATAAAGAGCCACTGGATAAAAAAGAAAAATTTTTTTCCCTGTGGTTAGTCTTTTGATAATACCTTAGGATAGGTTTATCTACGAGTCAAAAGTGATGTTTTTGAATTATCATTGATTTATCATAGCCATGTTTCTACTTAGTGGATAATTAAGGGCTGGTTTGGGGTAATAAGAAAAATGGTTCCTGATACCTTGGTTTGGAGAAAGGATCATCTAGAAACCGAAAGCTTAGAGTTAGATACAATGAGTTTAGGATTCAGAAGTATGGAATCAAATGCCCTATATTCCAAAACTTACCCTGGCTTATAGGGTCCATGGTTCCTGTATTTTTCAGTTTCTCAATTTCTTTTCCTGGCTCATCCATCTATATATCTCCCCTGTCCACTCCTACCTTCAGTGTAGGTATACGCTCATTGACTTTTCATAAATTCCCATGGGTTTAGTAATTACCTCTAGGCAGAGAACTTCCTGGATCCATATGCCTAGTCCTATAGTCCTGTAGCACCACTGTCTAGAAGACATTTTTAATTGCCCAGTAAGGCAGCTCAAATATGTCTTTTGATAGAATTCATTGTCTTTTTCCCCGAAATAATTTCTATTATGAATTTTCATAACTCTGTCAAATGCACCGCCACTGTTTTTTTAGTTTCAAAAGTTCACAACTAACACTGTCCTAGACTCAGACTTTCACTGTTTTTTTACTTCACAGAGCTATTTGGTGATTAAACTGTCAATCCTACTGTCATAGCATCTCTTAGAACTGTCCCCTTCTCTATTCACATAGTCACAATCTTACTCTTCATATCTCACTTGGACAGTTATAGAGACCAGCCTCAAGTCACTCCTACTCTAGAATATATCCTCCATACATAATTTGCTAAAGTACAGGTTTGACCATCACTCTCCTACTTTTATAAATTCCAGTGGCTTCCTATTGCCTCTAGGATCAAATATAAGCTCTTCTCTATGTCATTTAAAACAGTTTACAAGTTAGGGCCAAACTTTCCAGCTGCCATACAATGATTTCTTCTCACATTATAGTTCAACTGGCCTTTCTGTTTCTCAACTGCAACACTCCCTCTGGGCCATTCTGCTAGTTTTCTCCCATGCGTAAAATGTTTTCTCTTCATCCATCTCCCCTTAAAATTCCTTATAGCTCTTAAAGACAACTAAAATACCACCTCTACATGAAGTTTTCCCTGACTCTTCTCCACCTCCAACTCCTAATGCCCCTTCCTCTTCCCTAATTTATCTTATATATACTTTTCTGTCTCATCTGACAATGTGTGGATTCCCTGAAAGCCAGGTCAGTACTCCTATCACCTAGAGCACAGTTTCTTACATGTAGTAGGTACTTAATAAATGCTTGATTGATTATACAGAATCTCAGATTTTTAAGAGTTGCTTCAGTGGTTCTCATTAAGCACAACTTATTTTACCTTCCTTCTTAGAATCACTGTGTACTGTTCTAAGGCAGAAGGGCTAGGCAATGGGGGTTAAGTGACTAGCCCAGGGACACACAGCTAGGAAGTATCTGAGGTCAGATTTGAACCTAGGACCTCCCCTTTCTAGGCCTGGCTCTCAATCCACTGAGCCAAACAGCTGCCCCTCCCCTCCAACTTATAAAAGCAATTCTCACTATAACATGCCTGACAAGTAGCTGTTCAACTCAGTTCAGTCTGAGCAAGAAAGAAGACAGACACAAATAAATGCATTAAAAATGCTGCATGACTGAAGCTGATCCTATCAAGAATCATAGAATATAATCTACTGCAATTTCTATCTTTTGAAATAAAACATTCAAAAATGTACTATGGATATTTTAATATAAAACTTATGAGCAAACTTAAGGGAAAATATCTTTTAAATTCTTTTTCAATTCTGGAGAATCTAATTATTACTTTTAATAACAAAAACAAGTATTTTATACCAGAATACTAAGAGTCAAGTGTAAGACCCCCCCTAGAGAACAAAGTTAAAGTGTACAAAAATATAAAATATGCACCTGCTATCATAAGCATATCTTTAAGATGAGAATAACTTATATTCTTCCTTTGGGTTCAAAATTAGATAGTTAACAGTGCTAGTTCACACTGAAAACTTACTTCAACCAACACAAAAAGTGATAAACAAATTTAGCTTTAATTAAAAGTTATTCTTTTAAGATCCATATCAAACTCAGATTGGATTTCAGAGAAAAATTTTAAAACAATACTTATTTTCTTAAGGCTTTTATATAGAGTGCTTGGAAAGGAAATTAAATATCCAGCTAATTTTAAAAGCAGTTTCAGTTACAAATAGCTTTGTAGTACAGTGGAGACAATCCTGGGCCTGAGGTGGGTCTACAAGTTCAAATCTAGCCCCATACTTCCTAGCTGGGTGACGCTAGGTAATTCACCTAACTTCTGTCTCAGTTTTCTCAACTGTAAAATGGGGATAATAATGGAAATAAGGTTGTTATGAGGTTCAAATGAGATAAAGCCCTTAGCATAGTGACTGAGACATAGAAAGCAGTTAACTTGAAATGTTATTGCTTTAAAACACTACTGTGGGTTTTTCTAAACAAGAACCACAAAAATCTAGTTTGGTAAACCAAAAGTCATAGACAACATGATCGAGTGGAGAGATGGAATGGAAAGAACACTATACACTGCATTTAGAGTCAGAAGACCTAAATTCTCATTCTATGACTTACTACCTTGCCTAAGTAAATCACTTAATCCGTCTGGGCCTCAGCTTCCTGTAAAATGATGGAGTTGGGAATACATTACCTCAAAGGATCCTTCCAGTGCTAAATCTATGAACCCCTGGACCTTTTCTCAGTCAACTTATAAAGTAAAAAAAAAATACTAAGATTGGTGCTAAGAAACCCTCAATAACATTGGTCAAATAACACTACTGTGATTCTATACCATACAATCATTCAACAACATTAAATACTGTTCCATGTAAAAGGCAATACAGAATACAAAGACAAAAGTAAAACCAGGCCCTTTCCCCAAAAAGTACTAAGTACAATGTTGTATATAGAAATACTAGACTTGATACTAAGACCTAGGTTCAAAATCTACTTCTGATAGTTATTAACTGCAATCTTTAAAATCATTTAATTCATTCCTTCATTTCTTTATGTGTAAAATGGGAAGCCATTGTAATATTTACTTTATAGGGCTGCTTTAATAATGTACATAAAGCTTTTTGCAAATTTCAAAAAATGTTATATAACCCTAACGCTTGCCATTAGGGAGCTTATATTTTGCTGAAGGGATACAGGCAAATAAATACAATATAATTCAGAAGGAGAGAATAAAAACAAGGGGTTATCAGGAAAGGTTTTTTTTTTTAATAGGAAATAGCATTTGAGTTGAGCAAGGAAGGAAGTTAAGGGTTCTCAGAGAAGGAGGGAATGCATTCCAGGAACATGGGACAGTTCTTACAAAGGCCCACAGACAGGGAATGGAAATTCAGGAAACATTGAAGGCCAGTTTGGCTTGAACAAAGAGCCCATGAAAGAGAGTAATGTGAAGCCTGGAAAGGTAAGCTAGAGACAGACTGCAAAGGGTTTTAAATGCTAAGCTGTGAAGGATGCAATTTATCTTAGAAGCAAAAGAAATGCTTATGCAAGGTAGTGACATGCTCAAGTCTTTGCTTTAGGAAGGAAGACTATTTTAGTAGCTATGTGAAAGACTGGAAGGAAAAGCATCTGGTTCTGGGTAGTCTTATGAAGAGGTTACTAGCAATATCTACTGGAAAAATGATGGGAGGCTGAGCCAGGATGATCTTTTAATTAGAAGACCACTACAATTTTCCAGACACAAGTGAATAAATAAATGGTTGCATTTAAAGATATCAGGTGTAGGCATAGTTCAGGTATTGGAGAAAAGTGACAATTTTTATGGATTTCAATTCAAGACCTACGACCACGTGACATTGAATTTACAATAACAAGCCTCCATCACTTTTCCAGGTGGCATAGTAGCTGCAGCATTAAGAGTTGGGTTAGTTTGAAACTGGTCTTAAACACTAGCTGTTTGTCCCTAAGCAAGTTGCTCAATCTGTCTACCTCAGTTTCCTCACCCGTAAAATGGGGATAATAATAGTGTCTACCTACAGGCTTGTT
This sequence comes from Monodelphis domestica, assembly GCF_027887165.1. Classification (NCBI taxonomy): domain Eukaryota; kingdom Metazoa; phylum Chordata; class Mammalia; order Didelphimorphia; family Didelphidae; genus Monodelphis; species Monodelphis domestica. The sequence goes on along the minus strand of NC_077228.1, from coordinate 442,054,960 downwards.
AAAAGGATTGGATAACATTTGTAAAGCACTCAGCACTGTGCCAGGCGTGTGGTTGAATGCTTAAAAAATACTTGTTGCAGGACTCCCCCAATTTCTCCACCAGCGAATTGGGGTGATTAATATTTATTCAGTTAACTCTTTTGTACTAATAAAGCATGGTCTGATGAAAATAATCTGTAAATATACAATTACTCTGAAGTAATATGCCCTCACAAATTCCTAAACTTTAATCTTTACAGTAACACCAGATCTGAGTTCTGACTTGCACTATCACTAATTAGTTTTTCTTTATCTTGGCCTCAGTTTTCCAAACCAAGTTTAACTAATCTTTCACATCTCTAAAAAACCTCAGTATCTTCACCTGTGGACTAGACTCTACATTGGAGGTATTTTGGAATGGTGGAAAAAAACACTGAACTTTGGGAGTAGGAAAACACAAATTACAGCTCCGGGTCCACTAATATAGCAATTGTGTAACCCTGAGTAAAAACCAGTAGTCAAACCATCTTGTAAGCCTCAGTTTCCTCAAAGTGGAAAACAGGAGTAGTTATCTGCTTTGCCTAGGGATGACTGGGTTAGGTATAAAATTAAAGTTTTATAAAAGCACTCTGCAAAAATTACACGAAACCAGTTTCTTCCATCTCTCCTCTAACAGTCAAAACACTGCATATTATATTTGGTAAATTTTAGTTGAAAAAAGTGAAAGGAAATGGAACAGGTGTCTTATGGGACCACAGCAAACTATTTTCATAAGCTATACTTTGCCAAGCTAAAAGAGACATTAAAAAACTAAATGACATTCATTTTACAAAAAAAGAAACTAAGGCCCAGAAAAATTAAATGACTTGTTCAAGGACAAGTTGCTGAGGTTTGGTTCAAACTCAGGTATTTCAAAACCAAATCCAAAAACTGTCTTCTACATCAGCTACTGAAATGCAAATAACTGCAGAAAACAACCAAAAGAATATTTTTCCTAGAATCTGTTCATATGTTGCCAATTAAAACTTAATCACTTAGCAAATGCTTAATTCATAACTAAGGAAAAAATTAAGGAGTTGGAAATGGAAGACGAGGAAAGAGAGGTGGGAGTCCTCTGATTTTCATTTGTCCTCTATAGTAATCAGTTAATTTAAATACCACTTTTAATTAGTTTAAGATATAATAAACAGGACTACAACAACTCAACCACAATGCACTATTTAAAATATTTGTTAACTGAGGAGGAAAGTCATACCTAATTCCTTATAACTAACATTTCCCAGAAGTTTATATTTATAAAATCAAGTGTCAAATTAAAAAGTGTCAAAAAACTCAAGATACTTTAATACCTTTCTCTTTCCCTCAAACTATTTATACAAAACGAACCTCATCTGAAGATGAGAGCGGAGAGGAAAGAGGCATGGGATCCTGAAGTTTCAAGATGTAAACAAATGAATACTTCTTTAAAGCTACTTTGTTTTCTCTTCCCAGAGATTAAAGCTCAATACAGCTGTCAGTAAACACTCCTGGGAAAGGAGGTGTCCATAGTGTACCCCCCAAGCTAATTTTTTTGGGGGGGTTTAGGTCGAATTTGGTCTTCCTGGGAAAAACAAACCAACCTAAGCGTTAACTTTTTTTTTTTTTGGTAGTAGAAGTTTAACCCCAGCCAGCCCAGAATTTGGCCGAAGAAGGCGGGAGGGGGATAAGATAGAGGCAGGGAAGAGATTTCCAAGCACTTGCGAGTGGGGCAGCGGGAGCTCCACGCAGCTACAGCAGCAGCAGCGACTCGGCTCCCGCGCCCACGGGCCGGCGAGCGGTCCGTTCCTCCGCTTCCCACCACAGGTACCGAGCGGCAAGGAAGGTGGGGAGGGTAAAATGGCCTCGGGGCAGCAGCGTCCGCGTCGCCGCATCAAAGGAGGTGAAGCAGTTAACGGAGTCGCAGGCCCGGGCTCCTCAAAGCCCTCCCGGCTCTGGCCCCAATGCCGGGGGGAGCGGCCTGATGGACAGGGCGAGGCTGGGGTGGGGCGAGGGGGGGCATCGGGAGGGACGAGGTCACTTCGGCCCGAGGCAGGCAAGGTCTGTACCGGCGGCGGCCCCGGGTCCCGCACTTACCACTCCACGCCGAGGCCGCCGCTGCTGCCGCCGGCTTGTCACATAGACCGATTGGGGCGCCGACCCTCTCACGGACCGACAGGCAGACGGACGGAGCGGCGGGTGCCGGGCGACCCCACCACCCTAAGCCGCCTGGGTGCCCCGGCCCCAGCGACGGCGGCTCCTCCTCCTCCTCCCGCCGCAGAGACGGGCTCTTCCCTTTATTTGCGGGTCTTGCTGCTACAAAATGGCGCTGGAGGAGGAAATGAGGCTCCGTCACCCCCCCACCCCCTTCCCTTCCTCGTCTTCCCGCTCCTCCCGTCCGGCAGCTCCGCCCCCCAGCGGCGGCAACCCCGCCCCAGGTCAAAACGCGGCGGCTGAGCCCGCCCACTCCCTCCTCAATTTGCCTCGCCTCTCTCCCTTGTTCCGTACGCTATCACTCACCCGAGGGACGAGGCCACCCACAAGTAGCCTTTGCGCTCAGCTAGAGTCCGCGGCGGCTACACGCGGGCGGGACACCCACCCTCGCCTCGCCGCTCCCGGCCTGGGGGAGGAGACGGCTAGCGGCGGCAGCAGCCTTCAACAGGGGCTACTTTGGGTTGCGGCGGAGGCTTCGGCTTCACCTTCTTTTGGTGTCTCTCGCTCCTGCCCTCCCCCCCCGTCCCGGAGCCCGGGCTCTGGAGCCTAGAGTAGCCGCCCAGCCAGCCCAGTGACGGGTGGGGGGGCGGCAGACGTGGAGGGAGGGGGTCACGGAGGGAGGCGGGCGGAGAGCGAGGGAGGGGAGAAGGTTGGAGTTCAGCCGCGGAGCATCCTGGGAGAAGCAGCGAGGGGGCGGGGTGGGTTTCGCCTTCTGCGTCGGGCGGGCGGACTGGGAGAAGGAACGTTCCCGGGGTCGCCACCTGCTGCTGCTACTGCTACTGCTGCTGCTGCTGGAGGGCGCCCGCCGGCGGAGGAATCCTGCGAAGCTCGGGGATTGGCTGTCTTTTCGAAAGCTCTTCTGGTGCCTTTGGTCCTTCCGCTCTCTTGGTCAGCTCGTATTCTTATGTTCTAGTTAATGGAAAACTTACTTCCTCGCTCGTCCAGACAGTCCTTCCGCCGCTTGTGATGTTTTGGGGAACTTCTAGACTGATGTCACTCTTACGTGACAGCGTCGAGAGGCTGGAACTGCACTCCTAACTGCCGCGTCCTCCTGTCTGGGATTCTGGATACTCGGACTCCTGGGAGAAAGCAGACGAGCCATTGTTCTCGTCCGGATTGTAGATCCGGGGATCGAGCTAACTCCTGCTACCCGGGAAATAAGCTCTTAAGACAAGGGTGATTTGTCTCCCAGCAACGCTCCCCAGAAACTACCGGTTTTTCGGTTTCATTGTAGTCTGTCGATCCAAATTCACTTAAATAAAGTTAATTTTGGGGAAGCGAGCCAAATTACATGCGGCGAACCCCGCTTCTCCCCAAAGAATACAGTCTAAAAAGGGCTTTCAATTCAAACTCCACATTGGAGTTAATTGTCTTAAGTACTTACCAAATCATTCCTGGGAGTGGACTGATTTTAGAGAAACTGGTACTGTGACATTATTCTTTAGGATAAAATTAAATGTGAGATACCGTTTGTGGAAGGAGACGGGGAAAGTTATAAAATTGATAACAAAGGAAGGATAAAATTAACAGGTTGCTGAAAAGTTGAGATAATGAAAAACATCCCTTAGCTCTCTTAGTCGGTTTTCTCCAACTCTAGTTAATGCAAAAATGAAGTTTTTCTAAGAATCCTGAGAAACTTTATAGGTTGCTATCTTTCAAAAATCTCGACTTCTGAGAATCTGTAGTTTTAAAGCTGTGAAAAGTACCTTTAATATTATATAGCCCTTTGCCACCTGGCTTCCACCTATCTTTCCAGCTCCCTTTGTGTTCTGTAACCAAACTAAATTGGCCACTCTTCCATGAATGGAATGAATTATCCTTTTCAGCTCCACCTTACTGAATTCTTTCTTCCAGATGGCAGCTCAAGAACATAAAGCACTTCCAAATCCCTCCAACTGCTAGTGCTCTATCAAACTATCTCAAATTTTTATTCAAGATATGTTTATTGTCATCTCATTAGAATGTTAATCCCTTTTAGGCAGGGTTGATTTATTGTATTTGTATCCCCAACGGTAGGTTGGTGGTAGTGTAGATAGAGCACCAGGACTAGAGTCAGGATAGACTCGAGTTCAAATCCAGTCTCAGACATTAATTAGTTCTGTGACACTGGCAAGTCACTTAACTTTGTTGTCTGCAGTCCTCATTTGGAAAATGATCTGGAGAAGGAAATGGCAAACTACTCCAGTATCTTCGCCAAGAAAACCCCTAAATAAGATTAACGAGTCAGGACTGAACAACAAAATATCCAAAGCCTAGGTCAGTGCCCAGCAAGCATTGAATATATGCTCTCTTTTTCTTATTAGATGCTCTCATAGGATTCTACTCTGAACTGGAAATCCACTTAAGCACTTTAAAGTGTTTTAAAAAGACACTCTAAAATGTTTATTTCTTAAAACATACTTTGTTTCTTTTTGAAAGGGTTTGATCTCAAGTTCTCATCATCCTGGTTGAGATTATAGGAAGATTAGTTCTTCAAACTTTAATCATATCTTCCTACAGAGGGTAACAGACCAGACACTCCTTAGCATCTCTTTAAAGGGTGGTTTTATTGACACAATCTGTTTCTATATGTACTTGGACTCCTTTTGAAAGGACTTTTCATTGAGGACTTGATCACAGTATTCTTTTTTAATTCCTCTGGAGAGGTTCTAAGAATATAGCAGAATTAAGAATGCTCAAGATTAGAGGGTACCTTGGAGAAGAGGCATTAGGTATGAAATGTATAAACTCATGCCCACATGGCCTGAGAATAGATATCATGGATACTAGGGACCAGCTATTCTCACCTCAAGCCCAGAGACATAAGTTTAAAAGATGTGCCCGAGAGATTGAGTAGTGGCTGGAGTTTTGGTAGAATATCATAGTCTCATAGGATCAAACTCTAGAACCAAAAGTGAGGAAATTGAGTCCAGAGTTTAGCTACTTGCCAACGTCACATAGATGGTGGTCAAGATTCAAACTAGGTCCTGTGATTCTCAAGTTTAGTGTTCTTTCCATTTCACCATGCTGTCTTAAGAGTTGCTGGAGAGACATATAGCAGAAGTGTACATGTACTTGCTATTGTGGACCAAGAGAACAGTTCCTTGGTAGTATTCAATTGTTCACCTGAGCCTTGAAGGGGCAAAAGCCTTTCAAGTATATGGCAGCCATGGTGAAGGCAATCACTTGGCTAAGTGATGGGAGTCCTTGAAGGTTGCCTCTGTAGCAGCAATCTATTAGAAGAGGAATTTCTTGGGCAGTACCAGCCTCAGAGTTTTGCCTAAAAGAAAACCAAGAGTTTGGGAATCTAGCTTTCTATTGAGAGAAGGGAAATTTCCCAAGAAGCATGCTTCAGTGAGAAAGATTCCAGAATTTGAAAGATGGAAGGGACCTAAATAGCTATCTAGTCCAACTCATATGCCAAAAAATCCTCTCTAACATATCCAATAAATAATTGTCCAGCCTCTGCTTGAAAACCTCCAAGGAGTGTAACTTACCAATTGTGGCAGCTCATTCTACTCTTAGACAGGTCTATGGTTAGAACATTTTTTTTTTCATGACATTGAGCTTAACTTGACCTCTTTGTAATGTTCATTCATTTCTGTTGGTTCTGATTTCTTTCTTTTTTTAAACCCTTACTGTCTGCCTTAGAATGAATACCAAGTAAGTATCAGTTCCATGGCAGAAGAGTGGTAAGGGCTAAGCAATTGGGATTTTGTGAGTTGCACAGGTAGGAAGTATCTGAAGTTAGATTTGAACCCAGGACCCTACATCTCTAGGCCTGGCCTCTATACCCACTGAGTCACCTTGCTACCACCATTCTTTTATAAAATTAAGGTTATTAAGTTTTTACATCAGGGGAACCAGTAGATATGTTTATATAGATTTTAATAAAAGGTTTTGACAGATTCTATCATGCCATTTTTGTGAACAAAATGGAGAATTGTGGGCTAACAAGGCCAAACAGAGCAAATCTAATTTCCTCCACATGACAGTTCCTGAAATACTTGAAGACAAATCTCTTGTAGTTTCTGAATCTTAACTACAAGCTTAACTATAGGCAGGCCAAATACCTCCAAAGGATCCTCTTATATAAGGACTCAAGGGCCTTCACTGTTATGATTATCTTTTGAATGATCTCTGGTTTCTTCTTTAACTAGGGTGCCAAATATGAACATAATACTGCAAATAAGGTCTGATGGGCAGAGTACAGAGTACAGTTGCCTTCTTCTTCTGGGAAGCTATGCCCATAGAGAAGAAGGAAAGGTACGTGACTAAAATACAAACAAGAAAAAAGTCTAGTGGATATTCTGAGAACAGAATGGGAAAAGGCATTAATGTTTATAGAAGTGATCTTAGAGGCATCTAGTCTAGCCTCTACATGACCAAGAATCCCCTCTGTAAAATACTTGACAGAGGCAGCTAGACGGAGCAATAATTAAATTGAAGCATTGAACCAGGGTAAGTAGGATCTGTGAATTTCAAAACTACTCAACCCTGTTCAAACCATTCTTTAGAGGATGGGATTTGGCTATTTCCTGATCAATAACAATAGAGATACTTGGAATGACAGAATCAGGTCTTGGAAACTACAATCTCCACCCTACTCAGGGTAACAGGATTTAGGAAGGGCTGCAGCAAAGCTCAAGATTTAATTATTTGAGAATATGACCTTCAACAGACATGTGCAAAGGGGACAGACCTCTGGGCGGTCCTGGGTTAAGCTAGAGCCACCATTGGCACAGGTGAGAGACAGGAAGTGAGGTAGAGGACAGCTGAGGAGTTCTGGGGACTTCCTGTGTGGAGAGGGAGTGTGGGGGTTGGAGCCTGGTGCTTGGAGTGGAGGCCCTCAGACTGTTTCTCCATTTTGGCCACGTGAGTGATAGGGACTGATCTCTTTTCTTTGCCTTGGCTATCCAAGGCCTTGGGCCTTTGGCCCAGCCTAAGCAGAGTGGGTATTTAAGCCCTATTCCCTTCTCTCCCCTTTCTCTCTCTCTCTCTCTCTCTCTCTCTCTCTCTCTCTCTCTCTCTCTCTCTCTCTCTCTCTAATACCTTTCTTCCTCCTGTTAGTAATTAAAAAAAAAAACTCCATAAAAGGTTGACTGCTGACTTGAGTTTTCAGGTAGGAATTACATAGCTGAATTCCTTGGCGACCTTAAATTAATATATATCAGTCTTTTAATGTGATTTCCATATCACATTGTGGCGACCACACGGGAGTCTAAAGAATTCTCTCAATAAACTGAATTTTCTTGCCTTTTTACTCTACCTTCTCACGACTTAGTCCCTTTTAACAGCTAACTTGGCTTAAAGACACAGCTGCTAGAACAAGTGAGTATAAAAAACTTCTTCTCTCTTCTCTTTTCTCCTTAAGTTAAATTGGAATCAGCAGTTTTTCTTTTTCTTCTCTTTAATCTTAAGGGGCAGCTGGGTGGCTCAGTGGATTGAGAGCCAGGCCTAGAGACAGAAGGTCCTAGGTTCAAATCGGACCTCAGATACTTCCCAGCTGTGTGACTCTGATAGTTAGATAGAAAACGGCTATTTTAAATCTCAGCAACAGGACCCTAAAGTCCTGGCTGGGAGAGCTGTTTCTAAATATCCTTTCTCTTAAGGAACAACTTCCTAGATTAAAAAAAAAACCCTGTGGAAAGTTTTTTGCTTTGCCCTGCTCCCCACGTGTTTTGTGAAGACTGTTAGAGAAATAATTACTATATATATATATATATATATATATATATATATATATATATATATATAAAAATTAGTACTACATTCTTTGACATTTATATGGCAGCTGAAGAATTAGGGGCATTGAGGAATGCAGGATACCTCCAATTTTTTATATTAATATGTACTGTCATTTTTGTACTCCCCAATACTGTATTTAGAGATGCTAAAATAAAAAAAATTGAGGATAAAATGCAAGCCCAATTAGAAGATCTAAAATGTTTCTCACAGGATCAATTGGCAAATATCCACTCTACCAGAAACAGACCTGTTTCTGAACCTTTGAATGAGGAAATTTCCTTCCCTGAAATAGAGATGAAAAAAACCTTACCTATAGCTCAGTTAACAGACTGCTTCTCTCCTATAGTGCAAATCTTGACTGAATTTAATCCCCAAAGCCCTTCCCCTGCAATCCCAGTTTCTCATGTTCCCTCTCCTACAGAAAACCAAATTCCAACGCAAAGGAGATCTCGTCCTCCTAGAGAAACCTGTCCTTGTCAAACTGACCCACAGGTACAAAATTCAACTAGAGGCCTGTTTCCTCTAAGAGAAATACCTGAAATAGGACAGAATGGGGATGTGGTGACTTTAAGACATAGGATACCATTTACTCCCCAAGAAATAAATGAATTTACACGAAATATCCCCACATATGAACAAGATCCCTTTCTAGTAACAAAAAAGATGGGAGACATATTTTTTTCAGTATAATCCATCTTATAAGGACGTTGAAAACTTGCTACAGCCTTATTTAACTGAACGTGAAAAAAATAAAATAATTGCTCATGTCAACAAAACCCGGGGGCATAATGCAGCACATTGGCCATCTCAGGATCCCGAATGGAACTATAACAATCCTGAGGATTATCTACAACTATACCATTGTAGAGAGGCCATCCTTACGGCAATGAAGGAATGTGCAGACAGTACAGATAAGTGGATGGAACTTGAAAAAATTAAGCAAAAGGAGGAAGAAACACCCTCCAGATTCATGGATAGAATAATCGAGTTTGGGGACAGATACTTAGATTGGGACCTAACTAAAGAGAGTAGCTTAAGACAAGTTAGAAGGATCTTTGTCAATAACTCTTGCAAAGCAATTAAGAATTATTTTAGAACACAATGCCCAAGATGGTCAGATATGGACCTTGAAGAATTGCGAAAAACAGCTATATATGTTTTAAAGGGAAACAAAAGAAAAGAAGGAAGAAAATAATGATGACATGGAGGAAATGAAGAAAAAAATGAGATGTGTAATAGATAGGATAACTAAATTAGAAAGTGGACATGATAATGAGCCAACGACACTTGCCCCTCTCCAGAAATCTAATTATCAATCCATTACCTGCCACTCCTGTGGGAAGAAGGGCTACAATACGGTACAGTGTAGAGCTTTTCTCAAGATTATAGGAAGGAATACTCAGTTTAATAACAACTACAGAAGTGATAATTATAGAAATAAATATAATTATGACAATGAAAACCACAACTTTAGGAATGATGACTATAGGAATGGATATTGGGAAAATGATAACTCAAATGAAATAACTCCACAACAAAATATAAAAAATAGTGCTCATCCAAAAAATACTCGAGGCACGAATGCCCCTCAGGGGGGTGCCCAAGGAACCTTCCAAACACAATGAAGGTGTCCGGGGGGGAGGGGCTGGGGCACAGAAATCAGAGGATACAACCTTTGATTTTCCGGACCCTGATGTCCTACTACCCGTTGTCCCTATCCACTACCCCCCATACTAATGAACCCCATGTTACTTTAAAGGTGGGTAACACCTATTATGATTGTCTATTAGACACCGGAGCTTCCTGGTCTGTAATTAAAGAGAACACCTGATTTACAATGTTATTCTGTTGCCTCAGAGAATGTAATGGGAGTATCAGGAATAACCCAAAGAATTAAAAGACTTCCTTCTAGAATGATGTCTGTAGGATCCCTAGAGGTACAACATTCCTTCCTTTTGATGCCTGACTCCCCTTTAAATTTGCTGGGGAGGGACCTTCTATGCAAACTCAGAGCCACAATAACCTGCTCTCCAGATGGTTCTTTATCATTGGAAGTACCAGAGGAATCTTTAAATTTACTCCCTGTAATTCTCTCAGAGAGTCAGGAGAAAAAAGAGCATCCCACCTTTGCAATACCTGAAGATATACCGGAGTCTCTTTGGGCCACATCTTCTTCCAATGTAGGCTTACTTAAGTTGGCTGTTCCTGTGCAGATAAAAACTAAATCTAGCCCACCTCCTTCTATCCCTCAGTATCCCCTCTCAAAGGAGGCAATTGAGGGTATTACACCAGTTATTAACTCATTAATAGAACAGGGAGTAATAATCCCTTGCAAATCTGAATAAAACACGCCCATCCTGCCAATTAAAAAACCAAAAAGAGGGCCCCATGGCAAGCACCTCTATAGATTCGTACAGGATCTAAGGGCAGTGAATAATCACGTTATAAAGAGACACTCCGTAGTTTCTAACATACATACTATTATTTCATCTATTCCTAGCACAGCTACATACTTTACAGTAGTAGACTTGTGCTTTTCCATACCCATACATGAGAACTCGAGACATATCTTTGCTTTCACCTGGCAGGGCCGTAAATACTGCTGGAGTCGTTTGCCACAAGGTTTCGTAGACAGCCCGAGCTTATTTGAGCAAATTTTGAGCCAAGATACAGATAATATAAAATTTAAAAACAGCAAATTAACCAAGTACGTAGATGATCTACTCTTGGCCTCAACAGATGCGGAAACATGTCAGGAAGATAGCAAGCACCTTCTTTTGGAATTGCACAAAAGAGGTCATTAGATCTCAAAGGATAAGGTTCAGTGGTGCCTCCCTAAAGTAGAATATTTGGGGTTCATCCTGTCTGCAGGTGCCTGCTTGATTTCTCCCAAACGAATTGAGAATATTCAAAATTTAAGTGCTCCTACCACTAAGAAACAGTTAAGAGCAATTTTGGGAGCAACAGGGTTTTGTAGACAATGGATTTCTTGCTATGGGGAAATTACTAAACCCCTTATAGCACTAACAAGGGATTTGGTCCCTGAACCCCTCAAATTAGAACCAGAACACCTGTCAGCTCTATCAGATCTAAAAAAAGGCTATCCTGTCTGCCCCCGCTCTAGGCATCCCAGATTACAACAAGCCATTTACTTTGTATGTACATGAGCGAAGAGGGGTAGCTTCAGGTGTTTTAACTCAGACTTTGGGACCTTCTCAGAGCCCAATTGCCTATTATTCTGCCCAACTGGACCCAGTAGCATCAGGAGCACCACCATGTCTTAGAGGAGTAGCAGCCTTACTAGTGACAAAAACTGTTGATCTAGTATTGGGATGCCCATTGACAATTATGTGTCCACATGAGGTAGAAGCATTGTTGTTAAGATATAGAACACAGGCATTTTCTGATCAGCGAATTACAAGGTATGAAATAACCTTGTTAAACAATGAAAACATTACCTTGAAGTGCTGTTCAACTCTTAACCCTGCCACCTTGCTTACAGATTTACCAACTTCAGGAGAACCATTACATAGCTGTGAAACACTAGTGTCCATGGCAGAAAAGCCTCGAGATGATCTCTTGGACACTCCCTTAAACAACTCAGACCTGGTCTTATTTACTGATGGTTCTTTGTTTATGAGAGATGGCATACGCTACACTGGAGCTGCGGTAGTCTCAGAATTTGCCACTGAGTGGTCAGCTTCGCTGCCCTCTAATATTAGTGCTCAAGGGGCAGAACTCATAGCTCTGAAACATGCCTGTATAATTGCCAAGGGAAAAAAGGCAACAATTTATATAGATTCTAGATATGCTTTTGGCATTTGTCACTCAGTCGGGATGCTATGGCTCCAGAGAGGATTTTTAACCTCAGCTGGAAAATCCATAGCTAATGCAGAAATTATTAATGAAGTTCTTTCTGCTCTCAAACTGCCTGAAGCCCTAGCTGTAGTTCATTGCTCTGCCCATACAGGTGGCTCTGACCCTGTCTCTAGAGGAAATGACTGAGCAGATGCTGCTGCAAAACTAGCAGCCATAGAAGGACCTGGATTAATTTTAACATTAACAACCACTGATAATTTAAATTTATCACTTTCCTATAATGAAAAGGAAGTGGAAAAATGGAAACAAAAATTTAAAGCAAAACAGATTAATGGAGGGTGGGTATCGTCTGAAGGGAAACCCCTGCTTCCTAGAAGTTTCTATCACCAAATTTGCCAATCTGTTCATAAAAATGGCCACTTTGGTACCCAGGGCATTGTGGATTCTATTAAGAGAGTATGGATAGCCCCTGGTATAACTACCATAGCCTCTAAAGTGTGTTCAGCCTGCTCTACCTGCCAGGCATATAACCAACACATCTTTTGTGGCAAAGCTTTCGGTGGACGTCCTCTGGCTTACACACCTTTTGAGCACCTACAGATAGATTTCATAACAATGCCAAAGGCCGGCCATTATAAATTTTGTCTAGTCATAGTAGATCAACTGACCAGATGTCCAGAAGCATTTCCTGTGACCTGAGCCATGGAGGCTTTTGTTGCTAAGGTGCTTTTAAAGGAAATTATTCCTCATTTTGGCCTGCCAGCACGTATTGATTCTGATAGAGGAAGCCATTTTACCAATTCTGTCTTAAACCAAATATATTCTTGCTTGGGGATAACTCCAAAATTCCATGTTCCATATCATCCCCAGAGCTCAGGCCAAGTTGAAAGGATGAATAAAGAACTTAAAACTATGATTGGCAAATTATGCACTGAGACCCATTTAAAATGGCCTGAAATTCTCCCTCTGGCCCTATTTTATCTTAGAAGCAGGCCTAGAGGAGACTTACATATTTCACCATTTGAGATGCTTTTTGGACATCCACCTATACAGGCTAAGGCTTTCTCCCCGGCATATACATCACTATTAGGGGGAGATACTACTATTGCTTCCTATATACAGGAATTATAGCATAGACTGCATGAACTTCATGAATCTGGAGCTGCAGTACAAGCCGGACCACTAGACTTTTCACTTCACGACCTGAACCCAGGAGACAAGGTGTATATTAAAAATTTCCAGCGTACTGGAGCAACTCAGCTTTCGTGGGAAGGACCATTCCAAATATTGTTAACTACTCCAACATCTATAAAGGTTGGAGAAAAGGACTCTTGGATTCATTGCTCACATGTAAAGAGAGCATTTTCTGCTGAGACTGATTGACTATATCCTATCATAAGCATTGAAGATAATAATCCATTGACAAGTGGATGCTGTTTTTCAAAATCACACTGAATTCCTGATTTTTTTTCTTCTCTTTCCCTTATTTTTTTATTATTATTGCTTATCTTTTGAATATTTGAATTTTTCTCCCTTTCCTCATTTCTTGTACAAAAGGTACATATAATTAATTTTTTTCCTCTCTTTCTGCAGTAATATAAGTTTAAATATACATACCCAAACAACTTTAGACTGTGGGAACCTGCCATTTATTGATAAAATGTTATGGGACTATGATTAATGTTTGTGTCTGATTCCAGGAAATGGGATAAAAACAAGGAGTACAGACTTTACCTGTATAGTGCCAAAAGAGCACACAGGAAATACTAATGTGGACTCGAGGTTGCGACGCTTGACATACGTTAAGTCGTAGGACTTCCTTGTATCTACACTCTTTATGAAGTACTCATACAAGTACAAAAATTTGACTATCATGCTGGCTCCCTATATCCTTGAGAATGAAAAAAGTCAGACCAGGGAATGACTCTTCCCTATCAAAATAAAATTCTAGTTCCTTTCCTTCTTATAATATGACAACTTCCTGTAGTCTTGGCTGCAAGTGGGTATGTGAAATATTACTGCATTCTGTCCTACAGACTTATGGGATAGAAATTACTGTAAATTGGACCTTTACAAGGGCCCATTATGAAGTTATTCTTGTTTACTCAACATTTTATACATAGATTTTGGTATTTTGATTCTGATTTTGAATTTTTTTTCTTCCCTTTCTCCCAAAAGTTTAACTTTCTTCCATATTTTTTCCCTTTATATATTTTTGGTTTTTGTTTGTTTTGTTTTTATTGTTTTTGAATTCTTTTAATAACTGACTCATATACCCTCACAACTCAACAATGCATCCTGAGCTGAACTGGATTTTTTTAACACCCACTTCAGGGGGGATTGTATTTTAATAAAATTCCAAGATTTTGGAAAGTTTTTTTGTTTAAGAAACATCTTCAAGGAAGAAGCTTGCTAACTCCTAAATCCAGAGAATGAACTGTTGCAGAAAGATGCCAGAAAACCTACATTACATCAAGATCAAGAATGAACCTTGGGGTGTGGTTGCTTGAACTGAAGGTTGATTGAATTTGTTTTGAATGTACACTCTTCTGTCAAAGGGGACTGCCCCCTAATTGGCTTTTGTCAATGTGCCCAGCAAAACATTGGTTTTGCTGTCTCTCTCTATCTCTCCTATTTTTCCCTTATCTCTAACTATTGTAATTTCATAGCTAGTATGTTTACAAGACCCATCGGAGAGGTTAGCCTTCCTTGGGCCTCAGGGGGATTGTGAATTTCAAAACTACTCAACCCTGTTCTGGGATTTGGCTATTTCCTGATCAATAACAATAGAGATACTTGGAATGACAGAATCAGGTCTTGGAAACTACAATCTCCACCCTACTCAGGGTAACAGGATTTAGGAAGGGCTGCAGCAAAGCTCAAGATTTAATTATTTGAGAATATGACCTTCAACAGACATGTGCAAAGGGGACAGACCTCTGGGCGGTCCTGGGTTAAGCTAGAGCCACCATTGGCACAGGTGAGAGACAGGAAGTGAGGTAGAGGATAGCTGAGGAGTTCTGGGGACTTCCTGTGTGGAGAGGGAGTGTGGGGGTTGGAGCCTGGTGCTTGGAGTGGAGGCCCTCAGACTGTTTCTCCATTTTGGCCACGTGAGTGATAGGGACTGATCTCTTTTCTTTGCCTTGGCTATCCAAGGCCTTGGGCCTTTGGCCCAGCCTAAGCAGAGTGGGTATTTAAGCCCTATTCCCTTCTCTCCCCTTTCTCTCTCTCTCTCTCTCTCTCTCTCTCTCTCTCTCTCTCTCTCTCTCTCTCTCTCTCTCTCTCTCTCTCTCTCTCTCTTTCTCTCTCTCTCTCTCTAATACCTTTCTTCCTCCTGTTAGTAATTAAAAAAAAAAAACTCCATAAAAGGTTGACTGCTGACTTGAGTTTTCATGTAGGAATTACATAGCTGAATTCCTTGGCGACCTTAAATTAATATGTATCAGTCTTTTAATGTGATTTCCATATCACAGATCTGTATTCAAATATGACCTCAAATATTTCCTGGATGTATAATCCTAGGCAAGTCAATTAACCTCTATCTGCCTCAATTCCTTCAATTGTAAAAATGAGGATAATAATAGCACTTACCTCCTTGGGTTTTTGTGAGGATCCAATGAAATTGTATATTTAAAAACACTAGGGAAACCTTAAAGTGCTATATAAATGTTAGGTATCATTTAGCTATTATTAATTTTTTTGCATTCTCTGTGAAGATTTTTGAAGAGGGAGAAGGTACCACATTCTGGGGGCAACATATTCCACTTTTGATTAGTTCTAAATGCCTAGAACTTTTTTCTTATATCACCAGCATATATATACTTCTTTGCAATTTCCACCCACTGTTCCTATTTTTTTACCCCAGTGGTCAAGTGGAACAAATTTAATCTGTTGCCCATATAACAGCCTTTGAACTAGATAAAGACTGCTATACTATGCCCCCATAAGTCTTCTTTTCTTCAGGCTAAATGTTGCCAGTTCCTTCAAGTGATTTATATATAGTATGATTTTAGAACCCTTCACTACCATGATTGCCTTCTTCTGGAGACTTTCCAGAATGTCAGTGCCCCTTCAAGATTTTTAATTCTTAAGCAAGAAACCGAAGCCCTTAGGAACACAAGTGGTGCTTTTCTTCTTGTTGCTTATTAAGATCAAGGATTTTTAGATGAGAAGCAGTGATTCTGTTTAGATGAGAGAAAATGTTCCTGAAAAAAGGATTTGAATTTCTGGGTTTGGCTTAAAATATAAGATTTAGATGTTCCGGGACATGGATGAAGTAGACACAGTAGGTACTGGTAAGAATGTGGTTTTGCAAACCTACTCAAAAGGTCTTTATTCTTAAAAGAAAGTGGAAAGAAGAAAATAGCTTGTATATCTATGTAGATATTATTGAAAGTAAACACAATGCAGAAAACAAAATAGCAGTAGAAATGTCCAGATATTCACAATTCCTATAATGTGCAAAAATATTTATAGCAACTCTATTTATAGAGACAAACAGCAACAACAATCTGGAAACAAAAAGGGATGCTCACCAGTTGAGGAACAGTTGAGTAAATGATGGCATATGAATATGATGAACACTTGTGCTATAAGAAATGAGGAAATAGTTGAGTTCAGACATAGAAAGATTTATATAAACTGTTGCAAAGTAAGCAGAACCAAAAGAATAATTTCTACTATATTTTAAAATATTTTTAAAATGAACAATTTTGAAGACCTTTACAAACTGATGAAGAATGAAAGAGCAAAACCAGAAGAACAATTTAAACAATAAAAGAACACTGGAAAGACAAAGAATTTTGAAAGCTATAAGAACTATGATCAATATAATGACCACCCATGATTCCAGAGACTGATGAGGAAACATTCTACTCATTTCCTGATAGATTATATATTTAGAGTGCAGAATGAAATATATCTCTTTTTGAATGTAGGCAATGAAGGAATTTCTTTTTCTTGACTATGAATATCTATTATCAGGAATGTGTTTTTCATTTCTCTTTTTGGGGGCTTTGGAGGAAGAGAAAATAGATTTCTGTTCATTAAAAATAGTTTTTAAAAGGTAGGTTGCTAGTTTTCCTTAACCATTTGACTTGTTATAGGAAAGCTGTCATAGAGTGGGGGCAATCTGGAAATGTTTGTAATATAAATATTTCAATAAAAATTTTAAAAGAAGATATACCTGTTTGAAGAAATCCATGAACCAGAGAGAAAGCATTTCGGAGATCATCTGGGTAAAGAACAATAGAGAAAGAAAAACAACAATATAAAAGCAATATTATAATCAGACTTACTAAGAACAAAAATAAGAGAGATCCAGTTATAGATCATTTAGTCCAATGCCATGAAATTACAGATGAGAAAATTAAAGCCTAGAGAGTTTCAGTGACTTGCCTAAGATCACACAAGTAATAAGAGCTGGGATCTGAACTCAGACCTTTTAAGTCCCAATTTATCCATCTTTCCACTGTGCCAATACTGCCTCAAACTTATGGTCTAAAATTCTAAAAAGGAATTCAGTCAAGAAAGTATGGAAAACTCTGAAGAATAAAATTCTGAAGGTAAAAAAGGAAACAATTTGAATGAGAAAAAAAGGAGTGATTATCTTGAGGGGATATATATATATATATATATATATTTATATATATATATATATATATATATATATATATATATATATATATGGGGACCTAATTGATCAACTCAGAAAAAAAATGCAGAAGATAGATACAAAGAATTTTTAAAGCTATTTGGAAAGAAAAAGGAGTACTAAAGAAGAGGAAGAATTAATTGGTATAGATCATGATAATGGATGACAGAAGCCAGAGGAGCAGGATTTTGTTTCTGTTTTCCTTGCCAAGAAGAAATATCTTTTGACTGAAAAAGATATGACAAAAATAATCAACAAGAAGCTAATATCCAAGTTAGGTAGGCAAATAGAAGGAGAGAATTTAGCTGTCCACTTGATGCATTAAAAAACATAGGTTTAGATACAGATGAGCTATATGATAAGGAAATGAAAATCCTGATAGATGTGATTTCTGAGCTAGTGTAAGTGATTGTTGGAACTCTCATAGAGAATGAGAGAGGTCCCATGTGACTGGAGATGGATAAATGTTCTGGTTTTCAAAAAAGTGAAGAGAATGAAATCTACAAACAATACCCCAGTGAAATGAATTTAATCCCCTGAAAATGATATTAAAGAAATGATTAGTAAATATCCAGAAAAGAAAGCAGGAATCATAAAGTGCCAGCATGGTTTCAAAAGAACAGGTTCTGTTAATTTCATTCATTCATTTTTTTATAGGGTTACTAGGATGATAGATCAGGGGAATGTGTAAACATAGTTTTTATCAAAACTTTCAAAAGAATCTCATGGAGAAATGTGGGCTAGGTGAAAGTATCCTTAGGGAGCTCTGGAACTGGTTGAATGGAAACCCCTGAAACAACTTAATTCTTAATTAACAGGAAGTTCTCTAGGGAAGAATTTCAGAGATCTGTGTATGGCTCAGAACTATTAATTCATATTAATTGTCATTAGTTATATTAAAATGATAGTAGTAATTCATATTAGTTATTATTCATATTAATCCATGGTTCATAGATTTGGGGTTATAAGGGACCCAAGAGGTTATCTAGTCTAACTCCAATTTTTTTTCTCATGGATGAAGAAACTAGGGTAGAAAAAGATCAAATAACTTTTTCAAAGAAGATCAGATCATTTAATCCAAGGTAATAATTTTTCAGAGGAGGAAATTGGGATCCATGGAGGTTAAGTGGTTTGTTCAAGTCCACTAAGGTTGTGACAGAACAGGAATATGAACCAAGGACTCCTGACTAAAGATAATCTTCTTCCATTACACTGACCTATTTCCCAGTATTTTCATAAATGACTTAGATAATGATAATGCTTCTCAAATTTGTAGATGATGCAAAGTAGGAAGAATAATACATTGGGTGACAGAATCAAGATTCAAAAAAGGCTTGATGAAATAGAATCTTGGACAAATTTAACAAAATGAAATATAAAAGAATAATTTTAAAGTTTTATATTTCAACCTTGCAAATTCAAGTCTGGGCAAATTCTAGTTAGACAATTATTCATTTGTTTTTTCAGAAGTGTCCAACTCATAGTTAATGTGTCAGAAGTTAGATTTAAACTTAGGAGGATGAGTTTTCTGGACTTGATGCCTTGGACTCTATCAATTGCACCATATCACTGTCCCTGGCTAGATAATAGTTTGGTGGTTTTAGTGGACTACAAGTTCAATGAGTTAATAGTATGATATATAGCTGTGTAATCCTGGGCAAGTCTCTTAACCCCCATTGCCTAGCCCTTACCACTCTTTTGTCTTGGAACCAGTACACAGTATTGATTCTAAGATGCAAAGTGTAAGGGTTTTTTAAAAAGTGTGATATAGTAGCCAAAAATATTCAATGGAATCTTTAGGTTAGTACAAGAGAGGAACTACTAGGTAGTTGATATTCCTGTTATACCATGCTCTGGTTAAACCATATCTGTGACACTGGTCCAACTCTTCATGACCCTATTTTTTTCTTGGCTTGGAATTTTCTTGGCAAAGATACTGGAGTGGTTTGCCATTTCCTTCTCCATTTCATTTTACAGATGAGGAAATCAAGATGAACAGAGTTAAGCAATTTGCTCAGGGTCTAGCTAATAAGTACCTGAGGCCAGATTTGAACTCGGGAAGATGAGTATTCCTGACACTGGGAGCTTAATATAATTTAACATCTATTTTAAGAGCAATTTGAGATCACGATTTTCAAATGATTTTTAAAATTAAAAAACATTTTTATTCATCAAAATATATGCATAGGGATATGGCTAACAGAGTTCTCCCTATCCAGGAGCTTGAGTCCCTGTTGGGATTTTCTGGAGAGTGAGCATGGGTGAGATTGCAACAAGGGCACTGAAGAACAAACTGCTTAACCCAGCCTAGTTGAGTTGCCAACTCATCCAGCTATTATGCTAAATAGGAATCTTTAGGAGGTAAATGCTTTGTGGGCACTACTTTAATTTTGAGCCCATTCTCCCCAGGGTCCAAAGTAGTATAGGGGCATTGAGTAGAGATGCTTATACTCCTATTCTTGAAACATCCTCTCATTAAATAGCCTATAGTAAAAGCAAAATGATGTTAATTAGTTAAATGATACTAGGGTACTGCCAATGTTAATTGCAATGTTAATGCTACTGACATCAGAGAGGACATCCAGATTTGGAGGGAGGGAATTGAGGTGATAACACTAGTGAAAGATTTCCCCCACAAACTCCTTAGTGATACCCCACTAGGATTCTGAAGGAGAGATATGACTAGCCTTTTTCTGGTGGGTCCTGATTCATCTGTGAGTGTGAATTAGGAAAAAAGATCTCTAGGGTTCTATAAAAGCTACAAATACATGTTAATTTATGTATATATATATATGGACATATAATTGTACATATGTACTACAATATATACATGTCTATAACTATATATCTATATTTATATATTTTAAACCAGATCTCTGATTTCATCCATGTAAGGAGCTCCCTAGTGAGAAACTCCCTCTATAATAGCCATCTGTCTGTCTGTCTGTCTGTCTATCTTTCTATCTATTTGGTTAACTGGTTAGTTCCCTAGAACAGCTAGGTACAACATTTATCAGACAGGATGCCCTTGATTTCGAATAGAACTCATAAGGAAGGGCAAGGCCTTACTAAATTATTTGTACTGAACATCTTGTTAAATAAGTTAACCAAATGGTCATTGAATGGGACTTAAACTAGGCACTAGTGCTGAGCTGGCTTAGAAAGGGCTAAAAGGGTGATATCAAACTCAACAAGAAATGGAGACTACTACACATATAAAGGGGCAGGTGGGTGGTGCACTGGATAGAGTACCAGGCCTGGAGTCACGAAGACGTAGCAGTTCAAATTCAACCTCTGACGCTTCCTAGCTGTGTGATCCTGAGCTAGTCCATTAACTCTGTCTCAGTTTTCCTCATCTGTAACATGAACTAGAAAAGGAAATGGCAAACTACTTTAGTATTTTTGCCAAGAAAACCCTAAATGAGATCATGAAGAATTGGATTGATTGAAATGACTCAACAATGACACACATAGGGGCAACTGGGTGACTCAGTGGATTGAAAGCCAGGCCTAGAGACAGGAGGTCCTGGGCTCAAATCTGGCCTCAGACACGTCCTAACTGTGTGACCCTGGTCAAGTCACTTAACCCCCATTGACTAGCCCTTACCGCTCTTCTGCCTTAGAACCAATAAACAATATTGATTCTAAGACAGAAGGTAAGCATTTAAACACACACATGGATCTTTGTGAGTCACACCACATATTAGGTTCAAATCTGGCCTCAGACACTTCCCAGCTGTGTGACCCTGGGCAAGTCACTTGACCCCCATTGCCTAGCCCTTACTGCTCTTCTGCCTTGGAGCCAATACACAGTATTGACTCCACGACAGAAGGTAAGGGTTTAAAAAAAAAAGCCACATATTAATATTATCTATGTTTTATTGCATTTTTATTTTGTTAAATGTTTTCTAATTAAAATTTCATCTCTTTGGAGGGATAGGGGATATGATACTCGAGGGTGTTGTGCAGCCCCTTATAGTATGTTTGACACCTCTGGGCTAAAAGATAAAGCTTTTTTGGAACAAGGACACAGTTGGATGAGGGTTGGCATGGTAATAGGGAACTAAATGGTGGATTTTGAGTCAGGAAGGCACTAGTTCACAGAAAAAGTTATTTAATCTCCTCTACAAAACAGGAATACTAATACCTGCTATACCTGCCTCACAGGGTTGCTGTGGAACTCAAATGAGAATTAGTAAAATACTTTATAAACCCCAGAGTGCTATATACATACAAGTTATTATTATCTTTTTAATCATTTGAGCTACTTGGTGGGGTCACTTCTCAGAGATATGCCTAGAAATATAATGAATAAAAAGCACTCAGAAGTTGTTTTCCTTACTTTCGATTTTCTAACAAAACACGTTTTCATCTGTTAACAGAAGATAAATCACAATTCTGTTACATTTGAGGGCTGTCGGTTTCAATTTTCATTTAAGATAGCTTCTTGAGTCTCTCTTTTTTTTTCTCAAAAACTGCTGATTAAGTTTTAGAAGCAACAAAATAGAATTGCATCCCAATTTTAGGTAAGGGGAATTTAACTCATATTCTGCTAGGACTTTATATAGAAAAGATGGCTTATTACTTCATCAAGACTTTAAAATAATTTAATTTACATTTATTTAAAGTAATTTAAAAACACATTAACATAAAAATAAGTAAAAATCTTCTGCCTGGGTGGTCTCTTGCTCTTAAGTTTCTCCTCAATACCAGACTTCACTTTTAAAAATACATTATGTTATTTCTCTGGTCAAGAAATTGCAGTGGCCTATACTATTCATCTAAAAGCTTCTGCCTAGCTTCTGATGCCTTCGTCAACTTGTCTTCATTGTACTCACCCAACATCTATTTCCCAGGACTCCCAAACCCTTCTGTTTCTCACAGGTCAGTCTCACTGTTACATGAGCACCCCTTGCTATTTCCAGCCAGTATATCTAGTATATCTTTGCTTGGGCTGTTTCCTTCTTTTCTAGAAAGAAAGAGAAACTCTGCCCTAATTCCTCCTGCTATTATTCTCCATTGCACATGCTCCTCTTCTATTCCTCAGAAGCAGAAAGAGAATTAACAGTTCCACTCATATATCTCTATTGAATCACAATATGTAAAGTTGGTCTAAGCCCCAACTAGGCCAAGCTCCTCTTTTTATGGGTGATAAAATGGAGACCAAGACAGGTTAAGTGACTTGTGCAAAGTCACACAGTTATTATTTCAGAGCCACTGTGAAAGCCTAGATTTTTTTTTCTAGCGAGAACAGTGCAATCATTCTTCCTACTAACAAAGAGACAGTTCACTCTTCTTTCAACAGGACTGCTTAGCAAGTTGTTTACCCTACAGTCCTGCTTTATTTAATTGATATTAGTAATCATTAATAATAATACCTATGACAAGCTTTAGACATTTAACCCATCTCTGCTTAGTTACATTAGGAATATCTGTAACACAAAAGTAGATACATAGCAAAAGCATTCTTTGGAGCCAACTTCCAATAGATATTATATCCTTGTCCTGGACCAATTAAACAGGAAATTTAAAATGAAAAAAAAAAACAAAACAAAACCCTTGCCTTCTGTCTTAAATCAATAGGAAGTGTCAGCTCCAAGGCAGAAGAGCAGTAAATGTTAAACAAATGGGGTCAAGTGATTTTCCTAGTCACAAAACTAGGAAGCATCAGGTCAGATGAATCCAAGACCTACTATCTCCAAACCTGGTGCTCTATGTGCTGAACCATGTAGTTGCCTCCAAGTTTTTAAAAATTTAAGATTTTTAGAGACAATATAGAAATAGTGTTGCCTTGACCACCAAAATATAGTATGGCCAAGGGTGAACTAAGTTTATAAAACAGAACTGGAAAATTCATTGACACTAAGATGTCTCTACAGCAGAGATGTCAAACATACCGAAGATTCCACCTGCAGCCCACACCACTGCAGAGTAAGGTAGAAAGCTGCTTTCCCCATTTGTTATCTGACTTTCTTGACTATGTAGAGGGAAAATTAAGCTCAATGTTTCATTTGTTTCTCTTGATAATATAAAGCTAAAGGGAAGACCTTCATGGGCAGAACAAGTTTGATAGAAATTTTTGTGGCTTATTGGACAGTCATGAAAATTGTGTGAATTGCACCTACCAAATAATTTATTTTCATTGGTTCCTATAAATGGTGTGTACATTCATTCATAAAAATATTAAGGCACCATAGTTAAAGGTATTCCTCTCTAGGATATTGACTAACTATATTTGTCATTTTAAGTCCAGTCAGGTTTATTTAAAAATAGATAAAAGGTGCCATCCATCCACATTGACTTATTGAGCACTTATTATGGGGGGAGGCATTGTACTAGATTCTAGTTAAAGATGGCTAGATAGTGGTAGTTACCTTGAAAAAAAAACTTATAATTTAGTAGAGGAGAGGTACAAGTGCTACAAAGCCACTAGGTGGTGCAGTAGATAGAATACTAGACCTGGAGTCCTTTTCCTTAGTTCAAATCTGGCCTTGGACACTTACTAGCTGTGTGACTCTGAGCAAGTCATATAACCCTATTTATCTCAATTTTCTCATCTGTAAAATGAGCTTGAAAAGGAAATGGTAAACTACTTCAGTATCTTTGCCAAGAAAACCCTAAATGGGGTCACAAAGAGACAGACATGATTGAAGTGACTAAACAACAAAAATAAGTGCCATAAGAGTGACTCAAAGTACTATAGATGGCCAGAGGAAGAACTATGGCCAAGATGATCACAGAAGAATTCATAAGCAAGGCAATATTTGAATTCAGTCTTGAAAGATGGATAAGATTTTGACAGGTAGAGATGGGGAAGGCAGAGTAGGTAGAGAAGATAGAGTGATCTAAGCCACAGAGGTAAGAAAATTTTATATGTGTGACTCAGAGCCTATTGATAAAAGTTTGGACTCATAGAGATTGGGGCCATTTTGTAAGGCTTCTTATATAATTAGTTCTCTTAGGTTCATGCTTCTACATAAGGTTTCTTCTAGAACATTAGAATTTGGCTTGCTGGCAGGATATCAGAGTTCTCTCACCTATTAACAATTGGTCAGTAATATGAGCATTATTATATTTTTTATGAAAATTTTTAGGCAAAAATTAAACCAGGGCTGACAAATTTTTAACTGGTTCTCTGGAAAAAATATAAGCAGTACCCACTTTTTAATCCACAATTATTAACATTTTCTCCATTATTTTTTAAAGTTTAGACAGTCAATAAAATAACAACAAAAATGAAGTCCTGATTTGTAGTGTTGGCCAGTTTCTTATAAATGCTCACACTGAAAATTTAACATTTGGCTCCCAGAGTTCAAGTTAGCTTCAGCACAGGACACCCCTATACTCAACTCCTTATCCAAAAGCAAGGAACAAAGTTACAACAGCAAAATCCCAGCAATTTGGGTGGCATTGGAACTTTTCCCTCATGCCCAATCTGTATTGGTCAGCATATTGCTCATTTACACATCCCAGGCAGATCACCACAACTTCTACAGTTCCTGTCTTAGCTCAGAAAGCCCCAGGCACTTTTGTTTGCTATTATTGCTACAGTTGTCATTACAACCCAGTCTCTACAGAATCTGATTTGGTTTAGAATTCTTTGCTCTGGGGACAGTCACTACCTATATCTACCATTCTCTCAGAGATTTCGTTTCTCCTTTTTCATGTTTTTTTTCCCCCTCTCCTTCACCCAGCCACTCCTTCTTGATGTATTCATCTATGTCTTTAGACCAAAGCACTTGAGAAAATGTAAACTTTGCCTTTTGTCATCACATCCATTCCACATATTTGAAAAATGGTTAATAATATAACTTGAAATGTAATTTTGCATCATGAAAGGATTTGACTACTTGGCTAAAAGCTCCCACCTTTATTTGATAGGCATTTTCTTGAAGGTTTCTCAGCAAGGGAGAAAAAGAATGAAAGGGGAACAATAGGAAGAATAATTTGGAAGTTAGCTGCCAGGTGATGTGAAAGAGTATGATACTCTAAATTCTTTGTATCTCCTTCCACCTTAATTCCCTGCAATCTGACTTGATGCCATCATTCCATTGAACATATTTTCTCTAAGAATATCAGCAATCTGTTTACCTGCTAAATCAATCAGTAAGTAAGCATTTATGTCGAGAGTTGGTTCTCACCAGAGATTGGCTCTGGGGAAGAAGGGAGAAGAGAGAAAAAAGTCCTGTGTGGATGAGAAGTTGGCAAGGACAAGGGGGCCGTGAATGGAATCACGGATTCCAGTTTTATTGAGCATATAGGTCCAGGATTTATGGGATTTTACCAAAGAAGCATTACATCATTGAAAGCCAATCATTACTCATAAGTGTTTCATCAGAATGAGAGCTAATGGAGTGAGTAGAGGGGAACCATGCAGGTGCAAATTCGGTTATACACAGAATACAAAGGATTTTTGGTTTTTGCATGCATGTATCTATGAAGATACAAGCCTCAAGGTCTCTTGCCTAAAATAGTGCTAGTCTTTGCAGATATTGCTTGTTTCAGGAGTCTGGCCAGATAGCTGGGGGCCCACTTGAGGAATGAATTAACTTATCTTGGAGCTAACCCTGGCTCCTAACAAAGGGCTGTAGTTCTCTTGAAACTTGGCCTTGCCAAAGGATTTCAGAGAAGAAGTTCAGGCCTGTCTTTTTTGCCGCTTTTCCTCAGTTGGCTGAAAGTGTCTTTATGACTCTGTCATATTTATTTATTTATATAACATCAACCGTGTACCAAGTATGAGGTGCCAGAGATACAAAGGTAAAAATGAAACAGTCCCAGCTCTCCAGGACTTTACTTTCTACTATGGGATACAATTTACACAAAGATCAGTAAATACAAATTATATAAAAATAAAATGTAAATATTTTGGAGGGAAAGGGAAAGCACTAGCTGTTGTTGGGATCAGGAGACATATACACAAGCTAATATTCTCCCTTTCTCAAAATGATAAATGGCATCTATCTAAAACCATCAGCAAGCATTATCTGTAAGGAGGATAAACTACAGCCCTTCCCAATAAGATCAGGTATAAAGCAAGGTTGTCCATTATCACCACTTTTATTTAATATTGTACTAAACATACTCATTAGAGCAATAAGAACAGAAAAATAAATTGAAGGAAATAGAATAGGCAATGAAGAAACAAAGTTATCACTCTTTGCTGATATATGATGGTATATCTAGGAAATCCTTGAGAATCAAATAAAAAAATGATAGAAATAATCAACAACTCCAGCAAAGTCACAGGATACAAAACAAACCCATGTAAATCTTCAGCATTTCTATTTACCACCAATAAAATCCAATAGTTAGAGATAGAAAAGGAAATAGCATTTAAAATAACTCTAGACAACATGAAATACCAGGGGTATACCTACTAAAATACACCCAGTACCATATGAACATAATTATAAAACACTCTTTACACAAATAAAGTCAAACCTAAACAATTGCAAAATTTCAATTAATTACATTAATTGCTCGTGGATAGGCCAAACTGATACAGTAAAAATGACATTTCTACCTAAATTAATTTGCCTATTCAGTGCCATGCCAAACTATCCCAAAATTATTTCATAGAACTAGAAAAAAAATGACAGTAATGTTTATCGGGAAGGACAAAAAGCCAAGAATATTAAGGGAATTAATGAAAAAAAATATGAAGGAAGCCTGGCTGTACCAGGTATCAAACTATACTATAAAATGGTAATCATCTTAACAATCTGGTACTGGCTAAGAAATAGAAAGACATATCAATGGAATAGATTAGGCAATCAACGTCTGGCCATTAATGCCTATAGCAACTTAGTGTTTGATAAATCCAAAGATCCAAGCTTGTGGGGAAAGAACTCACTATTGGACAAAAACTTCTGGGAAAACTGGAAAGGAGTATAGCAGACATTAGGCAGGGATAAACATCTCATACTAATCATTAGATAAAGTAAAAATGGATATTTGATCTAGAAGTAAAGGGAGACACCATAAATAAATTAGAGAAAGATGGAAAAGTTTACCTGTCAGACTTATGGATAAAGGAAGAATTTTTGACCAAACAAGACATAGAGAACATTATGAAAAATGAAATAATTTTGATTACATTAAATTAAAGGTTTTTGTACAAATAAAATGAATGCAACCAAAATTAGAAGTGAAACAACAATTTTTTTTGGAAATTTTATAGCAAATATCTCTTTAAAAAGCCAATGTCTCAAATATGTAGAAAATTATCCATAGTCATATGAAAAAATGCACCAAATCATTATTTGTTAAAGAAATGCAAATTAAAACAATTCTGAGATACCACCTCACATACCCACCAGATGGGCTAATATTACTAAAAAGGAAAATGATGATTGTTGGAGGGGATGGGAAAATTGAGACACCAATATACTGTTAGAGGAATTGTGAACTCATTCATATAACCATTCTGGAGCACAATATGGAACCAGGCTCAAAAGGGCCATAAAACTATGTATATACCTTTTGACCTAGTAATGCCACCACTGGGTCTGAATCCCAAAGTGTTCAGAGATAAGGGAAAAGGACCTACCTGTACCAAAATACTTTTAACAGTCATTTTTGTAGTGGCAAAGATTTGGAAATGGAAGGGTTACCTATCACTTGGGGGATGAATGAATAAATTGTGGTATATGGTTGTAATGGTATGGTTCTATAAGGAAAAATGAACAGGATGAGCTCAGAAAAACCTGGAAGGAGTTAAAAGAACTGATATAAAGTGAAATGAGAAGAACCAGGAGAACACTGTATACAGGAGCAAATATATATATATATATATATATATTTTTTTTTAACCCTTACCTTCCATCGTGGAGTCAATACTGTATATTGGCTCCAAGGCAGAAGAGTGGTAAGGGCTAGGCAATGGGGGTCAAGTGACTTGCCCAGGGTCACACAGCTGGGAAGTGTCTGAGGCCAGATTTGAACCTAGGACCTCCCATCTCTAGGCTTCGCTCTCAAGCCACTGAGCTACCCAGCTGCCCCCCAGGAGAAAATATTATATGATGATCAACTGTGAAGGACTAAGCAATTCTCAGCAAAGCAAATCTTTAAGAAAAGCATAAGAACCAAAGAAAGAACTGGGGGAATCTGAGTGCAAATTAAAGCATACCATCTTCCACTATATTTCCTTCATAAGATTTCTATTATATGTGAGAGATGTATTTTAATTTAAAATCCAAGAATTTTGATTTTTTGTTTGAGATTGTATTTAATAAAAATCCAAGATTTTGATTTTGTTTGAGAAAAGACCTTCAAGGAAGAAGCTTGCTAACTCCTAAATCCATAGAATGAATTGTTGCAGAAAGATGCTGGAAAATCCACACTACATCAAGAAGATCAAGAATGAACTTTGGGTGTGGTTGATTGAACTGAAGTTTTATTGAACATATATTGTAAATGTACACATTTATGCCAAAAGGGACTGCCCCTAATTTGGCTTTCTGTCAACGCGCCTAGCAAAACATTGGTTTTGCTTTCTTTCTTTTCTATTCCTCCCACACTACTCTAATTTCCTCTTAGAAAATTGAATATTGTATGCATGTGTAGTTAGAAGCGTGTTTAGGACTACAAGATGATTATGTTAAATGATTAATGGGGAGACTAGTCTCCCAATGATCATCAGGGGGGATTATGAATCTTAAAATTTCTCAGACTCTGCCTTGGAACATTTTGTTAAGGCTATTCCCATTTAAACAATGGAGGTACTTGATCAGGAATGTATTGGGAACTTTAAAATTACTCCATCCATACTTAGGCATACTTTAGGGGAAGATAAAGTTGTAAAACTCCTTAGTGAACAGTGAAGGTACTTAACTCATACTTATAGTGAGGCCAAAAGCCCTTAAGCTAGATCTGTTTTTAGATCTAATACAAAAGGGTGCCAAGTACCTATGAAGGTCAAATTAATCATTAAAAGGTCAGGCAACTTGCAAGGGACAACCTCAGCAAAGAGGTGTGAAATACTCAGAAGTTTTAGTCTACCCAGAGAAGGTGATAACAAGATGTGAATTAAGAAGGTGATAACAAGATGTGAATTAAGAATGGTCAGTCCTGTGGAAAACTTCTACTGTGATTGGTAGATGTGAAAATTTAGGGGAGGTGACATAGGAGAAAATTCTCTTTAAAAGGAGGTCAGAGGCCTCTGGACTTATTTCAGCTTAGGAAGCTGAATTGGAGGTCAGGAGTCAGAGGAGGCTGCTGGATCTCTGAACACTAGGTGAGTGATTAAAGACTGACTTAGTTTTCTCTCTTAAAAGAAAGGCTAAGGCCATTGGTGAAATTGTTTTCACCATGTCAGGAAGTGAAAGAAGCCCTCTGCAGACACTGCCAATTACCTCCAATTTATCCCATACATAGTTAGTCTGTACATATTTGTTGTTTCTCTCTTCTATTAGATTTTGAGTTCCCTGAGAGCAAGGACTATTTTTGGTCTTTCTTTGTTGGATCCCCATCATTTAGCATAGTGTCTGGCACCTAGGAGGCTCTAATTAGGTTTTAAGGACTACAGGCCATTGAGTTCAAGAAAATATTTTTGTCCATCTTTCCCTGGGCCAAAACGGTCCATTTTAAATTTATACAACCAAGCCAGTGGAGCACCAAGTATACTGAGGTTATAACAGCTGCAATAGTCCTGTGACTTTGTTCAAGATCCCACTACAGGTAGGAATGCATTCCTGGCTTGGGGGACAGTCAGTACAAAGACACTGAGTTGGGAGATGGAGTATTGTGTGTGAGCAACAGTAATAAGTCTGGCTTCACTGACAGAGCCATAAAGATGCTTTGGGCCTATTCAGGAAAAGCAGCAAAAAAGACAGGCTTGAACTTCTGCTCTGAGATCATTTGACAAGGCCAGATTTTGACAGAACTACAGCTCTTTATTAGGAACCAAGGTTAACTCCAAGATGATAAGTTAAGTCATTACTCAAATGGGCTTCAGCTGTCTCGCCAAACTTCTCTGACAAGCTTATTTGCAATTATGATAAACATTAGAGTTAACAGTAGTAGTAATACTTTTTGTCAATTATCCCTTTAACTGTCCTCTATAGCTTAGCTCACTTCAGCCCGTAACAATTAAAATTGGGGTTTTTGACTCAATAAGAGAGTTATAAAGTAATGTTATGGTTGCTGATTTTAAAATATTATAGCTTAAATCAAAATGACTTTTAGCAGCTTTTATTTGCAAAGAGGTAGAAAGAGTGAAAGGGGGAAAATTTAGATAAAGAGACAAATTCTTAACAAGTTTGCCAGCCCCAAGAGCTTCTCCATGAAGTGAAGTCCCATTCAGCATCCCAGCAGGAGGCTTCCTCCAGTCTCCACAGGGAGCCTTCAGCTAGAAGTCCACCAGGGCAAGGCCTCTACAGCCCGAGCTACTTACCCAGCAAACCAACACAGGATCCAAGGAGTTTCCTCCAAAGCCAAGGCAGGAATCTCAGTTACTCCCTCCAAACACCAGGCAAGGTGTTCTCCAAGCCAGAAGAGCCCCAAATCCAGGAAGACAAGATCTTTTATAGTCCTTTTTCCATATCACTTCCTGTCTCTCCCCCACTTCACAGAAACCAATTGCAGTCTTTCAATTTGCTTAGTCCAACCCAGGGCTGGGCAGTCCTCTTTGAAGGTGAGAATTTTTGACTTGTGAACTCTCTT
The DNA here is from genome assembly GCF_027887165.1 of Monodelphis domestica. Classification (NCBI taxonomy): domain Eukaryota; kingdom Metazoa; phylum Chordata; class Mammalia; order Didelphimorphia; family Didelphidae; genus Monodelphis; species Monodelphis domestica. The sequence goes on along the minus strand of NC_077228.1, from coordinate 442,023,891 downwards.
ATTTAAGAGATAAGTGGGATACTTTTAAGTTCTTGATTTGATTAGCAAAAAATAGAGAAGGAGAGAGTTAATCCTATCTTCACAAGCCCTTCAGAGCATATAGAAAAGAAACCTATTTCTACACAACGAGTAATAGAGCAGTGATGGGCAACCTTTTGAGCTTAGTGTGTCAAAATTCACCAAAAAACCAAGCATAGCTCAGGTGGTGTGCCACTTTGAGAAAAATAATAATAATTTCACGATATTTATAGCTTAAATAATAAAAATATATAATTGTAATATATAACTTTTTAATAAACCAAAAACTAATTATTTAACTTACCTACTTAGTGATTTCTTTGTTCATGTCAGTCTGTGTCTTTTGTTGGTCTTGATATTATTTAACTTGTGTGGGGTTGCCTTGAACTAAGATAAGTGAGGGGGAGGGGGAATTCTTGAACTAACCTGCTTATTAGTGACTTTTGTTGCTGAATTTCATTGGCTAAATCTTCAATTGAAGGTTGTTATTTTGTACACTTCAAGCCCAAGTAAGCGCTACTAACTTCATCTGTCAATCTGTTTCTTTTGTTGGTTTTGATATTATTTAACTGCTCTTACAGGTGCTCCTTCCATGTGTGAATGCTCCTGCTCCCTGCCCCAGTGGGAGCCCCAGCACCTACCATTCACCCCCACCACTCCCATCCCCGTGGCCAATGCATGGAGCAGCCCCCCCCCCCCCCCCCAGCCTGCATGTGGCCACGTGTCATCGAAAATTGCTACGCATGTCAGTGCTGACACACTATCACAGTAATAGAGACATCCTCTGCCTGGAAGGAATAGACCCTTACCCCATCTGAATCCCTTTTCGACTTCCTGATACCCTTCAGAGCCAGCCTCCAGAAAGAACTTGCTCTTAACAAATGGCACCCAACATTGAGGCTTGAATTTAAGACCCTGGGATTGAGTCCCATTCTCTACTGACTCTGTCAGCTTCACTGTAGTCTGTGTGAAGGGGAGGAATGTGTACTATGTCTAGAAAGCTTATTTTATGGGCCAGCTTATTTTAGGAGCTTGGTTGTGAAAAGGAGAAGAGATTTAGGGCAATAGCAAATGGAATTGTAGGGTCTAATGAGGGTTTTTTCAGGAAGAGGGAATTTGAGCTTATTTGTAGATGGCAGGGAAGGCATCTATAGATGGGGGAGATTTCGAATTATATGTTGAAAAAGGAATAGTTGTGGAATCCATGTGCTGAAGAAGATGGGGGATGGAATCAAGAGTCCATGTGGAAGGGCTGGCCTTGGTGAAAAGAGAGTTTTTGACATATAGAGAAAAGGGGTCTCAGAATGAATGTTCTCTATTTTTTCAATAAAGTATGAGGAAAGGTCCTTAACTGGCTTGAGGAGATAAAAGAAAACTTAAATTCAAAGGTCTTTTCTGTCCTATTCTCCTTGTTCAGTCAGATGCCATCTTCTCTTTTTCTCACTCTGTATAAAAGTTTTACCCAAACTCTATAAGGTTAATGAAGCATCTGCTCCCACCTTTAAGTCCTTCTAGTTAACTTACTTAGTTATCTGATCTTTTCTATCTCCTTTGTTGGATTGTCATACACTTTCCTTCATAATTTGTCCCCTAAGGTTCTGTCCTGAGATCACTTATTTTTTCTTATATTCTTTCCTGTGGTGACCTCATCAGCTTCCCCAAAGTTATTATGTCTATTTTGTGTGGGGAGCCAAGGGGTTAATTAGCGCCCCCCCCCCCATGCTTCCCTCTTCCTGTCCTAGGAGTCAGGAAAAGGGCATAGCCTTGAGAAAGAAGCAACCTTGGGAAAGAGATACTGAGGCAGGGAATTCCACCACCCCACCTTGCTCCAGATGTCCAGCGAGTAGGAAAACAGTTTCTAGTCAAATTTATCTTTGTTGACTATCTGATTCCCACGAGAGCTAGCTTGGTTCTCATGGTTGAATAAGGTATGTACACTTTGCTTCTAGTTCTGCCAGAAAGAGAAGCCAGAGAAGCCTGAGAGAGAGAAGAAACATGATGTATCAGGACTGTTAAAAGCCTGTTGGCATAAATGTCTCCTTTTAACCCTTCGTTAATTTCCCACCCCCGTCTTTTATTGGAGACCCCTTTATCAACTTCCTGGCCTGCATAACCATAATAATTTTGATCATTCCAATAATCTAAACTTCAATCCTATAAGGCAAACTGCCTACTAGACAAATGTACCTTAGACACAACATGTCCAAATCATATGTTGTAATCGCCTATTTTCCCTAGAATATTATTTTAGTTATGATATTCATGAAATGCAAAGACATTTGCTCAAACAAAAAAGCAAGAATAGTAGTTAAAAAACTATTCCTTGGAGGCAGTTAGGTGGCTCGGTGGATAGAGAGCCAGACCTAGAGACAGGAGTTCCTGGGTTCAAATCTGGTCTGACTGGGCAAGTCATTTAACACCCATGGCCTAGCCCTTACCAGTCTTCTGCCTTGGAATCAATACAAGGTGGAAGGTAAGGAGTAAAAGGTGGAAAAAACCCATTTCTTTTAAGAATTTGGGGCATACTTTCCCATAAATACACAGAAGAAAAATGGGAAGAAATTTATTATTTTTGTAAAGATATTTTATTTTACCAATTACATGTAATAATTTTCTACATAAGTTTTCTTAAATTATATGATCCAAACTGTCCCCCTTCTGGAGCTGGTAAGCAGCTTGATCTGGGTTTTACATTGTATTATCATGCAAACCATATTTCCATATTGTTCATTTTTGTAAGAGAATAATCATATAAAACCAAAACTCCAAAATAAAAACACAAACTAAAGTGAAAAATCACATGCTTTGATCTGCATTCCAACTCCAACAGTTCTTTCTCTGAATAGCTTCTTTGTCATGAGTCCCTCAGAACTGTCCTGGATGGGGTTGCTGACAGTTGCTAAGCCTTTCACAGTTGAACCTTCCACAATATTGTGGTTACTCTGTACAATGATCTGGTTCTGCTTATTTCACTCTGCATCAGTTCAAGTAGGTCTTTCCAGCTCTTTCTCAAATCATTCTATTCATTGCACAATAGTATTCCATCACCATCACATAGCACAATTTGTTCAGCCATTCCCCAATTGATGGACATCCTGTCAATTTCCAATTCTTTGCCACCACAAAAAAAAAAGCTTCTACAAATATTTTTGTACAAGTAGGTCCTCCCCCTCCCCCCCTTTTTTTCATCTCTTTGGATTACAGACCAAATAGTGGTATTACTGGATTAAAGGGTATGCATTGCTTTATAGCCCTTTGGGCATAATTCCAAATTAAGTGGGAAGGAATTTAAAGTATGAGTATCAAAGTATATGTATAAGGAGCACATGTGGCCAAGACAACTCTCAACCTCGAAACTGCAGGATTTGCAGTGCCCTCTTTCTGAAGAGTTCTCACGAAGTTCATTTTGATGTGGGGAATTGATGCTGCCTGGGTTACTCTCTTGCTAAACTGAGCTGGCTCCTCTCAGGAGAGGATCTTTACTGGACAGGTCTAACTACTGTGCTCTCCGGGCTTGCTCTTCCATGTGTCCTCTCAATCTTCTGAATATACATAACCTTTAAAACCCAACTCAAATTCTACCCCCTCCAAAACACCTTTTATCTCCCATAACCCTTTATTTGCAACTCTCCTATTTACTTTCCATAGTTTATTTTGCAGGACAGTTATTTGTATATGTGCCAAACTTCCTATTAGACTTTAAATTTCATGTGTCCAGGGACCATGCCTTATTTTAATTTTGATTCTCCTCCAGCACTGAATACAGTGTTCCATACAGTTTAGATGATTAAAAAATATTAACTGATTTGAATTCAAATCATATGTCATATTGGATATTCTTCCAGTGATTACTAAGTAATTGTATTTTCTCTTGGGTATTAAAACAAAATAATGTAGATATATTAAACTCCTAAGCCTTCCTATAGTCCTTAGTATGAATTTCTTTCTTTCTTTTTTTTTTTAATTTTATAGTATTTTATTTGATCATTTCCATGCATTTTTCATTAAAGACAAAGATCATTTTCTTTTCCTCCCTCCCACCCCCCGTGGCCGACGCGTGATTCCACTGGTATCATATGTGTTCTTGACTTGAACCCATTGCCATGTTGTTAGTATTTGCATCAGAGTGTTCGCTCCGAGTCTTTCCTCTGTCATGTCCCCTCAGCCATTGTAGTCAGGCAGTTGCTTTTCCTCGGTGTTTCTATTCCCTCAGTTTGTCCTCTGCTTTTGGATAGTGTTTTTTTCTCCTTGATCCCTGCAGATTGTGCAGGGACATTACACCACCACTAATGGAGAAGTCCATTATATTCGATTATACCACAGTGTGTTTGTCTCTGTGTACAATGTTCTCCTGGTTCTGCTCCTCTCGCTCTGCATCACTTCCTGGAGGTTGTTCCAGTTCACATGGAAATCCTCCACTTTATTATTCCTTTGAGCACAATAGTATTCCATCACCAACATATACCACAATTTGTTCAGCCATTCCCCAATTGATGGGCATCACCTCATTTTCCAATTTTTGGCCACCACAAAGAGGGCAGCTATGAATATTTTTGTACAAGTCTTTTTGTCCATTATCTCTTTGGGGTACAAACCCAGCAGTGCTATGGCTGGATCAAAGGGTAGGCATTCTTTTATCACCCTTTGTGCATAGTTCCAAATTGCCCTCCAGAATGGCTGGATCAGTTCACAACTCCACCAGCAATGAATTAATGTCCCTACTTTGCCACATCCCCTCCAGCATTCATTACTTTCCATAACTGTCATGTTAGCCAATCTGCTAGGTGTGAGGTGATACCTCAGAGTTGTTTTGATTTGCATCTCTCTGATTATAAGAGATGTGGAGCACTTCTTCATGTGCTTATTAATAGTTTTGATTTCTTTATCTGAAAACTGTCTATCCATGTCCCTTGCCCATTTATCAATTGGGGAATGGCTTGATTTTTTGTACAATTGATTTAGCTCTTTATAAATTTGAGTAATTAAACCTTTGTCAGAGGTTTTTATGCAGATTTTTTCCCAACTTGTTGTTTTCCTTCTGATTTTAGTTACATTGCTTTTGTTTGTACAAAAGCCTTTTAATTTGATGTAGTCGAAATTATTTATTTTACATTTTGTGATTCTCTCTATGTCTTGCTTGGTTTTAAAGTCTTTCCCTTCCCAAAGGTCTGACATGTATACTATTCTGTGTTTACCCAATTTACTTATGGTTTCCTTCTTTATGTTTAAGTCTTTCACCCATTTTGAATTTATCTTGGTGTAGGGTGTGAGGTGTTGATCAATTCCTAATCTCTCCCACACTGTCTTCCAATTTTCCCAGCAGTTCTTATCAAATAGTGAATTTTTGTCCCAAGACCTGGGATCTTTGGGTTTATCATATACTATCTGGCTGAGGTCGCTTTCCCCCAGTCTATTCCACTGATCCTCCTTTCTGTCTCTTAGCCAATACCAAATTGTTTTGATGACTGCTGCTTTGTAATATAGTTTGAGGTCTGGGACTGCTAGGCCCCCCTCATTAGTGTTTTTTTTTTATTATTTCCCTGGATATCCTTGATCTTTTGTTATTCCAAATGAACTTTGTTATGCTTTTTTCCAAATCAGTAAAGAAATTTTTTGGGAGTTCCATGGGTATGGCACTAAATAGATAAATAAGTTTGGGCAGGATAGTCATTTTTATTATGTTGGCTCGTCCTACCCATGAGCAGTTAATGTTTTTCCAATTGCTCAAGTCTAGTTTTAGTTGTGTGGCGAGTGTTTTGTAGTTGTGTTCATATAGTTCCTGTGTTTGTCTTGGGAGGTAGATTCCTAGGTATTTTGTTTTGTCTAAGGTGATTTTGAATGGGATTTCTCTTTCTAGTTTTTGCTGCTGAGCTGTGTTGGAGATATATAGAAAAGCTGATGATTTATGTGGGTTTATTTTGTATCCTGCAACTTTGCTAAAGTTGTTGATTATTTCAATTAGCTTTTTGGTTGAATCTCTAGGATTCTTTAAGTAGACCATCATGTCATCTGCAAAAAGTGATAACTTGGTCTCCTCCTTGCCTATTTTGATGCCTTCAATTTCTTTTTCTTCTCTAATTGCTACTGCTAGTGTTTCTAGTACAATGTCAAATAGTAGAGGTGATAATGGGCATCCTTGTTTCACTCCTGATCTTACTGGGAATGCATCTAGTTTATCCCCATTGCAAATGATATTAGCTGATGGTTTTAGATATATACTGTTTATTATTTTTAGGAATGACCCTTCTATTCCTATGCTTTCTAGTGTTTTTAATAGGAATGGGTGTTGTATTTTATCAAAGGCTTTTTCTGCATCTATTGAGATAATCATGTGGTTCTTGTTGGTTTGCTTGTTAATGTGGTCAATTATGTGGATGGTTTTCCTAATATTGAACCATCCCTGCATCCCTGGTATAAATCCTACTTGATCATGGTGGATGACCCTTCTGATCACTTGCTGAAGTCTTTTTGCTAGTATCCTATTTAAGATTTTTGCATCTATATTCATTAGGGAGATTGGTCTATAGTTTTCTTTCTCTGTTTTTGACCTGCCTGGTTTTGGAATCAGTACCATGTTTGTGTCATAAAAGGAGTTTGGTAGAACTCCCTCTTTGCTTATTATGTCAAATAGTTTGTATGGTATTGGGATTAACTGTTCTCTGAATGTTTGATAGAATTCACTGGTGAATCCATCAGGCCCTGGGGATTTTTTCTTAGGAAGTTCTTTGATGGCTTGGTGGATTTCATTTTCTGATATGGGATTATTTAAGAATTCTATTTCCTCTTCTGTTAGTCTAGGCAGTTTGTATTTTTGTATATATTCATCCATATCACTTAAATTGGTATATTTATTGCCATATAATTGGGCAAAGTAATTTCTAATGATTGCCTTAATTTCCTCTTCCTCAGAGGTGATGTCCCCCTTTTCATCTTTGATGCTGTTAATTTGCTTTTCTTCCTTCCTTTTTTTAATTAGATTGACCAGTACTTTGTCTATTTTGTTTGTTTTTTCAAAGTACCAGCTTCTTGTCTTATTTATTAAATCAATAGTTCTATCACTTTTAATTTTATTAATTTCTCCCTTAATTTTTAGGATTTCTAGTTTGGTTTTCTGCTGGGGTTTTTTAATTTGGTCACTTTCGAGTTTTTTTATTTGCATTTCCAATTGATTGATCTCTGCTCTCCCTAGTTTGTTAATATATGCACTCAGGGATATGAATTTACCTCTGATTACTGCTTTGGCTGCATCCCAAAAGGTTTGAAAGGATGTCTCGCCATTGTCATTTTCCTCGATGAAATTATTAATTGTTTCTATGATTTCTTCTCTAACTAAACAATTTTGGAGTATCATATTGTTTAGTTTCCAATTAGTTTTTGATTTGGTTTTCCATGTACCATTACTGATCGTTATTTTTATTGCCTTGTGGTCTGAAAAGGCTGCATTTATTATTTCTGCTTTTCTGCATTTGTGTGCCATGTTTCTGTGACCTAATGTATGGTCAATCTTTGTGAATGTGCCATGTGGTGCTGAGAAGAAGGTGTATTCCTTTTTATCCCTATTTATTTTTCTCCATATGTCTATTAATTCTAATTTTTCTAAGATTTCGTTCACTTCTTTTACCTCTTTCTTATTTATTTTTTGATTTGATTTATCTAAATTTGATAATGGTTGGTTCAAGTCTCCCACGAATATGGTTTTACTGTCTATTTCTTCCTTCAATTCTCCTAGTTTCTCCATTAGAAATTTGGGTGCTATACTATTTGGTGCATACATGTTGATTAGTGATATTTCCTCATTATCTAAAGTCCCTTTTAACAAAATATAATTACCTTCCCTATCCCTTTTGATCAGGTCTATTTTTGCTTTGGCTTTATCAGATATCATGATTGCCACTCCTGCCTTCTTTCTGTCACTTGAGGCCCAGAAGGTCTTACTCCATCCTTTAATTCTGACCTTGTGGGTGTCTACCCGCCTCATGTGTGTTTCTTGGAGACAACATATGGTAGGGTTTTGGATTCTAATCCATTCTTCTATTTGTTTACGTTTTATGGGTGAGTTCATCCCATTCACGTTCAATGTTATGACTGTCACTTGTGGACTCCCTGGCATTTTGGTATCCTTCCCTAATTCTAACCTTTCTTCTTCAGCTCTACCTTTTAGTCCAGTGATTTACTTTAAATCAGTCCCCCTTGTATTTCCCTTTCTACCCCCCTCCCTTCTAATTCCCTCCCTTATTTTCCCCTGTAGTCTTTTTAAAAATTCCCCCCCACCCTCTCCCTCCCTTGTACTGCTTCCCTCCCCACCAGTCTGTTTTTTACCCTTCTACTCCTCTATAGGGCGCAAATCTATTCTCTTCCCCAATGGATTGGATTGTTCTTCCCTCTTTGGGTCAGTTTCAAAGTATGTAAGAGTTGAATATTTCCTATCTCCGACCTCTTTACCCTTCCAGTGTATCGATGTTCTCCCCCCTCCCGCCATGAGCTTCTTTGTGACATATAAATTTACCCCCATTTGTTTCTTTTCCCATTTCTTTTAGTCATAACCTCTTTTCTTTTTTAGCTTTAGTCATGTATATATATATATATACATACACATGTATATGTATTTATGCATGCATATCTCTATATACCTATTTATGTCTTGTCCTTTCATCCTATACAGTTTGTCACTGTTCCCTCTGAGTGTAGTTTTTCTAGCTGCTTAGGTGATAGCAACAGTTTTTAAGAGTTGCCAATGACCTCTTTTCTTATAGGGATACATATCATTTTAACTTATTGAGTCTCTTAAAAAAAAACTTTGTTGTTGTTGTTGTTTTTCCCCTCTTTTTTAATTACCTTTTGATGATTCTCTTGAATTCTGTGGTTGGACTTCGAATTTTCTGTTCAGGTCTGGTCTTTTATTTATGAATGCTTGGAATTCCTCTGTTGTGTTAAATGACCATACTTTCCCCTGTAAGAATATAGTCAGTTTTGATGGGTATTTTATTCTTGGCTGTAGGCCTAGTTCCCTTGCTTTCCGGAATATCATATTCCATGCCTTTCGGTCCTTCAGTGTGGATGCAGACAGATCCTGTGTTATCCTCACCATGTTTCCATGGTATCTGAATGGTTTCTTTTTAGCAGCTTGTAATACCTGTTCTTTTATCTGATTGTTTTTGAATTTGGCTATAACATTTCTTGGTGTTGTCAATTGGGGATTAAAAACAGGGGGTGATCTGTGGATTCTTTCAATCTCCACTTTCCCCTCTTGTTCTAGGATTTCGGGACAGTTTTCCTGGATAATTTCCTCTAGTATTATGTCCAGGCTTTTTCTTTTGTCGTGGTCTTCTGGTAGTCCAATTATTCTTAAATTGTCTCTTCTTGAACGATTTTCTAAATCGTCTGTTTTGTGAATGAGATGCTTCACATTTTCCTCAATTTTTTCATTCTTTTTGTTTTGTCTTATAGTGTCCTGCTGCCTTGTGAGGTCACTTGATTCTAGTTGTTTTACTCGGGTTCTTAAAGATTGGATTTCATCTTTGGCTTTTTGGTCGTCTTTTTCCTTCTGGTCTGAGTTTCTTTGAAGACTGTCTTTCATCCTCTTTATCTCGTCTTTCATCTCCTTTGCTTCATCTTTCATCTCCTTTGCCTCATTTTCCAGCTGGATGATTTTGGCTTTCAGGACACTATTTTCTTGTTTTAGTTCAAGTGCCTCTGTTTCCAGATGACTTATCTTAATTTTTAAGTTCTTTTCCCAATTGTCTTCAGCCTCTCTTAGCTGTGTTTTGAGTTCTTCCACAGCCTGTATCCAATTCGCTGGGATTTCTGGTTTATCGTTTGCTGATCTCTCCCCCTCTGTTCCATTTGGTGAGTAGTAGCTGTCTATTGTAGTTTCTTTCTTCTGTTTCTGTTGTTTGTTCAGATTCACCCCTTCTTTCCTCCCTGTATTTGTCTGTGCTCTTGTTCCTCTCATTTTTTTGTTTTTTAGGGACTTCTATCAGTCTCCCCTCTTGGAGCTTTAACAGAGGATCTCTTGGTGTAATCTCTGAGGGAGGGTTGTTGGGGGTTTGAGCTTTCCTGTCCTCTGGAGGTTTTTGATTGGCTTAAAGTTCAGCAGTCAGTGAGGATGGATGGGGAGCCTGGGCTTCCCTATGTTCTGGAGGCTTTTGATGGGATTGAGTTCAGCTTATTTGGGATGGGTTTATTCTGAGTTTTAAACTTCCTGGACGGCTGGAGCAGATATGGAGGATCTCTAAAGCTCTGGCCAGGCTGCCAGGTCTATGCTCCTTCTAGGCTGCCATCTTGACTTCGCCTCTAGGTTTCTGTTTTTTCAGAAGACCCAGCTCTCTAAGGGGGGAGGGGTTGTGGCTTGCCTGGACTCTGAGGGCTCCTGATGAGATTAGATTCAGGTGGTGTGGGCCGAAAGATCCCAGAGCCAAAAAAGGGAAGGGAAAAAAAAAACAAAGCAGCCACCTCCTCTTCCACAGTCTGTGTTGAGTGCCCAGAGACTGGCCGAGTTACTTTCAAGGAAAGCTCTTTGGAGCAATCCCTTTGCCAGCCCTGAGTTTTCTGTCCTTTCAGTAGCTCTGAGGGCTCCTGATGGGATTAGGTTCAGCTGGTTCTTTCAGAAGACCCTGCTCTCTAAGGGGGGAGGGGTCGTGGCTTGCCTGGACTCTAATGGCTCCTGATGGGATTAGGTTCAGGTAGTGTGGGCCAAATGATCCCGGAGCCAAAAAAAAAAGAAGAAAGAGAAAAGCAGCAACCTCCTCTTCCACAGTCTGTGTTGAGTGCCCAGAAACTGGCCCGGGTTACTTTCAAGGCAAGCTCCCCGGAGCATCCCCCTTGCCAGCCCTGAGCCCTCTGTCCTTTCAGTAGCTCTGAGGGCTCCCGATGGGATTGGGCTCAGCTGGTTCCCCGAAGCTGGGTCCTCCCCCGAGACCCAGAGGGAAGAACCCAGCCAGGGGGCCACAGGCTTCCCCCTTCTCTCTATGCTTCCCTGCCGTCTGTGTTGGGAGCTCCGGAGACTGGCTCGGGTTGCTTTCAAGGTGAGTCCTCAGAGCCCTGAGGTTCCCGCTGCTGCCTTGGGCTCAGCACTCTGGGTTGGGGGGGATGGGTCCTGGGACCTTCTTTCTGTCTACCCCTTAGATCTGAGTGATCTAGGGTTCTGGCTTTTGGGGTGCGGTACCTTTTGATCCAGGTCCAGGAGGAGGTTTCCCCAGGTCTATCCTGTTGTTCAGCTTGAATTTCGGTGGCCTAGGAGCACTTTGTTTGTGATCGGTAGGGAAGGGTTTCGGAGGTCTGAACTTTCGCTGCTTCTACACCGCCATCTTGACCGGAAGTTGTGTATGAATTTCTTTCTACAGAGCCATAACATTTAACTCTTTAGAGTAGGGCAGGACCTCTGAGTCCATCCTATACAAATTATAGCTGAATAAGAATATCTTCTATAACATTCCTGATAAGGAATTCCTGTCATGCCTTTTCTGGAAGACCTCCAACAAGGGGAAGCTTCGCCTTACCAGAAAAATTCATCTCATTTTGGGATAACTCTAATCCTTAAGAACATTTTCTTTATCTTTGCAACTTCCATCCTTTCTCCTAATTTTGGATTCTGGGTCCAAGTGGAACAAACCTAATCTATTTTTTTCTTTTTAATCTATTTATTTCAAATAGTTGAAGACAATAATGATGCATCCTGTAAATATTGTCTCCAGACTAAAAATCCTTGTTTCCTTTAACTCTTCCTAATAACATGTGATCTTGAAACATTTCAACATTATGATTAACCTCATCAAGGTGGTGTTCTTAGCTTACCAATATTCTTCCTAAAATGTGGCACCTAGAACTTGACCCTAAACTCCAAGTGATCTAACCAGGATAAAGTGTACCAATGCCATTGATGAAAGACAAAATAGAACAAAGCACCATCTTCTTATTCCTTTGCTAGCTTTTGATCTTAGAGGTAAAGTAATCAGGGAAATGGCTAAAAGGCACATGGTAGGAGGAGGCTAGAATAGCCTATGACCTGTTAATCTGTCTGAAATAATTGAATAGTTATTTTAAATCCTTTTTAAAAAGTATTGCATGGTTGCTGGTGGAGTTGTGAATTGATCCAACCATTCTGGAAGGCAATTTGGAACTATGCCCAAAGGATGCTAAAAGACTGCCTGCCCTTTGATCCAGCCATAGCACTGCTGGGTTTGTACCCTAAAGAGATAATAAGGAAAAAGACTTGTACAAGAATATTCATAGCCTCACTCTTTGTGTTGGCAAAAAATTGGAAAATGAGGGGATGCCCTTCAATTGGGTACTGGCTGAACAAATTGTGGTATATGCTGGTGATCAAATAGTATTGTGCTCAAAGGAATAATAAACTGGAGGAATTCCATGTGAGCTGGAACAACCTCCAGGCAGTGATATAGACTGAACGGAGCAGAACCAGGAGAACATTGTACACAGAGACAGATACACTGTGGTAAAATCAAATGTAAAGGACTTCTCTACTAGTAACAATGCAATGATCCAGAACTATTTGGAGGAATTTACGAGAAAGAATGCTATCCACATCCAGAGGAAGAACTGTGGGAAAAGAAACACAGAAGAAAAACAACTGCTTGATCACATTGGTTGATGGAGCTGTGACTGGGAATGTAGACTAAACGATCACCCTAGTACAAATATTAATAATATGGAAATGGGTCTTGATCAATGACACACCTTAAACCCAGTGGAATTGTGTCAGATACAGGAAGGGGGGAAGGGGGAGGGAAAGAATATTAGTCTTGTAACGATGGAAAAAGATTCCAAATCATCTAATTAAATAAATTTTTAAAAAGGGGGCTTTATAAAATTAAAAAAAAGTATTACATGGGAGTAGCTAAGTGACTCAGTGGATAGAGTGCAGGCCTAGAGATTAGAAGTCCTGGCCTCAGACCTTTCTTAGCTGTGGGCAAGTCTTTTAACCCCAATTGCCTAGCCCTTGCCTCTCTTCTGCCTTTGTCTCTGATACTTAGTATCACATAGAAGGTAAGGTTGAAAAAAAAAACAACAGATATTACATGAAAATATATTGGGAAATAGCACCATCTGGTGATGAAACAAGAGAAGAAAATCCCAAGTGTGAAGAAAAATGAGAAAAAAGGTTCAAGATCCTCACGGCACTCCCCCCCCCCCCCCCCCCGAAAATGCTAACAATATCCAAGTCAATTTATATTCTGAGTATGGTAGCTATTCAGACAATAAGCATTTATCAAGCATACTTACTGTAGGAATTAAATTTTAATGGTTTGACTAAAATATATGAAAATTATAAATAATAATTGTGGTTGCCAATTCAAAATATTATTGCTCAAAGTCAAAATGACTTTAATAGATTTTATTTACAAAAGAAGTGGAAAGAGTGAAAACAGAGAAATACAAAAGGGTAGAGAAGACATTGGCCTATCTAATTAAATATTGTTCAGGTGCTCGACTCAGCCAGGACTTGTGGACCTTCAACAAAAATTAAACTCTCTCCAGAAGACAGGAAGGGAAAGCAAGCTATCCACTCACCCAAGTTCCCTCCAAAAGACAGGTCAAGACATGACTCGAGCTGAAGGTCTCCTGAGGCTAACTTTCTTCTTTAAGCTGACTGTCCTTTTGAAGCTGACTTCATGAAGCTGAACTCAGAGCCCCAGAAATTCAGGGCCTTTTATAGTGGCTTCTTGTCCCTTCCCCTCTTCACGGGGGCCAATTATAGCTTCATAGCTTCCAAATTGCCTAGCACTGCTGAGGAGGTAGTATTTGTGGGAACCAGTTCTCACTTTCTGGAGGTGTGAGTTCTCATCAAAAGGGTTCACAGTTTCTGACTGATTGAGTTTCTGGGAATATGAATTCTCTTAGTGGTTTTTGAGCTCCTCCACCTAGTTCAGGCTTGTGTTGATTCAATCAAAATGTAGACAAAGAAGAGTTAATCCTGTCTTCACAATCTGGTGAGGGGTATTTAAGTTATTGTTAACCAAAGTGTTAGCTCCAATTAGGCAAAGAGAATAAAGGATTCCCTTTTTACAAGTGTAAACTCAGAATAGACAAAGAGAACCAAGAATTTCCTTTCACATTACCAAAACAGTATAATTGCACTGAGATGTGTTGATGAAGAACCAAGCTAGGAGAAATGAATTATATGACACAAGCAGAAACAATATAATTCAATCCAATAAACATTTAATTAGCTCCTACTGTGTGCCAGGCAGTATGTTAAGCTCTGGGGATAAAAAGGAAGATAGTCCCTGTCCTTAAGGAGCTCAGGATGCAATGGGGGGAGATAACACACCAAAGGAGACAGGGAAGAGGTGGGAGCATAGGAGACCAAGGGGTCATTGGGCAGTGGGGGGAGGGGACATCTTGTTCTACAGAGTTGAAAACAGGTGAGAATAGGAAAGGTAGTATGGAAGAGATAATAGAGTGAATCTTGGACAATGACTTGAGTTTGATCTTTAGGGAAAGGCTAATTAGTATGAAACAGAACATTGAGCAAAGGTCAAGAAGTAAACTTTTAGAAAATTAGCTGTATTAAAGGTGAAAAATGGCTTTAATGAGTACTTTGCAGGGGATGCTATAGTTAGCATATTGTATTTCATCAGAAAAAAATTATATAACTCCTACTAATAAAAGTGAAGTAGGGGGCAACTGGGTGGCTCAGTTGACTGAGAACCAGGTCTAGAGATGGAAGGTCATGGGTTCAAATTTGGTCTCAGATAACTTCCTAGCTCTGTGACCCTGAGCAAGTCACTTAACCTTGTACCACTCTTATGCCTTGGAATCAATACACAGTATTCCAAGGCAGAAAGTAAGGGTTAAAAAAAAAGTTAAGTAATCTGGATAAAGGGCTAAATCCATTCAGAAGATAAAGAGATGTTAAGGAGTTACCTTGGAAGATTTAGCAGGGGAACTGCTTACCTTTCTTTCAGAAATCTTTCTCACTAAGAATACAGGGAGATAGAGAGTGATTTGGAACCACAAAACAGAACTATAAACATGCTAAGTAGGCCAGTGGAGCTCTAAGCAATAGTTGAGTGGAGAAGAACCTGTCTGGATAAAAGTCTTTATCTTGACTATGTAATACAGCTGGTGGTGCAGTGGATAGAGACTGAAATCAGAAAGAAGACTCATTTTCCTGAATTCAAACCTGGCCTTAGACACTTAGTAGCTGTGTGATTCTGGGCAAATCTAATCCTGTTTGCCTCAGTTTCCTCATCTGTAAAGTGAACTGGAGAAGGAAATGGCAAACCATTCCACTATATTTCCCAGGAAAATTCAGAATGGGGTCATGAAGTGTTGGACATGACTGAAACAACTGAACAGACTCTATGATGGAACTTAATGAAGCACTGTACCTGGTAGACTGAAGTGTTGCCTTAGCACCATTAGAAGATTTGTTTTTCCCAGACAATAAAGGTTCTGCTTCAGGTCAATAGCTGAATGTAACATACCAGGCATGAAAGTACGGTTGATGTATTAAATACTTGATCAGATCAGTTAATGATCAGTGTATAGAAGGGCAGGAGAATTCATGAGCCTAAGCTACAAAGGCTTAGCCCTCATCTTGTCAAACATCATTCCTCTGAAAAGCACATGTCAGGTGAATCCCCACCTCCTCTGATCGTGTCATTGTCCATTCAACCAATATTAAGACTTACGTGCTATGTTACATATTCATTGATCACCTCTCAATCCACAATAAATGAGGGGCGCTGCTCTTCCTCTTGATTCCTGCAACCTTGGAGCTCTTTCTTCTATCTCTCTTTATATGTCCTAGCACCACTCTTGGCCATGTGCTTTCTATCTTGGAATTCTTACTTCTACGTGTTCTCTTATTTCTCACATTTTCCTTTAATTAATTTTCTAAGGAGAATATCATCAGGAGCAAGTGCCACTCCCCCTATCAATTAACTTGTCTGTGTCTCTTGATTTATCACCCATTTTTCTCAGACTCTTTTCTTCTTCTCAAGCTATAACCCACAAAGGAAAATTATATAACAGTCGCTGCCCAGATTGTTATACTGAACTTCTCTGATCAGAAAAGGGGACTTTCCAGCAAATGGAGGTCCAAAAAATTGTTAACATTTTTAAAAATTCTAATATATGTTCAAGTTTGGAAGTACTAATATTTTGTTGGCTCAGTTCTGAATTCCTGTTTTGTTTATGAGCTTTTCTAACATAAAAAAGTTCTATTAATGGCTCCAGAGAAATGGGAAATAGCTGGGGTTTTGTACTAGAGAGGAGGTGCCACCTGAATCTAATTTAGGGAAAAAAGCAAGTATTTAAACTGGTTGCACATTGCCTTCAGTGTTGGTATACCATTGTAAGGCCAACTCATCTTTTGAGTTTTGCAAGAACTAAATGATAGCAATTAGGTGACATTTATAGTGGCTTGACATTGGTACTTTATGTTTCTTTTTGCCTCTTCTAGTATTGCTGTATGTTGTTCTGATTGTACCTCTGGGAAATCCATTAGGATAATATGTGATCTTTGTGGATATGTGTTGGAGGGGTTCTTTTTCTCCTTCCTTCCCATCCTCCACTTCATAGGAGGTACAGATATCCTCTGACTGCTTCTTTTTGTTCATAATGACTCTTTTGGTTGACTACGGAGCCAATTAAATTAGTATATCTATGGATATATTAAAAGGTTGATCTCTGATCCTCAGGCCCCTTCCTGCTGGCTTTGAAGTATTAGAGTGACTCTCAGAGAGAATATCCTTCTTATCATTAGACCCAAACTATGAGCTCATAGCCTCTTGGGCAAGCCTGTGTCTGGTTTGGGACTGTCTCTTTTCCTTTGGTATTGAGCCTTTTGAGTTCTCAGAAGGCAGATGGCGTCTTCCCCATTTTGGACACCCGAGTAGTGGAGTGTTAGATACCAGAGCAGTTGCAATTGAAACAGTACCACAGGCACATCATCAAACATTGAAAGTTATCCAGAGAGAGGAAATGAGAAAGAGATGTCATTGATCAGGCTGTGTAAAATAGCTGATGAGCAGCCTTGTTGCAAATGTCCCAATGAGCCTTATAGCCTCTCAATATTCTCTGATTTTTTAAGACTTAGCATTTCCCTTTCTCTGTGAGAATAAAATGCTTTGTTCCATACTTAATTTATATTTGTTCTTTAGATAACTTCTTATTTCTACTGTTGAGGAAGACTTCTTAGACTAGAACCCAAAGTAAAATAGTTCTTCAGTATTCTGAGGTAGGAATGGAACTGGAACATTGAGAGCTTGTTGAGGAGACAGTAAATTTCAAAGCAATAAACCTAGGGCAAAACATGAGGACAAGTAAAGGACAGTAACTGGCAAAGGTCACCCACCTCTGTCACATCAGCCTCATGGTACCTGGCTAGCTGTAGTATTAGATATGGCTTTCCTAGTTCTACTTCCTTCACTTTGCATTAGTTCATATAAGTCTTTCCATAAGTTTCTGTATTAATCATATTGGTCATTTTTTTATAGCACACTAGTATTCTACTACATTAATTTTTTTAATTAGAAAAACTTTTTTCAGTTAACAAGCATCCTTTCTTCCTTCACTGGGGCAATAAAAAAACAAATAAAATCCTTCCAACAAATATACACCATTGATCAAAAACACATTCTCACATTGACCATATTTAAAAAATGTTTTTGCCTTCTGCATGTATGGTCTATCATCTTTATGATGGGGAATGAGTCTCATTCTAAATCATTACCTCATTTGATCCTTACAACAACCTTGAAAGGTAGGTGCTATTATTGTCCCCATTTTATAGTTGAGGAAATTGAGGCAAACTGAGGTTTAATACGTTGCCCAGGTGTAGAGAGGCAGCTAGTTGGCTCAGTGTATTGAAAGCTAGGCAGCATAGAGATAGGAGGACTTTCTTCAAATCTGGCCTCAGACACTTCTTAGATATGTGACAAGGACAAGTTACTTAGTCCCCATTGCCTAGCTCTTACCACTCTTCTGCCTTGGCACCAATATACAGTGTTGGTTCCAAGACAGAAAGTAAGGGTTTAAAAAAAAAAAGAAGTTGGCCTGGGTCACACAACTAATAAATGTCTTAGGTTGGATTTGATCTCAGGTCTCCCTGACACCAAGCCAGTTTTCTATGAGTGCATACCACTAACTGAGTCACCTCTGTCATGTACTGGCTTAATGTTTGTTTGTTTGTTTTGCTTAATTTTTTTAAATGAAGTTTTTTCCTCACGGTTACATGATTTTTGTTGTCAGAGCTGACAAGCAATTCCACTGGGTTATACATTTATTATCACTCAAAAACTCATTTTCCATATTATTCATTTTTGTAATAGAGTAATCTTTTAAAACTAAAACCTCAAATCATATACCCGTATAATAAACAAGTGGTAAATCATATGGGGTTTTTTTCCTCTGGATTTCTACTCCTGCAGTTCTTTTTCTCGATGTGGATAGCATTCTATCTCATAAGTCCCTCCAGATTGTCCTGGATCATTGCATTGCTTTTAGTAGCAAAGTCAATTGTCTGATTGTCCTACAATATTTCAGTTTGGTTAAGTGAATTTGTTTTTTATTTGTTTTTATTTTATTTGATCATTTCCAAGCATTATTCATTAAAGACATAGATCATTTTCTTTTCCTCCCCCCATCCCCCATAGCCGATGCGTAAATCTACTGGGCATTACATGTTTTCTTGATTTGAACCCATTGCTATGTTGATAATATTTGCATTAGAGTGTTCATTTAGAGTCTCTCCTCTGTCATGTCCCCTCAACCTCTGTATTCAGGCAGTTGCTTTTCCTTGGTGTTTCTACTCCCTCAGTTTGTCCTCTGCTTATGGATAGTGTTTTTTCTCCTAGATCCCTGCAAATTGTTCAGGGACATTACACCACCACTAATGGAGAAGTCCATTACGTTCGATTATACCACAGTGTATTAGTCTCTGTGTACAATGTTCTCCTGGTTCTGCTCCTCTTGCTCTGCATCACTTCCTGGAGGTTGTTCCATTCTCCATGGAACTCCTCCACTTTATTATTCCTTTTAGCACAATAGTATTCCATCACCAACATATACCACAATTTGCTCAGTCATTCCCCAATTGATGGGCATCCCCTCGTTTTCCAGTTTTTGGCCACCACAAAGAGCGCAGCTATGAATATTTTTGTACAAGTTGGTTAAGTGAATTTGGACAAGTGACTTGACCTCTTAGTGGCCCAGTCAACTCTCTAAGACAATAAGTTGCAGACCATTTTCATAATCTGAGTTGGTAGAGATGTTTGTCACACAGGAATTCTCATGTAAAAATTAAAATTTAAATCTTAAATAACAAAAATATTATATTTTATGAGGTTTATTAAATGGTCATTAGAAATCAAGGAATAAAGAGGTTACAAAATAAAGACTACATGCCCATGGCTAATTAGCCATTTCAAAATCCCCACCTTACCATCATCACCATTGATTGCTACATCATGCCAAAAAAGGAGGAAGAGTCTTAATGCCCACTCCCTTTATCCTCTGTCTACAGGAAATACACAATGACAGGAAGTCAGTGGTCTCTCAGGAAATGTCGTTCTTTTTTAGGGTAATAGATTTTCAATTATACATTCCCCCTGAGACCTGTGGAAGACTAGTCTCACCAGTGGGTCTTGTAAAAATACCAACTTTGAAATTACAATAATTTGAGGATTGGAGGAAAAGAGAACAAAACCAATAATTGCTGGGCGTATTGACAAAAACCAATTAGGGGGCAGTCCCCTTTTGGTATAAGAGTATACATTCAAAATAAATCTTCAATCAACCTTCAGTTCAATCAACCAAACCCCAAAGTTCATTCTGGATCCTCTTGATGTAGTATAGGTTTTTCAGGCATCAAACAGTTCA
This sequence comes from Monodelphis domestica, assembly GCF_027887165.1. Classification (NCBI taxonomy): domain Eukaryota; kingdom Metazoa; phylum Chordata; class Mammalia; order Didelphimorphia; family Didelphidae; genus Monodelphis; species Monodelphis domestica. The sequence goes on along the minus strand of NC_077228.1, from coordinate 442,004,025 downwards.
TTCTCTGGATTTTAGGAGTTAGCAAACTTTTTTCCTTGAAGATTTTTCTTGAACAAAATTTTTAAATCTTAGGTTTTTATGAAAATACACTCATTATCAGTGAAATAATAGATAAAGATAAAAAACAAACAAAAAAAATCTTTGTATTTCTAATTGTAAAAGGAAGAAATAAATGAATTTGGGGAAAATGCAAAGTTGCAGGATAAAGATACAGGAAGTTGGATGGATTGCAGACATCCTGCAAATTTGCATTTTCCCTAAATTAATTTATTCCTTCCTTTCAGTTATTTTAAGTCTTAATATTCTGTTTCAAGGGCTTTATGAACCAATTAAATAAAAGATTAAAGAAGTTATAAATAACAGTAGAAAAACTTAAATTGTAACTTTTCAGTGACTTCTTTGGAAATTATTTTAATATTAAATTATATCTGATAGGTTCCTTTATAATCTAGATGAACACAATATAATTAGCAATGCAAATTAATAAATTTAATAAGAATCCTCAGGCTTGTCCAGGATTTTAAAAAAATATTAGGCTGGGAGTAGTAAAAGATAATCAGGATGATGGAAAATTAGAATTTGAACAAAAATTGAAGCATAACCCAAAAGATAGGTACTCTCTTCTTTAGGCTTTTATTTTCAGGAGCCTTTGGTACTATTGTTCCTATGATGTAAATTTATGGGACTAGATGGTAAGTGGATAATCTTTTGTAAAGTTCCTAGTTTTTGTCACTATTATGTCTGACCTTTTAGAGGTTACTTACTTTTGGCTTGTAATGGCCCACTGGATCGAAAGCCAGGCTCAGAGATGGAGGTATTGAGTGAGCTCATGTGAGCTCAGACACATCCTAGCCATATGACCCTGGGCAAGTCAGTTAACCTCTCCTTGCCTAGCCCTTAGCACTCTTATGCCTTGGAACTAATATACAGTATTGATTCTAAGATAGAAGATAAGAGTTTTTTCCTTTTTAAATAAACCAATAAGCTACTTGTGGACAAATAAAAAGTTGTATGCAATTTTGTACATACTCAGTGCCTTACACACAATGAGAGCTCAATAAATCCTTATTAGATATTTAAATTTGACCACTACAATTAACCAGTTTCTTTTATTGCTATATAATTGGAACATTCCTTTAACCTGACTGATGAAGGGTGCCACCAACAGATCTCTTTTGTTATGGTTTGTATATCATATTGACTGTAGATGAGCCACTGAAAATGCTTAATGCCTTTCTCTTGTTCCTCAGCATTCCACTATTGTGAGCCAGCTCTTTTGCTGTATCAGTTGGTCTGTGTTCAGAGAATGCCAACTCATATTGGTGCCAATTTGAAGTAAGGCTGATGAATATATTTTATTCACATTGCTTAAAATGCGACTAGTAGCATGTTTTACTAATGTGGCATGGTATTTTACTATTATTCTGTATAAAAAAGTAAAATAAAACGCTTCATTCTCGGACCAATATTAATGAATTTGAATGACTAGCTATGCTCTGCCACCACTCTTCTCCGTAAGCATAAATAATGGAAAACCATCCAAATACTTTTCTCATTTTAACTTCTTGACTGTTTACTGGCATCTACATAATTCACAGGCGAGACTACCTTAATATACTCTAATTCCCATTTGGATATAGTGAGGAACTCTGTGACACAAGATTAAGGGAAGCAGATAAATCCTTTTTTTCCCTCAAAGATCTTGGAAGAGCTGTATCTAAGACAGGATAATTGGATCTTTGCTCCAGGGCAATGAAATTTAGAGGGTCTAAAATTTAATCCATACAATCCTTCAGCAGCTAGAAACAATTGAACCAAACATCTGATTACAAAAAATAAGATTAAAATAGGAAACTATGAGACTATATATTTTTAAGAACCCTTACCTTTTGTCTTTAGAATTAATACTGCTTATTGGTTCCAAGGCAGAAGAACAGTAAGGGCTAGGCAATTAGGGTTGCCCAGGGTCATACAGGGAGGAAATATCTAAGGTCAGATTTGAGACTATATTGCTTTTAAAAAAGAAAAACAATGGGACAGCTGGGTAGCTCAGTGAATTGAGAATCAGGCCTACAGATGGGAGGTCCTGGGTTCAAATTTGGCCTTAGACACTTCCTAGCTGTGTGATCCTGGGCAAGTCACTTAACCCCCATTGCCTACCCTTACCACTCTTTTGCCTTAGAACCAATACATAGCATTTATTCTAGGGCAGAAGCTAAGGGTTTGGGGAAAAAAAAAGATTATACCAATTCACAGTTTCACAATCAATGAAATAGGGTATATGTTTCTCCATGGCCCTGTAAACCTTAAAATTTCTTAGACTTATGAATGTTGGAAATTTCACCATTGGAAAATTTCATACTTGGAAAAAATTTCCTACTGATAGTAAGAACTCTATTGGAATGTGAACCCCCCCTTGGCACGGGAGGATCCTTCTCCCTACCTAAGACTACTTTAGGACAGAAACCTTTTGCTGAACAATGGAAAGGGCTTTGACCTATGCTTAAGCATAGAACAGGAAGTTCTTTGAGTCATGATTGATTTTAGAATTGATACAATAGAGATACTTGGAATGACAGAACCAGGTCTTGGAAATTACAATCTCCACCCTACCCAGAGTAACAGGATTTAGGAAGGGCTGCAGCAAAGGATCAAGATTTAATTATTTGAGAATATGACCTTCAACAGACATGTGCAGAGCCACAGACCTCTGGGCGGTCCTGGGTTAAACTAGAGCCACCATTGGCACAGGGGAGACATGGACAGTGATTGGTAGATGTGAGAACTGAGGGGAGGGAACTTGGATGGTTTCCTTAAAGATAGCCGGGTCAGAGGACTGGAGGGGGTTGGAGAGGTTTTGCTCTGAGAGGTTGCTCTGAGAGGAGGGCTTGCTCTGAAGGAGGCTGAAGGTGGAGGCCGCTGAGACTGTTTCTCCATTTTGGTCACGTGAGTGATAGGGACTGATCTCTTTTCTTTGCCCCAGCTATCTAAGGGCTTGGGCCTTTTGGCCCAGCCTAAACAGAGGGGGTATTTAAGCCCTATTCCCTTCTCTCTCTCTCTCTCCCATTTGTAATTAAAAACTCCATAAAAGGTTGACTGCTGACTTGAGTTTTCATTTAGGAATTACATAGCTAAATTCCTTGGCGACCTTAAATTAATATATATCAGTCTTTTAAGGTGATTTCCTTGTCACAGCCCCAAGCAGCATTGAATCTTACCTTTTAAAATTCTCTTTGCCAGTTTAATGACTATAAGGTGGTACTGGGCATTTGAACCTTTCTCTAAGTAAGATATATGGTATATGAGCATTGACTAAAATGGTTCTCTCCAAAGTTACCAATGATCTCTTAATTGAGATATCCAATAATTTTTTCTCATTCCTCATTTTTCTCAACCTATTGCGTTTTAGTTGCAAACTGTACACAATTTTGGGGGGTATAATTTTATTTATTTAGTTATTTATTTAAAAAGATTTTATTTTCCCACTTTACATGTAATAATTTTCTTTTCTTTCTTTTTTTTTGAACCCTTACCTTCTGTCTTGGAATCAATATTGTGTATTGGTTCCATGGCAGAAGAGTGGTAAGGGCTAGGCAATGGGGGTTAAATGACTTGCCCAGGGTCACACAGCTGGGAAGTGACTGAGGCCAGATTTTAACCCAGGACCTCCTGTCTCTAGGCCTGGCTCTCAATCCATTGAGCTACCTAGTTGCTCCCACATGTAATAATTTTCAACATACATTTTCCAAAATGTTAAGATTCAAATTGTCTCCCTTTCTCCTCTTCCCCTCTCAGAGATGATAGGAAATTTGTTCTGGATTATACATGTATTATCATGCAAAACATACTTCCATTTTGGCCATTGTAAGAAAATACTCTTATAGAACCCAAACCCCAAAATATAATTGTAAATAATGTGAAATATATGCTTTCATCTGCATTCTGACTCCAACAGTTTTCTCTAAAGGTGGCTAGTAATCTTTCAGAATTGCTCCAGATAATCATATTCCTGAGAGTGGCTAAGTCTTTCACAGTTGATCATTGTTCAATATTGCTCTTATTGTGTACAACGATTGCCTGCAAATCTAACACTATTGACCACCTTTTCCTCCTAGATATTCTTTCCTCTTTGTGCTTATATTACACTACTCTCTCCTGTTTCTCTACCTTTCTGGCTACTTCCTCCCCATCTCCTCTGTTGGTTCATCATCTAGATTACACTTTCGAACTGTAGTTGTTCCCCAAGATTCTGTTCTAGGCCCCTTCCTAAACCTGTCCTTGATGACATCAATTCCCATCTGTTTAACTTTGGTCTCTATGCAGTGAACTCCCAGATCTGAATATGCAGTCCCAGTTTCTCCTCTGAGGCATCTCATCATCCATTGCTTATCAGACATTTCAAACTGAAAATATTCAAAAATGATTTCAGTACTTCCCTCCCAAACTCTCCCTTCTTCTAGACTTCAGTATTTCTGTTGAAAGCAACACTACCTTTCCAGTCTCCTGGGCTTATAATCTCAGCATTTTCCTTGTTTCCTCACTCTCCATCATGGTCAAATCTTGCTCTTTCTACCTCCATAATATCTCTCATATCCGATTTCTCCCTATTCACACACTTATCATCTTCATTCAGGTCCTTATCACCTCTTATCTAGTTTAGTGCAATATACTCAAGACTGGTTTTTCTGTCTCAAATCTCTCTCCTTCACTCCACATAGCTGCCCCCAAAATGATTTTCCTTAAGTTCCTGATCTGAGCATATCATTCTCTTATTGACTTCCTATTGCTTCTGTGATTTTTAAATCTCCATTTTGCTTGGTCTAGCACCCAAAATTGTGCACACCCACACTACACGGGTATGTGCTAGTCAGTGACAAATCAGAAATAACTGACTGCCCACCTGGGCTGTCCCAAGCCAAGCTTGAGTCACCATTGGCACTTGTGAGGCACAGGAAGTGAGGTAGGGAACAGCCTCTGGAGTTCGCTCACTTCCTGTGGAGAGAGCTAGACGGGAGTTGGTGTTAGGAGCTTGGACAGGGAGGAGACCCGCAGGCAGCTTTCCTTCAGATCAGTCACATGAGTCAAAGGACTGGTTCCATTCTCTGCCTTGGCCTTCTAAGGCCTAAACTCCCTCTGGCTCTGCCAGAAGGTTGAGTTAACCTCTTTCCTTGTCCCCTTCTTTCCTTCTCTCTCTCTCTTCTTCTTTCTTACTCCTATTGTAATTAAATTGCCATAAAACTCCATTCTGACTTGAGTGTTTCATTTAGGAATTTCATAAGTGAATTCCTTGGCGACCTTAAATTAACATATATCAGTCTTTAAAAGTGATTTCACTATCACACTTCTAGAATGAAATACAAACTTCTCTACTTAATTCTTCAAAAATTTCATTTAAACCCTTTCTTTCTTAGTAACAACTCTAAGGGCAAGGATTAGGCAGTTGGGGTTAAGTGACTCACCCAGAGCTGCACAGTTAGGAACTATGGGAGGCAGATTTTAATTCGGATCTTCCCAATTCCAGACTTGGTGCTATATCCGAACTGTCCATGCAATTTAGCTTTTAAAGAGCTTTATGACCTGGCTCTAATTTTTCTTTCTCTTCTCACTGCATGTTATTCTCCCTTCTGCACTTTGCCAGCCAGCCACACTAGCTTTATCTCTATTCTCTACCCTTGACATCACCTCATATAGCATATTTCTGTCTATATCTTATTAGGAGGCATCTTGATGAAATGACTAATCTAGAAAAATGTTTTACATGATCACACAGGTAAAAACTATATTAAATTGCTTAGTCTCAGGGAAGGGTTAGGGAAGGGAGGGAAGGAGAGAATTTGGAACTCAAAATTAAAGAAGAATGTTAAAATTGTTTTTATATATATTTGGAGAAAAAAGAAAAAAAAACTTGGCACATTAAAAACTGAAATGCTGACCTGTGACCTTAGACAAGTTACCTCCAGGAAACCTGGGAAATTCTGGAAGACTTTAAGTTACAGAGAAAGTCCTGACCAGTATTGATAGAGGCAATTTCCTTACTTGAAAATTCATTGTAAGAATGAAATCACAGGTCCAATCCCTATCCCTATATTATGTGGATTCATCTAGTTCTTTCTCTCAACCTTTAGAGCACTAATAGTTTTTAATCACTGAATTTATCACTCAAATGAATAACATCTTTTATTGCTCACTAATTATTTAATATCGATCTACCAAACAGACTATAAACTACCTGAAGGCAGGGGCTTTGTTTATACAAATAGGCAGCTAGATGGAGTTCTGGACTTGCAGTAAGGAAAATCATTAAGGCTTGAGTTCAGATCCAATTTCAGAAACTATCTGTGTGACCTTGGACAAGTCATCTGTTGTGGAAGTACAATGCCCATGCCAATTCAACCCAACTCATCCTCAATTTCCTTAGTTACAAAATGGGATTAATAATAACACCTACTTCAGAATGTTAGCAATGGATAGAGCATTGGGCCGGAAGTCAGGAAGACCTGAGTTCAAATATAGCTTTAACTATGTACCTCTGGATGACCTTGGACAAGTCACTTAACCTCTGTTTGCTTCAATTTTCTCAGTTATAAAATGTGGTCAATACTGAACAAATTGTGGCATATGTGGTAATGGAATGCTACTATGCTATAATAAATGATGAACAGAATGATTTCAGAAAAAAAGCTGGTAAGATCTACTTGAACTGAAGAAGAACTGGGGGAACATCATTCATAGTAACAACAATATTGTGATATGATCAACTGTGGAAAAACTTAGCCATTCTCAGCAACACATTGATCCAAGGACAACTCTTAAGGATTTGTGACAAAGAATGCTATCTATCTCCTGAGAAAGAACTGTTGGATTTGGATGCAGGACCAAAGCATACTGTGAAGATTGGATTTAGCTATCTCCTAATTGTAACAATGAAAATACTTAGCTCTTCCTTTATTGGGAAGATTGAATTGTAATTCACAATCTATTTTTAGATTGTAATCTCCAAAAGGATTAACTCAGCATTTTAAGTAGATCTATCCCCCCCTTTTTTTTTTTTAAACCCTTACCTTCCATCTTGGAGTCAATACTGTGTATTGGCTCCAAGGCAGAAGAGTGGTAAGGGTTAGGCAATGGGGGTCAAGTGACTTGCCCAGGGTCACACAGCTGGGAAGTGTCTGAGGCCAGATTTGAACCTAGGACCTCCCATCTCTAGGTCTGATTCTCAATCCACTGAGCTACCCAGCTGCCCCCTGATCTACCCTTTTTAACTACAAAAAGGTGTTAAGTAACTATAAAAGGTGAACTAACCAAAAAAGGTGTTAAGTAACCTAAAAGGTATAATCTAATAAAAGAAGGTGTGAACTAAAGAGTAGGCAGTCCTAGAGAAAAGCATCTGCTATGATTGGTAGATGTGAAATTTAGGGGAGGTGACACAAGAGAAAAAGATCTTTAAAAAGAGGACTAGAAGACAGAAGAAGATATATTCCATTGGAACAGATCGAAGAGCTCTCTGACTCAGAGGAGACACTGGAAGACAGACACTTGAGGAACGACTAGAAGACAGACACTCAAATTGCTTTTCTATTTTAGATGGTCACTGTTGGTGAGTGAAAGGCTGACTTAGTAACCCACACCACCAAGAAAGGCCCATCTCTTGAGACTCTTTTCCCTGATTAGGGCCTTAGTATTTCTACCTAGCTCAGAGGAGGCCAGAGTTTTCTCTCTCTCTCTCTCTCTCTCTCTCACACACTCTCTCTCTCTCTCTCTCTCTCTCTCTCTCTCTCTCTCTCTCCTCTCTCTCCCTCTCTCTCTCTCTCTCTCTCTCTCTCTCTCACACTCTCTCTCTCTCTCTCTCTCTCTCTCTCTCTCTCTCTCTCTCTCTCTCTCTCTCTCCTTAATATCTTCCCTCTATGGTAAATAAACTACCATAAATTCCATTTATTTTAATAATTCATTTTGGGATTTAGAAATTAAATACCTGGCGACCACCTATATATAAATATTCAGAATCCAGTCACAATTAAAATTTAACAATACTATTTTTCCCATTAGTTTATTTATGGTTTTATTTGGGTGATTTGGGTTTATATGAATATTCACTTAACCGTGACCAACATGGAAGTATGTTTTGCATGATAATACATATATATAACTAAGATCAAATTGCTTACCATTTCTGGGAAGGGGCAAGGAAGAAAAGGAGGGAGACTATTTGTATCTTATGATTTTAGAAAATGTGTGTTGAAAATTTGTGGGGTTTTCCTTAATGGACTTCCCTGACCAGCAGGGTCCCACAAGGGAAGGGGCTCACCTTTGTGATGGGACCCGAGGAGAGGTAGGAACCGAGAACCAGGGTGGAAATGAAAGACAGGGACAAGTCAGTGGTTGGATAGGGCAGGCAACCCCTATGATACTTCCTTTGATAGGAAAGTATGAATACAAAGGAACATGAGGTGGATGAGGAGATTAAGATAGGGAATGCAGGCCGAGATGGTTACAGCCTCCGGGAAGGAGAAGGTTAAGAGGAGAGAGAGACATAGTCATTAAGGAGCCCAGTGGAGCTCCATGCAAGGGGAGAGAAAGCCAAGAGGAAGTTCGTGGGTTTGCCTCTGAATTTAATCCTGTCCTGCTTGGGCAGTACTCCCAAGCACATAGTAACCACATCACAAAGTACAGACAATTAAGATTGGGTGGCAAGGTAGAGGGGACACCTTTGGGCGTGTAGATTGCAAACCGGGGCTTTCCCGGGGGAATTGAGTCCGAGCATGTTAATGAGTTTGTCTTAGCCAAGGGCCTGCGTGGCCAGTTCAAGGTTACATTCACAAGCCTCATTGGTATAACCTTATGCTTGGAGACATAGTAACCATACAGTCATTTATATTTCATAGATGTGAATATGCTTGGAATGCTACAAAAATTATTACGTGTAATTGGGAAAATAAAATCTTTGAATGATTTTTTAAAAGATGTGGACAATAATATCACCCCTATACAACTGTAAAATAGGGAATAATCCTGGAGTTGTTGTGAGTCTTTAATGAAATATTTGTAAAGCGCCCAGCACATAATAGGCTCTATGTTAATACTAATTTTTATTAATGATAATAATGTTGATAATAATTTAGGGCATCCAGAACCCCAACGAAAAGCTTTCCAATTTGGCAAAACAGGATGTGCTGGCTAAGAAACACTTGCCTCTGCCTCACCGCCCAAGGCTAGGCCGTGGTTTGGGTAAATCAGGGATGGAAAAGAAAAATAGGAAAGGGGAGGGGGAGCCAAACCGAAAACAAAGATCCTGAAGAATTCCCTATTTGCATTAGTTTTGAAAGGTAACCAGGTATATAGGTAACCAAGATATAATTTTATTATATACTTATTTGATTAAATGCTTCTGGTTGAGAAAAGGGCATTCCTATGCCTACGATCACGCTGATCACGTGCACCGAGATTCCGCGCGAGAAGTGGAATGACAGTCAAGGGAAGGACAGGGATGAACTACTTTCAACTCAGGGACTGCAGTCAAAGATCCAGGAGAGATCGCAGAGCTCAGAGCATGTGACTAGCGTGAAGGACTCCAATCTGGAGTTCAGAGAGGGCTGTACCAACTCACAAGTACAGGGGAGACCCGCTTCTTTATTCAATACTCTGCGGAAGATACGACCGCAGGACCAGGTCATTTACTTAGATCATTCCAAGATTTTTTTTCCTTTTGTTAAATAACATAATGGTACGGATATGTGCCCAGATCCCCGGACTTCAGGGGTGCTCTGGGGCGGTTCCTCCCTTCCGAGGTTGGTAGCGGCGAACGCGCAGTCAAGAGAGGAGGGGGAGGAACCGGAAGGGGCGGAAGCCGCCGTCCTTGGTGTTGTGATCTCTGCACCTCCTAGTGCCTTGGAGCGTGTTTGGTGTTTAGTTCTTTGGGAAGGCGGCTGCAGTTACTCTGACCATGTTGTGCCGGGTGATGAGCAGGTGAGGGGGGGGAACTAGGGTATGGGACCCGGGACCCAAGGATACTATTTGCGCTCCTGTCATCAAGGGACAGGGTCACTGCTGGTCCAAGGGCATGCTTTGGGCTGGGACCCCAGCGTAAACCGAAATTGGGGCTGGCGGCAGCAGCAAGTGATGGCCTTCCCTCCAGCAAACCTTACCAGAGCTGTGCGAATATCCTTTACCCGCTTTCTGTGTATGTCGTTTGCCATTATTAGAATGTAAGCTCCTTGAGGGCAAGGGCCTTCTTTCTGTTCATATTTGTATTCTCAGCGCTTCTCATAGCGCTTCTCATATAGCACATAGTGCCTAATAAATGCTATCGATTATATAAAATACGGTGTCAAATGTATCTTTCCTCCTTTCCTCTTCTTTTCTCTCTTCTCTCCTTTTGTCCTCTCCTTTTCTCTCCTTCCCTCTGACCTGCTGTCTGGAACCTCTTTAAGACCATCTGGTTTGCCATATTAGAGTGGTTCTTGAAGATAACTCCCCTTTTGCTCTTAGAGCTGTGTTGCTGGGTAGTAACCCTTTCTTATTCAGGGTTAGCAACCAGAAGGAAGAAGAGATTAAAAAAAAAAAGTGGATCGATTACTGGTCCGACCAAAATTCCCTCATGCTTTAAAAAATATCAATATAAAAGTAAAAACAAAATTATGACTGAACACATGACAGGTGAGAGATGTTACATGAATTCAATCAATCAATACTTATTAAGCACTTTTTATATTCGAGCACTGTGCTGAACGCTAAGGATATATTAAAAAATCAGAAGGCAAAATTCCACTGTAAGAATAGCTAAATTTGTTAACCTGGAATAAGATCTTAACTACTTCTGAAACCAATGTGAACAAGGAATAAATACGATTAAAGGTATAAAATTACTTGTCCTTTCTCCAAACTTAAAGGAAACTAGATATAGTGGTCATTTTTCAACTATGTGGACAAGCACCATGGTTTAATGGAAAATTCTGTTTTTTTAATATAGTCTTTTTTTTTTTAAATATCTTTGCAGGAGGACCAGTAAGCTAGTACCGGCTTTGGGATGTTTGGGCTCCAGGCAAAAGCACAGCCTTCCTGATTTGCCTTATGATTATGGTGCACTGGAGCCTCACATTAATGCACAGATCATGCAATTGCACCACAGCAAACATCATGCCACTTATGTGAATAACTTGAATGCTACAGAGGAGAAATATAAAGAGGCCTTAGCAAAGGGTATGTGAAGCCATAATTAAGAGAAAAAAAAGCTGACTAAATGATAAATGTTGAAGTGGAAACTCTGACATTAAAAAATGCTCTTGTTTTCAGATAAATCACAGTGAAACTTTATCCCTTAAGTGATTATATAATTGTAAAAACGTTTTTTTCTAATAAATGGCCAATTCCAGAGTAGGACTTTAGTTTGAAATAAACTACTAAACTGTTTTCTCAGCCCAGAAAAATCTAAATTTTAATTTGTGAAATCTCTTCTTATTTGGAATTGACTTAGGACTTTTGTGGAAGAATAACATTTTGGCTAGATACTGTTAGTGTGTGTAAAAATCACCTTGTAACTTTTAACAGTAATAAAGAACCATTAGTTTTTATTCATATTATCATTTAATAATCATAACTTTCTTGTCATACTTTTAGAACTATTCCATACACAGTTCTGTGTCTAGAACATTGAGGTCCTATTCTATTTATCTAAGCTTTAGTAGAAATAGACATAAGTAGAAGTGTCTGAGTAGAAGTGTCCATGGTTCTTATACACAAGTTCATCTTACCCACATGAATGATTCTCCAAAATAATCTATTTTTGTTTCCTAAAAAGTGCTCATTTTTCTGTCATGAGTTGAGGTTTCTTAATCAGAAATCCATTTTTTAAAACCTATGCCTTCCACTTTAGAATCAATACTGTGTATTGGTTCCAAGGCTTAAAAGTGGTAAGGGCTAGGCAATGGGGGTTAAGTGACTTGCCCAGGGTCACACAGCTAGGAAGTGTCTGAGGCCAGATTTGAGCCTAGGACCTCCCATCTCTAGGCCTGGCTTTTCAATCTACTGAGTCATTTTGTTTTCCTCCCCCCCCCCCCCCCCCAATCCATTTTTAAGTATACTAGACAGGTATTCTAATACTCCAGGGAAGTCTTGTCTGCAAGTACTGATTCTCAGTTATCTGAAAAGATGATTTTGGCAATTTATCATTCCTACCTGATAAATTTGTTGGAAAGTTTTAAATGCAGACATCAATCTTCAGTGAGGGAAAAGACGTTTTAGTTTAGTCATCCTAATGCATTGTCATCAAAACAGTTAACAGAATCTGAAGATCAATTTGGTACCTTAGACTTTGTAATGCTGGACTAATTTTTCTAAAATAGAGTTGTAAGAAGAGTTTGAATTTCATGCTGAAGATTTTTTTTATTGTACACCGAAGTGGCACACATTTATTTGATATTAGTCACTAATAAACTCAGGAATCTTATTTAATTTAGACAAAAATTTGTAGTTCTTGAAAGATTACTCAATATCTAGTCGTTTTCTGCTCAAAATAAAATGTTTTTTGGTCTCTACATTAACCAATGATTGTGTTATAGTTGATATTGCCAGATTTCACTTAGATTGATAAGACTCTTGGTTTAAGATTTCAGTAATACCATTTATGTAGGAATTTCAAGTTTACCAAATTTGTTTAGTTCACATTTTTGCTGAACTTTAATCTTGAAATGTTAAGTTGTTTTCCAAGGTTGAAATTTTATCTTGCTAGCTGGTGGCACCTGCTGGCAAAACGTGGTATTGAAAACTATAATAAACGTTATCAAAATAAGGCATTTAGCTTCTGGGCCTTAGTTTTCTAAGCTGTAAAATGAGGAAATGAGGAGATTTGACTGGATGATCCTTGAAGATCCTTCCAATCCTATATCTATGATCTTTTAAATCATGTTGAGTGCAGTCCTCTTGTGGTGTAGTGGAAAGGGTGCTGCTGGCTTTGGAGTAAAGTGACCTGCGTTTGAATTCTGGCTCTGCTCCATTAATTCCTGTGTAATCTTGGGCAAGTCACAACCTCCTTGGGCTCTTACTTTTTTCATCTATAATGTGAGGGGTTGGTTGGGGTAACCTCTGAGATTTCTTAAAGTTTTTGATTTTATATTTATATTTTATTTTATATTTATAGCTTATGATCTTATATTAGGGATCTTATTTAGGGGGAGAATTATAATGGAAATTGTCATAGGGTTGTAAGGACCTCTTATACTTCTAAAATAACTTCCATTTCTATATAATAAGAATATAGAAGAAGCAGTGTGGCACAGTGAATAGTGGGTTTCTCTTAGAGCCTGGAAGATCTGAGTTCAAAACTCTTGTGTAATTTTGGCTAAGCTTAAGTCACTTAATCTCTTAGTACTCCCAAATTCAATTTGAACTCCCCCAGTACAAATGAATTGCTGATCTGCATTCAAGGAGTGGAGGGAATTCTCAAACTAGAAGCTCTGTTTACCATTATAATTATGGGCCCTTAAGTCTGTACCCTCCCAAAAATGTCTGTCTGATGTTTGTATCTTTTATAGTATTTACTTAGTACAGTGCCACATGCAGAATGGATTTTCAAAAATATTTGTTGGATGTGTTACCAGTAATGCTTTAAAAAAACCCCCAATAACCTGACAAACCTGACTTTGGTAGATCATGTAGCAGGAAGGAATATCTTTTTTTTTTTTTAAACGCTTACCTTCTGTCTTGGAATCAATACTATGAATTGGTTCTAAGGCAGAAGATTGGTAAGGGCTAGTCAATAGAAGTTAAATGACTTGCCCAGGGTCACATAGCTGGGAATGTCTGAGGCCAGATTTGAACCTAGGCCTCCCCTCTCTAGGCCTGGCTCTCAATCCACTGAGCTACCCAGTTGCTCCCAAGAAGGAATATCTTGAATTCGTTTGATTATGGGAAAACATATTTTTTACTTTTCATTTTGTTTAGTATTTTTTTTAAATCAAGTATACTTTTTTTACAAAAAAATTTTTCTTCTTAATTAATGCCTTTTGTTTTTACATATTTACATATTCTTTTAACAAAGACTAAAAAAAGAGGGAAAAATAGTTCCTCAAAACTATTAAACTCTTACTAACAAATGCCCCACACTGTATGCAATAGTGTTCTCCCTTAATCCCCTACTTCTGCAATGATAAGAGAGAAGTGCATTTTCTCTGTTCTGGGACCAAACTTGGTCATATAATTATACAGCATTTTGTTTTTTTTAATATTGTCTTTGTGAATGCTTTTTCTGATTTTGCTTACTTTGCTTTGCATCAGTTTATGTAATTCTTCCCATACTTCTCTGAATTCTTCATATTCATTGTTTCTTATTTACAGAGCTTTAATATAAAGAGGTGTGTGTGTATATTTATGTCTGTATATAAAGATATATATATGTGTGTCTATATATAAAGATATATATATATGTGTCTGTATATAAAGATATATATATATATATATAGTGAACACCTCTTTTATTTTCAGTACATTGCTACCACATAAAGTGCTGCCATATATGGGACCTTTCTGTCTTTTTTTAAAAGAACCTGGGATGTAGGTTTTGATCTGGGGTTGTGATTTTATTGGTGTAGGAGATTCCTGGTGAGGAAAGCCCTTTGACAAATTCAGGTCCTGCAACTTGGCATCTTAGAATAAATGTTCCCTGGAGCATTTAGAAGTTTAGGTGATTAATTACATAGCCAATTTGTGTCATAGGTGGGACCTATGTGATTTATATTTTTCAAAACTGAACTTGGTCATTAAGGACATTTCAAGTGTTTTGGAAAAATTGGAATTTAAAAAATGACAAATTAAGAGACCATAAAAAAAGGGAAAACATTGACTCAAATCTTTTTTTCTGGTTCAGGTAATACACACACGTTTTAGTTTTATTTTCAACTAAATGTTTCATTAAAAACTTAACATTAAACATAAATACAACCAATCAAATTAATTTTGTTACATTGTTAATTTCAACTCGTATACTATAAGTTTTTTAGTCCCTCCCTTTTAGTTACTATCAAAATTCTTTGTTCTTTCTCATTTACTTTTCCTTTCCTTCATTTTTCTGGTTCTGATTTCTTCACTTTGCATTATTTCTAACATCTTTCCAGATTTCTTTGTATTTCCCACATTTTTTTTAGTATAGACCTATGAATTCATTGATTTAGGGAATTCTCTGTTAAAAACTCCTTCTACTAATTTCAGATCAGTATCATGTTAGAGTGTAATATTTAGACCCAGGTCTTCCTGACTATAACTGGTCATTTGCCCATGAGGACACACTGCTTTTACAATTCCACTATTTTAATATTTCATATTACAAGATAATTTGTATATTATAATGTGTATACTTATATAATATAAAAGAATAATTAGCATATTATTTTATTTATTTAACTGTTCCTCTTTTGTTGGCCATTTCTATTGATTCCATTTTATTGCAGTTATTTAAAATGCTGCCATAAGTATCTTTGATTCTAGTTTTTATTTTTGCTAACACTTTGAGGGTATGAATCTAACAATGGTAAATATCATATCAAGGGTATGATAATTTTTTTAACTTTTTATTGGCTAGGCTACATTGTTCTCCATAGATTCTGATGTGTGCAGCATTTTGCTTTGTGTGTTGCCTTTTTACTCCTAAAATTTGTTGGAATTTTCCTAAAAATTTACATAATACATTTTGACATTTGACATTTTTTGATTTTGTGTATAAAGCTTGATCTCTGTTGCAAAAGTGTGTTTGAGGGCGTGGATTGAGAGACAAAAATATCCTTTGCTTCTTTCCCAGTGCCTAACAGAATGTTTCTATTGAATTCAAAGTATATGTTAGGAAACATTTTTTGTTGTGTCCCTATGTTATTTACATATAATGTGGAATTATGACATTTTTATAATTGGAAAAATAATAAATATGATCTAGTCAAACCTTTCATTTTTTAGATAGAGAAATAGAATAAGAGTTTTGGGAAATTAACTTATGTTTCTACTTCACATTTCAGGTGATGTTACTTCTCAGGTAGCTCTCCAGCCTGCATTACGGTTCAATGGTGGTGGTCATATCAATCATACTATTTTCTGGACAAATCTTTGCCCAAATGGAGGAGGAGAACCTAAAGGTCTGTATTGGTGTCATCATAACCACATTTTAGTGAAGGAAGTGTTAATGGTTATTTTAGTTAGAAGTTACATTAGGTTTTCTCTAATTTTTAACACTGACTATCTTGAATGTGGTTATTTGGTACTAGAGACAAAACTGTTCTTAAAAATTTTTTTTTCACATAACAAATCTATGAAGGGAGGTCCTTTTAAGGTAGTTAAGTATTTGGTGAATTTAGGTAGTAGTGTAGACCAGTTTACCTTTGAAGGAAGAAAAACATTTAATATTTCCCAGCATAAGATAATAAAGCTATGCCTAGTTACTTTTAAATATGCTTTTGCTTGTGAAAAAGGATTACTTGGGATAAAAAAGTGTCTTGAGTAATAAAAAGTTAGTTATCTTAGTAAGACTTAACTTTAAATTGGGTTTTAAAATGTTTTATTTGTTGAAGATGATTTTCTAATGTTTAAATTTCTAAATTGAAGTAACTATCAATAAAGCAGTCAGACTTCAGAATCTTCACACATGAAATAAGATATTTATAAACTTGAATAAAATAACAAAAGTCCTATTTACTTGCATACCATATTTTGATCTCTCGCCTATGTAATTTTTAAGCTTTTGTTCTTGCTTTTGTTATTTAGCTTTAAGAATTTGGTGGTTCTTTTTATTTCCTTTCATTTTTTCCCCTACTATCCAATCTTTTGAGATTCTGATTCTTTAGATGCTTTTTCTTTTCTTTTTTTACATTAAAGCTCTTAATTTTTTTAAAAGGAACATTTTATTCTTGATAATTGGAGGGTAGAATGACATTCTTGAGCTCTTGCACTAAATGGCCTAGGGTTTGAGCATAATTAATAGTTCCTTGGATGCATTAGGGCAACTGGAAAATTGTCTATTTGCCATACCTCTTGAGAGTGAGAATCCTACTATTTTACTGAAATTACAGAAATTTTACTGGTATTCTTTGTTATTTTGTTCAAAGTCTTATGAATGGCCAGAACAGTGAGTGTGTAGCCAGCCACATTCAAATTTATGTCCAGAAATGCACAAGGCATTCTGAAGTCAAATAAAACTGGATTATTTGTATCACCTGAGTATCTGGAGTATTGCCTTTTATTTCATGTGGAGTTCTAAAGTTGGTCAACCACAATGAGTTAGGAGAGAAATTATATTTTCAACTGATTTAGGAGTTACAACTCTCTCTCATCTGTGTGTGTGTGTGTGTGTGTGTGTATGTATATAAAACTCTTGCCTACTGCCTTATTCATTCTAAGACAGAAGAGTGGCAAGGGTTAGACAGGGGTTAAGTGACTTGCTCAGGGTCACACAGCTAGGAAATGTCCGAGGCCAGATTTAAACCTAGGTTCTTACTCCAAGTCTGGTGCCCTGTCCTCTATGCTACCTAGCTGCCCTTTAGCAAGCAAATCTTAGGTTATCTTTTTATATTACCACATTTTGAAACAGAGTGTTTGAAACACTCATATGTAGACTGTTATAAAGGTAAAAATAAAATAAATTTATTTTCATGGCCCTGGGGGTTGAAGAGAGCACAGTTTGTTTGAAGAGGATTCAGGTAATACTGAAGCCATCTTCCTTGCTTCCATCCTACAACATCTAAAAGAATTTTTAAAAAAAAAATCCTTACCTTCTGTCTTGTTCCAAGGCAGAAGAGTGGTAAAGGCTAGGCCATGGGGGTTAAGTGACTTGCCCAGGGTCACACAGCTGGGAAGTGTCTGAGATCAGATTTGAACCTAGGACCTCCCATCTCTAGGCCTGGCTCTCAATCCACTGAGCTACCCACTGCCCCCTAAAAGGAATTTTTAGAGAATTGATTTCTAATTCAGGAAAACATACTTGTATCTAAACCTAAGATTAGAAAGTGGTCATTAAGCATTTATTAAGTTCTAACTATGGGCCAGTACTATTGCAAAGTACTAAGGGTTAAAAAAAAAAGGCAGAAACACTGACCTTTCTTTCTAAGGAGCTCATTTGTGGTGGGGGAGACAAGATGCACAAAATGTTCCATACAAGATATAGATGGTGTAAATTGAATCTCTGCGGAAGATGGGGTAAGGGTTAGGGATTGATGAAGGCCAAAAATGTGGAATGGGAACTAGCTTGTTGAAATGGAAAGAATTCTGAATGAGGAGTCTTATAATACCCGAGTTCAGATTCTTATTTTGCTGTTTCTACATCTGTGACCTTTAGGCAAATCACTTTTTCTCTCTGGGCTAGAGTTTTCTTATTTGTTAAAAGAAAGGATTGATTTAGATGATCCAAGTCCAGCTCTTTTTTTCTAACACAAACATCTATAAAGGGCCAACTTTTTTAGCTCTAGACCTATATGATATGAAATGAATAAAGGAACAAATCTCTCACCAATTCTCATTTCACTTTTCAATATTGCTGTCCTTATAGTACTTCAAATGGTAATATATAAATAATAGTGTTTTCTTTATGTAGAGTACGTGTCAGGGTACATGGGCTATCTGAGGTAATGTAATAAATATTTTTTCTTACAGGGGAATTGATGGAAGCCATCAAACGTGATTTTGGTTCTTTTGAAAAATTTAAGGAGAAGTTGACAGCTGTGTCAGTTGGTGTTCAAGGTTCAGGTTGGGGTTGGCTTGGCTTCAACAAGGAGCAGGGACGACTACAGATTGCAGCTTGTTCCAATCAGGATCCTTTGCAAGGAACAACAGGTTAGAGACGTGGATGAAAAAGGATTAAACATTGTAGTCAGAAGAGGTGGCGATTGCCAAGAAATTAATAGAGAAACATTTTGAAGATTATCAGCAGTATATTATATAGCTAGCCTTATATGTAAAGTTGTCTGTTATGTTAAGTAATATGGAAACATTTCTGAGACTGGCCTTTCTGAAAAGTTAAAAAAGTTTGAAAGCTCTTAGAATATAATGAAACAGTACAATTTTATAGTTAGAGCAAAACTGACAATAGAATCAACTTTTTAGGTTTTAATATATAAAAAGATATTTGCATTTCATTTAAATAAGCCCATTATTTCAGAATGAGATATCTATAAAGTGCTTTGCAAACTTTAAAGCACATACAAATATAAGCTATTACCACTACTACCAGGTAGATGGGTCCTGGAATGCATGTGCTTTCATGCCTTAAAAATCATTATCATTACTGAAATTTCAGGATAATTTCAGGACACTGAGAATGACATAGGAGTCTTTCTTGTTGTTACCTATTTGGCTTTTGACTAGGACATATCTATAATCAAATCACATCTCAAGAGGCACATTGTGGATAAAACACTTGGAGTCAAGAAGACCTGGGTTCAAATATTGCTTCTGAATAGCAGTGTGATTCTGACCAAGGTGCCAGTCCTCCTGCTGACAGAATCACAGATTCTTTTTGTTGTAGATCTTAGTAGCTATCTTACAGATGCCAGTATTGGATGGGATAGACTATTGATCTGACCTAGTGAAATATGTACGTTCTTAAAAAAAAACAACTGCAAACTTATATATTCTCCAAATCGCCTCAACTTTATTTTAACGTAAATTTTTATGACCCCCCGAAACATTTCATTTCCTTTGCCAATGTATATAGTTCACACTAATTTCTGAGATATACTTGATTCTCTCTCCATTGTTTGCTGTGAAATTAGCTGTGGTGAGTAGATGAAGATTTTTATGCTGCTACTGAGAGCTCAGTATCTGCTTTACAGATGGTGCAGGCTCTATTAAGGCAGACCTATCAACAGAAGTCTGTATGTATAGTGTTAATGATAGATGATGTTCATGTTATGCTTTATGGTTAAACAATGTTTTGTGTGTCTCCTTTGATTTTTCACAGCAACTCTGGGTAAGTATTATGATCTCCATTTTGTAGATGGAGTGATTGAAGCTCAGTAAGTCTTACTTGCTGGTATGATTAATAATAAACAATGCTGACTCTGAGACCTCAGTCTTGATTCCGAGTTCAGGGATCACTTTACTTTGTCACACTGACTTGATAAGTATATCACAACTAAAAGTGTTTACATTAACACTGGGGAGGTAATAATCAGCCCCTTGAGGACTTTCTCTGTTGTTTGCCTATGAAGATATCTTCTCAGTGCTTACTAGGTGCTTTTAAAAATTGTTAAAACAAGTCCCTAATGATTTCAGTTAACACTTTCTTATCATTCATCACAATTTTCACAGTCCTTAGTAAGATCTGTCTGCAAGTATTTATTTATTTTGAAACTCTTACTTTCTCTCTTAGTAACAGCTCTTAGACAGAAAGGCAAGGGCTAGGCAATCAAAGGTTAAGTGACTTGCCCAGGCTAACAGAGCTAGGAAGCGTTTTGAGGCCAGATTTGAACCGAGGTCCTCCTGACTCCAGGTCTGGCTCTCTATCTACCAAGCCACCTAGCTTTCCCCATAAATATGAATTAAATGCTTATTTTGTGCCAGGCACTGTGCTATTCACTGCAAATACAAATACAAGTAGAAAGACAATCTCTGCCCTCAAGGACCTTATTGTAAAAGAAGGACCCTGGTGGAATAGCACAGGAAAACACCCCAAGGGCAGGGGAATGATAGAGGAAGTCTGGAGTATAGCTGAGAAAGGAAAGAGAAGTAGCCAGTCTGGCATTTCTCCCTGAATCAAGATTCTGGGAGAAACCATCAAATGAGTGGGAGAGGCCACAGAGCGTGTTTTCTCAATGTGTGATTGGAGTGAGACTTCAGGATGAGGAGTTAGAGCACAGTAGAAGACTGAAATGCAGCTTAGAGGTTTAAACAAGGAATTTTTACTCTGATAGAATTTACTTTTAAGTACGTCTTTCATTTGCATATGATACTGAAATATTAGCAAAACTAGTTTGAAGTGTAATTTGTAAGAACTTTGCAAGATGGGGAATCAAAAGGGAAAATATGGAAGTATTGACTTTCTGCATTTACTAATCTTTACTTTTTTTTTCTCTTTCTCAAGGTCTTATTCCTCTTCTGGGAATTGATGTGTGGGAACATGCTTATTACCTTCAATATAAAAATGTTAGACCAGATTATCTAAAAGCAATCTGGAATGTAATTAATTGGGAGAATGTAACTGAGAGATACTCAGCTTGTAAAAAGTAAAGTGGTATTATACTCACTGTTTCAACATTTGCTCTTGTGGAAGCTCGGCACTGTAATTTGTTAATGAGTTGCTGCTCTATGAAACTCTCATATTACCTATTAAAATGTGTGTACTTAAGCAAAGTGTTTAATGCCATGAAAGATTACTTATTTTCAGAGCTTTTTAGTTTTATGCAATAATATGTATAGTGACTTTAAGGATTGAGCAGGGTCTTGTGAATGTTTCTGGTAGGCTAGGTGCTTATGAGGATGATTGTTGTCATGATTGAAAAAATCCAATAACACAAATAAGTACAGTCTGGATATTTCCCATCTTATGATAATTTTTCTAGGGAAGTCTTTAATCCTCGTATATGGTAATTATAATACAGCAAGTTCTTCATTCTGATTATTTAACAGTGAAATCCATTTAAGGAAGTGATCTAGAGTGGGAGAGGGGCAGGAGAGAGAATTCAGAACTCAAAAAAAATGAATGTTAAAAAATTTTACATGTAATTGGAAAATATTTAATGAAGTAAATTAAAAATATATAACTTTATTAAAAAAATAAAAAAGTTATACCAAAACCCAAATCGTTTTTGTTAATGATTTTTTAAAGACTACTTTTTTATGTAGCAGAGAACATCCAGAATTCTGTTGTAGAAAAGCCTTTTTGAAGTTTAGATTTTTGAATACTGTTCTTTCAGATAGGTTATGTCACAGTTATTTACACTTACCCCCCCCAGATTGAGCTTTCCCTTTTATCAAGGTGAGGGCTTGTGTCTGACACATGTACAGAATTCTGTCTCAAGAGTATCCTGAACCCTTTGCCATGAAGGAAGGAGGTATGATTCTGCTTTGGGTCTGCCATTGGTTTTTCCATTCACATAGTTCAACTTCCTCTTAGTAATCTTTTCATTTACATCATTGCCATAGTATGTTGTATAATTTTCTGTTGGCAAAGAGGGCAAGGTTTTATTGTGAAAATGTTATGAGAATCTATTGTCTCCAAATATCTTAGCAATACATGAGATAGATCAGGATTGAACTGACTGAGCTAATGGCAAGGACTGTATTTTTCAAGGTCCATGAGTAATCTTGTGCCTTTTTTAAAACATTGAGTATCAGACTGCTCTCCTTTTCCATTTTTTGTTACTTTAGAGTCAATGGGGAATACAGAGCCACAGATTTCATTATTAACTACTGAAGTGTTTTTCAGTGCAGCTATTTTCTTTTTTAAAAAGTTGATTAAAGTAGGTTTACACCCTTGGTTTTGTTGCAAAATGTTGGAAGATTTTATAATTCTGTTGATGCCTGGGGTTGTGCATGCATTTTAAAACACTTTCTTTGGAGGTTACAGTAAATTTGAAGAAATATCTACAATAAACTGCTGTTTCCAGGGAGCTCTGGTATAAGTCATGTGAATGTTGCTTGCCTTTATTTGCACCATACAGTGCAACCAAATTAAGGAAATCATATAGAAAAGTGGTCCTTTTGACAAGTAGTCACTTGAATATAAGTGGCCTCTAAAGAAGAGATTGTCTTGAGATGGCATTTTAAGATTTTTCTTTTGGTATCGATTGGCTTAAAGCAGAATCTGAGTGATTAGTACTCTAGTATACTTAAAAGTCACATGTTAGAATCGGACTGCTTAGTAGTGACTTGGATTTTAAGTGGATTATGAATCCCAAGATTTGGCTGTTCTGTTGCTGTACATTTCAATAGACTTATCCTCTTAGTGAGATGTTAATTCAAGGTATTGGGTTGTCAGTTTATAAATTAATTTTTTCTGGTCACGGATAAAGTCTTAGTTATCCTAGTAACATTTAATATCCATCTCTTCCTGTTACTGCCAGGGTAGTAGTAATATTGTCTCCCATTTTAAGGTGTGATAGACTCCAATGTATACCTTATAATGTCTTGGAATGAGTTTAAAAAGCTATCTTATTTGTTTTTTTTGTCATAGATGTGAAATTCTTATAATTATTAATAAAATAATTTGTCAAACAACTACAAAAAATTTTTTTCCTTTAATAATTTAATCTTTTTGTGTTTTATCTATTTTCCTGAAAATCAGTGGAGAAAGTAAACACAAGTTATGGGGAAGTTGAAATTTTAGTCTTCTAACTTATTCAGTCCAAGTAAACCCATGGCTTCATCCTCAAATCTGCAGCAAAATTAATTTCAAATAAAATAAAAATTAAGAATTGTTTAAATTATGGGAACATTAAAGTTTTAGAAAATAGAGAGTAATTAGTCAATTTTAATTGCCTTGATCATTGTGGTAACAGTTGTTGATGAAGCTTATTTTATAAGATTGATTTTGAAATACTAGGATTTGATCATTATTATAAAGGTATAGGTTATCTACTCCCCCCATGCAAAATATACCAGACAATCATTTTAATAAAGCATGAAAACATCCTCAAATTGTTTTGTAGCACTTTGTCAGTGTGAGGAGATAGGATTTTAATTCTGGCTCTGCTCTGCCACTAATTAACTGAACAAAAACCAATCTCTGGAGACCTGTGTTTTCTCATGTTTTAAAATGGTGGGGGTAGGGTTGAACTAGACTTGTATCCTGGTTCTAACATTCTGGTGCTATGATTATTTTATCAATAAATTGACTAGGATTCCTGTGGTTAAATAGATGTTGATGATATTGTGTTCAAGTCATTTTAACTTTAAAATATAGGGTTCTTTAGCCAATAATAGGCAGCTGTAGGCACTGTGAACTGGGCAAGTTGCTTGACCTCTATTGCCTGACAAAAGAATCCCCTGGAGAATGCAATGGCAAACTACTTAAGTATCCTTTTTAAGAAAACCCCATGGATAGCAATGGTCCCTGGGGTCACAGAGAGTTGGACATGACTGAACCACTCACTGAACAACATCAAAATCCTTAGTCAATGGATACCAGTTTGGCAGCAGATATTAAAAGTAATACCATATTTCCCTTTCTATGGTTCTTAGTCATTTCACAAGTGGCTGGTGCAGCACAATCCCCTTTAGCAACTTGTACTCGGTCCCAATTGCCTGGTCAGTGATCTTAAAACTTCGGGGGAGTAGCTCCCCATCAGAAGTTTGGCTGCTTCTGCTCTGGCCACTGATTTTCACAAACATACATTAAACTTCTACTGTGTGCAGACTTGTTTTTGGCCTTATTACATTCACAATCTGGAGTAGGTTATAACATGCAAATAGTTAGGTGAAGGGCCAACAAAAAACCAAGTATTTTGTTATGTCTGAGGAAGGTCAGAAGGATTGTTACTGGCAGGCTTAAAAGTCTGCCAACAGCCATTTTTTCACTTTACTCATCCAAATCTGAGTAATTTCAGGGTTTGAGAAGAGAGAAGTCAAAGGGTGAATTTAAAACACTTGTTTTCTGGAAGATTGGTTTTTCTCAGTGACCTCTTTCTAGGAATTATTCCTACCATCTCAAGTTCAGCAGATAAAAAAGGGTGTGTGGTTGATAGACAGCTTTGTTCTTCATTTCAACTTTTAGATTCTTATCATTATGTATTTGTGTAAAGGAGAAACATTCCTGGGCAGGATCCAGGGGAAAGGATTCACTGAGTGCTTTTCAGGTTGAAATATTTAGAGAAAATGTGGTCTGGCAGAAAAAGTCAAGAAAGCTCTGTCTCAGGGTTAGGCTCTGGGCAGCTAGGTAGGGCAGTGGGTAGAGTTCTGGGCTGGGAGTCAGGAAGACTCATCTTCCTTAATTCAAATCTGGCCTCAGACATTTAGTTGTGTGACCCTGGCCTGATCATTTAACCCTTGTTTTCTTCAGTTGCTTCATATGTTAAACTGGAGAAGAAAATGAGAACCACTCTAGTATCTTTGCCAAAAGGGTCAGACACTACTGAAAAAAAATGACAGGAACCATAAGCTCTATGGTGGTCATCATGATTGAGAACTAGCAATATTTAAAATTCTGACCTTTTCATCTTAAAAATGAGAGGAAAGAAACGGAAGGATCACCAATGCTTGCCTTTTAACATCTTACTTTTACATGTTGATTTTAACTTTGTGATGCCTTCATTCTTTGAGGCTTTTACTAAATATACATTGCATTAAATACACACTTCAATGTATCTTTCTATAAAACCCGTTGGCCTTTGAAATGTGAACTGAATTGGAGCATTCAAAGTGGCATCTGCCTATGGACTGGATTCTGTGATTCAAGCCTGGTTTTTTTAAACTAAAAACTTAATAAGGTAGAATAGAGTACTGGAGTAGGGATAGGAACTTATGAAGGAGCTTGACTCTTCATCCCTTGTGGGAAGAGGACTATTCTTGAGAGCTAAGTGAAACTTGGCAGGGAGTGGGGAGGTCCCCTTGGCCAAGCCTCTGAGGAAGTTAAACAATACATTTTTTCTTTTTGAAAAAGAAAAGGGTGATCTTTCATTTTTACATTACATTCATTACCCAATATATTTCCCCCCTACCTCTACAGTGAGTTTTCCCTTTTAACCAAGATTTAAAAAGTTTAAAAAGAAATCCACAAGACCAACTAACATCATTTGCATCTGATGATGCATTTATAATATTCCACCCCACCACAGCCCTCTAAGCTCTGCAATGAAGAGAGGAAGGTACATTTTCTCATTTCTTATCGGGCGCGAATTTAGTCGTTATAATTCAATTTTAGCAAAAACATTAAAAAAAGAAGTTTGTTTCACTGTTCAATGTAGGTGTTAAATGAACATGTAATTTGTAAATACCAGTTCATTTGGAATAGGTTTTTAAAGACTTGCATAAGACTTGTTACCTGTTTTAGTGACAAAAAATGATGAATATTTCAATGATCAGTATTTTAGAATCATAAAATATTACTGGGTTTTGAATTTTTATTCCTTTTAAAATGAATTGCTCTACTTACCTGGTTTATCTGTGTTGCTTTTCCAAATTCAAGGCAAATATTTCCAGAATTTCAGGTTGCAATCTAATCTAATTCTGAGCATCTCCTTACATTTACTCAATGTACTTTTGTTGAGCATCTCTATGTAAGGCTCCGTATTGAGTGCTGAAGGCATGAGCACAAAGACAAATTGTGATAGAAACTAAGAGAGAGGTTATGACATGCACAGATATAAACTAGGCTGCATTCAAGGCTCTATGAAAGTACAGGGGATAAAACTCACTATCTGGCTGGTGGTAACCACAGGAAGATTCACAGAAGAGGACTGGAATTTGAGCTAGGAGCTAGAATAAGGAGGGTTTTTATAGGAGGAAAGTGTAAAAGATAACCTAATTAAGCAAATTTAATCCATTTATGTCCATTGTTTTATGGATTTTTAGAACCATATCCTTTGTATGTAATTATATTAGGTACCCAGCATTATAATGATAAATTGCAATCATAGATTTAATAGTAAGTAAAAAACCCAATTGGTGATTGAATAATTGTGTAATTGAATAATTGTGAGGATCAGTAGTTAATAATCACATTGTGAGTTAAATAATAAAGAAAATCCTCTGAAATGCTTTTGGCACAATATTCTTGCCTTCAGAATCTTGAAATGTGTCCAAATGCTCCTAAGGCCGGAAATTTAATAACATTTCAGGTGGCTTTGAAGCTACAGAGTAACCCTGGATTTTTACCATGTATGGAACAGAGATGATATGATTGACCTCAACATAAGAAAACTTTACTTTCTTGGAGAAGAAAATTTTGGTTACCCCGAGCAGAAGAAACATTCAACTGACTCCCTCTTTTGAGAGACAAGTTTGTGTAATCAGCCTCTTCTACTTGTCATTTCCTGATCCCTGCATCTTTAGATTGTAGTACTGGCCATGCCAGACTCTGGTGTTATGATTTACTCATCTAATACTAAAAATGTCAGTTTGGCTGAGATAATTGCTTTCCAGTGTTTATTATTTTTAACAAAAGATTGAGTCAGTATATTGGGATGGCAGAAGAAGATTTGAGAAGGCAGCTAGGGTGCACAGTAGAATAGAACTGTAGGCCAGGAGTCAGGAAGACCTGAGTTCAAAACCACCCTCATATGCTTCTTATCTGTATGACCATTAACCTTCCATTGCCTCAGTTTCCTCATCTGTAATATGGAGTTAATACCACCTGCCTTCTCAGATTTGCCCAATGTACTGTAAATGCTATAAAATGCTAGATATTATTAATATTATTTTTTTTATAAGTAGAAGAGATAGCAAAACCATTTTCATTTTTGGCAACAACTATGCAAAAGAAAAAAGAGTATGTATATAACACTTTCACATTTGCAAATTGCTTTACATATGTTATCTCATTTAATCCTCACAACAACCTTTATAAAGTAGGGCTCTTATTCTCATTTTACAGATGAGGAAACTGAGGCTGAGAGGTTAAATGACTTGTCCAGTCTGCAAAACAGAACCCCTCAACCTTTGTTCAGTTGTCTTCACCACTGAAAGCAAATTGGGGAGGGCAGCTCAGGAGTGCAGTGATAGAACACCAGGTCTGGAATTGGAGGACCTGGCCTCAAACTTGGTCTCAGACACTTTCTAGCTGGGTAGTCCTGGGCAAGTGACTTAATTAACCCTGTTTTCTTAGCCCTTGCCCTTCTATAATCTTAGAGTTGTTATTAGGACAGAAAATAAGAATTGAAAAAAACCGAAACAAAACAAATTGGGACTCTACAATATAAATCCTAAACCTTAGAAATAAGATTTTCTACAAACTCAGCTGGTGAAATTATTGTTTAAGCTTTTCCAAATATATCCTGAAAGTAGAAAATTGCTCAAATGCAATAGCTCAGTCAGATGTTCATTGAATACCTTCCATGCATTCCCTTGTGATTGTCATACTTATTTAAAACATGGTTGTTATTTTTCATTTTTATTTTTTTAAAACCCTTACCTTCCATCTTGGAATCAATACTGTGTATTGGTTCCAAGGTAGAAGAGTGGTAAGGGCTAGGCAATGGGGGTCAAGTGACTTGCCCAGAGTCACACAGCTGGGAAATGTCTGAGGCCAGATTTGAACCTAGGACCTCCTGTCTCTAAGCCTGATTCTCAAACCACTGAGGTACCCAGCTGCCCCTGGTTGTTATTTTTTATGATGTTGAAAAAGACTTGAGGACTCATCTGTCAGATTCTCATTTTTTTTCTTTAATTCTCTGAGTTGGGGATTGAGAGAAGTTCATTTCTAGGTTTTTGTTTTTTAATTAATAGAACAAAGAAATACATATGCCTTTGTTCTATTATAGTGGTAGTCTCTCGGTGATTGAGAATGACTATTGTCTTTGTTCAGTTTCATCTACGGTGTACCCTCATGTGGCTTTGAAGTCCAAAGGCTGAGGCGCACAGTTTGTGGCACATGGGGCCTGGGACGCCAGTTGTTACGGGAGGTGCGGCTGTGACCTGGTGTCGGTGTTCACGCGCAGCGGCAAGACGTCGACGTCGCTCATCTTCAAAGGTGGTGGCGGCATGGTTAATGTGGGTTTGCCAGCTGCTTCTGTCAGAGGCAGCGAGTTCTAGTTGCTTTGGTGTGATGCCAGCCCACTTCAAGTTGGACTTTAGCTGATCCTTGAATCTTTTCTTTGGTCGGCCTTGTTTCCTGAGTCCAGCTGACAGTTCACCATAGAATACCTGTCTTGGTATTCGCTGTGGGTCCATGCGGATGACGTGTCCAGACCATTGTAGCTGGGCTTTGAGGACCAGGACTTCAATGCTGCTGGAGTTGGCTCTGTCGAGGACTTCCTGGTTGGTGATTCGGTCCTGCCATCGGATCCTCATGATTGACTGGAGGGAACGTTGGTGGAATTGCTCCAGCTGTTTCATGTGCCTCCAGTACAGTGTCCATGTCTCGCAACCGTACAGGAGCGAGCTGAGGACCACTGCGTTGTACACTTTGAGCTTCGTTGTAGTGCTTACACTTGTGACAAGGAAATCACCTTAAAAGACTGATATATATTAATTTAAGGTCGCCAAGGAATTCAGCTATGTAATTCCTAAATGAAAACTCAAGTCAGCAGTCAACCTTTTATGGAGTTTAATTACAAACAGGAGGAAGAAAGGTATTGAGAGAGAGAGAGAGAGAGAGAGAGAGAGAGAGAGAGAGAGAGAGAGAGAGAGAGAGAGAGAGAGAGAGAGAGAGAGAAAGAAAGGGGAGAGAAGGGAATAGGGCTTAAATACCCTCTCTGTTTAGGCTGGGCCAAAAGGCCCAAGCCCTTAGATAGCTGAGGCAAAGAAAAGAGATCAGTCCCTATCACTCACGTGACCAAAATGGAGAACCAGTCTCAGCGGCCTCCACCTCCAGCCTCCTTCAGAGCAAAACTTCTCAGAGCACAACCTCTCAGAGCAAAACCTCTCGAACCCCTCAGTCCTTAGACCCTGCTATCTTTAAGGAAACCATCTAAGTTCCCTCCCCTCAGTTCTCACATCTACCAATCACTGTCCATGTCTTCCCTGTGCCAATGGTGGCTCTAGCTTAACCCAGGACCACCCAGAGGTCTGCCCCTTTGCAATGTCTGTTGAAGGTCATATTCTCAAATAATTAAATCTTGATCCTTTGCTGCAGCCCTTCCTAAATCCTTTTACTCTGAGTAGGGTGGAGATTGTAGTTTCAAGACCTGGTTCTGTCATTCCAAGTATCTCTATTGTATCAATTCTAAAATCAATCATGACTCAAAGAACTTCCTGTTCTATGCTTAAGCATAGGTCAAAGCCCTTTCCATTGTTTAGCAAAAGGTTTCTGTCCTAAAGTAATCTTAGGTAGGGAGGAGAAGGATCCTCCCATGCCCGGGGGTTTCACATTCCAATAGAGTTCTTACTATCAGTAGGAAATTTTTTCCAGTATGAGATTTCCCAATGGGGAAATTTCCAACATTCATAAGTCTAAGAAATTTTAAGGTTTACACACTGCTGTGTTGGAGGACTTTGCAGCGCAGCCACCCAAGTGCCTGGCTGGCCTTTTGGATCCTGGCATTGATCTTGTGGTCTAGGGACCCATCGTTGGCGATGGTGCTGCCCAGGTACTTGAAGGTGTTGACGTTAGAAAGCTGCGTGCCGTCGATTGTAATACAGGGCTGGTTTGTTGGCCTCCCTGGTGCAGGTTGGAATAGCACCTCTGTTTTGCTCAGGCTGATAGGCCAAACAGTTTTGTTGCAGTGGAGAACCTGTCCACAATGGTTTGGAGATGATTTTCTTGGTGGGCCATGAAAGCACAGTCATCTGCGAAGAGAGCTTCCAGCATGAGTCTCTCTGTTGTCTTTGTTTTTGCAGTCAGGCGGCAAAGGTCAAATAGTGAGCCATCCACAGCATGTCGTAATACTTGGGTGAAGTATAGGTTCAATAGTACCGGAGCGAGGACACAGCCTTGTTTCATGCCATTGGAGATGTTGAAGCGATCGGAAGTCTCTCCACCAGATAGGACTTCCCCTGTCATGTCGACATGAAAGAGCTGGATCAGTTTGACGAATTTTGCTGGGCAACCGAGCTTGCTGAGGATCACCCACAATGCGTCCCTGTTCACTGTGTCGAACACCTTTGTCAGGTCTATGAAGACAATGTAGAGACTCAGGTTCTGCTGAAGGCATTTTTCCTGCATTTGCCTCACTGTGAAGACCATGTCGATGGTGCTGTGATCTGGTCGGAAGCCACATTGTGATTCAGGCAGGTTCTGCTCTGAAACAGATGACAGGAGTCTGTTGAGTATAACACGGGCGAGGATCTTTCCGGCAGTGGAGAGTAGTGAGATGCCTCTGTAGTTGTCACAGGCTGCTCGTGAGCCTTTGTTCTTGTATAGGGCTACGATGGAGGCATCTCTGAGTTATGGGGGCATGTCTTCCTCTTCCCATATGCTGGTCAGCACTATGTGGAATGCCTGGAGCACCTTTCCATTTAAGGCCTTGTATACCTCGGTTGGGATCCCGTCTTTACCGGGTGCTTTGACTGCACTCATTTGTTTAATGGCTTTTTGGACTTCCTCTATTGAAGGAGGGATGTCAAGTTGTTCAATGGAGTGGTTTTGTGGGGATCTGGGCAAGGGTGCTTTGGTCGACTGAAGAGGGTCAGTTGAGAAGCTGCCTGAAATGTTCTTTCCACCTGTTGCTGATGCCTTTTTTATCTTTTATGAGAGTGTCACCATCAGAGGATAGCAAGGGAGTGGTGGTGGGTTTTAATGGCCCATAGACAGTCTTGAGGGCACTGAAAAATTGTTTGTAGTTTTTCATATCAGCAAACCGCTGGATTTCTTCTGCCTTTTTTTCCCACCATCGGTCTTGCATCTTCCTGATCTCATGCTGCGCCGTGGCTTGGAGAGACATGAATCTGTCCTTTTTAGGAGCAGAGTTTGGGTTATTCTGCCACTCCATAAAGGCTTTGTTCTTCTTGCTCAATAGGTCTTCAATAGCAGTGTTGTTCTCGTCGAACCAGTCCTGGTGGTTGCGTTGTTTTGGGCCTAGGACTGTCTTTGATGTTTCTTTCACTGCGTCTCTGAACTGGTTCCATTTCTCGGTTGAACTTCCAGTGAGTGGTCCCTTGGCAGGGACCATTGACCTTGGCAGGACAACAGCTTGTTGTCCAGGCAGGACTGGAATGTTTGCAAATAAGATGGATCTCTAAGATGACTCACATTGTAAAATGTGCGAACTGTCTGGGCATGTTTTGGATGGCGAGGCGCAATGCGCATTTGAAGAGTCACTCTAACCAATTGGTGGTCTGTCTAGCATTCAGCTCCTCTCATGGCTCTGGTGATCTTTACATCCTGGATGTCTCGCTGGAATACAATGATGTAGTCAATGAGATGCCACTGTTTTGATCGTGGGTGCATCCACGTTGTTTTATATTTGTTCGCCATTCTGAACACAGTGTTGGTGATGGTGAGTTCGAACTCTGAGCATTTGCTGAGTAGCAGTAGGCCTTTGTTGTTCATTTTGCCCACGCCGTGTTTGCCGAGCACTCCTTTCCATCTTTCATGGTCCTGGCCAACGCGGGCGTTGAAGTCTCCCAGTAGTATCAGCTTGTCATTTGTGGGCACTGAGTGCAGGACGGCACTCAGGTCAGAGTAGAACTGCTTGATGGTCTTCTCTGTGCTGGTCAGTGTTGGGGCATATGCGCTGATGATTGTGGAATACCGGTCTTTGCTGAGAGGCAAATGGATCTTTGTTCTATTAATGTGTGTATATATATATATATATATATATATATATCCCTTCCCCCCAATAATTTGGAGGTATATGTTAAGGAAAGTGAATTTTCCTCCCCATCTAGATATCTAGATTATTACTAGTAGGTAGCAAGTAGTATTTTTATTTTTTCATTTTATTCTTAGATCCACATCAGGAATCTGGTATAGCAATTTCTGCCCAGCTCAGTTTCTATATTCTGTGTTATAGAATGAGAAGAATCAGACAAAAATGATACAGAATGAAAAGGTATGGACTGCAGTCTGCCCTAATGGAGGAAGTACCCATATTAGGTGGTTTGCAGATGCAATGAAAAATTTAAAGAAGCTGAATTATCCCAGGACAGAATTTATTACTACTTTAAAAGCTTTAATAAAGAGGTGTGTGTGTGTGTGTGTGTGTGTGTGTGTGTGTGTGTGTGTGTGTGTGTGTGTGTGTGTATGGGAGGTCCTGGGTTTGAACATGGACTCAAATACCTCTTAGCTAGTATGCCCCTGGTAAGTCACTTAACCCTAGTTGCCTAGCTTTTATTGCTCTTCTGCCTTGGCACTGAAAATATCAATTCTAAGACAGAAGGTAAAGGGTAAAGAGTCAGAGAAAATTCTGGTTTGAAGAGGCAGTTTCAGAAGGAAAAACCCCATCCACCAAGCGGGAGACCCTTTCTCTAAGATCACCAGAAATGGAAAATGTGCTTGATGAAATGAATTGTTTGGTTTCTGAAGAGCATGACAATAGACCAGTAAGTGCAGCATCAGCTGCCAAATCTGCAGCCACTGGAAGGAAGCAGAGGCCTAGCTCTTCTGTACCCCAAGGAGACTCATGGAGCTCAGAGTCCATTCAAGTTTTTCTCAATGTGTGGGCCTCCTCTGATAGCCAGAGTATGAAGGAAGCCAGTTATAAACTGCATGTCATCTATAAGGGGAGAATCAACTGTTTACAGAAGCAGGGTGTGCAGTGGAGGTGGGCTCAGTGTTGGGACTTTTGATGCTCTCCATAGAAGATTTGTACTGGACTATGCAGGAAATCAATCAGAAAAGACAGAGTGACCCCATCCCATTACATTTTGTGAGGAGTTGGAAAAGTCCTGCCCTTCCCATATACGTGGTCTAAATTAAGTCCCAAAGGCTAAACCCCAAAGCTATGAACTGTCATGTACATATAGTGGGAATTTCATCTCAATGTGGACTCTTTCCTGATGAGGCCAGGTGCTCCCCAAGGTGATTGCTTGGAGTGTTACCTCCCTTTCCCATGTGGAGAACAGAGAGATAGCTGTGAACACCCCCCCAGGAAACCCCAGTCCCATGAACCCTAAACCTTTTTATGTCCCAAACTATGTGGCAGGTGGGAACTCCCCCCCAAATTCATTCTGAATTATCCTGTGGCAGTTAGTGCCTCTTCTCTACATACTGAAGCAAGAGACACAGGAGAATCCCTCCCAAGATTCATCACAAGGGATCCCATACCTTCTTTTATTATTAAAAACCATGTGACTCAGGAGAATACCCCCCAAATCATTTCAGTGGTCCAAGCAATATGACAGAAAATCTGCAGCACCCCTCGTCATTCCCTATATCTCAAATCCAAGATACACAGAACAGCACGTAATGCTCATATTGAGATTCCAAGGACCCCAAAGCCTCTTATCTCAATCCCAAACTACTTGTCTCAGGAGAACATTTTCCAGTATCCACTACAGATCATCCCATACCAGCCAATACCCATTACTTATATCTAGCATCAGGGGACAGATGAGAACATCCCCATTATCAATCCCAGGACATACCTTTAGTTTTTAAGGCTTCTAATATCATGAATGATGAGGCAGGTGAGAATGCTCTCCAAGGTCAACCCCAGGGCATCACTTCTTTTGTTGTCCCTTCCAGCAAATGGACAATACAGAAGTAGGTGAGAAAATCCCTCAAGATCAACCCCAGGGGATCTCTTCCATTGTTGTCCTTTGGACCAACATGGACAATGAAGAGGCTATTGAAAAGATCCCTCAGGATCAACCTTAGGGGATCTCTTCCACTGTTACCCATTCAATCAATATGGACCATAAAAAGCTGATTGGGAATTCTTCCCAAGACCCAGCAGCATTGATTCCACAGACTACCAATTCTTTCTTTAATCCAGAATGAGAAGACAGCTCCCCAAAAACTTCCATAGGAGCTCTCCTACATCCTATCATTCTATATTCAGACATTTGAATACTCTCCTCCAAATCCCAGTTTACTGTGTTCATCACCCTTTCCCTGCCCACATGGACTGCTTTAATTCTTTCCCCAACCTCTGTATTTCTTTCCCAACCTCCATGTCCAAATATGACAGGGACCTTCAAGTAAAGACATCAGGTCTCCCGGAAATTTACAAGCCATGCACCTTACCTACTTTCTTTTTCTTTTCTTTTTTTAAACCCTGTCATAGAATCAATCTGATTTATTAGTTTTAAGGTAGTGTGAATTTTATAACTATTCCACCCTAATCAGACTGTACTTTAGAAGATCTGATTTAGCTATTTCCTGATCAGTAACAATGAAGATACTTGGAATAACAGAATCAGGTCTTGGAAACTCTACATTTCTCCCTCTCTTTAGAGCGACAAGATTAAAAAGGTCTACACCAAACTCAAAGATTTAATTATGTGAGTAAATGGCCTGCAACAGACATGTGCAGAAAAATGGACAAACCCCTGGGCTGTCCTAAGTCAAGCTAAGTGATCATTGGTACAGATGAGATGAAGGAAAGTGACATAAAACCGTCCATATAAGGCACATCACTTCCTCTCTCTTTTTTTTCCCCTGGAGAGGCGACTCTGGCTGAGAGTGTGCTAGGCGTTTTGACATCTTGGAGTGTTGGTGGTGAGTTTTTTGCCCTTGAGCTGATTCACGTTCGGGCATCTTAGCTGAGCCTCTTTGGAGGTCAGGCTGATTCTTTCCTCCTTCACTCTAAAAATCTTACTTTCTAGATCTTCTAATCTTCCCGCCCGGTACTAGCCCCTTCCTTTTTCTTAATCTCCTCCACTATATCAATTAAATCACCATAAAATTTCCAGCTGAGTTTGGGTGTTTCACTAGGATTTTATAAATAAAATCCTTGATGACCAAATATAATTATTACATTCAGTTTCAACCATAATTTTAACCTTTATAGTAGAAGGACAGTAAGGGAATAGGGGTTAAGTGATGTGCCCAGGGTCACACAGCTAGGAAGTGTCTGAGGTCAGATTTGAATCTGGGACCTTCTGACTCTCATTTCACTGAGTCACAACTAGTTGCCCCCTCTCCTTTTCTACTTTCAACAGGTCTTGCCTGCTGGAGACCCTGACAGGATCTCTAGACTCATGCTTTCATGTCCTTATTTTACTTTTTCCTATTGGCTGGATATGTCCAAATCAACCAACATATTTTAAAAAATAACATAAAGAACTTGGAGATGCTTTAGATGGCATTCTTTGTTCATAACTGCAACTAAGTGGCCCTCTTAAAACTTAGTTACCTTTGCCTGGTAAAAAGTAGCTAGTACGTTGTTACAAATAAAATACAGATATAAATATGTATGTTGAAGGTCTTTTTTGAGGATCTTCTCCAAAAGAACTAGGCCATGGAGTGAGGAAATATGGTGGGTGGTGGGAGAGAGGGGGAAAGGGTTTGGCAATCTGTCAATAAGCCTGGCTCTTTAGGCCCCCAGAGGATTCAGATTTTGAGCCTTTTTTGACCCTAATCTTGAAGAGTGCTTGTGAGTTGAAGCCAAGCAAGGAAATGCAGAAAAGCAAGCAAGAAGGACCAAAGATCACAACGTGGCAGAAATTGGAGCCAGAGCAGTGTCCCAGATGGAGTCTAAATGTTGAACTCTCTGCTATCATGGCTCGAGTTGGACGTTTTTAGGTCTGTTCATACAGACTCGTGTTTTTGAAGGAAGCTGGCTTTAAATAATATTTTCTTTCTCCTCCAATGTACTTTATTTTGCAATTAAACATGGCAGCTCAAGGCTGCCCACAAGTTTACAATAATGAAATGCAATTTTAATGCATTATCACAAACATTAGAGAATATACTTTATGTGATATAAGAATAGACTTTAAATAATGCAGTTTATAGAAATAGCACTTACCCCCCCCCCCCCCCCAAGCCCCTTACCTTCTGTCTTAGAATCAATACCATGTATTAGTGCAGAAGAATAGTAAAGGTTAGGTGATGGGCATTAAATGACTTGCTCAGGGTCACACAGGTAGGCAGTGTCTGAGGCCAGATGTGGACCAAGATCTCCAATCTCTGGGCCTGGTTCTCAGTCCACTGAACTACCTGGCTGCCCTAAGAAATAGCACCTTTAAAAGGAATTACATAAAGCAAGTTGGTGGAGATGATTCAGGAGCTTTGTAGCTGGCTTCCCCTCTATTCATTTCTGTATTAAGGACCACTTGGAGCAATGGAGTAACAAAGATAGATAACATCTGAGAAACTTTCCACCCCCCACTCCCTACTCCCCACCCCCCCCAGGAGGAAGGATAGGGGAAAAAAGTTCCCAAGGAAATCTCACCAACATCCCCACTCCTACATCCCTCATGGTCACTGTTCAGTTTCAGGATTTTTCAGTCCTTGCCTCTCACTGGGCGATATTAATGTCCAACAGTGCTCATCTCAACTCAAAATGTGATGGTTCTGTAATAATTAAAAAATTGGTTTGACAAAAATAATAATGGTTAACAAGAATTAGTGGTTGCCATTTTTCTTTTCTTTTTTTTTAAATCCTTACCTTCCGTCTTCGAGTCAATACTGTGTATTGGCTCCAAGGCAGAAGAGTGGTAAGGGCTAGGCAATGGGGGTCAAGTGACTTGCCCAGGGTCACACAGCTGGGAAGTGTCTGAGGGCAGATTTGAACCTAGGACCTCCCATCTCTAGGCCTGGCTCTCAATCCACTGAGCTACCCAGCTGCTCCCCCATTTTTCTTAATTGCAATGCAGGATGCCAGGAATACATTCCCTCATTTAGGTGTGGTGGTAATTCAAATCATGACAGTGAGAATAAGGTTTTGTAGCTTTTTACTTGGATGAATCTCAGCAAATCACTTAAGCTCTTTGGGCCTCAGTTCTCCCATCTGTGAAAAAGATTTTGCATGAGATGGCTTCGAAGAGCCCTTCTAGCTTTACACAGGGGACACTGACTTTTATGAATGTTCCTGGTTTACTCTCTAACTCTACATTTTGATGTACAAGAAAGTTCTCCTTCTAGATCAGAATCCCTTCCTGAGGTATTTGACATTATAAAACAAAGGGGGAATTTGCCTATTTGAAATGAGGAGAGAAATGACTGCCCTGCTTCTCTGCTTATGTCAGGTCTTGGTAGGATGAAGCTGTAGTTTCTGTTTTGTTATTAAATTGCTTAGTTTACCTTGGCTACCTTACCTTGAAGACAGCCATTCACGTTTCCTTATCTGCAAAATGATGACAGGGATAGGGCAGAATATTACTATTTTTTGGCTAAAAGTCTAGCTTCATGAATGTTTAGTAAAACAAAATAATCAATTCACCTCTGTTTCAATTCCTAATCTGAAATATATATGTATATATATTTAATTTAAATCTTAATTTAATTTAAAGTTTTTATTTTTTTATTTTTGGTAGGGTATAGGGAGGGGAATTTCTTAGAAGCCCTGGTAAGTTCTCTCCTTGACTAGCACCTGCCAAATTGACTAATGAATCCTGTGAACTTTCCTTGCTTTCTTTCCCCCTCTCAAACTGTAGATTTGGTTCTCTTAGCCAAATGGGGCCACCAATTTTCTTTTGTCTCCAGGGGCTCTGGCTCTTAGATTTATTCTCTCAAATCTTAGAAAGACAGGAATCTGAGACTATTCCAGAAGCTTAAGGCCGCAGTGCCCACCTCTAACTTTGTTGAAGACCTGCATCTCCCACTTCCTGTTACTTTAGAAAAGTGAAGAGAGCTGGCTCTTCTAGGAGTCTAGTAATTATGGAGGCATTTGAGAAATTGGATACTGTGGTGAGAAGGAATCCCTACCCCTTAACTGTAACAGTAAGGGAAAATAGTGAACTTTCATCTTTATTTAAAGTTATTCATATCTTCCAACTCCAGAGAACATTTTCACATTTTCCAGAACTCTACAAAAAGATTCCAAAGGGATTGGGGAGGAATTGGCCTTGGGGGATGAGGGGGATAAGACCTAGACATATAAAGCTGATTCTGAAGAAGGGAAGGTACCAAAATGTATGTGAGTGTATGTAAATCTCTGACCTTATTAAAAAAAAAAGGCAACAAAGAGAATATCAATAACTCAAGACCTTTTGTCAGGTAGACCTCTTGTGGCAAGTTTATAAGAAGACATGAAAAAAGAGTCCCACAGAATAGATGGGACACCATGGTTTGTTATCTGTGTTACTGAAAAGAATTTCCAAATCAATGAGATCACAGATCTGTTTGAATATTGCATATTTGAATACTCAAAATGAACATAATTTTTTTATCATCATTCAATACTAGACACACAGCTCACTTTCTGAAGGTAGCTTAGGGACAAATAAAAGTACAATGTCATTTCATTTTTTTTTTGTAATATTTGGAAGTGAACTCCATTTGGATATGAATACATTTGCATTGTCTTAAGACAGCCTCTTATTTTTCAACAGTGTGGACAGCTCCTCCACCAGTGCAGGTCACACCCATATTAATCACAATCACTCAAATTTACCAATCATTAATGAATCAGTAGGTTTATTGAAGCCCCTACTATCAATCAATCAACAAGTAGTTGTTGTCCAAATCCCCCCTTTTTTCCCCTTCCAAAGATCATTCTCTATATTCCATCTTCTATACATCATCAATAATGGATGCCAAGACTTTCTCCTGGGTCTCCTCTTAATCTCTATACTAAGTGATCTCATCGGTTCTCAAGATTCAGCTATCATTTCTATGCAAATAATTCCCAAATCCTCACATCTAGTCCTCATCTCAATGTTTTTCCTTTCTAATTTTGATAATCTTTTATTTTCAGAATTTCTATTTTGGTGTTTAATTGGGGTTAAAAATTTTGGTTCATATATATTAAGTATTGAAATAAATTAATTGCTTAATGTCAGCTTCCAGAAAAATATAGTTTCCTGCTTTATCTTTTTAAATGGTCTATTTCTTGTTGTTGTTTTATCTGAAATTCATATTTGCTGCCCCTATTTCTTTAATCTGAGACACAATAGATTTTACTCATAACTTATTTTAA
Source organism: Monodelphis domestica (assembly GCF_027887165.1). Lineage (NCBI taxonomy): Eukaryota > Metazoa > Chordata > Mammalia > Didelphimorphia > Didelphidae > Monodelphis > Monodelphis domestica. The sequence goes on along the minus strand of NC_077228.1, from coordinate 441,964,501 downwards.
CTCTAAGACTTTATATTTCAAAGATGTTTTGCATAAATGATATCTTATTGGATTTTGCTTCCTAATTCATTTTGCCACCTCTTTCTTCAGTTTTATGGGTGAATTAATTTCATTTAAACTCATAGTTTTGATACTTAATTGTTTATTTCTCTTTTTATTCTCTCATACTTCGCTCTCCTCTTTGCTTATTTCAAATTATTATCTTTTATTTTTCTCTTTTAAACTTCTCTTCAATATCTTCTTACAAAGTTTAGGGTTTGTTTTACTTATGAATAATCTCTCTTTGACTCTATCTTCTATCTTCTTTTTATTTTCCTTCCTTCCTTCCTTCCTTCCTTCCTTCCTTCCTTCCTTCCTTCCTTCCTTCCTTCCTTCCTTCCTTCCTTCCTTCCTTCCTTCCTTCCTTCCTTCCTCCCTCCCTTTCTCTCTCTCTCTCTTTCTCTCTTTCTCTCTTTCTTTCTTTCTCTCTTTCTTTCTCTCTTTCTTTCTCTCTTTCTTTCTTTCTTTCTTTCTTTCTTTCTTTCTTTCTTTCTTTCTTTCTTTCTTTCTTTCTTTCTTTCTTTCTTTCTTTCTTTCTTTCTTTCTTTCTTTCTTTCTTTCTTTCTTTCTTTCTTTCTTTCTTTCTTTCTTTCTTTCTTTCTTTCTTTCTTTCTTTCTTTCTTTCTTTCTTTCTTTCTTTCTTTCTTTCTTTTTAATTTCTAGGTATCTCTCATCAATCTCCTTCCTACAGGATGGTCTATATCATGAATCAGCCACTATGGAAATTGGGTATTTGGGGATTACAGTTCATTTATAAATAAACCCTTGACCACATGATCAAATATAAAAAAGATTGAGTATCAAGACTTAACCCTCTCTGTACTGGCATACTGTATCCTGTATCTTGAAATTTAACAGAATTATCTAACAGTTGATTGCTGAAATGATCCTTGTGATAGTCCAAAAACCCTACCTTATTTGGGGCTCTCAATAAGATGTATAAAGCTTAACTGGGCCAAACCCCCTTCCTCTTGCCCTTTTCTGGAAACTTCCATGCTTTAGGGCTTTATAGTTGGCGTTTCATTGATTAACTCCAGTGTTTTTCTGCTTGTGATAGAAGTGCAAGACCAATTACCTACTCTTGAACAAGAACCCACTCCCCTTCCCTATAAATTCCATGGACCTTTGCTTAGAAGGTTGAACTACCTTGATATGGACTTAGTGAAAGTTTTAGGCATCCCACCTATCAAGTACAGAGAGTGATGAAAACTGGTTGCCATCTGATTTTTGCCAGAACTGAATGAAGTTTTTGCAGGGTCATTGATAATTCCCTTTGCCCACCCCCAACCTTACACCCTTCCTTCTGCTACTGCATCTAAGGCCCAGTAGAACCCTTTGTCCCTCATTTATTCCCCTTCCCCAAGATTATATACTTTCCCCTTTTAGGACTCTATTATGGAGCTTTCTAAAGAAGTTATGGAAGTTACAAGAGTGAGCAGGTAATGAAATGGAGTGAAGATCAGGTCCAAAATGGATCTGGTTTGGTGTGGGAACTGAGAACCAATCAAATTCTATCTCCTGAACACTGACTCTATTTTGTGTTGCCACATGTATTATCTTCCATCTTCTTGTTTTTCTGCAAATCATCCAGGAGAAACTAGATGGTATTAACGTATATTGTTTCATTAATGCAGAGGGATATAATTAATCAGCCTCTCTTAATCTTGAGAAAAGAAAGACCCTGAAACTGACTGGTCACCATCCAACTGGTCACCATCCAACTCAATGGGAACTTACTGTCCCCACTTCCAACTTGGAAAGCCTTGAATCTTGTCTCCAATTAGAAAGCAGATTACTTAATTGTGTACTCTGGCTTGTAACCTATTGTTTCTTTTAATTAATTGACTTTTTTTGATTATTTTTATTACATAAAAATCTGTCTCACTCGGTATTTAGGATCTTTGGACGACTGGCAAGTCATTTGTCATTGACCCATTGATTATGTCTGTTTTGCTAATAAGTTTTATTACTCAGATTGTTTTCTCAGTTATGACAAAGAATCCACCACGCACAGGATGGAGAGTCAAGCTGTAAGTCATGATTGGAGGAGGGAAGACAGAAGAAGAACCATCTGGAGCAATATTACTATCATGTCCTTGAATCCAGCTATCTAGGCAGAATGCTGACAACCCAAAAAGCCAAAGAGAGAAGTTCTAAAGATCTTAAGCATGATTTTTTTTTCTGTTCCCAAAGGTTGACAGACATCACTGAAATCTAAGTTTCACCACTAGAGTTGTCTATTTTTCCTACTGTTGGGGGTGGAGATGGGAAATGAGATGATTTTCTTTGGAGCCTGGAAGGTTTAAGCCATGAACCCATTTGTGTATGTGACCAGTGGATGAGTCTACTATTTGAGTCTCTATTTTTGTTTACATTTGTTTTTGTGATTTTGTTGTTGTTTGGTCATGTCTGACTTTTTGTGAACCCATTTGGGGTTCTCTCTCTCTTTTTTTAAATTTGGAAATTTCTATTTAATTAATTAATTTAGAATATTTTTCCATGGCTACAAGATTCATGTTTCTTTCCTTCCCCTCTCCCCAACCCCCTCCTGTATCCAACAAACAATTCCACTGGGTTTAACATGTATCATTGATCAAGACCTATTTCTATATTATTGATATTTGCTCTAGGGTGATGATCATTTAGAGTCTATATCCCCAATCATATCTTGGGGTTCCCTTCGTAAAGACACTGGAGTGGTTTGCGATTTCCTTCTCCAGCTCATTTTACAGATGAGGAAATTGGCAAACAGGATTAAGTGACTGGCCCAGGGTCACAAAGCTAGTAGGTATCTGAGGCCAAATCTGAACTCAAGAGAATGAATCTTCCCAGAATTATCCATTATGCTACCTAGGTTCCTCTAGGTTGAATATAGGCTATTCTTAGATATAGGCTATATCTCTAAAATGAGATCTATAAACACATACTATGAAGTAACAACAAATATAGGCATTTGGGGAAAAGGAGGATCCTATTTCAATTATTTTTTACTAGATCTGTGATTTCATCAGATGGGAGTTCCTGGTGAAGTATTCTATCAAGACAGATTGGCACTTCAAAATGTGTAGTCTCAGAGAGTTGTATGAGGCATTGAGATGTTAAATTTCTCTTTCAGGATCATATTGTTATTTGTCCTTCATTTTTGAAGAGGACCAATGACATTATGGCGTAATGTCTTGACTTGTGTTTGAATTGAGGCAGAGCTGCACAAAGTCATTAGCCCCACTCCCTCTTTAAAAAAAATTTTTTTTTTATTATCATGAAATACACATTTCCATACTTGCCATCGTTATAAGAGCAAACTCATACATAACCAAAACCCCAAAATAAAATGCAATTACACAGATGTGGAAAATAGAATGCTTCGATCCTTATCCATCTGACTCCAACAGTTCTTTCTCTGGAGGTAGATAGCATTTTCTATCCTAAATCTTTCAGGATTGTTCCAGATCATTGTATTGCTGAGAGTAGCCAAGTTTTCACAGTTGATCATTGTACAATATTACTATTATTGTGTACAATGTTGTCCTGGTTCTGTTTATTTCACTCTGTATCAGTTCATGGAGATTTTTCCAGCTTTTTCTTTTTCTTTTTCCATCATTTCTTATAGTGCAATAGTAGTCCATCACCGACATGCACCACAATTTTTTCAGCCATTCCCCAAATGATGGGCATTCCCTCAATTTCTGATTCTTAGTCATCATTTTAACAAAATTGAGTCAGAAAAGAAAAGCTATGATATTGCCTTGTGTCTCCTTCCAACTCTATTTGGAGTTCCATTATTTTTGGCTTTGCTTTTCACATTCTCTGTCTCTTTGCTTCTTTTTCTCTCTCTCCCACTCCAGTCTCCCTGTGTCTCTTCCCATATCTCTCTCCAAAAGAAGCAGAAAGGCATCCTGAGGGAGAGATAGGGGAGTCTGTGTCAGTTGGATCAAACCACCGACCACCACCTTCCCTCAGACCAATGGAGACAACCCATGATCCTGAACCTAAAATAGCTGGGAATTTCAGCACTTCCCACATCACCAGCTCTAATTCCAGGTGCTCCTGACCTCCCCACCCCAGCAATCATTAAAAGTCAGTCCTTGTAGAGAACTGGCCAACATACTTACTACCATGGACTCCTGCTCCAACAGCTGACCAACTACAACTACTACCAAAGGGCAGGTAAGCCCAAGGGCTCTGAGAAAAGCAGAATCCCCCAGCCCAGGTTTTCCAGTCATCAAAAGTCCCTGGCATTGTAAAATGACCAAATGTTGGTGGAAATAATACTGAAGCCATCTTATCATTTGCTTTGCCACTGCACTCTAAAGATGTTTCCTTCCTTCCTTCCTTCCTTCCTTCCTTCCTTCCTTCCTTCCTTCCTTCCTTCCTTCCTTCCTTCCTTCCTTCCTTCCTTCCTTCCTTCCTTCCTTCCTTCCTTCCTTCCTTCCTTCCTTCCTTCCTTCCTTCCTTCCTTCCTTCCTTCCTAGCATAGAGAATACTGGGGGGTCCAAGCTTAAAGCTCGGGTGGCAAAAATGGTAACATAGCTCTTGGAATTTGCTGGAGTCCTCAAGATATTCCCCTTAGGTATTTTATGTAGGTATTTTTTTCTGGGTTCCTGATAGAGTTCTAAAGCTGCCTTTCCTCAGTATATCCAATTTGCCTTTGTTTTCTAATGTAGATGCTGTTGTCAGCTATTCTGGGGATGCTGCTAGGATGATGATGAAATTTATAAATAAAAAAAATTATAAATCTTTTGATCTTCCAAAATTAACAATGTTGTCCTCTGGTCAATGGGAATAACCATGGGCTCCTCTTCCCACTCTTAATCCTTCCCTCTCCCAATGATTCCTTCTCCAGGACTGGTCTGGAACTTCTTTCTTCTCTAAGCATTCAGACATCCCAGTGCTCAGCTCTGAAATGGCTAATTTATAGAAAAAACACAGACCACAATGAAGTATACATTCATTTTGGGACTTGGATTAACTGATTCAATGGAAATACCTCACCTGATAAAAATATTAGGCCTGGAGGAGAGGTGTCAATCTCACCCACAAAACTCCCAGTGCAGCTGAGCCAGATTAAAATGTATTGGGAAATACTTTTCAAAACAGGCGAAAATATAATGCACACAGAAAGTGGTGATTCATGCTTTTTTTAGGCAATGTGCTTCAAGCAAGGATCCTTTCTCTTTGAGTTTGACACAACTGGGCCTCTTGCTCATTGCTTTAAAATAGAATAGAATGATTGATGATCTCATTTAAACTCCACCTATATACAGACACACATATACAAATATATAGTGTGTGTTTATGTGTAGGATGGGGCAATGGACTCAATAACACAGATTAAAAAAATAAGTACAGATAGTTAATTTATCATCAGCTTGGGATTTTTAGCTAGCCAATCCCATAATGGTGGACAAAGCCTTGCCTGGCCAAGTACATATAGTGAAAACTTTCCTCTCTATTCATTTATCATTTAAGCCTTACTTCTTCAGTCTAATCATTTTACCATGTTGACTTTCCTAATTAACCCTTAAGTTGTGCATCCATTTGTTAAAACTATTTGAAAGTCACATAAAGTTCTTCATGTCCACTCCCTTTATATCTTTCCAATAAAACATAATGGCCACAGCAAAGTTCCAGAAAGCATTTTCTTTTCGGACATTCATTTTCTTGTTTCTTCAAATAATTTTTTAGTCCTTTTATCTTAGGAATTCTAGTCATGCCATTTATGCCATTTATATTTCATTAGTGCTTTTTGCTCTCTCCTTGGCACAATATTTTGTCAGAGGGCCACTGAAGGTGCCTGTAGGACACAAAATATTCCAGGAAGCAATGTGGAAATGATGGGACTGAGCATTGCATAAGCAGATGGTACACGATCAGAACCCCAACTAGAAATTATATTTCTTTTTTAATGGGAGGAACAATTTATTTCTGCAGTGATTCAGAATATAATACCTGGCAAGATCAGTGGAGTAGTCTGTGCTCATTGCCTGAATTAAATTTTAGAAGCCATTTGGGACCCAGTGAAGACTTGTAAATTCATATTATAAAGAAAGTGCCTAGTGTTTATGTTTTATCCCATAGAACTAATATAATACATATGGTTATATGGTTGAGCCATTATATGTGTGGGAGTGCAACTTGATGATCTCTAAGGTCCTTTCCAGCCTTCTATGATTCTATTTAATATGTTCTTTTTCTTTCTTTAAAAAAAAAAAAGCTTTATTGATGTCTTGTTACTTCTGAGTATATCTCCCTGTCCCACCTTACCACTGAACCAATTCTTATATTACAAAGAGAATCCACGGTCAAACCGAAACAGCTGATAACAATGGCAATGAGCGTTAAGGCAACTTTCTCCTTATTTTTCTGCTGAGAGAAGGGAGATTCCTTTCATGTTCTGTTCTCTGGGACCAAGATGGTGTTTTGTTTTTTTTTAACATGTAGAGTTCAGTTTTCTTTCAGTGTTCTTTCCCTTTACATTTTGTGTATTTTTCTGCTTCTGCTTATTTCACAGATCATTTTTGTTACTGTTTGGTTCTTTTATCTAAGTTCAACTTTTGGTGACCCCATTTGGGATTTTCTTGGCAAAGATCACCATAGTGGCTTGCAATTTCCTTTCTCAGCTCATTTTACAGGTGAGGAAACTGAGGCAAATAGGGTTAAGTGTCTTGCTCAAGATCACACATTGAGTAAATGTCTGAGGCTAGGTTTGAACTCAAATCCTCCTGACTCCAGGTCCAGCATTCTATCCACTATGACTTCTAGCTGTCCCCTCGAAGACCATAAGATCATGAATTCTAAGTGGAAGGGACTTAGAATTCATCAGATCCAACTTCCTCATTTTGTAGATGAGAAAAATGAAGCCCAGAAAAGTTAGATGACTTGGCTAAGATTATAGAGGTAGTAAGTGGCAGAGCTAGGATTCAAATCCAGGTCTTCTGACTCTAAAACCAGTGCCCTTTTCACTGAGTTACTCATCCTTAATTCATTTAACATAGGTTGATGCAAGTCTTTCCAGGTTTCTCTTAATTGCTCAAATCAATAATTTCTTACTCCACAATGAGTGGACCAAATCTACAATTCTACCCAGAATGACATAGTAGGTCTATTTCTCAATCCCTCCAACACTGACTGCTTCCATTTTCATCACCTTTGAATAATCTGTGAACAATTTTCTAGGTGTGTGGTAAAGTCTCAGAGTTGTCAATGTCTTATTAATTATTTGGATCTTTTTACCATATTGTTATGGTTAAAATTAGTGGTTGAGACTGAATATAATTATTGGTTGCCAAAGGATTTTATTTATAAAATCCTAAATGAACACTCAAGTCAGAATAGAGTTTATGGTGATTTAATTACAACAGGAGGAAGAAATTAGAGAGAGAGAGGGAGAGAAGGAAAAGAGGTTAACTCAAAAACCGCTCTGGCTCAGGCTGAGCCAAGGCAGAGAAGGAGTCAGTCCTTATCACTCACATGACCGATCTGAAGGGAAGCTGTCTGCAGGGCTCCTCCAAGCTCCAGCTCCAGGATAGAACTGGTGTCTAGCCCTCTCCAGAGGAAGTGATCAGAACTCCAAAGAAGGGAAGCTGTCTGCAGGGCTCCTCCAAGCTCCAGCTCCAGGATAGAACTGGTGTCTAGCCCTCTCCAGAGGAAGTGATGAGAACTCCAAAGGCAGTTCTCTACCTCACTTCCTGTGTCTCACATGTGCCAGTGGTGGCTCAAGCTTGGCTTAGGACAACCCAGGGGGGCAGTTAGTTGTTTCTGATTTGTCATTAGCTAGCACATGCCCGTGTAGTGTGGGTGTGCACATTCCTGGGTGCTAGACCAAGCAAGATGGAGGAAATTTAAAAACCACAATATGATCATTGACAATTTTCAAATCTTCCTTTGAAAACTTAGAGAATTGTTCTGATTCATTCACCAATTTATGTATTGGTTAAGATGGTTCTTGGTCTTATTTATTTGTATCAATTCCATAGGACACTTAGGTGGTACAGTGGAGGATAAAGCACTGCCTGAGAGTTGGGAAGATCTGAGTTCCCATTTGGCCTCAGAAACTTAGTGGGCAAGCACTGAACCCTCTTTACCTCAGTTTTCTCATCTGTAAAGTGATCTAAAGAAGGAAATGGAAAACCATTCCATATCTTAGCCAAGAAAACCCAAATGGGATCATGGAGAATTGGAAATGAATAAACAACAATCAGTTCCCTATATATCTTTTTTAAAAGCCTTACCTTTGTTCTTAGAATCAATATTGTGTATTGGTTCCAAGGCAGAAGAGTGGTAAGGGCTAGGCAATGGGGGTTAAGGGACTTGCCCAGGGTCATACAGCTGGGAAGTGTTTGAATCCAGATTTGAACCCAGGACTTCCTTTCTCTAGGCCTGGCTCTCAATCCACTGAGCCACCCAGCTGTCCCCAGTTCCCTATATATTATTTATATATTATTATAATAATATCACACATATTATTATAATATATAACAATAACCACCACCACCAGTACCATCACCACCACCCCCATGCCTGACTGATTAGGCAATGGAAGCTTAGAGATGTTAGAGAACTCAAGTTCTCATAGATTAATAGGGATAGGATTCAGACCCAAGTCCTCTGACCTTAGGTCCGGTGTCCTTTCTATATACCAGGTCTGGAGCATTGTTAAATGTGTTAGAGCTCTTGCTGAACATAAAGGACCTGGCTCTATTTCTCAGCATTTAAAGGAAGGGCAGGCTTACATGAGGAAATAAAAAGCTGTTTATAATGGATAGGGAGAAGCCAGTTTGTGGGTGAATAGTAGAAGTTGGTATCCTTCTTTTTGGCTGAGGAAGAGAGTCAACAGAAATGGCTTCTATCAGAAATGGAACAGTGGCTTTAAAAACAGATGTTAGGATAGTCAACAAGTCAGCAAGTCAGTGTAGAATAGAGGAAGTTTAATTCTTATCATAAACCATTTATAAGCATTAAAGTCACATCAACCAATATGTGTGACACATATTATAGACATTAATAACTGGATTAGGATAGATATACTGAGACTTTTTAATGAAACTTAAAAAAAATTATATAGATAGAGCAGAATGGTATTTATATGAGGCTTTGGTCTCTTCTTGTATTTCTCTTCTACCCATATGTGAGAAGAAAATAAAAATAATTTGCCTCACACAATCTTATCATTCTGTTTTTATAGTTTGAAATGTCAGTTACCACTGTTAGCAGGGGTTTTGTAAGTGGAGCGAATTGTTCTTGCCAGGACAAACAAAGGGGAAAAGAAGAACTGGCTATTTGCTCCCAACTGCAATGAAATGGGGAGGAGATCTAGCTAGTGCTTATTTCTTGCATAATTGAAAATACAAATATACCATTGAAAATAATAATTGAAAATCTGTTACCCTAAAAAGAACTACATTTCCCAGGAGCCCACTGACTTCCTGTCATTATCTACATCCTGTAGACAGGTAATAAATTGAGTGGGCGGTCCTGCTCAGGCCCTCTATTTTGGCTTGCTGGCAAGGATGGTGGTGGTAAGTGCGGGGATTTTGAACAGGCTAATTAGCCATGGGTACATGGTTTTATTTTGCATCACTTTTATTCCTTTATTTCTAATGATCATTAATAAATCTCCTAAAATATAATCTTTTGGTTATTATACATTAATTTTAATTTTTACATTCTCTAATCCATATAGCTGTTCCATTAAAGTACTTTCACAGTTAACTTGGACCCAGTCTGATGTACTGAACCCCCATAACTTTGCATCACACACTCATATATACAGCACACACTCAGATGTAAATACATATATGTATATATTTATATATAGGAGTCTATATATCTATATATGTATATGTATTTGTAGATAGATATCTATGTGTCATCTTTCTATCTATGATGCAGGTAGACTTGTGGTAGATTTCTCATTCTCTTGTAGCTTCTACCTGGAAAACCAGGAAAATGAAAATATGGTACCTACCATACTGAAGCCCAATTCTGTACTTGCAAGCAGACAATTCTTGAAATTAGAGAAGGAAATTTTATTGAAAGTTTGAAGACATCAAAATAAAACTTCTGAGGAGCTCATGGAAAAGAAAAACATTGTTTATTTTGGAGAGTAACCTTCTCTCTCTAAAGTATGCAGAGGCTCAGTAAGGTAGGAGCAATATCTTACCCCTTTTTCCATGTGTGTTTGGCTTGCTTTTTCTTAAAAGTTAATGAAAATACTCTCAAGGTTTGATTGGTATAGGGGACTAAAAGACTGTTGACATCAATTCCTGATAGCTTGAGTACAAAAATAGTCATGAGGAGCATGCTTGATGCTTGATTGGTAGAAAATATTAGGTCATTCAGGCAAGCTTTGGTCAGTTGAATTACCTCATGGTGTTATTAATGCTTATCTTTGCTGGATATTCTTCTATTATGGCTATATAAGTCTCCTTTGGTTAATTGTTGAATGACCTTTGAGTATCTCATTTATTTCCATATCTAATCTAAACTACAAGAAGAATACACTGTCAGCCCCAACTCAAAACACTCAGTCATTTACAACCACAAAGAAGAAGCAGGTTCCTTGTGGCCCTGAGTGGTTTAGGTGTTACCTTCCATCATAGTCTGTCCTCTAAATTCTGGGCATTCTTAATCAGATGACTTAAGGCACGAATCTCCAACACAATTCAATCTTTCAGTTGGTGTCTTCAGTATTACTTTAAGCCATGGATAACCCACCCTGTCAGAATAAATCTTGGGGAGGGGGGGTAGCTCCTTGGCTCTGTGGATTGAGAGTCAGGTCTAGAGATGGGAGTTCCTATGTTCAAATCTGACCTCAGGCATTTCCTAGCTACATGACCCTGGGCAAGTCATTTTTACCACTCCTGCCTTGGGACCTTAATAAATAAAGTCCTTTATGGGGAAGGGAGAATTTATAAAACTGTTTATAGAATATAATTTATAAAAACTACTCTGTAAAGATTATGACCTGTTCCCTCCATTTTTTTCCTTAGCCCTTTCCTTTGCTCTTTATAATAAAAAACTTTATGTCATCCACTGGTTGCCTGTCACAAGGCCTATTTTGGTGGGTATCTGCTGTAAATGTGGAATGTACACAGGAATCTAAGATTTCACAGTAGTCCCCAAAAAGGGAGACCAAAGACTTGTAGGCTTGGCAAAATACTTTCATTGTTTTTCAAATTGTGAAACACATTTTATTTTGATACAAACATTATTTTTCCTTCTTTTAAATAAATGAAAATTTAGAGTTTAATTTGTGGCTTCTTATAAGAATACAGTTTTCAAACAGAATAGCTAGACTCCTTTATTAAATCCTTTAAAAAAATACTTTTGTTTGTTTTTGTTAATGTAATAGCAGAAGAGTCAGATTCCTTGACAGAATCAATAGATTAAAAATATACATGCATATAATACAAATGAATATGAGGATTACTGGGTTTTGACTAATTAGATAAAAGACACCAGAAACCTCTTATGGTTGGTTAAAAGATGAAGAGATGCCTCTTAGGTTACATATAAAATTAACAAGATAGTTAAAAGTTTGGGAATCAAACTGTAGACAATTAAGTACTAGTGGTAGAAGAGTTCCATTTTGGAGGATACAGTTTTGAGAGCTATGATTAAGATGGTGTAAGAGCTAATGGTGGGGAGGAGACAGAAAGAGTTTTTTTCTGTTTACCCTTCTACTCCCCCCACCATTGATTATATCTTTGGAGAGACTTGTCTAATAGAAAATAGCACATCCAGTTGAGATCTGAGAGAATGGACCAGCAGGAAGATAATGTATCCACCTAGAAACTGAAATCACTCAATCACAAAAGGCAACTTCAGAAAATGTCACCCTTCCTGCTAGAAAGAAATACCAGCTATGAACTATACAAGGAGATCAATTCTAGGAGTCCAGCAGAGAACTGTGCCTAAGGAGAACTTCATGAATATTATAAAAAGAGCAAAGAGGACTTCTAGTAATTAAGAATTGTGAGTGTCCCTTGCATTGTGTTCTCTACCTGTGTGCTTTGCTACCTTTGAACTTAAAATTTGTACCACACTCCCATTGGGCTCCTGGGTGTACTTGTGGGAGAGTATGTCCTGGATTTTTTTTGGAGGGGTGGCCAAGGGGATATTTCTGTGATTACTGCTACACTATAATATCTTGGTAAAAACTTTTGCTAAAAGGTAATTATGACTGACTATAGTGCGAAGCACACTGGTAGGGGCTTGTGAATGATGAGAACCCTAGCTCTTAAGGGTATCATAATAGTAGTAACGAGTTGTCCTTTGAGGACCTAGCTCAACAATATGAAAAGGACTTGAAGTATATCCCAAATTGGGTTGTATGCATTGATGAGAGGTCATTTAATTAAAATAAATGGGAGTAATGAGAATTTTGTTAGACTTGCTTAGTCTATGTCAGTCTTGAGAATCTATCTTTAGTATATATTTATTAATATAACCATTGATAATTAGATAATGATGGCTTTCCCAGTCTTTGAGTGAAATATAGAGAACATATAACTACTGTTATGAGCAGGTGAATATATAATTGTAAGATCACATATCTAGAACCATGGCCCCATTTTACAGAGGAGAAAACTCAGGTCACTGCATCCTAAAGTCCTCCAGGTCTTGCCATCTTCCCTGCTGCTATACTCTACAGACCACCCTTCTGGTCTCCACTGTTATCTAATCTGCTGACAAAATCTAGTGACCCTCAGGCTTTTCATTTGTATCCTTAATATTTTAAGGTCTTTCTATCTGCCTCCTAGCTGAACCCTCATCTATATATTTTTCTGCCATTTAGAGTGTGAGCTACTTGAGAGCAGGGATTGACTCAGTATTGAGCACATGTGCTTAACTAATACCTTTTCATTCATTTAACCAATAACTATATAAAGCAAAAAATTATTTCTCAAAGGAAGATAGCACAGTAAATTTTCCTTGGGCCTGGTTGAACATACCTTGATGAAAGGTCAAGTGTACTATCCAATTCCTAGCAGAGACAAAAAGAAGGAAAAGGAAAGAATTAGACTGCTGGTTATTCCTTTGCCTCTGAGAAGAATAGATTTCTATTCACCATGGACCCCAGCAAAGATTCCCCAGGAAGACAGGACAGAGAGAGCTTGCTTTCTTTTCTAGACATAAAGAGAATAATAAAAGATCAAAGCCAAGTTTCTGTTCTCCTGCTCTACCATAAGTGGAGTGGGAGGAAGGAGAGAGAAAGAGAAAGAGAGAGGGAGAGAGGGAGGAAGAGAGAGAGAGGCAAAGAGAGGTAGAGAGAGAGGGAGAGAATCAGAGAGAGAGAGAGACAGAGAGAGAGAGAGAGGGAGAGAGAAAGAGAGAGGGAGAGAGAGAGGGAGAGAGAAAGAGAGAGGGGGAGAAAGACAGAGAGAGAGAGAGGGAGGGAGAGAGAAAGAGAGAGAGAGAGGAAGAGAGACTAATATCTTTGGTTCTACTGTTCTAGTGAGGTCACATGCTTCTAGTCATGTTCTTGCTTGCTGGGATTTAGGGCTCCTCAACTCTGCTCTTTTGAAGGTTGGTGGCATCATCACATATCTAATACTTTCTAAGCTTTGCCAGGTTTGAAGGTCATTGGAGGTAATAAATCCTCTACTGCATTTCTAAGAGATGAACCATTTTGAATCAAGGGGATCCCATTCTGTTAGTACCTTAATAATAAAAGAAAGAAATTGAGGTCATCAATACAGTGAACATGACTCATTGGAGCTGAGTGGTTGATGGTGAGGTATTCTGCACTTCATTCTAAGCAGAAGGTAAATGGGTGTCACCTGATAATTTATGATCTTGTTAAGGATGACTAGACAGGCAGAATTCTAATATTGACTCCCACACCAACTTTCTCATCTTTATGCTATCTATATTCAGGAGAATGATATAAATGGAAACCTAAGATATTCTTAATAGAGAGGCAAGAAACAAATATTTATTAAGTATCTATTATGTGCCAAGCACTTTACAAATATCTCATTTGATCTTCAAAACAACCTTGTAAGGTGGGTACCATTATTTTCCCCATTTTATAGTTGAGAAAAATGAAGCAGAACGAGGTTAAGGTACTTGCCCAGGGTCACACAGATAATAAGTATCTGAAACGGAATTTGAACTCAGGTTTTCCTGACACCAGGCTTTACACTCCATCTACTGCACCACCTACCTGTTTCTAATTAAAATATGAAAAGGGGAAAGATGACCTTTTGAAATTATGCTTTTCTCACACTGCATTTTTATGACACAATAGACAAAGATAAGGAGGATACATGAGGAGGAGACAAAAAAGAGGAGGATCTTAATATGTTTGTTGGGGTACTATTTAAAAAAACAAACCCTTACCTTCTGTCTTAGAATGAATACTATGTATTGGTTCCAGGGCACAAGAGTAGTAAAGACCAGACAGTGGAGGTTAAGTCACATGTTCAGTGTGAAGATTGGATTTAGCTATCTCCTGATTGTAACAATGAAGATACTTAGCTCTTCCTTTATTGTGAAGATAAAATTATAATCCCCTGATTGTAACAATGAAGGTACTTAGATCTTCCTTTATTGGGAAGATTGATTTGTAATCCACAATTTATTTTTAGATTTTAATCTACAAAAAGGTGATAACTCAATATTTTAAGTACATCTACCCATTTTAACCACAAAAGGTGTTAAGTAACTACAAAAGGTGAATTTACCAAAAATGGTGTTAAGTAATCCAAAAAGATATAATCTAACCAAAAAAGGTGAGAATTAAAGAGTGGGCAGTCCTGGAGAAAAGTGTTTGCTGTGATTGGTAGATGTGAAAATTTAGGGGAGGTGACACAAGAGAAAAAGATCTTTAAGAGGACCAAAAGGGCAGAAGAAGATTTCGAGAGATATTTGATTTGAGTTTCGAGTTGGAGAAGGATCTCTGACTCACAGTTGGACTTGGAGGAGAGACAGACCCTTGAGGAGTGACCAGAAGACAGACACCCAGACTTCTTTCCATTTAGACTGTCACCATTGGTGAGTGAAAGGCTGACTTAGTGACCCTGCTTTTCTCTTCCCTGGCTGGGGCTTAGAAATTCCAACTGATATAAGAAGTCAGAGTTTTCTTTTTCTCTCTCTCATTCCTTAATATCTTCCATCTATTGTAAATATTATAAATAAACTACCATAAATTCCATTTACTTTAGTAATTCATTTTGGGATTTTAGAAATTAAATCCCTGGTGACCATATATATAAATATTCAGAGTCCAACCACAAGTTAATTTTAACATCAGGGCCACACAGCTAGGAAGTATCTGAGGTCAGATTTGAAAGATTTGAACCCAGGACCTCCCATCTATGGGCCTGGCTCTCAATCTACTGAGACAGCTGGCTGCCCCCTGGAGTACTATTTTTTTAAAAGCATATGATTTGGCAGCAGAAAACAAGTCTTAGAGGCTCTTTTCCAACAAAATGATTCCAATCAATATATTAATATTGTACAAGGTTACCTGATATATTTAAAATAAGTGATGGTTTGGATGATCTCCTAATTATTTATAGTATGTGACATAAAGCAGGGAGATATTTTGGGGACTTATGGAGAATGTCAAGTGCAGAGTCCAGATGGAAGAGATTCACTACAGATGGTAAGTATTACCAGATGGTCCCATTTGCAGATGGGTTTGTGATGATGGAGGCGTGTTCCCTAGAACATTATAAGGGCTTTGAAATTTCACAACCATTCAAAAGAATTCATCTTAACAAATGAGGAAAGAGAAAGACTGGAAGATAACACCAAATTTTCACCATTGGTAATTGGTAGGATTATGGTGTCATCTACAGAAATAGACAAGTTAGAAAGAAGCCTTGATGGTGTGTGGGTAAATGTGATAAATTTCATTTTGGAAAGGATGGCTATGTGTTGGCAATATGGTAGATGGGATTCTTGGTCAGGGATGGGCTGGACTAGATGGTTGTTAATTTCCCTTCTAACTAAAATTATATGAGAAAAAAAAAGTCCATTTCTCTGTGTCATTCCTTCCCCCACTCCATCTTCCTTATTAGAGTTGTTCTTCCTCTGATGTGCCTTCTACTTCTGGCCTCATCAACTTCTCCTCATACCATGGGTTACTTGGTAGTGAAATTTTGTCCACTGAGTACTTCATCTACTTTCTTTTAGTACTTCCATCATTGGCTTGCTTTTTTACCAGTGGGGATGGCCACCACTAAAGGGGAAGGAGAAAATTAGAAAGGACACAGAAAAGAAAGGCTAGAGGGGCCAAAGAAAAACTTCATTCACATCTTGATTTTGTCCAGGCCTGTCTTGTTTGACTCCAGCTGTTCAGGGACAAATTGAAGCTGTGGGGAAAATATTTTTGCCCTGCATGGCTGCAAATATACCTAGATACACACAATAGTAATGCTAGTCTGGGAACAGTAATGCTAAATTCATTATTGTATTTTTTTTTCTTTCCAGAGATGGAAGGAATGTAATTAAGTGAAATGGAGATGAACAAAGGAAAAATTCAGTATTTGCATTCTGATTTGTTTTTAGGAATTTAACCAGTTTCTTTAGTCCAGAACTTTGACATTCCTTTGTAGTTGTAGTTAGACTCATGACATTTAGGATATGCTAGCAATATTTGAGGACATGCTAGAGCCAGCTTTAACCAGTTTACAGAGCCAGATGGTTAAATTTTCAGTGTGAGCATTTATTTACATATCAGAAACCCCCAAATGCTAACACATCAGGATTTGTTTATTGTTTTGTTGATTGTCTAGAATTAAGAAATGTTAATAATGCAGATAAAACTTAAAACTGTGTACATACATCTTCCTTCTTGTTAACTATTCATTAATCTGGGGACAGCAAGGTGGCTTAATGGGTTGAGAGTCAGGTCCAGAGAAGTGAGGTCCTGGGTTTAAATCTGGCCTGCCACTTCCTAGCTGGGTGACTGGGCAAACCACTTAAAACCCAATTCCTTAGCCTGTACTGGTTTTTTGCCTTGGAACCAATATGTAGTATTAATTCTAAGACGGAAGGTAAGGTGTTTTTTTTTTTTTTTTAAAGAATACAGTATAAAGACAGGAACTAATATCTTCTCCGCTGCCCCCTCATCCTTGTGGATTTTTTTTTTCATTCTTTGAGAGGGAGATTGAGATACTAAAGGGTAGGTTCAATGTATCAGAGTACAAGGTTGTAACTTCTTGCTTCTCCCATTATGGTCCTGACATCTCTTCAAGATGCACTATTGGGTGATGTATAAGAAAATGTGGAGGATAGGAGAGATTCATGACCTGGGCCTGGAGAACTTCTCCTGGTTTTGGGCTAAGGAACTTGAAGTCATTCTTTAGGGGAATTCCCAAATACTCAGGAGAAAACATAGGGTTCAGTTCAATTCAACAAATATTTATTAGGTGACTATTCCTTATAAAATGAGACTCAGATTGATATAGAGAGCCATTTCTGAGTCAGAAGACTAGGTTCAAATCCCACCTGGGTGATCTTGGGTAAGTTACTTAAACTTTCTAAGATGTGTGGTAGACAGATATTGATCTTGATTGGTAGAGAGTTCCTTCACTGGGAGTTTTTTGTTCCAGTAAATTAGAGCTCTGTATGAAAAAAATGTACAAGTATAATATAAGGGGTCAATTCAATCATTCAACCAATTTTCCCACCAAACTCGAAGTGATTATCAGAACTGGGAGAGCACAGATGTCTTTATTGAGACAATCAATCAAAGGTGTTAAATTAGGTACAAAAATCCTCTATCATTTTGGAAGGAGTGGAAGTCACTGCATGAAATGAAATGATGCTCCATAGAAAGTGTATGGGAATTATCCTCAGTCATGGAGGATAAAATGGAAAGCCAGTTCCCAAGTGTGCCAGTCGAGGGGCCAGCCTAGAGGAAATAGCAAGACTAGCTAAGCTTCTAAGAGGGAATATTTTGGTGGAAAGGAGAAAAGCTAGTGCCTCCATCCTTGAATGACCTTGTAAACTCTGAAAAACATGAAGACTTAGATTTCCCACCAGCATCCTAATAATATTTCTTAAATAGTAGCAGTGTCTGAGAGCAGCATCTTCACTGGGAATTGAGGACAAACTGAACTTTGAGAAAAGACTTTATAAGGACCACAGAGATAACTATATTTGTAGAACACTGGTCCTGGAGTCAGAAAGATCTGAGTTCTGTTTCTGCATTTTGAGACCAAATCTGGTCTAGATACTAGCTTATTTGTGTGATCCTGGGCAAGTCACTTAACCTTTGGTGGCCTCAGTTTCCTCAACTCTAAAATGGGGTTCATAATAACACCTATCTCCAGGGCTATGGTGAAGATCAAATGAAATAACATTAGCAAAGTACTTGTCAGAGTGTGGGGCTCATAGTGGGTGCTTAGTAAATGCTTATTTTTTTCTTTCCTTCTAAAGTATATATGCCTATTCAGAATATTGAGTATTATACGCTTCTTGGACAGGGTAGATCTGAGATGAACTATCTGTTCCACAGTTCTCCCAAGTCTCCTGGGAGCATTTACCTACTTATTACCCTATTGGACTCTCCTTAGAGAACATAATAGGTATTGGGCTGCTACTTTGTGTTTCAGCATTTGTTAATATATGCTTATGAGTGAATCTTTTGTGTGTGAAAGCATTTCTTTAATGGCAGAGGAAAAAATGGCTATTTTAAAATTGGCATAGTTTTTTTTTTCAGTTTTGGAAATTTTTATTTAATTAATTTAAAATACTTTTCCATGGTTACAAGATTCCTGTTCTTTCCCTCCCCTATCTCCACCTCCCTCCCATAGCCAACACACAATTCCACTGGATTTTACAAATGTCATTGATCAAGAACTATTTCCATATTATTGATATTTGTACTAGTGTGATCATTTAGAGTCTACATTCCCAGTTATTTTCCTATCAACCCGTGTGATCAAGGAGTTGTTTTTATTCTGTGTTTCTATTCCCACAATTCTTCCTCTGAATGTGGATGGTGTTCTTTCTCATAGGTCTTTCGGAGTTGTCCTGGATCATTGCATTGCTGCTAGTAAAGAAGTCCATTATGTTCAATTGTACTACAGTGTATTAGTCTCTGTGTACAATGTTTTCCTGGTTCTGCTCCTTTCACTCTGCATCAATTCCTAGAGGTCATTACAGTTCAAATGGAATTCCTACAGTTTATTATTCCTTTCAGCACAATAGTATTCTGTCACCAACATGTACCACAATTTGTTCAGCCATCCTCCAATCGAAAAATCCCCTCAATTTCCAATTTTTTGGCATAGAGTTTCTGTATTAAATTCCTGTTCTAGAAGGGACTGTCAATCCATTTAGGCAGTACACTAGCTTTGTTTTGGAGATTTTCCAAGAATTCTGGGATGGGGGTAATGAACCAGAAGACTTGGGGAAAACCCAACCTCCTTTTGGGGGGTAGGCTTCCCCAGAACTGAACCTAGTCTATGTGAATTGAGAGAAAGAACATTTTTTTAAGGGAGAGGAGAACTCTCTGGATCATGGGTAACAAGGAACAGACCAAGGAAAAGACACTACAAACTGCTAAGAAGAAACCATTCAGATATCATGGAACCATAGTTAGGAAAACACAGGACCTGGCTTCATCTACACTGAAGGACCAGTGTGAATTTTAGATTTATTCCACCCTGCTTAGTTTAACAAAACAGGAATGTCTACACTCTATTTAAGGATTAAGTATTGAGAAGGATGGCCTATGACAGACATGTGCTAACAAATGACAAATCAGAAACAACTGACAGTCCCCTGGGCTGTCCTAAGTCAAGCTTAAGCTACCATTGGTACATGTGAGATGCAGGAAAGTGATATAAAAACGTTCTATATATTTGGCATCGCTTCTTCTCTTTGGCCTCTTGGCATGGAGAGGTGGCTGGCGGGAGTGTGCTGAGCATCTTGGTATCTTGGCATGGTGGCAGCTATTGTCCTTATAGAGACCCACCATGGAGTTCTATATTATTTATCTGTGGGTGGGTGACCTGAGAAGGGGAATGGAGGCTAGAGGAATATGGATGTGAGATATATAAGTCAGTCAGAGGAAGAAACGCAGGAATAAAGACTCAGACACCACAAGTTAAAACACCTGGGGACGAGTAAGCTCTGTCATTACCTCTCTAGAAAGAGAAAGCAAGTGGAGAAATTATAAGTATGAGGACCAAGAGAACCTGCGTGGAGCTGAGAGCTCTGGGACATCCCCCATGGGCCACATGGCCAAGAGATTAATGGGAGATGTGAGGGGGCAAATGAATGTACTCCGAGCCAGGGCATCATGGCTGTCAATGCCCAGCCCAGGAATTTGCTAGTACTTTGCTAGTCCTTTGGACTGTCCCTTTCCATACAATGAATATCAAGTAGTCTGACCATGTGTCTGGTAAATAAATATACAGGATACAATATCAATACATCAATCATACTTCCCAGCTGCTAACATGCCTGGTATACTAGAGTCTGGGTTTGGCGGTGAGTGTCCTTGATACACTGCTGGGAGAAGCTTAGTAACCTAGTTCAGGTGAGGTGTCTTCTCTGAACTCTCTTGGAGTTTAGGCTGATTCTTTTCTCCTTTACCTTCCAAAATACTATCCTCTTAGGAAGCCTCTAATCTTCTGAAGAGATCTCATGGCAGAGGTCTTTGAACTCCCCCTGGCACAGGCTAGGCGGGAGAAATCCTATACCCTTTCCTTCTCTCTTCTTCTTAATTCCTTCCCTCTATATTAATTAAACCACCATAAAATTTCCAAACTGACTTGAATATTTTATTTAGGATTTTCCCTGGTGACCAATTAAATTTAGATTAAGTCACAATCCTAAAATTTATACTTACACCAGAAGGCATGGAAAATGAAATTCCAAAAAGTAAGGGAGCTGGGTCTACAACCAAGAATCAACTACCCAGCAAAATCAACTATATTTTTGCAGGGGGAAAGTATGGTCCTTTAATAAAATAGAAGACTTCCAAGCATTCTTAAAGAAAAGTCCTGACAAACAGAAAATTTGATGCCCAAATAGAGAACTCAAGGGAATCACCAAAAGGTAATTAAGAAAGAGGAAAAAAAATTTAAGGGACCCAATACGTTCAAATGATTTGTATTCCTATAAGAAAAGATGATATTGGTAACTCTTAAAAATTGTTATTATTATCAGGGTAGCTAGAAGAAGTATACTTAGAGGGTACAGTGACAAACTGTATAGGATGATATGCCAAAAATATATATATATAAAACCAGGTGTAAAAAAGAGGATAATACTAAGAGAAATGGGAAAAGAGATAAAATGGGGTAAATATATACTGCATAAAGAAGTACATGGGAGGAGGTGGGGAGAAGACCAATACAATGGAAGGGTAAAAGAGGTTGGAGACAGCCTCCAAGAAAATTTTAATTATTACAGTGGGAAGGGTAAGAAAGGTTCAAATGGAAGGAAAATCTCCAACTCCAAATTTAATCATCATCATCAACATCAACATCATCAGCCTCAATAAGAACATCATCAATAACATCATCAACATAATCAACATCATCAACATAATCAACAACAATATCATCATCAATATAATCATTGTCAACAACATCAACATCACTGCCACCACCACCAACATATAACACCATCAATACCATAAACATCATCATCAATATCAACAATATCAACATCAACAACAGCAACAACATCAACATCATCAAGAACTGAATAATAACATCATCATCATCAATACCATCAATACTACCAACATCATCATCAACATCATCAACAACATCAGCATCAACATCATCATCAGCAACATCAACATCATCATCAACATCAATGTCATCAATGTCATCCTCAACATCAACATCTAAATATCCATCTTTTTCTGGCCCAGGAAAGATTTTTTCTGGGTGGCCTAACCTAATAGCATACTATGCAGAGTACTGAATGAGAGCCAAAAGACCTAAACTCTAGTTTTAAGTGCCACTATGTGTCCTTTGGGAGGAAAAAGAAAGCCTTTCCCCTGGCATGTAATTTTTACCTCAGGATTGTTGTGAGGAAGAATCTTTGTAAATCTTTAAGTGTTAAATATGAGTTACTTTTATTTGTGGGTTGCAGAGTTGTGTGTTTGAATATGTTCAAAGAAAATTTGATGATAGCTGGAAATGAATGGGTGGGGCAAACAAAGCAATGTAACAAAAAAAGTGAAACAAAAAACTAAGTCCTGATTTGTTGTTGTTCGGTTATTTTTCAATATGTCTGACTCTTTGTGATCCCTTTTGGGATTTTCTTGGCAGAGATGCTAAAGTAGTTCGCCAGTTCATCTTATAGATGAGAAAACTGAGACAACAGAGTTAAGTGACTTGCACAGGGTCACCCAACTAGTGTCCAAAGCTGTATTGGAACTCAGGAAGAGTTTTCCTGACTCTTGGCCCAGCACTCTGTTCACTGCACTAATTAGTTTCCCCCCCTTGTTATTATAGTTTTGCTATAATGCTTTTTCAAAAAAATTAATTAATTAAGAATATTTTTCCATGGTTACATGATTCATGTTCTTTCCCTCCCCTCTTCCCTCCCCACTCCTGGAGCTGATGAGCAATTCCACTGCGTTTATACATGTATCACTGTTCAAAACCTCTTTCCATCTGTAAAATTGAGATTTGAACTCTGGGTTCCATTCCCCAGGAGTCCTTGCTAGCCCCCAGAGTGCTTTGTAATCACACTGAATTCTCGCCTGGGCGAGAACACAAGTGATTATTTAAAGGAGTTCTCCACCTACTGAAGGTCTTTTTTGGACTTCCATTTTGGAGCAGACGCGGCTCTTCCATGATGTGAGATTATCTTGTCTAGGCCTCTCTGGCCTAGGCACGTGTTTCTTATCCTGTATTTTCTTTAATCCTTAATCTTTAATAAACCTCATAAAAATATAATACTCCTTACAGAGAGAAACTAATTTCTACCTGCCTCAGTCTCCTCAGTCTCCCTAAATTTTAATCTTCACACTTCTTATTAATATTTGCAGTAGAGAGATCATTTAAAGTCAACATCCCCAATCATATACCCATCGAACCATGTGATTAATTATGTTTTTCTTCTGTGTTCCTGCTCCCACAGTTTTTTCCTCTGAATGTGGATAGCATTCTTTCTCACTAGTCCCTCAGAACTGTCCTGGGTCATTGCATTGCTGTTCACAGAGAAGTCACAGTGTATCAGTCTCTGTGTACAACTCCTGGTTCTGCTCATATAAAGCTCTTTTTTTAATCCATGAAAGGATCTTTGTAAAACTTAGGTGTTAAAATAGGTCACGAAGACCCCTTTCTTTTCACTGTATTTTAATTTTTTTTATGAGGGCAGAGAATTAAAGGTGACAGGCAGGCAGGCAGGCAGGCAGGCATCTTTGAAACCTATAGTATAGCAAGAGGAAACCTCTTGAGTCCCATGCTTTAGTTTTAGTGGTCAGGAGACAGTTCTGTTCCACTGGTTTATCCGGCAGGGCATTTAATAAATACTTTCCTTTTTTTTTGCAAAGCAGGTCCGGGTTTAGCCAAATGGATGCAGCAAAGCCAACTGCATTAATCTCCCCTGACTGTTGAAGGGATCATTTGGAAGGCTGGTTTGTGTCATATGGTAAGAGCTGTGGGGATGGTCACCAGTCCAACCCTTTGCTCCTGCCAAGCTGGGTCTCCAACAAATTCTAATCCATTCCAACCCAATTGAAAACATGTGTAAAGTACATATTAAAAATATAGCCTCTCAAGGTTCAAAATTTCTTGTGATGTATTTTCCATACCATTCTGATTTAGACAGAAAGAATGATGATGTTGTGGCCAATAAGTCTGTTTGTGTGTTTGTGTGTATGTGTGTGTGTCCACATATAAATCTTCCAAGGATAAGAATTCTGAAGCAGGCTTGAATTATATTGCTGAGAACAGAGGCAGGTGAGGAGCCACAGAAAAAAAGACACAAAGCAATATATTGTGAATGCAAAATCATGAGCTACGCTTTTACCATTCATTATTAATTCCAAATGTTTCAGGTCCCCAGTCTTGTTAGAAATAGTCGCTTTGTCTGCATTTGTTGTGTCTGTTGGGTTGATCAAAGTGGTCTAGATTTCTCTCCACCTTTCTACTATGGCATATAAAGTACAGTTGAGGCCTGGCTCCTGAGCATGTTAGCTTAATGTTAGGCACACAGATGCGCCTTGACCTTCAGTTTCTTCATGATTCTTGCCTTTTTGTGGAGGAGAAGGCTGTAATTTGGCTAAGGGCATTAAAGTGATTGCACTTGGAGTTCAGTGGAGACCTGGGTACAAATTTTACCACCTGTGTGATCTTGGGTAAAACATGGAACCACTGACCCTTAGTTTACTGACCTATAAATGGAGACAATAATTCCTTCAGCATTTACTGCACAAGACTGTCCTGAGACTCAAGTGACATTGTATTTAAAGCACTTTGTAAACCTTAAAACACTACATACATATCAGTTATTTTTTTCCCTTTAGTTATGGTGAGGTACTTATTTCTCAGATGCAAAAAAAATGCTCTACATAGAACAATCACAAGGATGTATTTGATAGGAATGAACTTAAACACACAGAAGAACTGACTATTGTTATTTTCTTCTGGGAGACATGTTTAAAACTATCTAAATAATTATCCACTACTGTGATTATTAGAGTTACTTCAGATGCTATTCCCCTGATAATTCTTTGATGGCTGGTACTGCTTTATTTCTGCTTTTGTATTCTTAGATGTTAACATACTGGGCCTTATTAAGTGCTTGTTGATTAAATTTATTTTTCTGGGTTTAGGGTCAGAGGCAACTGAATTAGACAGTGCTGCTAACTTAGTTGGCTGGTCTGTGTGGGGCCATTGCTGAGATTTCTGGTGGTGAAGCACTAGAAACAGAGGGATGAATTAGGTCAAAAGTTTGGGAACCACCAGATAGTATAGGTAACTGGGTTGGCTATGTGGTATTGTCAGGATCCAAAGAACAAAAATGGGCAAATGTGGCTGGAGGGCAATGTAGGAGGCTCAGGATTGAAAGGACAAAATAGGCAAAGGTGTCCTGGAGTCAGACAAGAATCCAAGGAATTGTATCATCCTTTATCTCTTCTTCCTTTTCTGGATAAACTCCTTGAGAATACCATCTACAGCCAATGCCTCTACTTCCTTTTCTCTCACCCTCTTAGAATTTTCTATAATCTGTTTTCTGACCTTGTCATTCTGCTCTCTCCAAAGCTATCAAGAGTATCTTTTATTATTATTATTTTTAAAATATATTTTTCTTTTTTTCTCCATGGTTACACGATTCATGTTGTCTCCCTCCTTTCTTCCATCCCCCCTCTTGGAGCTGACAAGCAGTTCCACTGGGTTATACATATATTATCACTCAAAAGTGATTTCCATATTATTTATTTTTGTAATAGAGTAATCTTTTAAAACCAAAACTCCAAATCATATACTTGTAAGTGATAAGTCATATGGTTTCTTCTGCATTTCTACTCAAGAGTATATTAAAAAAGGAAACCTTTACCTTATGTCTTAGAATTGATAGTAAGTATTGGATCTAAAGTAGAAGAGCAGCAAGGGCCAGGCAATGGGGATTAAGTGACTTGCCCACAGTCATACAATTAGGAAGTGTCTGAGGCTAGGACCTCCTGCCTTCAAGCCTGGTTCTCTATCCACTGAGCCAATCTAGCTGCTCCAGCTATTAAAATTATTACATTGTTGTTTGCATGCTATTTCTTCTATTAGGTGGAACTCCTTGAAAGCAGAGGCTTTTTTTTTTGGGGGGGGGGGCTCCATATCCTCAGTGCTTAGCACAATGTCTGGCACATAGTAGGTGCTTATGAAATGCTTGACACTGATTAATCAACTCCCCTTGACTTCCTGCCAGTCTAAGCTGTGTCCACCTTTCCAGCACAGCTGGCACCAACCACTCTGGAAATAGTGATGTTTGTGTTGTGTCATACACCTTATAGGTCTATTACAAGGATCAAGTGAAGTGATGCATTTGGAAGTACTTTAAAGACTAAAATGATGCATAAGTACAAAAGATGAAGGATTACAATCCTGGTCTATTTTCTTAGAGAAATCTTACTATGCTATTCTAAAAGCAAGAGTCTCTAGATTGGATCATTGGCAGCCTTTAGCACAGTATTTTAAAAACAATTAAAAAATCTTGGATCCCATAATATTTTTACTGGCTTAAATTTTTTTGATCACAACCCTTCTTCCTCTTCATCCCCTTGCCCCCATTTGCTAGTTTGGTAGGGCAAACACCTGTTTCAATACTTTATTGAAGTAATGATCTCAATGTTGTGAGAATTTGCTGCCATTGGAGCAGTTCACAACTCATCATCTCTATCTTCTCATTTTGGGTAATATATGTCCATGTTCTTCCATCAGATGCTCTACAGAGGATCCATCCAATATACTGGAGTCCTTCCCCCAGATCTCTCAACATTTATACCAAAGGCCAGGGAAGCATTCACAATTGTCCCTCCATTATTCTTGTCATGTGACCAGATCAATTCTTTTTTTCATTTCCTAGATTCAGAGCTAGAAATGCCCTTAGTGATAGTGAAGTCCAACTTTTTCATGTATTAGGTGAGTAGACTGAAACCTAGAGAAGTTAATTGACTTATTGTTTTTTTTTAACCTTTTTAACCCTTGCCTTCTTTCTTAGAATCAGTACTAAGTTGGCAGAAGAGGAGTAAGGTCTAGGTAATTGGGGTTAAATGACTTGCCTAGGATCATACAGCAAGGAAGTGTCTGAGATCAAATTTGAGCCCATGTTGTCCTGTCTCCAGTCCTGGACCTCTGTCTCCTGAGCCACCTAGCTAAGTGTGTAAGTGTAAGTTATTATTATCATTGTCATATATTACCAATAAAATTAATACCTGATGAAGTAGAATACTATGGATTCTAAGGAGCATAGAACCACAGTAGAATATTATAGAATGATTCAAAAGGAAAACCAAAATCATGAAAGAAGTTAAAGGGAAGTAAATAGCAGGATTAATGACCTGCACAGCAGAAATAAATAGCAAAAGAGAAATATACTTGTATGTTCCATTTATTATATAATATTAGTATATTACACTTATTGTATTGTAGCATAATACACTAATTTCACTTGTCATACAGTCAGGAATTGTCAGAGCTAACCAAAGTACTGTTATTATTACTCTGAGTCAAAGTAATTAATAATAATAATAATTTACATAGCACTTTAAGATTTGCAAAGCATTAAACAAATATCTTATTTTATCCTTACAAGGCTGGGAGTTAGGTGCTTTTCTCATCTCCATTTTTACAGATGAGAAATCAAGATTAAATGAATTATCTAGTCATCCAACTAGTTAGTATTCAGTATATGAGGCAGGATTGGAACTCAAAATCCAACATTCTATCCACTGTCCTGCCTAGCTAGTCCTCTGACTCTAAATCCAAAGCTCTTTCCACTAATTTAATCTCCTTGCCAAAAAAAAAAAAAAGAGATTGTCTTCTTGAAAGTTATTCAACCTTTTCCCATATTCTCTTCTTCCACAATCCTGACTATTTTCTCCTACCCTTTTCTGCCCCAATTCAGAGCAAGAAATGTGATACCAGGACTTTGGGTGAATTTTTTGATCATAAATAAAATTTTTATTTGTTTACTATTTTATCTCCTTTAGGCTGTTGGGCCTGTAGACCAGTGCTAGTATTCATAAATACCTTAATAGGTTAGAGGGAAAAGAAAAGAATTTAAAATTCCTCGTCAGTCTTATATCCATATCACATCATACCAGCAGCTTGGCAGGACATCATAGCCCTTTGGGTATTTGATCTATGCTATTTAGCCAGAAGAAGGACAGAAAACCACCTCAGACAGTTATGGTGGCAGAACATCATTTTGTTTTATTTCTTAAGATAATTTTAAGGCAATTTGGCTGCATGGGTTGCTGGCCATAACAACTCTTTGTTGTCTCTAAATTAGCCAAGAAAATGGAATCCAGTTACTCTTCAGCATAGAGTAGGCCATCTAGATTTTTCCTTCGAATCTTTCACTAAGAAGTCTCTAAGACAAGCAGTGACAGATGAAAAGAAAATACAAATCACGGAGAAGCTGGAGTTGGGGCAGAGTAGTAGGTTGAAGCCCGGCCAACCATTGAAGGCAAGTATGATGGAGCTGGGAACATCCTTCTTGGCAAATTAGAAGATCTGAGTTTGAATCCTGGTTCCACCACTTTCTAAAGTTATGATGTTGACCAGTTACTTAATATCCCTGAGCCTTAGTTTTCTCACCTGTAAAATGGTCCATCTACTTGGGTAGGATTGGGCTAGATAGCTAGCAGATAACTAGATAGTGTAGTAGATAGAGTGCCAGGGCTAGAGTTAGGAAGAGTCTTCCTGAATTTCAAGCTGGCCTCAGACACTTAGTTGTGTTATCCTGGGCAAGTCACTTTACCTTATTTGCCTCAGTTTACTCATCTGTAAATTGTGCTGGAGAAGGAAATGGCAAACCACTCCAGTATCTTTGCCAAGAAAATGCTGAAATGGAATCATGAAGAGTCAGACACTGCTGAAATAACAAACAACAACTTCTTAGGATTGTCATATGGCTCAGATGAGATGTATATTTTCACATAAGCGTAAATTCACTTTGTGATCATAAACATTATATGTATGTAAGCATTGTGTAGGTAGAAATGTAAGGTTAAATATGCATCATGCAGAAGTTGGGTAATCAAGGAGAACAGCAAAAATTGTTGTACCAATGAAAAGATGTTTAAGCTGTGGCAGATCCTGCCTGAAGCAGGATTTTTGTCCAAGAAGGAACAAACAACTGGCTTTTTTTTTTTTAAACAATTACTTTCTGGCTTAGTTAACAACTCTAAGAAAGAAAGGCAAAGTTTAGGCAAATGGGCTTAAGTCAGGGTCACACAGTTAGGAAGTGTCTGAGGCTAAATTCGAACCTAGGTCCTTTCAACTCCAGGCTTGGTACTCTATCCACTGTGCCACCTGGCCACCCCCAAATGACTGACTTTTGAGGGTATAAAGACTGCAGGATAGTGACTTGCCCCATCTGATAGATGATTTCATGCCTGGCTGATATGACTTTCTCCTTGACCCAGCAAGACCAGGCTATGGTGACAATCACATCAGTGCAATCCATGGTAGTACTTGAATTTTTGTGCAGCCAGGATTATAGAGGAAACTTCTCAAGTGATGATTCCCACTGCCCCTGCACTCCTGGAGTCCTGGAGTGAGGAAAGGGATTGGGTTTGGGGTGGGGCGCAAGAGCCGAAGGGAAGAATTTAGCAGTTGTTAGGGTATTTTCCAAGAGCAGTTTCATAGCTAGAAACAGATGCTCTGGGCTGTCTTCTAGCCAATGGTATAATGTAAAAAACATTAAAAAAATATCCTTCAAAGCATTTTTTGCTTTACTCCTCATTCTCAGTAGCGTCTCACTCATGCTTGAAAAATGGAGGAGAAATCAGTCTCCTTCTATCCCACCTTTGGGAGTTTTAAAGCAACTTTTGGTAAAGTCATCTGAGTACGTGTTCTGGTTGGCCCACGGTGGTTACTTTTTGCTTGTTTTTTTTTCTCTCTTCTGCTGCAAAAATGATTCTTATAACTGTGCAAAGGAGTTCTAGCAGTTCCGCCTTCATGACACACTGTATAATTTGTCCACAGGAGCTAAAAGGATTGAATTATTTCCCAGTTGCCTTGTGATTGGGGTGGTGGCTGAAAAAGAAATGGGTTGAGACAGCTAGGTGGCACAGTGGATAGAGAGCCAGACCTGGAGATGAGGAGCCCTGGGTTCAAATATGACCTCATATACTTCCTAGCTGTGTGACCCTGGGCAAGTCACTTAACCCCCATTGCCTAGCTCTTACCATTCTTCTACCTTGGAACTAAAGCATAGTATTGATTCTAGGATGGAAAGTAAGGATTAAAAAAAAAGAAGCATGTAGGGTACATAAGGAATTGGCTTCTGTCACTTCTAGCCCAGGCAATAGTGGTTGGCTATCTTTTTGGGGCTTGGATATATGGTCATGTAGAGACCTAGAATTGCTATTTGGAGGGCACATGGCAAGAAGGGAAGTGGAGAATGATTGGCTTTGGTGTTTCTTTTCTCCTTTTCTAATGATTAATGCTTGACATGTAAGACTAGTATAGTATATTTCAAAATATTATATTTATTTATATGTTATATTTATAGAAATAGTATATTTAGAATCATGAGGTTTTAGAGATAGAACTAGCAATTATCTAATCCATGAAAGTGCAGCTATACAATAGAGATGCATAAAGAGAGGCACAGGGCAGTGAAGCGCTGTAGTGGATAAAGTGCCTGGCCTGGTGTCAGGAAGACCCATCTCCTCGAGTTCAAATCTGACCTCACCCCTCTCTAGGTTTGTCACCCTGGGCAAGTCATTTTACTCTATTTGCCTCAGTTTCCTCATCTGTCAAATGAGCTGGAGAAGGAAATGGGAAACCTCTCCAGTAACTTTGCCAAGAAAACTCCAAATGGGGTCATGAAGAGTTAGACAACTGAACAACAATGACAGAGGGACAGAAGGTTCAAAGCACCCAGCCTTAGAGTAGTATATTGATAACCAGAACACTGAGCTTCTCCCTCTCTCTCCAGAATACTTTCCTCTGCTTCATTCTGCTTTCCTGACTATCCTTCCTTCTGGATCAGTGAAAACAATGGATTCTGTTGCTCTTCTCAGATGTTCTTTTCAACCTCCTTGATGGGTTTGGTGTGCCAACATCAAGTCTTTGTTTCTTGGGAGATACTCCAAGGACAACCATGGCAGGTCCTCACTTTTCCCACTTCACAGTCAACTTGGCCCACATTTCCCTTCAAACAAGTGCAGAGAGGATTTTGAAACTCAACAGAATATGGGTTTAGAGATGACTGGAAAATCTCAAACTGAAAAATGGGAGTGATTTAGAGAAAGTCCGATATAAACCACAAAGCCCCCCACTCTGTCAGATAGTGAAAACAAACTGGTTTATCCTGTTATTTTAGCTGGAGTGTGGTGTTGTGCACATGCTGCCTGTGACTACCACGTATCCTTTCCTATCTTCTCTTTTTTCCATTCCCCACTTCCATAGATACAGCTTGTATTTTCACAATTTACTATTATTTCTCTTTCAGATTTAAAAAAGCAATATGGTTTAGTGCAAAGATTGCTGGACTTGGGGGTCAGATGGCCTGAGTGTAAGCCCTGGTGCTACTAATTTGTAGCTATGTGACCTCAAGCAAATCACTTAAAGTCTCTGTTTTGGTTGGTTATCTGTACAAGTTGATTGCACCCTATTGGAGTAGATTGATCCTAAAATGAGAGACTAGGTGATCTTTGATGTTGCTGCCAGCTTTAATATTTTATGATTCCAGGGGCAGCTAGGTGGCTCAGTGGGTAGAGAGCTAACCCCAAGGATGAGAGGTCCTGGGTTCAAGTCCAATCTCAGACACCTCCTAGGTGTGTGACCCTGGGCAACTAACCCTTATCATTCTTCTGCTTTGGAAATGGTACATATTGTTGATTCTAAGATGGTAGGTAGGTTTAGGACAGCCCAGGCGGGCAGTCAGTTATTTCTGATTTGCCATTGACTAACACATGCCCGTGTAGTGTGGGTATGCACAATCCTGGGTGCTAGACCAAGCAAGATGGAGATTTTAAAATTCACAGTTCCAAGGCAGAAGAGTGGTAAGGCTAGGCAATGGGGGTCAAGTGACTTGCCCAGGGTCACACAGCTGGGAAGTATCTGAGGCTAGATTTGAACCTAGCATCTCCAGTCTCTAGGCTTGGCTCTCAATCCACTGAGCCACCCAGCTGCCCCCCCCCCCTTTTTTAAAGAAAGAAACATAATTCAGTCAACATATATTCCAACATAAATGTGACTAATTGTTATAAATGCCATTATTATCAATAAATGAAGATACCACACCAAATGTGACTAATTGTTATAAATGCCATTATTATCAATAAATGAAGATACCACACCAAAAAGAAACCAGGGGAGAAAAATAGACATATATCTTAAGGTCCTTTTCAGTTGTAAAATTCTATGATTCTATGATTATTTGGGGAGAACTCATTATTTCCAGAGCCAGATGTTGTATGAGTTACTGAAGATACATATTTTCTTAGTTGAGTTGGCTTTCTTAAGTCAAAATTCTTAACTACAACCTTTCCATGAGTAAATCCTGATACGAACTCAAAAGTGGGTGAGATCCATAGCTAAAGAAAGATGTGAGGAACTTGGAGTTAGCGGAGAGACACAAAATGATTAAAGATGTGGAAAAAGAAGGCCTAAGATCAAACCCTATGATGAATGTGCAGTAGGGATGGAACAAGGCATTTATGTGTACCTCTCTCTGCTCTGAACAATTTGAAAATTATATTCTATTTCAACACAATAAATATTTATAAAGTGCCTTCAATGTTCAAATCAATGTGCTATTTACCACAGAATTTCTGCCTTTATTGTAACATTTAAGGCAGCTAGATAGGGCAGAGGATTGAGAGCCAGGCCAGAGATGAGAAGTCCTGGGTTCAAATCTGACCTCAGATACTTCCTAACTGTGTGCCCCTGGGCAAATAATTTGACCCCCATTTTCTAGCCCTTACTGCTCTTCTGCCTTGGAACCAATACATAGTATTGATTCTAAGACAGAAAGTAAGGGTTAAAAAAATTGTTCCTGTATAGAAAAGGAGTTTGGGGGGGGGCTCACTAAAAATAGCCAGAATTTAAAGTGGCATTTTAATATTTGCAAAGCCTTTTATCAGAATTATCTCATTTGATCCTCACAACAACCCTAGGAGATAGGTGGCATCATCTCTAATTTACAGATGAAGAAACTGAGGCAGAGGTCATTTGACTTGCTCAGGGTCACACAACTAATAAATACCTGAGTCCACATTTGAACTCAGATCTCCCTGACTCTAAGTACACATTTCCCTTCAAACAAATGAAGAAAAGATTTTGACACTCTGACTCTAGGAACAGTGCTCTATCCACTGTGCCAACTTGCTGCCCAGTAGAGGTACATAATGCTTTGTTACTATTACACTTTAACCTCAATCCATTTTTCTATCACTATGGAAACTGTCTCCCTCTCTCACTCCTACTCCTCATCTTTGCCTTTTGGCTTATAATACCTCTTGGGAAAATCACAGAGTCCTCCTGCTGGGTTCAAATTTGGGGCTTAGCTATGAGATTAAGGTCCTGTGGTTTCCATTGGTCTGGTTGGTCTTTTATTTAAAAATTATTGATATCGTTTGTTTTTATATTATGTTAATATCTGAATATATCTTTCCCTACTTCTCTTCTTAAAGATCTTTCATTTATGACAAAGACTATTAGAGAAAGTCCCTCCCCAAGCAAAATTGATCAACACATCATCTGAGTCTGACAGTTGGGGGGTACATTTTCTCATCTTTTATTTGTGGATAAGCTTGGACATTATATTATTCAGCAATCAGTTCTTTCTTTTCTGTTTATATCATTGAAGCCACTGTGTATATTGTTTTCTGGTTCTGCTTACTTCACTTTGTGAAGTTCATATATATGTTCCTGTTCCTTGATAGTCATCATTTCTTACGGCAGAGTAATCTTCCATGAATTCAGGCACCACAGTTTGGTTAGCCATTTTTCATCTGATGGCATCTATATAGTTTTAGTTTCTTTGCCCCTACAAACAGTGCTGCATAAATATTTTGGTGTATATTGGACCTTTCTATTTTTGATCTCCTTTGAATATACAACCAGCAACCAGGTTTAAATCTCCTTCCTTCCTTCCTTCCTTCCTTCCTTCCTTCCTTCCTTCCCTTCCTTCCTTCCTTCCTTCTTCCTTCCTTCCTTCCTTCCTTCCTTCTTCCTTCCTTCCTTCCTTCCTTCCTTCCTTCCTTCCTTCCTTCCTTCCTTCCTCTCTCTTCTCTTCTTTCTCTCTCTCTCTCTCTCTCTCTCTCTCTCTTTCTCTCTCTCTTTCTCTGTCTCTCTTTCTTTCTCTCTCTCTCTCTTTCTTTCTTTCTTTCTTTTTTCTTTCTTCTTTCTTCTTTCTTTCTTTCTTTCTTTCTTCTTCTTTCTTTCTTTCTTCTTTTCTTTTTTCTTTCTTTCTTTCTTTCTTTCTCTTCTTTCTCTTTTTCTTTCTTCCTCTTCTTTTCTTCTTTCTTCTTTCTTTCTTCTTTCTTCTTTCTTTCTTTCTTTTTTCTTTCTTCTTTCTTCTTTCTTTCTTTCTTTCTTTCTTTCTTTCTTTCTTTCTTTCTGTTCTTTCTCTCTTCTCTTTCTTTCTTTCTTTCTTTCTTTCTTTCTTTCTTTCTTTCTTTCTTTCTTTCTTTCTTTTCTTTCGTATTAGTTCCAAAGAAGACAAGTGATTAAAGGTAGGTGCAATGGGGCTTAAGTGACTTGCCCAGGGGCAGAGCTAGGAAGTGTCCTGAGGCCAAATTTGAACTCAGTACTTCCCATCTCTGGGCCTGGCTCTCAATCCATTAAGCCACTTAGCTGCCCCCTTGGTGACTGTCTTTCAACAAGCCCCTCCAAAACAGACCATCCCCAAAACAGACAGTGTTGGCAGTAGGAAGGAGGTAAAACCTCAGAGTTATTTTAATTTGTATTTTTCTTATTGTTGGAGACTTGGAACAATGTTTCACATGTTGTTAATAGTTAGCAGCTCTTTTTTTTTTTTTTTTTGAGAACTGTTCAGATCCCTTGACCACTTCTCCCCTGGGGAATGTCTCTGACTCAACTATTCTTAACACTGATCATCCTCTTCAGCCTTGGCTACTGATTTCTGCCTTATTTTCCCTCATTAAATACAGGTTTTTGATGCATTCTTTGGTCATTGCTTTTGGTTTCTTTTGATCTGAAAACAATGGTCTGAAGTATAGAGAAAATGATGCCAGACCAGAATTGATTATTTCTGATTTATTGCCAAATTCAGAGGTTTAAAAATTTTGAGTATTGAAACCAGAAATTGAAGACTCAAATCACTGAAATCAAACCTTTGTCAGAAACAAAACAACTCCAAGTTGTCTGCTCAAGATTTTCTCCTGTGTCTCTATCAAGTTAAAAGTGAAGTTTTTACCTGCCAATTTATTTCCCCCCATACTCTTCTGCTAATTAAAAGGAATAGCTATATTTAGAGGTCCACATTCTGTGTTTCAGTATATTTGTTCAACTTTTGTCAAATAAAACCTGCCTTGGTTTCTCTTGTTATCAATGAACCCATACTTCTCCCAATGGATTTGGGATCTAGTTAGATCACTTCAAGAGAATCTTTGAATTGCATCTGGCAGGGTGAGAATTAGGGGAAACTGACTTCTGCTTTTTTTTTGGAAAAGTGTTAGTAAATACACGACTTTTTACTAATTCTGATTGATTCATGGATATGATTTCCCCCCCCTAAATGAGCTTAACTGGTGCAGTTTGCTTTTCCATGAGTCATTTCTGCCTGTGGCAGTTAGGTAATGGAGTGGATAGAATGCCAGGCCTGGAGTTAGGAAGACCTGAGTTCAAATCTGACCTAAGATATTTATTAGCTGTGTGATCCTGGTCAAGTCACTTAACCCTGCTTGCCTCAGTTTCTTCATCTGTAAAATGAACAAGAGAAGGAAATGAGAAACCACTCTAGTATTTCCCCCTTTGTCCTTTATAAAAAACTTTTGTAAAGATATTTTACCAATTACATGTAATAACAATTTTTCACATAAGTTTTCTGAAGTTATATGATCCAAATTGTCTCCCTCCTTCCTTTCCCTCTCCCTTCCTGGAGCTGGTAAGCAATTTGATCTGGGTTATAGATGTATTATCATGACAAACATATTTTCATATTGTTCATTTTTGTAAGAAAATAATCATGTAAAAACCAAAACCCCAACATAAAAACTCAAATAAACTGATGTAAAAAATCATGTTTTGATCTGCATTTTGACTTCAACAGTTCTTTATCTGGAGGTGGATATCATTCTTTCTCATAAGTCCTTCAGAATTGTCCTGATTCATTGTTTTTCTGGGAGTAGATAAATCTTTCACAGTTGATCATTTCATGATGTTGCTATTACCATGTACAATGTTCTCCTGGTTCTGCTTATTTAACTCAGAATCAGTTCATGTAGGTTTTTCCAGCTCTTTTTGAAATCATCCTGTTCATTATTTCTTATAGCATAATTGTATTCCATCACCATCACATATCACAATTTATTTATGCCTTCTCCAATTTGATGGCCAACCCCTCAATTTCCAATTCTTTGTCACCACAAAAAGAGCTGTTATAAATATTTTTGTACAAGTATGTCCTTTCCCCTTTAGAAAATCTAATAGTAATATTACTGGATCAAAAGGAAAGGACTATTTTATAGCCCTTTGGGCATAATTCCAAATTGCCATTCAGTATGGTTGGATTTACTGTGATACTTTCCTTTATTGTGATATTGGCCAATCTGCTAGATGTGAGGTGGTATCGCAGAGTTGTTTTAATTTGCATTTCTCTAATCAAGAGTAATTTAGAGAATGTTTTCATACGAATATCGATAACTTTGATTTCTTTATTTGAAAACTGCTGATTCATATCCTTTGACCTTTTGTCAATTGGGGAATGGCTTGTATTTTATAAATGACTTTGTTCTCTTGAGAAATGAGACCTTTATCACAGATATTTGTTACCCCTTGCCCCATTTGTTATTTCCCTTCTAATCTTGGTTACATTGGTTTTGTTTGTACAAAATCTTTTAATTTTAATATAGTTATATAGAATAAAATTATTCATTTTATATCTTGTAACATTCCCTATCTCTTTTTTGGGTCATAAATTCTTCCTTTCTCTATATATCTGACAGGCAATTTATTCTGTTCCTCTAGTTTCCACTCAAATATTTTTTTTCCAAGAAAACTATGAAGGGGTCACCAGGAGCTGGATGCTACTGAAAACATTTAGACAATATTTTTGACCAAGTAACTTTTTCTCCCCTCAAAGGAAATAAAGAAAACCTTTGCTATAATCCTCATAACAACAAAAATTAGTTGAGCAAAAGCAACCAGTAAAGTGACCATGTTTGGCGATGTATGTCCTACTCAGTCTATGTAGTCACCTGTTTTTCTTTCTTTCTTTTTTCTTTTTTAAACCCTTACCTTCCATCTTTTTTTATTTTTAAATTTTATAATATTTTATTTGATCATTTCCATGCATTATTCATTAAAGACAAAGATCATTTTCTTTTCCTCCCCTCCACCCCCCATAGCCGACATGTGATTCCACTGGGTATCACATGTGTTCTTGATTAGAACCCATTGCCATGTTGTTAATATTTGCATTAGAGTGTTCGTTTAGTCTCTCCTCTGTCATGTCCCCTCAACCGCTGTAGTCAGGCAGTTGTTTTTCCTCGCTGTTTCTACTCCCACAGTTTGTCCTCTGCTTATGAATAGTGTTTTTTCTCCTAGATCCCTGCAGATTGTTCAGGGACATTACACTGCCACTAATGGAGAAGTCCATTACGTTTGATTATACCACAGTGTA
The DNA here is from genome assembly GCF_027887165.1 of Monodelphis domestica. Lineage (NCBI taxonomy): Eukaryota > Metazoa > Chordata > Mammalia > Didelphimorphia > Didelphidae > Monodelphis > Monodelphis domestica. The sequence continues at coordinate 441,926,983 of NC_077228.1, read as the reverse complement.
TTAGTCTCTGTGTACAATGTTCTCCTGGTTCTGCTCCTCTCACTCTGCATCACTTCCTGGAGGTCGTTCCAGTCTCCATGGAATTCCTCCACTTTATTATTCCTTTTTGCACAATAGTATTCCATCACCAACATATACCACAATTTGTTCAGCCATTCCCCAATTGACGGGCATCACCTCATTTTCCAATTTTTGGCCACCACAAAGAGTGCAGCTATGAATGTTCTCGTACAAGTCTTTTTGTCCATTATCTCTTTGGGGTACAGACTCAGCAGTGCTATGGCTGGATCAAAGGGTAGACATTCTTTTATCGCCCTTTGGGCATAGTTCCAAATTGCCCTCCAGAATGGTTGGATCAGTTCACAACTCCACCAGCAATGAATTAATGTCCCTACTTTTCCACATCCCCTCCAGCATTCATTACTTTCCTTTGCTATCATGTTAGCCAATCTGCTAGGTGTGAGGTGATACCTCAGAGTTGTTTTGATTTGCATCTCTCTGATTATTAGAGATTTAGAACACTTCTTCATGTGCTTGTTAATAGTTTTGATTTCTTTATCTGAGAACTGCCTATCCATGTCCCTTGCCCATTTATCAATTGGAGAATGGCTTGATTTTTTGTACAATTGATTTAGCTCTTTATAAATATGAGTAATTAAACCTTTGTCAGAGGTTTCTATGAAGATTTTTTCCCAATTTGTTGTTTCCCTTCTGATTTTAGTTACATTGGTTTTGTTTGTACAAAAGCTTTTTAATTTGATGTAGTTGAAATTATTTATTTTACATTTTGTGATTCTTTCTGTCTTGCTTGGTTTTAAAGTCTTTCCCCTCCCAAAGGTCTGACATGTATACTATTCTGTGTTTACCCAATTTACTTATGGTTTCCTTCTTTATGTTTAAGTCATTCACCCATTTTGAATTTATCTTGGTGTAGGGTGTGAGGTGTTGATCTATTCCTAGTCTCTCCCACACTGTCTTCCAATTTTCCCAGCAGTTTTTATCGAATAGTGGATTTTTGTCCCAAAAGCTGGGATCTTTGGGTTTATCGTATACTGTCTTGCTGAGGTCACTTGCCCCCAGTCTATTCCACTGATCCTCCTTAATGTCTCTTATCCAGTACCAAATTGTTTTGATGACTGCTGCTTTGTAATATAGTTTGAGGTCTGGGACTGCAAGGCCCCCCTCATTTGTGTTTTTTTTTCATTATTTTCCTGGATATCCTTGATCTTTTGTTATTCCAAATGAACTTTGTTATGGTTTTTTCTAAATCAGTAAAGAAAATTTTTGGGAGTTCCATGGGTATGGCACTAAATAGATAAATAAGTTTGGGTAGGATGGTTATTTTTATTATATTGGCTTGTCCTACCCATGAGCAGTTAATGTTTTTCCAATTGCTCAAGTCTAGTTTTAGTTGTGTGGCGAGTGTTTTGTAGTTGTGTTCATATAGTTCCTGTGTTTGTCTTGGGAGATAGATTCCTAGGTATTTTATTTTGTCTAAGGTGATATTGAATGGGATTTCTCTTTCTAGTTTTTGCTGCTGAGCTGTGTTGGAGATATATAGAAATGCTGATGACTTATGTGGGTTTATTTTGTATCCTGCAACTTTGCTAAAGTTGTTGATTATTTCGATTAGCTTTTTGGTTGAATCTCTAGGATTCTTTAAGTAGACCATCATGTCATCTGCAAAGAGTGATAACTTGGTCTCCTCCTTGCCTATTTTGATGCCTTCAATTTCTTTTTCTTCTCTAATTGCTACTGCTAGTGTTTCTAGTACAATGTCAAATAGTAGAGGTGATAATGGGCATCCTTGTTTCACTCCTGATCTTACTGGGAATGCATCTAGTTTATCCCCATTGCAAATGATATTAGCTGATGGTTTTAGATATATACTGATCATTATTTTTAGGAACGACCCTTCTATTCCTATGCTTTCTAGTGTTTTTAATTGGAATGGATGTTGTATTCTATCAAAGGCTTTTTCTGCGTCTATTGAGATAATCATGTGGTTCTTGTTGGTTTGCTTGTTGATGTGGTCAATTATGTGGATGGTTTTCCTAATATTGAACCCGCCCTGCATCCCTGGTATAAATCCTACTTGATCATGGTGGATGACCCTTCTGATCACTTGCTGGAGTCTTTTTGCTAGTATCCTATTTAAGATTTTTGCATCTATATTCAGTAGGGAGATTGGTCTATAGTTTTCTTTCTCTGTTTTTGACCTGCCTGGTTTTGGAATCAGTACCATGTTTGTGTCGTAAAAGGAGTTTGGTAGAACTCCCTCTTTGCTTATTATGTCAAATAGTTTGTATAGTATTGGGATTAACTGTTCTCTGAATGTTTGATAGAATTCACTGGTGAATCCATCAGGCCCTGGGGATTTTTTCTTAGGAAGTTCTTTGATGGCCTGTTGGATTTCATTTTCTGATATGGGATTATTTAAGAATTCTATTTCTTCTTCTGTTAGTCTAGGCAGTTTGTATTTTTGTATATATTCATCCATATCATCTAGATTGGTGTATTTCTTGCCATATAATTGGGCAAAGTAATTTTTAATGATTGCCTTAGTTTCCTCTTCATCAGAGGTGATGTCCCCCTTTTCATCTTTGATGCTGTTAATTTGCTTTTCTTCCTTCCTTTTTTTAATTAGATTGACCAGTACTTTGTCTATTTTGTTTGTTTTTTCAAAGTACCCGCTTCTTGTCTTATTTATTAAATCAATAGTTCTATCACTTTCAATTTTATTAATTTCTCCCTTAATTTTTAGGATTTCTAGTTTGGTTTTCTGCTAGGGTTTTTTAATTTGGTTGCTTTCGAGTTTTTTATTTGCATTTCCAACTGATTGATCTCTGCTGTCACTAGTTTTTTAATATATGCACTCAGGGATATGAATTTACCTCTGATTACTGCTTTGGCTGCATCCCAAAAGGTTTGAAAGGATGTCTTGCCATTGTCATTTTCCTCGATGAAATTATTAATTGTTTCTATGATTTCTTCTCTAACTAAATGATTTTGGAGTATCATATTGTTTAATTTCCAATTAGTTTTTGATTTGGTTTTCCATGTACCATTACTGATCATTATTTTTATTGCCTTGTGGTCTGAAAAGGCTGCATTTATTATTTCTGCTTTTCTGCATTTGTGTGCCATGTTTCTGTGACCTAATGTATGGTCAATTTTTTTTATGGGTGAGTTCATCCCATTCACGTTCAAAGTTATGACTGTCACTTGTGGACTCCCTGGCATTTTGATATCCTTCCCTAATTCTAACCTTTCTTCTTCAACTCTACCTTTTAGTCCAGTGATTTACTTTAAATCAGTCCCCCTTGTACTTCCCTTTCTACCCCCCTCCCTTCTTATTCCCTCCCTTATTTTCCCCTGTAGTCTTTTTAAAATCCCCCCCCTCTCCCTCCCTTGTACTGCTTCCCTCCCCACCAGTCTGTTTTTTACTCTTCTACTCCCCTATAAGGTGCAAATCTATTCTCTTCCCCAATGGATTGGATTGTTCTTCCCTCTTTGGGTCAGTTTCAAAGTACATAAGAGTTGAGTATTTCCTATCTCCAACCTCTTTACCCTTTCAGTGTATCGATGTTCTCTCCCTTCCTGCCATGAGCTTCTTTGTGACATATAAATTTATCCCCATTTGTTTCTTTTCCCATTTCTTTTAGTCATGACCTCTTTTCTTTTTTAGCTTTAGTCATGTATATATATACATACACATGTATATGTATTTATGCATGCATATATCTATATACCTATTTATGTCTTGTCCTTTCATCCTATACAGTTTGTCATTGTTCTCTCTGAGTGTAGTTCTTCTAGCTGCTCAGGTGATAGCAACAGTTTTTAAGAGTTGCCAATGACCTCTTTTCTTATAGGAATACATATCATTTTAACTTATTGAGTCTCTTAAAAATTTGTTGTTGTTGTTGTTTCCCCCCCTCTTTTTAAATTACCTTTTGATGATTCTCTTGAGTTCTGTGGGTGGACTTCAAATTTTCTGTTCAGGTCTGGTCTTTTATTTATGAATGCTTGGAACTCTTCTGTTGTGTTAAATGACCATACTTTCCCCTGTAAGAATATAGTCAGTTTTGATGGGCATTTTATTCTTGGCTGTAGACCTAGTTCCCTTGCTTTCCAGAATATCGTATTCCATGCTTTTCGGTCCTTCAGTGTGGATGCAGCCAGATCCTGTGTTAACCTCACCGTGTTTCCATGGAATATGAATGGCTTCGTCTTGGCAGCTTGTAATATCTGTTCTTTCATCTGATTGTTTTTGAATTTGGCTATAACATTTCTTGGTGTTGTCAGTTGGGGATTAAATACAGGGGGTGATCTGTGGATTCTTTCAATCTCCACTTTCCCCTCTTGTTCTAGGATCTCGGGACAGTTTTCCTGGATAATTTCCTCTAGTATTATGTCCAGGCTTTTTCTTTTGTCGTGGTCTTCTGGTAGTCCAATTATTCTTAAATTGTCTCTTCTTGAAAGATTTTCTAAATCATCTGTTTTGTGAATGAGATGCTTCACATTTTCCTCAATTTTTTCATTCTTTTTGTTTTGTTTTATAGTGTCCTGCTGCCTTGTGGGGTCACTTGATTCTAGTTGTTTTACTCTGGTTCTTAAAGATTGGATTTCATCTCTAGCTTTTTGGTCGTCTTTTTCCTTCTGGTCTGATTTTCTTTGAAGATCGTCTTTCATCCTCTTTACCTCATCTTTCATCTCCTTTGCCTCATCTTTCATCTCCTTTGCCTCATTATCCAGCTGGATGATTTTGGCTTTCAGGACACTATTTTCTTGTTTTAGTTCAAGTGCCTCTGTTTCCAGATGACTTATCTTAATTTTTAAGTTCTTTTCCCAATTGACTTCAGCCTCTCTTAGTTGTGTTTTGAGTTCTTCCATAGCTTGTATCCAATTCGCTGGGATTTCTGGTTTATCGTTTGCTGATCTCTCCCCCTCTGTTCCATTTGCTGAGTAGTAGCTGCCTATTGTAGTTTATTTCTTCTGTTTCTGTTGTTTGTTCAAATTCAGCCCTTCTTTACTCCCCGTATTTGTCTGTGCTCTTGTTCCTCTCATTTTCTTTATTTTTTTTGGGGACTTCTATCAGTCTCCCCTCTTGGAGCTTTAACAGAAGATCTCTTGGTGTAATCTCTGGGGTAGGGTTGCTGGGGGTTTGGGCTTTCCTGTCCTCTGGAGGCTTTTGATTGGCTTAAAGTCCAGCAGTCAATGAGGATGGATGGGGAGCCTGGGCTTCCCTGCGTTCTGGAGACTTTTGATGGAATTGAGTTCAGCTAAGTTGTGCTGGGTTTACTCTGAGTTTTAAACTTCCTGGACGGCTGGAGCAAATATGGAGGATCTCCAAAGCTCTGGCCAGGCTGCCAGGTCTATGCTCCTTCTAGGCTGCCATCTTGACTTCGCCTCTAGGTTTCGTTTTTTTCAGAAGACCCTGCTCTCTAAGGGGGGAGATGCATGGCCTCTCTGGGCTCTGAGGGCTCCTGATGGGATTAGGTTCAGCTGGTTCTTTCAGAAGACTCTGCTCTCTAAGGGGGGAGGGGTAGTGGCTTGCCTGGGCTCTGAGGGCTCCTGATGGGATTAGATTCACTTGGTTTGGACTGAATGAGCCCTGAAGCAAAAAAACCTCCTCCTCCACAATCTGTGTTGAATGCCTGGAGACTGGCCTGGGTTGTTTTCAAGGTAAGCTCTTTGGAACAACCCCTTTGCTGGCCCTAAGGTTTCTGTTCTTCCAGTAGCTCTGAGGGCTCCTGATGGGATTGGGTTCAGCTGGTGTGGGCTGAATAATCCCCAAACCAAAAAAAAAACCAAATCAACCTCCTCCTCCACAATCTGTGTTGAATGCCCGGAGACTGACCCAGGTTACTTTCAAGGTAAGCTCTTTGGAACAACCCCTTTGCTGGCCCTAAGGTTTCTGTTCTTTTAGTAGCTCTGAGGGCTCCTGATGGGATTGGGTTCAGCTGGTGCCCTAAAGCTGGGACCTCCCTTGAGACTCAGATGGAAGGACCCAGCCAGGGGTCTACAGGCTTCCCCCTTCTCTCTATGTTTCCCTGCCGTCTGTGTTGGGTGTCCTGGAGACTGGCTCAGGTTGCTTTCAAGGTGAGTCCTCAGAGCCCTGAGGTTCCCGCTGCTGCCGTGGGCTCAGCACTCTGGGTTGTGGGGAATGGGTCCTGGGACCTTCCTTCTGCCTACCCCTTAGATCCGAGTGATCTAGGGTTCTGGCTTTTGGGGTGTGGTACCTTTTGATCCAGGTCCAGGAGGAGGGTTCCCCAGGTCTATCCTGTTGTTCAGCTTGAATTTTGGTGTTCTAGGAGCACTCTGTTTGCGATCGGTAAGGAAGGGTTTCGGAGGTCTGAACTTTCGCTGCTTCTACGCCGCCATCTTGACCGGAAGTCCCCTTACCTTCCATCTTAAAATCAGTACTGTGTATTGGTTCCAAGGCAGAAGAGTGATAAGGGCTAGGGAATGGTGTTTAAGTGACTTGCCCAAGGTCATACAGCTGGGAAGTGTCTGAGGCCAGATTTAAATTCCAAACCTCCCATTTCCAGACCTGGCTTTCCATCCACTGAGCCACCTAACTCTTGCCCAACACCAAATCTCCTGCATTTCTGCAGAGAGGTGTGAGGTAATGTTTTATTATTCATTTGGACCGGGACTTGTTACAGTCCCTTAGAGTTCAGCTCTCTTTATTTGACTTTCACTTATGTTGTAGTTATTGCACATATTGTCCTTCTGTTTCTGATTACACATATGTACATACAGATACTCCATTCTTTACCTGTGTTGTAACAGGCAAGACAAGAGTTAGTGGCTACCTGCTTTGTGTGATTTTGGGGGATGGGTGATACTAAAAAGGTTCACCCCAAATTATCTTTTTCATCAGATTTCTGTGATTCTTAAACTTCTCACTATTAAGGTAAGTCTCTTTGGTTAAAACATCATGTCGTCAGAAAACTTGTTAAAATTGGAAGGACATTAATTAAGAGGACTGACATATGAATATATTACCAGCCATTAACATATTAGCAGGGATTCTATTGTTTTACAAGTTAGTTTGGAAAGAAAAGATTGGTCCCCTGAGAGGAGTGAACAAGAAAGAACAGCCTAGAATTTGGGGTCATATGTGAAGAAAACAAGGAGTGAAGCAAAGGCATGAAGATGCTGAGAAACTGGGTGATCTCTGAAAGGGGCAATAATGGGTCATATATAGTCAAACTAGTAATTTCTTAATTTTTTCTGAGGCCACAGAACTTCTGCTTTAAAATGATTTATTGTGATTTCCTGTCTCTCTACTTTTGTTCACACTATTCCCCCAGCTTGAAACATATTCCTTCTTCTCCCTATTGATCCAAATTTTATTTATCTTTCAAGGTTTGATTCAAATTCTATCTCTGAAGTTTTTTTTTCAAACTACTTCACCCTTCGTGACTTTCCATTCCTTTGACTGGATAATATTTATCTCTTTTTTGACAACTAACTACATGTCACTATGTGAAATTAATTCTATTTTTGACTTTTTTTCTTTTTGGGTTCTCTTATCTGGGGCACAGTGCCATGGCTAGAGTCAGGAACTCTTCTTGAGTTCAAATCTGGTCTCAGATGCTTACTAGCTGTGTGGCTCTGGGCAAGTCACTTAACCTTGCTTGTCTCCGTTTCATCATCTGTAAAATGAGCTTTTTTTTTTTCCACCAGGAAAACTTCAGAAAGGGTCATGAAGAGTTGGACATGGCTGACAAATGACTCAACAACAATTATTATTCAAGCTCTCGGAGGCAGGAACTACCACTTATTTTTATTCCTTAGAGAATCTGACAGTGTCTTGCCTATAATAAATGAATGTTCCATAAGTATTTGTCAATAGATTGGTTGATATGTGGTAACAAAATGATGATAACTATCCTATTTCTGCAAACAAACAAAAAAAGCAATTTGTTTTCCTTCTGCTTGGGAAAATAGGGGGCTAATACAAATCAGTAATAATTTGGGGAATAGGAAAGAGACCAGAGAATACTTGCCTTTTTCAGTGCATGTTGAAGTGGGTACAGACTTGTCTGATTAAGAGCTACATTTTCTATAAAGCCTCAGTCTCCAGTTCAGGGCTGGTGGCAGAAGTGTGAGACCCCATTCTTATGGAGTGCTATATGGGCAATGAGGAAATTGTCACAATGAGCAAGGGAGAGTAAAGAAAGAAGTGCAGCTATATGGGGGGGAGTAGCAAGGAGCTGACAAGAACTAAAGCTAAGGACTGATTAGATCTGTAGGTTGCCAGCTGAAATATAGAGAGAATTGCAGAAGAGCAGGCCAGGTATTGTTGTTATTTTCTACTATTTGCAGGTGGAAATATGGATGAAAGAGATCTTTCAAAACGGTGTTAGAGGAAAGGCGAATGGAAATTTATTTATCTGAGAAACAGTTGCTAAGAACGTTCCTAATTTTTAAATTTGTTTCTTGTTTGAAATGGGTATTTTTGATGATTCTGTGGTGGTGTTTACCTCCATTTCTGAATGTTTAGATCTAAGTTAACTTTAAATGTTTCTAAATTCACATTGGACTGTGGTACACTTCTAAGAAAATGCCTACCGTGAAGATGAACCCAAGTACTAGAAAGGTTTCATACTAGCTGGCTCACTGTGGCATGTTACACCTACCACCAAATCTCACAATTTTGGAGACTTAATGAGGTAATAATTTAATTTAAAATAAACAAGTTAGAAGAAAACATTAGGTTGACTGTAACAGTTTCACAGACTATAAATAGTTAATTTGATTTGGCTTCTTATCCTTAGCAGTAAATAGTAGTGGGTTACTTTGTGTTTAAAAATATACTCATTTTCAGCCACCCACCAAGGTGGGGAAATTCTTTTTCTTTTCAGAACATCAACAGTTTATGCTCTGAAGCTGTAGTGTGGGTTTCATTTTGTAAATTGAGACCTTAAATGGTCCTCCAACCTCAATTGTTGACCATTGCATTTACCTCAAGGATTTCCCTTTATTCTTGTCATGATAACTTTGAGCAATATTTCACTCCTTGCCTGTGGACCTGCGTTCTGGGTATCATTTTGCCCCTGTGCCCTTGCCTAGAGTGATCAGATTTCCCATTAGTAGCTGTTGCTATAAGCTACAGAATTCACCACAGGGGGGCCCTCAAATCTTGCTGAAGTGCCCCTAGTTAAATACCTTTGTTCACATTTTTGTTTCTGTTTAGTTTTCTCCACAGTGATCAAGGATGAGCAAAAGGCTTCTTTTTCTTCCCCCCCCCCCCAACATGCTATAAGAACTCTGGGCACAATTTGACCTCCCAGTTATATGTGAACATCTTTGTTGTGGGAATATTTTCATGAACTTTATATCTGTCCTTAGTTATAACTTAAGGAAAATTCCTGATATCAAAATTTAGCACAGTGCCTGGTCTATAGCATGGTAGAAGATACCTTATAGTATTGGATTGTATGGTATGGAGACCAGCTAGCTCTAGTCTCTTATACTTGGGTTGTGTTCCCAGGGAGGAAATGTAACTATACATATGGAATAGGTACTTAATAAATGTAGTTGACTGGCTAATTGGGGAAAGAGATCTGGTTTGCTATGCTGTGGAAATAATACTGTATGCAACTAGAGGACTTGGGTTTATAGTTTGAATTCTATCTGTACGAGTTATTGCATGTATGTAATTTCCAAAAGTCTTTGGACCAGAATTTCCTCATTTGTAAAATCAAGGGGCTGTACTTGATGATTTCTAAGCCTTCTCTGATCTCTCAATCACATAAAGAAGATTTTCTCCTAAAAGTTAATATGAGATTAAAATTAGAATGTTTGTGATGGATTAACAAAAAGTCTTTGCAGGGCAGTGAGGTGGTTCAGTGGATTGGGAGCCAGTCCCAGAGATGGGAGATCCTGGGTTCAAATTTGATCTCAGACATGTCCTAGTTTAACCCCTATTGCTTATCCCTTACTGCTTTTCTGCCTTGGAACTAGTATGAAATATTGATTTTAAGATGGAATGAAAGGGTTAGAAAAAAATGATCTTTGTTTCTTAACAAATCTTCCATTGAATTCTATGCCAGAGAAAGGACATAAAAATAATCCATCATTTATCCAATAGTCATTATTTACCCAATAACAACAAAAACCTCTCAAAAATTGCTTTTTAAAGTAACGTTGATTGTCATAATAATGACGTTATTTTTTAGAAGTCAGGGAGATAAAGAACTCTGCACTTGGAAAATCTGTTTGGTTTTTGTCAGGCAATCTATTAACAAGTGTTTACTATTTGTCAGGCAGTTTGCTAAGTGCTGGGTATATACAGAAAGACAAGAAAGAAAAGGACCTCACATTTAAATGGGGGAGAGAACATGTTAGTACTATTTATTTAGTACTTGGACAAATCAGGAAGTGGCCCTATAAGCTAATAATAATAATAATCATAAGAGCTAGTATGCCCTGAGCACATTAAGATTCATAGAGTGCTTTACAATTTTTTTTAATCCTTAAAACAACCCTGGGAGGTAGGTGCTATTATTATTCCTATTTTACAGATGAGAAAACTGAGGCAGATGGAGGTTAACAAGCTTGCTCAGGGCCAAATAGCTAGGTAAGTATCAGAGGCCAGATTTGAATTTGGGTCTTTCTTTTAATCCAATCTAGCTATTTAGTTCAAGACATACTTGAATAAGAACCCCTTCTATAACATATTGGTAAAGTACCCTCCTTGGCTTGATATAAGAGCTCAAAGGAGAAAACACCAATTTCTGAGGCTTCATATTCTTTTTGAATAGCTCTAATAATTTTGCTAAGTTTACCTTTACAGCAAACCTAAAATCTCACTCTACAGGGAGCCTTTCCCAATCCCTCTTCATTATAGTACCTTGCCACTGCTGATTATTTCCAATTTATCCTGTGTATACCTTGTTTATATGTTGTTTGCACATTGTCTTCCCTATTAGGCTGTAAACTGCTTCCCAAGGGTGGGAACTATCTTTTGCTTTTCTTTATACCCCCAGTACTTAGCCCAGGATCTGGCACATAGTAGACACTTAATAAATGTTGACTGACTGACTGACTTTAACTTGCCTCTTTACCACGTCTATATGTCAATACAAGCTCTATCTCTGAGGCCCCCAAAAAACAAATCTAAATCCTTGTTCTGCCTCTGAATGTTGTGAAGACAACATTTTATCTCCAGGTTCAGGCACTAATTCCTTCAATCAATGTTTCTAGGACATGAGGACATTTACCATCCTGGCTGCCCTTTCTGGATCCTCTCCAATTTATTAATGTTCTTCTGAAATACCATGTAGTATTCAGAACTGAAAGAGTATTTCTGATAATACTGAAAAGGAAACTACTTCCAAAAGGAGATAGTTTAATGGGAAGGACCTAGATGGATGGAAAATGAAAAAAGTCCAACTAGGAACTTCCCAGGGCCAGTGAAGCATAACTCTTGTCATTATATTAAAAAAACCCAATAAGTTTATTGAGGGTAGGGAAATGATAAAGTTCTAAATCTACACAACTATAACTCCTCCCACCAATCTATGCTCCCTTTCTCAGGATTTGTTCTTCTGGTCTTCTCAAGCCCTCCCTATTCACTCCCTGATCTTATCTAGATCTCAAAAAGCTATCTGACTACCTATAGACTATAGATTGTCTTTAAAAGGCTGAGGATGCAGGACTCATCATAGACATACTGAGTCCTTACCCAAAACCTGGGGTTGGCTTCCTAAGTAAACTTAAAGTCCCAGGTGACAAAACCCTTGGGTTTACCTTAACCAAGATGTTCTGATAGGTTGATCTCTGAAAGGTTGATCTCTGTACTTCAGGGAAAGGCAGGTCTCCTCCAAAGCAGGTCTCTGCCTTGCATTTTTCTCTATCCGTTATCACTTATCTTTACATTACCTGGCCAGATTAGAGTACAGTTCCTCTACAAATTCCAAGTCCTGGACTATGCCTCTTTTAACAAATTCCAAGATGGCATTAGTTTTCTTGGGTGTGATGTCACACTGTTGATTCATTCTTCTCCCAGATCCTTAAGCTTTATTTATTTTTATTGTTTAAAATTAACTTTTTAGTATATGTAACATAATATATGTAACAATAACATAATTACATATGATTTGTTACAAATATATAATAAATTATAATAAATATACTTATCCAAGAGAAACAAATGATCACATTAGCTATATCCAAAAATCTATGCTTTATTCTTATTTTTTCTTCCTCCTTTCCACCCTTCTCCCTTCCCCAAGAATTTGGGTAACAGTTTTATTTTCTAAAACACTAACTTTTTGTCTAGTATCCATTCTAAGGCAGAATATCAAGGATCAGGCAATTAGGGTTCTGGGGTTACACAGTTAGGCAGTACACCTCAAACCTTTTTTAGATGAATTGCTATCTTCCTCTTGCCCCTTCATAATTGTGAGGTAGTTGTTTTTAGATCTAATTTATCCCCTTTAAACGCCATCTAACTTGATCCAGCCAAATGTTCTAGCCTGTTAAGATCTTCTTTAATTCTGTTTCTGTCAGCTGGTGTTTACCTAATTTTCCTAGATTTATATTATCCACATATTTGATAAATATAACATCTATGCCTTTATCCAAATCATTGATTAAAAAATGTTAAACAGTACAGAGTTAAGGACAGCCCTGGGGCTATCCTTTGCATGGTCTCTCTCCAACTGACATGGAATTCCTAGTGACTACTTTTTAGTTCTGGCCATTCAACCAACTGTGAATCCAAATTGCACTAAGAAAAGACATGCTAATTATCCTCAAATATGTGTAGGACTATCATCTGGAAGAAGGATTTGATTTATTTGGCTTGGCTTTAGTGGGGAGAAGTAGAACAAAAGGCGTAGAAGTCAAAGGGAGGTAGGCAGATTTCTTCTTGACAAAGAAATATGTAATTCAATTCAATAGGTACTTAAAAAGTTATTTTCTGTGCAGAGCTGCTCAAAGATAGAAGGTAATGCCATGGGTAGTAATGAATATCTCAGTTCTGAGGATATGATCCACTTATTTTTTGTTGTCTAGGTGTATTATTTTATAGTTATTTATGAATTAGATGACTTCTGAGGTCATATTATTATGAAGATCAAATTAAATAATGATTTTGAAAGACCTTTAAAAGTTTCATGTAAATATAAATTGTTACTATTAATACTAATTATTAATCAATTAACAATAAAATATTTTTATCAGTTTCATAGTTTTCTGTATTCAGATAAAGATTTCTAAAATTCTCCCCACCTTCACTAACTCATATTCTACTTTCTTTGGTTTCTGAAGTGCCACCAGAGCTACAGTGTCTCTTTCTATCCCTACCTTGATTTTCTGTCTTGATCTTGAGCTTGATAGAACCATGGGATTGACTCTCTCTCTGTTTCTATCTGCCTTTCTGTCTGTTTGTCTGTCTATCTTTCTGTTTGTCACTCTATCTGCTTCTGTCTCTCTGCCTTTCTATCTGTCCATCTGTCTTTCTGCCTGCCTTTTTGTCTGTCTATCTTTCTATCTATCTCCATTTGTCTATCTTTCAGTCTATATGTCTGTCTGCCTGACATATACATGGGCATTACCCATGGGTATTACATATATACATATATAGCAGTAATTCTTGTGTACTACCCCACCCCAACTATACATACATACATACATACATACATACATATATATATATATATATACACACACATGCATACCAGCCTCTATAGTTTATCCCAGGTATTTATCTCATTTTTATTTTCCTCTAACTTTGCTGGTTGGGCACTCCTTGATTCCCAGACATCTCTTTGTCCTTGAGGAAGGGAGCAGAGATGTTATCTACCTCTCCAGGGAGTTGAAGCATGATTGGAACCTAGTTATAATTGCTAGCAGAATTGTAACCAGTAATTTTGGTGCCCTAGGCAAGCAGCATGTAAAGAACCTTTAAATAAACCTTAGAGTTCATCATGTGAAAATAACAGAAGAAGCAGTTAAGATAATTTCAGTTAAGTAGTAGGAAGAATTAGTTACTATAACAGTTCATTGGTGGCTATTTCCAATGTATGTGATCTCTTTTCTCTTTACATTCTCTGTTGGTGATTCCATCAGCTTCCTTTGGTTCAATGAGTTTCTCTATGCAGATTCAGTGTACCTATCCAGTCCCATCCTTTAAACTGAACTCTAGGCTTACATTTCCTCCTCCTCCTTGTTCTCCTCTTCCTCTTCCTCCTCCTTCTCCCTTACCATCTATCTCAGAAACAATACTGTGTATTGGTTCCAAGGCAGAAGAGGGAAGGGTAAGGGCTAGACAATTGGGATTAAGTGATTTACCCACATAGCCACATAGCTGGGAAGTGTCCTAAGCCAGATTTGAATCCAGGACTTCCATTTCTAGACCTGGTTCTCAATCCACTGAGCTATCTAGCTGCTCTCCTTTTCCAACTTCTTGCTGGACATCCCCATGTGGATGTCTCATGGGCATTTTAAACTTAACACATCAAAAAAAAAATCATGTTTTTCTCAAAGGCCATTTTTCCTCTAAAGTTTCCTGTTTCTATTGAAGGTAATACAATCCTTCCAGTTATTTATGGGATTTGAAACCTTAGAATCATTGTTGATCCTTCCCTCTTTATTCCCTCTTATATTTTACCAGTTTCTACTCTAGCTCAAATTCTTGTCATTTCTTTCCCAGACTATTGAAATGGTCTCTTAATTGGTTTACCTGAAGTTTAATTCCTTCCCATCCTCTACACAGTTGCCAAATTCCCATTTTAAGAATACATATAGGACCATTTCACTCCCCTATTACAATGTTTTTCAGTGTTTGCTTATATTGCCTCTTGAAGAAAACATGAAATCCTCAGGCTTGTATTTAAAGCCCTCTACAATCTAGTTCCCACTTACATTGGCCTTATTTAATATTATTCTTCATTTATTCCCTTTTCCCAGTTGAACTGCTTGACTAGCTGTTCCCTGAACACAACACCATCTCCTACCTCCTCATTTTTGCATGTGAAGCCTACTATATTTGGAGCTGAAGAGTAGGTAACTACATAGAAGCTAAGGTCCTTTATTTTGCCTCTAGGCCTAACTAGGCTAATTAATTTGATAGAGCATTAATTTTCAATCCAATAAATGCTTCTGTTGCCCTACCTTCTGTTGATAAATCTTGTCATCTTTTCCTTTGCACATGTGAATCTTGAAATTTCTCAGACTTGTGAATGTTAAAAATTTCCACATTGGGGAATTCTCCATTGGAACAATTCCCTACTGGGAACATTCCCCATTTTGACAGTGAGAACTCTACTTGGATCAGAAATGGGAGGACCTCTACTCCACCCGTACTTAAGACTGCTTTAGGGGAGAAAACTCCTTGCTAAACAACGAGGGTACTTGGGCCCATACTTATAGTGAGGCAAAAAATTCTTTAAGCCATGCCTATTTTTAGAAGTAATACAAGGGGTGCTAAGTATCTATTAAAGATCAGGCAACTTGTAAACTTGCCAGGAGCAAAGAGGTTAAAACTTATTCAGAAGTTTTTTCTGGTTCAAACTTACTAAAGGGATTAGTCGACCCAGCAGTGTTTTTTCTGGTACAAATTTACTAAAGGGATTAGTCGACCCAGCAGTGTTTTTCTAATGGGCTGTCCTTTGGAAAACATCTACTGTGATTGGTAGATGGAAGAACTTAGGGGAGGTGACATAGGAGAAAACCCCCTATATAAGAAAAAGCAGAATCGCTTGAGAAGGAATCCTTTTGGAGAAAAGCTCTTGGGAGAGGCTCTGAAGAAGGGAAGCTTTTGGAGGACAATCTCTAAGGAGGTGTCACTGGAGCTCCTCTGAGGGGACTCTGTCCCTCTGGAGGCTCTTGAGAGAGGCCCTTTTAAGCAGTCTCTGGTTGGAAGGCTCTTTGAGGAGGACTCTGACTGGAACTCTCTCTGAGGAGACTCTGTCACTAGAATCCTTGCTTAGACAGACCTTGTGGTGAGTGATAAAAGACTGACTGACTGATCTCTCTCTCTTAAGACTTAGGTCTAGGCCATCTTGGCTTTAAGGCCCTTCATACTTATTTCCTTTTTCTCTCTTTCTCTTTAATTCCTCATTGTATTATTAATTAAATTCTCTATAAAACCCAGTTGACTTGGGTATATTCATAATTGGGAATATTTCCCTGGTGACCACCTTATATTTGATTTAAAACCAAGACACTGTAGTGAAACATATTTTCTGTGGTCACAATTTACTCACCCACTCTTATATCTATCACAATTTATAACCTCAACTATTATATCTACTGCAGTTATAACCTCAACCATTTTAACTCTTTTAACTCTTACAGTTTATAGGCAGACAACTATTTAAATTATAACACACATCTCTTGTATATGTTTCCTCTTCTCTGCTCATACACTCAGTTCAGACCCTCATTACTTCTCCTCTGGACTATTGCAATAGGCTTCTAAATGTCTCTCTCCATTACAATTCATCCTCTATTCAGCTGTTAAAGTGATTTTCCCTTTGCCATTGAGGAGGCACGCAATTTGATACCCATTATGATACCCAGTCATACAAAGCACATTTTCATATTTGATTTGTTGCAAAAAAAAAGCAAGGGAAAAAATGAAAACAAACAAACCAACTAATTCATACTTCAACCTGAACTCAGAATTCATCAGTTTTCTCAGCCTGTGCATAGCATTTTCCATCATGAGTCATTTGGGATTATGGTAGATTATTATATTTATCAGAGTAGCCAAGTCTTTCACAATTGATTATCAATACCATGTTGTTGTTACTGTGTAGAATGTGCTCTTGGTTCAATTCATTTTACTTTATATCAATTCATCAGTCTTCCAAGTTTTCCCCCAAATCATCCCTTTCTTCAGTTCTTGCAGTATAATAGTATTACAATCTTGTTTAATTAAAAAACAAACAAACTCTAACCAAATAACCTCTGACTGACAACACAGAGTCTACTCCAGGTCTTGGTTTCATTTCTAGTTAACATAGGAGCTCAATACCCTGAAAGGATTCCACCTAATTGATTCCTCAATGATTAATATACTTTCACCTAGCCTGTCATAACCTTCCAATTTTGGGATTCTGTAATTCAGCCAGTCATTATTCAAATCCTGCTTCCCCACCCCTGCTCCCTAACTCTTGTTACTATTCCTTTTGATCCAATCCAACTCCTTCTTCCTCCACATTCTACTTTAAGGCTACCCACTCCTGCTACTATGCTCTCTGGGATGTTTGCTCCTTAAGTAAGACATATAGGTATAAATGGAATAAATACAGAGAATTTTAGGGAGGAAGACTATTAGAAGTGGGTTAAAGAAAGCTTCATGTAGAAGATTGGGCTTGAGCTGATTCTTGAAGAAGAAAGCAAAGGATTCAGGGAAGCAAAGGTGATATAGAAAAGCATTTAAAGCATGATTTATGGCTAGTTCAAAGGCAAAGAGAAAGGATATGAACTCTTGTATGTGAGAAACAGCAAGAAGGCCAGTTTGGCTAGGCTATAAATATGGAAAGTATAAGAATGATATTAGAAAATAAGTATTGTTTTATTAGTTTAGAGGTAAGACATAAAGTGGCTGGCTTGAGAAAAGAACTGGAGTTTGAAGCAGAGCTGAGAGAGCATGCTAATTTCAACTGCTGACAGTTATAACCATTTTTCTGTGTCAATTACTCTCTGGAAGTTGGCAGTTGGTCTCTGGCAGTTGGCAGAGACACACTCTCAGAGGCTCTCTCTCAGGGCTGGAGTGCCAGGAGCCATCAAAGATACACTGTTTGACATGGTCACATGTGGAAACCGGGGACTGCAAAGCAGCCCTCAGGAAGGATGGAAACATCCACTGAAACCCCCCTAAGTGACTTTCCTTATTAACATCCCCTTATTATTAGAATTGTCATGATTATTATTCTTACTTAGCCCCAGTAAAAATAGATGAGAGCAATATGCTTGCAGGGTTAATACAGATGTCCCACTCTGTCCCCCCAGGATATTACCAGGAGATCCCACTTACAAAATTAAACCTAAGGATTCTTATATACCCACTTAGATAGGACCCTCTTTTCTAGGCATAAAAACTTCTGGCAAATCTGTGCTCTGAATTCCCTAACCTATATCTGGGTCATGTTGATTCTACCCACTCATCCTGCCCTTAGCAACAATGTTTTGTTGACTGTCTCCCTAGGCCTCCTGTCTGTTGTTAGGTTCCATGGAAACATGTATGTTGAGAATGAAACTGTGTGTCAAGTAGATGTGTTATCATGAGGGTATAAAATAAAGCCGGGCTTCAGCCAAGATGGAACAGTTTGTCCTGTGAAACCTGTGCTGCGGGTTGAATGTGAAAGCTGTGTCCCATCCATCATTCCACTGACACCATCCCACCTCCAAGACCCTATCCCCTGTGGGAGGCTGGCCCACCCCACAGTACTGGAGGAGGTAACATCTTTGCCTTTCTCTCTGTCTGAGGGAAAGATCTGAAGGAGCTCACTGTTTTCCTTTCCCAATTTGGGAAACACTATTGACTATCTTTTGTAGTTTTAATAGATTGTTTAACTCTGAGAAGACCAAAGAAAACCCTGGTCTTTTTGGACTCTGAGTCTTAATAGATTGGATTTTTGTTGAGACTCAACCAGCTAGCCTTTGCTATTTTATAATTTGAAGGTAAAGTTCAGATTTATAAGGATAATAGCAGTAGTTTTTATTTATTTTATTTAGATAATGTAAATTTGGGTTAGTCAGATCAGGGAGGATTAGTGTAGCCTGTGAAACACAGGAAAAGCAGTTCATTGTGGAACCTGGGAGTTTATTTGGGTGGATTTAGAATTCCTTAGAATTAGAAATTCTTTATTTATCCTTATATATTTCAATAGATATTTTATTTTATAATAAGAGTCTCTTTAGAGTCCTTATGCTTGGCCCAGAAGGGAAGTTCACATTTGTGTTTCACTTCATCACTGAGGATACTTTTGATTACCTCTATCAAAAGTATCCAAACAGTTTTGAAAAGTTTTGAACATATATTGGAACAGTTTTTTTTATCTATTTTGTTTAGCTCGCCATCATTATTTATTCATTTTTATTATTTTTACAGTTTGGGAAGCTAAATAGGACAAAGAACCTAACTGTCTGGTTTTAAAGGTCCAATTGTCAACTTAGGCAGTTGGAGCCATTATCTCAGCAAGGGGTCTGTGGTAGCAGCTAGAGTTGACAGTTTCACTATGAGCTGTGGTAACAGCAAACTAAACTCTAGGGGCATACAAAATCCATCTCTCAGTCAACTTGATACAAAGAATCTTTACTCTCAGAAAACCTGGTGAATTAGCTACATAAAAGTACAATGGGATTTTCTCTATTAGATATGACTTCTCTCATTTTCACTATTGTACCAGAATATGTACAAAAGGTACTTGCCTATGATTTTTTAATGCCATTACTCTCATTGACACTCCTACAACTAATCTCTTATGTCCCCATGCTACTATTGTTTATCATGTGCTTTTACATGATGATCAAATCTTTGGCAGTTGTGTTTAAACATTTAAAAGCAAGCATCAAGTAAACTACTGAAAAGAATGATCTTATGTTAAAAGTTAATTATCAGAGACTAAACTTGATATAATGCAAACTCAATATGAGGAATTACTCAAGGATAAAGGGACAATGGCAGAAACTAAAGAACGTGATGCAACTAAATTAGAGGGTGCAACTAAATTAGATAATCTAACTAAATTAGAAATGGAAACTGAAGCATTAGAAAGCAAACCAGCTCACACGTTCCCTCCAAGAGAGGTACCTATAGTGTCCCCAGAGCATGGTATAGTGAATCTCATGTGCCATGAAAAGTTTACATAGGCTGATATAGATAGTTTTAAGAAAAGTACTCCATCATATGAAGAAGAACCCATGGGAATTGTAAAGCAGTTCAAGCGCTTAGATAAGCTTTACAATCCTTCTTATTTAGACTTTGACATCCTTATGGATGAATTATTAACAAAAAAGGGGAAGCAGTAGATTATACAGGACACTAATAACCCCCAAATTGCTAATTGGCCAACTCAGGATCCTGGTTGGGAATATAACTCTTTTTGTGGGGTACAAAGACTTAACTACAGCCAGGGAGGCAATAATTGAAACTATGAGGCAAAATTCCAGACACCCAGGAACCTGGTCTAAATTTGAGCATGTAAAGCAGGAAGTGGGAGAGACTCCCTTCACTTTCCTCGATAGAATTATTGACTGTGCAGAAAAAATGGATTGGTTTGGATACTTTAACAGATGAAAATGTACATCACATTCACAGGCAGTTTGTTAAAAATGCATGTCCTGAGAGTCAGGCCTAGAGACGGGAGGTCCTAGGTTCAAATCTGGCCTCAGACACTTCCCAGCTGTGTGACCCTGGGCAAGTCACTTGACTCCCATTGCCTAGCCCTTATCACTCTTCTGCCTTGGAGCCAATACACAGTATTGACTCCAAGACGGAAGGTAAGGGTTTAAAAAAAAAAATGCATGCCCTCTCGTCTGAAATTATTTTTGGAGTAACTGTCCAAATTGGTTTGACAGGTTTCTTGATGAAATTCGAAGAATTGCTAATTATGTTTTCCAAGATGAGAAAGATAAGCAATCAGAAGAAAAAAACAATATAATTGACAACTTAACCAACGAAATCAGAGAGCTTAAACAAAAACGGAAATTCAATGAAGTGCAGGAAAAAACAATAGCTGCACTAAGAACTTATAGATAACCCAGAAATATACCACAGACAATATAGACAAATCCCAAGATGTTTTCTTTGTAACAGATCTGGTCATCTCATGAGAGAATGCAAATTTAGGGGACAATTCTTTGGACAAAGCTTCACGGGAAACCGAGGCAATAGATTTAATTGCTTTAATGGATTCAGGAAAAAATGTGATTTTTAAATCTCCATCTTGCTTGGTCTGGCACCAAAAATTGTGCACACCCATGCTACACGGGCATGTGCTAGGCAATGGCAAATCAGAAATAACTGACTGCCCACCTGGGCTGTCCTAAGCCAAGCTTGAGCCACCATTGGCACTTGTGAGGCATAGGAAGTGAGGTAGGGAACAGCCTCTGGAGTTTGCATACTTCCTGTGGACAGGGCTAGGTGCCAGTTTGTGCTAGGAACTTGAGCAGAGAGGGGTCCCGCAGACAGCTTTCCTTCAGATTGGTCATGTGAGTCAAAGACTGATTCCCCTTTCTACCTTGGTCTTCAGGCCTAAACTCCCTCTGGCTCTGCCAGAAGGTTGAGTTAACCCTTTTCTTCCCCCCCCCCTTTCCTTCTCTCCCTCTCCTTCTTTCTTACACCCATTGTAATTAAACCACCATAAAACTCCATTCTGACTTGAGTTTTTCATTAGGAATTTCATAAGTGAATTCCTTGGTGACCATAAATTAATACTATATCAATCTTAAAAGGTGATTTCACAATAACAAAATGGATATAGAAATTATGGGTTTAACAATGGATTTAATAATGCATTCCAGGAATTGAAGGCATCAAAATAGGCAAGGAGGAGACCAAGTTATCACTCTTTGCGGATGACATGATGGTCTACTTAAAGAATCCTAGAGATTCAACCAAAAAGCTAATTGAAATAATCAACAACTTTAGCAAAGTTGCAGGATAGAAAATAAACCCACATAAATCATCAGCTTTTCTATATATCTCCAACACAGCTCAGCAGCAAGAACTAGAAAGAGAAATCCCATTCAAAATCACCTTAGACAAAAAAAAAATACCTAGGAATCTACCTCCCAAGACAAACACAGGAACTAAATGAACACAACTACAAAACACTTGCCACACAACTAAAACTAGACTTGAGCAAATGGAAAAACATTAACTGCTCATGGATAGGATGAGCCAATATAATAAAAATGACCATCCTACCCAAACTTATTTATCTATTTAGTGCCATACCCATTGAACTACCAAAATACTTCTTCACTGATTTAGAAAAAAACATAACAAAGTTCATTTGGAAGAACAAAAGATCAAGGATATCCAGGGAAATAATGAAAAAAAAAAACACATATGATGGGGGCCTTGCAGTCCCTGACCTAAAACTATATTACAAAGCAGCAGTCATCAAAACAATTTGGTACTGGCTAAGAAACCGAAAGGAAGATCAGTGGAATAGACTGGGGGAAAGCGACCTCAGCAAGACAGTATACAATAAACCCAAAGATCCCAGCTTTTGGGCCAAAAATCCACTATTCGATAAAAACTGTTGGGAAAATTGGAAGACAGTGTGGGAGAGACTAGGAATAGATCAACACCTCACACCCTACACCAAGATAAATTCAAAATGGGTGAGTGACTTAAACATAAAGAAGGAAACCATAACTAAATTGGGTAAACACAGAATAGTATACATGTCAGACCTTTGGGAGGGGAAAGGCTTTAAAACCAAGCAAGATATAGAAAGAATCACAAAATGTAAAATAAATAATTTCAACTACATCAAACTAAAAAGCTTTTGTACAAACAAAACCAATGTACCTAAAATCAGAAGGGAAACAACAAATTGGGAAAAAATCTTCATAGAAACCTTTGACAAAGGTTTAATTACTCATATTTATAAAGAGCTAAATCAATTGTACAAAAAATCAAGCCATTCTCCAATTGATAAATGGGCAAGGGACATGGATAGGCAGTTCTCAGATAAAGAAATCAAAACTATTAACAAGCACATGAAGAAGTGTTCTAAATCTCTTATAATCAGAGAGATGCAAATCAAAACAACTCTGAGGTATCACCTCACACCTAGCAGATTGGCTAACATGATAGCAAAGGAAAGTAATGAATGCTGGAGGGGATGTGGCAAAGTAGGGACATTAATTCATTGCTGGTGGAGCTGTGAACTGATCCAACCATTCTGGAGGGCAATTTGGAACTATGCCCAAAGGGTGACAAAAGAATACCTACCCTTTGACCCAGCCATAGCACTGCTGGGTCTGTACCCCAAAGAGATAATGGACAAAAACACTTGTACAAGAATATTCATAGCTGCACTCTTTGTGGTGGCCAAAAACTGGAAAACGAGGGGATGCCCATCAATTGGGGAATGGCTGAACAAACTGTGGTATATGTTGGTGATGGAATACTATTGTGCTAAAAGGAATAATAAAGTGGAGGAGTTCCATGGAGACTGGAACAACCTCCAGGAAGTGATGCAGAGCGAGAGGAGCAGAACCAGGAGAACATTGTACACAGAGACTAATACACTGTGGTATAATCGAACGTGATGGACTTCTCCATAAATGGTGGTGTAATGTCCCTGAACAATTTGCAGGGATCCAGGAGAAAAAAAACACCATTCATAAGCAAAGGATAAACTATGGGAGTGGAAACACCGAGGAAAAGCAACTGCCTGAATACAGAGGTTGAGGGGACATGACAGAGGAGAGACTCTGAATGAACACTCTAATGCAAATACTATCAACAAAGCAATGGGTTCAAATCAAGAAAACATCTAATCCCCAGTGGACTTACGTGTCGGCTATGGGGGTTAGGGGGGAGGAAAAGAAAATGATCTATGTCTTTAACGAATAATGCTTGGAAATGATCAAATAAAATATATTAAAAAAAATAATGCATTCCAGTATGGGAGACCAAACTACCCAAATTCTTTTGATACTGGATGCTACTATAATTCCCAATGTAAGAATTGAAATAATATTTCTACCCAGATATATATTTTATAAAGTTTATTGGAAAGGGTAGAAAATCAGTTCAAATCTCATCATTCCTATAAATAACCTGACCACTTGGTCCCTAGCCTACAAATCTCTTCCTCCTTCCCCCTTTACCTGCCTGCTCAGTTCCCGCATCTCTTCTCTGTTCCCTTCTTCAAGAAGCCTGAAACCTTGACTTTTATTGACGTACAGCACGTACAGGCATGCAAACCCGGCGCAACTGTGTTATGTCAGGAATGTTTGATGGACAGGTCAAGCTACTCAGGAGGGGAGGGAATGAACTTCTTTGATACAATTCTTCTTGTGATCCTTTGGAAGACCAGTCTCCCCAAAGGTTAATTTAAATATAACTATCTTATAACAAAATACCTTCTAGCTAAAAGTACATATAATATTGCATTTTTCTAAGAGTAAGTTACAATAGTTAGAGATGAGAGTAAAATACAAAAACTGATTGATAGATGCATTGACAAAATACCAGTTAGGGGGCAATCCCTTTTGGCATAAGAGTTTACATTCAGAATAAGTATGTTCAACCCCCTTCAACTCAGTTCCTTATATCCCAAAGGTTATTCTGGATCTTTTGCTGCAGGGTGTGGCTTCTTCAGTCATCTTTACAGCACCTACTCCAAAAGAATCTGATTTCTTCATTCAGGATGTTGGCAAATTTCTTTTCTTGGAATTTCTCCAAAAAAATTTAAACCTTGGATTTTAGGATAATTACACAATCCCCCCTGAGGAAGGTGTTGACCAACACCAGAATCACAGTGGGATACATGACTGAGTTATGAGGTATATGAAACAATTGTCAAAAGAAAAACAAAAACAAAACACCCCCCAAAAATCCCAAAACAAAAGAGTAAAAATTAAGTTTTGTATAAAAATAAAAAGAAGTACAGAAATGGTAAAAAATAAAATAAAAATCTTACATGTATAAAATTCTGAGTAAAATAATCAACCTGTAACAGGTCCTTGAATCAGTAACAAGGCTCTATTAAAGTGACTTATGTCCCACAAGCCTGTAGGACAATAGAAGCAACATAGCACATTTGCAGCCAGGACTACAGAAAATTGCCAAACTCTAAGAGAGGAAGGACTAAGTTTCAGTAGCAAATGGGAAAAATTATTCCCTGGTCTGATTTTACCATCATTGTCAGAGATAGGGGGAGCCAGGATGATAGACAACCTGAAGTACTTGACTCAGAATAGTGCACATGAAGTGTGGTACAAGGGAGTCCTGCATCTTAACATATGTCAAGCACCGCAACCTCTATTCTCACACTAGGTTCAAGTCCTTTTGTATTGGCATAGAAATTCAACAATCCTCCCTGGATTAGGTTTGGTCTGTTTTGACCCTGTGATACTGGGCACTGTATACTGTATAGTGGCTCTTTTGTTCCTTTCTCTTGGAATCAGACATAATCTTTAAACAAAGTCCCTTAACATTTATCAATAAATGGCAGGTTTCCATAGTTGAAAGCCTTTTGGGTATGCATAGTTACTAGGGCTAATAGATATTGTAAACTTTATCCTTCAAGTAAAAAAAAAACATTAATACTGATTTCATGCACTTCAAGTATCACCAAGATTAGGAAAAAAGGAAGAAAAAACCCAAATATCCTATTACAAACATGAAGCAAAAAAAAAATGAAAAAAATAATTTCACAGTTCACTTTCCATGTGACAATGTGTTAGCCAAGCAGAGGCACAACATAAAAGGTGCTCACTCAAAAATGAAATTTATATCACTCTTAAGTTGGCCAGGATCCCCACTGTGAGTGTACATAATTTTTTCACCAGGTAAAAGACTTTTAAAAACAGTAGTACAACAACTAATCCAGATTCTAAAAAGTACCCAAATTCCCAAAATTATAAAAGCCCATTAAAGATAATTGCAAACAAATCAACTATCATTAGGATTCAAATGACTTGCTAGATGATATTCAAAAACCTTTGAACACATGAATACTTGTCATAAGTTCTATAGATTTCAGCAATCTTTCAACCTTGGATGAGATATTTTTAACAAAGTCTATCATTACCATAATTCCAAAATTTTGTAGAAGAAAAACTCAGAAAAAACCTCTGTACTGTTGATGAAGAATTAAAAATATAAGAAATCCATTTTGAAACTACTGGGCTTCACAGGAGAAATCATTCCCACCTTCTGGATGAGATTATAATACATCACGGGATAACTAAGCCACTTGGGCACTTCCCTCCTTCTTGGTATGAGACTGTAATAGTGTAACAGAACTGTCTCCAATATGTCCCACCCATTTTCACGTGGAGCTGAGGACTAAAAAGTGAAAATCACTGCAGATATGTCATCCATTACATTTATAATAAATGCAGAGATGTGAAAATACAACAATACCACTGCACTTTACTTCAACTACAAATGGACTCTTACCTCTTAATACAAACAACTCAGAGGCAAGCGAATAAATGATCAGTTAGAGGTAGGGATGCTCCTAGATATTTGAAAATCACTTTTGAAGACCCATTAAAATAAATTTGAATTATTAGACATCTAAATTCCCAAAACTTGTAAGAGTTTGAAACCAATGTGATGGAATCCATCCATTAGCTCTGTGTGACAACTGTTTTTCACAAATTGTATTCTGATTTGTCTAAGGTCCTGTTCTCTATCCAGATCAAGCTCAATATATCTTCCTCCCAGCTCAATAAGTCTATCTATAAACTAGGATGGATTTTCACTGTCTTCTTGCTTAAGATTGTCAAATTTAGTACATGTACCAGGCCTATCAGAACAGGCTCTCATAGCTTTTATCAATGAATTTCTAGCCTGGCATAGTTGTAAGCAATCTTGCTCTGAATTTGGGTCCCATTTGGGATCTTCAGGTGGCCAAAGACTTGTTCCCACTCCTTGGGCCTGATTAACAAGAGAAAGAATCATATTAACTTCCCTTTCTGTTAGCAAGTCCTGGAACAAATCTTCCACATCAAGCCATGTGGGATTATATGTGAGAAAAATGCTTTCAAACTTCTTTATCACCACCACAGGCTCAGCTTCATAGGAAGGTGTTTTTTCTTTGAATTTCTCAATGTATGTCCTGTGGAGAAAAAGGTGCATGGTGTCTAATGTTTACTAAATTGCCATGTATGTCATATGTAGGGACATCTCTTAGAGGGAAAAGACCTTTATTTGAATCATCTGTGGTAACTGCTGCTTGGCCTGTGTTCTGGAGTTCAATGGAGTGGGTTGCAGTGAGGCTAGTAGAGAAAGGGGGTGGTGTGGTGAAATGGAGCTGGTCAGGAGGTAGGGAGGCAGAACAAAAAGATCAGGGGCAGGGCTGGGAGTGTGGTGGAGAGGAATGGGGGAAGGACTGGTGGCAGGGTGGAGAGGAGTAGGAGGGGTGATTTCTAGAGGGGTCATAGTAAGATGGGTGAGAAGGAGGGTATGGAAAAGGATTGAAGTAGGTATGGTATGTGTAGGGATACAGGAGATGGGTGTGCACAAGGTAGTGGAATGTTAAGGGAGGGTAGAGAGGTAGATTGGGGGGAAAGAGAATGGGAAGAGTAGGGGATGGTCAAGGTCTGACAGGGAGAGGAACTGAAGGTTCAAGTTCTGGTTTGGGTCATTATAAGGAGAAACCTCACAGGCCAGGTGAGATGATAGAGTGTGTTTTTTGCTAGATTTCACTGAAGGAGTTAAGGTAGAATGGTTTCCTCACTGGAGGGAATAGTAGATTGATCAACATGATATGCCCACAAGTACCAGTATTTATAGTCTTCGGAATCTTTGTTTTTAATGGCTAACTTCAAATCTTTTAAGATCTTGAAGTCAAAAGAGCCATATTTTTGCCAGGCAAAAGATATGTCCATCCATGCCTTACAAAGCTTTCTAGCTTCTTTCTTTGTCATCCAATTCTTCTTAGGCAAATTAGGATCAGCCCAAGAATTAAGAAATTTGTGCAGGGGTGAATCAGGAGGAACATTTCCTGATTCCTCTTGATTTGTTGCAGTATTTCCCATATTGTCTAGTTTGTATGTCTTAATCTGCCTATTTAAGCTAGTTGAGTATTGCTAAATGGTCAGCTTAAACAATGAAAAGTTCCTAAAACATATTAAAAAATGGAGACAAATTTCTTCAGTGTTATAGTGGAAGGCAATAAGAGGAGGTTTAAAACAAAAAGCTAATGTAAGGAAACAGTTATTGTTGCACAGCAAGAGTATCAATAATGAATGTGTATTTAGTGTAATAATTGTTGTTATTAATAATTAATAACAACATGGATTTGTTATAATTATTGATGTTATTAATAATTAATAATCTGTATTTATTATAATCTTTATGAATAACGAATAACCATAAACAACCATAAACAACAAGTATCAATAATCAATAATAATTATTAGTAATTAACAATAGGAGTGACTAATAATAGATATTGAAAATTAATAATTTTGTTATTGGTAGTATTATTAATACTATTGTGTTCTAAAATTATTCCTTAATATTACACATAATTAATGTGGCTTTGTTCAATTTTATAAATTTGGTAGTAATTTAAATTCAATATTATTAATATTTCCTATTAATAATCCTTTTATTTGAATGTATTCAATTTAATAGCATTATTTTAGATCACTAGTAGCAGTAGCAAAGGAATTTTTAAAAATTTTCTGCAGTTTTAATTCTTGACAGTAGGTGGTGCTACAAATGCATGGAGAGTGGAAGGCACTTGAGGGTAGGCCTATCTAAGCAAGCAGGGAGAAAAGAATGTGTGTGAGGGGGAAGGGAGAGACCAAAAGGAAGAGAAAGAAAATGTGGCTTTTTGATATGCTAAAGGAAGGCAGTCAGTCTGCAAGGAAATTTTGAGGGTGGGGCAGGGAGAGAGAAAAATTCAAAGAGAACTTCCTTGTAAAAATGCAGTCTGAAGAAACATTCTGAGGAATGAAGGGAAGAAAGAAAATAATTCCAAAAAGCACTTCCTCTTAGCCCAGTTCTAAGGATTGTTGTGGGGGGGAAGGGAGAAGGGAAAGAAAAATTGAGTTAAATCCCTCCCCCCCCCCCAGAGTGAGTAGCCACGTGTTTTCAAAGTTGGGGGGATGCTGGTAATTGCCAGGGACCCACTCAATCAATGCTAGGTTTTTTTTTTTAACTCAGGAATTCTATCCTCTTGGTCTGACTACAGAGCATGTGAGTTCTCTGCTCTAGCCCATCACTGCCAGAGTCAAAAGTTGGGGGGGTCTTATACCAATTCCTAGGGGGCCACACCTATGAGCTGTTACCCCAGTCTGCAAGGGCCATGCTGTGCTGAGTGCAGTGGGAGGGCTTTGGGTCAAGAGGCTGGGCTGGAAAAGTCAGGCCAGATACTGTTTGTGCACAAAGCATCCTTTCTCTTCCCTACTGCCCCAGGGAGCCCCTAACTCTAATACAGAAACTAGAAGGACCCCCAGGATTTGTTCAAGGGGTTAAGGCCCCCCCCCCCCCCCCCCCCACCGCACTAGGCTGAATGAAGGAGCACTAGGACCTTGCTTGCTGTGGAAAGTAAAAGAACAGGAGTTCCTGTTGGGTCCCAAAACCCACCGGATTCCATATGGGCAAAAAGGCCCCTTCACCCCTATTCAAGCTGAAAGAAAAAAAGTGGGGGTTGAATGGGGGGGAATGCCACCTGGGAAGGAGCTTACCTCAGCAATCCAATGTGATCTGATCCAGGAAAAATAGCAGCCTGTTCCCTTTCTTTGCCAAGGTTTGTTTCACATATGAAGGCAGGCCAGGAAACTGAAGTCGTTTTTTATCTTACCTAAACTTTACTTAAGCACTTACTCAAAACTTCTCTCAGAAGAAAATTAAAGGTCCTTTTTTAAACCAAAGTGGTTGCCATTCTGTAAGAATTGAAATAATATTTCTACCCAGATATATATTTTATAAAGTTTATTGGAAAGGGTAGAAAATCAGTTCAAATCTCATCATTCCTATAAATAACCTGACCACTTGGTCTCTAGCCTGCAAATCTCTTCCTCCTTCCCCCTTTACCTGCCTGCTCAGTTCCTGCATCTCTTCTCTGTTCCCTTCTCCAAGAAGCTCCAAACCTTGACTTTTATTGACGTACAGCATGTACAGGCATGCAAACCTGGAGCAACTGTGTTATGTCAGGAATGTTTGATGGACAGGTCAAGCTATTCAGGAGGGGGAGGGAATGGATCTCCTTGACACAACAACAAGTCACAGACCTGAATACCATACAAAAATATATCAAAGCAGGTGCTTGTCCAAAATATTCCCAAGTAGCTGGTGGGAAACTCAAAACTCGATATGCAAAAAAGGTGCACCTTCATTATGAAGGTGTGCCAAGGCCTGTTCAGTTAAAAATATAGTATATGGAGAAAATGGACTAGGAAGTATGGGCAATGGAATAAAAATTGATGAAAATGACAAAGAGATTTTAAAAACATGGGAAATTAGTGCAGGAGAAATCTATGAAGAATTAGAGAATAAGGAACAAGAACAAGTGTTGAGTTTTCCTGATCCTAGTGTGTTAGCTCCTGTGATACATGTCCATTCTCCAGATAATAGCACAGAATCCCATGTAACCCTAAAAATAGGAACACAATTTATGATTATCTCTTAGACATAGGTGCTACCAAATCTGTGTTGCAAAAATCCCTTGAGGAGTACAAAGCCGTGGGTTCAATAGAAGTTGTGGGTGTGACAGGAAGACCTCAAAAAGTAAAAAAAACTAGAACCAAGAATGGCTTCACTTGGACCTCTAAGTGTAGAAAACTCTTTTCTTTTAATGCCAAATTCCCCAATGAATCTAGTTGGTAGGCATCTTCTTTGTAAATTGAAAGCAACAATAGAATGTACCCCAACCAGAGATATTTCTTTAAATCTCCCAGAAGAATCCCTAAACCTTTTCCTTGTTTTATTCCTAGATACAGTAGAATCATAGGGGGAAGGGAATAACATTTATCAGAAACCAGATGATATTCCAAAAGGCTTATGGGTTACAGATTCTACAGATATAGGTTTATTAAAATCAGTAACCCCTGTTAAAGTGCTGACTAAAGGAGGTCCACCACCATGCATTCCACAATATCCACTTAGCAAAGAGGCCATTGATGGAATTATTCCAATAATAAATTCATTATTGCAGCAAGGCATAATAATACCATGCATCTCTGAATATAACACCCCAATTTTACCAGTTAAAAAACCCAAGCTAGATGCTGAAGGACGAATAGTCTATAGATTCATTCAAGATTTAAGAGCTGTTAACTATCATGTGGTAAAATCATACCCAGTTGTACCAAGTCCTGCTACCATCATTTCATCTATCCCAAGTCATACAAAATATTTTACTGTGGTTGACTTATGTTCTGCTTTTTTCTCAATACCTATACGTGGAGATTCATAAAAAATATTTGCATTCATGTGGCAGGGAAATAAATATACATGGGGGCAGCTGGGTGGCTCAATGGATTGAGAGCCAGGCCCAGAGATGGGAGGTCCTGCGTTCAAATCTTTAACAAAGATTTGAAAAATATTCAGTTTAAGGACAGTAAACTTATTCACTTTGTAGATAATTTATTTCTAGCCTCACCATCTACAAAAGTGTGCCTATGTGATAGTAAACATCTTCTGTGTGAGCTCTACAAGAGGGGACATAAAATATGAAAAACTAAACTTCAATGGTGTCTTCCTCACATAGAATATTTGGGGTTTGTGCTGTCTGAGGGGTCCAAAAACATTTCCCAAAAGAGAGTAGCAGACATATAAAAGCTGAATTCCCCTAAGACCAAAAGGCAACTCAGAACAATCTTAGGAACCACATATTTTTGCAGACAATGGATACCTAATTATGGTGACCTTATAAAACTACTGACTGCTTTAACAAAAGACACGGAGAAAGATCCACTGAAGCTAAAACCAAACCAAAGCATTTGCAAGCAATTGCAAAGGTAAAAGGGGCAATATTATTAGCTCCTGCTCTTGGTATCCCTAATTATTCAAAACCATTCTCCCTCTATGCCCACGAGTGAAAAGGAATAGCTTCAAGAGTTTTGACTAGAGCTTAGGACCAAACCAACATCTTATTGCATATTCTTCTGGCCAACTAGATCCCATAGCTGCAGGAATAGCTCCATGCTCAAGAGGGGGTGGCAGCAACTGCATTGCTTGTTACCAAATCTACAGATTTAGTGTTAGGCTGCCCACTGACAGTTTATTGTTCACATGAAGTTGAGGCACTTCTTTGAAAGTTCACACGCAGGCATTTTCAGAGCAATGTCTGTCTAAATATGAATGGATATATAACATTAAATAGATGCAACACCTTAAATCCAGCTACATTATTACCTGATTTACCAACACAGGGGGAACTATTGCATGATTGTTAAACTGTAGTGCAATTAATAGAAAGGCCTTGAGAAAATCTGTCAGACCTACCTCTTGACAACCCTGACCTGATCTTATTCACAGATGGATCATCATATATGCAGAATGGAATAAGATTTACAGGGGATTACCATTATTATTATTTTTTTTTATTTTTACAAAAGGGAAGTAATGTATAATGGAATAATGATGTGTAATGGAAAGGCATGTTGGCACTAGGTTAGGACCAATTTTAAAAGCCAAACAGAGAGCAATTTATGTTTTATTCTGGAATCAATAAGAAGCCCCTGGAGTTTATTGAGCAGGGGAACAAGATAGTAAGAGATGCTTAAGGAAAATCTCTTTGGTAGCTGTGTGGAGGATGGATAAGTGTAGATAGGGCTTTGAGGCAAGGATCTTAATTAGGAGACTTGCAAGAATCTGGGTGAGGTTATTGGGGCCTAAACTCATCCAAAATAAGAAATTTCAGAAGAGAGGTGATGGTTTTTGGGAAAAGATGTGTGACTGAAGCTAACAAGCTAGCACTGATTTGGGAATCATCTGCCTGGAGGTAATAATTAAACCCATAGGCACTGATCAAATAACTAGAAGAGAGAATGTGGAGAGAAGAGAAACCAGAGCAATATCTTAGGGTTCAAACATATTTAGAGTGTTATGGGGATAAAGAGCCAGCAAAGTACAGTGATCAGACAGGTAGAAGAAGATCAGGAAAAAGTAGCATCCTGAAAATTAAAAGAAAAGTGAGTATGCAGGAAGAGAGGATAGTCAACTATATTAGATTCTGCAGAGATGTCAAGAAGGATAAGAAAAGACTATCAGATTTGCCTATTAAGGGACCATCTATAACTTTGGAGAGAACAGTTTCAATTGTGTGATGAGGTTTGAAGCCAGATTGCAAAAGGTTAGGTGAGAAGAAATGAGGTGAAGGCAGTGAGTTAGACAGGTTTTCCTATGAAAATAATTTGAAATTGAAAAAAAAATTAAAATTAAAATTAAGGAGAGGGGAGACTTTGGCATGTTTGAAATCAGTAAGGAAAGAACCATTACATAGGGAAATAGTGAAGATTAGAGAAAGGAGATAATGTCTGTATTCGATGCACATCGGTTTTTCCCTCCCTCCATAGGTATTTTTGCCTGAATGCTGGGATTAATACGGACTCAGTTTTCTCATCTGTAAGATGAACTGGAGGAGGAAATGGCAAACCACTCTAGTTTCTTTGCCAAGAAAACCCCAGATGAGGTCACAAAGAGCTGGACATAACTGAAAATGCTTGAACAACAATTATAACTTGGGAGCTAATAAATAAAAGTCAGTGTGTGTGTGTGTGTGTTTTCAATTTCTAAAATGGTTCTCTATTTCTCTGTCTTTCAAAGGAGACACAGAGAAAACTGATTTGTCTTCAGTGGCTTGTGCTCTATGCATATTATATAGTAGTTGTTAATGAACTGTTCACACTTTCTAGATAGAATAAGACTTTGAGTTTTCAGTAGATTTCTTTTTTTCTTCTTCTTTTTTTAGCCAAAGTAAGTATAAGTAGGTAAGTATGTAAATAAGCAAGCAAGCAAGCACGAGAGGAGAACTCTACTGAAAAGGAATGGGGACTGTTTCTTATTCTTTTCTGTCAAACAATACATTTTCTAAGAATACAACTCAATCAATGGAAAATGACTTCAGCAGGGGATGAGTGTGCTGAGAGAAGGACCCTCTGTTTTTTGTTTCCATAAAAAGGGTCATCAGGCAAGTACAAATATGAGAAACAGCCAAAGGGATTCTGCTTGTATAATATGGTTACTTGTGAGCTCTTTTTTTTTTTTTTGCACACCATGTATATCTCTGCCAAAATGTTTGGCAATGTTGGTGGATCTCTCAAAATTAATCAACAAATATTTATTAAACACCTACTATGATGCTGCTAGGTAGTGGGAGTATAAACATAGAGAATGAAACAATCCATACTCACCAGGAACTTATCTTCTTATTTATGTAAGGAAATCCATGGACTAGAGGGTGAAATCATTTAGGTTAGTATCAGTGGAGAAACAGGTATGTAGTATTGAGGTAGTAGTAGCTGTTTCCTCAACTGTATATGTATGATCCATCCAGTGATGGTGGTGGAGTGGTAGAAAAAGGGTAGGAGGAAATTATAAGAACATGCTATTCAAAACCTATTTTTAAATGTTCTATGAACATGAACTTAACTATTATATTGGGTGAACACAGAGATGAAAAAATTATGAAAAGTACAAATGACACAAAACTAGCACAGAGCTGATGCATTCTATGTCTGAGTTAAGGTGCCAGATAAAAGGAGATCTGGAGGTTTAGAATGATAGACTGAATAGATAGAATGAATCTAAAAAAAAAGATGAAATGTAATAGAATTAAAAAAAAAACGACCTTCCCTTCTATCTTAAAATTCATACTAAGTATTAGTTCCAAGGCAGAAGAGAGGTAAGGGCTAGGCATGGTCACATTGCTAGGAAATTTCAGATTTGAATCCAAGACCTCCTGTTTTTAGGTCTGACTGTAAATCCACTGAACCACTCACCTGTCCTGAAAGGTAATAGTTTTATTCTTAGGCACAAAAAAATAAGTGGTACAAGTGCAAGATGAGGAAGGCCTGGTTGGAAAACAGAAGACATTGGGTTTTCAAGCTTAATATGGGCCAATAGTTTAAGATGGCACCCATAAGAGCTGAATTGACAGAATGGAGCTTTAACAGGAGTATTTCCAACAGGGGAGTTAGAGATAATCTTTTTGTCCTGAGTCTTGACCAGATCATAAATAGTCTTGTGCTTTGTTATAGTTATAAAAAAGCACTGATAGATTAGCTATTGAGTGTCCAGAGAAGGGTTACCATGAGGGAGAACATGCCATATGGAGATTAATTGAGAGCAACATTTAGCCTGAAGAAAAGAAGATGAGGTTAGGGGAAGGGGCAGGGAATTATGGCTACCAGCCAGTATTTGATGGACAGTCCTGTGGAAGAGGGGTTCATCCCAGTAGGAGACACCAGAAATAGAAATAATAGGCAGAAGTTATTGGAAAAATAGATGTGGATATAAGAAAAACTTCCTAGAAGTCAGAACTGCCCCAAAGTAGACTAGGTTATCACATGAATTAGTGAATTTTCCATCCCTGGTGGTTTTCAATTGAAAATTTAGTCATTTGGCAGGTATGTCGTAGAGGGCACTTTTGTTGTTATAGGCTGACCCAGTGTTGGAGCTAGAATTCAGAGCACTTCAATTAAAATCTAGCTTTAGGCATTTGTTCATCTGTAAAATGGGGATAACATTAGTACCTATTTTCCAAGGTTGTTGTGAGGAAAAAAATGAGATGAGATTTGTAAAGTGCTTTGCAATTACTATTATTATCATCATTATTATTAGTTGAGGACCCTTTGGATTCTGAAATTCTACAGTTCTTTGAATAATGGCAATCATGAGATTACAGGTCTCCCTTATTCCATTTGTCATTCTTCAGTCTCAGATATTTGGTGATGTTTATGTGGAACCTATTTTTAGTAAGTGAATGTTGTCAGACTAAAAGAAAATAAAACCTTTTTTTTGGGAGGAACAGAATTTTCTTTGAGGGTTGCTAGTTTGAACCCCTGATTTTATTGGTATTGGAAACTTCCTCCTTTGCTACACAGATCAGCAACTTACTGCCTGGTGCCTTGAAAAGTTTAGGGACTTGCCCAAGGTCACATAGCCAGTGTGCATCAGAGGCAGCAGGACATGCTTTCTATCTACCTGGCTCCTTACTATATTATGTTGACTATTTTTTGGAATACTCTTTTGCTTTAATTGGGAGAAAGATTTGCCTCATTTTAAAGAAATATCCCAGACAGAAAGGAGGAGATAGTGTGCACAGCTGAACTGCAGGCTACTCCCCACAGATTTTCCTTATTTTCTAATAAGCCTGAAGAAATTGGATCTGACATTTAAAGAACCAATGGACACATTAAAGTTTAAAGATGGTATAAACATTCTTCTGTCTCATTATCCTTTTTTCATGCTTTTTCTTTTTTTTTTATGGAAAAGAAGAAAGAAAAAAAGAGTTTTAGTGATTTTTTATAGTTGGCAATAGACAACATAAACCTTTATTCAACAAATACTTAAAAAGAGACTTCAAATTCATAGGCAAGAAGGGTGGGGATTGAGGAGGAAAGACAGAAAGACTATGACAACATCATTGCTGTTTCAGTGTGGCTGTGGTGACCTGAGATAAATAATTAATTTTTCTTTGCTTCATGTGTTCCCATTGTCAATGTTTGTCACTGTACAGCCTACTGGTGATGAGCCTCGAGTAGTTAGCTAGATTGGTTTTCAGAAGGTAGACTTAGTCTATTGCTAGGTCATACTCAAAGCCTTTCTCAAATTATAGAACCTTCCAGAACTGGTGCTGTGTTGGCACAGATCTGTGAACATGTCACTTTCTATTATTCTGCTCCACCCCCATTTATCCCCTAGTAAACATAAGCTTCTTTTTAAAAATTTTTAATAAACCCTTACCTTCTGTCTTAGAATCAATACTTTGTGTTGATTCTAAGGCAGGAGAGTGGTAAGGGCTAGGCAATGGGGGTTAAGTGACTTGCCCTGGGTCACATAACTAGGAAGTGTCTTAAACCAGATTTGAACCCAGAACCTCCTCATCTCTGAACCTGGCTCTCAAATCACTTAGCCACCTAGCTGTCCCTGAACACAACCTTCTTGAAGGCAGTGATTTTCATTTTTGTCTTGTAGACTAGAATTGAAGGAAGTACTCACATCAGTGAGATCAGGGATCCACCAAATTAGGTAAGGAAGTATATCCAGGGGTAAACTACTCAACTATTAAGCTAAAATGGATAAGAAGACTTTTATTTGATGTGATGAGACTTTTGTTGCTTGTTCAAACAACCATGGTGCTTCGTTCTCAACAAACGAAGAACTTTTGTTCTTGAGTTTGTCTTGAGTTCAGAGAAGACCTAGCAGGAGATGTTGAGAGTCTCAAACCAGTCTTTAGAATGGGTCCCTAACATCAAAACTAAAGCCAATCATAACAAATTTTGAAATAAATAGCCTTTCCAGGGTTGGTTGCATTGAGATCTAGTCAAAGTTTGTACTCAATGAGCATTTGGCATCTGGCTAAATAACATATTCCTTAGGATACAAAGCATATCTTATTATTCATACAAGTTTTAGTCAATTGTGGCTTCATGCTGAACACACCAAAATCCAGAGATGTGTGGATTTCTAGCAGCATATTCTGAATGTTTTACATTAATTTGAACATATGTTCTATTCTGTAATTGCTTTTCAGATCTGTCATTGGCCCAACATTTTATTAGAAATGTCTGACACCACCATCTTTGCCATGGTCAGAGCTTTATACTCTGATTAGTGTCTACTAGGGGATGAATTGCTGGGGGAGGCTTTTAAGTCTGCATTTCTCTGTATCCAGATAAACCAAGAGACATGACTTACAAGCCAGCTTCTTAATGGGATTGAACAGGAAACAGAATTGTTGGGAGATATTATTGTAAGTCTTCCATCATCAAACATCCTTTGGCTATTTGAGATAGAGATGCTTAGGCGTTTTTCTAGGTTTTGATTGTCTAAATTCTAAAAGGGATATTTCTTATCTTCCATATTCCCTCTAGCCCCTTAACTCTTGACTGCAAGCAATAAGACGAAAATTGCAGGATATTTATTTGGGTAAATATCTTGGATAGGAAGCGTCTGCTTAGAATGAAAATGCTAAGTACCATAGATTTATAGTTGGAAGAGACTTAGGAGATCATTTAGTCTAACTCCATCATTTTGCAGATGGAGAAACCTCAAAAGGTTAATTGATTTTCCCAGTCAATTGGGTAGTAAATGGCAGGTTCAGAATTTGAATCAATTCTTGATTTAAATATAGTGTATTTTCTACTATACCATGGAAAAGAGCAGCTTGAAGTGAGCCCTACTTCAGATCCTAGTGATTAATTAGGGGTGGAGGGGAGAAGCTCTTTTAAATGGGCCATTGCAGAAGAAGCTTTTTCCCTATTATGCATCCTCTAAAGTGGTCTGGGGATGCAGGAGGAAGCAGGCACAGGTCACCTTGACAAGGATAGTACTTTTAGTGGAACAACAGAATTTGCAACTTCAGACTTTAGATATGTGTTTTTCTATCTTCTCTCTTGCAAGTTTGCTTTCAATTAGAGTCAGCTGAAAAAGCAAAGTCGGCTGGGCTTGCTCAG
Organism: Monodelphis domestica; assembly: GCF_027887165.1. Lineage (NCBI taxonomy): Eukaryota > Metazoa > Chordata > Mammalia > Didelphimorphia > Didelphidae > Monodelphis > Monodelphis domestica. Next base: position 441,888,673 of record NC_077228.1, on the reverse strand, counting down.
GGTCTGTCTGCTCTGCAGAGGCATCTGCAGTCATAGGACTCCTCCAGAGAGTAGTTAAAATTCTTCATCATCATCACCAACTACTTTTTTTGGGAAATGTTGGCGAGGGATTGTTCCCCCCCGCCCCCCAACTGGTTCTTGTAGTCTGTGGAAAGAGCCTTTTTTTCATTAGATTACCAAGCCTTCCATATATTTCTGTACTTCAGTTAAGTAAACTTCCTTTGAACGGAGGAGATTCTTCACAGAGGATGCTGTAGCAAATAAGGACACATGTCCAATGAGAGTGGCATGTTTATAGTGGCATCAGCTCTGTGGAAGATTCAAATAGTTTCCACAGGGGGAGAAGAGGCAGTCCCTTCAGGCTGCCAAAACCATATTCTATAGCTCAAGAAATGACTTAGACTTTGAAGCCAGGCACTTAAGTGTGCTCAGTCCCAAATGACTTCATGTGGGTGGTAACAACAATTGGGAGTAATAAATAACACCTCAGCAAAAGGCCTGCCAGGCTTGGTGCTTTGTTGATCCTATAGCTTGGATGGAAGAAGAAGAGGAGAGGGAGATTATCCTTTGGAGCATATACTTTTCAAATTGGAAAAACATTTGGGAATTTATAATTTTTTTATTTCAAAAATTTCTGGTGATATTTGACACTCATTGTGAGAAAATGGAACAATCTAACCCAGGAGTTCTTCAGTCTTTTTGTGTGTCATGAACCCTTTTGGCAGTCAGGTGAAACTTATGGCCTTCATATCAGAATAATGTCTTTATAATTTTTTTTTTGCATTTAAAATTATTAAAAATATTTTTCCATGTTTCCATGATTGCTTTTCTTTCTCTCCCCTCTTCTCTCTCCCCTCCCAGAGCCAACAAACAATTCCATTGGGTTATACAAATGTTATCACTTGATACCTATTTCCATATTAGAATAATATCTTTAAGTGCATAAAATAAAATATACAGGATGACAAAGGATACTAATCATTTTGAAATAGATATATATTAAGTATAGGTATATGTGTCATATGCACATTTCAATAGAATTAGTATACAATTATGTATATCCAAGGTCATGTATTGGTTCCAAGGCAAAAGAGTGGTAAGAGCTAGGCAATGGGGGTTAAATGACTTGCCCAGGGTCACACAGCTGGGAAGTGTCTGAGGCCAGATTTGAACCTAGGACCTCCCATCTCTAGGCCTGGCTCTCAATCCACTGAGCTACCTAGCTGCCCACCTAGAGGACTGGTTTTGAGAGAATATTGGCTTTTGTCACAGAAACATAGGATTTTGAGCTAGGTCTGCCTTAGAAACCACCTAATCAAAATGCAGAAGCTAAAGGCTTGAGAGGTTAAATGACTTTCCTAAGGATACTAAAAACAAGATCCACTTTTCTTGGATCACTGCCCAAGATGCTATAGCCCAGAGGCAGACACACCACTCACCAAGAATGATAACTGAATGAAGCACTGGGTATTGCCAAGGTAGCATTCTTAGGGCCTTCCAAGCTCCATGAATACCTTTCTCTCTTGATAAGTGGACAGAGTAGCCATATGAGGTAATTTCTGAGTAGTCTTGGCAGGAAACAATCAGGATACACTCTTCTGTGACACTTGTTGATTTAGTTCTAACCTGTGTTCCAAGTAGTGGTAGCAACGAATATGTGCAGATTGTGTTGTGCTTTACGTGAGATTGCTTCCACTCTACTGTATGCACAAGGCTGAAGGATGTGTGGCACATTCTTCAGAGCCACTGACAGATGCTGACTGTCAGGAATGACCCCAATCAATCCACATGTTTGGCTCTTTTCATCTTGCAAAGCCCTGGAACTCAAGAGTTCCTGGTCATCTCTGCCTAGAGCTGCCCCTATTTTCAGCTGTTCAAATCCTGAACTGCTGACAGTTTATTTTTGTAGGAAATTTCCTTCTTCAATACTTACATAATCAAGGACAAGATAGTCATGTTGTTCCTGTGAGTGTTTTCATGACAACCCTCAGCTCCAATCCTCAAACCCATTTACTCTTATCTCTATATTCTTGAACCCAGAATTTGGGGGTCTTGAAAGGTGATAAAAACATTTTTTTTGTTCAGTTCTCTGGTAGTAAACTGAACTTGAATTCCAAGCATCTATATCAATTTGTCCACATAAAGATTTTATTGCCAAAAATTATATTCTCAGCTCAAAATGAAGGGAAAACTATATCTCTTTCAATAGCTCCATAGTCTGTTTTTTTTTTTTTAATTTTAAACATTATTTTATCTGGTCATTTCCAAACATTATTCACTGGAAACAAAGATCATTTTCTTTTCCTCTCCTCCCCCCTCCCACCACCTTTCCCTCTCCCATAGCCGATGCACGATTCCACTGGTTATCACATGTGTTCTTGACTCGAACCCATTTCCCTGTTGTTGGTATTTGCATTAGAGTGTTCATTTAGAGTCTCTCCTCAGTCATTTCCTCTCAACCCCTGTAGTCAAGCAGTTGCTTTTCATCAGTGTTTTTACTCCCACAATTTATCCTCTGCTTGTGGATAGTATTTTTTTAGATCCCTGCAGATTGTTCAGGGACATTGCATTGACACTAATGGAGAAGTCCATTACCTTCGATTGTACCACAGTGTATCAGTCTCTGTGTACAATGTTTTCCTGGTTCTGCTCCTTTTGCTCTGCATCACTTCCTGGAGGTTGTTCCAGTCTCCATGGAATTCCTCTACTTTATTATTCCTTTTAGCACAATAGTATTTCATTACCAACATATACCACAATTTGTTCAGCCATTCCCCAATTGATGGGCATCCCCTCTTTTTCCAATTTTTGGCCACCACAAAGAGTGCAGCTATGAATGTTCTTGTACAAGTCTTTTTGTCCATTATCTCTTTGGGGTACAAACCCAGCAGTGCTATAGCTGGATCAAAGGGCAGACAGTCTTTTATCGCCCTTTGGGCATAGTTCCAAATTGCCCTCCAGAATGGCTGGATCAATTCACAACTTCACCAGCAATGAATTAGTGTCCCCACTTTGCCACATCCCCTCCAGCATTCATTACTTTCCTTTGCTGTCATGTTGAACAGTCTGCTAGGTGTGAGGTGATACCTCAGAGTTGTTTTGATTTGCATCTCTCTGATTATAAGAGATGTAGAGCACTTTTTCATGTGCTTATTAATAGTTTTGATTTCTTTGGCTGAGAACTGCCTGTTCATGTTCCTTGCCCATTTATCAATTGGAGAATGACTAGATTTTTTGTACAATTGATTTAGTTCTTTGTAAATTTGATTAATTAGACGTTTGTCAGAGGTTTTTATGGAGATTGTTTCCCAATTTGTTGCTACCCTTCTGATTTTGGTTACATTGGTTTTGTTTGTAAAAAACCTTTTTAATTTGATGTATTCCAGATTATTTATTTTGAATTTTGTAACGCTTTCTAAGTCTTGCTTGGTTTTGAAGTCTTTCCCTTTCCAAAGGTCTGACATGTATGCTATTCTGTGTTCGCCTAATTTTCTTATAGTTTCCTTCTTTATGTTAAAGTCATTCACCCATTTTGAATTTATCTTGGTGTAGGGTGTGAGGTGTTGCTCTAAACCTACTCTTTCCCACACTGTCCTCCAATTTTCCCAGCAGTTTTTATGAAATAGTGGATTTTTGTCCCAAAAGCTGGGATATTTGGGTTTGTCATATACTGTCTTGCTGAGGTCGCTTGCCCCCAGTCTATTCCACTGATCCTCCTTTCTGTCTCTTAGCCAGTACCAAAATGTTTTGGTGACCGCTGCTTTATAATATAGTCTGAGATCTGGGACTGCAAGGCCCCCTTCCTTTGTATTTTTTTTTTCATTATTTCCCTGGATATCCTTGATCTTTTGTTCTTCCAAATGAACTTTGTTATGGTTTTTTCTAAATCAGTAAAAAAATTTTTTGGAAGTTCCATGGGTATGGCACGAAACATATAGATGAGTTTGGGAGGATGGTCATTTTTATTATATTGGCTCATCCTACCCATGAGCAGTTAATGTTCTTCCAATTGTTCAAGTCTAGTTTTAGTTGTGTGGAAAGTGTTTTGTAGTTGTGTTCATATAGTTCCTGTGTTTGTCTCGGGAGATAGATTCCTAAGTATTTTATTTTGTCTAAGGTAATTTTGAATGGGATTTCTCTTTCTAGTTCTTGCTGCTGAGCTGTGTTGGAATTATATAGAAATGCTGATGACTTATGTGGGTTTATTTTGTATCCTGCAACTTTGCTAAAGTTGTTGATTATTTTGATTAGCTTTTTGGTTGAATCTCTAGGATTCTTTAAGTAGACCATCATGTCATCTGCAAAGAGCGATAATTTGGTCTCCTCCTTGCCTATTTTAATGCCTTCAATTTATTTTTCTTCTCTAATTGCTACTGCTAGTGTTTTTAATACAATGTCAAATAATATAGGTGATAATGGGCATCCTTGTTTCACTACTGATCTTAATGGGAATGGATTTAGTTTCTCCCCATTGCAGATGATATTAGTTGATGGTTTTAGATATATACTGTTTATTATTTTTAGGAAAGGCCCTTATATTCCTATGCTTTCTAGTGTTTTCACTAGGAATGGGTGTTGTATTTTGTCAATGGCTTTTTCTGTGTCTATTGAGATAATCATGTGATTTTTGTTGGTTTGCTTGTTGATGTGGTCAATTATGTGGATGGTTTTCCTAATATTGAACCAGCCCTGCATCTCTGGTATGAATCCTACTTGATCATAGTGAATGATTCTTCTGATCACTTGCTGGAGTCTTTTTGCTAGTATCCTATTTAAGATTTTTGCATCTATATTCATTAGGGAGATTGGTCTATAATTTTCTTTCTCTGTTTTTGGCCTGCCTGGCTTTGGAATTAGTACCATGTTTGTGTCATAAAAGGAGTTTGGTAGAATTCCCTCTTTGCTTATTATGTCAAATAGTTTGTATAGTATTGGAGTTAGCTGTTCTTTGAATGTTTGATAGAATTCACTGGTGAATCCATCAGGCCCTAGGGATTTTTTTCTTAGGAAGTTCTTTGATGGCCTGTTGGATTTCTTTTTCTGATATGGGATTATTTAAAAAATCGATTTCTTCTTCTGTTAGTCTAGGCAATTTATATTTTTGTAAATATTCATCCATATCACCTAGGTTGGTATATTTATTGCCATAGAGTTGGGCAAAGTAGTTTTTAATGATTGCCTTAATTTCCTCTTCATTGGAGGTGAGATCCCCTTTTCATCCTTGATGCTGTTAATTTGCCTTTCTTCTTTCCTTTTTTTAATTAGATTGACCAGTACTTTGTCCTTTTTGTCTGTTTTTTCAAAGTACCAGCTTCTAGTCTTGTTTATTAGTTCAATAGTTCTGTCACTTTCGATTTTATTAATTTCTCCCTTAATTTTTAGGATCTCTAATTTGGTTTTCTTCTGGGGGTTTTTAATTTGTTCGTTCTCAAGTTTTTTGATTTGCATTTCCAATTCCTTGATCTCTGTCCTCCCTAATTTGTTAATATATGCACTCAGGGATATGAAATTTCCTCTAAGTACTGCCTTGGCTGCATCCCATAAGGTTTGAAAGGATGTCTCGCTGTTGTCATTTTCCTAAATAAAATTATTAATTGTTTCTATGATTTCTTCTCTAACTAACTTATTGTGGAGTATCATATTATTTAATTTCCAATTAATTTTTGATTTGGCTCTCCATGTACCCTTACGGATCAATATTTTTATTGCCTTGTGATCTGAAAAGGCTGCATTTATTACTCCTGCTTTTCTGCATTTGAGTGCCATGTTTCTATGACCTAGTGTATGATCTATTTTTGTGAATGTGCCATGTGGTGCTGAAAAGAAGGTGTATTCCTTTTAGTCCCTATTTATTTTTTCTCCATATGTCTATTAACTCTAATTTTTCTAAGATTTCATTCACCTCTTTTACCTCTTTCTTGTTTATTTTTTGGTTTGATTTATCTAAATTTGATAGTGGTTGGTTCAAGTCTCCCACTAATATGGTTTTACTGTCTATTTCCTCCTTCAATTTTCCTAGTTTCTCTATTAAAAATTTGGATGCTATACCATTTGGTGCATACATGTTGATTAGTGATATTTCCTCATTGTCTATACTCCCTTTTAACAGAATATATTTACCTTCCCTATCCCTTTTGATCAGGTCTATTTTTGCTTTGGCTTTGTCAGATATCATGATTGCCACTCCTGCCTTATTTCTATCATTTGAGGCCCAAAAGGTCTTACTCCAACCTTTAATTCTAACCTTGTGAGTGTCAACCCGTCTCATATGTGTTTCTTGAAGACAACACATGGTAGGGTTTTGGGTTCTAATCAAATCTGCTATTTGTCTACGTTTTATGGGTGAGTTCATCCCATTCACGTTCAAAGTTATGATTGTCATTTGTGGATTTGCTGGCATTTTGATATCTTCCCCTAGTTTTGACCTTTCTTCTTTAGCTATCTCCTTTTGAACCAGTGATTTACTTTAAGTCAGTCCCCCTAGTCCCCTCCATTGATATGCTTCCCTTTCTAGCCCCTCCCTTTTTATGCTCCCTTCCCCTCCTCCCCTCTCCTTCCCTCCCTTTTTATACTCCCTTCCCCCTCCCCCTCCTTAATTTTCCTTTCTTTCTTGCCCTGTTGGATAAGATAGAATTCAGAATCCCACTGGATCTAGATGTTCTTCCCTCTCAGATTTGATTTCACTGAGAGTAAGATTTAAGTAATTCCACTTTATGCTCTCTTCCTCTCCTTCTCATATGAGAGTTCTTCCCCTCCCCTTCCCATGTGCATCTTTATATGGGAAAGATTATTCTATTAAGTCCCCCCCCTATTTCTTGAAGTAAATCTTAGTATTATAGATGGTTCCCACCTCCCTTTTCCTTTCTTTGCCCCCACTTTCCCCAAATCTTCTTAATGCCCCAATCTTTTCCTATGCATGTTTCTTCTAACTACTCTCATGATGCATACAATTTTTGAGAGTTACACAAAACATTTCCCCCACATATTAATATATATATATATAAATATATATATATATATATATATATAATTTGATGTAAATGTAGTCCTTATAGAAGAGAGTTTGACTTAAAGAAAAAGATAAGATTTATCTCCTTTTCCCTTTATTTCATATTTACCTTTTCATGTTTCTCTTGCTTTCTGTGCTTGGATATCAAATTTTCCACTATGTTCTGGTCTTTTCTTAGCAAATGCTTGGAAATCTTCTATTTTGTTGAATGCCCATACTTTCCCCTGGAAGTATATAGTCAGTTTTGCTGGGTAGTTGATTCTTGGTTGGAGACCCAGCTCTCTTGCCTTTCTAAATATCGTGTTCCATGCTTTGTGGTCTCTTAGAGTGTTAGCCGCTAAGTCCTGTGTGATCCTTATGGGAGCCCCCCTATATCTGAAGCTCCTCTTCTTGACTTCTTGTAGGATTTTCTCCTTTTCTTGGAAGCTCTTGAATTTGGCAATTACATTCCTAGGGGTTGTCTTTTGGGGATTTAGTATAGAGGGTGTTCTATGAACCCTTTCTATTTCTATTTTGCCCCCTTGCTCCAGAATGTGTGGGCAATTTTCTTTTATAATCTCCTGTAGAATAACATCGAGTTTATTGTTTATCTCTGGTTTTTCCTGGGAGACCGATAATTTGGAGGTTGTCTCTTCTTCCTCTGTTTTCCAAGTCTGTGACCTTTTCAGTGAGATATTTTATGTTTTCTTCTAATTCATTAATTTTTTGGCTTTGCTTTATTGATTCTTGCTGTTTTATGATCTCACTTTCTTCGAGTTGCTTAATTCTGGTCATTAGGGACTGGTTTTGCTTTTCAGCTTTGTCTGCCCTTCTATTGGATGCTTCCCGCTCTTTCTCCAATCGTGCAGTCTTATCTGTGAGACTGCTGATCTCTTTCTCCCATTTTTCTTTCCAGGTTTCCATCTTTTGGGTAAGTTCCAGTTTGAAATCTTCCAGAGCTTGTTGATAGTTTCCATTTTGGGAGGCATGTTCTGATTTTTTTTTTGGATTTCATCTTCATTCTCTTCTTTTCCTTGGGTACTCCCACCATAAAAGTTTTCAATAGTCACCTTTTTCCCTTTCTTCCTTGAGGCTTGATTTTGGGCCATGTGAGCCATCCCTTTGGTGGTTTTATTCCCCTTTCCTTTTTGGTCTGGGGTCTGGGTAATATGGGTGGGTTTTCTGTGAATTTAAGTTGCCTCAGACTAGTTCTTCCCCACCTCTGAGGTTTCTTAGAGTGCAGGCCCCTCTGTTCTCAGTGCAACCACCCAGGTGATCAGCTCCACCCAGATAATTAGCACGTGGTCTGCCTCTGGTGTTTAGCTCCGCCCAGATGCTCAGCGCAACTGCCCCGAGTACAGCTCCCTGGACCCCCTGTGCTCAGTGCAGGATTCTCCCGTGAAACCGCCCTGAGACATTTTTTCCTGGCAGTCCCCAGATCCCAAGGACCCTGGAGTGCCCCCCCCCCCCCAGACAGAGACATTCCCCACTCACTCGCTGTCCCAGTGAGTGCTCTGGTAGCTCACTCTGGTTTGGTGGGGGAGGTGGGGGGAAAGGTTGGCTCAGTTCACGTTTCTTTGCAAGCTTTTCCTCCTTCTTATTTTAGTGTGGAAATGTTCAAACCCCACGTACCTTCGCCTCTGTGGGGTACTGGGGAGTACTGGGGAGTCCTTCTGTTCCTCCAAAGGTGATTTTTATGCTCCTTTGATGTAGTCTATTTCATTTGGTGCCAGGGAGAGGAAGCATGTGGCGTCTAGATTGCAGCTATGATTATCCGGATGTCCATAGTCTGTTTTTTTTAAAACACTGTCCATCCCTACTCAAAGAGTATATTTGCCTCAGCAAATTTAATCCTTTTATCCAGGCTTTGTTAATTTATTGGAGGGATAACCCAATAATGTCTAGAGAAATGTCCAAACTTCAGGAATGAGAGCAGAAGACATAGCTGGTATTGCCCCCTGGATTTTCAGCTAAATGGTACTTAGATTGTTGATGTGGGCCAACATGATAAGACAATTAAAAAGCTGCCTTTTCCTTCAATTCTACTTTGCTCATGCAAGGAATGACTTCCCCAATGAGAGAGAGAGATATTGAGAGAGAGAGAGAGAATATGAGAAAACGAGAAAGTTTGGACATGTGACTATGATTTGGGTACAGAATTTGACACATTTCCTTTAAGCTAAGCAAGATATGGGTAAACTATTTAGATAGATGCTATAGTTGTCCCCATTTTCCCCCTTGTACCCCCCCAGCTGTTTTAATTGAAACTTTATTGAAACTTTAAAACAGAGCATAACAAACCAATATTATATTTCTTATAGAAATTGGACCTATAAGCCCTCCACAACTGAGTTCCAGTCTACTATTCTAAACTTATTTCATATTATCTCATCATCATGCACTCAATCTTTCAACCAAATTGCCTATTAGCTTTTAACTTTACTGAATGTGTTGCCTTCATGTCTGAGATACACTGTATCTCTTCTGTAGATCCCAGTTGCACTGTGCTATCTCTTCATGTTGCCCTTTAAAAATTCCTCATTTCCCTTAAAATTTAACTCAGGTTCCAAATGTATAAAAAGTCTTTTTAAATAAATCTTTCCTTTGACCCCTCCCCTAAGGGTTACAGCTCTCTTTCCCATCTGAAATTACTTTCTAATTACTTATCTGTTACATTCCCAAGTAGGATGTAAACTCCCTTCACGCCTTATATGTAGAAGATATTTAATGTTTGTTGAATTTAACTGAATACAATATTATGGGCAAGTATATTTGCTTATGAAGTTACAAACAAAAAGTAAATGTTAGCAAATTCTTGAAGAGAATGTCAATGTTCAGTTGTAAAATTTGCAGTCCAAGAGGTTGAGGTATTTTCTCCCACAAAGGGGTCCTGCTTCTGAACTCACTCAGACGGGGTTCAGTCTGGGAAGGTTAGTCTCTAAAGAGAGGAGCCATGCTTTTTGTTTCATGCTTCAACCCTGGAGCCCCAGGGGAAATCTCTTAGAGCTAACATTTGGCTTAGATCTAGTGAGCATAAAGGTACTTAATGTACAAAACAGATCAGGTATATATTAGCTATTTATTGTCTCTATTACAAAAGAAGTACTTGAAATAAAAAGATTCATAAACATGTATTGACAAATACTTAAGATGTAACAATAACTTATAATAACTATATTCTCTCAGGAGGTTAATATTGAAAAAAATGAAATACATGGAACTGCTGAATAGGCATTTCACTTTCACCTCAGCTCTGCACTGTCTAAGTAATTCACTCTTTCTTCTGGTCAAGTCAGGGCATGACTTGGGTTTATCTTCCTGGAGTAAAAGTCATCTTCTTTGAGCAGCTGTTGTTCTGGGCAAAGAGCTTCAAGCTCCAGGAGTTACTTATCTCTTGAAAACACAAGTTTGCCACTGTAATAGGCCAAAGTTGCTCCTGAGACTTTATTGTCCCCTGGCTTTCTTGGGGCAGCTTTCTGGTCATCTAGGAAACGTGAAATCTATGGGTTTCCAACTTAGCAGATACCTAAGACTATGTGAGTTTCTATGTACTCATGAACTACTAATTCTAGATGGTGATGAAGGTGTGTGTGTCCTGATAAGCTGAATGCCACCATATTCTTATTGCATATTCTTGCCATATTAGAACAAAGTAAACTAACATTCAATGACTTTTGAGTGCCTCATTTTGTCCCAACTTAGAACCTGAACTAAGAGTGTGCTAGTATTAAAGTTATACCTCCGACAGCTACCAAGACTAGGAATATATATCTCAGAATGACGTCTGGTCACATGTTCTCAGGAAAAGAAGCCCAATGCACCAGAAGCATCCAGAACTTTGAGATCCATTCTGAGGCTCATATAGATGAGCACATGCTCTTGATACTATGGGAATAACTGACCTAGATTCCAGGGGAGTGGAGGGAAAATATCTTCTTGCTACTGTCAATGGAAAGCTGAGGGAGAGGCTTGAAGAATACCAATATACTTGATAGGAAGAGAGAATGATAGCAGAAGTTGTTTTAACTTTTAAAATATACTAAATGAACTACATCTGTATCCCAGAGAAATAAAAAAGGGGAAAGGACCTGTTTGTACAAAAATATTTATAGCGACCCTTTTTGTGGCGGTGAAGAATTGGAAATTGAAGAGCTGTCCATCAATTGGGGAATGTCTGAATAAATAGTATATGTTGGTGATGAGATACTATTGTGCTGTAAGAAATGATGAACAGGAGGATTTCAGAAAGAACTGAAAAGACCTACATGAACTGCTGCAGAGTAAAAAAATCAGAACCAGGAGAACATTATACACAGTAACAGCAATACTGTGGAATGATCAACTGTGAAAGACTTAGCTACTCTCAGCAATGCAATGATCCAGGACAATTCGGAGGGACTTATGACAAAGAATGCTACCCACCTCCAAAGAAAACTGTTGGAGTCAGAATGCAGATCAAAGCATACTATTTTTCACTTTAGTTTACTTGTGTTTTTATTTTAGTGTTCTAATTTTACCTGATTATTCTTTTACAAAAATGAACAATATGAAAATGTTTTACATGATAATACATGTATAACCCAGATCAAATTTCTTACCATCTCTGGGAAGGGGGGATGGGAGGGAGACAATTTGGATCATGTAACTTTGGAAAACTTATGTGGAAATTTGTTATTACATGTAAGTGTAAAATATTTAAGTGATAAAATATCTTTATAAAATATACTGAATACTCTGCTCAGTGGCCAGTACTCCTTGGCAAAGATGGTCCCCCACCTTGCTACTACTGTCATAAGGACCAGTAAGGGGATTGCTTCAGCATTTCAAAGCAAAGGTCCCTGGGGATGGAGAAGAGGTTGCTGTGCTGTTTCAGAGTAAAATTCCTTCACAAATGGGTCAGATCACACCTCACCAGAAGTAGCTGGGGAGCTCAGCTCAGTAGGTTTGTACCTTGTATGCTCCATAGGGTGTGCTCCAGTCTAATCCCCTCACTACATTAGAAAAATCTACTTATACTTCTAGTATCTTTGGGTTAAAGGCAAATGTCAAATTCTGTGTACCAATAAGATTCTCAAGTGTCTTCATTTTTCTTTATGCTAGTAAGGTTATACAGCATACTTATGTTTTCCCAAGGTTGCAGAGTAGCATCTCAATTAAACTATAGACACATAACTATAACTAGACTAAGCTAGAAAAAACAATATCTATCCTTGAGATTTAATATATTCAATAACCAATATTACTAAGCAGCACCTTCTCACTCAGTTTTGTGCATAGAAGACTTACAATGAATATTCATTTCATAATTTATATGTTATATTGATATAATTGATATGTTATAAAGAATGTTGTTGTCCAGTTATGTCTGACTCTTCAGGACCCTATTTAGGATTTTCTGGGAAAAGTTCCTGCTATTTCCTTCTCTACCTAATTTTACAGATGAGGAAATTGAGGCAAGCAAGGTTAAGTGACTTGCCCAGGGTCACATAGCTAGAAAGTGTCTGAGATCAGATTTGAACTCAGGAAAGAATCTTCCTGACTCCAGACTCAGTACACTATGCTCTGTAGTGCCATCTAGTTGCCCAAAGATAGAGGACGTAGGTTTAAATTTAGCTGTGTGACCACAGACAACTCATTTAAACTTTCTGGGTCTCGGGTTCCTCATCTGTAAAATAAAGGCATTGAACTAGCTGAGCTCTAAGAGTCCTTTCAAGCTCAAAACCCATGTTCTTATGACAAGAATAGCTTCATTTTTATGGAGCTACCTAATATTAAAGGCATTAAGCAGAGAGCCAGCCACACCAGAGAACTGTTCTGTCTGTGAGTGGATAATTTACTCTCCAGGGCAACTTGGAATCATCATCTCACTGTGTTGTTTAGCCCAATAAGCATTATGACACTGCCCAGAAACCCTTAGAACAAAAGCAGACCATGACCTAATCATCACAGTTTCTAGGGTATTAATGCAACCTTTAGAAATAACCTTGTTTTCCTCTCCTTGTGTCTGAACCACTAGTTAGAAGGGGTTATTAATGCACAAGTGACTAGCAGAGATGGCTCACACCTGGAGTCCCTTGGAAGGATAAGGCTAGTGGATCACATGATACTGGGAGTTCTGAATTGTACTTCATAATTTTGCTGAGAACCTGCCCACAGGGGATAACGAGATTTTTCAAAAGAAGAAGGAGGGGGCATCTGGGTAGCTCACCGGATTGAGAGTCAGGCCTAGAGATGGGAGGTCCTGGGTTCAAATCTGGCCTCAGACATTTCCCAGCTGTGTGACCTTGGGCAAGCCACTTGACCCCCATTGCCTAGCCCATACCACTCTTCTGCCTTGGAGCCAATACACAGTATTGACTCCAAGACGGAAGGTAAGGGTTTAAAAAAAAAAAGAAGGAAATCAATTACTAAATGAATAGTCACACTTTTCAGTTGAACCACACTGACCCCTCCCCTTTATCCAACATCATTGGATTGATTCCCTTTTAAAATGCAAATACCTCTATAACAACATTGAACACCATCTAACATATTCTTAGTCTTAATTGAACCATCACTGCAATTGTCTTTCTTTATTAGCCCCACCAGTAATGTTTTCATTCTTTGTGACTTTGACTTAACTTTTCATTTGGAGTTCTTAGCACTCCATCACTATCTTTCTATCAAGAAAGGAATGAAGGACCTAGAGTACAATATTAGCTACTGAGGAATAACATAACATTAATAACTTCTTTTCCTGTTTATTTCTTAGTCACTTAAGGAACATTAACATACATTCTGCAGACACAATTCTCCAGCCAACATGGATTTTTCAACACAGATGCAGACATCATCTAGTATATGTCAAGATTTAAATATGTTGATTTAAGTCTTAGATGACATAGAATCTTCGCATTATCCAAAATACACCATTAGTGTCATTCTGGCTTTGTTAATATATATTGGCTCAACAAGATAAATTAAAGTACATCCCAAGGTTCTTCCAGCAGCATAATTTGCATTGTTCCCCTTTGCAATATGGGGTGAGGGGGTACAAAAAGAGGAAGTGGGAGTGTTGGAAGACTCCTGGGCATTTGAGACTGGACTTGACCTGAGAGCATAAAGGTCTCATCTATATGACAACCCAGGCTAACATGTAGAAGATGGATTTTTAAAATCATCAAGAATTAAAAGAGTATTTATTGTGTAATGAGCTTCTCTAGGGAAGGAAAAGACTTGAAATGACTCGTCACTAATAATATGGGATGGTTTTAGGGAGTGCATCCCTGCCTAGCCCTTAGGGACACCTCACTTGTTATATATCTAGGGGAGAAGAGGAGACTCTGGGTCCCCCATCTTTGTTCCCATTTCTTTTACAATGATCTACACAAGCTTAAAAATGTTTTGTGAACTTCAGTTTCTGATAGTTCTTAAAGATAGTTTAAGTATCAGTAGATGGTACTGAGTATCACATGATGGCTCAGAGGGCTTCAAATATAAATAAAGGCTATTGGAAGTGTCTTAAATGACCAAACAGCAACAAGTTTATGGAGCAGGGAGTTTTACATAGCCAGACCTGTGCTTTAGGTATATCCTTGGCAATCGTGTGGAGGATAAACTGGAGAGAAGACTTGACAGGTAGGAGATATGATTTAAAAAAAATTATTTAGTCAATTTAGAACATTACTCCTTGGTTACAATAATCACATTATTTCCCTCCCTCCCCTCCACCCACCCTTCCCTCAGCCGACTGAGTATTACTTGTGTCCTTGATCAGAACCTATTTCCATGTTGTTGGTGTTTTCATTAGGATGTTCATTTAGAGTCTATATCCCCAGTCATATCCCCTTGATTTGAGCAGTTGCTTTTCTTCGGTGTTTCTACTCCCACAGTGTTTCCTCTGAATGTGGATAATGTTCTTTCTCATAGATCCCTCCGGGTTGTTCAGGATCACTGCATTGCCCCTAATGGAGAAGTCCATTACATTCGATTGTACCACAGTGTATCAGTCTCTGTGTACAGTGTTCTCCTAGTTCTGCTCCTCTCGCTCTGCATCAATTTCTGGAGGTTGTTCCAGTTCACATGGGATTCCTCCACTTTATTATTCCTTTGAGCACAATAGTATTCCAAGGAGATATGATTTTTAAAGCAATAATGAAATAAGTAAAGACAACTGATATAAGCAGAGAATTGGTTTGGGAGTGTAGAAGACAGGAAATGAAAAATATTTTGTAAAAGTAAAGTTAGAACAGCAAAGAAATGATGTTCAGTTCAAGAAATGCTAGTGTTCATAGAGGACAAACCAGATTATATAAAGTTTCAGGAATGTGTATGAAAACCAAGTATGTTTAAAATCCATACATGGGGGCAGCTGAGTGACTCAGTGTCTAGAGAGCAAAACCTGGAGACAAGTGGTCCTGGGTTCAAATTTGACCTCAGAGACTTCCTAGATGTGCCACCCTAGGCAAATCACTTAATCTCATTCTTTTAGCCTTTATTGTTCCTCTGCCTTTGAACTAAAAAAAAACCAAAAAAAAAAAAACCCTCCTCCTCTACCATCTGTGTTGAATGCCCGGAGAGTGGCCCAGGTTGCTTTCAAAGTAAGCCCTTCGCCGGCCCTGTTTCTATTCTTTCAGAAGCTCTGAGGGCTCCTGATGGGATTAGGTTCAGCTGGTGTGGGCTGAATGATCCCCGAACCAAAAAAACAACAATCTCCTCCTCCACAATCTGTGTTGAATGCCCGGAGACTGGCCCAGGTTACTTTCAAGGTAAGCTCTTCGGAGCAATCCCTTTGCTGGCCCTAAGGTTTCTGTCCTTTCAGTAGCTCTGAGGGCTCCTGATGGGATTGGGTTCAGCTGGTGCCCTAAAGCTAGGACCTCCCTTGAGACTCAGTTGGAAGGACCCAGCCAGGGGTCTACAGGTTTCTCCCTTCTCTCTATGTTTCCCTGCCATCTGTGTTGGGCGTCTCGGAGACTGGCTCAGGTTGCTTTCAAGGTGAGTCCTTCAAAATAGCCAGCCCTGGGGCCCTTTTGCCGACCCTGAAGTTCCCACTGCTGCCGTGGGTTCAGCACTCTGGGTTGGGGGGGATGGATCCTGGGACCTTCCTTCTGCCTTCCCCTTAGATCCAAGTGATCTAGGGTTTTGGCTTTTGGTTGGCCGTACCTTTTGATCCAGGTCTGGGAGGAGGGTTCCCCGGGTCTGTCCTGTTCTTCAGCTTGAATTTCGATGTCCTAGGAGCTCTCAGTTTGCAATTGGTAAGGAAGGGTTTCTGAGGTCTGAACTTTCGCAGCTTCTAAGCCACCATCTTGACCGGAAGTCAATTCTAACAAATGAATTTCAAGGAAACCTCCTCCCCCAAAACTATGCCCAAGAAACTTTTAAATATAATCAGCACTATTAATAATATATCCATCACTTTCTTAAGTCTAGACAATTAATAAAACAATAAACCAAGCTTTGATTTGTTTTTGTTATGGTTCAGTTATGTCCAACTCTTTATATCTTCATTTGGAATTTTCTTAGCACAGACCTGGAATGGTTTGCTATTTCCTTCTCCAGCTCATTTTACATATAAAGAAATGGGAGTAAACAAGGTTAAGTGATTTGCCCAAGGTCACACAGCTAGTTTGTGTCTTAGGCCAGATTTGAAATCAGGAAGATGACTCCAGATCCAGAACTCTATTTACTATGCCACCAGCTGCCCCTAAATAATTTCTGAGGTGTAAATACTCACACTGAAAATTTAACATTTAGCTCTCCTGACACTGAGAGCCTGCTCCAGCACACTTCTGGTTTGAGGGGGTCTTCTAGCTAAAAATATCTTTTACATGCCAGTGTCACAATCACAAGTAGTCATTCTTAGGGAGTCATTTTGTGATGTTCATTCATGTATCCATTCACTTAATATTTATCTTGCATGCATTTTGCAAAGCACCTTGCTAAGTGTTGGAAAGATAACATGATAAAATAATTGTTTAGGCTTGATTCTTGAGGCAATTCCTGGACAAAATGTAAATACCCCAGGAAAAAAGTAATAGATCTAGAGCAAAAGGGACATTGATCATTTAGTGCAATTCCCTGCTTTTACAGTGAGGTACCAAGACTGGGAGAAGTTAAATCACTTGTCTCATGTCATGAAGGTAATGAAGGGAATCGAAACCAAGTCATCTGACTCCAATCCCAGCATTCTTTTAACTCCAGTGTGTTCAATTGTTTTTAGTCATGTCTCACTCTTCAAGATTCCATCCTTTGGGTTGTTGTTGTTTTGGCAAAGATCTGGAGTGGTTTTCCATTTCCTTCTCCAGCTAGTTTTACAGATGAGGAAACTGAGGCAAACAGGATTAGGTGACTTGCCTAAGGCCACATAGCTAGTAAGTGTCTAAGGCCAGATTTGAATTTATAAAGAGGCATCTTCCTAACTCCAGGCCCAGCACTATATCTACTATACTGCTTAGCTGCCCTTTAGCTAAAGTATAGATTCATTAGTAGTATTATAGGGTAAATTCGTTCATTCCATAGGAGAGCCAAGAAAAGAGAACTATTAGAGAACATGATCTTGGCAATGGAAAATATTCCCAGGTAGGGATGGGTACAGTCAAATAACTCTATTCAGAGGGCAGGACTAGTTTGTGGTGCCACCATGGTAAGGACTTCTGGGGATTGATGGATAAGTATGAGGATACTGTCTACTATGGAACAGGGAAAAAGTCTTGGTGCTGAAGACAAATGTTGAATTTACTTCATAATTTTGCCAAGAACCTGCCCACGGGGGATAGCAAGATTTGTCAAAATAAGGAAATCTGGGAATTGTATAAGCCTCCATATAGTAATTGAAATGTAAGAAATTAAATTTAGAGTTTGACTAAATATGAGAATTCTAAGGTAATATTGTGGTTGCCAATTTAAAAATATTATAGCTCAAGTCAAAATGACTTTTAGTAGTATTTATTTACAGAGGTGGAAAGAGTGAAAGTAGAGAAATATAAGAAGAGGGTAGAGAAAATGTCTAGCCTATCACACTAAATGTTGCTCTGGTGTCTGGCTCAGCCCCAGCAAGGCTCATTAACCCCCAGCCAGAGGACCCAGTGGTGTCTTATGCAGGGTTCCACCTCTCCAGAAGCCAGGAAAGGAAGGCCAGCTACTCACTCACCTAAGATGAAGTCCAAAGGAGAAGATCCAGGAATAGTCCTCCAATGTAACTGTTAAAATTTAGAGGAGACTGAGACAGGTAGAAATTAGTTTCTCTCTGCAAGGAGTATTATATTTTATGAGGTTTATCGAAAGTTAAGGATTAAAGAAAATACAGGATAAGAAACACGTGCCTAGGCCACAGAGGCCTAGACAAGACCTCACCTACATTATGGAAGAGACGCCTCTGCTCCAAAATGGAAGTCCAAAAGAGCCTCCAAAAGCTTTTGCAATCAGGTTAAATACCTTCTCGATCTCAGCCTAGGTGAGATTACAAGGCATTCTGGGGAAGTGGAGCAAAGGCTTGTGGGGATTGAAGTCCTGCATTCCAATCCATTTTTATACCAAGAAGCAATTCCAAAAGCCAAATTACCAGCTGAAGCCTAAAGTCCCAGTCGAAAGTCACCTCCAAGAGCAAAGTCACCAGCTGAAGTTCCCCTGACAAGAAGTTTAGGACTTTTTATAGTCCTTTTCCCACATTCCTTCATGTCCCTTCCTCCACTTTATGGGAACCGATTGCAGTCTTTAACTTTGCTTAGCACTGCTCAGGGGGTGGTCCATGGCCTCTGGAGTTTTCACTCACTTTAGTAAGTGACTTGGGAGTTCCCTTACTGAGTGCTAAATAGAGTTGTTTAAGTTTTTGGTAGACTAATTTAAAAATTGCTGATTGATAGACAAAGAAAGTTTGATTCACTCTTCACAGAACTAATATTGCTAAAGCAGAAGTCCAACCATGTTATTAACCTACTCAAGAAACTTTAGTGCCTTCCTATTGCCCCTTCAGTGAGATACAAATTCTTCTGTTTCACCTTGAAAGCCTTCAAATTTGAATCTGATTTGTCTTTTAAAAAGCTCTTTTTGCAATACTTTCCCTCATGCATCATTATTTTCCATTGATACCTGCCTAGTTGGTGTCCCCTACATATAGCTAGGCAGTACAGCAGATAAAGCACCAGGTCTGAAGTCAGGAAGACATGAGTTCAAACATGGCCCCAGATACTTACTAGCTATGTGACCTTGGGCAAGTCACTTTACTCTGTCTGACTCATTTGTAAAATATAAAACCCAGTTGTTTCATCTGTAAAATGAATTGGAATAGGAAATGGCAAATCACTCCCATATCTTTGCCAAGAAACCCCCAGATGGGTCCCTGCAATTCAAATATGGTCATAAAGTGTACATTACTGAAGTGCTTGAACAACAACATATGGTATTGCATCTTTCATCTCTTTGCACATACCACTCCTGTGTTTTCCTTTTTTGTCTTTACCTCTTGAATACCATAGTTCCTTTTAAGACAGCATTGTCATTGGAGGCCTTTCCCAATTCTCCAGTTATTAGTATTCTTCCTTTGCCTTCCCATCCCCAAGTTATTACTTCTCTTTACCTCAAAAAATCTATATATTCACTTAGCCTATATGTATTTCACATATATTAAAATATGTGTCTTGCATATAATCTGTATTTACTTCTGTAGCAACATGAGAATTTTCTGAAAACTGGGTTCATGGAGTATGTGGACTTTCACCCAGATAGACAGAATAAGAGTTAGAGTCTAGGGATATATATTGAAAACAGTACATCAAACTTCATTTACTCTTTCATGGGGTTTGTCCAAGATGAGATCAGTAAAAAAGTATGAGGTAAGTGAAGAATTGCTCCAGAATAACCAGATGGACTTTTTCTCCCTGTAGAGGGACTCAACATTCTTCCAGTGACAGGCCCTGCACAGGCTCAAGTGATGGTCAGGAAGTTCTACCATTTATTTACCCGTATCTCTTTTTTTATTTCATTTGCATTAATCTGTATAAGTTTTAGACTAATTATGTGTATTTATTTCTGGAAGTTTTAGAAATAGCTGAAATTTTTGCCTTTTCTTCTTTTCTGTTTCTCTCCTTCCTTCTGTATCCCATCCAACTCCCATCTTTTGTTCTTTCTTCTTCTTCCACTCTTTGGTGCTCTTCTTGTGAAATATGCACTAAAAATGAGGTTTCAGAAGATGAATTAGAAGTTTTAGGGTCCAGAGAGCTTGAGTGGCCTGGTGGAAAGAGCACTGGATGAGGAATCAGAAGGCCTGGATTCATATCTCTGCTCTGATACGCATTGACTGGGCAAGCTACTTTCTGAACTTCAAAGTTTCTTCATCTGTCAAATGGAGCTTTGGGGGTGATCTCTATTAGCAACAATTATTTCATGATTGTGTCCTTTGCAGATCTGACATTTTATTCCATGGATTCTTTTAAATGATTTTTAAAAATTTATGAACTTAAACATTAATAAATGTGCATGTTTCAATTTATAAAGAACAGAAAAAGGGGATCATATATGACACTGTGAATTTCTATTACGTATAGTTTTAAAGAATATATTAAGTTTTATTGGATAGTATCAAACCTTCCCAAATTATCTGAATGTTTTTTTAAACTTCCATCTCCTCTGTTGTGTATTTTCAGTGTTTCATTGAAATTCTTTTCTTTTTAACATTTTTTCTCTTAAAATCCTTGCCTTTCATCTTAGAATTGATATTAAATAATTGGTTCTAGTCAGAAGAGTGGTAAGGGTGAGGCAGTTGAGGTTAAGTGACTTGCCTAGGGTCACACAGTTAGGAAGTATCCACTGAGTTACTTACCTCCCCCTCTTTTCTTATTTTTTTTTACAATGTCACCCCATCTATTCTCTTCTACAACATCCACACCCCCACCAAAAATAAAAATTATCTATTGTAACAAGTAAGTATAGTCAAGCAAAACAAATTCACACATTGATGATGTCTGAAAATGTATTTCTCATTCTAAACCTCTAAGTCATTCCATTTCTACCAAGAGGCAGAAATTATATATTACCAACGGTCTTCTAGAATCATGGTTGGTCAATTGCATTTATTATATTTCTTAAATTATTTCAAACTTGTCTTACTTTGAATTATTATAGTCATTGTCTAATCTGTTTTCATTTTAATTGATGCATTATTTCCTACATGAATTCCCTTGTTTCATTGAATCTGTCTTTTCTGTCACTTTTTATATTCTAGGCAATGCAATATTAGAAATGATGAGGAAGATGTATTCAGAGAAACCTATAAGATTTTTCTTTTTACCTATCATTAATTTATTATGATAAATTCCTATTATGTACAAAATAATGTCAGGCCTCTGGAAAAAGAATAATAAGTGGATGAGATAGATTGTGGAGGGCTCTGAACAAATATCAGGATCAAAAATTTTTACTTATGTAGGCAATATTGAGCAACAGAGTGTTTGAGTGGAGCAGCGCAATTAGGAAGATTACTCAAGCAGTTGTGTGAATTATGGATTCGAGAGGGAATACACTGGAGCCAGGAAATCCAATAAGGTAGTTATTACAATCATCTAGATGGGAAGAGGTGAGACTTTTAATAAATACTTACAGTAATGTTGATAAGCGAAGATGGTTAATGGTGATATTGTAGAGGAAGAATTGATATGATTTGCCAATGCTAGGGTGAGGGAATAGAAAGAATCAAAGATGACTCTGTTTATGAGTTTAGGGTACTAGTTGGTACCATCGGAGGAGATAGAGGAATTATGGGAAGAGAATTATTTTGGGGGGTGAAAGAAGATGAATTAAATTTTGTACATATTTGCATTGAGTTACTGGTGATGTATCTAATGAACAGTTGTGAATATGCAACTGAACTGGGAAAAGTTGGGCTGCATATAGAGATTTGGTAATGATCTACATGAGGATGATAACTGGTGCCATTGGGAACAGGTGAACTCAACAAGGGAGAGAGAGTAGAAAGAGAAGATGGGAGGGCCAAGGGCAGAATCTCGGGATTATTCAAGTTTAAGGGCTGAAAGGATGAGGAGGTCATAAAAGAGACAAAAGTATGTTTAGAGAGAGGATTATAAAAGTACAGCATCACAAAATTTATTTTATTATTTTTTACCTATCATCTTAAACAGCTTAATAACACAGTCTCTGCCTATGAATATTTCTTTTTTCTACTACGATAATGAAAATAATTTTTAAGAGTTACAGATATTTTTCCATATAGGAATATAATCAATTTGACCTTATTGAAGCCCTTAAAATTTCTCTCCCCCTCTTTCTTATTTACCTTTTTATGGTTCTCTTGAATTTTGTATTTGTACATAAAATTTTTCATTTAGTTCTGTTTTTTTCTTTAGGAATGCTTGGAAGTCTTCTATTTTATTAAATGCCCATACTTTCCCCTGAAAGTATATAGTCAGTTTTGAAATAGGGGCATTTTGGGGAAGGGAAGGCTTTAAGGAAAGGATCACACAATTGTATAAAACAGTTTTATTAACAAAAAGGGCAAGGGAATGACGGGGATGAGGAACCAACTTACTATTACCCACCCAGATATTAATTTACTAAGATTTGTAATCTAACTTAATCTGACTACTAAAGGGGTAGTTAAAATGAAAAAGGGATTTGGTAAGGGAAAGCCAACCAGGGCCCTAAGGGATTCTCACAGAAAAAAGTCCTCCTTTGATCCAGAGAAAGATGTTAGCACCTCCAGAATAAAGCCAGTTTCTTTTTTTGTAGTGTGAATAGCAGGAAGCAGGCAGGTACCTCAAGAGAGCCACAGAGAGGGAACTGAAGGGCTCTTCCTTGATCTACCCAAGGAATACCAAAACCAGCTACCCTCTCAGGATCTTGAGAGCAGAAAGCAGGACACGCTTCTGTCTCCTAAGGTGCCCAGTACCAACTGTAACTGCTTTTTCAGTTCCTGTCTCTTCCTGCTCAGTCCCAGGTCCTTGGTGTTCCAAATGAAATTTTGGTCTTGCATATTCATCTTGCATTTTGCAAACTCCTTTCTACAGTTTTGATGGGTAGGTGATTCGTGGTTGTAGATCTAATTCTCTTGCCTCCCTGAATATCATATTCCAAGCCTTGTGGTCCTTTAGTGTAGAAACTGCCAAATTCTGTGAAATCCTGCCTGGGGCTCCTTGATATCTGAATTTCCTTTTTCTGGCCACTTGCAGTATTTTCTCTTTGATCTAAGAGAAGCTCTTGAATTTGGCTATAACATTCCTGGGTGTTGTCTTTTGGGGATTTAATGTAGGGGGTATCTTCTTGTTCAAGAATATCAGGGAAGTTTTTTTGGATTTCTTGTAATATGATGTCAAGGCTTTTTCCCCCTATACTTTTTTAGACCAATAATTCTCAAATTAGATCAAATTCTCAAATGTCTCTCCTGAATGTTTCCCAGGTCAGTTGTCTTTTCAATGAGATCTTTCATGTTTCCTTCTATTTTTGCATTCTTTTGATTTTGCTTTATTAATTCTTATTGTCTCATGTGATCATTAGCTTCTACTTGTCCAATTCTAGTTTTTAAAGACTGAAATTAAGCTATGATCTTTTGATTTTTCTTTTTGTTTTGATCTATTCTGCTTTTCATGACTTCTGGGAGGTCAATTCTGGTCTCCAATTTGCATATTACTTCATTTGATTTCTGTGCCCCTTTTTCCATATGGGTAATTTTGTCTTTTAAACTGTTATTTTCTTTTTGTATTACTTTCACTTCTTTCCCCCACTCTTCTTCTCATTTTCTTCTATCTTTCTTACTTGGTTGTTGAACTGCTTTTTGAATTACTCGAGAACTAGTGACCAATTTCCATTTTTCTTTGGAAAGTTTGAATGTGTTTGCTTGTTTATCACTCTCTGCTCTTGCTTCTGTATTTTGCTTTTTCTCCATAGAAATTATCCAGGGCCAAGAGCTGTTTGTTTTTTTTTTTTGCTGTTGCTTATTCCTTTTGCCACTAGTGGACTGGGGTTATTGCATGTTGGTGGTTATTGCTTTCTTAGCTTCTGTCTTTCAGGGTTGTGCCTTGGTAATATCTTCCCTTCCCTGTCAGAAGCCTGAGCGAGGGCAGGCAGATCTGTGATGTTCTTTGTATAGTGAGTGCTTTAAAGCATTTTGCCCTGAAGCTATTTTTCTAGTCTTTGCTGCCTCAGTCAGTGTTTTTGCCCAAACTCTGCTGCCCAAGCACCCTACTCTTCAGCTTTGAGTCTCACTGCCAAGGCTTTGCACTGCCCTCAGGGGTAAGTCTGTGGTGCTTTCAGTCAGCCCCCAAATATTTAGAGATTGCCTTGATCCTTGCTCTAACTCTGGCACAGAAGGTGGTTTGAGGGAAGGTTGATCAGCTTGTGCTCTAATTATTGACGTTTCAACCCCTTATAGCATGGGAAACCCCACTCACTGCCCACCTTTAACACTGCATCCAGTGGGAGAGCCCCTTTACTCATCTGGTTTTGATTTCTGTCCTTTTGAGATGCTTTATAATGATTGGTTGGAAGGAGATTCAGAAAGTTCCTGCTACTATGCCACTATCTTGGCTCCACCTCCTCACAAAATTTAAGGGAGGAAGAAGGACATGGATGGTCAATGGTGTCAAATTTTACAGAGAGATCAAGAAGAATGGTATAGAAAAAACATCATTGGATTTAGTGATAAAGAAGTGATTAATAATCATGGAGAGAACTGCTCTAGTGGTTTATTTTATCCATTTATCCATTTATTAAGTATTTACTATTTGCCAGATACTGTGCTAATTGCTATGTATACAAAGAAAGGCAAAAATGTGGTTACTGGCATTTAGGAACTCACATTCTAATGGAGGAGACAACATACAGAAAAATCTATCTACAAGATATATAGAGTGAATATGAAAGGTCATCTCAGTGGGAAAAGATTGGGAAGAAGTATTTACTGGCAAAGGCTATCTCTGTGGGAGGTAAGATTTTAGCTGAGACCTGAAGGAAGTCAGGGAAACCAGAAGGCAGAGATCAAGAGGAAAAGAATGTCATGTGTAGGATAAAATCAGTAAAAATGTAGTCAGGAGATGGAAAGGTTTGTTCAAGGAACATAAAAGAAGTCAGTGTTACTAGACCACAGAATATGTGGAGTGAGGCGTAAAGAATAAGAAGACAGGAAAGATAAGAAGAGTCCAGGTTATGAAGAGATTTAAAAGTCAAATAAAGTATTTGATATTTGAGCCCGAAGGCAATTGGGAGCCCCTGGCGTTTATTGACTAGTCATTAAAATTAGTTTAAGTTAAAGTTAATCTATGAGTTTATAACTTAATGATTGTCTTTAGTCCTTTAGAATCCCAAAAGGACTGAAACGACATCATTGGGTAATGTCTTTTGACTAGTGTACAAACTGAATTTACATGATTTGCATAAAGTTGTCAGTGTCACTCCCTTTTCTAGAGTCATCAAAATCCAGTGACAAGACAAAAGTCGAGAAGACTGGCGGTGGTTTGGGATGCAGTGGAAGACTTTGACTTCTGGTCAGACCCGTTCTTTAGGAAAATCACATTGGCCCCTTAGTGGATGATGGATTGTGGAGTGGGGAAAGACTTGAGGCAGGGAGATCAACCTGCTGGCTACTTTAATGGCTCAGGTGCAAGGTGATAAGGGCCTGCATCAGGTTAGCAGTTTTGACAGTGGAGAGATGGATACACATTGGAGAGATATCATATGGTAAGGAGTGAATAATTTGAATTAAAATTGCTCTTGTATTTGTTTTGTCTTTCCCCACGAGGCTGTATGTTCCTTGAAGATGATGGCTGTGTCTTATGCAACACCCTTGGTTATCTCAAGCTAAACCACAGTCCTTCTCTTGAAGGTCTTAAAAATGTACCAAATAAAGACCTGTTGTTTTTAGAACACCATTGGCAGTTTACTTCTGTGCAAATCACATAAGTTCTGAAAAAGTCATAATGGACTGACAGATGATATTTAGAGATAATATACATTATTGATAGCCTGTTCTTAATTATCAGGTGGAGAACAGTGGTGTGGATAATGGATAATTACAAATAATAAAGAATTAAAAAGTCATCATATATTGCTTGGGAGTAATAATTTACATTTATATAGCCCTTTAAAGTGTATAAAGTTGACTATATTATATAGTCATCCCTTGCTATATTGTGTTTATTATTATTATTGCTTATTGCTTGTAAGATTATTGCTGCTTCACTGTCTCATGGGTTTTTAAAAACTTCTAAAAATTCTAAAAAATCTAATTCTGTATCATGGAGTTTTTGCTATATCAGAGGATTTTGCAGACAAATACTGTACTGTACACAATGGAAATGCAGTACACCATTACTGCTTGTGTAAATTTGTCAACATGAGATTGTTTACAACACACTATTGGCTGATGGAATAAAAGGCGACAAGCCACAGTGCTGTGTTCTGTATCCTGGGTTCTGATTGGCTCAGTGTTTATTATAAATAACAAAAGAAATATAACACCAGTACTTTGCAGATTTCCGTCTATTGAGGGGGGTCTCTGGAACATAGTTCCTGTGATAGGTGAGGGATCACTGTATATAATAATGCATAATGTGTTCCCTTTATATGCTTTTATCAAGGATCCCCTTGACTTAAGAGAAAGTCATTTTAGTAAAGATGTCACTGAACTTGAAAAAAAAAACAACCTAAAACATTGTATTGGTAGTTGTTTACCTTTTTCATCCAACTTTTCCTAGGAAGCAATAAAATGTGTTATTTCAAAAAATGAGTTTTTTGAACTCTCTTCAAATATTTTGAAAACTGATCATTTAATGCCTTCAAAATTATGTTGCTTGGCACATGGGCATACTTGATTTGGTCTAGCTGCTCTTCCCTTCTTTCTCTTTTTTCATGCCATTTTTGCTGTTTTATAGAAGGAGAAATATAGTTTACATAACACCTTGGGGCATATGATATTTGAGTCCATATGGTGGCACCATTGGTGATGGAGAAAATAGTTTGTTCCCAAATGATTTTCTGCAGCAGACTTTACTTTTACATAAAAATGACTGAAAAGTATAAAGAATATAAGAACCAATAATTCCTTTTGATTGTTGACTCTAAACAGTTGACAAATTTGATTTGATAGGGTAAAATGTAGCTTTAAAGATGGTCTTCTAAGCATATGTAAGATTATAAAAGATTATTTAATATATACAAGATATTTTTTTTGTTAGGCTTCTGATGATTAATATCAATTGAAACACAAAATAGGGAGATGTATGCTAACTGCAGGTATTTACCATTGTCATAGAGGACACATACCACAGAATATAAATGGAATCATACATGATGATGTTCTCCTTATGCCTTTAGGTATAGATAACATTGTGCTGATTGCATTATGCCTGGAACACTGCAGAATATCTTACTTGAATTTCAGTAGCTACATAGAAAAAAACAAGTGAATGAGAATGCCTTTTGTTTAGTCTGTGATTTTAGTGGGATAAATTTATACATTATATACCCTAAATTAGCACATTGAATCTTGGTCAATCACTTATTAGCTCTTTAATGATATTGATAACAATATATGCTATTTCTATAGCATTTATTTTTAATAGTAAGCAGGGTCTAAAATCAAATAGGAAACAGAGTGAGCTGGATTTTATCTTGGAAATTGTACAGTGTTTTGCAGTGACCTCAAACTACAACCTAAAATAGAACTCTATCTCTTTAACATCAATATTTTTCCAGTGACATTATATGATTAAAAATTGTGGAATGCCATGGTTTTCAAAGAATCAACGTGATGGATTGTCAAAGGGCATGGGCAATGGAAAGAACTATGGTGGGTATAAATAGACAACATATAACCAGTGACAAATTGTTCTCAAAGAGTGGTATAAAGATATTATTTAAGAGATATATCTGGAAAGAGTCAGTCATATAGCAAGAGATGATCAATATACAGCCTATGATAGATTAAATTTCCCAACACATTGGGTAAATCTCTGGGCAGCTATACAGAAGAACATGATCAGAATCAGACAAGATGAGAAGGCATAGATCTGCATTGTTGGAGAGAGTAACTACATTGATGATCCTAGGTAAATGATCAGAAATCTAGAGCTGAAAGCAGGGGTGTTGTGAGGTTCAAAAAAGGTAATGGATGTAAAGTACTTTGCATATCTTGTTTTCTTGTTGTGTTAGTTGTTTCAGTAATAGCCAACTCTGTACCCCCCCCCTTTTTTTTTTTTTGGTAAAGATACTGGAATGGTTTGCCATTTCCTTCTTCAGCTCAATTTACAGATGAGGAAAAAGACAAATAGGGTTTAAATGACTCACCCAGGGTCACACAGCTAGTAGGTGTTTGAGGTCAGATTTGAAATCAGGAAATATCTTCCTGATCCCAAGCCCAGTGCTCAATCCACTGTGACACTTGTCTGTCCCTTGCAATCCTTAGAGTTTGTTGTAAATGACATTATCCTATGGTGACTAGGCTTCTAGTCTGGTTATGTCTTTATTCCCCAGCCTTCTATTGCCTTTCTACTTGTATGAGTGTTCTGGTAAATGTTAAAGAAGTAATATCTCTTGGAGGAAAAATGTATGTTTATGTGTGAGCACACATACACATAGATAAGTTTAATCTGCATTATGTGAATCTTAAAATTTCTCAGACTTGTGAATGTAAAAAATTCTCAGACTCTACCTTAGAACATTTGGTTAAGACCATTCCCCATTTTAAACAATGAAAGTACTTGATCAGGAATGTGAGAACTCTAACATTACTCCATCCATACTTAAGCATAATTTAGGGGAAGATAAAGTTATAAACTCCTTAGTGAACAATGAAGATACTTAACTCATACTTATAGTGAGGCCAAGCCCTTAAGCTAGGTCTATTTTTAGATCTAATACAGAAAGGTGCTAAGTACCTATGAAGGTCAAATTAATCACTAAAAGTTCAAGCAACTTGCAAACTTGCAAGGGGCAAAGAGGTGTGAACTTACTCAGAAGTTTTAGTCTACCCAGAGAAATTGAGAACTAAAGAAGGTGTGAATTAAGAATGGTCAGTCCTGTGAAAATGTCTACTGTGATTGGTAGATATGAAAATTTAGGGGAGGTGACATAGGAGAAAAGTCTCTTTAAAAGGAGGCCAGAAGGCCTCTGAATGGGAATGCAGCCTTGGAAGCTGAAGTGGAGCTTCCTGAGCTAAACTGGAGGGTCTCTCTGAACACTAGAATCTTGCTTGGGACAAATCTTGTGGTGAGTGGATTAAAGGCTGACTGATCTCTCTCTTAAGGCTTAAGCCTAGGCTGGCCTAGGCTGGCTCAGCCCTTGTCTCATTATTCCCTCTTATTCTCTCTCTCCCTTTCATTAATTCCTTAATTTGTATTAATTAAAATCTCTATAAAACCCAGCTGACTTGGGTATATTTAATATTTGGGAATTTTCCCATGGCGACCACTATATTTTTGATTTGAAACTATATTTTCATGGCCACAGTTTAAGACAACCACTCTTTTATATGTAACAATTATTAACACTTTCCTAAGTCTAGACAATTAATAAAATGTTCACTCAAGCCCTGATTTTTAACAGTTGTGATTTCCCAGTTATAAATACTCATTCTGGAATTTTAATAAACTAATTAGAGCTGGCTCTAGTACACTCTGGATGGAAAGGGCCTCAGAAGTCCTCTAGTTCAAGTTCATTATTTTACATATGTGGAAACTGAGGTCCAAGGGAAGTAGTGACTTGTCCATGGTCCTATAGGTACTAAGTGATAGAAACAGAATTTTGATCTACATCCTTTGACTTTAAAGAGTCCATATGCTTTCCATTGGGCCAAGTACAGATCTATTGGGTGCTGAAATCTAAATAAATAATACTGTTTTATATGCATATATCAGAAGATTTTGCTTGAATTATTAAAATATTGAAAATCATATAAGTATACATGGCTTGGGTGTAGGAATGAAATAATCCTTGGGCAAGGGAGAAAAACACAGAGAAAAACATATTTACTTTAAAAAATATCCTTACTTTCTGTATTAGAATCAATCCTAAGTATCTGTTCCAAAGCAGAAGAATATATTAACTTCCAATTTGCTATGAGGTGAATTGTCTATAGCTGGCTAATTAAGAGTTGATGGTATACCTATTGTCGATGAAGCCTAAAATGTAAGTCTTTCTTCATTGGCAGAGGCATTTCCCAGTTTGGCCAGCTCAACTCACTGGGGTCTGAAATAAATCTTAATAACTGATAACATAAACATCTCTTTAAAATAGCAAAGTGTTTTCCCCTCCATGTAAGATGTCATGAAACATATGGCTCCCAGGGCAGGAGATCAGAGAAAGCTCTATAAATTATCCAGCAATAAGAATGATAATTTCCTGGGGCTGTTTTTCATTGACAGTGCAGATGTTGGGCCCTGATGCTGTTCGTTCCAACTGAAGCATTGTAATCATTGAAATGTGTGTGTGTGTGTGTGTGTGTGTGTGTGTGTGTGTGTGTGTGTGTGTGTGTGTGTGTGTGTTGGGAATTATTTCACAATATTGTGTCACCAGTTGGTGCTGTTACCTTGGGAAAACCATCAACCCTTCAGACACAAGTGAGATACATGGACAGATTTATGTCCATCCTGTTCAGTCATGTTGCATGCAATTCTGAAAAGACCATTCCCTTAGCTCAAGTACACAGCAAAAGGGAACACAGGGCCTATCAGAACTTGAAAAGCTAAAATGAATCACTGCTGGCCCTTTTGAGTCTCCCTCACCTATCTTGGGTCTCTAAAGAAGATACAAAACACCCATCTCATAGAAGGTTTTATATAGATACACAGGTATATATGTATATATATAACACATATGTCTTATCACATAAGGGGAGGCTCTTAAAATTATAAATATATATATGTATATATACACACACATATATAGTTTATATAGTGCTTTAGATCAAGGACAATACTCTAATTGATCCCTCTTGTATAAGAGTGTCTAGGATTACCAGATATGGTAGCATCATCCCTGCATCTGATAGAGCATCCTCAGTAGGACTAAAGATGATTAGCTGTCTATACTAAGTCTGGCACCAATATGGTAAACCATCAGGGGTTTTGATAGGTCACTGCTAATAAGGAAATATAAGAATAAAAATCAAATGATTACCTTTCAGGAGCAGACTTCAGGTTGCTAAAGGAGAGGTGAGAAATGGAGTGGGTCAAAGCTTCCATGCTGATTAGCAGTAGAGTTGGACCTTGAGTGACCACTACACTTCTAGATCCAGTGAGATTTCTCTTACCCATCACCTAAATTTGCTTCTTTTCAAGCTTCCATCCATTGTTCCTAAATGTCTTTGGGGGTCAAACATAACAAACCTCATCCTTCTTCCTCATGACAACCCTTTAAATCCTTGAAGACTGATATAATTTCTCTCCCTTCTGTCCTTACCCTTCAAATGTTCTCTTCTCCATGTTATATATTAATTTTATACTAATATTAATATATTATACATATAATATATTATTTTTTTATTATCTTTTTATGTGTCAAAAAGATTGATCTTGAGGGCAGTGCCCAGGTATTAGTTCTTTCTGTATAACTCTAAAGCACTGAAGCTAGCTAGTTGGTATAGTGAACAGAGTACCTGGTTTGGAGTCAGGAGGACTCATCTCCCTGAATTCTAATCTGATCTCAGACACTTACTAGCTGTATGATCCTGGGCAAGTCACTTAACCTGTTTACCTCAGTTTCTTCATTTATAAAAAAAGCTGGAGAAGGAAAGGACAAACAACTCCAGCATCTTTGCCAAGATAAGTCCAAATGGACTATAAAGAATCAGATATGATTCATTTTAATG
This sequence comes from Monodelphis domestica, assembly GCF_027887165.1. Taxonomy (NCBI): domain Eukaryota; kingdom Metazoa; phylum Chordata; class Mammalia; order Didelphimorphia; family Didelphidae; genus Monodelphis; species Monodelphis domestica. The sequence continues at coordinate 441,856,898 of NC_077228.1, read as the reverse complement.
AACAACTACAAAACCTCTCCTACATTTTTTCCCCCATTGAATATAAACATATCTATAGAAACACCTGAGAACAGGTCATGACTTCAGTTTATTTGGTACATTACTAGTGAAATCTGACTTTGGAGCAATTTTAAGACTTTCTTTTTTTCATGAATCCAGAGAATGTGAAGATAGTGGCAGCCATTTGTTGAGAAAAGTTTAGAGAGAGAATCAGGGTGCTTAATGCAGAGGAAGAGAAGGAAACTCAATCAACTGTTGATTGTAGGAACATAGCATGGTGTTGAATTAAAATGAATTAAAATTCCTGTAAGTCTATGCTGCCAGAAATCTTATAGAAAGGACTTCCTAGATGTCTGCTTTTCCTATTTGTCACCTTGTTCTACCTTTCATCCTAATGTAAGGAGCTCATGAGGCTCCCAAACCTATTGGCAAAGATGAGGCAGTTTGAGAATGACAGAAGACTTTTGGAAAAGGAACTGAAAACTAATAACAGGTCTTGCGGGAAGGGAAAGCACTTTGTTAAAGGAGGTGTTGCTCTGGTCTAGGAAAAGTTAGGGTTTTTGATAGGCAGCAAAATCTATTAGTCCTTTGGAAAGTATTAATATCACCCTCCTATTTTAATTCAAGTGGAAACAGTTCTACTGTGCTTTTAGAACTTCATCTCACTTCATTCCCTGTCTTCTGAAAGGGTTGAGGTTTGTGGATAGTAGGAACTGGTCTTTGTCGAGAAGAATTATGAGAAAAGTAGGTGAAAAGAAGGGTGAAATTTTCCTTCCTTTACTTATGGCTTGGGAGAAGGAACTATTAATACTAATAACTGACATTTTGAAACATTTTTTAAAGCTTGCAAAGCATATATGTATATATTATACAATTATACATCCACATGACATGTTATCCATTTATATTATATACTATATTATTGCTATATTTTATGTATATAATTATACATTATATACACAGACATATATATTTTTATTTGTTGTTGTTGTGCATCCTTTATTTTCAAAGAGGACCAATGACATCACCAGGGTGAGGTCTTGACTTGTATGTGAATTAAATTTAAGCAAGAAAGAGTTGTACAAAGTTATTGGGCTCACTCTCTCTTCTAGAGTCAGTGAAGTCCAGTGGCAAGACAAAATTCAGGATGGCTGGAGATGGCCTTAGTGTCTTTGATATCTGACCAAGCTCTAAGCACTATGGTGAGTTCAGGAAGAACTAGAACCTCTGAATCAATCTTTGATCTTCACAATGACCCACTGAGGTAAGAATTAGAGATATTATTATGCTCATTTTATAGAGCAGGAAACTAAGTTTCAAAGAGGTTTATCCCAAGCTTACACAGCTAGTGTCTTGAGGTGAGATTTGATCTAGGTCATCTTGACTGCATGTATTTCTAATTTCTAAAATTTCTAATTCTAAATTCTAATCTCTAATTTCATCTTCTACTAAGATTTGAATTCAATATAAATCAACACATTGTGAAACAATGTGCATTGAAAATGATTGACAAATTTAAAAGTTTGTATGATTGGGCAAGAAAGAACTGATAAATAAATAGAGAAGAAAGAGCCATATATACTTATGTCTTTTTGTCAAATGATGGCTTCCTTAATGGGAAAGAGGAGGGATGGGGTTAACGGGGTTTTTAAAATGTAACAAACACATAAATTAAAAAATTTGGATAATTTTTTTTCAAATTCCTAGCAGAGCAAAAGTCAACTTGTCTTTGGCTAAATTCAAGAAAATTCTTCATATGAATAGTGCTTTCTGAACTGGGGCATGCCTTATGTGGTCTGCCCAGTGACTGCTCTACCTGGGACTGCTTATTACCTACCCAATTCCTGTCTCGGTCTGCTTGATGAGCTTACAGCATGTAACTTATGAGAGGAGGTGAGTGGAAAAGCTCTTCAAAAATGAGTCATTATGAGTATTTGAGTTTCCAAGATTTTAAAGTCAGGGCTGTTAGGCACTCAAGGGGCCAAGAAAGAGAGAGAAAAAAGATTTATGCCAGGCTGATGGAAAGATTGTGTGGAGAGCAGTGGCAGTCAAATGATTTGCTCTGGGAAATGAATTAAGCTTAATGTTCACTCAAGCATACACTATTTGTAGTTTGATCAAAGCAGTACTATTGAAACAGTCTTTCAAAATAACTTGATGACCATTCCAATTGATACAGGATAAAGAGGAGATATACCTTCAAAGCGATGTGGTGGCATGAATAGAAAGATTACTGGACCGTGAATCATTAGAATACAGATGAATCTTGGATTTCTCTCACTGACTAGCTGTGTGATCTTGGGCAAGTTACTTTATTTCTCCGTTTTTCAATCTGCTGATCTGTGAAATGAAAGGGTTGAACTAGATGCCTTATAAGATCCCATCCAGCTCTAATGTTTTGTGGGCATATACAGGTAAAGGAGAGAAGTCTGTGTAGGCAAATTTCTCCCCATTGCCACATTTCAAGAAAGAATTCAGAGACAAGTCCAGTCCAGAAATCTTCTGTTTTGGAGGTTCTAAAATTTTAACTCTACAGAGACACCTCCCTTTGACATCTGATTAAATTTCATGGACTTAAAAAAAACAACACGTTTTTCAATATGAAAACTTCCCTTCCCTATGTGCCCCACAGCCAGGATATGAAACCTGAGATGGGTTGAAGAGAATGAGGGATTCATGGGGAATTGCAAAGACATTATTGAAAACCTTCAGGGTCCCCTGGCCCTTGTTCAGGAAGCCTTGAGCTGGAATGTTGGTAGCAAAATCACAGGAGGAAAGAGACCTTTTGCCACGTAACCCACTAGAAACCTGAATCCAACTGCCTAAAGCCACTTTCCAAAATTGCAGGAAGGCTTAGATCTTATTAGAACCATCCTTCCCCTGATCTTTGGTCAGGCTGATAAAATGGGTGTAAATGCAATGAGAAAATATATCTTTAGGTAGTTGCTTGGTTCTAAGTGACTGGTAACTGTTGGTAGGTTTACATGTTAAATTGGGTTCAGACACTGGCTTAGTTCTGAACAGAGATTGTACTCATTAAGGGAGAGAACTGCTCCAGACCAGACTGGGTCAAGGCTTGCCAGGAACAGGAGTGGCCTTGGAAAAGATAGCTTGCATTCATGTGATCTAGGAGTTGCGACAATTTTTGTATAGTAATCCGTTAGTCAATAAGTACTTATTAAGGATCTACCATGTGTCAAGGCATTATACTAGGTGCTGGGAATATAAACCCAAGGAATGAAACAATTTCTACTCCCCAGTGTTCTTAAATCCCATGATCTACTCTCTCATTGTACCTCAGCCACACAAGAGATCTAACATTATCCACAAGTGACTCATTTCCCTTATTTTCTATTTTTCTATTTCTATTTCTATATTCTATATTTCTATTTCTATTCCACCATTTTCTACGTGAAGTCTTTCCTTATTCCTCAAACTTTTAGACTTTTCTTTCTCCACCTATATTCTTTATTCCCTCTCTTACACTATTATATATATATATATGTATATATATATGCATGTATTTATCCACAAATAAAGAAAGAAAAAAAAAACAGTCCCTGCCCTCAAGTAGTTCCTTTTCTAATGGGTAAGAAAACATGTAAACAAGTGGGTAATATAAGAAACATATAAAGAAGACAGTAAATTAAAATTCTAGTCCATTAGATACCTGAAACACTCATACCATTGCAAAAGAAATTAGCTGATTTTCTTTCATTTACAATTTGGTAGAAGCAATCAATGGCATAGTAGTGATCTGAGCTCTGGTTTTGAGTCACAGGACCTGAATTCCAGTCTTGGCTTTGACATTAACTAGTTGGAAGTAGTTAAGTGGTGGAGTAAGTAGAATGTTGGTTTTGAAGCAAGACTTGACTTCAAGTAACCTCATCTACTTACCAGCTGAAGGACCATGTGTAAGTCACTCTCCCATCTCCAGTTTCTAGTTGATCTGTATTGGGGAGGGCATTTTCACACAGGCAGTTAGGAAGACCAGAGTTAAACTCTAGCCTTAGATACTTATTAGTTGTGTGACCTTGGGTAAATCACTTAATCTCTGTTTGCTTCAGTTTTTTTTTCAATTAAATAATAGGGATAATGATAGCACCTACCTTGCAAAAAATTGTTTTGAGGGTCAAATTAGATAGTGTGTGTGAAATGCCTGGCACATAGGTACTATATAGGTGCTAGTTGTTATTATTGTTGTTGTTATTATTTCATGATTTTGATGAAGTCAAAGATCTAGATGAAAAAAATTAAAATAAAACATAATTAAAAAAGAAAAAAGATCCAAAACCTCAGACCAAAAGACTTCCAAACCTCAAATCTTAGCACAGTGCCTTGAGCAGAGGATCAGAGATTTTGAATGTGATGGGACTTTGGAGTTTAACCTAACTTAAAGTCCTAATTTTACAGATGGGAAAATTAGATTATATGATTTTCTCTAGGTCTACAGTAGTAAGCCTTGGAGGTGGGATTTGGATCTAAGTCCTCTGTTTTCAGAGCCAATTTCTGTTGTTGTTGCATTTTGCTGACATACCAAACATTTAATAAGTGCTTGTGGAATTGAAATTGAGATGTGGTAGAAGGTTAAGGGTGGATTAGCAACTAGTCATAACTCAGGACAGAAAGAGAAGGAAAAGACCAGTAGACACTAAGGCAGCACCTTTACAATTGATTAGGCAATCAGAATAACCATCAGATCTTGTTTTTCTTTCAAAATCTTCGATTAGCTTGAAATAAATTTTGGGCATGCCTTTTGGGCACTGTGCATTTATTGATATAGTCTTTTCCATGGCACAGGGCAGCTACATATGGAGGAAGAAATGCTTTGCTCCCTGATTCATGTGCGTCATGCTACTTTTTGTGACCTAGGTTAATATAATGCAGTGAAATGACTTAACATTGCATTATTGGTGCTTGGATCCAAAGGAAGATTGCTCAGTTAAGGACATAATTCAATGTGAAGTTATCAAACCTGGAAAGAATTTATGGTATTAACAAAGATAGGAAAAGAAAAATGCTTTAAGTCCCCTGTTCCTCTTAAGAAGTTGTAAATGGTTACTTTTCCAGGGCCCAAATATTTACAACATACACGAAGGAACTATAACAATAATGCATTCCAAGCTGGAATTTATGCGTTTTATATGTCTTGTGAAGACTTTAGGGTGAGGGACACTTAATTCCAAATAAAGAGATCTTTTGCTTTCAGTTACATATTTTAGAGACTTTCCTCATGGACTTGGATGGTAGTGCTGAAAACTGAAATGGGGAAAAAGAGATCAAATCCATGACATCAATTGCTTAGAATAAACCTGTAGTCACTCCTGCGTGTCCGTACAGCTGCATTTCTGAATTGTTGGTTGTGTTTGCTGAGTATTGAAATGATTGAGGTCTTTTCATTTCCCACAATAACAAACCATCTGTGGCAAACAAAGATCCAGCTTGTCTCTGGGGTTATAGGGAAGGGTCCAACAAAAAAGACCCTTACCCCTTCAAGGGACTGTCTGGGATATTACATCTATTACATCCTCCCAACAGTTTGAGCCCACATTCAAGATCCAAGGATATAATTTGTGGTGTATCCTTGGGAAGAGAGGTAGACAGATTCCTTCTGCCAGCTTTCCTCACATCCCTTTGCCTCCATATCTCCCTTCAACCCCTCACTGGAGAAACTCATCCATTCAGTGAATTAAATTTTGTTCACCCCTTTCCATTAGTAAGAGAGGAGAGCTCTCTCTTCCATTTTCCTCCTCTTTTACAGTTTCTGATTGTTTTGTACCAGTTATTTATTTATTTATTTGCATTTAAACTGTCATCTTACCTCTGGTAGCCTCAGTTTTTTCTTCTGTAAAAGGGAATAATTATAGCTATAGCACCTATTTTAAAGGGTTGTTGAGAGATTCAATGGAATAATGTATAAAAAAGCACCTTGTGAACTTTAATAAAGCACCATATAGTGTGTCCACAAAGGCTTAGGGCAATTTTAAGCTATTAAAACTATCAGATATTTTAGGATTCAAGCCACTAAATATTTATGCTTAAATAGCATTAAGACTTTTGGGACAACCAACATTAAAATGAATGTGATTTGTTGTTGTTACCTTATTAATGCTCATGTTCTCAGAGAATTGCCCCAAGAACCCACAATGGAGGGAGAAATGAGGAGTGGAGTTGTTTATGAGAGACTTACCAGAAGAATGCAAAACAGAAAAGTAATAGAGAAGACAAGGTTGAACTACTGTTCTATCTGTAAAAATTAACAGTGAGGTAGTAAAAATTCAGCTGAAACACTGCCAAGAACCAAAGATAGGAAGGTAGACATATAGTTTTAGAGAAAAAAGGAATAGGAACCATCACCCATACATATTTCAGCCTAGCCTAGCCTACCTCACCTCTGTAGACATCTAAGTGCACACATTACAAGAAGAGTGGTTTGAACTTTATGTGGAATAACGCAATTATAAACCAGGACACCTCGTTGGAATAGGAAGACATGTTATACTTGGTTCTTCATGGACTGGCTATGGAGACTGAGATCTTTAATCTTGGTTTCCCAGATCATATATCAAGTTAGGAAATGTCATATTGACCATGATAGATATTCTCTCCAGGAATAATGATTATTAGATTGGCCAGAGTTTCTTCTTTGCTGGAACTCTTGGGAATCAGAGCATAGGCCAATCAATGAATTGATCATCAACCAATAAGTACTAAGTTGTTTGGTTGTTTTCAGTTGTGTCTGACTTTTCATGACCCCATTTGGGGTTTTCTTGCCAAAGATACTGGAGTGGGTTTCCCATTTTCTTCTCTGGGTCATTTTACAAATGAGGAAACTGAGGCAAACAGGGTCAAATGACTTGACCAGGGTCATGCAGCTAGTGTCTGAAGTTAGATTTGAATGCTGGAAAATGAATCTTCTTGAATTCTGAGTCCAGTTTATAACTAATGTACCACCTAGTTGTCCTATTTATTAAATTCCTTCTATATGTCACGCGCTTTGTGAGGTCTTGGGGATACAGTACAAAGGATGACAAAATTCCTGGTAGCAAGGAACTTACATTTGAATGGAAGAAGACAATAAGAACATGTATTGGTTTCAAGACAGAAGAGAGGTAAGAACTAGGCAATTGGGGTCATATACAGGGTCACATAACTTGGTAATGTCTGAGTCCAGATTTAAACCACCTGACTCCTGGCCTGGCTCTATCCATTGATAATCACCTAGTTTCACCTTGATTCAGTCATGTTAAACTAGCCAAGCTCATGCAACCATTTTCCTCCTTTGATAATGTCTGTTGGATTTGTATTTGTTTGACTAGTTCAGTAATGGTGAAACTTTTAGCGACTGAGTACTCAAACTGAAACCCTCATGCCACATGTGAGCCCCCCACCTTACCCCAGACAGGGGAGGGAGAAAGTACTCCTATTGGGATTCTGGGCAGAGGGATGGGTGATGAGAGAAATGCTCTCAGGCACACGTGGAGAGGAGGAAGGGAGCAGCCCCTCTGGCACATGTGCCATAGGTTCACCAACATGGGGCTAGTGACTAGAAATGACTTGAAAGGTATGCAATTTGTGTAGAGAATTAATGGTCACATAAATCTGACATTCAAACATCTTAGCATGCTCCTCCCAAACTCTATAACTTACTCAGTGCCCAGGGGAGGATTACTGAATTCAATATTTTTAGCATGTAGAAAGATTGACCCCCAGAAACCTTGGTTGCTTGTTAAAAGGTCTACTAATGCTGTACAAATAAACTCCTCACCAAAGTCTTTAACTAAAATGTTTTGTGTTAGGGAATCTAGAGAGCTCATAGCCATATTTGTCAAAGTACATAGGCCCTATCACCATATAAGAATATAACATGTGACTGCACAGAGAACAGATACATGCCTGAGAGTTAGTTTTCCTCTTGCATTTGGCTTTGGAAAATGATTTATTTCTGTAATTGGTGATAATATTTGGGACATAGGCCATGTACCACATCACACAATGGTAGAGATATGAATCCTGAGAGAAAATATTAGGGAAAAAATGGTTTTTCTGAGATCTAGAGGAAAGCTCATTTAGATTGTGGCCAGAACAGTTTTCCTGAATAAGTCCTTTCAACAGTGAACCTTTCCCTCCACTCCTCACCTCACCAGGTAAGGGAATATGGAGAGGATTTCTTAGGTAGCTTCAGGCTGACTTTGGGAATTTAAAGAGGACGCCAGTTTTATTTGGTTCCAAAAGGATTGCTTTTTTTTTTTTTTTAATTTTTATGAGAAAGGGGGTGGGGATCATTTTTTGGGAATTAGATTTTTGGCTCTGTCTGTAGATATCATAAAACATTCCTGAAATCATGATCTCTATTTTGGGCTATGTTCCAAACTCTCTGTTAACTCCAGAGATTGATGAAATCTACCTGAGAAGCCTCATCAAATATAATCCATATGACTCGATTAAAAGCGAGATGTTCATCTGAAGGCCAAAATTTGTATATCTTGTCTTAACATCATGCTCATTTAAAAAATGCCTGTCCTGAAAATCTGTGTATTTATAAGTGTGTGTTTACTTTGTCTGGCAGATGATTAACTTTCTGGATGATAGAAACTCATTAAACTGTCTATTAAGGGATGGAGAAGTTGGGATCTATACCACTGAAGGGAACACCCACATAGGTGAAATCATGGGTCCTCAAATCAGGAACTGATTCTGTATGTATATGATTATGGAATCATAAGATTTTAGAGCTGATAATTATCTTAGAGATGATATAATTTTGCAATCTCATACTACAAATGAAGAAGTAGTGACTGAGAGATCACATTTATTTTGACTAAGGTCATTCAGGTAGTATTTGGCAGAGATGAGACTTGAACAGAGATCTTTTGGCTCTAAATTCATTTCACTTTCCACACTTTCCACACACACAAACATATACAAAAGGTCTACTTTCAAAGGCTAGCTGGCATCTGAAAAAGGCCACTCAAAGTGAATCTATTTAAAATAGGGGCCAAAATTTCAGTGCAAATACAGAAAAATGATTCGGTTGGGATTTTATCTTGAAAAAGAAAACTAAAAATTATAAAAAGAAATTTATTTTATTTTTCATTTGACAAAATCAGTTTAGAATTGCAGTAATATATCAATCCTTAGAATGAAAAAATATTGACTCAATTGTTGATTTGGAAAGGATGAAATTTTATAGAAAAATTTTATGATATCATGAGAAAATGTGTTCATTTCCCATTTGACTTTTTTTCATCAAGAGGGACATTATTATAAAAATAACCCAAGGTGTCACTATTTCCCAAGAGTTTCTCTTGATCCTCTGATTTTTGAATAATTCTCTTTGAAGTACCTATGTACAATCAGTGGGTGACTGACCCATAAAGTTGTAGATATTGACAGATGAGTACAGATAGGTGCTAGTATTAAGTGGCAAAGGATATTTGAATGGGGTCTAAATTTATAACTAGTCATTTCATTAGTGAATATTTTCCCATTAAGAAAGTTTTTTTCTTCCCTATGCTACCTTGTAATGGAGCATTATGGTATACTTTATAGAAAATAGAACTCAGAGTCAGAGTCAAGTCTTGCTCCTGACACCTATTGGCTATGTGATTCTGGAAGACTTCATCTTAACCAACCTCTCGGCACCCCAGGCAAATCTCTGTAAATTGCACAGGGCTGCACAGGACCTTGCATAGGTCTAGACTAAAGCAAAATAGAATCTTGTAACTATGGGGACTATATAATGACTATTCAGATAATTAGAATTATATATGTGTGCTTGTAGAAACACTCATTCTGCTTAAAATAGAGTTAAAACTTGATAACTTTATCGTTATGAAGCAAATTTGAACATTATGTTAGTAAGAAAGGTTTCTCTTGATATACATATTTTATGTCTAAAGACCCAAGGGAAGTTATTATCATCATCAGATAAAAATCACTAGCACAATAATGTTTAAAGTTGTTTATTACCTTATTCTAAAGAATAGCCCTTTGTTAATTTAAGTAAAGCTCCATAACTTCATTACATAAAAATATTTTTGCCAGAATTAAATCTGGATGAAATTCTAATCTATTTTTAACACTTTCCTCCATTGGCAGGTGTTCATGCTTATAATGAGGGCTGTAGATTTTATTTCAAACAAACAGATGATTAGAATAGATTATAGGAGTTTAAACATAGTCCTAATTAACATATTCACTAATTAATCTTTCCTGTCTGAGGGAGAAGATGAGATTAGCCACGGACTCAGAGTCTGGATGCTGAATGTGTAATATAGAGGTGGTGAAGAATCTGGAGATTGAAAAGAAAATGAAAAGAAACTACATATTTGACTAGAGAGAGCAAAGGAAATGGATTGGTCTGGAAAGAAACAAAGTTAAAAAATTGAATATAAAAGGCTAAAAAGATCCAGAAGAATAGTTTGAGGGAGAAAAAACTCACCCAAGACAATATCAGAACAAAGCCAAATTTAGAACAAATACCCTTTTTGTAGAATATTGAGTAGGCTTTCTATGTGTTTCTTTTACTGAGTACTTGATATTTCTCTAGTGTAAACCAATGCTCATAATGCCATTTTAAAGCATAGTTATTATTCTGTGTTTTTTAGTAGGGCAGTAAGTAAGGAGTCCAAAGACATTTTTAAAAATTGAGGCATTTCTTATTACAGCCACTGAGACTGTCCATGGTACTGAAGTTAAAAACATTTGTTTGGGGGTACAACATCAGAATCACTTAACCTTTTGGGGGGTACTTATTTGTGAAGAACTAAATATTTTCCTCCTCTAATCTAATTTCACAAGACACCAACAATTTGTTAAGTGAGAAAGGAAGGGTTATAGTATCCTTTTATAGATACAGAAAATGAGAAACTGGACTATTAAATGATGTCCAATTTGGTAATATACATGCAAAATTGCATATTTTCCATATTTCACAGCAAAACCTCTTCATTAATTTTACCTCAGATCTTGAAGAAAAGTTGCATTTTAAAGGGAGACTTCATTGATGAGATTTATCAAGCAATGTGAACTTTAAAGTTGAAAAACATAACATGATTTTATGATAAATACAAAGATTTTATAAAAAAGAAATGTTTTTGGTTGATTATAACTCATAAGTTTACACATTTTGTAACATCCATAAAAAGTCTTGAAATTCTTACTTATTTGAGTGATTGAAAGAATGTAAGTTCTTTGATGTCAGGGACTGAGAGAAAATGTTCTTTAGTAGATAGAGAGCCAATCTTTGAAAGACTTGGGGTCAAGTTCTGCCTATGATCCATACATTGACTGTATGATCCTGAACAAATAACTTAACCGAGTCTCTCAAACAATCTTCTAAGACACTAGGAGTATTGGTGAACTCTAGAGAAGTTGTTGATCTGTATTGTAGAAGGAATTTTCTCATCTGCAGCTCCCATACCAATGACAGGTCAATGTAAAAAAACAAACAAACAAACAACCAAACAAACCTCCCCAGTGTCTGGCAGGTAGTATCTTCTTATTAAAGACGTGTTGAAATGAAATGGAATTCAAGGAACTATGATAAGATTAAAGATGAGAGTTCTCAGCAAGAAATTGAGTAGAATGTAGTTTGTAACACATCAGTAGGGAAGATGGAAGATATATTAGAAGTTATTGGCCTTCTCAGAGGCTGCAAATTGTATTTAGGTAATTAGAAAAATAAGTAAAGGAGAGATTAGAGGATGGAGAGAGATGTGTGGGAATTATCTGTATAGCTATAATTTACATTCAAGCTTGGAGCCAAGTTAGAGATATTTTTGCTGAGCTTGCCTTTGCCTTTAGTGCAGATAAGTGTTAATGATACTTCTGACATATGAGGTGGTCTGTTTCTCTGGCAAGAATCAAGACTCATCTGCTATTGATCACAAAGCCTCAATGCAGCAGCGGTTTTCTAAGTTTGTTCTTTCTTGATCTCTGTTTGGGTAGTAAATGCTTGTTTAATGTCCTTAAATAACTCATTGCTCATTTTTCTTTAAAAGCATCCATCTCTGCCTCTCCAAAATTGGGACCAGTTTGCAAATTCTACTAAGGATGTTGCCAGCTACAAACTTAATGTTCTTTTCTTTCCTATAAGCATTTTTCTTTCTGTTCTTGCTCTTAAACAGAATAGTGAGGATTTTGTTATTTGCCTTTTTTCCTTCACTGTTAACCTTGATGGATATTTACAGTAGCTCAACTCACAGCTATTATTACAGCCTCCTCTCTTGATTGCCTCTAGTCATGTTCCTCTGAGACTTTAGGGTCAATGTAACAAGTCCCATGAATAATTTTACCAAATGGTCTTTAATTGTAAATGTATTTTTTAAAATAAAAAGTGAGAAAGAGCCTTATATAAAATGTAATGTTGTATCACATGTAACATTGTACAATCCCTTTTATATCGCCCCTCTGTCTTGTTCCTGCTAAAAAATGTCCCCACACCCCCACACAGATACAACCACATACTCCCACTCTACACAGTCACTGTTCCCAACTCATTTTCCTATCCCATTCTGTCTGTGGAATTTCCTTCTTAATCTCCCATGTCTCCTGTCCTCAGTCCCACTCAAAAAAAGATATAGTTTTTTTGACATACTCACTTCTTACACCTCTTAACTCTCCTTCACCTGCCCTTGCCTCTTCCTGCCCTTTCCTATTCCTATGAACACCTGCACAAGTGAGCACGATTGTCTTAGCACCCTTAAAAAAAAATCCCATTACCTTCCATCTTAGAATCAATGCTATGTGTTGATTCCAAGGCAGAGGAGTGGTAAGAGCTAGGCAATGGGGGTTAAGTGACTTTCCCAGGGTCACACAGCTGGGAAGTGTCTGAGGCCAGATTTGAACCTAGGACCTCCCGTCTCTAGGCCTGGCTCTCAATCCATTCAATCCAATTACCCAGCTGTCCCTGGAGAGAGAGACTGCAGGGATAGGAGAGTTATTTCCAAAGTGAGAAGTAATCCACAGATGGAATGGGCTTCTAGGGTCAAAACATTTCTATGATTCTACACAGAAAATCCTGTGAGATGTCACCAGTGCATCCTGGAGACTAAGGAAACTGGGAGAGATAGCTAACATTGGTTTGAAGTCAGATTTCAATAGGCTAGAATATTGGTTGAATTCCATAAAATAAAATTTATTATACATAAAACTGTAACAGTTAAAATTTAGGAATATGGGGAGACTGAGGCATCTGAAATTAGTTTCTCTCCGCAAGGAGTATTATATTTTTTAAAGGTTTATTAAGGATTAAAGAATATACAAGTAAGAAATATGTGCCTAGGCCAGAGGCCTAGACAAAATAACCTCACATCATGGAAGAGAAGCCTCTGCTCCAAAACGGAAGTCCAAAAAAGAGAAAAGAGCCCCAAAAACCTTTGCCACCAGCTTAAATCCTTCCTCGATCTCGGCCCACCTCAGAATTCCCGTGAGATTACAAAGCATTTTGGGGAAGTGGAGCAAAGGCTTGTGGGGATTGTAGTCCTGTATTCGAGTCTATTTTTTACCTACCCCCATTTGATCCTCTGGGAAGAAGTCCTTCCCCAAAGGATCATAAAAACATAATCAATTTAAAGATTACAATACTTTGAGGATAAGAGAAAAAAAAATCCAATAATTGCTGAACGCATTGACAAAAAGCCAGTTAGGGGGCAGTCCCCTTTAGCATGAAAGTATACATACAAATAAATGTTCAATCAACCACACCCAAAGTTCAATTTTGTGCAACTTGTGGTCTGGAGGCTTCTTCATGGTGGCTTCTCCAACAGTTCAGTTCTGGATTCAGAGAGGTAGCATCTTCTTTACCTAAAATTCTTCTCAAAAGGAATCTAAACTTTGCAATTTAAATAATGATATTTTTTACATTCCCCCCATTAAGAGGGTGATTAAAAAAAACAGGATCACTTAGGGATGCATGGCTGCGGTATGAGGTATATGAATCAATTGGCAAGAGATATTAAAAGACATCAGAAAAATCGAAATAAAAAAAGAAAAATTTCTGGATGAAATATAGACTATCAAAGTCTTATGTGTAAAAATTCCAAGTAAAGAAAAATAAATCTATAACAGGTCCTTGAATCAGGGCCCAATCAAAATGATCTCAGCAATGATGCATTTACCCAGTCAATAGCCAGGACACTATGAGAGGCAGAAAAGAAAGGGACCAGATCATAGAAGCCAAGTAGGAGGAAGTTTGGAGATACTCGTCTGTGAGTATCTTCAGAGTGAGTGTGGACACAAGGAAAGCCTATGTCTAGCAATGATTAACCTCGAGTCTTCACACTAGGTTCAAGACCTTTGTATTGGCCTAGATGTGCATCAATCCATCCTGGATTGGCCTTTCTTTGGCTCTGTGCAATGGCTCTTGTGTGTATATCTTGTCCTGGAATCAGACAGAATCATTAAGCAAAGTCCCATAATTTATTAAATAATTAGTGGCATCATTTTTATAGTCACAAGCCTTTTTGGGCATGCATTAGCAAATGTATCTTACTGAAAAATCAAAAGGTTAAAGAAAATCTTAATGCTGGTGACATGTGCTTCAAATATAAAAAGGAGAGAAAAAAAAAACCAAATAGTATATTGCACATGCAAGGAAAATATAATAAAAAGAGCTTTAAAAATTAAAAAATATAGCTTATACTCATTGACACTCTGTGTCAGCTAAGAAAATATAGAATACAAGGCTTTCTTACCAAAAATGAGATCCATTTCCTCTTTGTATCTGGCCATGCTCACTGTGAGTAGAAGGCAAATGAATTGAACAAGGTAACAACTTTTTAATTTTTAAAAATACAGTAGTACAAATATGTAGGTATCAATATCCCCAAAATTCTCAATAGCCCAATTAATTACAATAGCAAACAAACACACTTTCACATTTCACATAAGTTGCTGTATGACATTTTTAAAACCTATGAATTGATGGACATTTGTCACAATTTTTACAAACATAGCAATCTTTCAACCTTGGTATTTAAACATATTTTTTAAACAAAGTAAAACTCATCTTGGGTTAAGAACATAATCAAGAAATCTATATATCATTCTGGTGCAAGTAAAATAGTCAGCTGAAGAGTATAAATAAAGGGATGCTCCTTTTGGAGGCTTATAGGGATACAAATGCCCTGAGATTAACTGCCCAGCTTCCATTCACATGTGGGAAGGTTGGGGTTTATAAAATACATTTCACTTCAGCTACTAGAATGGGCCTTACCTCGTGGTAGGAGCAGGCAAAAATAACCAGATTGTTAAAAAAAAATTCCAAAAATCATATTTAAAAAACCCTTAAAATCAAATCATTTGAGGTATTTAGCACATTAAAATTCCAAAGGTTGTTAATACAATTATAACCAGTTCTGAAGTCCATCTATCCTCGGCAAAATAGAAAAAAGCTGTTTTTTCATATATGGGCTTATTCACAATAATATTTGTTCAATAGTTATAGGGGAAAAACCACAGAATTTTTAAAACTAAGTACATTCAAAATAAATTCAATCAACCTTCAGTTCAAGCAGAATAATATTGAATCCAGTAATATATGAACTTAAAATCACAAAGTTAAACCTATAATATTTATTGGGAAAGGAAATAGGATTGGGAAAAATGGGGAATAATGGGAGGTTTGTATAGGGGTAAGGAGGAGTTAAAGGGAGAGAGGGAATAGTTCTTGGTGAGGCAAGGGAGGGAGATGCCCCCTGCTGAGAGGAAACAGCAGGGGTCCAATAAGGACGGTTTGTCTTTGAATGACTGAAACTGAAGTTCAGCTCCCTCTATAACCAGAAAAGATAGTCCACTTATCTGACTGCGAATTCAAATAACATAAAGTTTAATCACTAGTTGGGATTGGAGTTTTTCTCAGTTTCAGACCTGAGGCCAGGCCCCAGAGGCTGGCGGAGAGTTTGTCCCACTCCCATCTACTCTCGTTGTTCTAATTCAGAATCTTAGCAGTACACAGAAAGCAAACAAGAACAATTCTAACCTTTAGAAGCCTGTGTCTTTGGGCTGAACCAAGAAGAGCATGCCACTCCAGACTGGGCTGAACAAGCTACCCTCTCCTCCAACACCCGGAAGCAAGTCCCACCCGGCAGGAAGGAAGTGCTAGTCACAAGACCCCCACTGCCACTCCGGCAGGAAGGAAGTGCTAGTCACAAGACCCAACTGCCACTCCCAGTTGGGCCCTTCCCCCACAAACTGTCAGTCTTGTTTCCTTTCCACAATCATCCCATTTTTTTGTTGTGACCTTCCCAAGGTCACATATTTATATTATAGTTACCAATTTACTAAATCTACTCTAAGGACTCTTTGCGGGAAAGTAAGGGTAAGGGTAATTATGGGGTTTTACATTAAATTCAGTACAATAAATGTTGAACAAAACTATTTCAAAATTTGAATCTTAGTGATAATACTACTTATTCTAAGTTAACTAAAACTAATACCTTATTTACAGAAATTATTTACATATAATACAACAATACACATTGTTCCACATCATGATGTCAGTCAAATAGAAATATCTACTGATCTTTCTATTTGCCTAAGACCCAATGGAACTAACTATATACATATTTACATTTTGCATAAATACAATTTCAGACCCTTATTTATATAAACAAGGTCTCTCAATGTCAGTTTGTGATTTTGTGTTTTGTGTCTAATAGTGTTGTGTTGAATTAATACTTATCAAGTTTCTTCAGATTTCCACTTCTCATGTTGACTGATGGATTTCTTCTTTCTTCCATGTTATGTAGTGATGCATGCTATTTCCCTAATATGTGAAATTACTTTTGTTTTATTATTTCAACACATCCGGTCTTACACATAAGTCCCGTTTTCAATCTGTCCTCTTCTTATATAAATAAATTTACAAAGTTCAAAGTCTTAGCTGTCTATTTCAGCTTTCCCCCTTTGTTTCTTGTCTCTAGCATCTTTTCTTGATGCTTTTCCTCTGGCCTGCTTTAAAATCTTTTCCTCTGGGATGCTTTTCCTCTGGGTTGCTTTTCCTCTGGGTTGCTTTTCCTCTGGGTTGCTTTTCCTCTGGGTTGCTTTTCCTCTGGGATGCTTTTCCTCTGGGTTGCTTTTCCTCTGGGCTGGGAAGTTGTCTCAAACATTATGTGTCACTATTATTTCTTTGTGTTGTACTTTTTATGTTAATCAGTTTTTGTTTCATTTCTCAGCCCTATCTGTTGTCTAATTATCTTCGATGTCTGTTACAGTGGTGTTGAACTTTTTCTGGTTTCATGTGGGAACAGTGAAACCATGAGTCTTTTCCTGCAACTTTTATAGCTGTTGGGGTAGTAAGCAATACTTCATGTGGTCCAGTCCATTTTATGTCTGTGGCCAATTTTCTATTGAAATTTTTTAAAGTATACTATGTCTCCTGGTTTGATGTTGTGAAAATTGTAATCCAGGGGTACTGTTTGTTGTATCAAGCCCATTTCATGCAATTCTGCTATTCTTGTCTGTAAAGCTTGTATATATTTTTTTAATTGACAATCTCCAGCTATCATGGCAATGTAAGCTGTTTTACAAGTCCTTCCTTGCCAAATTGCATGTCCATATAGCATCTCAAATGGAGAGATGTGCAAATCTCCACTGGGTCATGTTCTAAGATGGAACAGAACTAATGGCAGAATGTTTGTCCATTTTTGGTGTGTTTCTGCACAAAATTTTCCCATCAATGTTTTAATGTCTTTATTTAATCTTTCCACTTGCCCTGAACTTTGGGGATGATATGGTGTGTGGTATGTTGCTTATATTCCTAGATTTTTATAAATTTCATTTAATATTGACTGAGTAAAGTGACTTCCACAGTCTGAGTCCAATTTTGAAGGAATCCCAAATCTAGGTATGATTTCTTTTAATAGGATTTTGACCACAAATGCTGAGTTGTTCTTTTTGGAAGGAAAAACTTCTGGCCATCTAGTCAGTCTGTCTATGATGACAAGGCAATACTTAAACCCTTTGTCTTTTGGCATATTGATAAAATCTATCTGTATGCATTCAAATGGAGTATATGCTAAGGGACAACCTCCTAAGCCTTTGGTCTTATAAACTCCCTGATTGAATTGCATACAAATTTTACATTTTTGACAAATTCTTATGTCATATGAGGATATTCCTGGTGCAGTCCAAAATCGTCTCACTGAATCGATCACAGTTTGGGTTCCACAGTGTCCTTGTGCATGTATTGCATTGCACATGTGATAAAATAAATTTTTAGGCAGGATGGGCTTGCCTAGTTGAGAAAACCATATTCCTCTTATTTGTTTTGCTCCTAAGTTCTTTATCCATGATTTAATTTCCTGCTAGTTATAGGCATCAGATAGATTGTCCTGTTCAACTATTGAGAAATTCAATACATGAAAAGGTCCTTTTCTAGCTCCAAATTTTGCTGTAATGTCAGTTCTATGATTTCCTAAAGACACATGATCATTAGCCCCTGTGTGTGATCTACAGTGGATTATTGCCACTTCCTTGGGAAGTTGTACAGCCTCAAGAAGTTGCATTATTAGTTTGGCATATGCGATCTCTTTACCTGCACTTGTCAAAAATCCTCTATGTTTCCAAATTTCTGTAGTGGCATGAATTACTGAAAATGCATACTGGGAATCTGTGTAAATATTGACCCGTTTATCTTTACCAATTTGCAAAGCATTTAATAAAGCAACTAGCTCTGCCCCTTGAGCGCTCACGTGCTTTGGTAAGGACGCATACCATAATGTCTCTGTTAGTGTTACTACTGCTGCTCCAGTATATCTTTCTCCATTAACTATCTTGCTCGAACCATCGGTATACATTTCAATGTCGGGTTGTTCCAGGGGAGTGTCTTTTAAATCATATCTTGGGTTTTCTACTACTGAAATTGTTTCTTGGCAATTATGTATGGGTTCCCCTTCCAACGGTAGATCTGGAATCAAGGATGCCGGATTCAATGGTTGGCAACGTTTCAAAGTGATGTTTTCATTGCTTAGCAACACAATTTCATATTGAGAAAGTCTTTGCTGTGTGAAAGCTTGTAAATGACATTTCTTCAATATGGATTCTAGTTGGTGTGCAGAGTAGACATTAAGTTTTGATCCTAATACCAAATCAGATGACTTTTGGATCATGGTTGCTGTGGCTGTGATTGCTCTCAAACAGGGAATCATACCTTTCTCAATTATATCTAAATGCAATAGAATACAGAGATTTTTATAAACCATTGGAGTCTGAAATGCCTTAGAATATAGCCTTTAGTCTCTTCAAAGTTCATTGGGTTCTTATCCATTTAAATGCCTATTGTCAGAAGGCAGAGTGGTAAGGGCTAAGCAATGGGGGTTAAGGGGTCTGCTCAGGGACCCACAGCTGGGGAGTATCTGAGGCCAGATTTTAACCCAGGACCGCATGTCTTTATGTCTGGCTCTCAGTCTGTTGAGCCACTCATTTGCCTCCCCAAAGTTGAATCTTTGGGCTGAATCTTTCTTCTGGCACGCAGGTGAAATCAATGAAATTACCAGAAGAGTCAAAAGGTATCCTTTTAAACAGCCCAAGTTTCTGTTTGAAAAATCTGTTTCTTCTCCTCTCCCTTTTCTCTCTCCCCTGCTCTGATACCTCCTCCTGCCCCAGTCCACGTGGAGCCCAGGCCGCCCATGTGGAGTCAATACCCCCGTCCACTCGGAGGCTTAGCCTAAGGGAAAATTGCCCATTCTCCTTTCCCTCTTGCCTCTCCCCTCAGCCCATGTGGCCAATACTGTTACCAGCTGGTCGAAATGAGTCCTGATCTGCTCCAAGGATCTGGGTGATGAGCCATCTGGGTTGGAGGCCAGATGGGTGAGAGACAGACCTCCGGGGTGGGTAGGGCTGGGAGCCGGAGTGCAGACAAACAGGGCCAGGAGCTCGGGCACCAGGTGAGAGGCCAGGAGCAGAAGCAGGAGCCAGAGAGGGTTGCAGGCAGGAGCTGATCAAGATGGTTTTCTAAAAGGCATCTTGGAGATGGCTTAAAAAAATCATTATCTAGGCTAAAAAATATGAGAAGTTCTCATCTAATCTAGTGGTCACCAAAAACTGTAACAGTTAAAATTTAGGAATATGGGGAGACTGAGGCATCTGAAATTAGTTTCTCTCTGCAAGGAGTATTATATTTTTTAAAGGTTTATTAAGGATTAAGGATTAAAGAATATACAAGTAAGAAACATGTGCCTAGGCCAGAGGCCTAGACAAAATAACCTCACATCATGGAAGAGAAGCCTCTGCTCCAAAACAGAAGTCCAAAAAAGAGAAAAGAGCCCCAAAAACCTTTGCCACCAGCTTAAATCCTTCCTCGATCTCGGCCCACCTCAGAATTCCCGTGAGATTACAAAGCATTTTTGGGAAGTGGAGCAAAGGCTTGTGGGATTGTAGTCCTGTATTTGAGTCTATTTTTTACAAATGTAAAGTTCTACATTTAGGTTCAAAAAGTCAAATTCACAATCACAGTTTAGGAGAAGTATATTTAGAAATTGTGCAAAAAATATCTGGAAGTTTTAGTGAATTGCAAATGATATGATTCATTGATATGACTTGGTGACCACAAATATTGATCTGATTTTGGGTTGCAACAGGGTTTAAAAAAGGAATCCCACTCAAGATGTACTCTGACTAGATCAGTTTTGAGAGTCGAATTTAAGGGATGTGATACACTACCCAGAGTACATTCAAGAAGATGACAAAAATGGTGACTGGAGGATGCAATATGTAATTAGTTAAAGGTATCAAAGGTGCTTCCTTGGAAGAAGAGGAGACATGTAGTAACAGGATAGCTGTTTTTAAGTATTTAAATGGGGATTATATTTCATTTTCTTGGCCTCAAAGGCAGAACTAGCATCAAGTGGGAGGAAGACAGAGTTGTATATATAGGCCAGGTGACAAAGAAAAATTTCCTAACAATTAGTGCTATCCCAAAATGAAGTGGACTGCTTTTCTCCTGGAAGTCTTTGAGTAGAGGATAAATGATCACTTCTTGTTGTTCATCCTTTGTTTTTGAAGTAATCCAATGCCATCATGATGATGATGTCCTGACTTGTGTGTGAGTTGCATTTAAATAAAGCAGAGTTGCACAAAGTTACTGACTTCACTCTTTCTTCAGTCATTGAAATCCAGTGGCAAGACAAAAGTCAAGATGCTTAGTGATGACCTGAGATGCAGTGGATTACCTTGGTGTTGTTGATGTGTGACCAAGATCTAGGCACTCCACAGCCCCTATTTTAGCCTCCTTCATGGTTGCTGGAATGAATTCGTCTTATCTACTCATTCCATTGGGAGAAGTCTTCATATGATGAAGATTAGATGATTCTTTTTTGTGTCTATTGTAGGTGGATATGGTTTGGATTAAATGGCCTCCGAGGTCCCTCTATCTCTTAGGTACTGCGATTCTGGGATATTAAACAATATTTAATTAGATTAATAGAATTAATTAAATTTTGGTGAATTATATATAATTGTACAGTAATTATAGGATGAAGTTTAATATAGGCCAGATCTAGTTGAGAAATTCAACCTATGCTTGTATCAATATGGCATATGATAAAATACAATAAACTACATAACATATGTATATATATATATATAAATCAACCAGTAGTATTGCATTTAAAGAAAAATGGTTTACTAGCTAGAAAGCTAGATTAGGAGTCAGGAAGACCTAGGTTCAAGCTCCTTCTCTGACATATACTGGTTGTGTGATGTTAGGTCAGTCTCTCTCAGCACCCTCAGGCAACTCCCATAGAGTATACATTGCAAAACAAGTGCAGATCTGCATTGGTAGAGGATGTTTCTTCACTGAGAATAAGTTGCCTATAACAATGAAATCACAGATCTGGAAAAAATGATAATTGGTAATCAGTCTTGAAAAGAAGTAACATCATCTTGTTGACAAATCAAATTTGATAGTCAAAGCTATATAGTTTTTCCACTAACAATGTTTGGCTGTGCAAGTTGGACTATAAAGAAAATTGAGCACCATTGAATTGATGCTTTCAGATTCTGGGGCTGGAGAAGATTTTTGAGAGTCTTTTGGACAGCAAGGAGATCAGATCAGCCAATACTTAAAGAAGTTAATTCAGACTGTTCACTGGAATGTTAAATACTGAAGCTGAAGCTTAAATGCATTGACCACATAATCAGATAACAGGATTCACTGGAAAAGAGACTGATGCTGGAAAAGATTGAAGGCAAAAGCAGAAGGCAGAGGTTGAGATGGATAGTATCATGGTAGCAATAAACACAAATTTCTTTTAGATATCGTGGAGGACAAAAGGACCTGGTGTGTTGTATAGTCCCTAGGGTTACAAAGAGTCAGATTCTTCTGAAAAACAACAAAAATCAGACTTATTTGCATTTTTGAAGGCATGGCATTACTTTTTATTCTATTAAGCAACATGAAATATTTAGTTGTGAATTAAAAAAAAAACTTATATGAATTTCTTTCCAGCATAGCACTTATGATTTACCTTCTTCAGAGCACTGATTTGATCAAGCATATAGGTGTGATAGATCTCCATGAAGTATTGGGGGTCATTTAGGTTTGGGTCAGGGTACAGTAAAAATTGGAGAAAAATGGGACTTCACATTTCACCTTTCAACCTTATAGCAGTCTCTCTGAAAAACAACTTTCTTATTTTTTCTTTAAAAAAAAAAAAAACCTTTACCTTCCATCTTAGAATCAAACCTATGTATTGGTTCCAAGGCAGAAGAACAGTAAGGGCTAGGCAATGGGGGTAAGTGACTTGCCCAGGGTCACACAGCTAGGAAGTGTCTGAGGCTGGATTTAAACCTTGGACATCCCATCTCTAGGTCTGGCTTTCAGTCCAGTGAGCCACCCAGCTGCCCCTTAGAACAACTTTCAATTTCAGTTGAGTGGGTAGTTTGATGTAAATGAGTGAGAGTAGAGGGTCTGGGGGTGGGAAAGTGGAGGAGGTCTCAGAGGAGGTTAGAGGATGCTTTGGTGAATCCTCTAGAATCTCATGAATGTTCTACTACTCTTATATTCATAGGAATGATGTTCTTTACCTCTGGTAATATCCTTGGCCCCATCTTTATGCTGAATTCCAATCCCTAGACTAGGCCAACTTGAATGTGAATTTTGATGGATGTTGAGATGCCACAGAGACGGCTTGGCCTGGCAGGCTTGGCTCTCTGCCATAGACATTTTCATCCTTCTTCTGGAAACTAGGTTTGATTTATAGTTCATCCATGCTACTGAGTCACCTCATTCTCCAGTGACTGTGCTACAGTTGTTATTACTGCTAGTATTAATAACCTTTTTACAAGTTGTGATCATTTTATGATGATGTATCATTCTTCATATCCTTCATTGAATGCTTTCATTTTGCTTCAGGGAGTCTGAGTTTTATTCCAGGAGGTCCAAGGCATCCAGTTTCAATTTTCCAAATATGACATTCTGTGTCTTGTCTCCAGAGTTTCTCACATGATTGGAATACTTTCCTTATTTACGTTTGCTTTTTAATTCCTAGGACTTCTTCAAGGCTCAACTCAAGAGCCATCTTTGACTTTTCCTGAATCCTCTCCTTAGTGTTTCCCCCATCTTGAAATTATTTTTTATTCACTGACCTCCCTGACTTCCTTTAAGTTCCAACCAAAATCCCATCTTCTACAGGAAGCCTTCCCCAACCTCTCTTAATCCTTGTGCTTTCCCTCTGTATTTTCTGTTTTCAATATAGCTGTATATAAAGAGCTATATTTCTATTCTCTATATAGCTTGCTTTATATGTTTGTTGTTGTCCCCCTCATTAGATGGTAAGCTCTTTGAGGACAGGGACTTTCTTTTGCCTCTTTTTATATACTTTGGTATATAACAATACCTGGCACATAGCAGGCACTTGATAAATGTTACTGATTGATTGACATACGTCATCTTGTATTATAGAGACAGAATGACATAGTGGATTGTGTAATTAGAATCTGCTCCCCAGGACTCCAATTCCCAGCATCCCACTTGAGTTCTCAAGTTACATCCTTACATTTTGGAGATAAAGTTTGTGTGTGACCCCCGTCCCTTGCTCTCTTTTTGTGCCAGCGCGGCTGGGAAAACTTTTCTTCACTCAGGGTTTTACTTTGATACTTTTATTTCTTTTATTTCAATTACTACATCTTATAAAATATAATAATTGGAGTTATTGGATATTAATTTTAATCTTACAGGCTACAGACTTTGGAGTCCAGAAGACCTGAGTTTAAGTCGCACTTCTGGCAGAAGTAGATCATATGAGTCTGGGCAATATCTAAACCTCTCCATGCCTTAGACGTGGAACTTAGGAAGCTCCTTTCACCATTAAAGATTTCTGTACCTGATCTACAGCATACATCCTTTCAGGAGGTATCTGGGGGCACTGAGAATGACTTTCCTACAGCATAAAAATAAAAAAAAATAATCACAGATTCAGCACATCTTAGAAGTGGAATTTGAGTCCTGGCCAGGAAGACTCTTCCACTAAGACTATATAATGATCCAGTAATACAACTATTAGGTTTATTTCTTAAGGTGATCAAGGAAAAATGAAAAGAAAATATATGTTCTAAAATATTTGCAAGTTTTGTGGTAGAAAAGAACTGGAAACTGAAGAAGTTTATCAATTGGTGAATGGTTGAATGATTGTGATAGAATATTGTTGTGTCATAAGAAATGACAAACAATATGATCAAAAAAAACCTGGAGAGACTTGTATAAAGTGATGCAAAGCGAAATGAGCAGAACCAGGAGAATGTCGTACCCAGCAACAACAATAATGTATGATGATCAACTGTGAATGACTTAAATATTATCAACAAGGCAAGGATCCAAGATAACTCCAAGGGACTCAGGATGAAAAAGACTATCCACCACCACTGAAGGAACAGATAGAGTGCTAACGCAGATTGAAGCATACTATACTTTATTTTATTCCCTCCATGAATTTTTCTCTAGTATAAGCAATCTGGGTCTTGTTTCACAGTATGACAAATAGGTAAATATGTATTATATGATAATATATGTATAATCTATATGATACTACTTACCTGCCTTCTTGGGGAGGAGAGAGGCGTGGGATGGAGAAGGGAAAAAAAAGAAAGAAAAGACATGGATTTTTGGACAGAGCTAATGTGAGAATTTGTTTCTCTTGGATACACATGTTTATAACAAATCATATATTATAGTATTGTTATGTTACATATAAAAATAAAGATAAATGGCAACTCAAAAAAAGATTATAAATTATTGATCTTTACTGCTAGATCATTTACATGGTGGGTATTCTCAGCATCAGAGATATCAAACTTTTGGTAGGCAAAATTCCTGAGTGTAGTCTGAACCATTTTAGAATACAATTGAGAAATGTCTAAGAAAATAAACAAAATATAATATGATGTAAATAATGCTAATTTGTGGTTTTCTAAGCAAATATGCAGTCTGTAGGAATCTATGTCTGAGTTTGACATCACTGCTTACATCAGTGGAATCACAGATTTGTCCTCCTTCTAGCTGGCCTTCTGAATTGATAGCATTCAATTCTGACTGAACTGTTGTGAGGCACACACAAGCTAATCTTTGTAAAGCATTCTGCAAACATAAAGCACTATATAGATGTTGATTATTTTTATTGGGTCCAGATCTGTAATTTCGTTGGTGAAGGATGCTCCTCCAGTGAGAAAACTTTCTCTAACATCACAGATGGGCAGTTATCCTACCACTTCTAAGCACACTAAGTTCTGGGGATACAGAGAAAGGTAAAAAACAAAAACCAAAACCAAACTCTAAAAGAGCTCACAGCCTAATGGGAGAAACAACATGCAGAGGACTATGTATATATAAGATGTGAACAGGAAGATAATTAATAAAAGGGAGTCATTATCATTAAGGGAGGTCTAGAAAAACTTGGAGAAGGTAGGATTTTATCTAGAACTTGACAGAAGCTGATAGAGATTAAGGAAGGTGAGTATTTCTGGGCACGGGAAACAGTCAGTGAAAATGTCCTCAGGGGACAGGTGACTCCTTGGTTTAAGAGCTAGATCCAGAGAGGGAAGTCCTGGGTTCAAATCTGACCTCTGACACTTCCTAGCGGGGTGACCCTGGGAAAGTCACTTAATCCCCTTTAATGCTCTTCTGCCTTAGAACCAATGTACTGATTCTAAGACAGAAGATAAGGGCCTTTTTTTTTTTTTAAAGAAAATTCCCCCAGTGTTGCAGGTTGTCTCCTGCATTAGACTGTGATCTCTTTGAGAGCAGTGACTATTTTTGTCTTTCTTTGTATTTTCAGTATGTAGCACAATGCCTGGCACATAGTAGGTGCTTAATAAATTTGTGCTGACTTGACTGAAGGAATCTGTAAAAATTAAAAAGATGGGCTCTCAAGTAATTCTTGACATATTGACTGTTCCATGCTCAGGAAGGTATCATCTGAAAGAAATTAATGGAGCTGCTGTAGATTTTGGCCCAGCCTGGATGACCAAACCTCATATGACAGTACTTAGATGGAATTGTCTTTTAAGCTGGGATGGGGTGGGGTGGGGAAGAGGTAGGTTTGGTGGGGTGAGTGGAAGGGAAGTTTCCTTACATAAGCTTTGGCCAGCCTCAACGCAAAGCCTGGGTCAGTGAAATAAACCAAGATTGTTGGTGATTAAAAATAGGGAAAGGGTGGAATGAATTTGTAAATACAAATGAAAACACAGCCTTGGTAACTAAGCAATTTGGCTGCAGTCACAGTAACTATTCCTTTTCTAGAGAGGGAAGTTCTCCTTCGAAAATAAGATTAACAGCACCTGGCAAGGTCCCAACATAGCTGTGATTCCAGGGAAGTTAGGGGTGTTGTCTTAGGGGGACAGCTCCTTTCCCCTATGTTTTATAGACACGGCTCATGCACAAAGATGTCTAGAATTAAGACAGAGTCTATTTTCCTCATCCTGACATTCAAATTCATACACAATCCTGTTCTAGCTTACCTTTCCAGTCATTTCTTATGGAAAACTCTTTACGTATTTCTGGTTCCAGTCAGTTGGACTGTGCTCTGTTCCCAGTTCTGTCCCTCTTGCACCTCCATGTCTTTGCTTGTCTTGAATGCCTGGAATGTTCTTTCATATCTATCCTTCAATTTCTACTTGTAGAAGTTCTTCTCTTCTTTCAAGACCCACCTTGGGAATCACAGTAAAGAAGGATGAATATCCATGTATAATTCCTTATTTTGTGGAAAAGTAAATAGAGGTAAAGAAAGATTGTAAATTGTCCAGCATCAAATAGACTGTAAGTAGCAGAGCTAAGCTTTGAATCCAGGTTTTCTGAATTCAAATCCATTTCTCTTTCCATGACACCATGCTGCTCTTTGCCTTGAAGCCATCCTTTTAAGAATCTTCCTCTGCCCATGTTTCCCTTCCTCTACCTTCTCCCCTACAAGCTGGATGCCTGGACTTTTCCTGTGCATGTATCATACTCTCTTATTTCATAATTATTTGCCTTTTCTCCTTATGAGATTAGGAAACAGCTAGGGGATCAGTGGATAGAGCCAGGGGCCTGGAGTTAGGAAGACTTGAGTTCAAATCTGTCTGTCTTCAGAAACTTCCTAGCTACATGACCCTGGGCAAGTCATTTAATATCTGATTGCTTGACAAAAGTATCCACTGGATCCACTGGATAAGGAAATGGTAAACCACACTGATATCCTTGCCAAGAAAACCTCATGGTTAATTATGAACCATGGGGTCACGAAGGGTTAGGCATGACTTCATTACTGGACAACAGCAACAAAACCCCATTAGATTGTCACATCTCTGGGAATACAGTCTACCTTTTCTCTGTCTTTGTTTCCTCAACAAATGCCCAGGATGAGATCTTGCACATAGTAGGGATTTAAAAACCATTTAATAAGGGCTGAGTTTAAGTCCCTATTATCCAACTTTAACAATCACATAGTTAAATTAAAATGAATGAAACTGAAGTAAGACCTTTAATGGAGAGATCCAAATTCACAGTAAGGGGTAGCTGGGTAAGGCACTTTATTTTATTTTATTTTTTTTAAGTTTATTTATAAAAAAAAAAAACCTTGCCTTCCATCTTAGAATCAATACTGGGTTTTGGTTCAATACTGGGTATTGATTCTAAGGCAGAATAGTGGTAAGGGCTAGGCAATGGGGGTCAAGTGACTTGACCAGGACAACACAGCTAGGAAGTATCTGAGGTCAAATTTGAACCCAGGACCTCCCATCTCTGGGCCTGACTCTCAATCCACTGAGCCACCCAGCTACCCCATGGGTAAGGCACTTTATAACAACCATGGGAGAAGAATCCTGACTGGATGAAGGGAAGTTGAGATAGCTGCATAATCAGCTTATGCTAAAAGTACATTTATACATTGAATTTTCAGAAATTCATCCATTATTAGCTATGCTTTCACAAATTAAGTTTAAGCATATAGCAAATGCATTCTGATGAATCTGGATGTATTCCTCAAAGGATTTAGAAATCATAGAATCTTTGAGGTTATTTTATCTAAGCCTGAACAGATTGTGTATATCTTTTCCACAAATAGTCATTTTGTCTCCACTTGAAGTCTTTAAAAAAAACAAACAACCCTTAACCTCCTGTCTTAGAATTGATGCTAAGGAGTAGTTCTACAGCAGAAGAGTGGCAAAGTCTAGGCAATGGGGGTCAAGTGACTTGCCCAGGGTCACCCAGCTAGGAAGTGTCTGAGATCAGATTTGAACCTAGAACCTCCCATCTCCAAGCCTGACTCTCTATCCACTGAGTAACCTAGCTGCTCCCCACTTGAAGTCTTAAGTAAGGGCAAGCCCACTATTTACCAAGGCAATATATTTCACTCTGGGATAACTGTCAAGTTTTTCCTTACCTTGAGACTAAGCATACCTTTTTGCAACTTCTACTCTTTGCTCCTAGTTGTGTCTTCTGAGAATTTGCTCAATCTCTCTTTCAGCAGAGCCCTTCAAACAGGTAAAGACAGTGTCATATCCTCCCTAAGTTTTTTCTTCTCCATTCTTTTGTTTATTTATTTGTTTATTTATTTATTTAACCATTGCCATCTACCTTAGAATCAATACTGTATATTGGTTCCAAGGCAGAAGAATGGTAAGGGCTAGGCAATGGAGGTTAAGTGACTTCCCCAGGGTTACATAGCTAGGAAGTGTCTGAGGTCAGATTTGAACCCAGGACCTGGGTTCTCTAGGTCTGGTTGTCAATCCACTGAGCCACCCAGCTACCCCCTCCACTCTTAATATCCCTAGTTTCTTCAACAAGTAATTTTTATATGACATCATTTTCAGTTTCCTCACCTTTCTAGCTGTCCACCTCTAGACATATTCCAGTTTGTCAATGTTCTTCCTAAAATATAAAGCCCAGATTTCAATACAATGCTCCAGAAATGGACTATCCAGGACTATCACCTCCTTTTTTTTTTTTTGAGACTGTAGACTTTGATTAAGGGGAATATAGTTAGGAGGAGGAGTGCTCTCTTATTCTTGCCTGGATGGGGCAATGGAATCTGAAACTTCCCAATTTCCTAACCTGGCATAGATTTACTTTTGACTCACCTTCCAATTTTCTCTTAAAGATCAGGACTATGGGTCTCTGGCCCTTCATCTCTCCTTCTCACGTGGGAATGGCCCCTGTTTGGAGGTGACACAAGTTCTTCCAGACAAACAATCTCATTTCTCCCAAGAGAGACCACTTCTTCATTAGAATGTTCTGTTTGTACTCTCTTTTTCTTCTACAAATAGCCTTCCTCCTCCTTAATTTGTCATCACTAGTCATAAACTGACCTCAATGAACTTGATTCCCTCACCCCTTGGGCCTAATTCCTGGAACCTGCCGAATAGGCAAGCTAGAATATTGAGTACTCACAAACAATAGTGTTCATTGCCTTTTGTAGCAGAAAACACCTCATAAGAAATTCAATAATAATGTTTATATTTGTTTCTGGTGAGATATATCTGAGATCATGTTGGATAGTGTTTTGATGTTGAGAAACTTATTTTCAACTCAACTGTGTGACTTGGGGTTACCAGAACAACTATTTTGTTCTGTTTATATAATCTGATATGGTTCAATGCCAACTTATTTTAGAGATTGTATCTTTCCCCAAATAACCAAGATTTTCTGGGGTTTCCTATTCTATCTACCTGGAGACAAAACTATCTGGAGGTTGTCAGAATCCTTAGGTCTATCTCTCTTTCTTGACCCAAGAGTTTAGGGTCCTGGAGCAAAACTATCTTGTTTGGTTTACTTTTCTTTGTTGGGTAGGGTTGGGTCATCTCCATACCCAAATTCAGATCCAACTGACATTTCTTAAGCAACTTTGTACTGTGCAAAGTACTGTGATAGTCACTGGATATAGAGAAATGAAAATGTAACAATTCACGTTCTCAGGGGATTTACATCTTATTTGGGGAACGTAAGAAGGTCTGGGGGGGAGAAGAAGAGAGGGAGAGAGAGAGGAGATAGAGGGAAAAAGAAAAGGAGAGAGGAGAGAGGGAGAGGGAAAGAAAGAGAGAGAGGGAGAGAGGGGAGAGAGAGAAAGGGAGAGGAAGAGAAAGAGAGAGAGGGAGAGGAAGAGAAAGAGAGAGTGAAGGAGAGATGGAAAGAGAGAGGAAGAGAGAAGGAGAGAGAGAGGGTAAGAGAGGGAGGGGAAGGGAGAGAAAGAGAGGAGAGAGGGAAAGAGAGAGGAAGAGAGAAGGATAGAGAGGGAAAGAGAGAAGGAGAGAGGAGAGAGAAAGAGAGGGAAAGGGAGAGAAAGAGAAGGAGAGGAAGAGAAAGAGAGAGAGAAGGAGAGAGGAAAAGAGAGAGGAAGAGAGAGGGAAAGAGGGAGAAAGAGAGGGAGAGGGAGAGGGAGAGAAAGAGAGAGAGAAGAAGAGAGGGAAAGAGAGAGGAAGAGAGAAGGATAGATAGAGGGAAAGAGAGGGAGAGGGAGAGAAAGTGAGAGAGGGAGAAGGAGAGAAAGAGAGAGAGAAGGAGAGGGAGAGAGAGAGAGAGAGAGAGAGAGAGAGAGAGAGAGAGAGAGAGAGAGAGAGAGAGAGAGAGAGAGGAAGAGAGAAGGAGAGGGAGAGAAAAAGAGGGAGAGAAAGAAAGAGAGGGAGAAAGAGAGAGAGGAAGAGGGAGAGAAAGAGAATGAGGGAGAGGGAGAGAGGGAGATAGAGGGAGAGAAGGGAGGAGAGAGACTGAGATTAGAAGGCAGATAGAGATATACATAGAGGAAAGAAAGATTGAACATTAATAGCTGAGGAGATCAAGGAAGTCTTCTGAGAGGAGGTGGCTCCTGAACTAGGAGTTCTGAAAGATGTCTGTCTTTAGCAATGGACAGGCAGGAAATGCAATACCAAGTTAGATATACAACTAAGTATTTGTATTTTTGACTAGGGGAGAGTAATGTGAAATGATATTGGAAACATTGATTGGAGCTAGATTATGTAGGGCTTTGAAAGTTAGACTGATGAATTCGTATTGTTTTAATTTTTTTTCCTAGAGGCAATAGAAAGCCACTGAAGATTTCTGAGCAGAGGAGACCAAACAGGAGGCACAGGGGTGGTGTATGGTGCTGGTGATGAAAAGGAAAGAATCAAAGATGAGTCCTTAGGGGAAGCTTCAAAAAACTGACCAAACAAATTTCCAAAGGTAGTAGGCTCTAGCTGCGCTCTGCCATTTTATAAAATTGCAACAAGTGCAGTCCACCTCATAGGCCACCAAGTAAATATTTGATTGCTCTGGGGGTTTGTTCATCCATGTCACTGGGCTGACCTGAAGTAATGTGGCTGCTATTTTCCTAATTTGTATTAGGCCTCTGTTCATTGAGATAAGATAGTAATAGCAATAGCAACAACTTATAGTTTTATATATGACTTTAAGGTTCCTTAACTTCCTTAAGCCTCAGTTTCCTCATTTGTAAAATGATTAGGTTTGGACTAGGTGGCCTCTAAAGTCCTCTATGGCTCTGTGATCCCCACTGGTTACCTTGTTTAACTCATTCAGTAATCCACAGCTCAGAAGCCTCTGGTCATCCCTCTCTAAATCCTGAATGTTATACCACATAGGTGAAATTGCATGCACCTTACAAGTTAGTGTTATCACCGAAGCGCTAGTCCTACTTGTTTGAAAAAGTCAGGGTTCAATGTTAAAAAAAAAAGGAACTTCACATAATCAAGATTATTTGAAATTTCTCCATATAAAAAAGATGGGGAAATACTGGATTGGACCTTTGAAGATGATATTAGTAAGAAAAAGAGCCAGGTATTTTAGTGGACTTTGTTGTCAACATGAGTTAATAGTGTGACACGGCAGCTAGAAAAGCTAATGCACTTGTGGGCTGAATTTGTAAAAAAGCATGTTTCTCATTGAAAAGAGTGAGCTAGTTCCACCATAATTGGGTCACACCATATCTAGAATGTTGTGTTCAGATCTAGGGGTCACATTATAGGAATGAGATTGACAAGCTGGAGATCACCTAGAGGAAGGTGATGAAGATGCCAAGGAAACTTAAGACCGTGCCATATGAAGATTAGGAAATGGAAATGGTTGTCTTAGACAAGAGAAGACCCAGGAAGTACATTTTAATATTTTCAAGTACTCATAGAGTGGCCTTGTGGCAGAGGAATTAGAATGAAGCTTATTCTGTTTGGCCACAGAGGTCAGAACTAGGAGCAGCGGGTAGAAGTTACAGATTTAGGCTCAGCGTAAAGCCAAAATTCCAAGCAATTTGAGCGATTCTGAAGTGGAATGAGAATTAATGGGTTTCCCTTTACTGGAGTTCATTAACCATAGGCCTGAAATGGTGTTGGCATCTCTGGTATCTTGTGCAGATTTAAAAAGGTCATTCCAACCCCTACATTTTGCTGCTCTCTGACTAGATGACCTCAAAGGTACCTTCCAAATCTATGATTCTCTGATTCATGCTTGGAGCATTTACTAAATGTGTATTGAATTTAATTTAAATTCCAGGTAAAGGGTAAAGGAATAGTTTTATATTACAAGGCACTATATGATAAGTGCTATGAGATTGGTTCTGTCAGCACAGAGAAAAATAGTTCAAAGAAAGAAGACAGATGGGGCTCAATATCAAAGTTGGCTTGGGCAAATAATTCACCATCCTTCTGATACAACTCCTCTCCTTCACGATTTTATGCAGGAAAAAAACAACCTGGTTACAGTGTGGTCAGTATTCAAACCAACCTTTAGAGGAGGCAATATGCGGGAAAACATTTAATGTAGGAAAAATACTGGAAGTGGCTTCTGATGCATATTTATTTTTAAAACTCTTATCTTTGGTCTTAGAATTAATATTGTGTATTGGTTCCAAAGAGGAATGGTGGTAAAAGCTAGGCAGTGGGAGTAAGTGATTTGCCCGGGGCCAAATAGTTAGGAAGTGACTGAGGCTAGATTTGAACTAAGTCTACTGAGCCATATAGCCAACCCCCTGATGTATATTTAAGCACATTAGATGGGATGATGATGAAAGTGTATGGGGAAAACGGAGGCAGAAAACCTTGTGAGACTTATGGGAAGTGGTACATTGATGCAGTTTGGGGCTACATATATTCTGAGTACCCTGGGAGATGTGGGACAAGGCATATATAACACCTTTCTTGGATATGCTTTGGTTCAGCATGTTATTTTGGGATAGAAAGTGACCCGATCCCCCACTTTCAGTGTGCTCTTCTTTTCTAAGCATACCAGAGCCACATAAGACCAAACAGGAAAAACATTAATCGAAACATGAAGTACTATAAAAATAAGAACATAGTTCAAGTAGAAAAACATCCTTGGCATTGGCATGTAAAGGGGTATAAGTCCCTTACAGCTACAGGGGAATTCTAATCTAATTCCTTAACAAGGCAGGAGGAGCCAATCACTTTACACACGAGATGATGGATGGATGTTTGGCATGTTTTCTGGTTTGCTCCTTGGAGTCTTTCAGGAGTCTGAAAGAAAGGCTGACAGCCCTTACCTTGTCCTAGGCATGGAGTTCTTAGAATTGTAGTGTAATCAGCTTGGCTGAGGGTTTCTGGGCCTTGGAGTCCCAGACAGGCAGCATTATTTTTCTTATCCTGGAAGGGACTGAGATCAACAGAGCTCTGATCTAGGTGTAGCTGTGTGAGTCCATGGGGAAGATTGAGTCCTATCACTTCCAGGAGTTACTGAAAAATCAATATGTGGCAGCAGCAAGAATATCTGGTTGTGATGACAGTGAAAGTAGGCAGAAATGTATGCCAAAGCTCAGTCTGTTCAGGAAGATTGCTTTTCTAATTTCTATTTAAGTAGTTGCAATTCCCCTTGCTGGCTAGATAAATCTGGTCAATCCAATTGCTCTTAATTTATGTCATCTTATTTGTGAATAGTTGGGCTGAAGCAGGAAAATGAACAGTGTTTCTGTATTAGCACCCAGACATACAGAAAGGACTAGAGTTTGAGATGTAGTTTCCCAAAGTACCAGGCTTTCCTCTGGCTGGGGGAGTTTGAGAGAGCATCTAATGCTTTTTGAAGTATTAGTATTGTTTAAAAAATAAAATTTTAAACAAACGAGCAGAACTTAACTAGATTTGATATTCTCTCTCCTTTGCCAGTTTGTCAATGTCATTTTGTAATCTTCTTCTCACCCCTCCTACAGGGAAATCTCTGCAGGTATGGGGTCAGGAGATCTAACTAGGGAGCTAGAATTATCTCATGGGAGATGAACAGGTATGACTGGATCAGTTCAGCAATGCCCGCATTCTAAAGGAAAGGGTCAAAGGAAGGAGTATCTTTCCCCATTTGACTTTACTTTCTACTACCACCTATATCTAGACAGGCACAGAAGGCAACAACATGATCATAGATTTAGAATTAGAAGGTACATTGGAGGCCAAATAATCCAAGTCTCTTATTTTGTTGATGAACAAACTAAAGTCAAGGTCTCAGATACTTAATAGCTGTATGCCCCAAGACAAGTCTCTTAGCTTTGTTTGCCTCAGTTTCCTCATTTGTAAAATGAGCTGGAGAAGGAAATGGCGAATCTTTCCAGTATCTTTGTCCAAAAAACCACAGAGACACAATGAATTGAACACTGGACTGAAATAACTGAATAACAATATGCAAGATAATACAGAACAAATGTAACAATCTCAGAGTGGAGATTAGCAACACAGAGAAGTAAATCTAAGATGTATAAAAAATAAAGACAAAATAATTATGAATAGTGTGATAGAGGCAAACCAGAAAGAGAGAACTTCAGGCTTGCAAACCAAGCTGGGGACCTGATCTGCAAAATCAAGGAGAAGGTTCCAAAGGGAATGTTCCCGGGAGGAGGCAGTTGAGCTGGCCAGGGGGAGGATATGATTCTGTCTCTCTGGGAGTTGACTGACCAAGAAAGGAGACTTTGGCTCTCTGGGAGTTGAAGCTGGCCAGGGGCACTCTGTCTCTCTCTGGAAGCTGAAGAGGGAAGAAACTGAGAACTAATGTTGTTAGCTTTTGTCCCAGGCTGAAGGACCTTTGAGGGGGGCTTCTGAAATTAGGCTGAGAGACCTTGGTGGCTTTGTGAAGAAGAAAAGAAGATTTTAAACAGTTGTCCTCCATTTCTCTGACTGTCCCTCTGTCACAGTTGTGACTGAACTGATTTCCCAAATTCCTCCTATCCATTATTATAGATTAGGGAAACCCTCATCCCTCTTTCCTCAGTTTCCCATCCTGTTGTTTCCCAATAAACCCCTTACCTGAGAAAGGAAAAAGAGTATCTTTATAGTCCACTGGGTGGGGGGGGGAGGGAGGAAGCCAAAGGCTTCAAGAAGTGGGTGGTTAAGGGAGGGAGTGAGAGAGGAAGAGGGTAGGAGAAAAATTAATCCATTAGCCATCAAATAGAGATCAGTAGGCAACCCCTAGAGCATTTCCCTGTGGAAGCACCTCTCTATCTCTCAAGCAGTGTCTCTCATCCATCCCCATTGTAACTAAGAAATCCTCAGGTGTGTCCCCTACTAGTAGCAGCCCTCTAGCAAGCCAGAGTACATCAGTCACTGCAACAAGAAATAGTTCACAACAGATTAACACTTTTATTACAATAGAGAGCACAATGTGGCTGGAGCTTAGCTTTGAAGAGATTAAAAGTCTCAAAAGCAGAGAACATTTTAGCTAAGGATGTAAGACCCAGAATAACCTGGAAAAGGCATGGAATCTTATATATGGAGAATAGCAAGGTCAGTTTGGTTGTAACATAAAGCAAAGTGGCATAATGCATAATCAAGCATATTTTGTGCCCCCCCCCCCCATTATCATCTGGTAATGCTCTTTTCCATTTTTAGCTGAGCTAATTCTCAGATACCAAATGCCAATAAAGTGAAACCAAAGCCTTATCAGAATCATAGGAACTACCAGAATTTATGCTCTAAAGACTCTGGCTTTGAGAATTCACTACAAAATGAAGTATTGGAGTAGGAACTTAGGGAGGTGAGATGTTATAGGAAGAAGTGGAATCTTTTCTTAAACAGATATGTAGCTGAATTTTCAGTGCCTTTTCCTAACATGTCATAGCCAGTTATGGCGATATCCCTACTACTGGGGGAGGTTGAAGTTGGTGGAATGAGCTTAAGCTTGGAAATTCTGAATTGCAGTGGACAAAACCAATCAGGTATCTTTACTAATTCCTGTAGCAATGTGGTGAGCCCCTGAGAGTAGAGGGCAACCAGAAAACCTAAGCAAGGGTTAACCAGTCCAAGTCAGACACAAAATTTGCATGTCAAATAGCAGTGTGATTGGACCCATAAATGCCCTCTACACTTCTAGCCTGGTAAGAAAAGGAGACCTAGTCTCAAAACCCAAACCCAGCCCAACCTAAAATATGGGCATAAGACAACTGGATTGGCCATCCTAAGAATGGTCTAGAGTATGAGCAGGAGAAGTAAACATGATCCAAAGCAATGAATGGAAATGCCAGTGTGACTAGCACCACCTCTGTCCTTAATGGCATTCAATATTGTTCATCTTTCATTTTCAAAAGGACCAGTGGCATCATAGATGATGTCTTGACTTTCAAGTGAATTGGATTTAAGTGAGGCAGGGTTGCATTCAATAGGTGTTTATTAATGCAGTGGCAATGTCAGATGACAGGTAGTTTATTTATGGAAAGGATGCCATGGTAGGAAGACTCAAGGATGAATTCCTGGGTCTGTTAGTCACTCCAGAGGTGCAGTGTCAATTTCTTACAACTGCTCTACAGTACAGATAATTTGATCTGGACCACATATGGAGGATAATGATTATGTCTTCACTTTTCTTGAATAAAAAAGGAGAAAAAAATATCTCCCCCAAACTTTCTAAAATAACTTTTCAAATTAGAAACATTTATTGGTTCACCTGAAAGGATGTAGGATTTCCTACAGATCTTAATTTAACATAAATTAGAATTGATGGAATACTTTAGGAGGAAAGAGGAAGGAAGAAGGAAAAGTATAGGTAACAATGACAATCTCTGAAAACATTAGAATTCAAATAGGTTCCATCAAAAGAAAAGTATGATTGAACATAAAGGCCAAATGTAGCTCTCCCTTGCATGTAGGCGATTGTTCTTCCTATAGGCATGGAAGCCATATGTGCCTTATTGTAAGAAGAGGTGAGACCAGTTCCATAGAAATCAAAGTCAGTGAGACTAAAAGCTGAAGTGTGACATAGATTTCTTATGAAGAAGAAAGCTGCCAAATGATTGATTATCTAAAGCTGGTTGATTCATGGAACCATATAGTAGGGCCATGAGGAGAAGGTAAGGAAATAAGAATTTATGAAGTGTATTTGAAAATGAGAGAGAAAAGAGCAGAGAACCTCCCTTCTCAAAGCGGGGTTTAGGGGAGACAGCAGATGTAATGGATTGACCCAGAGAGAGGAGAGGGGGTTTGAAGATTTTCACCCTTCTGCCTTCCCTCCTTAGCTAAGGCTGCTCTCCCAGATTCACTTTTGTTCTTCTTGTCCCCCCCTCCACTACTCGAGAACAAAGGGTCTCCCCTTGATCTGTTCACTCACACTTGATTCACAGCTTGGGGAAAAGATAACTATTTAATGTCAACTTAACCCAATCAGGGTAATACAAAGGATAAACTATCAAGGAAAGAATAGGTGTCTTTCCCCTAAGTGGGGAAAAGGGGTCCCTATCTCTATCTAAAACACTTTTCTTCCCTCCTCAAGTTTGGGGGGAACTCAGGCTTTGGCAGCCTGAGCCCCCTGAGAGAAAGTCAGGTTGACTCACCCTGGGTTTGGTCCCTTGGCCACAGTTCAGACTCAGGGCAACAGGAGCTGAGGTAAAGTTGGACAGAGATTTAAAATGTCTTTCTCAGGTTTCCTCTTCACTAGTATTTTCAATTAGGAAATGTTGGGGGGAATGATTTCCAGTCACCAACAGGAAAGGTGGATAACCCTCAGGAGAAAGTCTTTTTCCACCTTGTCTCTGGTTTCTCAAGACTGAGAGACTAACTCCTCTCCCAGCCAGAGTCTTCTCCTCTACCAGATTCCTAATCCTTTAGGGCCCCTCCCCCATTGAGGTGATCAGTTTCACACACTCTTCAGCCTGGCACTTTTCTTTAGTGCCTGCCTCTGTCACAGTAGCTCTTACTATGTTCCAGGAACTTTAGATATATAAACTCATTTGACTCTCACAACAACATTACAAGGTAGGTGGTGTTATTATCCTTTTATACTATTGAGACAACTAATTCAAAAGTAATTTAGGTGATTTACCCATGGCCATGCAAATAGATATCTGAGGACATATTTGAACTCAGGTCTTCTTGGAATTCCAGGCCCAGGACTCCATCTGTTTGGCCATGTAGCTGCTTCTATCGCAGAGAAGAAAAATTCATAATATAATGTACTGTTAGGTTTTAATTTTTTAATTTTAATTAATTAATTAATATTTTTAAATGTTATTATAACTTAATTTTTTAAACCCTTACTTTCCACCTTAGAATCAATACTATGTGTTGGTTCCAAAGTAGATGAATAGTAAGGGTTGGACAATGGAGGTTAAGTGACTTGCTCAGGGTTGCATAGTTAGGAAGCATCTGAGGCCAGATTTGAACCTAGGATCTCTCATCTCTGGGCCTGCCTCTCAATCCACTGAGCCTCTTAGCTACCCCCAATTAATTTATTTTTAAAAACCTTATCTTCTGTTTTGGAATTGATACTGTGTATTAGTTTCAAGGCAGAAGAGCAGTACAGGCTAGGCAATGAGAATTAAATGTCTAGATTAGGATCACACAGCTAAGTGTCTGAAGTCACATTTGAACCAAGGACCTCCTGTCTCTGGGCCTGGTTCTCAAACCACTGAGTCATCTAGATACCCCATTAAATTCAATTTTTAGCATTAACTTTGGAACCCCAAACTACGCGTATGGAGTAGTAGCTGTTCCAAAATCTCATTCTGCCCTCTGTCATTTCTCTGCATTCATATAGAGTTGTCCAGAGCTGGAGTGAACTTTTCTTAAATCCTTATATGTCAAAATTCTATTCTTTCTCCAAGGTCCAGGCCAGGTACTAATTCTTCTGTGAACCTTCATTACCCCCTACCCAAAATGAAGATGATTTCTCCCTCTTCAAATTGTTCAGTCTTTTTGTTGAGGATGCCTGTTGAAGACTTCTTCTGACCCCTAACTATTGCTATCAGTTTTGAGTCTCTCTCTCCCTCTCTCTCTCTCTCCTCTCTCTCTCTCTCTCTCTCTCTCTCTCTCTCTCTCTCTCTCTCTCTCTCTCTCTCTCTCTCTCTCTCTCTCTCTCTCTCTCTCTCTCTTCTCTCTCTCTCTCTCTCTCTCTCTCTCTCTCTCTCTCTCTCTCTCTCTCTCTCTCTCTCTCTCACACACACACACACACACACACACATGATATTTGGAGGTTTAAGAGGCAATGTGTGGTATAGTATATAGCAAACTGACTTAGGGACCAGGAGAACCCGGGTTCAAGTCCCATTTCTTACCTATACTGATTGGATGCTGGGTGACCCTGAGCAAGTCTCCTAACTTCTCAGTGCACTGGGCAAGTCTAGATGATGCATATGTATATGTATATACAGACCTATATAGCCAAAAGAATTTTCCTCACCTTAGAATTTCCTATTCCAGTGAAATCACATGTAGAGTCTCTATCCCAGTCCCTATCTCTATCCTTTTAAGGTTTAAGAAATAGTTTTGTTTTAAAAATTAAATTTATTTTTAAAATTATCAAAATTTTATCTTTCTCCTCACTACTTCTTCCCATATCTGATGAAAAGAGAAAAGAAAACAAAGCTCTTAAAACAAATATTCATAGACAGATATGACAAATCCCTACATTCATCCCACATCCATTACCTCTCTGTCATGATGTACACAGTGTGCTTCAATTATTGATCTTCTGGAATCATGATTGAACATTGTATTGATCAGAGTTTTTATAGTTTTCAAAGTTGTTTGCCTTGTTCACTTGGTTCTTCTCATTTCACTCTGCATCAGTTCCTAAAAGTCTTCCTGGTTACAAAATTTTTACTCATGGCAACCTTATGATGTAGGATATGTGTCATTATCATTGGGTCAGTAAATGATTTTCTTATTACCACATGGTGTTATGATTGAAATTAAGGTAAACTAAGTTACAATGTTTTGAGGATATTCAATTTATTGGTGAGGTTAGCAATTACCAATAAAGGGAGGTCTTTAGCTTTTCAGCAAGCAAAAAAATCCTGAATGAAAGCAGACAGATCAACTTACAGACAAAAGGAGAAACATCCAAAAGCTAGAAGGTAGCATCATAGATGGGAAAACAATATGACTGGCTGAACTTTTGGAATACAAGGCTAGCAACAACCCCTCCTTTCATTTTGTCGCTATGGAAAGCTCATTGATGGTGTCCATTTACATGGCTAGTTTAATGTCACATCAATAAGAGACTAGACTCTCTTTTTTTTTATTTTTTTTAAATTTTATAGTATTTTATTTGTTCATTTCCATGCATTTTTCATTAAAGACAAAGATCATTTTCTTTTCCTCCCTCCCACCCCCCATGGCCGACGCGTGATTCCACTGGTATCATATGTGTTCTTGACTTGAACCCATTGCCATGTTGTTAGTATTTGCATCAGAGTGTTCATTTAGAGTCTCTCCTCTGTCATGTCCCCTCGACCACTGTATTCAGGCAGTTGCTTTTCCTCGGTGTTTCCACTCCCATAGTTTATCCTTTGCTTATGAATAGTGTTTTTTTCTCCTGGATCCCTACAAATTCTTCAGGGATATTACACCACCATTAATGGAGAAGTCCATTACGTTCGATTATACCACAGTGTGTTTGAGACTAGACTCTCTTAAAGGATAGCCAGTGTTGCAGAGAAAGCAGATCGGAATCCTTGGCATCCTCCTATATCCTTTAAGCATAACAGATTTCTTTGACACAACATTAGAACAGTGATTAGCAAGAAAACTGAACTTCTAAACTTAATTAACTGAGAAAGGAACTTCTGAAATTTTGAAAAAATAAATGAAAAATTGAAAAATTAAAAATAAAAAATTCTGAAAAAATAAACTTCCAAATTTAACTCAGAGACAAAGAAATGTGTCTTAGGCAAAATAAAAAAAAGTCAGTAGTGGGGCAAAATGGGGAGAATCAATTTGATTTTCTCAATTTTCAGTAGTGTCAGGATTTGGATATAAGTATCCTGACTTCACATCTAGTTCCCTTTCCACCCCATGATGCTGCACTATGAATAGGCTTTATTGAAGTAAAAGAATCCATGACTAGATAGACTATCCTTGAAGCACTCTAGTTTCTACAATGTAAGTTTCCTTCACATTCTTTTATGACCTGAACTTTGTAGTTGCTGCTTGAGTTTTTTTCACTCAAGTTTAATAATTTTTTAATGCTCAGTTTTTAATAATTTAAATAGAGTTTATAAGTTAAATAGCTTAATGACATATTTTGCTCCTCACCTTGAATCTTGTACAGATAGCTAGAAAGTGACGTAGTGGGTGGAGAATTCAGGAAGACCTAACATAGAATCTTGCCTCAGACACTTATTAGCATTGTGACACTGGCCAAAATCACAGCCTTTCTTAGACTTTTCTCATTTGTGAAATGGGGATAATAATAGTACCTACCTTCTTCGGTTGTTGATAAAATCAAATGAACTAATATTTGTAAAGCATTTTTCAAACTTTAAAGTGTTATATAAATGCTAGCAATTATCATTATGCCTTTGACACCATTGCAGATAACCAAACTCAGCTCAAAATGATGATCTTTTTTTATGATAGGATTAATTCTAGTATATTTGGATTTTGCTCCACATTCTTTCCTGGTAATTTATGCCATAGTTATATAAATAGCAGAGAGATGTATGCCAGTATTCCAGAACAACATGTGACAGAAGTAGATGGGGGCAGCAAGGTGACTCAGTGGATTGGGAGCCAGGACAAGAGAAAGAAAATCCCGGGTTCAAGTCGGGCCTCAGAAACTTTCTAATTGTATGACCCTGAGCAAGTCACTTAACCCCCATTGCCTAGCCTTTACCACTCTTCTGCTTTGGAACCAATGTACAATATTGATTCTAAGATGGAAGGTAAGGATTTAAATTTTTTTAATTAAAAGAAGTAAATGGTTCTGACTATTGAAGTGTAGAAGATAATTTTGAAGAAGGTATCCATTTTTACTTTAGTTAAGTGATTAAATCTTTATTTTACTAAATCTTACTTTGGTACCTCACTGTGGGGTAGAGATGACCCTAAATTTTCAAAGTCTATGTCAGCAGAGGACAGATTAGAGGAGGTCTCAATCAACTGGAAAGTCTTTGTATGTGGCCAAGTAACATGTAGGATGATTATTGTTTAAAGACCAGCCTAGCTAAGTCTAATCATTAGAAAGTTGGCCATAAGGTGATCCATTAAAATGTTTAAAAAAATATTTTATTTTTTCCAATTACATATAAAAATAATTTTAACCTTTTTTTGTTTTTGTTTATATTACAATTTTGAGTTCTTAGTTCTCTCTCACCTTTGATGAGAAGGTGAGTAATTTGATAAAAATTATACATGTGTAGTCTTGCAAAACTGCTTCCATATTAGTTATGTTGTGAAAGAAAACACAGACAAAAAACACAAGAAAAATAAAGTTAAAAAGATAGCATGCTTCAATCTGCATTGATTCCATTATTTCTTTCTCTGGAGATGGATAGCATTTTTCATAATAGGGCCTTCAGAATTGTCTTGGATTTTCATATTGCTGAGAATAGCCAAGTCATTCACAATTTTGCTGCTATGGTGTACAATGTTCTTTTGGTTCTGCTCACTTCACTTTGCATCAGTTCATGCAAGTCTTCCCAGGTTGTTCTGAAAGCATCCTGCCCATCATTTCTTGCAGCATAATAGTATTCCAAGTGATTCAAGGAGGAGTTAAAGTTTGAGTCAGTGGAGTACCCACAGTTGAAATAATAATATTTGAAGTTCAAATATACATTCTGCCATTTTGGTTGCAGTTTAATTCCAGTCTTTTCCTTAACAATGTGAAAGAAGAAAAAAACAACAATGTGGAAGAATCTAGGACTATCAGGGTCTGCCAGAATCCTTTAAATAAATAACCACATATGGCAGTTCTCTGTCATATCATTTCAGATGGACCTTGTAAATGAGGACTGGAATACTCCCCAGTTGATAAATGGTCAAAGAATATGAATGGGAACTTTTTAGAGGAGGAAGTATGACTTCTCAATAACCATGTGAAAAAATGCTCTAAATCACTAACCATTAGAAGAATGCAATTTAAAACAAACCTGAGATGCTTTTTCACATCTATCATATTGACAAAATTACAAAAAAAGGAAAAAGACAAATGTTGAAGGAGCTATGAGAAAATATGCATATGAATGCATTGTTAGTGGAGCTGTTAACTAGTCCAACCATTTTGGAAAGCAATTTCAAACT
Organism: Monodelphis domestica; assembly: GCF_027887165.1. NCBI lineage: Eukaryota > Metazoa > Chordata > Mammalia > Didelphimorphia > Didelphidae > Monodelphis > Monodelphis domestica. Next base: position 441,812,999 of record NC_077228.1, on the reverse strand, counting down.
ATGTCCCCAAATCTATTAAATGGTGTGAATCCTTTGGCTCAGTGATATAACTACTATGTCTATAACCGCAAAGAGATCCAAGAAAATGGAAAAGACCATATGTTCAAAAAGATATCTTTTTTTGTAGTGGCAAAGAATTGGAAACTAAGAGTATGCTCTTCAACTGAGGAATGACTAAACAAATTATGATATATTGATGTGGGGGAATGCTATTGAAATGTCAGAAGAAATGACAAAGACCATGCTTTTAGAGAAACCTGAGAAAACTTGTATGACTGATCCAAAATACACACCCATACTCAGCACTCCTCTGCTATGGTGCCCCAAAGTCCCAGTTTGATTTAAAGCCATTAAGTCTTCTAGTGATTATATTACCATATACATGGTAATATACACACATATGTATAATGCATCATATACATATATATTTCTATATATATATATATATATATATAATATCTGTTAATCTTATGGAGAAAGGCCTGGGGGTGGATATTACAGATAGCATTGCCTTTGTCTGCAAGCTCTGGGATTACCTCTGCCATGTCTTTATCTCCTTTACCTATTTCCTTGTTTTCTTCCCTTCTTTTTTGCTTCTCCTTCTGATTTTCTTTTCAGTATTTGTTCCCTTCTTCATTTTTCTTCTTCCTCTCTTTTCTCCTTTCCCCATGTTAATTCCAATGAAACCGAAATGGGTCTTTTCCTGCAACTAGCAACAAAAATGTGCCCAGAATTTCCCAAATTCCCAAAGGGAGTGGGGTGAGGGAACATTTCTGTTCATGTGCTAATGATGTATGGACTTGTGGGATGGCAATCAGATAGGAAGGGGAGTGTGAAGGGAGGGAAGAGAAACAGGAGGTAGAAACTGGCACTGTCAACTTGCTCAGTCTCCTGAGATTCAATAATTTTTTATCAGGATTTTCCTGATTTTGAATCTTCTATCATGTTAGCCAACCATTCATGCTTATGATGAAAAAAATGTGCTGACAAAGAAGAGAGGCAGCTGTGTTGTTCTGGAAAGAAGGCTAAACTTGGAATACGTGGATTTGGATTTTAAATTTCAGCTCTGTTACTGTCTAATTGTATAACATTGGGTAGGTCACTTCATCTTCTGGAGTCTCAGTTTCCTTATCTGTAAAATGAGAGATGGTTGAACTCTTAAGGACTCTCATCAACTTGAAATCTTATCATCCTAAATTCAGATACTATAGGGATTTGTTTTGCCAGAATCTGGTTCTAGGTCTGATTCAGGCTGGGGATCAGGCCCCAGAGAATGGAAAATAGAAAACAGAGAATGAAGATATCACTTATACATAATATTTAATGACATTGTCACTGATAGTAATAATTAAAAAAATACAGTTTTAAAGTTTTTTTTTCACTAAATAGGCAAAATGACTTCCTAAAACTCATTAATTTTTCAAGGCAAGAGTTAAAATTTCAGTTACCTACAACTGCTTTAGGCATTTGTTTAGGGAATAGCTATCAAAATTCATCTGAACTCCTAACCCCCTTAGTCTCATACTTTAGTTTTATCTCAGGTGTTCTATTAATTACAAGTTTCCTTTTTTACTTCTTTTCACTTCTGGGTACTGAATACCTGAATCATGCTGCTTGCCCTGGGTATGATTTATAGTATTTGCCAGAGGCACAAAAATTCCCAATTATACCCCCGCCAGCCCAACTTTTGGCAGTGGAATCACTGGAAATAGCAAGGAACAAACAGACAAGGGGAAATGCTTGGGCATGTACTGAACCTACAACTGGCTGATGGGATCCCACTGGCCATGTACCACCAGGATTTAAATGGCCTTTTATCCTGAAATTGATGTTAGATCTTAAGCTTCACACTAAAACTAGTTTTTAACTTTAAATAACAAGACAGTACCACTGACAGTGAGGTCTTAGGGCATGGACAATTAGCCAATAGAGAACTCAGCTTCTCTGGCTTCACAAGATGTGTTCAGAAGTTGAATAATGGCAGCCTCGTGATTGAGATCTCTATGGAGAGGTAAAGTGGGAGCAGTTACAAGTAGCGATGGGTGGAAGAACTATTTTAAAAGCCTGTAATACCATAGAACTATGGAATCTTGAGGAAAATCACTAGGAGACAGTCCAACAGTGATGAGACATTGGGAAGGCCTTTTTTGTTAATGGAATCTAGGCAGGCCAGGTGAGAGCTACTTCTTATATTTTATCCATTTTCTGCATATCTTAAGGAACACATTCAAAATAATTAATATTATACAATTTCATTGTTTCTTAACTCAGTGAGAATGTTTTAAAATTTCATTTAAGTCTCTAAGTAAAAAGTGGTCTGTCAAAAGCTGACTTTCATTTTAAAACTAATTAAAGTTTCAAAATGAATTTTGTAGATTTAAAAATATTTTTGACCAAACTTCTGATTTTAAAAATGAAATGATTAATAAATAAATAGAATTACTATATTAATCATAAGCATTATGATTAATAATAAATCATTATTAAAATTATAGTTTGTAGAGAGCTCTCTGTGAAGAAGATTCTTCCACTAATGCAGACCTTCAGTTATTCTAAAATTTGTAATCTTCCAGAGACCCTGACCAATTAAGTAACTAATCTAAGGTCATAAGAACAGTATGTAATTAGAAGAGAGGACTAAAGCTAGGTCTTCCTCATTCTGGGGCCAGATCTCTATCTATTATGACTTTGCTGTTCATTAAATTTTATAGATTTTTATACACTTAAGTGAAACATTTTTTCTACAGTTGGGTAGAATCTAGTCTGCTAAATAACAAATGGACTAGTTTTTCCAGTGGACCTTAGTATACCCATCCTTTGCTTATAGTTCCACTTATACCTATATTTTGTTGTTTAATAAGGGGATGGATATTTATAATATATTTTGGTCTAGTGCTTTGGTCCAGAAAAAGTATATTTCTAGTGGCCATCTGACCTTGCCTTTAGCAAATGGTATGCATATTTTTCTTGATTCTAGATTGTTTTGTCTGGAGAAGATTCTTAAGAGATACATCTGTCTTCAAGTATCTGAAGGATTACCATATAGCAGAGACAGTAGAGCAGTAGAGTGGTCCTGCTTGGTCCCAGAGAACAGAATTAAGAGCAATGGGTTAAAGTTAGGGGAGAGAGAGAGAGAGAGAGACAGAGAGAGAGAGAGAGAGAGAGAGAGAGAGAGAGAGAGAGAGAGAGAGAGAGAGAGAGAGAGAGTGAGCCAGAGAGAGAGAGAGCCAGAGAGAGAGAGAGAGAGAGAGAGAGAGAGAGAGAGAGAGAGAGAGAGAGAGAGAGAGACAGGGAGAGAGAGAGAGACAGAGAGACAGAGAGAGAGAGACAGAGAGAGAGAGAGAGAGAGAGAGAGAGAGAAAGAGAGACAGGGAGAGAGACAGGGAGAGAGAGAGAGAGACAGGGAGAGGGAGAGAGAGACAGGGAGAGGGAGAGAGGGATAGGGAGAGAGGGACAGGGAGAGAGAGAGAGGTCTGATATAAGGAAAAAATTTGCAATGATAAGTTTCCCAAAAGCCAAATGAACTGCCTAAGAAAATAAGTCAGTTTCCTCCTCTGGAAATCTTCAAGCAAAGGTCACTTATCACTATTCTTATAGAGGGGATTCATGGTAAGGCATGTATAGGATGAAAATAATCAGAGTATTATCAGCATAGAGGTAGAAGGAACCTTAGATGTCATCTAGTTCAACCCCTCATCTTATAGATGGAAACACTGAGGCCTATGGAGGTTCAGAAAATTGTCAAGGTTGTATAGATAGTAAGTGATAGAACTGGGATTATAACCCAAGGCCTCTGACTCCAAAGTCAACATTATTTCCTATATGCTACTTCTTGAGGTCATTTTCAACTATTTAAATATCTCTTTTCTTGAAAGCTATAAACTCATTTAAGGGTAAGATCTTTCTTTTGTGTAATGTGGTAAGTCTCCTGAAATTTATTATATTCATGAAAATCACCATCAACAGTGCTGAATTAAGAAGATGTATGCTTTCTATGTTCAAATATTCTTGTGATCTAATATTATGGGCTATATTAATATATTTTAAAGAGGTAAATTTGGCTCATCTAGCCTACCCTTCACTGTATGTATGATCAATTTAAGGTTCCTGATATTGAAATGTCAGTTTTTGCTATCATATTCCTAGATTGCCTTGACTTTTAACATTTCTTTTTGATCAATGTGCTTAGCAGATGGATCTGGGGGTTCAAGATGGGGAAGCTATATAAACAGGAATGCTATGAGACTCAAATGAGACGAGAAATATAAACCGTCCAAACCTTAAAGTTATTATCATTATGACCATTATCCTTATCATTATCATCACCAGCACCATCATCATTATCACAATCATCATTATCATTATTATTGTCATTGTCATTGCCATCACCCTCACTACCATCATCACTATTATCATTATCATAATTATCGGCATCACCACCACCACCACCACCACCACTACCATCACCATTGCCATCTTCACGATGATCATTATCATCATCATCATCCTCACCATCCCCACTAATATTATCAATCACCATTATTATTATCATCATTGTTACCACAATCATCATCACCACCACCACCATCATTTCAATTAATTTATCAGTCACTAGACCTTCAGACTGATGATCTGGAAGTCCCATTCTGTATCTGATTCTCACTAATGTGGTTGATGGTGTGAAAGATAGAGACTTTCTACAGAAGGGATCCCTAGAATTTATGAATTAGAAAGTGAGAACTTCAGTTCATCCTGTTTACCTCTCATTTCAGTTCATTCAGCAAATGACTGGAAAACAGGGTAGTACTAGAAGGTAGAGAATCTTGAAGGAGTTTGAACTTTATTGGAGACATTTGGAAGCCAGTGGAGATTTTTAGGCAGTGATGTAGAGGAGGGATATAGTCTAATATAGGTATGAAGAAGATCAGTTTGGCAGTTACAGGAAAGATGAATGAGAGGGAGTAGTGAGAAAAGGTTAGGAGACTTGTTAGAAAGTTGTTGTCATAACTTATGAAGTTAGAATGAGGGCAATGACCACTGGAGTAGAAAGGATGGAAAAGATCAGAAAAATATTATGGAGTTGGAATCAACAGACATTTGTAACAGCTTGGTTTTGAGAGGTAAAAGAGAGAGAATCATTAAAGAAGATACTTTTATAGTGTAAGGGTTAAAATGGGGGTTTTGACAAATGAGAGAGCAGTTTTTAATAATTTAAGTTTTAATGAGAACATAATAGAGGTGTAATATTTAATCCAGAGAAAAGAAAACTTCTAGCAGCTTCTAACAATCAATAATTTAGTTTAATTAAAACAGAGATAGTAAAAGAATATAGTAAAGGAGGGAAAGATAGAAAAGAGGAAAGTGAGATTACTAATTTTATAATCTAGAAATATATCTAAAATTCCTAATAACTACCTCTAACTGTCTTCTGAGGACAGCTCCTTCTTGCCTGGCAAACACCAGGCCTATCTAATCTACCCTATCTATATATGATTCATTAACTACCTAACTCCCTAAAATAATAGACAACCACCACCCACTCACTCCTTTAATCAGTTTTCTATAGCAGCCCAAACTGTCAGTAGCCAACTGACAGCAGATCCTTACCTATGGGACAGACCTCCTGCTATCTAGAGATCCCAGAGGCAAAAAGCCCTTTAAAGGCTAAAGCCAAAAGCTCTCTCAGTAAGCTCAGGCCTGCCTTTATATACCAGCAAGTAAACGCCAACCCACACTACCAGCAAACAACCTCCAACCACCAACTCATGCCCAGCAACCAACTTCCCCATAAATGCCAGCCCTAACTGTCAGCAACTCACCCACCAACTGTCAGCAACTGACTCTCCTAACTGACAGCCTGTATTCCTGTTACTGTGGGCTGGTTAATCCCTGTGTATCTCTATGGTAAGATGACCTCCAGGTCCCCTGTTAAATTAAAGAAATTAAAGAATTCCTTTTTACAATATGGAATTTTATAGTCCCCTTCAAGGGGCTGTTCTCAATTTCCACAGTTGTTAATTCTCCTCTGCTAATAAAATATCCCTTACTTATTTATATTTCCAAATGTTGTTGCTCCCAAGAAGACTGTCAGCTCCTTAAGATCAGGGATTATCTCTCTAACAGCATAACCAACATATAGAAGTAGCTGTTTAATAAAACTTGATTGGTTGCTTTTTGGACACAGACTTAGAGGTAGCAGGGACATTGGAAATCATATGATTAAACCCATAGACACGAGGAAATTGAGGACCAGAGAGGCTGAAGTGACTTTTCTAGCAACACAGTGGTATTAAGAGTTAGGGGCAGGATTTGAAGGCACACTCTCTGGCCCCATAGCCAGTGTTAAACTGCCTTATAGCATCTTTCATAATGCCTATTGTGTACAGGAAGGAGATAAATTATCTTATGATTATTTGGGCAGTTGGTTGGTACAAATGATAGAGCATGGGACCTGGAGTCAAGAAGATTTGAGTTCAAACCCAGCCTCAGAAACATACTAGCTTTGTGACCCTGGACAAATCACTTAATACCTGGTTGCCTCAGCTTTCTAAACTATAAAATGGGGAGAATAATAGAACTGTCAGTATTATTGTTAGGATCAAATAAGATAATAATTGCATTGTTATACTCAGTACCTGGCACATAGTAAGTGCTACATAAATGTTATAATGATTATAAAATGCAAACATTTAAAGTGCTAGATATCATTGTTAAATAAATGACTCTCAGAGGTGATAATAACCTTTAGTTATCAGCCCCAAACTAGTCCTATGTCCCAATTTTTTAGTTTTTCTTTCCCTATAATAGGTGGTTCCATGGATAGATACTGGGCCTGGAGTCAGGAAGACCTGAGTTTAGATCTGGCCTCAGATGCTTACTAGCTATTCTGTGTCCCTGGACAAGTCATTTAACTGCTCTCTGCCTCAGTTTCTTCAACTATAAAGCAGGGATGGTAACAGCAGGGTTAACAGCTACTTCCCAGGGTTGTTGTGAGGCTCAAAGTACTTAACACATTTCATGGCACAGGGTAGGTGCTTAATAAATGCTTGATTTTTTTCCTTCTTTTTTTGGAGAAAATATGGAAATTTATTCACCATGGCAAGCTTTTTAATTGCTGCTGTTTCCTTCAGACAATGTGGAGCTATAGACATCCAAGTGTATGATGTCATTTTTCCAGAGGCAGCTGTTGTAAGATGGTCACTTAGAGCCAAAGGTTCATGAAACAGTGGATCTCAGCAGCTCTTGTGGGTCAGGTTTCAGCCTTCTGATATATATCTCATTAGGAGTATTTGGAAGGAAAATGTCCCCCAAGCACAAGGCCTTTCTGTCATGTGCACGTGTCCAGAAAGGTCTGTCTCTTGAAAGGACCTGGGCAGACAGATGGGATTTCCACAGGAAAACCATGATGTGTAGTCTCGAGGCTCCATTCTGTGCTTGGGGCTTGTGTGAGGTATTGTCTGGTGAGAAGTTAAGTAAACAGGCAGCTCACCTTGGATCGTTAGGTCACGATGTGTGGATGACTTTGCAGCATCATAAATGCATCTGCCAGGGACACATATTTTCAGTGGTGCCTAATCCCAGGATGCCACTTTCAAAGAAAAACCTGGCCAGGGGACCTAGAGCTGTACTCTGATCATCTGTAAAATACAGAAGAGATTGTCCCACCTCACAGGATAGTTATGAAGAATCCAGGTCACAACCTTGTCAAGTATCAGGAGGATTTGTTAGGATGATAGAAGTAGAAGGGGAAGAAATCATGAAGGAAATCTAGTTCCATCTCCTTATTTTGAATATATGCAACAATAATAATAATTAGCATTTTATAGCTTTTTGGGTCAGCTAAGTGCCAAAGTAGTTAAGAATTCTGGGTGTAGAGTCAGAAAGATGAATCTTTTTTAGATCAAACCTGATTTCAGACACTTGCTAGCTATATGACCCTGGACAAGTCACTTAAAACCCCATTTGCCTCAGTTTTCTCATCTGTAAAATGAACTAGAGAAGGAAATGGCAAATCACTTTGCCAGGAAAACTCCAAATGGGATCATAAAGAGTTGGAAACAACTGAAACAACTCTACAACAACAATATGGCTCTTTCAGGTTTGCCAGGCATTTTATAAGTATGACCATATTATTCTTTCAAGAGTAGTTCTTTTATTATTTTTATTTTAAAGATGAGTTGACTAAGACAGACGAGGTTAAGTGACTTTCCCAAAGTCACATAACTGGTAAGTATCTAAGACTGAATTCGAATGCAGGTTCTCTTTATTTTTTATCATAAAAATGTCAGTTCTAAGAATGACTTATTGTTCAGTTATTGAAGAGTTTGAGTCCCAGTTCTTAAATCTGTAAAATCAACAAATATGTATGACACTTACCAGGCACTATGGGATGTGTGGGAATACAAATTTAAACAAAAAGATAGTCCTTACTGTCAAGGAGCTTACACTCCAATGGGGGGAAACAGTGCATAAAAGGGAGCTGAAAAGTAGGGAGAAGTAATTCTGAGAGAAGGAACCCCATGGTGGCATAGGACTGGTGGCAGAATCTAGAGAGTTAGGAGTAGAACTAGGAAAGGAGTGAAGGATTAGCCTACCAGAGCACTTTCTCAAAGTGAATCTGCATTGGTGGGTTCCAGTATCTACAGTGGTGAAAACAATAATTCTTGAAGTATTCATTAATGTGTTAAAGTGATCATGGACAAATTCATTAACTTCCTTGACCCTCAGTTTTCTCATCCTGAAGATGAGAATGAGAGGCAGCATGATGGCATGGTGGATGGGAAGCTATTTTTGGAATCAGGGAGACCTGGGCTTGTCTCACTTCTGTGCCAGGGTGAATCATTTAATTTCTCAATCAAGAGCTAAACATTCAAGAAGTACCTACTAAGTTACAGACCCTGTATTAAACCCTGAGAACACAAAAGGAGGTGAAAGACAGCTCCTGCTTTCAAGGAGTCCATGATCAGATATAATCTCATCTCATTGTTTCAGATATCTCTCTTAGACTGTAAAAGTTCAGAGAAGGTCCCACCCAATATGCATTGGTGGAGAGAATTTCCTCATTTCTGTCAATGAAATCATAGCTTCAAGTCCCTCTCATCCCATGCAAAATTGGGAAATTAATATTTTTTGCCCCTTTTCTTAGAGGCTTGTGAAGAAATCTTTTTGTAAACTATGTAGTACCATATAAATGTATCATATCAACTGTATTTAGTTCACAGACTTGTTATTTTGTTGGTTTAAGACTTAAACTTTAAATCACTTAAACTTTAAGTGATTCTCTCCAGTGATACTGATGGACCAGTTAGCATTGGCCAACCTTTAATGAGTTCCAGTGCCCAGAGGGAATATTCAAGCTATGAACTTCCCCCACCCCATCACCAGAGACAGTGTAGGGAGAAAATGCTTGCTTTGGATAGCTGGATGGACAGGTGGGACATGAAAAAAATGTCCTTTGGCATTGGGAAGAGGGGGAATGGAGCAGCTCCCTGAGTGCCGGCTCTGCATGTGTGCCACTTCTTCACCAATAAGGCAGAGTCTTAGACTTGTAAAAGCTTAAGTAACTTGCACAGGGTCACACAGATAATGAAATAATAGATCAATCCCATTTTATCCTATATAAAGTTGGGATTTTATTATTTGTTTGTTATTTACGAATTTATTATTTATGAATCATTTATACCATCTACCTGATGCTCACTGTGAGCTATGAAGTTCTCTATAAATGGAACATACCATTGTCATCATTAACCCAATCCAGAGGGAGGACTTGAACCTATAGAACTTTCTGACTTTAAGGCTGAACCTCTCTCTACTTCACTTAATACTTTACACTGTTAGGTAATACATAGGTGTTCCATGATGATGATAATGATGATGGAAAACTGGAAAACACACCCTAACTCTGAAAGTCATGAGCTCTGGAGTTGGCTAATGCTAGAGGTGGCTCTAAGCCATGTTAGGAAAACATCAGGTCTCATAAGTATCCCCCAATAGGCAAGAGGAGGGGCTCTATACAGCCTTAACTAGGATCTCTTTTTGCTTCCAAGCCTTTAACTTATTCTGTGTGTCTCTGGCAATGCCATTTGATGCATAGTGTGGCAGTATTTGAGGATGAGGTAACGATCAGACAGCCAGAACCTGTAATTAACTGGCCAGGGGAATAGATGTGGATAAAGCAGCTCACATAGGTTTCACTTATTCCAGGAGGGCTTTTTTTTTTTTGTCTTTAAAGGAAAAAAGAATAACTCAAGTGAATCTGGCACCATTTTGAATGTCTTTTATAGGCCCCTTTCTGGTGGGGAACCCTGGCTTGCAGCCCTTGATTTCAGCATGGGGCCAAGAAGACCAGAAGAGAAAAAAGGATTGGGAGGATTATAGACCGTGCAGACAGCTTTCAGAGACATTTCCTTGTACAATTGCCCCCTGCATGTCCTCCAGCTGTATGTCCCCAAACAGCTCCTGTTGTGTTCAGTTGGCCAATCTAAATCTCTAATTTCTTTTTATGCTCCCACTCTCCCCTGGTAGTGTGGGTCAAGGCTAGTTTGAGCAGGGCATCCTCCATTACAGAAAGGAAGTGTTTGAAGTCTTTGTTTATCCGGAAACTAAACTGAATTCCCATCCTCAGAACTCTGGGGGTGACAGCTGGCCTGGCAGGCTTGCTCCCAGACTTTGGTGCTGCTGGGAATTCAATTGAGTTTATGTCATTTATTGGCAGGAACACTCTGACCCCAGGAATAACCTGGAACTAGGAGATACTATTGTAGTTCACTCTGATTGATTCTTCTGCTGCTTGCTTGATTTTTCTTATGACTCTCAAGCACTGTGGTGGTCTGAGTTTCTCAGGTCTTGCCAGAGATGTTCCTAGGCTTAGAAAACCGAAGGAATCCAGGATCCACTTTATGCTCCTTATAATAAATAGATTATTGTCTGGCTAGAGTTGAGGTTATTATTAAAATTATTTTGAGGGACTGATTTTGGGTAAGAAGTATCAGTTTATTGATTAGGTCAGCATCATAACTGTAAAGGACAGAGATAAGGATAAGATTTAAGAGAAGTGGAAGGTTGTCAACAAAGTGACATAGGTCTTTGGTCCCTCCACAAATAATGACCCCATCCTCTTTTTCCAGGATACCTAAATGCAATTTGGAAGCTCATTATTTAGCTCTTCCCTTGAACATTCCAAGATATCTCTAACTGGCAAATACCTAATTAGGAGGTGGTTCTTCAACTCTCAGTCCTTCCCCTTACTGACAGGTGAACAGATAATGGTTTGTCACATAGGTAGGAAAAGAACCCTTATCCCCTTCATTGATTTATTTGTTACTAATTAAAAAAATTAAAATTCTTACCTTCCATCTTAGAATCAATGCTGTGTTCAGCTATTTGGGGATTGAATAAAACATGACACTTCCTCCCCCTTTCCCCAAGCTGAGCTGCTACCAAGGGAGTCAGTCAGTCTAGACTAAAGGCTAAGTCAGATTTTTCTCTCAGCATCCTTCTTGTAATGATGGATTTTGAAGCTCCCCTCCTAACACTTAGACTCTGATTCAAGTTCTGTTATAAATCATGATATCTAATTTATTTGGAGATAAAGTTGTTGAAAGGGTAATGGAAAAGGACAGGGGGAAGAGGAGATCCCTAATATATCTTCCCTATATAGTTTTGAGACTTTGACCTAAGTAATCTTCTTCAGAAATAAGCTCTGGGTTCCCCTAAGGGAAAAAGAGAGTCTTTATTCCAAAGATTGTCTTCAATTGCGAACTGAGATCTTCTTTCTTCTGCTCAGGTAACAGCATTGAGAGATTTGGGTATTCTACCAGCCAAGGTAGTTCTCCCTCCCAGCTCCCAAAGGGTCCAAGCCAAGAAGGACCTTGGTTTTTCTCCTCCAGATGCTTTTTAGCCTGGCTGGAATTCTATCCCATTCCTTGAGGTCTTGAGGTTCCATCTGCTCCTCCTCTGAGGCATCTCTTCAAACTTAAATTTCTCTTTGCTCCTGGGCATCCCCTTGTACACATGTTTGAAATCTTTGAAAAGTTCTTTCAAAATCTTTTCTGTACTTTTGACAATTTGTTGTTTTTCTTTGCTGTTTTAGAAGTAGGTGTTTTAATCTTGCTGCTCTCTGAATATGAGCTCACGTCTTCTTTGCCTGTGAAGTTACCTAGCTATGTCTAGTTGGGTTCTTTCTCTTTGGCTTACTACCTCCGCCCCACATTTTAGTGTCCAAACTAATAGGCTTAAGGGTTAGTTTTATGTTGAAGTCAGGCTCTGTTCCCAGCATATATGGGATGATGTCTCAGGTTTCAGGATTGATTTTGTGTTGTTATTTCTTGGGCTCTATTTAATCCTTCCAATTTCTATAATCCAGGGCCAGGTGTAGATCCTGCTCTCAGCAGCTCAAACCCCAGACTGATTAACCTCAGGTGCTCCAACTAGACCTCCCCCTTTCTCAAAGTTCTGCTACTGCAAGCAGACAGCTTGTCTCCCTGCTGGGATAGCAGCCAGGGACTCCACTCTCCTGTGGATGACTATAGCCAGCAGGCTCCCAGAGGAGCCCAGCTCAGCCACAGCTCTCACCTGTGTGTGCTGCCTTTTTGTTTCTCCTCTCTCTAAACTGAAGCCTGAGACAGAACCAGTGTCTGGTTAGAGGGTCTGGGCCCTAGAAGTCTTTTCCTTTTTACTCATCAACCCCAAACTGTGGGTGGGCAGAGGTCCTGGAGAGGAGCCTGAAGTCCACACAGGTGCTCCCAGGGCTTGCTGCCTGCAGACTCCGCCAGTATCCAGTGTCTGCTACTGGGATATAGACTTCCAAATCAAGCAGATAAGGTGAGATTGCCCACCCTGCCCTCATAGCTCATGGGTTATTGATTCCTTCTCTCTGATGCTTGTACCATCAGGTGATGCTGAGGCCAGAGATATCAGAGACCTTTCAACCAAGTTATCCCTGGTTGTTCTACTTCACTCCTGATTCTTTCATTTTTGCTGCTTTTAGGATTTATTCTGTGGAGTTATTTCTGATTATTTGTGGGGTAGTTTGGCGGGTACAGCACTTTTACACCTTGCTCCTCCATGTTCTCATAATCCTCTTATAATAGTATTTGTTACTAAGAGGCAGTGTAATGGGCAGCTAGGTGGAGAAGTGGATAGAATGACAGACTTGGAGTCATGAAGTTGAATTTTCCTGAGTTCAAATCTGGCCGCAGACACTCACTAGTGTGTGACCCTGGGCAAGCCACTTAATCCTGTTTGCCTCAGTTTCTTCATCTGTAAAATGAGCTGGAGAAGGAAATGGCAAGCTTTATCAGTACCGCCAAGAAAACCTCAAATGGGGTCACGAAGAGTTGGACACATTTGGAACAAGTGAACAACAACAACAAAAAACCAGTTGAGCCTGGATTCTATTATTTACTGTCATAGATGTGTATGATCTTCAAACACTTGCCTGCTCAGGAAGCCACAGTGCCTCCCTAGTGCTTCTAGGATAAAATGCCAATTCTTTTGTCTGACACTTAAAGTTCTTTGCAGTCAGGCACCATCTTCCCTCCTGCTCCCACCCTCCTGACCCCCCAAACAGATTCCATATTATTCTCCTTCATATACTCTGCTTTTTTAAAAATTAAGGTTATTTAACTAATTAATTTAGAATATATTTCCATGGTTGCATGATTCATGTTCTTTCCCTCACCTCCTCTCACCCTCCTTCCCATAGCCAATGAGTAATTCCACTGGGTTTTACATGTGATCAAGTCCTATTTCAATATTATTGATATTTGCACTAGAATGATCATTTAAATTCTTCATCCCCAGTTACATTCCCTTTGAATCATGTGATCAAGCATATGTTTTTCTTCTGTGTTTCTGCTCCCACAGTTCTTTCTCTGGATGTGAATAACTTTCTTTTCATAAGTCCCTCAGAAGTATCCTGGATCATTGCATTGCTGCTAGTAGAGAAGTCTGTTACATTTGATTGGGCCATAATGTATCCATCTCTGTGTACAATATTCTCCTGGTTCTGCTCGTTTCACTCTGCATCAATTCCTGGAGGTCATTCCAGTTCACATGGAATTCCTCCAGTTCATTATTCCTTTTAGTACAATAATATTCCATCACCAACATATACCACAATTTGTTCAGCCATTCCCCAATCAAAGGGCATCCCCTCATTTTCCATTCTTTTTGCCACCACAAAGAGTGTGGCTATAAATATTTTTGTACAAGTCTTTTTCCATATTATCTCTTTGGATCATATACTGTGCTTTCTACTCAGACTGGCTTCTTTATGATTCTCTTATGTGGGATTTTATCTCCTGACTCTAATTTTCACAATCATCTTTGTTTTTTGTTATAGTGATTTGTAAAGTGCTTTATAAATATTATCTCATTTGCTCATAATCATAACCCTGGAAAGTAGGCACTATTATGATTCCCAATTGAAAACTGAGGCAGACAGTGGTTAAATTACCTGCCTAGGATCACATAGCTAGTGAGTACCTGAGAGCACATTTGAACTCAGGTCTTTCTGTCTCCAGATATAGTATTCTATCCACTATGCCACCCAGTTGCTTATCTAGTTACACTGCCCACCCCTTGTTGTTTAGTTGTTTTTAGTCTTATCTGTCTCTTTGTGAACCCCAGTTGGATTCTTCTTGGAAAAGATACTGGAGTGGTTTGCCATTTCCTTTTTCAGCTCATTTTAACAGATTAGGAAAGTGAGGCAAACAGGGTTAAGTGACTTGCCCAGGATCACACAGAGAGTAAGTATCTGAGGCCAGATTTGAACTCAGGATGATAATTTTTTCTGATTCCAAGCCTGGAACTTTATCCCTTGTGCCATGTTGCTGTCTCCTTTTCCTCTTTACCTTTGCATCTTAGAATTCCTTGCTCTCTCCAAGGTTCACAGTTCAAGTGCTAGATCCTAGATGAAGTCTTTCCTAATTACTTCATTGGTTAATATTTCTGTTCCCCCTGCCAAAATCTTGTATTTATTTTTTACCTATTTTACTTACCTATATACATGCTATCCCCTCCCCCCCCCCCAGAAGAATGTAAACTCTTTGAGGACAAGACTTGTTTCATTTTTATCTTTGTAAGTTCAATGCCTAGTACTGAAGTACAGATACAGAGGGGCTATTACATAGATGCTTAGGGACCATCTTAAAAGAGTAAAAATGAAACCTAAAAAATAGCAGGGTTTCATCAGGAACAAGTCATGCCCAATGAATGCTATTAACTTTTTTCACAGAATTACTTGAATGCTATGTTGTCTTTGTATCCATAGCACCTAGCACGTGACAGGTTTTTAATAGACACTTGATTTTTAACTGAATTTATTTATATGTAGATGTACAATCTGTAGAATTATATATCTTATATAAGATAATATAACATTCGATATCATATAATAATAGTAATAATATTCTATGTCATAGGGCTATTGCATACCACTATAAAAATGTTATTTTTATTTAAAATAGCAAACAGTATATATCAAATTTGTTTTGTGCTATGCTCACCACAGAAGAGTCTATAGGTCCCTTATCCTGGTGCCAAAATAACATGACCAATAGGAACCCATTTTTTCCTTCCAATCATTTAAATAATAATTTATTAAGTGCCAACTACATGGGAGGCATTGAAGTAGAAACAAAGAATGTGATGTTGAAATATAATAAAACAATTCCTATATGTGATGAGATTATATTCTGATGGAGGAGATAAATACATATAAAATATATACAATGATGTTTATGGAAAGATGGCAGAGTAGGTCATGAAGCTACCTCACTCTCTTAATACCCCTCACAAACAATCAAAAATAACTCCACAGAATCAATGTTAAAAGTGGTAAAAATAGACAGGAGTCAGGAGTGAAGTTGAACAATTAAGAACAAGCAGGGAGGAAGGTTTCTGACTTCCATGGCCTCAGTCCCACTGCCATGGGACCTGGGGATAGGACTACAGCAAACAGGGTAGAATCAACAAAGCAGCCCTTGAGGACAAGACTGGCAACCTCCCTTTGTTTGCTGAGCTCTATATCACTGGAATTGGTAGATGGAGGGCCTTTGTTGCAGCTGTGTGGACTATAGCCTCAGCTCAGGAGACCTCTCATTGGCCCATAGCTGGGGATTGAAGGAGTGGACAATACAGTCTACAGGTGTTAGTCCTTAATGGAAGGACCTCAACCTTCACTGATAATGAATGAGGGGACTTTGGAGGCCTGATGAATATGGACTTAGACATCTGTTTTATCTCAGTCTGAAGCAGGAAAGGATGAGTAAGGAAGGAGTGTGAACCAGTGAGTGTGGTTGCTGAGGGACTGGGGCCCTATTGACTGTGGTCACTCCCAGGAGAGTTAAATCCCTGATTGCTGCCACAGGGGGAAATAGACTATCTTCTTGTAGTTGTAGTAGCCTACAACTCAGGTTGGAGAACCTGAGGTCAGTCATGGACTGGAGCTTGAGTGGTGCTCACATCAGATGCTGGACTATAAAAACTTAAATAACTAAATAGGTTCCAGGAAAAAGCAAACACACAAAAAAATACTGAAACCTGAGGTGATACACCCAGCACCCCAGGAATCCTTAGACTCCAGCAAAAAGCCAATAGTTTAAATCTATTGGCCAAGTCACTTAAAAAAACAAAACAAAGGAGAAAGAACCCAACCATTGATATGTATTATATGGGGACAGAGAAAGTCTCAGCTGAAATTCAGAGGACAATGTAGTAAAGACACTTGCTTCAAAAACAGCAAAGAAATACCAGATATGGCCATGAGTTCAAAAAGAGAAAATAAATTTTTAGGAATTAGAATTAGACAAGAAGAAGCTAATGATTTCTTAAGGCAAGATGAAGTAAAAAAGCAAAATCAAAGCTTGAAATAATAAAAGAGAACATGAAATATTTTATCTTTAAAACAACTCACCTAGAAAATAGATCAAGGAGATAATATTGGTTGGATTCTCAGAGAGTTACAATTGAAAAAAGAGTTTAGACACCATACTTCAAGAGATTATCAAGGAAAACTTCCCAGAAATTCTAGAATCAGAGGGCAAAATAGAAATAGAAAGAATTCACTGATCATTACCTCAAAGAGAGCCACAGATGAAAATTCACAGGAATATCATTATTCAGTTCTGTAGTTCCCAGGTTAAGGAGAAGTTTAGGAATTAGTTTTATGAAAAAATCAACAAAACTGGCCATTGATTAATCTGATAAAAAAAGAGAAGAAAACCAAAACACTAGCATTAACAATGAAAAAGTTGAATCATACCACCAATGAAGATGAAATTAAAGCAATTGTTGGAAGTTACAAAAAAAATGACCTTTTGTTCTTTTAAATCATTTTAATGCTATGGAGTAGCTTAGTATTGAACCTTCTAACAGAGTGAATCATCCTCTATCCTATTATTTTCTGTAAAGCTCCCTGAGTACAAGGCATGCTTTGGGCCCCCACATACTTGTTTGAGGGTAGCAGTACAGATAAGTCTGAGCATACACATAATCCAAACATGGCTTCTGGTGGGACAACAATGGTTTAGAGAGAATAAATATTCTGCAAAATCTTACTTTAACATTCATCATACTATGGAGTTAATCCTATATTCTTGAAAATTTGTAGCATTAGAAAAAAAGTTCCACTGGTGTGACTAAGCTGAAAAGACCTGGTTTTGGAAAGAGCATGGTCATGGCAACAGATCATGTCTGCTGCCTAAGGACCAATCTAGCTAAATATGGTCCTACTATAAATTATCTGAGAACCAGACTGCTTAAATTGATCAAATTAAATGTCAATAGGAACATAGAGAAACAGGTCTAATATTACACTGCTATAGCAGTTGTGAATTGCTTTTTAGAAAACAAGCTGGAAATATACATTAAGAGCTATAAAAAATACAAATGCAATGATTGGGGAAAATGGCTGAATAGACAGTAATATTTGAATATAATGGGTTATATCATGTTATTAGAAATGGCAAATATTGGAAATATAAAGAAGATGCAAGAAATATTTGAAGAGATAAAAAGAGGAGAAAAGATAAGAATAATACTATGATTATATTAAAAAATAACAACCATAAATTTTAGAGAAAAAAGTATCAAAGTAAAACAAATCCAAAGGGAACTCAAAAGCAGAGGCTGCTTATATTAGCACACATACATAATTAGAATATTTCCAAACAAATTGTAAACAATATGAAGTTTGTGGTTTTGCACATAATTTTTTTTACATTTGTTTATTTAAATGTTTTTTTTTGTTATTGTTGATGGCTACTAAGTATGTAGTAAGATAAAAAACTGCTATCCACCAGGAAATAAAACATATGCAACATAAATACAAGTTTAGTAAACACAAATTATACAAAGTAGTTCAATGTAAGGTTGTTTGGGAGGGAAGGCTAACAATTTTAACTCTGTTCTTTTATTCAAAGTAAATACTCCTGGGAAGAGTTAAAGAATTAAGTAACTCATGATGATATTAGTATTAATTCATTTATCTGGTAACTTTAGTGTCACCCCTCCAGTATAGAGATTCTTGAGTTAGTCTTGATGTTTCATATTTAATGTCAAAGAATTATGACACTCATGATTTCCCTAGATTCCCAGACTTGAAACTATCATTTCCCCAGACTCCCAGACTTGACACAATGAAGTTACTAGGTCCAGATAGTTAGACATTTTGGCACCTCCAGTAATTCTCTTGCAAGGACTCCTGGGTCATTGCCTTATTGGGGGAGTGTCATGGCAGAAACCCTGGACAGCTGTAGTCCTCTCTGATGGAGGGCACTGTGGCATGAGGTAAGAGGAGAGCTGGTGGACTATGGAGGATATTACCTGGGGTGTGGCCATGATAGTTAGGTAAGTGGACATCTTTTAGCATCCATTTTAATTAATGATTTTAACTAACTACACAGGAGCTACCTAGTTAGGTTGTTTCTATGTTGGATAAAAAGTACAAATATCATAAACACTCTCTAAATTTCAGTATCATAGGCAAAGCCCTGGTCCCTTACCTTTGTTGCTGCTCTGCAGGAATAGGTTGAACTAGATAACCTCTGAGAGATCCTTAGCAATTTTTAGCATTTTTAGGATTGACTCTTCCTTCTGCTACTTTCAATGTCCAGTAACTCATTAATTAAAAAAAATCTTTACTCCTTCCATCTTAGAATTCATACTGCATATTGGTTCCCAGGTAGAAGAGGGGTAGGAGCTTTGCCCAGAGTCACACAGCTAGGAAGTGTCTCAGGTCAGATTTGAACCTAGAAACTCCCATCTCTAGGCTTATTAAATCTTCAAGATTCTTCTTTTATAATGTCTCTGGCTTCTGTTCCTTCCTTCTCATCTGCACTGCCAACATCCTAGTTCAGGCCTTATTATCACATGCCTAAACTATTTTAGTAGCTTTATAACTAGTCTTTCTGTCTCCAGTCTCTCTTGATGTTAATCCATTCTACACACTGCAGCCAGATTAATCTTCCTAAATATTGCCTCTACTGTGCCATTTCCCTGATTGAAAACATTCTATAATAGACTCTACTGTCCCTAGAACAAACTCTTAACTCTAAACAAGTCCTATAAAAATTGATCCCTCAACTTATTACTTTCTCCTGCTTCCCTTTAAAAACTTTTCACTGTCTCCCAAACATGCCTATTGACCATCCTCTATCTAGAATGCTTTTTATTTTCCTTTCTGCTTACCAGTATTATATTCATCCTCCAAGTGCAACAAAATCTTACCACTACCCTGGAGCCTTCTCTGATGATTCTATTTGGAAATAATTTTTCCTTTTTCTGAAGTTCAATAATGGGGAAGCTAGGTGGCACAGTAGAGTGCTAAACTGGAGTCTTGAAGACCTGGGTTCAAATGTAACATCAGACACTTCCTAGATGAGTGATCTTAGGCAAGGCATTTAATTCCATTTGCCTAGTTCTTGCCCTTCAGTTTTAGAGTTGATACTAAGAAAGTAAGGGTTAAAAAAAAAAGAAATTCAGTAATGTTTATACCTACTGCTCATCACTCATCAATGATACCTTATATTGTTGATCTTGTTAAGTTGTTATGTTATTGATCTTGTTTTTTTAAGGTATAGGTACATATATAGTGTATATACATATAAACATAGAACATTTAATAACATTTTATAAATATGCCCATATGTATTCATTCCAATTGTATTCTGAATCAAAGGCAGAGGTTATGCACATTTTAAACCTTGTATCCCCTCAATGCCTAATACTTTGCCATATGAGAAATACTCAGTTCTTAATGTTTTCTAAGGTTTGTCCCATGTGAGAGTTGAATAAATATTGTTAGGTTCATTATATGTTAAATTATTATATCTACTTTATATTTCATTAAAGAATAATAGTAAGTGTAAGCTGGTACCATTTCTCTCTGCTCCACCCCTGGATAGGGCTGGACTAGTGCTGGGATCTGACACAGACCAAGGTTGAGGGGTTTCTTATTTATGGTTCAGGCAACAAAGAAAAAACAAAACCAAAATATTTCTACTTGGAGAAAGTCCAGGGACTTCATACAAAAGATCTGGGATTGACTGGGGATGTGGGGTCATAGGGGAATAGAGGCAGAAGGGAATGTCCAGACCATAGAATTATGGTCTCTTAAGACTTAGAGCTGGAAGAGGCCAGAGAGATCTAGGCCAACACCCTCATTTTACAGAATTGAAAACTAAGTCCTGGGGGGAGGGGAGGAGGGGGTTAAACAACTTGCCCATAGCCTCAAGCTAACATCAACTCTAGAATTCGAACCCAAGTCTTCTTAGACAAGATCAAGGACTTGCCTATTCACAGGACCAAGATCAGACTTGACTCCAAAGAGTGAGCAAAGACCACAGTATCTGAGGTGACACTTAATGGTTCCATAATAAAATCACAGAAAGAGTGTGGGTTCTTTTCAGAGTCTACTATTTGAGGCGCTCTATCTTTCTTTAAGTGCATGCTGGATGTTTTTATGCTTGTCCAAGTGAGTTCAGTTTCTCCTAGTTGCAGTTAGACACCCAATGGCAATGTAGTACAGTGGAAAGACTTCTGGATTTGGAATCGGAGGACCTTGGTTTGAATCTCATCTTGGTCACTTACAAGTTATGTGACCTCAGGTGAGTCATTTGACTTCTTTGGACCTAAGTTTTTCCTCTATAAAATTAGGGAGTAGGGCACTTTCTAAGGAAATGACTATCCCCAGGGGGTTGTGGATATTACATGTTCAATATGCTGAATCAAAAAGGTATTGCTTTGCCATCCACAAAACAGGAGATGAATTTTTTCTTCCTCACACTACTTCTTACTTTTTGCATGTCCAAAATATCTGCTTCTTTCTTACTTTTAGGGGATGCTGGGAAAGATGAAATGTCCACATGATGGACTTCTGTTTTCAGTAGTTTGGATCTTCTCTCCACCAGTGAAGATTATTCTTCCTTCATGCCTCCCGACATATACATCTATTTCCAATGTCTCGTAAACTGTCTTAGTAGGATTCCCTCTGTGCCCTAGAAGTTTTATTCTCTTTCCCCTAATATCACTGTTATGACGATGTAATACTTGGATTGCCCATCATTACATTACTTGTTCATCTCATTCCTATTGATATATGTTGATAATTGAACAAATCCAACCAAGATTTATTATGTACCTATTTTAGGCAAGGGACTCTTCCTTCCTTCCTTCCTTCCTTCCTTCCTTCCTTCCTTCCTTCCTTCCTTCCTTCCTTCCTTCCTTCCTTCCTTCCTTCCTTCCTTCCTTCCTTCCTTCCTTCCTTCCTTCCTTCCTTCCTTCCTTCCTTCCTTCCTTCCTTCCTTCCTTCCTTCCTTCCTTCCTTCCTTCCTTCCTTCCTTCCTTCCTTCCTTCCTTCCTTCCTTCCTTCCTTCCTTCCTTCCTTCCTTCCTTCCTCATTAGACTGGGCATTAAGGAAACCTGAGTTCAAATTCTAACTCAAAGACTAGCAATGTGATCCAGATTAAAGATCATATTGTGAGAGGCAAGTAGGTGGCTGAGTGCATAGAGCACCTGAGAGGAACTGGGTTCAAATGTGACCTCAGACACTTCCTAGCTATGTGATATTAGGGAAGTCTCTTATCCCCCATTGCCTAGCCCTTACCATTCTTCTGTCTTGGAACCAATACACAGTACTGATTCTAAGACAGAAGGTAAGGGTTTAAAAATGTGGTTGAGAAGCATTTAATAAAATTAAAAAAACATAATAAAACATATATAATGTTAACTTGTGGTTTTCTATCAGGGATTCTATTTCTATTTGAGTTTGATACTATTGATCTATATCACTGTTAAGAATTGCCAAATCAATGAGATCACAGATCCATCTGAGTATAAACCATATATCTTTCTATAGATTTATGGGTCATTTGCAATTTTGATTCTTCTGAGATTGTAGGGTTTAATGATTTGCAGTTATATAGTCTCACCAAGAGAATACTGGTATTAAAGAAATGGAGACAGTTGAGTAGTAGGAAGAGATATAGCTAGATTATGTTTGGGAAGTTTTCTTCAATCATTCTAAATTACGCATTGCTTTTTTTTTTATTTTTAAACCCTTACCTTCCATCTTGGAGTCAATACTGTGTATTGGCTCCAAGGCAGAAGAGTGGTAAGGGCTAGGCAATGGGGGTCAAGTGACTTTCGCAGTCACTGAAGTAATAATCACCACACATTGCTTTTAAAGCACATATCTTTAACATCAACGAATTATACAAATTTTAAAAAATTTGAGAAAAAGAACTATGGAATCTTGTTTTCTTCTCCTAGTATTCTTATCATACCCAACTATTTGATTCATCTTTGTAACATCTTGAGAGGAAGGTCATGGGATCATAGAGTTAGAGTTGACAGGGACTTTGGAATGAATCTATCCTGTCTCATTTTATAGGAAACTGAGACCCAGAGACATTACCTAAGGTCATACCAATAATAAGGAGCAGAGTTGGGGATTTGAATCTATGCCCTCTAGCTTTCAATGTCATTGTTATCACGTTCCTTTTTAAAAAAAAATAATGTTTTTCCTCCAATTACATATAAAAACAAATTTAAAAACATTTATTTGAAAAGAAATTTGAGTTTAGAATTCTCTCCCTCTTTCTTCCCCTCCTCCCTCCCTTCATCCCTCCCCGAGACAGTAACCAATTTGATAATAGAATTTACATGTGTAATCATTTAAAGCATTTTTCCATATTATTCTATTGCATTCCATTCTAAAAATATTCCATATTTTCCCATCTCATTCCATTTTGTGGAAGAGATCTCAAATAAACAATAAAAAAAGAAGAAAGAAAATGAAAGAAAGTATGTTTTGGACAGCATTCAAATTTCATCAGTTCTATCTCTGAAGGCAGATGGTATTTTTCATCATGAATCTCTGAGATGGTCTTAGAGTAATTGTCTTGTATTTCTGAGAATAACTAGGCCATTAATAGTTGTTCATCAAAAAATATTGTTGTTGCCATGTATAATATTCTTCTGGTTCTGCTCACTTCACTTTGTATAAATTCATATCATGTTCACTCTTAAAATTGACAGGAGTATTAAATTAATTTTAGCAGATGCATAAGTCAAGGTCTACAGCAGTTTGCAGAATTTTGGGGCTAGAAGAAGCCTGGAAAACAACAAATTAGTTTATTTGGCTTGGGGGGAAGTAGAGAGTAGTATTCTTAGGTGTTGTCACTGAGGTCATTAATCCTATTCCTAAATTATATTTTAACCAAAAAAGTTAAATGTGACTTTATGGATTTCATGTTCTTTTTTTCCCTGGAGTTCTTGACTATTAAAAACTTCAGAAAAACCAGACATGGCACATTATTATTATTAGGAATGTATGTGATTATTTCATTTATGAGTTGAGATTTGAGCAGGATTTCATGCCAAGGTATCTAATAGCACTGAACCTTAGCAAAGGTATGCCCCAGCCTCTGTGGATGTTATAGTATTTTCCTTACAGTCTTTCGTTCAGCACCTACCCTATGAGGTTGTTATGAAAATCAAATGAGATATTTGTAAAGTGCTCAGCCCAGTGCATGGCACATAGTAGGTACTATATAAAATTTTATCCCTTTTCACTCCTTTCTCTCTTAGGCAGCAATTCAGATATGGTATTTGATCCAGAGATCCCTGGAGAGATTTTTAAAATATATGAGCATGATACAGATTTTCTAGAATTTTTTATTGCGTTATTTTCCAAACTTCTCCAACTCTTCGTGACCCCTTTTTAGGTTTTCTTGGCAAATATCCTAGAGTAGTTTGGCATTTCCTTCTCCAGCTCATTTTATAGATGAGAGAAAACTGAGGCCAGAAGGGTTTAGTGATTTTCCCAGGGTCACACAGCTAGGAAGTGTGTGAGGCCAAGTTTGAACTTACAGAGAGGAGTCTTCCTGATTCCAGGGCCAGCCTTCTATACACTCCATCACCTAATTGACCAAGAAGGGATATTAAAAGCCATCATTTTATGGATGGAGTAACTAGGGAATAGGTTGAATAAGTGACTTGCCCAAGGTCTCAGTGCTAATAAATGTCAGAAGTGGGATTTGCTCCCAAATCTAGTGCTCTTCCTCTTGTACCACACTACCTCCCAAGTATGCAGGTGAGGTGAGGTATATGTGGAGGGTGTCTATTATTATTGTTGTTGTTGTTGTTGTTGCTTTGGGGAGGGGAGGGAAGCAAATAGGGTTAAGTGACTTGCCCAAGGCTACACAGTTGATGTCTAAGGTCAGATTTGAACTCAAGAAGATGAGGTTTCCTGATTCCAAGTCCAATGCTCTAGCCACTATACCACCTAAATGCCCCAAAGGCATCTACTTCTAAGAAGGATATTTTTCCTTAACTATTTGGGGATTTGCTTCAAGGTAGAAGATGAGATACAGTAATCTTAAATTGTATATAATCTCTTAGGCTTGTTTTAGTACTTCACACTGGATTGAAGAGTATATAGCTATTCCCTAGTGCAGATCGAAGCCCCACCAGTGAATCTCCTGATGATTAACTCTTTGGTCATGAATCTCTCTAAGCTTAGCTAGACTGGTTCTTAGACAATAGCCAAGTCCATACCCTTTGATTAATAGCTTTTCTAGCTTAGGGCAGTGCCTGGCATATAGCAAGCCTGTAATAAATGCTTGTTATCTACCAGACTACCAGGGTAGGACCTTCCAGAGCTTGTGTTCCAAGGACATAGCCTTCAAGAAGCCAGTATCACCTCTTTGCCCCAGTGAGGCACCATAGTAGGACATCAATGAAGAAGAATATCTTAATGTGATTCAAAATGGCAGGGAACGTTCAGACTTCATGCATTGCCACAAGACAGATTTTTTTGCTTTCTTGCTCTTGGGGAAAACATTTTCTCTAAAGACTTCTCCAGAGAGGCATTTTTCAGATTTGACATCATGCACGACCACAGTTTTATTAGTTACTGTCCATTCCATTTTAATCCTCAATTTTTTGATGAATTTCACAGGATTATGAACTCATAGATTTAGAGTTGAAAGGAATTTTAGAGGTCTCCTAGTCCAAACTCTTCATTTTATAGATAAAGCTTGGAGTGGTTAAATGATTTGCCCAAGATCAAACAAGGAATGTATGGTGAAGGCAGGATTCTAACCCAGATCCTCTGACTATAAATTCATTGCTTGACTTTCTACACCATAGAGCTCATTTAGCTACAATTGACATTGTGATTGGATTTTCCCCTGTTACTTTATTGTAGTCATTGTGTTTTATTAGCTTTAGTAGCTTTTTGAATGTTCCTTTCCCTTCTATCTTTTCTCCTTTCTAATCCTTTCTCTTTACAGCTGCCAAAATAATCTTCTTAAGATGTAGACATAACCATGATAACTCCCTTTTCAGGAAACCACACTGGGTCCCTATTGGCTCTCAGAGAAAACGTGACTCCTTTGTTCAGCATCTAAGCCATTTGCAATCTAGTTGGAGCCTGGTTTGAGAAAGAATTTCACATTATTTCCTTCCATGAACTCTGTGTACGTGTTAATGCTAACTATTCCCCTCATGTGACATTCCATCTCCCACCTCTATATCTTTGTCTGTTTATTTTTAATTGAAAATATAAAAAATAACCTTAAAAGAAAATAATGAAAAACCACTGTATCCTCCTTTAACCTTTAAAATGGCGAAGAAAGTAAAATTGTATATATTGCTGATCATGAAGGACTCTCTCCATCACTTCTTTAGAGGCAGAAAGAGTTGATCCCTTTCCTCCAACCTATGTGTTCTTTCATACAAACATCTTTATTCTCTTCATAAGTTTAAATGTAGAAGGAGGACATAAAACAAATGGTGACCATTTTAAATATGCAGACAAAAAATGTAGATTTAAAATTAATCTAGAAGAGAGCCAGGCCTAGATTTGGGAGGATGTGGATTCAAATCTGACCTCAGATGCTTTCTAGCTGTGTGAGCCTGGGTTAGTCACTTAATCCTGATTATCTTGCTCTTGCTGCTCTTCTATCTTATAACTGACACCAGGACAGAAGGTAAGGGTCTAAAAATAATAAAATAATAAAATTAATCTCTGTCTTTGCATAAGTTGTTCTCCATAATCTTTTTCCTTTGGACTTCAAAGTTTAGTTCAAGTACCACCTTCTACATGAGGTCTGTAGAGTCTTTGGTGTTCTCCCTGCTGCTTCCAGTGAACTACTTTCTAAATACACAGTCAGTCAATAAGCATTTATTTTTTCTTAAACCTTTTCTTAGTATCACTACTAAGTATTGGTTCCAAAGGGGGGAAAATGGAAAGGGTTAGGAAATTGGGGGTGAGTACTTGTCCAGTGTCATTCAGCTAGGAAGTGTCTGTGGTCATATTTCAGCCTGGGACCTCCTCTCTCCAGGCATGGCTTTCTGTTCACTGAGACACCTAGCTGCCCCTCAACACGCATTTATTAAGCGCCTACTATATGCCAGCCCCTGTACAAAGCTGTGGGCATACAAAGTCATTATAGTCTCTGTTCTCAAAGAACTCACATACAAATGGAGGAGGCTATATGTTAAAAAATAAATTATTGCAAATTTAAGATATGTACCTGATAAATTGGAGATAATCAATAGAGGGAAAGCATCACTTTTAAGGGGGTTCAGGAAAGGCAGAAGGTGGGGATTGAAAACCACTTCAATTATGAAAGTCATGAGTACCCAACAACAAATTCAACAACAAACATGAATTAAGCATCTACTCCTAGTCAGCCACTGTGCTAGGGGCTGGGACAGGAACAAGGGACTCTACCTGTGATTTTACCAGTGTAGGGAATCCCCTAGATGATCATATTTCCTCTACAAAAAGAAGTTTAGTACATTTTCTTTGCAATTTATAGTCTTAGTCCAATCGTTTCAGTCATATTTGACTTTGTGATACCATTTGGGTTTTCATGGCTGAGATACTGAAGTGGTTCCTAATTTCCTTCTCCAGCTCACTTTACAGATGAGGAAAACTATGCAGTCAAGGTTAAGTGACTTAGTCTCATGGCTAGTGATTGTCTGAGGCTGGATTTGAATTCAGCTCCTTTGGACTCTAGGTGTAGTACTTTATCCACTGTACCACTTAGCTGAGGTGTTCTGGGAAAACTGATATTTCCATCCAGTGTGAAGGCTTGCCAAGTCCTTTTCAGAGTTGCTTTCCTCCTTTGGTGTCTACTTTTCACCCAGTTCTCACCTAGGGCTCCAGGAAGCTGTAGTATTCATAGTGACCCCTCTCTGGTAAATTAGCTAGGCACCCCAGATTGAGGTAACCAGCAATCCTTAAACCTCTCTGTGAGGTAGAGGCACATCTACCCCAAGGATGTGAAGAGTTCTCCTAGTGGAATGGGCAGATGAGAACAATTTGTTCTAAAGGACACGAAGGTAGCAGAAGTAGGCACTGGGGCACTTAGAGCTTGGTTTAACATTGAAGAAGTCAAAGTCATCCATTGCATCGTGTGCCATCTCCAGCCATCTTGACTTGCCATTGAACTTCAGTGACTGGAAGAGTGAGGCCAATGACTGTGCAAATCTGCCTCACTGAAATCCAATTTACATGGAGTCAAAAGACATCACTGACCAACCATAGTCTTAGCAAGTTGCCTAGAGCACTATGCGAAGTGACTCCCACCATCCCACCAAGATTACAGCCAGTATGTGTCAGAGGTAGGACTTAAACCCAACTTCCTTCCCAGTTCTCTACCCACATTTGTCTACATGTTATTCTCTTACCACCTGCAGTAGAACACAATCTCCTTGAGGTCAGGGTTTGTTTCATTTGTTTTTGTTTTTGTTCTCGGTGTCTAGCACGGTGCTTTGCATGGAGTGGTTGCTTAATAAATGCTTGTTAAAATGAATTGTTCACCACAGAGCTCCTAGCTTGGTTTTCATTCTGTACTTTTATTGCTTCTGGCAATTGTCTCTGGTCTCAAGTTTTTCAGTTTCTCCTGGCTTTTCACTTCACTGGCTTTATGACATTTGGAAGGTTCTCTTGACTCCCGGATCCTCAGTTTCCTCAAAAGTAAAATAGGAATAGGAATACTTCCACTTCTTAGTGCTTGGTAATCTGTAAAAATATGATGAAATAATTATCTGGCAAACACATCGTAGGAACCATTTAAAAAATAAGATGCTTTGGGGCACAAAAGAATTAATGTGTTGCTGATGTAAAATAATATTTTCCCTTAACAGAGGGAGGACTACTTTGATGGATCAGTGCATCTTATCAGTGTGGATGATTCTGATCACAATCCATCCATGTTCTCATGAGTCTTTTGCTCCTGTTGCCCATCAATCTTCCCCAGAGCATCTTCTCAATATGCTTGGGACATTCCCCCAGATCTTTTGACATTGTATGCATACTAAGGGACCACAGAAGCTGCCCTTCATTCTCAGCATGACTGACCTGTTTCTTCTTTGTTATAGTTCTTTTACACCATTTCTCTCCATCAGTTCTTGCTCAATGATTTTTTTTTTTTGGTCTTCTCATGCCCACCCTAAACCTCTCTATTGCTCCTTGAGTAACCTTTAATCTTGTTTCTTTTGTGATTGTGGTATTCCATGACTAATAGCCACATGCTATTACTGGAAGAACTAAGTAATAAGATGGACTTTTTTCTTTCAGAGAAGCTGGGGGTCATTCAAAGCACTCTGCAATTTCCCAAAGGCACTCCAGTCCATTCTCTTCCTCCTCCTCGGCAGTTCTGAGCCCAACTCATTGTTCATGCAGAGTGTCTGTCCCAGATCTGAACTGATGGACCAACTCTGTGGGTCTGACTTAGGGAGTAACTAAAGTAGCGATTTTTAGAAACAATGGCAGGAAGGGAGAGGATATATTTTTGGGGAAGACAGAGGCCACAGTTTTATGTTCAAAACTGCCATCTCATTCTGGATTAAACCAAGGCTGGAGAGATCAGCAAGGAGAATTTTAGAGAGGGAACTTGGCTTATGATATGGTAACATTTTATGAAATGGCTTGAAAATCTTGAATCCTTTATTTATTCTAATACCTTTGGATTACTAATTTGCTTTTGATTTCTGAGTGTGTGTGTGTGTGTGTGTGCGTGTGTGTGTGTGTGTGCGTGTGTGCTGAGCACACATGGGCCAAGAGTGAGTAATCGGGTATCCAGGCTGCTTTTGTTCTTCCAATAAGTCATAGGTTTGTCATTTTTTATTTTTAATAAATAGAACACTTTGCCACAGATTTGAGGATTTTTTTGGTCAAAGGGTTACTTATTCTCTTCTGAAAGGAAATAATTGCTTTCTGTGGTCATTTGGGAGATTTAGGGCAGCTAATTCTGGAGACTTTTTTAAAAAATGAGGAGTGTA
Source organism: Monodelphis domestica (assembly GCF_027887165.1). Taxonomy (NCBI): domain Eukaryota; kingdom Metazoa; phylum Chordata; class Mammalia; order Didelphimorphia; family Didelphidae; genus Monodelphis; species Monodelphis domestica. Next base: position 441,783,194 of record NC_077228.1, on the reverse strand, counting down.
GGGATTGCATTTTGAGTTTTTCTTCTAATAAACTCAGTTTTATTGGATTTGAATCTTTTAAAAAAGGGAATAGCCTTGCTTCTTTTAAAACACTTCTTTCTTTCCTAAGTGCACAGCTCAGGAATAATGCCTAAGAGAGAAAGACTTGAGGTGTTCAAGTCAGCATGGTACAGCAGACAGAACCCAGACTAGGAATAGAAGACATGGGTTCTGATTTGAATCCAAGTCCTCCTGTCTCTAGGACTGGCTCTTCATCCACTAAGTCACCCAGATGCACGTGTCTATATGAACACACAGAGCCATATGTGTATAGGCGTGTGTAGGTACACATGTATATGTACACACAAAATACTTGTAATGTGCAACATGCAGAATGTACAATCAAAGCACACATGTACACACATGTATACAAGCACATAATGCACACACCCACATCTATGTGTATGTATATGTTATATGTGTACACCTGCATGTACATGTGTGTTATATACACACACACACACATATAATCTCAGGGTGATGAGCTATCTGTAGCCCAACATCACACTGTGACATACATGATGTCTGTGTCCATAGATTCATGTGTGTATATGCATGTATAGACACATTTTTAGCAAAGCACAGCATGGCATAACAAAAGAGCTTAAAGTACATTTGATTATTATTATTTTAAACTTAGAAAAACCATTCCATGTAAGAGGTACTTCCTCTTGCACGTGCTCTGGAGGGCCTCCCAGTTAATGTCATCATGATGCATCACTCATCCTGTTTCCTTCTCCGAGGACACTCTTAGTCCACAGTGATTAAAGCGCTTTCTTGAAAGGATGGAAATAGCTGTCACTTGAGTGAACACAGAGATAAAACCACTTTTGATCTTGTTTTCAGTTCAACACATGAAAAGATTAGGATGAATTCAAAAGCTATTTAGAAGATGGATTGTTTTAGAAAGGCTTATGTATAAATATAGGATGGCACATAGCTTTTTTTGTTTGTTTCTGCTTTTCAATTGGATTCTGTGTTCTTTCATCTCTTCCTTCTCCCTCTCTCCCTCTCCCTCCCTCCTTTTCTCTCTCTCTCTCTCTCTCTCTCTCTCTCTCTCTCTCTCTCTCTCTCTCTCTCTCTCTCTCTCTCTCTCTCTCTCTATCTCTGTCTGTCTGTCTGTCTCTTCCCCCTTACCTTCTGTCTTAGACTCTTAATATTAGTCCTAAGGCAGAAGAGTGGTAAAGGCTAGACAGATAGGGCTAAGTGACTTACCCAGAGTCACATAGATAAGAAGTGTCTGAGGTCACATTTGAACCCAGGTCCTCCCATCTCCAGGCTTGGCTCTCTATCCACTGAGCCTATACCTAAGTGCCCTTCCCTATTCTCTTAAAGGACTCCCATTGCCTAGCATTGATCTTTGCATTTGCACGGCAGCCCCCAACCTGGACTCAATGTCCTCCTTACCTCTGCTTCGCATGTTCCCTTCTTTTGAGTACAACTTCATACATGAAGCCTTTCTTGATATCTTCCAATGGCTGTTGTTCCCTGTCTCGAATACCTTGAATGTAACAATGTTGAATTGATTTGAATGTATTCTCTGTCTCTACTTCTATATATCTGCATATGTGAATATATGGCTGCATATATATGAATATACACACACACACATATATATTTGTCTTCCCCATTAAATATAAACTCCTTATGAGGAGTGATTCGTTCATTCTTTGTATTTGGTTCCTAGAACTGAACAATGCCTGGCATAGAAAAGGTGCTTACTAAATGTCTGTTGAATTATTGAAAAGTGCAAATCCTGGTGTTAAAGGGAGACCACATGCCATCTCTAATCTCTCTTTCTGACTTATCTCACATTATACCCCCTTTATAAACAAATAATTCTATTAAAAAACCCATTTAATAAGCATTTAGAATGTGCAAAGCACTATGCTAAGTGCTAGAAATACAAATATGCTAACCAAGTCCCTGATCTCAAGGAGCTCACATTATTATTTTTTTAACCTTTACCTTCCAAGCCTTAGAATCAATACGGTGTATTGGTTCCAAGGCAGAAGAGTGGTAAGGGCTGGGCAATGGGGGTTAAGTATCTTGCCCAGGGTCACACAGCTAGGAAGTGTTTGATGTCAAATTTGAACCCAAGACCTCTTGTCTCTAGGTATGGCTCTCAATCCACTGAGCAACCCAGCTGTCCCAGGAACTCTCTAGTTAACTGTGAGCTGAGGTCCTTAGAATATAGTGAACAAATAAATGGTAATGCATATTTAATACTATTTTCCTTGAAAAAAATCATATCTTTTTCTAATGTTTAATCCTTTTATGATGCCAAAGACTTGGACAGAACGAACATTTTTTTCATGATTGCTGAGGAGATAGGGGCTGCAGAATCTGTAGAAGCATCGGTTGGTTGAATCTCCATAAGAGTTGCTCCACCCATGATGATCTTGGGGGATGGTATGGAAGCAGGTTGGTGGAGATGCTATTCCTGGGGCTCTTGGCTATGGGTCCTCCAAGGTCCAAGGGAAGACGGTGATTGAGGTGGAAGTTTGACCCATCAGAGACCTGCTACTTCTTGTTTCTCTCTCAGGACATCTTGTTGCTTTAGCTTGGCAGACTTCTCCTGCAAGGAGTAGGTCTTTAATAAATGTTTGCTAAATGACTGAAAAGTACAAATCCTGGTGTTAACGGAAATTCACATTCCATCTCTAATCTGTCTTTCCAGGTTTATCTCACACTGTACTCTTCTGTATAAATGAATGATTGAAAGAAAACGAAACCATTTTGTAGGCATTTGGAATGTGCAAAGCACTAAATACCCATTTGTGGCAGCTGGTGGTGATGGGGATTACAACCTTCTTCACAGAATTTGTTTACTTGAATGATGACAATGGAGGCCATGCTGGAAGCAGGATTGGTGGTGTTGGAGGTGCTATCCAAGGCAAAGAATATTACTCACTATTACCTAATTGCATGCTGCCCCCTTTCCCTTCTGAGTCTTGCTCACATCATTCCCTATATCTGGAAAGCTCTAGGTGCAATGCACTATGCTAGGTGATATGAAGGAGATAAAGAGGGGTAAGAAATGGATCCTTGGGATTCATCATGATGCAGTAGAAAGAATATTGGCTCTGGAGTCAGGAGACCTACATTCAAATATTGTTTCTGACACTTAGTACCTGTTTGATATTGGACAAGTCACTTAACCTTTACAGGCTTCATTCAGGTCACCTTTCTGTAAAATTAGACAATTGGAATAGATGGTCTTTGGGTTTCCTTCAAGTTCAAAATCTATAATTTTATGCTTTGGGTTCAAATTCTGCCCAACCCACTCATTGCTTAATTTTTTTTTGATCAAATGATGTGATTTTCTCAACTGTAAACAGAGGAACTTGATGACCTCTAAGATTCCTTCAAATTCCAAATCTATAATCCTATGACCTTTGTAAGGGGGAAAAGGGTTTTTTTTTAAAGAGTTGGACTTTATATTTTATGAGTATGGTCACCAGGAATTTTAATTAATTCCAAAGAGATTTTTATTTACAACTTCACTACAAAATGTAGAAAGAGTGAAGCAAGAAATCAGAGAGGATAAGGTAAGATATCTAGCCTCAGCACTAAGTAATTTATCTCCAGGCCCTCTGGACAGGGAGAATTAGTTTCAGCTGGCCTCAGCAAAGCCAAGGACCCGGGAAGTGTCTCTCAAGAGTAGGTCTCTCCAGAGGATAGTTTTTTTTTCAGAAAAATCCAGCAGTTAAGAGCTTTTTCACTCACCACATGTCAGTCCAATTAGCAGATCTTTCTGCCCCTGTTCACCAGCCTTGACTTGAAAGCATGAAGAATAACTCCAGTCTCCACTTCCAAAAAATGAAGAACTCTTCTCTCAAAGGAGGTTACACTCCAAGTATGCCAGTTCCAAGTTGAACTCCACTTTTAAAGACATTTTCTCTTGTGTAACTTCCCCTAATTCCACATCTACCAATCACAGCTTATGCTCTGCTCTAGGACTGCCCAGAAGGCAGTTAATCGATTTGGATTCATTACCCACTATTGCACATGTGGGTCACAGACCTCCCACTTCATGATTAAGTGGGATATTTGCACTTTGGGTGATTAGATCTAAATGGGCAGATCTTCACATTAAATGTGTTTTTTTTTTAAAAAAGAAAACTTTTAAGTACCATGTTTACACTTTTTGTGACTGAATCTAAAAATAGGCAGGTCTCCATACTTAACTTTTAAGTAGGGTGTTTATACTTATAGACATGAGTTACAATTTAAATCTTCACAATCAGGGAAGAGCTAAGTACCTTCATTGTTACATTCAGTGGAGAGCCAAATCCAATCTTCACACCTTATAGTCTAATACAGAAGGTATGACTTATATTCATCAGAGTAATACAAGATAATGTGTAATAAATTGAATGTAAGTCCTTGAGGGCAAGATCCATTTTTCATTTTTATTTTTGTATTATCAATATCTAGAACAATTGCACACATGTTATGGGGGCTTAGTTAGTACATAAGAATATAAAAGAGTCACAGACGCCTATAAAAATATAAAGGAGGAATTGCTCATTTCTGTCGGAGAACAGAAGGTTTTCAGTTGCAAGTGATATCAAGGTAAATAAAAGCTTTCTAGGCATAGAGAATGGTTTGAGGAAAAACAAATAGTATAATGTATGAAAAGGCAGTCCTATTTGTCCAGAGCAAAGAATTTGTGAAAAGGAGTAATATGAAATAAAGATGAAAATGTTGGTTGGTACTAGGTTCCAGTGAGGTTGTGTATGACTTTGAATGCCAAGCAAAGAAGCTTAGGTTTTATTCAGTAGGCAATAGGGCACCATATGAGCGAGACATAAGGAAGAGGTGAAAAAAGAGCAAAGGAGAAAATGAGAGAATTCAATCTATTGGATCTGATGTGACTGATAATGGAAAAAGAATGGGATCAATAGGCAGCTAGATGGCATAGAGGTTAGAATGATTGACTTCAAGTCAAGAAGACCCAATTCAAATCCTGCTTCAGACATTTCTCAGTTGTGTAGCCCTGGGCAAGTTATGTAATCACTAAGTCTTAATTTTTGTTTAAAAATGTGACTAATAGTAGCAGCTACAATCCCTAGGAGTGGGGACCAAATGAGATAAATTTTGTAAAGCACTTTGCAAATCTTAGAGAGTTATATAAATATCTTCCCCTTCCCCTTCTCTCCTATTTCTCCTCTTCCTGTTATAAATGAGTAAAACACTAATTGTGGTGATGAATGTGGGCTTCATCGGTTTACAGGATCTGCCCATAGCCCTGTACTCTTTTCTCTATATTTCATCTAAAGCCATAGCTTCAGTGACCAACTTTATGCAAATAGCTTTTAAACACATATCTTTAAACCTATATATAGAGCTCTGGCTTAAAATCTCTACCTGTTTACTGGGTAGCTCCACTGGTATGTACTTGATTATCTCAAATTCACCTTGTCTAAAACTGAATCCATCATCTTCCTACCTTACCCCCCCCCCCAATTTGAGCCTCTTTCTAATTGTGTTGATAATGCCTCCATCTCTATAGTCACTCAAGTTGATAACTTCACACTCAGAATTACAGAATTTTAGAGTTAGAGCATCTGGGTAGTGCAGGGGATAGAATACTGGGCCTGGAGTCAGGAAGACCTGAGTTCAAATCTAGATTCAGATTCTTACTACCTGGGTGAACTTGGGCAAGTTACTGACATTGGTCTCAGTTTTCTCATCTGTCAAATGAACTAGAAAAGGAAATGGCAAATCACTCTAATGTCTTTACCAAGAAAACCTCAAATGAGGCCATGAAGAGTTGGACATAACTCAACAGCTCAATAGCAAATAACAAGTTGGAAGCAATCTTGGCTTCCAATTTTTCTAGCCTGTACCCAAATGGAGTTACCACTATATTATTCCCAGCCTCCATATGGAGACCTCCAGTGAAGTACCTACTACCTCTTGAGGCATCTCAGTCTCTTTTTGGACTGCTTGAGTTGACCTTTTCCTGACATCAAGATTAAAATTGCCTCTTTGCAATTTCCAACCATTATTCTTGGTTTTATCTTCTGGGGTCAAATGGAATAAATTTAGTCCATTTTTTACATGATAGTTCTTAAAATAGAACTACCATATACCTGCCACCTTAGTCTTCTTTAGATTAAACATCCCAATTCTTTCAATGAATTCTCATATTACATGAATTCAAGAGCCTACAACATCTTCATTGCACAATTCTTTTTTTTTAAATCATCTTAGAATCAAATACTATGTGTCAGTTACAAGGTGGAAGAGTGGTAAGGGCTAGGCAATGGAGGTTAAGTGACTTGCTCAGAGTCATACAGCTAGGAAGTATGTCACATTTGAACTCAGAACCTCCTGTTCTTAGGTCTGGCTCTCAATCCACTAAATTACCTAGCTGCCCCTGATTGCCCAATTCTTTTGTTTTGTAATTGAAAATTTTTATTTAATTAATTAATTTAGAATATTTTCCCAGGGTTACATGATTCGCCCCCCCCCATAGCCAATACACAATTCCACTTGGTTTTACATGTGTCATTGATCAAGACCTATTTTCATATTATTGATATTTGTACTAGGATGATTGTTTAGAGTCTACATCCCCAGTCATATCCCCATCAACCCATGTGATCAAGCAGTTGTTTTTCTTCTGTGTTTCTATTCCCATAGTTCTTTCTCTAAATGTGGATAGTGTTCTTTCTCATAAGTTCCTCAGAACTGTCCTGGATCATTGCATTGCTGCCAATAGAGAAGTCCATTACATTAGATTGTACCATAGTGTATCTGTCTCTGTGTATAAGGTTCTCCTGGTTCTGCTCCTTTCACTCTCTGATTGCCCAGTTCTTGAATCCTCTGGCTTACCTATGTAATTAATAAATGATGGGAATTAGAACTGAACATAGTAATCTAGATGTATTCTGACCATAACAGATTCTAGAGGGACTATCACCTCCTTACTCATAAAAGCATTATTCTGTAATAAGATTTTTTAAAAACCCTTACCTTCTGTCTTAGAATCAATACTGGATGTTGGTTCTAAGGCAGAAGAGCAGTAAGGGCTAGGCAATGGGGGATAAGTGACTTGCCCAGGGTCACACAGCTGGGAAGTGTCTGAGGTCAGATTTGAACCCAGGACCTCCTATCTCTGGGTCTGACTCTCAATCCACTGAGCTACCCAGCTGCCCCCATAAGATTTCTAATCAGATAATGGGAAGTTCCTGAGAAGCAATAACATTGGGGGCTGCCTGTCTAACAAAGTCAATCCTGAATTTCTGGAATCTAGCCTTGCAATTGTGAAGATTAAAATGAATTCTCCTCTGATTGTGAAGATTAAAATCGTAACCCCTGCCTATTTTTAGATTTAATCACCAAAAGTGTAAATACCCTACTTAAAAGTTGAGTATGGTGATGGTGCCCATTTTTAGATCTAATAACCAAAAGTGTAAACATTCCACTTAATCATTAAGTGGGAGGTCTGTGACCTACAGGTGCAATAGTGAGTGACAAATCAGAATTTAACTAACTGCCCCTGGGCAGTCTTAAAGCAAAGCTTCAACTGTGATTGGTAGAAGTAAAATTAGGAGAAGACACAGGAAGTGGAGTAGTGAGGCTGTTCTAAAATCTCTTCCTTTGAACTGACACATGGTGAGTGAAAAGCTGACTCTTAACTGCTGGATTTTCTGAAAAACTAACCACAGGAGAGACTTACCATAAGCTCTCTCATTTTCTTATTTCACTCTTTTTACATTTTGTAAATAAATTGTAAATAAATATCTTTGGAATAAATTAATTTCCTGGCAACCACACGTTTAAACAATCCAGTCCAACCCTTTAAAAATTAACCCCTTTTCCTCCTTACACAATGCAAGTAATGGGAATTCCTGGGGAGCAGGATCCTGAAATCTGGCCTTCTAGAAAGAAAAAGAAAATTACTTAGATAGTAGCAGTTTCTTGGGGGAGGAGGAGAAGTCTTACTCTTGTGAATTCCTGAAGCTGGAGGAGTAGCAAAGGCCTTGACATGGGGGTGGGTGGGGGAATTTTCCCTTAAGTTATTTGGATATTGGGGTCTGGTAGAAAAGAGGGTTACTCATTTGGTGACCACAAATACATTTTCCTTCTGGTGATAGTCCATATAATAATGGTGGACATTTGTATAGTCTCTTTGGTGAAGTGAGACTTTTTGGGATTTTTTGGAGGTTTCCCTATTAGGAGCTCTAGGGTCATTTTCTTCCAAGAGGATTCCAGAAGAGAGAGTAGTGCTCTGAGTATGAAGAATTTTAACACCTCAGAGTAAGGCAGACCAGCTAGAGATGGGGAAGCAGATTGTTTAAAAGCTACTAAGAGTCCTATATTTGTTCTTCTTTATGTGCCAGTACAGTACCCAATACACGATAGATACTTAACAAATGCATTTTTGTTTGGATAGAGTAATGGCTTTTCTGTACTTGATACATACCTGTTACCTTGAGTGGGATTACTTAATGTGGTTTATGGGGACATTTTAACCCACATCTGTGAGGTCTTAGACATGAGATATTTTTGAGGTATATTTAGAGATTTCCCAGGATCAAGGCAATATAAAATAATGAGAAGGATTCATTTTTGGTATAGCCACCAAAATTGGATGAGGTCCCTGTAAGCTCAGAGTATGGAGTTCCTGGGCTATGAACTATATAAAAATTAAAAAAAAAAAGAATGATCAGAAAACTAGTAGGACAGATAAGATTAGTTTGTTTGAGTGAGTGAATGGGTGATAGATTTAGATTGAAAGCTCTCTGAGGAAAGGAATATGATCTAGTTTATTCTTTGTATCCCCAGAAATGAACACAGCATGTGACAAATATTTTTGAACCAAAGAATCATGGAATGTTAGAATTGGAAGAAACCTTGAGATTATCTAGTCCATAAGGATCACCTATACAACATTCCCAATAAGTCATTCTCCAGCCTTTACCTGAAGACCTCTGTAAGATGCAACTATGGAAAGGATGCTCAATTTAGAGTGAGAGAAATGGAGAAGCCTAAGCCAATGAGATTCTTTCTTGGAATGGAAGAAGCCAAACTAGAGTGATTTGATATGAAAGTCTTCAAGACTGTGCAGTTATCATTGCTATTTGCTCTGATCTTGAGAGTGAGCCAGCTAGACTTGGTATATTCAGAGAAACAAAGTAATAGCAGAGTTGAATTACAGTGGACTTTTGGGGGAGACTAGACCACATGGTGAAAAGGATATGGTTTGGGCCAGTTCAGCTACACATCCCCCTCACAGTGAGGTACTGTCCTTCTCCCTAATTAGGATTTGTCAAGCTTTCTAGGATTATTGTGCTTTTGTTTCTTGGTATAAGGCAGTTCATGAGACACCAAAAGGAGAATAACCCTCTGGCAACATCTTGAATTTAAGGGGTCTAAATGGCACCAAATGGAGTGTCCCCCCATTTGCACTGCTGTCTATGACTCCAGTATCTGTCCAATAGAAATTGGTCAAAGCCCTGTCCCTTCTCATGATGGCTACAAATAATTTAGTCCCAATGAATTTTCAGAGCCAAGCACCCATTCACCATGACTAACACTGCTCAGAAGTCCAATTCAGTTCTTTTTGTCTTTCACATTACTTATAATACACTTCTGCTTTGATTGAATATTTCTAGGAAAAGGTTTTTAACCTAAGCACATCATTATTTCCTCATTCATTTTTTCTGATGACTTTTTATTTACTGGATGATGAAGTGGATGCTTAAAAGAGATTATAAAAGAGAACAAAAAAGAATAAATTGACAGGAGTACCTTCATTGATGGAGCTCAAGAAAGCCAGAAGATGTTTAAATCAGTGAGGGTCAGTTTACATGTCAGACTGGTATTTCCAAATCCCAGTCCTCTCCTGCAACATATCATAATTGAGAGATACCCAAACAGATGTTTTCTGTTATATGGTTTCAGTTCCAAAGTTTTCTTCATGTGAAGCTCATAGACAAATAATCCCCTAAGAACTACATGGGCCAATAATGTTAATGTTTGTTATTGCATATGAAAATATTTTGGGTTGCTCAAGTGAGATTCATTTTGTTTCTGAACAAGTTTTTTCTTTTTTTCTTTTTTAATTGGATTCTCTCACTTTGCCTTTACAGATATTCATTTTAAATCCTTTTACTTCTGGTTAAGGATTTTTAGCTCAAGCTAGGAAATTCTACCCATTTCCCACTGTGGTTTCGAAGAACAAAACTTCCATAGTTAACTGCTATTTGAACCAATATATACCACTCAAATGGCCCATGCGTGTATTCTCTTCAGAAAGATATTCAGATGGTCTCTAAAATGTGTTCAGGCACACTTTTCCAAATGTCATTGTGATGTACTCCTAGATTCATAGATGTAGAGCTAGAAGGATTCGAGAAATCCAGCCTTCCATTTTATGATGACAAAATTCATGCTCAGAAGGGTTAAATGATTTTGTCCAGTTTCACAGAAGTAATACTTGGCTCAGACAGGATTTGAATCCAGGGCTTCTTATTCCAAGTCTAGGGTGCTCTCTCTACTTCATTATTCCTTCTCCTTCCTAAAAAAAGGAGGATTGCAAGAAAAAAAGTGTGGAAACATTGCTTCCACCACTGAGGCTGGAAAAAACATTGTATAGTAAGCATTTCTATTTAATTTTCCCTTGAATCTCAAATCCGTCTGACTTGAAAATCATTACTATGGTTAAAGCTCATCATGAATAATAGCTTGGAAAATAAGACTGATCTTCCCTTGAGATCTAATGCTTAACTCCAAAGAATAAAAGGAGGGAAGATTCTCTCCACATGAGAGAATCTAAGCATCAATCCTGGTGTGTATGGAACCCCCGAACACAACAGAACAGACATATATGAAGACTGCCAGCTAAGCTGCATATATATGGAACTGGGAAAGAATGTAAAGCTTTCTGCTCCAAAGCACACAAACTTCAACTGAGTGAAAGGAAAATCTCATTGGCCCTGAGTGGAATTAAGGAGCACATTTTTCATGGCAAAGCCAGTAGAGGACAACATAATCACCAACATCAGATCAGAGCCAGTAAGGAGAAGCCAATAACTTGAGCTTGACCTGAGTTCAGAGGGGACTTGTAAAGGGATCCATTAAAATGTAGAAAGGATTACTTTTATGGCAGCTCAGTAGAGACAGGGAGGGAAAGTTGAGTAGCCAATCTTATACATCATCAGCCTCCTCTGTCTACTTTTCTCTTCCCCATCTAAAAAGGCGTGTTCTTAGGAAAGAGTCTTGTATTTGTCATTCATTTGCACCCTGCTGTTGTTCAGTGGTTTCATGCCCAACTCTTCATGACTCCATTTGGGGTTTTCTTGGCAAAGATACTGGAATGGTTTGCCATTTCCTCTTCCAGCTCATTTTACAGATGAGGAAACTGAGACAAAAAGGGTTAGGCAATTTGCCTAGGGTGACACTAGAAAGGTTAGATTTGAACTAAGGTTTTTTTGATGCCAGGTATAGGGCTCTATCCATGAGGCTCTGCCACCTAACCACCTGTAGAGGGAGGTACTTTAGCTAATTGTTGAAGGAATCTAATGATTCTAAGAGGAAGAATTGAGGGAGAACATTCCAGGTTGTGCAAAAGTATGGGAATAGAGAGAGAATGTTGGATATAGGCAACAGCAAGTAGGTCAACATATCAGGTACACAGGGTTCATGAGAAGGAGCATAAGTCTGGAAAGACAGTCTGGGGGCCAAACTGTGATAGGCTTTAAATGCCAGTTTCTTTCTTTCTTTCTTTTTGTTTGTTTGTTTTTTTTGTGCAAAACAATAAAATTTTATTTGTTTACAGTTAGACACAAGCAACTGCCTTGATATTTTTAGAAAATTCTACTAAGGACAGCAAAACCTTTTGATTCCAATTCTTATTCTTTAGGATTGTACCATTTCCCCTTGCAGTTCATATTTATGTAAATGCCAGTTTCTGTGTTATCCTAGAAGCAATAGAGAGCCAATACAGTTTCTTGAGCATGAGAGTGACATATATATGTATGTGTTTTTATGTGTATTTTATATATTTATATGCATTTATATGAATTTTATATATATGTATTTATGTGAATACATGTATATGTATAGGAATACACATCTGAATTATATATAAAATTTATAATTATATACAAACATATATATGTATACTATGTTGTATGTATATATGTATGTATGAAACTAGGTGGCTCTTGGAGTCAGAAAGGATCTGAGTTTAAATCCAGTCTCAATCACTTATTAGCTGTGACCCTAGGCAAGTCATTTAACCTTGTTGGCTTCAGTTTCCTCATCTGTAAAATGAGTTAGAGAAGGAAATGGCAAACCATTCTAATAACTCTGTCAAGAAAATTCCAAATGGGGTTTTAAAGTGTTGGACATGACTGAAAACTACTGAACTAAAATAATCTTAAGTTCCAAACCTGTTTCTTAGAATACTCTTTTAGAATTTAGAATAGTCTTTGAACAATGAAAGGGAGGAAAGGAACAGTATAATAGCTCGAGGAAGTTATAGGCAAAATGTAATTCATCTGTTAGGTTTAGGCAGATTTAAACTTGTTTGAAGGTCAAAGACAACAAGCAAGTAGAAGGGGAATTGAGGATGAAGGAAGGTAAAAGCATAATTCATAGATCAAGACCATGGTAGTAATAGCTAACGTTTATAAAATACTTAGTATGTCTTGGGCTCCATGCTAACTATTTTCTCATTTGATCTCCAAAACAAGTCTGAGAGGTAGATGCTCATTTTATAGATGAGTAAACTGAATCAAGCAAGGGATGAGAGACTTGACCAGGGTCACACAGCTAATAAGTGATTGAGAAAGTATTTGAGCAAGAAACCATCTGAAGTCATATTTGAACTCAGGTCTTCCTGACTTCAGTCATGATGCTCTATCCACTGTGCCATCTACCTGCCTCAGAGATATCAGAAAAGAATCTAGAGACATAAATTTTTTTTAGGTTCCAACTTTTTCATTTGATGTTACCTCTTTCTTTATAATAACCTTGTCCCTGTAAGCATCAAATGCTCTTTCATATTGATTTGCTTAAAAATTTTTTTGTTAATATATTTTGTCATCATATTTATTACTTTACTATATTCCTCCCAAACAAGCCATCCTGTATAACAGTTAAATTACATTTAATAAGTAAAATTTAAAATAAATATTTAAAATTAAATAAAAATATTAAAAAACAGAGAAAGAAATCATTTAAAGAAAATTAACCAGCAAGTATCAGGTATTTGTTTTTTCCTCTACTTTTGATCACCCTTCAATCACTAAAAAAGAAGAAAGGGAACAAAAAGACAGAAACCCTATATTAAATAGCTACAGTTAAGCAAAGCATATTCCTACATTGGTCACATGCAAAAATATATTTCTTATTCTGCATATTAATTCATCATCTCTCTGTTTTGAGCTGAGCAACATTCTTCTTTATTAATTCTCTGGACATTTGTTTGATCAGAGTTCTTAAGTTTTGCAAAATTATCATTTGTTTTCTATAATGTTGATGCCTTAGTATAAGTTTTTGTTGTTTTGCTCACTTTACTTTGCATCAATTCATGCAAGTCTTCCTAGAATGCTTTGAAATTATCTTTTGCCTCAGTTCTTATAGTATAATAGTAGTCCATTACATTTATATACCACATGATGTACGTAATGATGGTATATGAAATTTGTTACCTCTATTTAAAGAGGGCACCCTTGAGTTCATTTCTCACCCTTACCCTCTAGACTTTCCCATCATGCTTTGGGACTAGGGACTTCCTTCCACCCGCTCCATTGGCTTTCTTTCGTGTGTTGTTGCTCCCCACTAGAATGTAGGCACCTTTAGGGGAGGGACTTTCTTTGGCCTTTCTTTATATTCACAGTGCTAAGCACAGGGCCTGGCTTATGGTGGGCCCTTAAAAAATATTTGTTGACTATCTAATAGAACTTTTAATTTTTCAAAGAAACAACATGTACTCTTCCTATTAAATGTGTTATCATGGTAGAATTAAAATATTTAGCTATATAAATAAATTATGGTATAGTGAAGTCCTGAGTTCCAGTTAGGCCTGACACATTTACTAGTTATGTGGCTCTAGAGAGGTTTGCTTCAGTTACCTCATCTATATTATGAGTTGGCAATGGAAATGGCAAAACATTCCAGTGTTTTTGCCAAGAAAACCCTGAAATGGGGTCACAAAGAATTGGATGTGACTAAAAAGTGATTAAACAACAACAATAAATTATGATGAGGATTATGAGAAAAGAAAACTTCTATTAAATATATAAAATGTCACCATCTCTGAGGCAGTGACTCATACTTTAGACTTTTCCTTTTCCTTTTCTCCTATTCTTTCAGTTCTTACTCTGTGCTACATGAAAATGAATTAATCTGATATAATTTTGGCAAATATGTTAACACAAATAGAGTGTTCCTAAAGTCTTAGTGAAATTTTATGGTATTGAAGCTAAAAATTTAACACAGTTTAAGTTGTTAAAAGCTTAAAACTAAACTAAGATTTTTGGGACACCCTGTATAACAGGAACATATATTGTTCAGGGAAATAAATAGCTAATTATGCCTCTATTAAAAATAAACAAACCTCCTTTAAACTTACTAGTCCTTATAGAACCCTTACATAGTGTCTGCTACCTTCTTCATTACATATTATCCTTCTCTTCTTGAGGATTATATTTATATAATATATTTCTGTCTCTGACTTTTATTTATATCAAGTGGTCTCCCAGGATGCAAAACAGTAACAAATAGGGAAGCATAGCTCTGACTCCTTTTTAGGTTGGCCATTACATTGGGGTGGAGTTAATTGATGGGCAATTTATGGGACATCAAGAGCAGATAGTTTATAAAAGACTTTTCCAAGGAAAGGTTCAGTCATGAGAGTAGTTGATTTTTCTATTCCCTCTTTCCGACCCTGTTATGAACATTGTTCCAGAAATGGATCCCTTCCTCAGCAGGTAATTCTTGGGACTTTTGTGTTGGGTACTGAATCTTACTCAACAAAACAGACACAATTATTCCCTGCTCTGTTAGCAATGGTAGAAGGGTTGGAGGTAGCATGGCTGCTGGTGCTGAAGGCATGGGAGTAATGGCGACTACCTTTGGATTCTTAAACTCTTAGATTCTTCTAGCTAAATTCAAACATGTACATCCATCAAAATGGTTATAAGTAGAAAATATAATGTTTAACAATAACCCTGATGATAGAAACATACAAGTACTCCTTCAGAGAAGATGAAATGAAACTATAAACTAGTGGCTCTCTGAGGCATCCACTGAGATTAGTTGACACAAGGTCATGGGGTGTGTGTGTGTGTATGTGTATGTGTGTGTGTGTTGACAGAGAAAGGAAAAGAAGAAGAAAGGAAGGGAAGAAGGAATGAAAAAGAGAGGGAAGGAGAGAATGAATGAAAAAGAGAGAGAGGGAGAAAGAAAGGAAGGAAGAAAGAGAAAGGAAGGAAAAGGCAGAAATACCTGGAGGGAATGAAAGAGGGTGGCTAGGAGGAAGGAAAGTAGGAAGAAAGGAAGGCAGAGACAGAGAAAGAAAAAAGAAAGGAGGAGAGAAAGAAAAAATGAAACTGGCTTGGTGGTGGGTGGGGGTGGGTATGGGGGCATTAAAGAGAAAGTGCTAACCTCAAATTGCTATTTTTCTATCAGAAAAGAGAGACAGGAAGGGGAAAGAAAGTGCTATTTGCATTTTCCTTTTAAACATATCTTTTGTTCTGGTCAGATAGCATGTAACTTATCTCTTCCAGAGTTTACATAAACTGCTCTTTCTCAGTTTATTCTGAGTATTGGAGGCAAAATCATACCTGTATTCAAAGCTCTAGGCTATAGCTATTGGTTACTGGAAGGTATTTTTCCTTTTTAAACGGCATAAAGGCATTGGTTTTGAATCGAGGAGGTCCAATCTTGTCAACACAACCACACTTCTATCAAGTCATGGGATTCATTGGTGCCTCTGTTTCCAAGACCTCTCTTTTTCTGGTATGACCAGAGTATGTGTTGTTTTACTTGTGAATGTTATTACCCTCTCCTAAATACCAAAAGGATAATGAAGTGTTGATTGATAATTACACTATTAAGAGCTTTTTAATAATTTCTAGACCATATCACCTGTTTCTACTCTCATTTCCAATATTGCTGTTGGAAGCAGTTTCTTGGATACTTCTAAAGTGAAAGAGACACTTAAGAATAGAGGTTTGAGTGTCCTTCCTTACACATTTCCTATTTATCCTTCAAAGTCTCCTTTGTTACAACTCCTCTATGAACCTTTCTGTGACTTCCATCTCCTGTTGTGCCACTGCCTACTTGACTTCCACTCTTTATTAGAGAAGAGAAGTAGTGGAATAGTTCTTCTGCCTTGGCCTTCGATCACAGGCAGTACTTATTTGTAGCCCTATCTTCTGCCTCCTCTGGAAAGAGGAGTGGTGCTTTTCACTCAGGATGAACATTCTCACATCTAGTCATACCCGACATTTCCCAAGGATTCTGAATTCCTGTAAGTCATCATCCAAAACTCATCCCCCACCACCCAATTCCTTATTCTCATCCCCTCAACCTTTTCATCCCAAAGTTCCAACCAGTTGCTATTCATCGATTCCATTGTGCCTCATCTTTTCTTTTATCATTCCTTCAGTCTTTTAGCTGTCACTGAAACCTGACTTCCCTCATATGACATAGTCTTTCTGACCACCCTTTCTATTACTGGCTACATTTTAACTCATTTTCCTTGACTCATTGAGGAGTGGTCCCCCACTGGCACTGCCAGATTCTCCTCTTATCTTGATCACTCACTAACTTCTCTTCCTTTGAACATGATGAAATTCACAACTGTCATAGAACTGAAATACTGGTGGCTGTTGTCTACAGACTCCAGGTCATTCCCTTTCTTTCTTCAATGAGTTTGGTACTAGGCTAATAATTTTTGTTTCACTCTTGCCCTTATACTTGGAGACTTCAACAGACATATTGACTCTTCTTCAAGTACCCCAATTACTCAGTTCTTCAGTTTACTCACTTTCCATGATCCATTTCAGCCAGAAACAAAGATGGCCATACCCTTGGTCTTGCCACCACCCAAAAATATACCATCTTCTATGTTTGAGAATTCTGAAATATCCATATCTGATCATAATCTTTTTGTTTTCTACCTTTCTCTCTTCTTTTCCTTATAAAATATTAAGCCATGTTTTGATTGCCAATCTTTCAACCTCTTAGTTCTTTCCCAGACTTTTACTCCTGAACTAGGTATTCTCTCTTCTTTTCCTCATCTTGACTTCTTGGTGAACAAGTTCAACTATACATTGTTCTTTTCTCTAGAGGCCCTGGCCTCCTTATATAACCACCTGCTGCCTGACAAGCCCTCACCATTGCTAGACAATGCTACTATACGTCCATTATCAAATTACTATCCTACTTTCCATGCAGTTCTTCCAAACCTTTTCAGACCTCTTCAACCTCCTATGGCTCCGTCTCTGTCTCTCCTTTATGCTGAGAAACTTGCCTCATATTTTACAGCAAAAATTTATGTCATTTATTCTGAGCTCCTTCTTGTCCCCTCTTCTGCATTTCATATCATTCATATGCCTTCTACAGCTATCTTCTTCACCTCCATCTCACACAAAGAGGTGGTCTTATTCCTTGTCACAGTTAACCTACACAAGGGATCTCATTCTATCCCATCTCCTCCCAAAGAACATTCCTTCTGTCATATAAATTCTGTCCCTTATTTTCAATCTCTTCCAATCTTCTGGTTCTTTCCCTATTGTTTATAAACATGACCATGTCACCCCCATCCTCAAAAAACTCTTGCTTGATCATTCCATTCTTGATATCTATCACCCTATATTTCTTCTGCTAAACTTCTTGAAAATGCTGTCACTTTTTCTCCTCTTACTCTTTCTTTAGCCCCTTACAATCTGACTGACTACCTGATTATAGCCATAGCTGACTTCTCCCTTCTCTGGACTTCTATCATACTTAGAGTCAGAATCATACAGTTCAACACAATTATTCTCTAAATGTTTCACATATATCATCTTCATTAGTTTCTGCTTCCTAAGCATGAAGTCCCCTCCTTCCAAAATTCTGTCATTGGCTCTCTTTTTTCTATATTATTTCTTTTGGTAACTACTCCTGAGGCACCAATAATAGCATCTATGAAGACTACAACCATCTGTTCTCTCCTCTAAGTTTTAGTTCTATATTTCCCATCTACCTCCAATATATCTCCATTTTCACCTCCTTCTGGTACCTAAAGCTTCATGTTCATTCATTTCTTTTTTCCACTGTCATTTCTTTCAACTTTCTAATTGATGTTCATGGTACCAACATGCTCTCTGTCACAGAGGCTTACAATTTTGTATTCTTTTCTCTCTTTTATTGGACCATATCTAATTAATTATCAAGTTCTGTTGCTTTTACCTTGTCAATATCCTTTCATCTATCCTTTATTTTCTATTCACATAGCCACTTCTATCATTCAACCCTTGTTGTTGTTTGCCTAGGCTATGATTAGCAGCCTTCTAATTGGTTTCCCAGTCTCCAGTTGCTTGCTCCCTTTTTCAGACTGTCCATCCCAAGATCACTAAAATAATCTTGCCAACTCACAGATATGATTGTGCCATATGCCTAGCCATGATCTTTCTTCAAGTAGTATTGTAAAAGGAAATTCTTTGTTCTCTTTGAGTTTACACTTGTGAAAGGGAATCCTTTATTCTCTTTGCCTAGTTGGAGCTAACACTTTGGTTAAAGATAACTTAAGTACTCCATTAGATTAGACCTCATTAGATTGTGAAGACAGGATTAACTCTCCTTTGTCCACTATTTGATTGAATCAACCAAAGCTTGAACTAGATAGAGGAGCTCATAAACCACTTAGAGAATTCACACCCTTAGAAATTCAATTAGCCAGGAATCTGTGAACCCCTTTGATGAGTACTCACCCCTCCAGAAGGTAAGAAGTAGTTCCCACAAACACTGCCCTCTGGGCAGTGCTGGACAATTTGGAAGCTGTGATTGACCCCTGTGAAAAGGGGAAGAGACAAGAAGCCACTTTTATAGTTCATGAACTGGAGGAATTCCATGTGAATTGGAACGACCTCCAGGAATTGATGCATAGTGAAAGGAGCGGAACCAGGAGAACATTGTACACAGAGATGGATACACTGTGGTACAATGGAACATAATGGAATCATTGAGGAAGGGAAGAGAAGTAGATAGGAAGAGAAGAACCTTATTATTCTGAATTTTTGGTAGTTGGTATGCATTAGTGGATTATGTGAAGGTGAATATAGGCACTCATAGAGCATGTACTGGTGTACTCTGGGGGAACATTCCCATTAGCCCTTTCTTTAAGGGGATTCCAGACATACATTCTTTGTAGACCTACAGAAGTTAGACAAATTTCCAAGGGGTTCTGTGAAGGATAAGACACTGGTCTGCAACATGACAAAGAGAGGGAATATTATGTGGAGTTAATAAACACAGTAAGAGCTATGATTCCCATTACCCCCTTTCCCTCTACCTCCATCAGATGCAGCTAAGTGGTACAGTAGATTGAGTGTCATTCCTGAAGTTAGGAAGACTCATTTTTCATGAATTCAGAGCTAGGCTCAGATACATACTACCTGGGTGACCCTGGATGAATCACTTGCCCCTGTTCGTCTCAGTTTCCTCATCTATAAAATGAGCTGGAGAAGGAAATGGCAAACTACTCCAGGATCTTTGCCAAGAAGACCCCAAATGGGGTCATGAAGAGTTGGGCATGACTAAAATGACTGAACAACAAATGACTGAACAACTGAGAGGATTATCTTATGATTTCCTGTGAGTTTTGGGGGGTAAATCTTTATTATCAAAGACATATTTTCAAAGATGTTATGATAATTAATATTATTTTAATCTAATTAAATTTTAATTTAATTTAATTAAAAATAATAGGCATGATATTGACTTTACCTGAAATTTCTAAGAAATTAAAATGATTCTCATTTAAAAAGCTCCATGTTTTTTACATAGATAAAACATATTCGAACTTTCAGAGAAGGGCAAAGGGAAAAAAAGAATAGGGATGATGTCATTAAAATGATACTGTAGGGGGCAGTTAGTTATCTCAGAAGACTGAGAGCCAGATTTAGAGATGGGAGGTCCTAGTTTCAAATGTGACCTCAGACATTTCCTTGTGTGACCCTGGGCAAGTCACTTATTCCCTATTGCCTAGCCCTTATTATTTTTCTGCCTTAGAACTAATACACACTATTGATTCTAAAACAGAAGGTAAGAGTTAAAACCAACAACACTGTAGCTTGAATGCTGCTCTGTGTGGAGGGGATCATAACTAGTACCATTACCTCTATGGGCTTCAGATTTTAATACCAGAGGAGGAGAGGGGGACTTCTTCCCTACCCATTAACCCACTTCAATCAGCTCTCCCCAAATAGTGGTGGGAATCACCTCGAAAGCTCAGGGCTCACATTCCCTGAGGACAACTCTGCTGTTAGTATTAAAGTGCGTGTAAAGAAAGACAGACACCAGTGAAGAGCAAGACACTTAAAAAATACAATTTGGGGGGCATTGCTGCAGTGAGTGTCTCAGGAAGTGTTATAGACTGGAATGTTGGAGCATGTATACACTCCACTGAACTCAGAAATAGTTTGGTACCAGCTCCCTCTTTTTATGACTACTCCCTTTTAAGGCAGATAAGAGATGTGCCCTGAGGTCAAACCAGTCTATTTCTGAAGTGTCCAGTGATAGAACTAATTATAGAAAATGACTTTGAGAACTAAAGTCCTAACTTACCACCTGGGTGTCACTCAGCCTCTGCTTAAAGTGCTTAAGTTCGCTTTTCAGAATGTAAGAAGTCAGGAGTAAACTGAACCTGGGGCTTTTAAGTGTTAGAGAAGAAATGGCTCTGCTGTCCCCAAATCTGCCCAAATCTGGGTTCTGATAAACCCAGAATCCTCAGGGAGATGAGGTGTTAAGACAGGTGAGGAAGAGCAGCTGTTTAAAAGGACATGGTGGGCTCTTGGAAAATGCAACAGACAAATTTCTGAATTTACTGAGCTAATTAGTGAAAGTGTGTTTATTTGCATTGTGGGAAGATTCTTGGCTCTAGTAAAGAATTTATGGTGAGATTCCTTAAAATGAGAAGCTTTCTGAATATTATGTGTTTGGTTTAAAAAATTGTTATAGATTTTTTTCAAAGCATGTTTGTATAAGAAAAGGTATACTTGCAAACTTATCTGTCCTGTTATTATAATTTTTAGTTAGGAAAAAATAATAATACAGATTCTTGCAACCTAGAAATCCTCCTGGATTCCTCACTCTTTCTCACTTCGTACATCCAATGGATTGCCAAGGTCTGTTCATTTCACTTGTGCAATAACTTGAATTCACTCCCTTTGCTTCTCTAGCACTTCTACCACTCTAATTCAGGTCCTCATCACCTCATGCTTGGGTTATAGTAATAGTCTGCTGGTGAGTCTGCCCACTTTAGTCTTTTTCCCACTCTAATCCATCATTGGTTTAGCCATCAAAGTGATTTTCCTAAAGCATAGATATGATTGTGTCATTCCATAGCTTCCTATTGCTCCCAGAACCAAATGCAAAATGCTCTATCTGGTATTTGATGCCATTTATAATCTAGCCTCTTCCTGTCTTTCTAGTCTTCTTACACTTCCGACCCCAAAGATAACTCTTTGATCCAGTGACACTGACCTTCTTTGTGTTCCCCAAACAAGACCCTCCATCTCTATCTCTCAGCTTCTGGCATTCTGTCTGTCTGACTCCTTTGCCTAGAATGCCCTGCCTCCTCCTCCCTGACCACTGATTTTCTGGCTTCCTTTAGTCTCAACTAAAATCCCACCTTCTACAGGACACCTTCCCCAACTCCTCTTAATTCTAGTGCCTTCCTTGTATGGTATTATTTATTTAATATTTTATAATCAATAAATTATATATTAATACCTATTGATTAAACAAATAATATTTAATATTTAATGATATAATATGTATTTTTATTTCCTACTTATCCAACATGTAACTTGTTTGTACATATTTGCTTGTTTTGTCTCCCATTTGATTCTGAGCTTCCTGAGGATAAGTACTGTCTTTTGTCTCCTTTTGTATTCCCAGTGCTTAGCACAGAGCCAGGCACAAAGTAAACTTTAATAAATATTTATGGATCAATTGGGAGGTAAGTTAGTATGATATAAAGAATCTTGGATTTGGAGACAGAGGACGCAGGTTTTGCTCCAGTCTCTGTCACAGAATACTTGTGATCTTTGACAAGCAATTTAATTTCTATGGACCTCAGTTTCCTCATTTACAAAATGAAAGGATTCATTAAATGACCTTTGAGGTGAGACCTCTTCTTAGCTCTAAAGCTGTGATCATATGATAATTCTGATACTGTAATTATTATCATGGGAATACTTATTATCAGTTGTTTTTAGTTTTCAAAGTATTCCCTCATGTTATCTGTCTTAAGTATTCATTTTTGTTGGTATCTTTTGTTTTTATATAACCTATATTTTCTGCTGAATCCCTCTCTCTACATCTTTCTTGGGAGCTTTCTCTTATAATAAAGAATTTTTTTTAAAAGGAAGGGAAAAAATTCCACCCAACTGACCTCTTGTAAGGCCTTAAAAAGATCTTATGTTACATTCAGAATACTACATCTGTGGATGTAGCCTTCCTCCCCAGTTCCACAAAGGAGTTAGGGACATTATGCTATTTTTTTCTTTTATAAAATTTTATTATGCCATTCATTTTGGAACATTTTGCTAACTGAAGCTTGTTTCTTGTTATTATTAATCCCACCAGGTTGAAAGCTAATTCATAGAATGACAGTATTAAGGAAGACCTTCTTGAGATGAGAAGCCAAGAGAATGGGGGCAGCTAAGTGGCTTAGTGGATTGAGGGCCAGGCCTAGAGGTCTTGGGTTCAAAACTATACTCAAATACTTCTAACCTGTGTGATTCTGGGCAAGTCACTTAACTCTCATTGCCTAGTACTTACCACTCTTCTGCTTGGAACTAATACACAGTTTTGATTCTAAGATGGACGATAAGGCTTTTTTAAAAAACCCAAGAGAAAAAGAAGAGAATAAAAGATGTACAAAAATTTTTTAAACCCTTCCAAAGTAATTTGTCTAACTATTTGTGGGAGAATTTCCCTGACACAGATCCTTTGGTTATCTTTGTGACATGTAAAAAATTCCCCCTCAATTAGCCCATCCTGACTTTTAAATGTGTGTGTGTGTGTGTGTGTGTGTGTGTGTGTGTGTGTGTGTGTGTGAAGCAAAGATATTGGAATGGTTTGCATTTACTTTTCCAGCTCAGTTTACAGAGAAGGAAACCAAGGTAAAGAAGGTTAAGTAAGTTGCCCAGGGTCACACAAGCTGTTGTATCTGAGGCTGGATTTGAACTCATAAAGTTGAGTCTTTCTAACTCCAGGCTTGGTACACTATCCAACAAGTCACCTAGCTACACTCAATGTTTAAATTTGTAACTTGGTTTTTTTATTATGTAGTTTGTTCAATCTTGATTGAAGAAAGCATAGTACAATGAATCTATTAGACTAGGATTATGTTACTTTTAAAGATTTTTATATGTTAAAAATTATTTTTCTGTCTCTAATAAAATTTTTGTCTATGAAAAGCCTCCTTTAGAATCTTAATCTTTGTTCAGGGTTTTTTTTTTTTTAATGAATCCTGAACCTGTGCTAAAGCATAATAAAGCCTATGTTTTTACCTCTCTAATTTTTGCATCCTTATATAATTATTTAGCATCAGTTACTTATCATATGTTTTCAATTATGGATGTTCTCTCAAATTTGGACCTTATAATTTCTCAGCATTCTGTTTCAGTGGTTTTGTTGTGGGAGAAACATACCCATATTAGTAGCAGGGTCTTGCCCCAAGAATGAGAGACTCAAACTCTGTTCAATCCAGAAGTAAGAAAGAATTTCATTTGAAGAAGAGATTCATAAACTGATAGAGTAGCCTGGGGGCTAACTAACCAACCCTGGCGCTGATGGATTGGTCTTGAGGCTGATAAGTTAGCCTGGGAGAGCTAATAGAGTAGCCTAAGGGGTGATGGAATAGCCCCTGAGCTGGTGGAATAGCAGCTCTCCAGGTATGGAGTAGCAGCCCTCCTAACTTGGGCTGATGGAATAGTCTGGTAGCTAACAGAGCGGGGGTGGGGGGGTGGGGGGGTGGGGAGTGGGGAGGGGGGGAACTAATAGAGTAGCCTAAGGGGTGCTGGGTAGCTCCTGAGCTGGCAGCTCTGGGTGGATCAGTATTCACATAATTATTGAAGGTCTGGTGGCTTGTCCCCTTCCATTCCAGGAAAATCTCCACATTTTCTCAGAATAGCTCACTGAGAACCTTGGAAGATGGGATAGAAGAGGACAGCCCAAATTCAGGTGGAGGTGTGTTTTGGGGTTTGACACATCATAGGTGAACTTGGGGACACCAGAAAGGGAATAAGGAGCATGCACAGGTTTGGGGGATTCCCCTGGACTGCCGGAGCCCTTGGTGTGCATGTTCCCTGTTCCCCATATTGTCCCACCTGTCACCATTTGTCAATATAGAAGGGGTCTCACTACCTTTCTGCCAAAGATGGGAACATGGGGTGGGGGTGGAACAAAGTATAGTAGACAACTGCTATAGGTAATTAATAATGTCCAAGAGTTCAGAGCTAAGGTAAATACAGAACAATATAAGCAATTAATAATGCAGAGCAGCACAAAACCCAATAGTTCACAGAGTTGGTACATAGAACAGAATAGTACAGAACCATTATGAGTGATTAATAATACAGAATGGTTAACTGATTAAAAATATAGATTTTGCAATTTGTGTTTGACTAATGCTGCAACTACAGATTTTGCAGTTTGTTTAACTAGTGTAAACTGGTGAGAAATACAAGATTTCAGAGTATGAGTGTCTTGCTTTTTTTAAAATTTTATTTAATTGGTTAATTTAAAGCATTTTCCCAGGATTACAAAAATCATGTTCTTTCCCTCCCCTCTGCCAACCCCCTCCCACATCTGACGCAAAATTCCACTGGGTTTTATACGTGTCTTTGGTCAAAACCTATTTCCATATTATTGATATTTGCACTAGGGTGATCATTTGGGGTTTATAACTCCAATTCTATCCCCATTGACACATGTGATCAAGTAGTTGTTTTTCTTCTGTGTTTCTACTCCCACAGTTCTTTCTCTGGATGTGAATAGCATTCCTTCTCATAAGTCCCTCAGAATTGTCCTGGGTCATTGCATTGCTGCTAGTAGAGAAGTCTATTACATTAAATTGTACCACAGTGTATCAGTCTCTGTGTACATTGTTCTCTTGGTTCTGCTCCTTTCACTCTGCATCAATTCCTGGAGGTCATTCCAGTTCTCATGGAATTCCTCCAGTTTATTATTCCTTTGAGCACAATAGTATTCCATCCCCAACATATACCACAATTTGTTCAGCCATTCTCCAATCAAAGGGCATCCTCTCATTTTCCAATTTTTTGCCACCACAAAGAAGAATGTCCTGTTTCTATTATTGCCCCTCATTGCTCACTGTCTACCTCCATCAGCTTTGTTATTGTCCATTTACATTATTTCAGTAATTGTGTATTTTGTTTTCCTAGTTCTGCTTATTTCATCTTGCACTCATTCACTTGCAACTTTTGATGCTTCCATGAACTGATCATGTTTGTCATTTTGTAGAGAACAGCAATATTCTATTATATTCATATACCACAACTTGTTCAGCAATTCTCTAATTGATTAACATCTACCTTGTTTCCAGTTCTTTGCCATTACAAAAGAAAACACTGCTATAAATATCTTGTTATATGTGGGGAGCCTTCCCTTCTAATAAAGAATTTGTCATTGAACTCCTTGGGGGTATATTCCTATCAGTGGAATGTCTGGGTTAGTGAGTTTTGGCAATTTTGTCGCTCTTTGTTGTTGTTTGGTTGTTTAGTCATGGTCAATTCTTCATGGTTCCAGGCCCTTCTCTCCTCCATTTTCTCCTGAAGCCTGTCCAAATTCATGTTCATTGTTTCCATGATGCCATCTATCCATCTCATCCTCTGCCTTCCCCTTTTCCTTTTGCTTTCAATATTTCCCAGCATCAGGTTCTCTCATTATATGGTCAAAGTATTTAAGTTTCAGCTTCAGTATTTGACCTTTCAGGGAAGAGTCTGAATTAATTTCTTTAAGTATTGACTGATTTGATTTCCTAGCTGCTGTCCAAGGAACTCTGCTTCAGCACCACGATCTAGAAGTATCAATTCTGCAGCACTCAGTTTTCCTTATAGGCCAACTCATACAGCCATACATTGCTGTTACTGGAAAAACTCAAGTTTTGACTAAACAGATCTTTCCCAGTCAGGTGATGCCTTTACTTTTTGGTATATTGTCCAGATTTGCCATAGTTTAGTATTTTGCAAGCTAGCTTTCAGCAATATGTGAATTGAGAATCAGTTGAACAGCAGGCTGGTTTTCAGAGGCAAATGAATTAGAGATCAGATTGTCAATACTCACTGAATTATGGAGAAAGCAAGGGAGTTCCAGAAAAACATCTCCTGCTTTGTTGACTACATGAAATCCTTTAACTGTGTGGATCACAAGAAAATGTGGCAATGTCTCCTGAGGAACTTGTATGTAGGTCAAGATGCAACAGAACCAGACATGGAACAACTGATTGCCTCAAGTTTGGGAAAGGTACATGACTAGACTGTAGATTGTCATTCCTTGTTTATTTAATTTTTTCACTGTTTGCATTTGCACTAAATTCACTTCATAGACCATATATTATTTTGGTTGCTCTTAATAGGAACTATTGTGTAGGTAGGTAAGGTACTAACTAGTCACTTATAAGCTGTGTGAGAGTTACAGACTGCATTGCAAGGTCTTGCTTTGCAGGAAAACCTCATGCAGGAAGAGAATGGAATTTTTGCTGTCAGTGGGGGATGGGGCTAGAACCTTTAGCCAAGAAAAGCAGATCAGCAGTTGGAGAGGGGGTTCTTCTCTTTTGAACTGGAAGAGAGAGGAGCACCTCGCTGAGCTCAACCTGTTGTGATCCCTCATTTATCTGAAGAAATCAGATTAACCATCCTTCCTCAGTAGTGGTGGATAGAGACTTTTCCCTTTGGGGAAGATAAGAGACTAACCACCCAAGAAGATTTTCAATTGATCTCTTCAATAACTGTACATTTCTCTATATCAGGAAAATACAACAGTCTGACTCCACAATCTCAACAGGGACTCAGGGGACCTCAATCCCTGAGGGGAATTTAGGACAAAAATAGAAATTAGGGATTTCCTAGTTTTCCCTCTACCCCAAACCTACCATTCCTAAATACCAAAAAGAATAAATAGATCTTATTAATCCAGAAGAAACTGAACATCTTATTCATCTAATGTAATAAGGGGAATCAGGATAATATATATATATATATCAAGGGAAGAAGCCAGAAACTAGAAACTGAAGGGGATTTCCTCCTTCCCTTTCAGCTCTGGACTTTGATCAAATCTCTCCCTTTTCCTTGTGTAGCTCTATCTAATGGAGGAAGTAGTGCTTCTTTTTATCTGTCCCCTCTCTCTCTTAGACCTTTCAAACTTTAGTTCCTGACCCCTGCTAGTACAACTTCTAGGAATAAACAAGTTGAAGTTCTACTATAATCTTCCCTCATCACACCTCATCTAGAGTAATGTTTTAGTTCTGGGGGACCATGGTTTCAAAAGGAGCTTGATATGCTGGTAAGTGTCTAGAGTAGGGCAATCAGGATAGTGAAGGGTCTTGATTTCATGACATATGAAGATATGTTAAAGAGGTGTGTTTACTTTGGAGAAGCAAAGACTCAAGGGATACATGATAGATGTCTTCAAGGTTTGAAGTCTAAGGATTAGATTTATTCTGCTTGTTCCCAGGGAGTAGAACCAAGAGCAATGGGTGGAAATAGCAAAAGCACAAATTTAAGTTTTGTGTAAGGAAGATATTCCTAACCATTAGAGCTTTCCCAAAATGGAATGAGCTTGAGGGAATTTCTATTTTCAGGTAGAGGTTTAGGGGGCACATTTTGGTGGTGATTCCTTTTGGGTATGGATTATGCTAAAGAGTTATTGATATCCCATCCTACTCTCAAATTCTGTGATTTTAAGAATAATGAGCATTTGGCTAGGGATAGTGTGAAACAACAAAGACTAGTAAAATCTGTATTTCCTTGTAGTATTCCAAATCTGGTCAAGGGAAATTTAAACCTATACATGGATTAGGAAAAGAAAACTGTCTACATATATTGAGTAATCTAATTTCACAGAGAATAGTAGGCTTATCATAGGAAGAATAGTAGAAGAGAGGATCAATAATTCATCAGAAAATATCTAATAAGAGAAACATGAATGAACTCATCTCCCTAGGTACACAAATGAATAAAGTATGGATCATAAACAAAATGAACTATAAATCTAAGTATCAGGAGTCCAACATGATCTCAGAGGTATCACGGAGGCTTGGGAAGTCACACTGCTTTAACCCCCTCCCCCCAACAAATCCTTATCTTCTCTATTAGAACTGATATACGTATTGGTTCCAAGGTAGTACAGCAGTAATGGCTAGCCAATTCCCTTATCAGACCTTATCTAGAATAATGTATTTAGTTCCGGGGACCATGGTTTCAGAAGGACCTTGATTAAGAGACTTTCCCAGGACCACACAGCAAAGAAATATCTGAGACCAGATTTGAACCCAAGTCCTCCCAACTCCAGGCCTGGCACTCTATCAACTGTGCTACTTAGTTGCTTCTCATATTGCATATTAAGACTCTAAGCTGTTGCCTAATACCAGAACTTTATTTTTCTTCCAGTGATGCTCTGTAATGAGTAGAACCACAGGCAGAACACCCCTGCTGAGAGCCATCAGGCCATGATGTATTGACATGGTCACTTGTGGAAGCCAGAAGATCACAAAGTGGCTCCTTGGCAGAATGGAATCATCCACTCAGCCCCCTCTGTATGACCTCTCTCATCAACATCTCTTACTAATGGAATTGACATGACTATTGTCCTCTCCCTAGTCTCTGAAAAAGTAATATGAGAGCAAAATGCTTGCACACCATTTCCCCAAAAGATCAGACTCACAAAAACAAACCCAAAAGACCATCATGGGTTAACTTTTGCTTAGCTATATAATTCCTAGCAAAAGCTGTGCCCACAAGCCATGCCCAGAAATCCCCTACTTCTATGCACTGAAACTTATTCTCCTAAGCTAGTACATAAATCATTCATAAGGAGAGTCCTGTAAAATATGCTTTAGTACACCATGCTTCATCATGCTTCAGTGACTTGATTTACCAACCAAAACCTTTCTTGAAAAACTCCCTAACAAACTCTGAAAAACGATCAGTCTAATATTAAATCTGAATTGTGTTTTCAATACCCCTTTGATCTCTCAACCTCACTGCTATGATTATTAATTATCTTTAGGATTTCTGATTGATTATTTTTATTAAAGGTAATAAGTGATTTTTCTTGATTGTCTGTAAGCTCAAGCTCCTCACAGGTTAATGAGAAAATTAAGCCACCTGTGATGAAATAATTTATCTTGTGCAAAACCTTTGTGTATCCTGTCAGAATCGATAGTTACAATATAAGCATATAGAATGATCTCAGAATGTTAATCAAATGATTTGTTAAAAGTTAATGTACTACTTATCCAATTATCTTTATTTGAACATATATGTTGAATAATGTA
This sequence comes from Monodelphis domestica, assembly GCF_027887165.1. NCBI lineage: Eukaryota > Metazoa > Chordata > Mammalia > Didelphimorphia > Didelphidae > Monodelphis > Monodelphis domestica. Next base: position 441,753,391 of record NC_077228.1, on the reverse strand, counting down.
GCTGTGTGCCAAGAAAATGGGTATAAAAATAAAAGCTAAACCTGGCCATGGTGAAGCATCCACTTCATGTAGAGCCTTGCCCCAGGCAGATACATACACACAGCTGCCTTCCGTAATTCATTTCTGCCTTGCCACTCCACCTGCCGAGGACCCCTGGATCTGTGAGCTGGGCTGGACCCAGGCTCGTGGTACACCCCAATCCTGAAAGAATCAAAATTGCAAAAGACCCAAAGAGCAATGGAAAGACTCAGGGTGATTGGAAATAGGCCAAAGCATATTACCAACTATGACTTATTTATAAATAATGGCATAAAATATCCCAAAAATCTATGACTGGAATAAGAAGCAAGTCAATTATGTATTGGCAGCAAGGAATAACAGAGATGGACTGACCAAATGCTATATTGGTACCCATGGAATGTTAGAAATCCTAGGGCAAGGCATGGCTATCTCACTGCAGTGATCTTTTAGGGAGAATTTGTTAAGGGGCATGCACATGCCCTTCTTATCTCAGGAGATGAAATAATGTAGATGGGCTATAATCTGTACCACTGGAAAGGGGAACCCATTTGAAGGCAGTTGTAATTCGAGTAAACTATCAAGGTATAAATGTAGAACTTTATATTTCTCCCTAATAAATTAAACTATAGAATTAATGGGCCAAAGTGAACAGGTTAGGCTTGGAGTCTTAAATAGCTGGGTTCAAATATCATATCTGATACTAGATTTATAACCCTGGGCAAATAACTTAACCAATATGAAAGAAAGGAAACAAGCATTTATTAAACACTTATTGTGAGTCCGGGATTGTGCTAAGTTCTGGAGATTTAAATAATATGAAAGACAGCCAATATCTTCAAGACAAACTTTATGTACTTCAGGTAATTCTCTAGGTAGGTCTCATCCAGTTATAGATTGGTTTTAATTTGAATTGATAGAGAGAATCCCCACATTAGGAGTTCCTCTAATGATGACATCACAGATTCTTTTTATATTTGTAGAAATTGAAATATGAATACACAAGAATCATTATAAATTCACTATTATTGTTCAGAACAATAATAACTTCCCTTTAGAATTTAATTTAGAATTAAAATTAAAATGCTAAACTACTCTGTGGAGAGGATAAAAAAAGAGCTTGATTTGTACTTCAGATGTGAGATGATTATTATATTTTCTAATGATAATTATAATAACTTTCCCATCGAGTTTTGGGCTTCCACACACTTTCTCTGATATATTCCTCATAATATCCCTATGAAATAAGTTCAGCGGGTATTATGATACCCACTTTAAAAATGAGGAAATGGAAGTTTTCACAAGTTAAGTGATTTGCTTAAGGTCACACAGTTAATAAATTACAGAGCCAGAACTCTAATCCAAGTCTTCTGATTCTGAGTCATGGGATCACAGGATCCCAAATCTAGAGTTGGAAATGACCTTAGAAGCCAATTCTGTCCAACTCCCTTTCTTCATAGATGATGAAATGGGAACTCAAAAGAGAAGTGATTCGCCTAAGGTCATCCAGTTCCTGAGCAGCAAAGAAAGGACTAGAGTCCAAACCTTCAGATTGTGAGTCTCGTGGTCTTTTCACTAGTCTGCTTCAAGAAATGTTTATATAATACATGACTTTCCTTTTTGTCCTATCCCTTAAAACCCAATTCTAGCCTTAACTCCATTAGTTGCTTACATTTCAAATTCTCTCCATGGAATTGATTTGTTCAAGAAATAATCTGAAAGTATGTCATAGCTTCCTTCTCACAGAGGATGGGTGAAGTCATTCATTTTCTTGTAAAAGCCACTGCGAACTTGGTTGAATTCTATTGGAGATAGTGCACTTAGTATTGGTACTCCCTGAATGTTCCCCTTTTGGGGAAAGAAAAATGGATAGTTAACTTGTTAAATCCTATCATTGCCTAAAACTGAAAAAGTTTTAAGAATTCTTTGGTCCCTGTTTAGACAAACTTCCCTATTCTTTTTAGGGAAAATGAGTATATTTAGCTTCTTTTTTTTGGAGGGGGTGGTTTTAGGATGGGGGCTACTGTACCTCGATGGGAATTCCTGGTAAGGAAACTTCATTCCTCGGAACAGAATGTCCAATCTGTTCTGTAACTTAGTCTTCTAGAGAAAGAAGCCTGGAGTACAGAGATGTTAAGTGATTTCTCTAGAGTCACATAGACTGTGTCAGAGGTTCTATCTGGGGTTTGAAGTATCTTCCTGATTCTGAGACTAGCTTTCTATTCATCATGGCTATGCTCTTTAGGTCACTTTACAATGACTGAGGCATTTTGTTAAGCCCTTTTACAATTATCATCTCATTTGATCCTCCCCACAACCCTGTGAAATAGATGCTTACCCATTTTATAGATACCCATTATATAGATTTTATAGAGAGGCAAATGGAGATCAACTGGCTTGCCCAGGGTCACATAGCTAGTGAGTGTTTGAGGTTAGATTTCAATTTAAGTCTTCCTGAAACTTGATCCAGTATTTGAGTGCTGCCTGTCTGTACTACTTAGCTGCCTCAACTGCAATTGATAAAGATAATCGTAATTGGCTAAAAGAAAAAATTGTATCTTTATTTGAATTTTCTGCCCCAGTACACACAGTAGATAGTTAATAAATGTTTAATATATATAAAATAAATTGGTATTTTGCATCTTTATAAATTTTTTGTATCTTATACATTTTTTTGTATCTTCCACTACTCAGCACAGTGCCTGGCATATAGAAGGTGCTTAATAAATGTCTGTTGAGTGAATGACCATAAAGAAAAACTTTGTAAATATTAAAATTAAATAGAATTAATTATTAATTAATTATTCATGTAAATGAATAATTAATAATTTAATTAATAGACATATTGGAAAAATAAAAATTAAATATTAAAATTTAAAGATTAACATCTATTAAATACATGTGAGTTGATACCTAGAGCTGCTTTGATATAACATGGAATACCTTTGGCAAGTGTCCATCATTCTCCTAAATAGAACAAGAAGAAAGATTTATAATGTAATTGGTAAGGATGAATTCCCTTGTCTGAAACTTCCCTACCCTCAAGAAGGGGGGAGGAGGGATAAGTCTGGTGATTAATTATATCTGGACAGTGACAAGATGGAGTAATAATTTACTCATCCTGCTCAGGGTGGAAATCACTCCTTCAGTCTTTCAAGGTCTCTGACTTCATGTGATTAATCCAGTCTGCATTATCCTTAGCTTCCAAGAGGTGGTGCTTCTTGGCTCGACTTTGATCTTCCCGGACTCATTTTCTCATCTTCTCCTATGGGCAAACCCACCTCACACCATCAGGTCAGTCTTGGGGGTGGGAGGCCCAGAGGTCCCCTTAGATTAGAAAATGAGACAGTGTTTGTATTCCTTTGTTTAATTGTGTTTGCTTAGCAACTGCGCAAGCTGGGCTGAGTCTTCTGCCTGTGCAGAAAATCCGTGTGTGGGAAAGACTGAGCAAGAATGATGAGTGCTGTCGGCCCCGGGCCATGTGTTTAAAATACACTATCAGATGTGAGAACACATTTCTGAGGAGGTCTCCAGCAGCAACTTGGGAAACAAGCTAAGCCCTGCATGTCCCAGTTGTACATGGTACAGAGGAGGAAGAGGATGCTCTTCTGAAACTTTGCTCCCAGCTGCCCTACCCTGGAGAGGAGAGTTAGCCGTTCAGGTCTTTCCCAGAATTTCACCTTTGGGATATTGAAGTTTATGATTTATTAGGCCCATCTGAGTCCTTATCTGTTCATTTGCCTCTCTTATGCTAGAGTATGAAGGAGGAACTAGTGCCATTTTAGAGGAGATGGTTGAAGTTTGTATTTAGTAAGGAACATTATTTATCATAAATTTTTCATATTTTACTTTTCCAATTATGTATTAAAACAAGGATTAACATTCTTCTTTTAAAATTTAAATTCCAAATTTAATCCCTTCTTTCCTCCCTTTATCTCACCCTGAGGTGGCCAGCACATCATAACAGTTTTAGAACAGAAAGGGAAGAACCTCAGAAATTGTGCTGACCCATTGATCCTCTCATTTTATAGATGGAGAAAACGAGGCTCATTGTGGGATGGGGGAAATTCCTCCCAAAGGAAGTGACTTGCCCAGATCATTCAGTAGGTACTAGAAGAGCCAAGATTAGAATCTAGGACTCTTGAATGCCAATTCAGTGCTGATTTCACCACATCATCATCATTCTGCTTTCCATGGACCCACTGTCAAATTCTGTCCTGAGACAGGAACATATGGAACAATGAAGGGCCAATGGAGTCTCAGAAGCAAGGTCTGGACCTGATTTTTGTCAGCCTTAATCTTCCCATTTTGAATGAGTCTCCTCAGCGATGCCATTTCTGCCACCTTCCAATCTCCCAGGCTAGAATGCAATTAAACAAATATTTATTAAATGCCTATTATGTTCTAGGTGCTACAAGGTGCCAGGAATGCAAAGATGATTGGAATGGTCCTATTTTCAAGGACGGTGTAAGAGAGGAAACTTAGACTTAATCCACCAGAGGAAGAAGACAAGCAGATTCATCATGCTGGAAGGCCATCTTGAGCGGGGGAAGGGCAGGAAGGAAAGAGAATTCCATAGAAGGAACAGAGAAACTGAGGAGATCCAGACAGTTGAATTCATTTTTCTTTGGGAAGCCCACCAGGGAGGTCGATTTGAGTGAACCTCTGAGCCTGGAGCATCCTCCTGTGAAACAAGACCCCAGTGTCCAGTGAAGACAACCCAGTGAATAGAACTTTGCCAGAAAACTATTCACCACAAGAAGAATTCCTCTAAATCCCTCTAAACAGTCCTTGAACTTGATACTAGCTAGAACAGCTAGGAGTCAGGACAGCTCTCACAACTGATCCCAGGCAGGATGTTTGGGGAGAAGGAGTTCAATTGTTATTATTAGGGACTTCCTATATTCCACCTTCCCAATTGCCTTATCCCACAATTCAGTTGCCCTACCTTTCATACCTTTCTTTAGAATAAATAGCCGTTTACTAGATCCAGTGCCTGCTTCATAGTGTTCAAGAAAGAAGATTTGGAGTTGGGGGGGGGGGAAGGAAAGTTACATTCTCTCCTCAGAGAGAGAAGCTGTCTGTCTCTGAAGACAACCAGAATGGGGTTTACCAGAGAAGAGAGGGAAACCAATCTACCCCCTCTCTTCCTCCCTTGGCTATAGTCCACCTCTACCACATGCTGGTCTTGAAATAAGTGGTGGGAGACTCCATTTCCTCTCCCTCTATTACAATGGGATATGATTAAACATGAATTGTAGAGACACATAGCATTCATGATTGGAGAAGTCAGGAAAGACACCATGAAAATAACTGAAATTTCACTGAGTTTTAGTAAACACTTATGAAGGCTACTATGTATAGGATACTGCTAGGTAATCATAAAAACTAGCATTTATAAAGTATCTTACAAATAATCATTTTATTTGATCCTCACAGCCACCTTGGGAAATATGTGCTATTACTATCCCAATTTCATTGATAAATAAAAAGAACTAGACTGAAGTCCCATGACTTGCCTAGAATCATACAGCTAGTAAGTAACTGTCTGTTAGATTTGAATTCAGGTCTTCCTGATTCCAGATTTAGCATTCTATCCACTTTACCATCTAGCTGCTTTTTGGTTATAAACACAGTTCCTGTCCTCAAGGCAAGGAGAGGGTAAGACACAAATGTGGAAAATATAATACACAAGCTTATAAAAGTACATTAGGTCACAGAAATCTTCTGTGAAGCTCAAGGAAGATGAGTATTGGTTAGCCAATCATGGAAGGTTTCATTCAGGAGAGGAGATGGTATTTGAGTTGGCTTTTAATGGTCTGTTTTTGGCCCAGACCTGTGATTTCATTAGTAATAGGACCTCCCAGTGAGGGAACTCTTTCTACGAGTGCAGATGGGCAATGATGCTGCAACTCCAAGTCTTGGAGAATTGCCTTGGAATACCAAGAGGCTGTTACTTGCCTAGGGTCACACAATCCCTATGGCTCTCTAGGCTTCAGTATTATGAAGGATGGTTACAAATCCAGTAGTCAAAGATGAAAGACACCCTAAGCATGAAGGAATAGTCTGAGTAAAGTTATGAATCCAAGAAAAGATAAGGTATGCTCATGGGGAGCAGAATGGAATCTCATAAGGTTGGAGCACAGATTACCATTCTGAGAGATCATTATGAAGGCAATTGGGGAAATGCTGAAAAAATAATGGAATGCATTGAATGTCAAACATGAGAGTATGAAGTATACTCAGTGAAATAAAAGGGAACCCTCATTTTGGTTTTAAAAGATTATTACAAAAACAAGTAATATGGAAGTAGGATTTGAGTGATAATATAAGTATAACCCAATGAAATTTCTTGTCAACTCTTGGAGGCAGGAGGGAAGAGGGGAAGGAGATGACAACGATCATGTAGCCTTGAAAAAAATTTAAAAAAAAGAAAAAAGAGAAAATAATCATTAAAACAACAACAAAAGGAACCCTAGCAGATTTTTAGCAGGTTTGTCATGACTAAGTGTATACATAAAGCCTATTATTCAGGAATTGATAGGAGTATTGGATTGGGGGTGAGGAGCAAAGTGAAATTTGGGACAGGGAAAACTTGGAAGGAGGCCACGACAATAGTCTAGGTAGACAGCAATGAACATACACATTAGGGTGGTCAATAAGGGATGAAGGAGAGGGAGGAGACGAAAATAGCAAGGCTCTGATTGGGGAAGTGTGAGTGAATAGTGTAATGAAAATAGTGAGGATATCTTGGACCTTTCCTTTATGCCCTGTATATAATCTGATACCCTGAATTCTCATTTCTTCCTTTAAAGAAATCTGACCTGCCCTAATGCTACCACTTTGTCTGGACTGTCATCAGCTCATACCTAGGTTACTGAACAGCATCTCTTTGGCTTCTGATTATCCTATTTAAAGATATCTCTCCCAGATTAATCTTTCTAAAGCACAACTTTCATCACATCACTCCTTTGCTGTCTGTTTCAGGCATTCCAAAATCCTTTGTCTGGTTTCCAAAGTTATCTTTAATCTTGTTTTATGGTAAATGTGCAACTTTACTTATCACATTATTTCCAGACACAAATCTTATACTGAGCTTAGGTCACTTTCTTCCCTTTTCCCCACATATACCATATGCATTCCTTAATTTGTGTTCTTTTGCCTGCTCGGGAGAATGATTGCATGAAAAGACATTTATTGAATCCTTATTGTGTGCCTAACACTCTGCTAAGCATTGGGGCTACAATACAAAAATGAAGCAATCCTTGTGCTCAAGTAGTTTATATTCTAATAGAAATAGATGTCATATATGGAAGGGGATGGCAAGGAAAGTCACAGAGATGGGGAGTGTAGCAATAGGGCAATAGATCAGACACTTCCTTCCAGAGTTGGTGGAAGCATTGATTTTATTACAGTTCTCAGAAAGAGAAGAATAAAAAGTAAGTTGTGGTTAGGCAAGGTGGAAAATGGCCCAGGTGAAGTTGAATTTGCTTGATGCCAGGGAATTAAGAGTTGAGCATCTTAATTCCTCCCAGGCATATCTATGGAGGTCTGCCTTGGAGGGACAGCTGCAATAGGATGGGAAATGACTGGGGCTGTCTAGTCCCAGGAATAGGCTTCCCTTTGTCTTGAATGTTCTTCTCATCCAAAAGCTGTCATCTCTTCCCAATTCCTTATTTCTGTTGATAGCAATATCATTTTTTCAGCCACACAAGCTTGAAACCTTAGATATCTTTGTTTCTTCTCTTTCCCTCATTTCCCACTATATTCTAAAACCTTAACATCTGTTCCCTACTTTCTGCTGATACTAGTTCAGGCACTCAACACCCTTTACCTAGATTATTTTAATAGCCTCCTAATTTGCCCCTATGCTTCCAGTCTCTTCTCCCTCCAACATAATCTTCCCCTGGTGCTAAAGCATCTTTCTAATGCACAAATCTGATTATATTCTTCCTTTGCAAAAACCAAATCAAACTAAAACAAAAATACCTACAATGATTCCCCATAGCCTAAAGGGAAAATATGAAATATGAACTCTTGCAGAAATGCTTCATAATCTGGACTTTAACATAGATTTCTAGCCTTATTTAGCTTTATTCAAGTTAATGCACTCTACATTTTGGTCAAATTGAACTATTAGCTTCTCATCAAACTTATCCTCTTTTCTCCTTCTGAATTTTCCCATGCTATAATCTATTCTAAGTTTGGATGCCTTCCACATAACTTTCATTATTTGAAATCATTCCTTTCCATGAAAGTCTAGATCAGAGGTCACTTCCTTATTGAAGTCTTCCTGGATTCCACCTAGCTTGAAATGATACCTTCCTCTTCAAATCTCACATGTATAATAGGTCATTTGTGGATCAGACTACTCTAATAGTTCAAGTTTGAGTTTGGAGAAATAAAGGAACTCATAGTCCATCTTATATTGATCAAAAGTGAGGTTACTTTGCTATAATATAAAAAGGCTATTTAAGAGCAGGGAAAGGGTATTCAGCAAGAATACAGAACTGATTTATTCATGCATGGCTACTCTGCCTCTGTGTTTTCCACAATGGTCCATTGGTCAGAAGCCTGAGGTAGGAGCTAGTAAATTGTGACCCTGGTTCTGTTATTGTTGTATCTAGTATACTAAAAACTGTGTTAATGAACAGTCTTAGTTCCTTAGTCCATTACATTTTGAGGATGCTTCCAATACCTTTTAAAGAAAAACTAGCCTAGCCTACAAGAAGTAGAACCCTAGGATTTTATTGCTCTTACCACAACATGCCTCTCTGACTTTTCCTACATACCTGACATATTATAATTTTGATACTTCACTACTTAATTCATATGACATTCATATATACTAATTTATAGATGATGTTAACATATATTTAATTTGCATTAATTTATGCTATAAAGTAACTAGTGTAGGTTTGGTCTAAATAGGATTTATAGGTTGATCTAGAATGCCCTATTCCATAGCCCAGCTAGATTAGAGATGGTATACTCCAACTGATGATTCCTCCACTCCTCTGTCTTCAAGAAGAGTATTGGGCTACCACTCTTCAGCCTTGGAGTGTAGTGGTTTCAAGCCTGAAGGTAAGGGTTTAAAAAAAATGAAAAAAAAAATGAAAAAAGGAGGGTATTGGGCTAGAATTTTATCTATTATTAAATATTTGTAGTCTATGTGTATAATTCTCTTTTATGGGGACAAAAGTCACTTTCCATGGTCATTCGTGGAGGGGGCTAGGGATGTAGTCTTACTCTAGATTTGGAAGTTAATAGTTTAATCTCTTCCAATTTAGCTTCCATCCTATTAAATGCTTATACCAAAAGATTATCATAGACAGTGAGCAAACATTTATCAAGCAAGTAGTAAAACAGTAATCAGAGAAATCACACAGAGTAGTTTAGAATATACTGGAGTTATAGGGTTCTATGACCCAGAAGTGAAATGAAATCTCTGCTCGACCAAGGAGAGAATGATCTTGTTCAAATAATAAACTCTTAATAGTCTCTGAAAATTAATGGGCTTGTTGGCATAACAGTTCCTCTCCACATATCTATGACTCAAGAGATCTCTTATTTGCCATTTAAAGTCTAATCATTCTCTCTGCCCCATCTATCTCTTCTTTTCTTCTTTCAAAAGTCTTTGAGTGAGTCAGGATTTTCATCTCCCTACACATATGCAGAATTGCAGAGTTGTCCTTTAGAGGGTTACCCAAGGCTATCTGGGTGCTGCATCAGTTATTTGAATGTATTTTTAAAGTCTGAGTTTCTAAATTATACACTACTTAAGGGCAGGAATTGTTAGTTTTCATCCTTGTATCTTTTGCAACTAGAATAATACTTTACAAATGCTGAATTAATTGAATGAATGCAAATCCTATTCAACCTTCAAGGCCCAACTCAAATATCTTTTCTTTTAACAGTGAAATGACTCTGGTCTCTTCTGATTACTCCCTCTCTGAACTCTTATTGCAATCAAGGATTGTAGCAGCACAGCATCGGGGTAAAGTGCTTAATGTGGATTCAGAACCCTAGATTTAGGTCCATGTTCTGCCATTTACTCATTCTATGAACCAGTTTTCTCATCTGAAAAATGGGTACAATAATACCTCCACAAAACCTCCTTTCCCAGGGTTTTTGTAAAAAAAAATGTTTGTAAAGTGTTAAAATAATTGTGGTTGGACTCTGAGTATATAATATGCAATTGCCAGGGATTTAATTTCTAAATCCCAAAATGAATTACTAAAGTAAATGGAATTTATGGTAGTTTATTTACAATATTTACAATAGAAGGAAGATATTAAGGAATGAGAGAGAAAGTGAGAGAAAAACACTGGCTTCTTCTTATATCAGTTAGAATTTCTAAGCCCCAGCCAGGAGAAGAGAATCTCAAGAAGATGGGCCTCATCTGGAGGCTTCATGCCTCCAGAAAGGTGGTATCACTAAGTCAGCTTTTCACTCACTAATGGTGACAGTCTAAAAGAAGTCTGGGTGTCTGTATTCTGGTCGCTCCTCAAGGGTCTGTCTTCCAGTCACTCCTCTGAGTCAGAATGATCTTCTGCCTTTTGGTCATCTTTTTAAAGATCTTTTTCACTTGTGTCACCTCCCCTAAATTTCACATCTACCAATTACAGCAGATACTTTTCTCCAGGACTGCCCATTCTTTAGTTCTCACCTTCTTTGGTTAGATTTTCTCCAGGATTGCCCATTCTTTAGTTCTCACCTTTTTTTGGTTAGCTTTTCTCCAGGACTGCCCACTCTTTAGTTCTCATCTTTTCTGGTTAGATTATATCTTTTTGGGTTACTTAACCCCTCTTTTGTTAAGTTCACCTTTTGTTGTTACTTAACACATTTTTGTAGTTAAAATCTAAAAATAGATTGTAGTTTACAATTCTAGCTTCACTATAAAGGAAGAGCTAAGTACCTTCATTGTCACAATCAGGAGTTGACAATTTTATCATCACAATAAAGGAAAGAGCTAAGTATCTTCATTATTATAATCAGTGGAGAGCTAAATCCAGTCTTCACAAAAGAGAATATATAAAGCTGATTTTTTTTGTTGCTATTATTAGCTTGTACTATTTGTTCACCTGCAATTACTTTGTTTTTCCAACTAAATTGTAAGATACAGAAAGACATATAATTAGGCATTATATTTATTTGCATCCTTACAGAGCCTACCATTTGTTGGGCAGAGAAAGGCATTTAAATACTTGTGATTAATAGAATGAATTATCAAATCAATAAATTTTAAAGTATGTATGATTTATTAAACTATGTGTTTAACACTGTGCTAGGTACTAGAGATACAAAGGTATAAAAGAAATAGTCCTTGCCTTTTAGGACCTTACACTTTATCCTGGGGAGACAATGTATACGTATAAAAGTATTGGTGAGTAGAGTGGGAAGGCTACTCCAAATAACTCCAAGTCCAAATAACTCAACTGAATTAAGCAACCACCCTATTTGTAGATGTTAAGAAATTTTCCAATATGTTTACAATAAATGTAATAAAAATAATTATTTAAAAATTATTTTATAAAAACCTTCTTAGGTTTATAGGTTTATTGTAGGTATATAGGTTTATTATTAGGTTTATAAAAATCCTTTTAGAATTAATACTATTTATTGGTTCTAAGGTAGAAGAGCAGTCAGGGCTAGACCAGTGATGGGCAACCTTTTGAGATTGGTGTGTCAAAATTTTCCAAAAAACCAAGCATAACTCAGATGGTGAGTCACTTTGAGAAAAAAACCATAATTTCATGATATTTTTAGTTTAAATAACAAAAATGTATAATTGTAATATATAACTGTATTTAATAAACCAAAAACTAATTATTTAACTTACCTGCTTAGTGACTTCCTTATTCATCTCTCAGTCAGTTTCTTTTGTTGGTCTTGATATTATTTAACTTGCGTGGGATGCTGTGAAATAAAATAAGTGAGGGGGAGGGGGAATTCTTTAACTAACCTGCCTATTAGCAACTTTTTTGTTGGTGAATTCCATTGGCTAAATCTTCAATTGAAGGTTGTTATTTTGTATACTTTAAGCCCAAGCAAGTGCTACTAACTTCATCTGTTAATCTGTTTGTTTTGTTGGTTTTGATATTATTTAATGTTGAGAATAAGGTCTCACAAAAGTATGTAGAAAGAAAAATTGTGAGTAAAGCCATTGCTATATTTTTCAGGCTGCTAAAAGGGTCTGGTAATCAGTTCCAGGCACTCCTCCATTGCAGGCAGACCAGAGCACTGCCCAGTCTTCCACAGGCCTGTTCCATCCCACCCCTCTCTATCTGGTGGCCAGGGGGCACTGTGAGAGTAGCAGCTGCCTCACACCAGCCTGCCTGACTGCGCACTCACGCTCCTCCTCCTTGCCCCCGTAGGAACCCCACATGCCCCAGCTACCTGGCATGTGCCTTCTGCTGCTTGCCCCCCACCCCTGTGGCCTATGCATGGAACCTCCTTCTTCCCCAGGCCAGGCCTGGATATGGCTACAACCACAGCTGTAGGCATGCGGCTCCCAGGCCCTGGGGCGTGCTGAGTCCACATGCAGCTGCGTGTCATCAAAAATGGCTAAGTGTGTCAATGTTGACACAGGTGTCATCAGTTTGCCATCATGGGGCTAGGCAATTGAGGTGAAGTGATTTGCCCAGAGTCATATAGCTAGTAAGTGTCCGAAATCAAATTTGAATCCAGGACCTCCCATCTCTGAGCTTGGCTCTCAATCCACTACAGTTAGGAGCCACCTAACTGCCCCCAAATGGTTGGGTTTTAATGTATCAGCAAGACTGACACTATAAAGGAAGAAAGGATTTAAAAATACCAGGAATTCTAAATTATCCCTTTGTCATACATTTCCTACATATTGCACCTGTCTACCATTATACCAAGTTTGAATGCACTCTTTCTGTGGATGCTTGATATATTTGTGAGATGTATATGCCTTAGATTTTGAGAGAGAATATTTGTATTGATTTTTTTATTATACAATTTTAGTAAATGATCTTCTTGAAATCAAATTAAGTATATTGCCTAATTGTTTAATGTTAAACTACGGGGGCTCAGAAATTGGTAGTAGATGTATAGTAAACAATGGGGTTGCCTTTAAAACATCTCTGTGTATGAGTATGTGTGTATTAGAATATTCCATACATATATGCAGAGGTATATGAACTGTAGAAGTTAAAATTAAATCTCAATAATAAAAATATACTTTAGGAGATTTATTAATGATCATTAGAAATCAAGGAATAAAGAGGATACAAAATAAAGATCACGTGCCCATTGCTGATCAGCCCGTCCAAACTTTCGTCTTACCACCACCAAGCTTGGGACAGACCTTCCATGTCCCCACCTAATATCCCCTGTCTACAGGAAGTATGTAATGACAGGAAGTTGGTTGGATCCCTGGAAATGTAGTTCTTTTTTAGGGTAACAGATTTTCAATTTTATACAGAACTATACATATATATATATATGTATGTATATTTGTAGTCTCCAATATTGGGGAGAATCAGGAACAACCTCATAGAAAAAGTGACATTTTGAAGGAAAAATAAAGAACTTAAAAGGTGGAGATGAGACTTTAAATGTCAAATAGAAGAGTTTGTATTTGACCCAAAAGGTAATGAATAGCCACTACAGTTTGTTGAGTAGGGATGGGTCATGGTGAGACTTGTACTTTAAGAAAAACTCTTTGACCACTGAGTGAAGGATAGATTGAAATGGGAAAGACCAGATTCAGGGAGACCAATGAGAAGTGGTTGCCATAGCCAAGGAGAGAGAGCAATGCTAAGAGAGGCACTTGGTTATTGTATTCATTTATCTTTGTTTCTCACTTATTTTTTTTTGAAAAGTCACTGAAGTTTTCTTTTGAGGTGCTGCCCTTGTCTATGGATGGCTTTTATTTAGGCTAAAGGGAAACTTTTTTTAAATTTATTTTTTATTTTTTGAAAATTTCATTTAATTAGTTAATTTAGAATATTTTTCCATGATTACAAGATTCTTGTTCTTTCCCTCCCCTTCCCCTCCCCCCTCTTGTAGTTGACACACAATTCCACTGGGTTTTACACATATCATTTATCAAGACCTATTTCCATATTATTGATATTTGCACTAGGGTGATCATTTAGAGACTACATCCCCAATTATATCTCCATCGACCCATGTGATCAAGCAGTTGTTTTTCTTCTGTGTTTCTATTCCCACAGTTCTTTCTCTAAATGTGGATAGTGTTCTTTCTCATAAGTCTCTCAGAATTGTCCTTGATCATTGAGTTGCTGCTAGCAGAGAAGTCTATTACATTCGATTGTACCACAGTGTATCCATCTCTGTGTACAATGTTCTCCTGGTTCTGCTCCTCTCACTCTGCATCACTTCCTGGAGGTCATTCCAGTTCCCATGGAATCCCTCCAGTTCATGATTCCTTTGGGCACAATAGTATTCCATCACCAACATGTACCACAATTTGTTCAGTCATTCCCCAATCAAAGGTCATCCCCTAATTTTCCAATTTTTTTGCCACCCCAAAGAGCATGGCTATGAATATTCTCGTACAAGTCTTTTCCCTTATTATCTTAAAGGGAAAGTTTTGATAAAGACATTTTTGTCTTTGTCAAAACTTTTCCTTTGCCCTAAACAAAAGATTCTGGGAAGATCTTCTACAAACTTTGCTGTTATTGTTCCAGAGAGAAGGAAGCAGTATGTAGTACAGTGGAGTACCAATTGGAGAGAGGACATGGATTCACATTATGCATGATCTCGAGTGGGTCTCTTGTACTAAAAGCATAGAAACAATAGGGTTCCCATTAGAATCAGAGGTAATAGTAGTCACTATCCACTGTGTCTGTGATCTGTGAACATGTGTGAGTTGGGGGAATAGTCCAGAGGGAATATTACATAACTAGACAGAAGTTTATGAAATAAATATATCAATACAAGATAAGAAGGCATTAGCATCTGGGGGGAATCAAGAATTGCCTCATGGAAAAAGTAATGTTTTAGTTGAGTTCTGAAGGAAAAACAGGGAATTGGAAAGGTGAAGGCAAGTCTTCTCTGGACCTCCTTTTCTCATTTGTAAAATGAAGGGGCTGGACTAGATGGCTTCTGCTGTTTCTTTCAGCTCTAAATGGAAAAGCTCTGTAAGCCCTGCTTAGTTAATACTCCAAAGGAATTAGTTGTGTAGATGGCTACTTGTCCATTGCCTAATAGCTTATCATCAACCTCAGATGTGCAGGAGTCATCCACAAATATTTGTAGAGGTGGCAAGAAAACTCAAGCTGTTGTCTAATGAGCTGAAAGTCTGTGATATTTCTCTGGCTTTGGATGGATTCTTGGCTCTTCTTTCTGTGGCCCGTTCCCAGGGCTTAGTTCTTCCTGTCATATAGCTTTCCCTGGATGCCAGATGCTCTCACTGGGGTTTGAGGCCTCAGGGGATAACCCCTGGTTGTTGCTGAGCAGGAGCAGTAGTGACTGAGAAAAACAGGACTGAACTTATGGATTTGCAGGGTGGGTTTACCTAGTTTCCCTGTGAAAATCCTGGGTACCTTCTGCAAGGGTTCCTCTCAATTTCCATAGATTTCCACCAATGCCTTTGGCTTCCTGGAATCCTTCTCCATGCCCCCCCTCCACCGCAATCCCCTCCCCAACTGGTTGCTGTTGGACTGGGAAGATGTGTTTTCTCCATTATGGCTGAAAAGTAATGCTAGCCAACAAGATGTCCAAAGAAACCATGATTATGAAAAATACTTCAATTCAGAGGAACAGCCCTGTCTATCATCACTTCCTGCTGATGTGTCCTCTGCTATACCTTATAGATGCATCTATTTCCACACCTACAGACTTGTCCAAAACCCAGCATGCTAGAGTCAGGACTCCTATACTAGGCTCTTGGCCAGCTTTTCTGCTCTCTTATCCAGGAGTCCACCTAATGTATTGATTGTGTATCCCCATCAGTTAAAAACACATTTTTAGCACCTATCTGTAATATGTATATATGTAGAAATTATTTGCATGAACATTATAGTATGTATATTAATATAATGCTATGTTCATATATATATATATATTACAATATGTAAAACCCCAAATAACAAATTTTAGAGGCTAAAATAAAGAGAAACAATTCTTAAGTTAATTAATGGTAAACAAAAAAAAAAAACCCTTTCAGAGAGTACATCTATGACTTGGGGGATAAAGCACACTTACAAATAGTTGCTAATTAAATATTAAGTTATATGATGTTTGGCATGATAATACATGTATAATCCAGATCAAATTGCTTGCCAGCTCCAGGAGAGGGGGGAGAGAAGGGAAGGAAGGAGACAATTTGGATCATAGAACTTTGGAAGACTTATGTGGAAATTTGTTATTACATGTAATTGGTAAAATAAAATGTTTTTATAATAGGGGAAAAATTAATATGAGCAGTGAAGCTAGTCAAGGAAGTACATTTCCTTTTTTTTTTTAAAGATGCCAATGCAACAATAGGGTCAGCTAAGTGACACAACGAATAGAATACTCAGCCTGTAGTCACGTAGACCTGATATCAAATCTGGGTGACTTCTTATTTTATTACCTTGCCACCTGTGCGACTCTAGGCAAGTTACCTAACTTGTTTGCCTCATTTCTCCATCTGTAAAATGGGAATAAAAATAGTGTCTACCTTTTATGGCTGTTGTGAGGATCAAATGAAATAAATAATTGTAAAGTGTTCAGCACAGTGTCTGTTACATAGTAAGCACTCAATAAATGTTAGCTATTATTATTTTATTACTAATAGGTCACAACAATCAGTGAATATAATTGCATTTTCAGCAGGTGTCATGTTTCTCTGTGTAGATATTTGGCATTCACAATGCAAAAAATAGGTAAGAATGAATTCTCTTGGATTCAAATTCAGCAGAAAGTTATCAGCATAAATCCATTCTTTTAAGGGATTTTGATTAATGAGTGGTATTGTACTTTAGTTCATATTTAGTCTTTTAATTATGTTTTTGTATGAGTGAAATGAATGGCATGAAGCTCAGCTTGGCTGTACTAAAGAATATAGGAAATGGAGGAAGGTAGATTTAGGGTGGAAAAGTAGGATATGGTCAAGTTGTGAAGAACTTTAAATACCAGAGAGGTTATATTAGATCCTTAGGTAATAGGGAGCCACTTGAGTTTATTGAGCAATAGAGTGACATGGTTATACTTGTGCTTTAAGAAAATCTCTTTGGTGGTTGTATTGAGGTGGGATTGGAGAAGTGAGAAAACTATTGCAATAGTCCAGGCAAGAAGTAATGAGGACCATAACTAGGTGGTAGTTGTGTGAGCAGAGAGACTAGGCAATTGCTTGGATATTTGGAGTGAGGGGAAATGAGGAGATGAGAATGATGTTGATAATAAGATGACTAAAAAATAGTTTGGAAGAGGGGTTGGTTGGAGGAGAGGGAGGAAAGAACATGAGCTCTACAAGGAAGAAACTTTCCCATGCCTACCCATTCTGTTTGACTTACTCAATTGGACCCAAAATGAAAATGGATAGAACAGAGCTCTTCCATGCCAGTCACTCCTTGGGGCACAGAGCCTTCTCTCCCAGGGGATATTTGTGAACCTATGAGGTAATGTGAGGGCAGGAGACCATTATTCTGGGGATGGGAAGAGGAAGGATTTCCATACTGCTGCTACTGTCTATATTGGGGCCATGGCTAGATTAGAGCAGCACATCTTGCCTTGCCTTCATTATTTTCCATAAAACTTTAAAAAATACTTAAGACCAGATTTTTTTTTGACCACAATAACACATACACCCACATAAATTAGTTCTCCTTTCAGTTACTGAGTACTAGCCAAGCAAGGCACTATGGTAGACTAGAGGCACAAGATGAATAAGAAATAGCAATACAAATGACTACACGATACTGTCATATAAATGACAACCACAGAAGGGGAAAGGTAAAGAGATTGCCTAGGACTCCAGGGGGAAGTAATGAAGGAACCCTGGGCTGTGTAATGAGTGAAAAATGTGTGTGTGTGCTAGAGACAAATTGACTTGACTTTAAGAGGAGAATAGGATTGACCATGGGAAAAAGGGATACATCCTATTCTCCTCTTAAAGTCAAGTCACTTTGTCTCTAGCACATGCACACATTTTTTAGCCCTTTTGGGGGCTATGCTTCAGTACTCACTTTGGAGATAATTGTACTAGCATTCCCACTAAGTCGTACCTTATTGTTCTGGTGCAGGTCAGAAATCCAGCCTCCTTCTCATGAGGACCCTCTACCCAAAGGTCTGAAGTTAATTTGAAATTCTCTTCTGCCAGGCTCTGGATTTTACTTTATCTTTTCTATCTCTTGGATGACTTGTGCTTCCGGCAGTGGTTCTCAAAGTGCGATCTAAGGATTGTTGGGGTTCTCTGAGAAACTTTCAGGGGAATAAAAGCTATTTTTGTAATAATATGTAGATATTTTAATTTTTATAATATAGTTTTATATAAATATATAATCTCCCACATAATAGGTATATGCCACATAACATATATTATCCCACATATATTATTCCCAATATATCCCATAATATATAATATCCTAGATAGATAGATAGATACACACATTTAGTAGGACAGTGACCTGGAGTCAGGAAGACATCTTCGTGAGTTCAAATCCAACTTCAGACACTAGCTATTTGACCCCAGAAAAGTAACATATATACATATATAACTTATATATGATATATAATATGAAGTAAATTATATTATATAATCTCACATAATATATCTATAGGAATATAGTTAAGGAATGGTCTGGTTTTCTAGGGTTAGTTGAAAGAAGGGAATTTTTAAAAACAAAAACCCTAAAAAATACTGTGTATTGGTTCCAAGGCAGAAGAAAGGGCTAGGCAATGGGGGTTAAGTGGCTTGACCAGGGTCACACAGCTGGGAAGTGTCTGAGACCACATTTGAACCCAGGACCTCCCATCTCTAGGCCTGGCTCTCAATCCACTGAGCTACCTAGCTGCCCCTGAAAGAAGGGAATTTTGAGATAAGCCCTGGGAAAGGATTCTGGGTAGGAAAGGAATTGTGGGAGTCTAAAACTGAAAATAACTGAACTTTCCTTTCTTCTTGGATTTCATCTGAGCTGGGAGTGGGTTTTGTCTCTCTGCCTACAATTTCAAAATGAAGGAGGAGTTTTGCTCTAAGAGATTCTCCCTGGAAAGTTGGGATTTCATGGAGAAATCTTTGGCATCCAGGTAGAGGGTTTATTTGGAGGAAATTAATTTCCCTGAGTCTAGTCTTCATCTGCCAGTGGTCCATCTACCAGAATTCCTATTGGCTAAGATAATTCAAAGCTTTCCATCTATAACTTGGAGTTACTTAGTACAAAAGCCAAACCCAGAGGTTTTCCCTATCTTTTCCTGGAATCCACCTCTATTCCCTCTACTACCTTCCCTCTGTTAATTATTTCCTATTTATTTTCTATATGGCTTTTTGATATACATTTGCTTGCATGTTGACATCTTCATTGGATGATAAGCTCTTTGAGGTCAAGGATGGTCTTTTGCCTCTATTTGTATCCCCAGCACTTAGTATAGTGCCTATCATGTTGTAGGTATTTAATAAATGTTTATTTATTGTTTGATTACCAGATCGTTAATATTGCAGGGCAGAGGCTATATCTTATTCATATTTTTTTTTGTTTTAAATCCTTTCCTTCCATCTGAGAATTAATACTGTATGTTGGCTTCAAGACAAAAGAGCTGTAAGGGGTAGGTAGTGGGGGTTAAGTGACTTTCCCAGGGCCACATGGCTAGGATTTGAACCCAGGACCCCCTGTCTTTAGACCTGGCTCCAAATCTACTGAGCCACCTACCTTCTCCCCCTCTTCCATCCCCCTGTTTTTATCTTTGTGCCTCCAAGCGAACCTAGTTCTTTGCATAGAGTTAGCAACAAGTAAATGTCTGTAGAACTGATTTTATATGTAAGTGTATTTGTGGCAAAAATGTCTGGTCTTAAGTATATTAAAAAGTTTTAAGGAAATCAATGAAGGTTAAGATATGCAAACATTCCCCCTCAAATGCACTTTTTGTTGTTGTTGTTAAAAACCCTTACTGTGTATTGGTTCCAAGGCAGAAGAACAGTGAGGACTAGGTAATAGGGGTTAAGTGACTTGCCCAGGGTCACAAAGCTAGGAAGTATTTGGTTCCAGATTTGAACCCAGGACCTCCCATCTCTAGGCCTAGCTCTCAATCCCCTGAACCAACTAGCTACGCCCTCCTAAATGTACTTAAAAAAATTGATACTTTTAAAAAACATTATCTACATTTTCCAATCTATTTTCCTTAGAGTCATCCCTTATAATAAGGAATAAAAAAGGATGGGAAAAAGAGTTTGGCAAAACTAACCAACAAGATGTATATACTATATATACATATATATATATACATACATATGTGATTTTTATATATTATTTAAAAAGTCCTGCAGGAAGAGATTGAAAAAGATGCTCCATTTAAAATAACCATAGATAGAATAAGATAGCCAAGAGCATATCTGCCAAAACAAACCCAGGAATTACATGAATATAATCATAAAATGCTTTTTATACAAATAAAGTCATATCTGAAAAATTAGAGAAATATCAATTGTTCATGGATAGGCAGAGACAATATAATTAAAATGATAATTATATCTATTAATATATTTATTCAATGCTATCTGAATTAAATTACCAAAAAATTATCTTATTGAGCTAGAAAAAATAACAATTTATTTGGAAGAGCAAAAAATCAAGAATATCAGAAGAATTAATGAAACATGCAAAGAAAGGAGGTCTAGTGGCATCAGATTTTTAAACTGCATTATAAAGCAGTAATTATCAAAACTATCTGGTACTAGCTAAGAAATAGAAATGTAGATCAGTGGAACAGAACAGATATACAACAAATAGTAGTAAAAGATGACAATAACCTTGTATTTGACAAAAAAAAATAGATGCAGTATATTGGGCTAAGACTTCATTATTTGGGAAAATTGCTGGGACAACTAGAAAGTGGTTTGGTAGAAACTAGGTATAGACCAACAGTTTACACCATTCACTAAGATCAAAAGGATACATTATCTAGACATGTGTAAAGATTAAAATTTAGGGGAGACTGAGGCAGGTAGAAATTAGTTTCTCTCTACAAGGAGTATTATTTTTTTTAGAGGTTTATTTAACATTGAGAACCTAAGAATATACAAGTAAGAAAAACACGTGTCTAGGCCAGAGAGAGGCCTAGACACAACCACTCACATCTTGCCTGCTAGGTGGAGATCTGCGTGTGCTCCGAAGCGGAAGTAAAAAGAGAGGCAGAGCCTATTCACAACCAGGTTTAAATATCCCATCTTGCTCTCAGCCCAGGTGAGAATTCAGTGAGATTAGAGGGCATTCTGGGAAAGTGGAGCAAGGGCTTCTGGGGATTGAAGTCCTGGATTCGAGTATTTTTACACATGAAAGGAAATATCTATCATAAGAAAATTCGAAGAACAGGGAGAATATTGCTATTAGATTTTTGGATAGGAAAGACAACAAAAACAAGAGATGGGGAACATTGTGAGATGTAAAATTTATAATTTTGAGTACATTAAACTGAAAAGGTTTTGTACAAATAATATCAATTTATTAGATTAAGGTTAGAAGGAAAGCAGAAAATTAGGAAAAATTTTTCATAGAGTCTCTCAGATAGAGGTCCCATGTCAAAAATCTATAGAGAATTTTGTCAAATTTATGGAAATAAGAGCTATTTTCAAATTGATAACTGGGAAAAAGATATGAGCAGGCATTTTTTAATGAATAAATCAAAGCCATATTATAGGTGCATGGAAAAGATGCTCTAAATCACTAGTGATTAGGGAAATGCAAACCAGAACAATTCTGAGGTATCATCCCAATATCCATCAGATTGGCTAAAATGACAAATGTCGGAGGGGATATGGAAAAATGAGCACACTAATATGCTACTGATGGAACTGTGAACTGATCCAACCATTTTGGAGAGCAATTTGGAATGATGCCCAGAAAGCTATAAAATGGTGTATTTCCTTAGATACGCCATTGCTTGGTCTATTTCCTAAGGAGATCAGAGAAAAAGGAAAAGAATGTATATGTTCCAAAATATTGATAGCAGCTTTCATTGTGCTGATAAAGAACTGGAAATCAAGGGAATGCCCACCGATTGTCAAATGCTGGATAAACTGTGGAATATGATTGTGATGGAATATTTCCTGGGTTGTGAGAAATGATGAGCAGATTACTTTAAAAAAAAAACTTGTCATGAACTACATGAAATAATGAAAAATGAAAAGAGAACATTATATGCAGTTATAGATTTAATATTTGAAGGATAGCTTGTGAATGTTCATCTCCAGAGAATGACCTCAATAATGGAAACACAAAAGACATAATCTAGATGTGTTGCAGGATGATGTTTTCTGTGTGTAAGGAGGGGAAAGAGAGGCTGAATAAAAAGAAAAGAAAAATATATATTCTTTTTAGTATATTGATGTACATTTGAGTTATGTGGCTTCTATGAAAGGGATCTTCCTTGGTTGTTTTGGGATCTCAAGTTATGCCTATAAAATAGATTTATGCCCAGCTCTGATATTCCTATAGGATATATTGATAGCATCCACACCTCCAGTGGGGCATTCACTCACAAAGAATGATACAAAGAGACATAAGATTCTCGCTCATTGTCACCCTTGAGTCCAATTGTTCTAATTCTGAGAAATGAAGGTGGACATAGAGCATTCGCTCCGTCTTTTGGGAGATACATTGACAGTCTGATGACTGTAGGTCAAAGATAGATCAAACCAAAGATATACCAGCGTACTAAGTAATCTGCTCTTGCTGATAGCCAATTCATATCCCGGAGGAAAAGATTCAATTTTTATAACCTTTCAGATGCTATCAGAGTACAGAGCCAACTAACAGTATTCTTATTTCCTAGCAAGTATTTCACAGGATGAGGAGAGGTAGATAAAGAAACAGAAAAAGGGAATTATAGCTTTGTGCAAATGCACCAAACTAGGTCAAACAGTACCCAGAACTATCAAACGCACAAATATGAGGTTAGATATAGGAAAATGCAGAATTCCTTTGGTGTCAAGGATTGTGCTTATAGATTCTTCATTCATTCTTGTTTCAATAGACACACTCCCTGCTTCCCTCTCTTTGGGAATAAATAATCCAGTCTAGCCAGTCTGAATCGCCCCTTTCAGGGGGAAGTTTTAAGCTTGGCTAAATGGACTAACTGGGTGGCACTGTGGATAAAGGTTGGCCTTGGAGTCAAAAATGTTAATCTTCTTGAATTCAAATCTGGCCTCAGATGCTTACTAGCTATGTGACCCCAGGGTCTTCTCTTCCTGGAGAAGGAAAGAACAAACCACTCCAGTATAAAAATGGAAATGACTGAACTTCGATAAAGATGAGCTAATCACAGGATGGTGTTGGACTGATAAAGAGTTTTTTATGAGTTAAGAATTGAAATACAATTCTAGATTCAAAAAGGAGCTTCACTGAGAGTGAAAGGGTTAAGGGAAAATACCCTGAAAAGGAAGGACACTAAACCCAACTCTAATTATTCAGCTGGAAAATATAACAATTATATGAGAGCTACTGGAAGTAAGGGGTGACAGCTCTAGAGTGCAATTGGAGATGTGATATTTAGTGTAAGGAAACAGAGACTGTGAGTATAGTGGAAAGATCAAGAAGTCCTGGATTCAAATTTTGTCTCTGCAACTGATATCCTGTGTGATCTTGGGCAATAAAAATAATTGTTAATAATAGTGATAGTAGCAATGTTTAACATTTATATGACGTTCATTATGTGCCAGGCACTATGCCACAAGTTTTATAATGATCTTTTCATTTAATCTTCATAACAGTCCTGAGAGGTAGGTAAAATTATTGCCATTTTACAGATGAGAATATTGGGGCAAATAGGGATTAAGTGACTTACCCAAGGCTAGAAAGTCTAAGTGTCTAAGGCCAACTTGGAACTCAGGTCTTACTGACTCTGGTCCTGGTGCTCCATCCATTACACCACCTAACCAGCATGGTAAGTCATTCAGTTCCTTGGCCTTCTTTTCCTTATTTCAATGAATCAATTGATAAACTTTTATTAAGAGCCTGCTATGTGCCAGACATTGTGCTAAGCTCTGGAAATATGGAAAGGGGCAAAGGATAGTCCCTGCCCTCATGGAGCTTACAATTTATTGGAGGAGAGGGGAGGCAACATGCAAACAAATAAATACAAATTGAGCTACATGCAGAATAAATAGGAGATAATGAATAGAGGGAATTATGAGGAGATGAGGAAGTCTTCCTGTAGAAGATGAGATTTTAGTTGGGACTGAAAGGAAGCCAAGGAAGTCAGTAGTTGATATAAGGAGAATGTTAGTCATGAAAGAGAGAGAAAGAATGCCTCGAATTGAGAAATGGAGTGAGTTTAGCCCAAATCTGGGGATGGAAGTAGGACAAATGAAAACAAATTGTAATCCTTGGATGGGAGGAGTTCAGAGGGACTTTTGACCCCAAGAATAATCGTAAGGATGAATGAATGAATGAATGAATGAATAAGTATGTGTCTGTAGTGGGATTTTAATTCAGGTCCTCCTGACTTCAGGCCCAGTACTCTAACTACTATGTCAACCAGCTGTTCTTTTAAGTACCTCTCTTGCCAAACTAAAATTATAATGAACCTGTATCATTCATTTGTTAGTTCCTCCATTTGTTCCTTAGTTCCTCCCTCCATTCCTTCCTCCCTTTTTCCACTCCTCCCTCCCTCATCCTTCTCTTCCTCCCTCCCTTCCTCCCTCATCCTTCTCTTCCCTCCTACCCTCCCTCCTTCCCTTCCTTTTCTTCCTTCCTGCCTCCTTCCTTCCTTCCTTCCTTCCTTCCTTCCTTCCTTCCTTCCTTCCTTCCTTCCTTCCTTCCTTCCTTCCTTCCTTCCTTCCTTCCTTCCTTCCTTCCTTCCTTCTTTCCTTTACTCTATCTCTTTTTTCCCATACACAAAAACATCCACTCCAGGGTTTTACTTCAGAAACAGTTTGTTTGGACAATCAATGCATATTTACATGTAAGGCACTGAAGGGGGTATAAAGATGTGTTAGACCCAGTCCTTATCCCTGGAGAGATGCCCTGGAGCCTTTAACTGGTACCCAGGGTGATGAGGGAGTGGACCCTGTTTACATTTTTGGCAATGTCTCTTAGTTTGAGATACTTGATGAAAGTATGCTTGATTTCCTTATTTATTTTCAACAGCTTTTCATGCATAAATAAGTCTAAAATAAGGCCTGGGTAATGCCAACCATATGCTAGAGAAATCAGTAAATCCAGGAAAGTGCATGCAACCCCTCCCAGGTGCCCCCCATTATTTCAGTCTGACCTGATGTTTGAGATCTGTAGCATATTCAGCTTTAGAGATCAAGGAAATTAATAGAAAATTCACATATAAGTTCAAAGTTCCATGCAAAAACATAACTGGGCCCAGTGATGTTAATGAATTTACTGTTACCAACAACCATGCCATTTAGTGAAAATAGAAACATTGTCTGGTCCATAATAAAAGCCACCATTTATACAATAACAATGGCATAGAGAGAGAGTTTTAAAGCACTTTATAAATATCTCTCTTTATCCTCACAACTTCTCTGGGAAACTTATACAATTATTATTCCCATTTTATAGATAAAAAAGCCAAGGCAGCCATGGTTAAGTGGCTTGCCCAGGATTACACAAATAGTCTTGACTCCAGGGGCAGGACTCTATCCACCAGGCCACTTAGATACCTCAATGCTAGTATGATACTCTAAGTTGTGATCTAATTAGCAATAGAGCCATAAATTGCACAGGTAGAATAGGACTGTCCCAGGGTGCTCCCATCTGGGATAAGGGGGAAGAGACCTTGCCTTGAGGTTCCCCAAAGGCCACAAGCACCCTAGGCTGCCACCACTAAGATCCTAGAGTCATGGTGACCCTTTTTTAAATAGCATTTTAAAATTTTCATGCTGCCTTATATATTATCTCATCTGAACCTCAAAACAAACGTGGGAGGTAGCTACTGTAAGTATTATTATCCCTGTTTTACAGATGGGGAATCTGAGGTTTAGAGAGGTTAAAACACTTGCTAATGGGCATAGTAAGTGTCAGGGTGGGAATTAAACTAATTATAGTTTATATATATATAACATATGTATAGTTTATAGATGGGAATTAAACTATTAATAAACTAATCAATAAATTAATTTTATTATTAACCCAACTTCAGATTCAGTACTTTTCTCACTATCGCTACATGCCCTCCTCCCCCCAAAAAAGAAGTATTGAGATCTCTACAAGGACAATATCATCTCATGCGTCTGGTGATTTCAGTTAAAATAATCTGAGGGCTTTCAAGGAATTTATAAAGTTGCCATACTAAAAACTCTTTACTTATAGGAATATCCCTTGACTCGTTCTTACCGTAGGCACTTTCCTAACGAGCTTATTTATCTAATTTCCAATGTAATATTTATTGGGAAAGGAAATAGGATTTTGGAAAACAGGGGATAAAGGGAGGTTTGTATAGGGTATGGAGGAGAGAGGGGAAGAGTTGGAATATTTCTTGGTGAGGCAAGGGAGGGAGATGCCCCCTGCTGAGAGGAAACAGCAGGGGTCCGATAAGGAAGTGCTAGTCACAAGACCCAACTGCCACTCCTGGCAGGAAGGAAGTGCTAGTCACAAGACCCAACTGCCACTCCCAGTTGGCCCCTTCCCCCACAAACTGTCAGTCTTGTTTCCTTTCCACGCCAATAAATAAAGTATTGAAAATGATAAATTAAAGAGAAGTGGGGATATTACTGCCAGGGACAGATCCTTTGATAGCAACAAGATGTTGTATCCAAAGTCTGTCAGTGAAGGAAGGGATTAGAATTGTAACAATAATAATTCAAAAAATCAGTCTGGCACCACTTTGTGTGAGAGTACAGAGCCCTGAACATACATCTAAATAGAGAGTTCTTAAGGATGCTATTGTAATAAAGCATAGGATAGCAACTATGCATGATTCTGAATCAAGGATTGCTATTGTATCCTGCTTGGTCTCCTTGCCTGAATACCCTTCCATTCTCCAATCTATTCTTATGAAAAAAATATAATGAAATAAAATAACAACAGCTATCATTTACATAATGCTTTAATTTGGCGAAATACTTTACAAATATTACCTCATTTTATCCTCATTACAATCTGACGTTGGTGCTATTCTAACTCCATTTTACACATGAGTAAAACTAATATCACATAGACTGTAAATATCTGAAGCTGGATTTTAAAAAAGCATGTCTGACCATGCCTTTTCTCTGATTAAGAAATTACAGTATCACCTTACTCCCT
The DNA here is from genome assembly GCF_027887165.1 of Monodelphis domestica. Classification (NCBI taxonomy): domain Eukaryota; kingdom Metazoa; phylum Chordata; class Mammalia; order Didelphimorphia; family Didelphidae; genus Monodelphis; species Monodelphis domestica. The sequence continues at coordinate 441,725,984 of NC_077228.1, read as the reverse complement.
CTTGGATAAAATACAAAATTCTCCATTAGGCACAAAGTATTTCACAATTCGACTCCTATCTACCTTTCTGGGATTATTGCATTTTACTCCCTTATATGACATTTCTTGCCAACTGGACTCATTACTATTCCCTACACACAGCTTTCCAGTTCCTTTCTTTTTGCCTTTATACAGGCTTTCTGTAAATCTTGAAATCTCTCAGACTTGTGAATGTTAAAAATTTCCCCATCGGAGAATTCTTAATTGGAACAAATTCCCTACTGAGAAACATTCCCCATTTTGATGTGAGAACTCGCCAGGATCAGAAATGGGAGGACCTCTACTCCAACCATACTTAAGACTGCTTTAGGAGAGAAAACTCCTTGCTAAACAATGAAATACTTGGACCCATGCTTATAATAACGCAAGGACTTCTTTGAGCCAGGCCTGTTTTTAGAATTGATACAATGGGATGCTAGGTACCTAAAAGGGTCGGGCAAGTTTTCTCTTGATGAGATTAGTTGACTCAGCTGTGTTTTCTCTCGTTCAGACTTACTGAGGAGATTGGTCGACACAGTAGCATTTTTTCTGATTCAGACTTACTGAGGAGATTGGTCGACTTAGCAGGAATTTAGATGGGCAGTCCTTTGGAAAAGCGTCTACAGTGATTGGTAGATGTAGGGACTTAGGGGAGGTGACATGGGAGAAAAACCCCTATATAAGAAAAAGCAGAATCTCTTGAGGATAAAATCCTTTTGGAGAAATCCTTTTGGAGGATCTCTGATGAGGATCGCTTGGGAAGAATCTCTTGAGAAAGGCTCTGGAGAAAGGCCCTTTGGAACAGTCTCTGGCTGGAAGGCTCTCTGGTGAAGTCAGCTGAGATGGAGCTGGCCTGGTATCACTAGAATCCTTGTTTAGGCAGACCTTGTGGTGAGTGTTAAAAGACTGACTGACTGATTCTTCTCTCTTAAGACTCAGGTCTAGGCCATATTGGCTTGAGGCCCTTCATAATTATTCCTTTCCTACTCTTTCTCTCTTTCTCTAATTCCTTATTATATTATTAATTAAAAATCTCTATAAAACCCAGTTGACTTGGGTATTTGAATAATTGGGAATATTTCCCTTATATTTGATTTAAAAACCAAGACACTGTAGTGAAACATACTTTCTGCTGTCAAATTTACTCACCCTCTCTTATATCTATCACAATTTATATCTTCCACTATTTTAATCACTACAGTTTAAGACCTCAACCTTTTTAAACCTCACATTTCCCATAAGACTTTCAACTTATCTCCACTTTCTAGAATCCTTTCCTCCAAAGCTCAGCTCCAGTATTACTTCCTCCATGAGGTCTTTTCTCATCTATTCAGTTACCAGCATCCTTAGCCTCTCTCAGTTATTCATAATGCCTGAAGGCATCCTCCATCTCCATCTCCATCTCCTCCATCTCCAAAGAAGGCTACCTTGGGTTCAAGGTAGCCTTTGGACCTATATCCACTCAAAACAACCATAAGAAGCAGCTAAGTGGTGCAGTTAGAGTGATAGTCCGAGAGTGAGAAACATCTGAGTTTAAATCTGACTGTTATTAATCAGGAGGACTGGGGTTCAAATCAGGTCTCAGATACTTCCTAATTGGGTGACCCTGGACAAGTTACTTAATCCCAATTGCCTAACTCTTGATACTATCTGCCTTATAACTGATATTAAGAGAGAAGGTAAGTATTATAAAGAAAAGAATCAGTTTTAGAATTTTACATTTAAATATAAATTCCATGAATGGGAAATGACCAATACCACTGAAATTAAAAATTTTTGAACTTTAACAATGAAATAATTTATATTTAAATATAAATTAAATTTAAATTAAATATAAAATAAATAAAATAATTTCCATTTTAGAGGCTAAGTTTAATGTGACAGTAAAAAAATGAATGATTCTTTTAAAAGTTCTTTGGAGGTCTTTCTGTAGGGCCTTCAGGAGTTACTTGATTACAGTGGAAATCTATGATTCAAATCAACTTTTCAGAGAAGACATTCTAGTTTGCATGATCTCATTAGTCTGGAGAATATTGGTGACAGTCATAGGGCAGGAGTGAAGGAACTCTTTCTTGATACAATAATTTTCTCAACTGCCAGCTTCTGCCCCAATAAATCAGTTCACCTGTTTGCAAATGGACACTAGTAATTGCTCTGATTCTGAATGTTCAGCCTATATGTTAGTGTTTCTTGAAGGTCAAAATCAGAGTTCTGAGTAAGAACATTGGGAGCAATGAGCAATAAATGAGAAAAAGCTCGGAATTGTAGGATAATACAAAATGCTTTATCTATGGCTACTACCACTATGCCAGTGCCTAGAACCATACAACCATCCTTAATAGCATTCCCTTACCTTCCTGGCTCCAAGGCAGACGAGTGGTAAGGGCTAGGCAATGGGGGTCAAGTGACTTGCCCAGGGTCACACAGCTGGGAAGTGTCTGAGGCCAGATTTGAACCTAGGACCTCCTGTCTCTAGGCCTGGCTTTCAATCCACTGAGCTACCCAGCTGCCCCCCTTATAGCATTCTTGATAGCTCTCAGACCATCTCTTACTATGTCCTTGCTGTGATCTGTAAGGGGGAGAAAAGAGGTTTTTATAAAAGGTTGGACTGTATTATTTAAAAATAGGGTCACCAGGAATTTTATGAAATCCCAAAGAATTTTATTTAACAATATATTTACAAAATATAAAAAAAGTGAAGTAAAAAATCAGAGAGAAGCTAGGGTAAGATATCTAGCCTATACACTAAGTATTTTGCTCTGGCCCTTGGCTCAACAACAGGCAGGGCTACTTGGCCGGAAGGGCGGAAGCTTTGAGCCAAGGACCTGGGGATGCAGGGAGCCTCTCTCAAGAGGTACGTCTCTCCTAAGGCTAGTCCCTTTGGAAAATCCAGGAAAGGAGTCAATTCTTTTCAATTACCAAGTGTCAGTCCAAAGGGAGAGATTCAAGGACAGTTTCACCCAGTCCAGGGTCTCAGGTCCAGTCAGCAGATTCTTCACCAGTCTCCAACTCAAACTCAGAATTCCAGAAGAAGACCAAGTTCTCCCAGGAAGTTGTAACTCCCTTTTAAAGACACTTCCTTTTGTATCACTTCCTGTGCCTTCATCCACTAACAAATACAGTTGAAGCTTTGCTGAAGGGTTGCCATATTTCTCAACAAGAGTGAATTGCTCTTCTCTCAGTGTATATTCATAAACTAGTCCTATATGTCCCATTTGGTCAGAATTTAGGTCAAGAAAATTTATAGCCAGAGTTAGCCTCTCAATATTTCTTCTATTTACAGGGCCATTTTGCCAAGAAAACAAGTCAATTCCCTTTTGATTAGTAACAACAAATATTTCTTCTGAATCATAGCACATTTTTTCTTTTTAGTTTTATTATATTCTTTACCTTCAACAAATCTCCTGTTTTCACTAGTTTCTCCTCTATACTTTTTTTAGAAAAAAGAAATCCAGAATTCTCTTTTAAAAGGCATTGTATTGAAATAATGCAAATAAGGATGTGAGCATCTTCTATTTGTTTTCTTCCTAACAGCTCTGTCTTAGTTTTAAAAATGCCTTTAGTGTATAAGGAAAGGCTGCTAAAATGAAATGATTCATTGCAAGCACCCAAGGGCTTTAGGGTCTCTCCTCTCTCTCTCTCTCTCTCTCTCTCTCTCTCTCTCTCTCTCTCTCTCTCTCTCTCTCTCTCTCTCTCACATCATAGGTTGTTCAACATATGTGTTAGGAAGGAGCTTCCTATGTCTGCTGGTAATATTTGAGAACTATTTTGGGAGTCAAGGAAGGGGAGGTTGGGAATACAGCTGAATAGCAGGGCATAAAATAATAGATCCTATATAAGGGGTTTTAAAACTCCTGCATTTCACTTAGTAGGTTTAACTTTTTGAGTTGAAAAAAAATATGATCATTCATCTTCTCTTCTCTTCTCTCCCCTTCTCCCCTGAACAGAACCACAGATTTTTAAGGTTTTAGGGACCCCCTTTTTATGTGGTTGTGTGTTTTTGGAGGAAGACAGGCTAACATAGAGGATTTAGGCTCTTTATTGCACCCTGCTGAGATAGAAATAAATGGCAGATAGCAGAAGATGTTTATGAATGTTGATAAGGACACTAGGATCAGAGGAAGAAGAACTGTGTATATAAATGGTCCCTTTCTCACCTTCCTGACCCTTTTTATTTAGGGTGACCTTTCAAGGCTCAGGTTCATGCATCAGATTCCTAGTTTATTTTCTGGGGTGCTAATTCAAAATGATTACATTTATTTACAAATAAGTTTGCATTCTAGAAACAGACTAACTATGCAACTTTCTTATCACCCCAATAATAATAACAGTCCACGCACTGGAGAGGACATCTAAATCCAACAAGAAAAAAATGGACTACTTTTTAATTCTCAGAGGAGGTATGCTCACCTCTCTTTCAGAGATGATGAATTTCCAATAACCGGCTCTTCGAACATATCTATAGTTTTCTAGGCTGTACAATTGGCTTCCTTTAGGAACTAATTTAATAAAAGGTAAAAAATAAGAGGGAATATAATTTGCAGTTCCAAATCTAATACATGATCTAGAAACATGAAGAAACTCGACTCATCTCCCTTAAAACTGTAATGGGAGATTTTCAAGCCAGGAGTGAGATGGTGTTCTCAGACCTGCGGAATGAGTTGTTGGGTGCCAGGAAAATGCTGGTCCACTACTTGTGCACGCATGTCACTTTGTGCATCCGGACCTATTCCCTTTGAATTGTCTGACATCTGAGCCCTGTAGGAATCTTTTCCCATATGAGTCTTCTTGAATTTACAGGCTCAGCTTGCCTATTTGTCCTCAGAGCTTTGGATTCCTGTGGTGTCTCTGCTATGTGACTCCTATAGCATAAAGATGAAAGGTTGTCTTTGCTAATACTGTGTCTAATTTTGAAATTTGGTCCCCTGAAATTGAGGTAAGGGGAAGAATATGTCCAGAGAATAGCTATGAACCTATCTGAAAGTTAATGGGAAGCATGGCCATTGTACACATTTGTTATTTTTTTCTTTCTTGTACTTCCATTGGTCTAGGAATGTCAAAAAGTGCAGAAGAAGGCAGCCCTAAAACAGCTGATTAAGTGAAGTGAGGATTTTTTTTCCCTTGTGATCTCTCAGAATTTCATGCCTCGGGCAGCAAGCCCATAGAGTGGATACAATGCCAGGCTTGGAGTCAGAAAGACCTGAGTTCAAATGTGACCTCAGACATGTACTAACTGTGAGACCCTGGGCAAGTCACTAAACCCCTGTTTGCCTCAGTTTCCTCATCTGTAAAACATACTAGAGAAGAAAATGGTAGATAACTCCAGTATCTTTATCAAGAAAACCCCAAATGAGATCATGAAGAGCCAGACATCTAGTTTCATCTTTGCCAAACAAACCCTAAAATGGACCACAATGAATAGAATATGACTGAGACAACTGAATAACAATTTCATTCCTCTCTCTTTGCATAGGCTTTGAAGAATTTGATTACATTGGTAAAATAAAGTCTATTATTGAAAGATATAAATTCTTTCCATTCTTTCCTTTCTTTCTCTTCCTCCTTCCCTTCCTCCATTCCTTGATTCCTTCCTTTGTTCCTTCATTTCTTTATTCATCCCTGCCTTCCTGCATGCCTGCCTGCTTGTCTTTATTAAGCATCCATCATGATTCTGAGAAGACACTAGGTTCTAAGGATGCAAAGACCAAAACTTCCCTGAAGGAGCTTATATATAACTGGGGGAATATTCAAAGAAAAAGAATGATAAAACATAGAGAAAATAGATACAAAGTAATTCAAGAGTGTGGAGGGCACTAGAACTTGTGGAGATCTCCTAGGAGGTTTCCTAGAGGAAATGATTCTTAATGTGAGCTTTGAAGGAAGCTGGAGATTCTAAGATACATATGTGAGGTGAAAAGGGTTCAAAGACATTGTACATCTGAACTTCTATTTGTCGTTGGTCATTAACCTGAAACAAAACCATCTGATAAAGGTTGCTGGTCATTTTGATGATTACATATTTAGTTAAAATGCAGAATTATTGTATTGTGTGGAATCAACAGATCCTATAGCATTACTAGGTTGTGTGGTGTGTTTTTTTTTTATGGAACCTTACTACAGTACTCAGTAGAGCAGAATTCCAAATGAAGCGTTTGTTTAGAACTAACTAAAGCACTTATTAAACACCCACTGTGTACCAGGCGTTAGAGTAGTCAAGGGAGTTTAGAGGGATCTGGCAGTGGAACAAATAATTATGGGACTCCTCACAAAATGAGATCCTAGACAGGGACTTGCCTATCATGAGAGTAAGCTCCAAGACAAAGAGTAATTTACCAGGTGGGAAGGGAGTTTAAGTAATTTAATACTCAAAAGGCTTCACTTTAAGGGAGCATTGCCTTTTGGAAGAAACATGCCTTGAGTTCAAGATGAGAAGAGATGCTTTAGAATTCAACCAACATGAATAACAGTGGCATTACCTACCTTAAAAGGTTGTTAGTGAAATTTTTTACATATACATGTAAACTGCTTTAAAATGCAAAACATGTCAATATTCATTGTAATTATTATTGTTGGATTAAAAAATTAATCTATATGCCTTTGATGAGGATAACAAAGTAAGTCTCGTATTTCAGAAGATTATTCAGGATAGATAGTCCTTGACCATGACTCAAATGGAGTAGTTCCTTCCAAAGATGTGGCAAGAGGTGACTGAATTATTCATTTGCCATTCTGGCAGCCAAAGATGGTGGTGTCTGCGTGTTGAACCTTAAAGCTGATGTTTGAACAGAGTGTGCTGGAATCCAAAAGCTCAGAGAGGAGTCTGCCAGAAAAGCTACATAAGATCGGTTTTTGGACACTGGGCTGGAAACTGTGATTGGCTAAGGTAGTGAGAGCTGTGTTTTCCAACATCTCCATCAAAATAGAGTTCTCTGGGGCCTCAACATATTGGTGCATTCATATATTTTCATATTTTAGCCATCCTTTTCCACTTCCTTTCATTTCTCTTGTTAAATGAGAAAATAACATCCTTGGGGGTTTAAATGCTTCCCAACTGCTTGGAAATTGTGATGATGATCTACAATACATAAATTATAAGGGAATTTTATAGAGCAGCATGAGGGTTGATAGAAAAAAGCACAGACACTTGTCAACAGACCAACTAGTTCGAGAAAAACCATTTTTTCCTGATATTTGGAACATTATCACTATGGTCATATTTTAGTAATGCCTTCCTTGCCCAAGAATTTTCTTCTACATAGAAGGAAACAGGATTTCATATTCTAGTGTGCATGTAACAACTAACTGTATGCTAACTTTTAATACATGGAAAGTAGTTACCCTCATTTATATTATTTCTTAAAAGGAATAAGGTTGGAGTCATCACCCTTTTTTTTTAAAAAGGAAATAATGTGGTTACTCACCTTTTCCAAGTTCACTTGGGAAGTTGTTGACAAAGATAGGGTTACCACTCTCACCTTGGCTTTAACAAAAAACCTATCTACCTTATTGACTTTTTTCCCTCCTAAAAAGTGTTTAAGCATTCCTCCTGAGGTTCTGAAGTAGATTATAGAAGCAATTGGACCTCTATTGACTCTGGTCATTTCTGAGGGATAAAAAAAACACAGTTTGGATTGTGTCCATGTTTAAGCTGCCAATATTGGCAAATCTTTAATAAATACTCTTTGTCCCCCCTCCCATCAACAGATTTTCTTCTCATTCTAGTTGTTTGATTTTGTGTGTGCGCAATGCTTATAAAATTTTTGTAATCAAATTATTATGGAACAGCAATATACAGGAAACAAAAATATCAAAAGAATTAAAAATGAATATCAGACAACAAAATGAAAAGGTGAGATTGGTGAGAACTATATAACCGTTAAGGAACTTTGAAGAACAGGAATAAAATATGTCAAGGGATCATATCAGAGGAAACAAAAATGGGATATTTGTGGCAAGATAGCAAGGTGACAGATGAACAGTCATTCAGCATTCCAGGGGTACCACTGTGATCTCAAGCAATAGTGAGGAAAGCCTCTAGCACTTTGAATGAACTCTTTATGGCAAACTTATGGAAAAGAGTCTTATAGAGCAGACAGACATGGATGGGTATGGATAAGTATTTCTACAAAGTAACCAGCTGATAGTTTGATTGGTATAACTTTGAATCTTCAAGTTAAGGTAGGAAAAATGCAATTCTAAAAAGCATGTATATTTCTTAAGATTCTCATTTAGTAATCTCATGCAGTAATCCCATTTATTAATTAAATGACTATAGATCTCATTTTATTTAGTCCCCAAGCTTGTTCTCATTTATCCTTTCTCAGATCAGACTCAGAAAGAAGCACATCAAAGTATTCAACAATTATTTTCATTTCTAGATTTTCTCTTAGTTCAGTTACATTCCTTTCTTCTTTCCTTTGATGCTATTCTATTTGGTTAATATATTTTAATATTGATAGTTTCATTATGTGTCTTAAAGAATGATGCATTTTCCTGTTTATTTATCAACCATCTGTATTTTTAATGTTGCCATGTCTGAGATCATGATTGCCATTCTTGCTTATTGGCTTCAAGTGAGGCATAATAAATTCTATTCCAATCTTTCATTTTCATTCTATATTTTAAATATGTTTCTTATGAACAACAATCTTTTGGGGTTGCTTTCCAAATAATTCTGTCACCCTCTTCAATTTTATGGACAAATTTATCCTATTTCTGTTCATAATTATGATTATTGTTTATTTTGCACTCTATTAAATCATGTTGTAATATTTGTTCTCTCCTCTACACATATATAATACATCTACCTTTAGGAGGAAAAAGAAAGGGAGTAAGAGAATGAAATTATCATAAGATATCTAGTTTATGCTACTTGGAATAATATAATCCTACATTTCTCCTTTCTACCCTAATCACTATTTCTTGCCCCAAACCCTTTTCTTTTCATAATTTATCCTGTTTTGATTATGGAAAGCCCTCCTCAACTCCATTCTTCCTCTCAAATCTGGCTCTTCTTTCCTCCTGACCAAGCCAAGATTCCTATTTACTTTGCTGAATTTCTGTACCTTTTTTCTTTCCCCTAATCTTCCTTTGCCTAGATAGGAAAAGTATTGAGTATATGAGACCTCCCCATTTTTATGCTCAATTAATCCTTTCCTAATGCCCCAATTACAAGAAATAATATGCTTCTCCTCTACTCTCCATCCCTTTTCTAGGACATTCCTTTTTTTTATATTTCCCTCCCTAAACACTCAAACCATAACATTATCTTTCTTTGTTCCTTCATTGTCTCTTAGAAATATTGGCATTCCAAAGAAAAAGGAATCTCTTTGCCGTCTTTCAGGATACAGGCTTGGGTCATTACAATCTTTTTAGGTTATTTTATCTTTTTTTTAAATTTAACCTTCCTAGGCTTCTATTACCTACTGTGCTCATCTTTTGAAGAATTCAACCAGTTTTGATTTTCTTGGCAAGATTACTCAGAATTATTGTCTTTTTTAAATGTTTTTTTTTAATGCTTTATTTGTTGTTGTTGGATTGTGCTTAACTTTGCACGATAAATTATTATTGGGTGTATACTATTTAAAAGGTGTTTACAGGGGGAAGCTAGGTGACTCAGTGGACTGAGAGCCAGCCCTAGAGATGGGAAGTCCTAGGTTCAAATCTGACCACATAAACTTCCTATCCATGTAACCCTGGGCAAGTCACGTAACCCCCATTGCCTAGCCCTTACTATTCTTCTGCCTTAGAACCAATATGCAGTATTGATTCTAAGATGGAAGGTAAGGGTTTAAAAAATGGTGTTTACTACTCTAACAAGGGTCTCTGACTTTTGTTTCAAGCTGTTTATTAATCATTCAAGTTTTATAAATATATATATAATTTTTATTTATTTCAAAAAGCATTTCCTAACTACATGAAAAAATAATTTTAAACCATTAAAAATCTTTTTGCATTGCAAATTCTCTTTCCCTTCCATCCCCACCTTTAGAAGGCAAGCGATTTGATATCAATTATACATGTGAAGTCATGTAAAACATATATCCATGTTAGCCATGTTGCAAAAGAAAACACAAAATAAAACAATAAAGTAAAAAGAAATGCTTTAACCTGCATTCAGAGTTTATCAGTTCTCTCTGGAGGTAGATAGCATTTTTCATCATAGATCTCTCTGAATTTTCGTGGATCATTGCCTTGATCAGAGTAGCTAAGTCTTTCCCAGTTTATCATCCTTACATTATTGCTTTATATTTTTTTCAGTTATCTTGGTTTTGCTCATCTCACTTTTTATCAGTTCATATGTCTTCCTAGGTTTTTCTGAAATCATCCTGTTTATCATTTCTTATAGAACAATAGTATTCTATCACAAGAATATTCCAAAACTTGTTCAGCCATTCCCCAATAGAGGGACATAGCCTTGATTTCTAATTCTTTTCCACCACAAAAAAGAGTTGCTGTAAACATTTTTGTACAGATAAGCCATTTTCCCTTTTCTTTGCTCTCTTTGGGCTACTGACCTAGTAATGGTCCAAATTTTACATTAACAGCTCTACTTTTACTCCTCCAGTCACAGGTTTAGACCAAAAAAAATTCCCTCTTACTTAATTTCTCTTATTAAACTTTCTAATTTCTCTTAAAGTTCTTATGGACAATCGATTCTTTTTGGGAGATCTTAGAGTTACTGTAGAATTATAATCTATAATTTTATCTTTCAAAAAATAAAATAAAATAAAAATATATTTAATAAATATAAATATATAATAAAAATATATACAATATAATAAATACATAAATAAAATAAAAGAATTTATTTGGTACCTACTATGTTTGAGGTAGTGTGCTAGAAGCTAGGGATATGGAAAAAAAAAGCAAACACAATCTTTTCTCTCATTGAGCTTACATTCTATTGAGGGAGACAATATAGAAACACCTAGGTAATGAATGAGATGAGCAGAATAGATGGAAGTTAGCCTTCTAGGGGAATGCCATTAGCATCTGGGGGGACCAAAAAAGGTCTCTTAGAGGAGCTGATACTTGAGCTTAAAGCTTAAAGCTTAAAGAAGATCAGGGATTCTAAGAGTCAGAGGTTAGTAGGAAGAACTTGGCATGTGAGACAGCCAGTGCCATGTCATAGACATGGAAATATAATATCATATATAATTTGGAACAGCAAATAGGCCAAAACGACAGGACTATAGAATATGTGGAGAAGAATAATGAGTAGGATGTTTGGAGAATAAGGAAGAGGCCATATTATAAAGAATTTTAAATTTCCAAAAGAGAATTTTATAATTTATCTTTTAATGGGAGCGTCTGGAATTTATGGAGGGGGAGGTGACCTAATCAGATATATATTTTAGGACATGCACTTTGCCAACTGAATGGCAGATGGATTAGTGGGAAGAGACGTGAGGCACAGAGACTAGCCAGGAGTTTTCTTTTTTTCAATATCCAGGCTAAGTCAAGGAAGGGTCAAGGATAATAACACCGAGGTTGTGAGCCTGGGTGACGGGGGAGCATGGAAATATCCTAAACACTAGTATTACTAGTAATGAAAATTCTGAAGAGAGTTTGGGATGGAAAGATAATGAGTTCAGTTTGAACATGTTAAATATGAGATATCTACAAGACATCCAATTCCTTCCAAAAGAAAGGATGGTGATGCAGGGCTGGAGCTCAAGAAAAAGACTGAGGTTGTAAATATAGATTTGGGAAGTGAATCTGAAAAACCAATGATGGTCCCAGAAAGCAGATAACTAAGCATACATTTTCCCTCATGCTGGAAAGAGAGGGGATTATTAAAATATATTATACAAAGTGGGAAACTGACTTGGTGAAACTTGATTTGTAAGTAGGACTTTTGGCATAGATGATAATGAAACTTTACCTCATTGCTAAGAGATGAGTGAGACAGGAAAAATTGTCATGGGGGCAGAACAAAATTGGACTTGAGGAACAGTAAGAATTAGATTGAGGAAGTTAGGTAAGAAAAGATAAATGAGAGGGAAGCTAGGTAGCTCAGTGAATTGAGAACCAGACCTAGAGATGGGAGGTCCTGGGTTCAGATTTGACCTCAGACAAGTCCTAGCTGTATGACTTTGGGAAAATCACTTAACTCCCATTGATTAGCCTTTACCATTCTTCTGTCTTTGAACCAATACACAGTATTGATTCTAAGTTGAAAAGTAAGGGTTTTTAAAAAAGAAAAGACTAATGGAGATGTCATTGGATTAGTGGTAGGTTAGAAATGCAATAAAAGAAGATAAGAAGAAGGAAGAAGAAAAGACACTCTTTAGTATTTGTGAAAACATTGGGAATTTCCCCAAAGGTTTAGTGGTAGCTCTACAAGAGAATACTTAAGTTTCTAGAGGATCTAGTGGGTGACCAGTCCATACAGAACTATAACCCTGGGGAGTTTTGCCCTCTTGTTTAACACTCAGGCTTAAGAAAGACAAAGGGAAAGAATGGCAAGGAAAAAAGTATTTCACTGACTCAGTCACCACAACAGCATCAACATATGAATTCTGTGAAACTCTAGACAACTAGCACTTGGGAAACTTTAGTGAAGCATTCCATTGTCTTGACTAAAGGGAACATACAGCATACTATAAACAGATTTGCAATTTATAGTTTCAAGAGAAATAGCTGTAGGCATAAATACTACTCAGGCAGTCCTTGGACTCTAAGGGACCCCTGGAAAAGAGGACCCCCCCCCTTCCCTGCCACCAATGAAGATTTGTTTACTTTTTCACAATTAATATGAAATGTTTTTGGTAATTAATACAAGATACATTTTGCTTCTGGGCTCCAAATTTAAACATACTCTGGAACCAGTCAACATTGGTGGGCCTGCTTTATTATTTTTCTTTGTTCTAGTCAGTTGCCTAAGACTTACCAAGCCAGGGGAAGTTTCAAAAAAGTTTCAAGGTCTCTCCTACACCTGGGTGAGACTATTCCGGAAATATGGCAAATACTTATTTAAGATGTGTTTAGAGGAGGAGTTGATTGTCTTTTCTTCGGATTCATTAATTCCAGTAGTTAATATCTGTGTCCTAGTGGCAAATCACCACCTTTCTGGGCTTCAGGTTTGCCATTTATAGGAAGGAAGGAAGGAAGGAAGGAAGGAAGGAAGGAAGGAAGGAAGGAAGGAAGGAAGGAAGGAAGGAAGGAAGGAAGGAAGGAAGGAAGGAAGGAAGAAGGAAGGAAAGAAGGAAGGAAGGAAAAAAGGTAGAAAGAAATAAAGGAAGAAAGGAAGGAAGGAAGAAAGGAAGGAAGAAATAAAGAAAGAGAAAGAAAGAGAAAGAAAGGAAGGAAGAAAAGGAAAGAAAGAAAAAGAAAGAATGAAGAGAAAGTAAGGAAGAAAGGAAGAACAGACAGAGAAAGAAAAGAAAGGAAGGAAAAAGAAAGAGAAAGAAAGAAAAGAAAGGAAGGAAAAAAGAGAGAATAAGAAAGAAAAAAGAAAGGGAGGAAGAAAGGAAGAAAGAAAGAGAAAGAAAGAAAAGAAAAAAGAAAAGAAAGGAAGAAAGAGAGAGAAAGAAAGAAAGAAAAGAAAGGAAGGAAGAAAGAGAGAATAAGAAAGAAAAAAGAAAGGGAGGAAGAAAGGTAGAAAGAAAGAGAAAGAAAGAAAAGAAAAAAGAAAAGAAAGGAAGAAAGAGAGAGAAAGAAAGAAAGAAAAGAAAGGAAGGAAGAAAGGAAGAAAGAAAAAGAAAAGGAAGGAAGGAAGAAAGAAAAGAAAGGAAGGAAGAAGGAAAGAAGGAAGAAATGAAGGAAGGAAGGAAGAAGGAAGGACATAAATTATGTAGCAGGATTTATGCTAAATACTTTACAAATGGGCTCTCATTTAATTTTCACAACAACCTTAGGAGGTAGGTGCTATTATCTCCATTTTATAGTTAAGGAAACTGAGTGAGACAGAGGTTGTGTCTTGCCCAGGGTCAAACAGCTAGGTAATAGCTGAGACTGGATTTGAATTCAAGTTTTCCTGACTTCAGGTTCAGAGCCTCCTAGATTCAATAATGATAACTGATATTTATATAGTACCTGATGATTTGAAAAGCCCTTTACATATATTATCTTATTTGAGCCTCATGAACAAAACAAGTGGGGGGGACCACCATACACCCCACACTTTCTAGATGAAGAGACTATAAAGTTTGAAATTAAAATCACTCATTGATGGCTATAACCCTACTGATTATTGTATATTTTAAAATATCCCCATAGTTTTTCCTTTTTCCTCACAAAACTTCTTGTTCAGACTCTTCTTGATCCCATTTGGGATTTTCTTGGCAAAGATTCTGGAGTGGTTTGCCCTTTCCTTCTCTAGTTCATTTTATAGATGAGGAAACTGACGCAACCAGGGTTAAGTGACTTGCCCAGGGCCACATAGCTAGTAAGTGTGAGGCCAGATTTGAACTGAGGAAGATGACTTTTTCTGACTCCAGGCTCAGCATTCTAGGCACTCTGCCCCTCAACAAACTTCACATCCCACAATCAAATCATTTTGGTTGCTTCCATTAGGACTCTTCAATATGTTTGATGCTTGTTTCAGTTGCAGAGCCAGATGAACAACATTTACTTTATTTGGGGCTCCACTAGCCCTGGAAATGGAAGGCTCCTCTTGCAGAGTCTGATGAAAGCACTTCAATTCGAGTATAAGGCACTGGACAAAAGTCAAAGAATCAGGACTAGATTTGTGATTTTACTGAGCTAGGGAACTTGCAGATAAGGAAATTCCTCTGACTAATGCAGGTTGGTAGCTTTCTTCAGCCTTGGTAAGCTGCCTCTGGCATCATCGGGAGGTGAAGTACCTTGCCCAGGGTCACACAGCTAGTATGTGACAGAGGCAAGACTTAAACTCAAATCTTTCAGGTTCCTGGGCCAGCGCTCTAGCCACACTCAGACTGCCTCAAGATATTATCATCAATAAATTGCTCTTAAATGCTCTGCAGACACGTGAAAAATAATATGGGACAATATTTTTTTCTTGTTTGGGAGATAGATATGTTCTTTAATGGCACTTGGGTCCTAGGGGCAAGTGGTAGCTCAGTGGATAAAGAGTCAGGTCTGGAGATGGGAGATGCTGAGTTCAAATTTGACGTCTGACACTTTCTAGGTGTGTGAGCCTGGACCCTTAAGTGACATGTAATTAATGAGGCAGGAGCTAGTAAGTGTTCATGACCGCTGTTTGAAGCAAGGTCTTCCTGATTCAGATTTGCTTAGTCCTTACCATTCTTCTGTCTTGGTATTGATCCTGACAGAAGGTAAGGGTCTAAAGAATGATACTTGGGAACTTTAGGAGCTAAAACCGTCAAGGCTTGAATTTTTGAAATTAGAGGTTGGCCTTAATAGGAAAGATTGCAGATGTGGAGATGAGGATGGCAATGAATTAAGAGCCACACCAAATGTAGGAATTTTGGACTCCAACAATTACTATGGGACCCACAAAAATAAAAGCATCTGTTTCAGAGTGAGAAGAGCTCCTAGCCAATATTGTATTTTGTATGCTTAGATATACAATATATATCTAGATAGGGTGGTGGCCCCAAGTGCCATGGAAAAGATGGATTGAAAAAGTACTTACCTTACCTTTACTTTTTCATTTTAGTTTTTCAATCAACAAATATTTATTCAGCTCTCGTTATTTGGGGTTCTGACATTATAGATCATGAGCTCCCACCAATGTGCTGATCCCAAATAATTTAATTAATTAATTCACCTATGAGTGATTTTTTAACCCCTCACCTGTTTTAGAATCAATACTAAATATTAGTTTCAAGAGAGAAGAATGGTGAGGGCTGGGCAATTGGAATTAAGTGACTTGCCCAAGGTCACATAGCTAGGAAGTATCTAAGGCCAGTTTTGACCCCAGGATCTTTTCTTTCCAGACTTGTTTCTTTATTCACTGAGCCACCTAGCTGCCCTCCACCTTTTAACTTTTACAAAGGGATATTTACTAAGCAGATAAAGCAAGGATCAACATACAGCATCCCTCCAAAGTCTGGGATGCTTTTTCAAAAAAGGACATATGGAGTTCAGGGGAATTTGAACTCAAACTTAGGGAACAAAGGTGGCAAACAAGTAGATTACTGTTCCTGGCTGATAGGATATCCTACTCTTCCTTGATGGAGTTCTCATGAAATTCTCCCTTTTTATGACTTTCTCCCAGGCTTCATGTAGAATACTGAAGCTGCCTTTCCACAAAGTATCTATGCTGTCCTCAGATCTCAATTTAGATGCTTCCCTGAGGCATTGCTGCTTGGAAACACTGGTGGAATGCCAATGGAAAATCCAAGTCTTTTGACTTTTCAAAGTTCACAAGATTATCCTCTGGTCAAGGGTAGGATGGGGAGATAGAGACTCCATCCATCTAAGTAATTCTCTCTCAGAGTGTTGGCTGAAGTTACTCCACAACTAGGCTGGCCTGCTATTGGTATGCTAGGTTCCAAATGGCTCTCTGTTTTTATCCAAGCACCACAGGATGCGACCAATGTTCCTCAAATAAACACAAGACATTTCCTGTGGAGCATCATTTTCTTTTATCCACTGACTCAAAAACACTTTTCTTCTCTTTTGATGAATTGGAAGAATTATGCCTTTAATTGATTGATTTAGTAGAGAAATTTAGATTCTGTAATTAATGAAGTAGGGTCATGGAATATCCTTCTTACATTTCTAATAAGCATTCATGGCTGTTGTTTAAGCCAAAGTCTTCTTCTTCTTTTTTTTTTTTAACCCTTACCTTCCGTCTTAGAATCAATACTGTGTATTGGTTCTAAGGCAGAAGAGTGGTAAGGGCAAGGCAATGGGGGTTAAGTGACTTGCTCAGGGTCACATGGCTAGGAAGTTTCTGAGGCCACATTTGAACCTAGGATCTCTTGTCTTTAGTCCTAGCTCTCAATCCACTGAGCTACCCAACTGCCTCCTAAACAAAAGTCCTCTTGACTTGAAATCCAGCTACCTCCCAATGATTATGGGTGCAGGCAAACAGTCCATTCCATGTTAAGATGAAGATTAATTTCATTGTTCAAATGGCCAGGCAAAGACCTTTTAAATTCTATGGTTTTGATGCATATAATAAGGGTTTTTATATATCCTGGCTTTACCCATTTGAATTTTTCATATAATTCTCACAGATGAAATATACTAAATATTTGGTGGAAATGGACATGATTTTAAGCATATCTTTTATAAACACTATGAAATCATTTTCTGAAATGTTAACTAATGAAGTAAACGATAACTTTATTTTTCCATGTTTATGTTAGAATACTATGAAGACAAAAAGGTACTCAGATAAGCAATTATAAGTGTTTCCTTGATTTTAATAATATCAAATGAAATAATATGTAAAAAGTGAAAGAGCTATTATTATTTCTGATGCTGTCTGATGGTTGAGTTGATTAACTCTCAAATTACCTTGGTTTTTGAAGGTCCAGGTTTTTAAAGGGCGAATGACTTTCTTATTAGGCATAGATTCTACCAAAAAATCAAATTTAGAGCCTTTGAGGGCATGATGGGGGAAATAACATCCTCAGGGCGTGGAGAGTTGTCTGGCTATCTATGGAGTAACTAAATCTTGGTTTTCTTAGTTTATGCTACATTAACAAATCACTATTAACAATAAAACTTAGATGTTTGAGAGCACAGTGAATGTCAAAGGATAGAAGAAACTTCTCACAACTTACTTGGGTTTTTCTTTTCTCCACTCCTACATTTGGGGGAAAATGCTAATATGCTATGAGATGGTTAATATATTGGCTTCCTAAATATACAATATTCATGATTTATATAATATACATAAATTTATTATATATGTAAATATTATATATATTTACCCTTAATTTGACTTCCTCCTCTTTTTTCTTTCTTTCTTATCTTCCTTTCCTTTAAGTTTTTAAAATAAGGATAGAGACCATATTATGGAGGGCTTAAATATCAGGCTAAAGATCTGGATTATGTCTTGATTTTAATGGGGAGCCATAAAATTTTTTGAGTAAGAGAGAGAGATAATAATAACACAGTGTTTGGGAATATGAATCTGGCAGCAGTGTGGGAAAGAGGCAGTCCAATGAGGCTATTACACTAGTATAAGAGTTATTTCAATGCCTAAATTTATTTTGTGTCAATGAGAATGGAAAGGAGAAATATTAAATAAAAATAATGGAATCTAATAATGACATGGGAGAGCTGGTGATGAGGAGAAAGAAAAGTCAAGGATGACTCTGAGGTCTTGAGCCTGAATGGCAAGGAGAATAATGGTACCATTACTAGAAATTAACTATTAGAAAAGTTGGGAGGAGGAGGAGGTGGGAGAGGGAGAGAGGATAAAGAGAGGGAAAGGGGAAAGAGAGACTGGTTTTAGTTATATTAATAATAACTAGTATTTACATATGACTTTAAGGCTTACAAAATCTTTTCATATGTTATCTCTTTTGATCCTCACAACAACCCTGGGAAGTATTATCACTATTTTAGAGATGAGAAAATGGAGGCTGAGAGAGGCTACCAAGGAAGCCAGTTTTGAACTTAGCATCCAAGTACTGGCTATAGTAAAGAAAAGATAGAGAAACAGATTGAATTCCATTATTTGAGAACTCTCAGAATTGGGGTCTCCTGATTTTAAGATAGGCAGGACAGGATGGTCAAAGATCCTACGTCTTCCAATATACTACCTTTCCTGAAGATGAGTTGTTGAGGTCCACACCATCTTAACAAATCAATACAGAACACTGTCTTTTTCAGGTAGGTGATGTTCTCTGGGTCTTATAATTCATAAGGTCCTTTGAACAGAGATTTCTGGATAGTGCTGCTTCTTTGCTTTATTTTGCTCATGTTCACACAAAGGTCTCTTTTGTGCATCTGGTCAATAGTTTATGTTTAAGAACGTGAAGTCATCCTGAGCCAGAGAACTTCAGACCTTGGAATTTGGTCTTTACCTCCACAGAAGTATCTGGTTTCATCGTATTCACCAATGGATGGGGGAAATATCTCTACGCTTGATCTTAGCCAAAAGGCCGAGAAGCGATGGAAATATCTCTAAAGGTCACCTGTGGACTAAGAGGAGATTGTGTCTGTGTGAAGGAGCCAGGGCCATGCATAGGGATTCTTGAACACATGGAAGAATTGTCTTTCTTCATTTTCTCCAGAGAGTGCTTAGCACATTTTCCTGTCTGGCCTTATACTAGCCATCCACTCCTTACCTCTCACCATATTTAAATTCCCCTATTTTGGTGCTTAAACTCTTCCTCTGTCTATTCCCAGGAATAAAAATGTGTTTAATTGTGTAATTGAGAAGACGTGTTTTTTAGTTTCCAGCTTGCCACTAGTTCCCTTAAACATCTCAGAGCAGCTGTCAGCCTATGACCATACACATGCCACAGTCCTAATCCTACATAACTCTTTCTTTGTAAATGCAGTCTTCACGTGTTTTGTGTGAAAACCGTAGACAATTGTGGTGGTGTGTCAATCAGTCAACAAGAATTTTTTAAGCACTTCTATGTGTAAGGTGGGCAGCTAAGTGGTACAGTGCAGAGAGTGCCTGAAGTCAGGAAAACTCATCTTTGTGGATTTAAATTCAGCTTCAGACACTTACTGGCTATACAAATCTAGGCAAGTCACTTCACCCTGCTTGCCTCAGTTTCCTCACCTGTCCAATGAGCTGCAGAAGGAAATGGCAAACTACTCCAGTATCTCTGCCAAGAAAAACCCAAATGAGGTCATGAAGACTCAGACAGACTGAATAATGACAAAGATATGTCAGGCTCTAGAGATTCAAAGACAAAAGCAAAACAATTCTTGCCCTCAAGAAGCTCCATTCTATTATGGGAGACAGCATGAACATATGTAAGTATAAACAAAATAGATTCCAGGTAATAGGAGTGAGGGCACTAATAGCTGGGGAAATTAGGAAATGATTCAACAAGATAAGATCCTTCAGGTTAGGTACCTTGGCTTTTATTTCTGTCTCTTTCCTCTGTAATTATTTTGCACTTATATTGTATATATCTTCTATGTATATAATTATTTGCACTATGTATATATGAGCTCCTTGAGAGTATGGACTGTTTTTGCACATGTATTCTTAGCATTTAACATAGTAAGCATTTAAAAATACTTGTTGATTGATTTTTTTAAAACCTAGTAACTCTAAGACAGAAGGACAAGGGCTAGGCAAATGGGAATAAGTTCAAAAAGCTAGGAAGCATCTGAGGTCAGATTTGAACCCAAGTTCTCCTGACTCCAGGCCTGGCTCTCTGTCCACTGTGCAACCTACCTGCCCCTTGTGGATTGAATTGTAATATTCCTAATATACAAGTCTGATCCCATTATTCCCTTGCATAAAAAATTTCAGTGACTCCATTATCTACCAAAGTTCAAATTCTTCAGCCTGGCCCTTAAGGACCTTCATTTTTCAATTCCAGATCTCCATCTATTTCCTTTCCTATTTCTATTCAAATTAGTTGACTCACCATTCCCTAAATATTTTCCCCACTCTCATTCTTTTGAAGGGTCCTTGTCTAGAATGCCTTCCCCACAACTTCTCTTCTGGTTGATAATCTCCAGTCAGATGCTATCCCCTCCATGCAGCTTTCCTTGATTACCTCTGGTTGGAAGTGATACTTATGCATTTTAAACTTGCCTAGCATTTTCTTTATCACTTTTGGGCACCTTTCCATTCCTTTTCACAGCAGGATCATTTGTGTATATGTGGTCCTGGGAAAATAGGAGCTTATAAAATGTCCAGGAAGTTTGTGGTCAATGTGTCGAGTTGTCCTACCTATACTTCTGAAACTTCCTCTGGACATGCCTAGTCAACCAAGCTCCTTCAACAAAACTTAGAACCATTCAAAGTTCCAATATAAGCCTTTTTAATGGAAATTGTCCTTAAACTCAGTGCAACTCTGCCTCAGTTCAATATGATTTACTCATAAGTCCAAAGACTCTCTCAGCGATGTCATTGTGGTCCTCTTTGAGGATGAAGGACAAACTTGTTTCGTGAATGAAACTTGGAAGAGACACTCACTGGTCCAACCCACTTGGCCAACTTTGAACAAAGAAGTCCTAATCTTCTTTGCCCTCCAAAGCCAAAGGTCATTAACCATGGGGCTAGTTAGTTACTCCACAGAGCCCCTCGGTGTAAACTTGGCAGGAAGAGGACCTGTTCAGCAGCTCTCCTCCAGAACTGGGATCTCTGGCCTCCTGAGGATGGTGAACAACCTTTATTTGTCTGGCCTTTAACTGAGTCAGTCACCCTAGGGATTTTTTTATCTTTATTGTAGGGATTCTGATAGTTATGTTGTAAATTGATTTTGCCCCAGTGAATAGGACACTACAATGCTTTGATGAAACTTTTTCATCTCATTTAATGGAAAGAAAGGACTCCAGAAGTGGTGCATGTCATAAATAGCACTGAGTGCTGGGGAACTGGAGAAAAAACAGGGCTATTTTGGGTAGCATTTTTTATTTTGCCCAAGGAATTTTTAGTTCCACAATCTTTACCAGCTCACTTTGGCTGACTGGTATGATTCATCTGCCATTGGAAAAGCAGTTTTACAACTGGAGGGTTGGGTCCAGAAAAGACCAAGACGAGGGCAGTGTGATTTTTAATTGGAATCCATACTTGTTACTGCAGGCCCACAGCCTGAAACTTCCCGGAGGGGCCTCTTGATCCTGGAACTGAGAAATATGCTCACGGCTAGACTCCAAACCCAGCCTCAAGTTAGAGAGAAATCCTTATCAAGTTGTGTGTGGTTAGGATATGAAGGAGAACTCATTGGGAGCAGGGTTTGGAGAACTGGTTGAAACAGTAGGATATTCAAGTTGGGTCTAATTCAGAGTTTGGAGGAAAAACCAAGAGAAGGTGAGAAAGACAGTAGAGGGGAAGGGAGACAAAGATTAAGGGAAGAAAGGAAGAAAGATTAAGAGGGACATGCAGAGAAAGAAAGAGGGGGAAAAAGACTGAGGGAACAGAGAGAAAAAAAAAGAGACTGAGGGATAAAGGGGAAGAGGTAAAGGGAGATATTCTCTAATTGTGAGATTCGATGATCATGTGATCATGCTTATAGCCCTGTGCAGTCTGGATGGAATATGTTATGCTGAATTGCTACAATCAAAGGAAGTGCCCTGGGGATGTCTCAAGAGCAAAAGGAGTTCAAATAGTAAACACTAGATGGAACTTTGGAATTGTTCTCCTCCCCTGCCCTCACTCCCACCTTTCAAAAGCTGGATCATTAGGCTTATTAGTCCTTGGCAAAATCAACTTCCTAATTTAAACTATCACAGTTACAAGCTGTTGTGCATCATGGCAGGATCCATCACAGTGTGAGATAAGATCACAAAACCACAGGGCTAGAGATGTGATCTCATCTTTGCTCCTAATAGGAATGGGTTTCCACACATCTGGAGCTACTACATAATATTTATTTATATTTATTGGATGCATTCATGTTTATTAGCCCCTGAGGGGAGGTTTGCAAGTACCATAGAATGAAAGACAGACCCTCCTGTTGTGAGTTACCACCTAAAACAGACTCTGAAAACAAAACATGTTCACACACAACAATGAAGCTTTCAAGCTGTAAAAGGAATTAGAATAGTATTAATTAATAGATGGTGACAATCTACATTAACTCTGCTATGCTTCAACCTTCTCATGCATTCCAAGGGTGAAAGGAAATGTTAATTTGAAACTAAAATATGGCATGAATGATTGGGTTTCCATTCACTTAAGTTCAGTAGAACTTAAGGTTATTATGGGATGGTTAGGGAAGACTAGAATCTCTGGCATGAGGGCTTGCCAAGCCCTTTTCAGGGCGACTTTCCTCCTTTGGTGTCCACTTATTATCCAGCTCTCAAATGTGATTTCAAAAAGCTGTAGCATGTGCAATAGCCACATCCTGATAAACTGTCTCTGCAGAGCAGGCTAAACCAGATGGAGGGGAGCCAAAAAGTCTCAAACCTGCCAGTGAGTGAGGGGGCTGGCTACCTCAAGCTTGTGAGTATTTTCCTTAGTAGAAGGGGTGGATGAAAACAATTTGTTCCTATGATCATGAAGATGGTGGAAGCAGACACACTGTGAAGTGCTTCGAGCTTGGTTGGACATGGAAGAAGCCAGGTCATCAACTGTATCCCAAGTCATCATCAATCATCTTGACTTTTGTCTTGCCACTGAACTTTGATGACTTGGGAAGAGAGAGGCCAATGATTTTGTACAACTATGCCTCACTTAAATACAATTTATCTATGACTCAAAAGACATTCCCACTAATGTCATTTTGGTCCTCTTTAAGTATGAAGGGCAACAACCACCTGTGTACCAGGAAATGTGCCTTCAAATATGTTGCTATTTGTGGAAGTATACAAACTTTCTGCCTACAATAGCAACAGCAATGAAAGTAACAAAATTATTTCAAATGAATACATAACTCCATGACCAAATAAAATACATTATATACAAATTCTATCTCCAAGACATAGCTAAAATTAACATACACCAATCTGCTTGTGAAAAATTCGAATAGCAAAAAAATGAAAGCCCAAATTCATATTCTTAACAAAATTCTAAGAACTTATACATATGTAAAGCTTACTTCCATGCATGAAGATTAACATATGTAAAACTTACTTCCACACATGAAGAATAACTAATGATTTCTGACAAGTACTCATAAATAACGCATAGCTTACTTCCATGCACAATGAAAATTTCAATCTTACATACATGCATATGTAAAAATCTTACACACATGCATGTTCCTGATTGTTCCAGTTTGTTCCTGAATTGAAGAACACAGGACGACAATCAAGCATGACAGCAGACAAGAGTCGTATGCTGACCAGATGATGAAGGACACACAGAGTTTCTACAATTAACATCTAAGGACATGGAATGACTTTGAAATTATGGACTTGTGATCATGAGGTTATGTAAGAATGTGACGTACATGTTAACATCACATATATACATGCATATGCTACACTAAAATATAATGTAGGAAGATATCTCATGGAATGGGTAAGTATACAATATATGCATAGTTGCGAAACACAAAAGTCACACTGATATATACATTTCTGTGGAAAATTCAAACAGACAAAGATATTTCTTTGAGTTTACACAGAAATTAAGAACAATGTATATGGATGTACATATGTAAATCTGTATAGGTACAACTTATGTACACATGTAGATTCTAATGTACTAATATGCTCACTATATTAGAATAATTTATTAATGTTCTAATGACTAACTATAGGGACAGCTTAGAGAATGTGTTCAGTCTTAGGGAAGTAGGGACAGACAAAACCTACTTAAGTATAGAAGTTAGATTACATTATGATTGTTGGTTAGCATGTTAGTAATAGAAAATTTTGTTTAGTTAAATTTCTAGACATTAGGAGGTGAGAAAGTTACATATTCAAAATGCTATTGAAATTGTTGGACTTGTTTAAAATTGTTACATGAATTATTATGTCAAAACCATGTTCATGTAAATCCCTATTACCTAGACCGTTTTCCTATACCCAAATTTAGTATAGAACTAGATAGACAGAATAGCTAAGATAAGATTAGGATTTGTTATTTTAGGAGGGTAAAGGGATATTTGATATAGTATAGGGTTAAGAATTAGATAGTTAGATATATAACAAAACACATCCAAAAGGTAAGTATCATTAAAAATTGCTGGGTGTAATTTTTTAAGACAAAAAGGGAGGTATTGTGGAAGAGGCATGAAGCAAAGGACAGAAGCTGGAGATCAAAGGAAAATTCCATTTGGAATGTTACCGGAAAAGCAGTTTGGAGCCAAGCCAATGGTGACTGTTTTTCTGGGACTTGGTTTTTGGGCTGATGGTGGTGACTGAAGGAAGAAGCTGGGTTTATCTCTGGGACTTGGGATAATCAAGTTGGAGGTGGCCTGGCTGATTTGAAGGCAGAAGAGAAGGACAATAGTCCATATATATCTCTGACTGGCTCTGTTTCATGCTAGTGACTGAATTGTCATTTCTCTCAATATCCTCCAAACTAACACTCATTATAGTAGTGGTAGTCTCTCGGTGATGGAGAATGACTATTGTCTTTGTGCAGTTTCATCTACAGTGTACTCTCATGTGGCTTTGGAGTCCAAAGGCTGAGGCACAGAGTCTGTGGCACATGGGGCATGGGACGCCAGTTGTTACGGGAGGTGCGGTCGTGGCCTGGTGTCGGCGTTCACGCGCAGCGACAAGACATCAACGTCGCTCATCTTCAAAGGGGGTGGCGGCATGGTGAATGTGGGTTCGCCAGCTGCTTCTGTCAGAGGCAGCAAGTTCTAGTTGCTTTGGTATAATGCCAGCCCACTTCAAGTTGAACTTTAGCTGATCCTTGAATCTTTTCTTTGGTCGGTCTTATTTCCTGAGTCCAGCTGACAGTTCACCGTAGAATACCTGTCTTGGTCCATGTGGATGACGTGTCCAGACCATCGTAGCTGGGTTTTGAGGACCATTACTTCGATGCTGGTGGAGTTGGCTCTTATAGATAATAGGGAAATCCCACCCCTCTTACCTTCATCCTCTATCTTGTCCTGTTTTTCCCCAATAAACCCTTACTTGAGATAAAGAAGAGAAAAGAGTATTTCCTCTGAAACATCATAGCTCACCCCAAGTGACTTAGAAAGAGGTTGAAGAAGAAGGGGAAAGGGGAAACTGAAGGGGAGAAGAGGGGAAGGGAGATTGGAAGAGGGGAGGAAAGGAGATTTAGAGGGAGGAGAGTAGGGAAAAGAAGATAGATACCTGATCCATTAGTTATCATATATCCATCAAATATACCCTCCCAAATATCATCTATTACATATTTAAAGCTAATGGAAGAAATTATGTAACTAAAACCCACACTTCATCAATCAGTAGGCATTTCTTTTTCTTTTCTTAAAAAACAAAAAACAAAACAAAAACAAAACCTTACTGTCCCCACCTTAGAATCAATATTGTGCATTGGTTCCAAGACAGAAGAGTGGTAAGGGCTAGGCAATGGGGGATAAGTGACTTGCCCAGGGTCATACAGGTAGGAAATATCTGAGGTCATATTTGAACCCAGGAGCTCCTGGCTCTAGGCCTGTTTCTCAATCCACTGAGCTGCTGCACTGTCCATTAGCAGATATTTCTTAAGTACCTCTTACATGAGAGGCAGTCTGCTTTGTACCAGATATACAAAATTGAAATTGTCTCTGCTCTCAAGGAGCATACATTCTATCAGAGGGAATAACATGTACATACACAGTTCTTTATACAGTTACTGTAGAAAGAAGTTTGCAAAATGTAAGAAGAAGAAGATGCAAGACCAAAAGTCCATTTTGGAACACCAAGGACCTGGGACTGGGAAGGAAGAGACAGGAACTGAAAAAGCAGTTAACAGTTGGTGCTAGACTCCTTAGGAGACAGAGTCCTGCTTTCTGCTATCAAGATACTGAGAGGGTAGCTGGTTTTGGTATTCCTTGGGTGGACCAAGGAAGAGCCCTTCAGTTCCCTTTCTGTGGCTCTCTTGACGTACCTGCCAGCTTCCTGCTATTCACACTACAAAAGGAGAAATTGGATTTATTCTGGAGGTGCTGACATCTTTCTCTGGATCAAAGGAGGACTCTTATCTGTGAGAATCCCTTAGGACCCTGGTTGGTTTTCCCTTACCAAATCCCTCTCCAATTTAATTAACCCTTTTGTAGTCAGATTAGAAATTGTAATAAGTTAATATCTGGGTGGGTAATAATAAGTTGGTTCCTCATCCCCTGTCATTCCCTTGCCCTTTTTGTTAATAAAACTGTTTTATACAATTGTGTGATCCCTTCCTTAATAACTTTCCTTTCTATATTACAAGTGTAAAAATTAAATTTAAATCTCAATAAAAATATTATATTTTAAGGGATTTATTAATGATCATTAGAAATCAAGGAATGGGGGGGGCAGCTGGGTGGCTCAGTGGATTGAGAGCTAGGCCTAGAGATGGGAGGTCCTAGGTTCAAATCTGACCTCAGATACTTCCTAGCTGTGTGACCCTGGCAAAGTCACTTGTCCCCCATTGCCTAGCCCTTACCACTCTTCTGCTTTGGAGCCAATACATAGTACTGACTCCAAGAAGGAATATAAGGGTTAAAAAAAAAGAAATCAAGGAATAAAGAAGATACAAAATAAATACCACATGCCCATGGCTGATTAGCCCATTCAAAATCCCCACTCTTAGCTTACCACCATCACCATGCTGCCTGCAAGCCCAAGAAAGAGGCCCAAGAGGACTGCCCACTCACTAATATTCTCTGTTTACAGGAAGTATGTAACAACAGGAAGTCAGTGGGCTCCTGGGAAATGTAGTTTTTTTTAGGGTAACAGATTTTTAATTATACACAAGGTAGTTTTTTTTTAATAGGAGAGAAGTGGTTATTAGGATACTTGTAGTGATGGGGTAAGATACGTCTCAGAAAAAACTTCAAGTATAAAGTGGTACTTGAGATGAGTGTTGAAGGAAACTAGGGATTTTAAGAGATGAAAGTGAATCAAGAATACATTCCCAACATAATTAGGCAGTGAAAACAACAAAGAAATGGGTAATTCAGTGCCAACGAATAAGGAACAGAAAGAACGACAAGACGGTGTAGAGTACATGAAATGGAATAATGTCTAATAAAGCTGGAAAGGTAGATTAGGTCCTGGGTTTTTAATGTTAGAAGAGTTAATTTTTTTTTATTATAGAGGCATCATGGAAACATGAGTATTCACAGCACAATAATCAAAGTTTTAGCCTAAGAAAATCACTTTGGCAGCTATGTTGGGGAAAGAGCAGACTGGGGAAAAAATTGAGGTCGGGAGCTCAAATACAGAAGGTGATAGCAATAGTCCATGTAAAAGTTGACAAGAGCTAGAATTTGGTAAGTGGCTCTGCTCAGAGAGAAGGAGATGAATGGGAAAGATATTACGGATGTAGAAAGGGTGAGAGAGATAATTAGATATGTGGGTTGAGGAAGACAAGGCTGCAAACCTGGGGGACTGGAAAGATGGTGGTGCTATCAATAGGAAAACATGGAAGAAGGGTGATTTGGGGGAAAGATTAGACATGTTGAGTTTGAGATGCCTATGATACAGTTAATTTATCCATACATAGGAAGAGTAGGGTTTGAGGCTAGGACAAGAAGGTATTAGAAAATTTTCTCCATCCAAAAGAAAGAGGATACTAATAAAATGATAGAATATACAGAAAATAACATAAGTACATATAATTATGATAATTCTATGATAGAAATAGAATGAATAATTAATATTTATATAGGGCTTTGAAGTTTACATATAATATTTGATTTGAGACACACAGCAACCCTATGAGGTAGGTAGTACAAATCTTTTTAGTTACATTTTATGATTCAGGAAACTAAAGACCAAAAAGGTTATAACTAGCCCAAGGTCAGAAAGCTAGTGTCAGAGGCATTCGAGGCAGCTAGGTGCTACTGTAAATAGAGTATGGAGCCTGGTGTCAGAAAGACCTAAATTCAAATATGGCCTGAGACATTGGCTAACTAGTGAACAAGTCACTTGACTGCTGTTTGCCTCAGTTTCCTCAGTTGAAAAAATGGAGATAATACCTCCTAGGGTTGTTGTAAGGATAAAATGAGATATTTGTATGTAGGACAGTGTCAGGAACATAATAGGAGTCATATAAATATTATTGTTATTATTTCATATATGTAGAGGTAGCTACATAGTTCAGTAGATAGAGCATTGTATCTGGAGTCAGGCAGTCCTAATTCAAAACTAGCCTCAGATGTTCACTAGCTGTGTGACCCTAGAAAGTCACGTAATATCTCTAAGCCTCAGCTTACACATCTACAAAATGGGGACAATGATAGCATCTAACTCCCAGGTTGTTGTGAGGATCAAATGAGGTAATATTTATGAAAGACATTACAAACCTTAAAACACTATAAATGTTAGCCATATAGAAAATGTGGAAGGTTGTTAGTTTCAATGTATAATTGACATATTTTTTGTATTTTCTGAATTCATCTTTTCTTTTACAACTATAGGAAGTCCTTTTATTCTAGAAAATAAAAAAAAAACAGAAGATATAGTAATCTTGATGTCTAATGAATTACTAAAAAAATACAAATAAAATAATTAAGCCTGTTTTTAATTTTTAAATGGCCTTCATATTAAAAACACAATGTTTTCAGTATGACACAATAGTGTTGTGTTAAAAAATATAAGGAGGCAGCTAGGTGGCTCAGCAGATTGAGAGCCAGGCCTGGAGTCAGGAGGACTTGGGTTCAAATCTGGCCTCAGATTCTTTTTTAGCTTTGTGATATTGGGCAAGTCACTTAACCTCCACTGATTACCTAGCCCTTACCCTTCTTCTGCTTTGGAACCAATATACAGTATTAATGCTAAGATGGAAGGTAAGGGTATAAAAATATTTTTTATTTTATATTTATTTTATATAAATATACAAAATAAATGACAAAAAAGGACCTGAAAAATCGAACTATTTGGAAGTTGTAGAGCATCTTAACCTTATATTGGTCAGATAGTTAAGGCCTATATCAGGGTAATGACAGAGGAAAACCCACCCTATTAAATAGTCAGGCTTGTGAGCTTTCAGTTCATGGCCCAAGTAGGTTTGCTCAGCTACTTTTGAGGTCACAAAGTTTTCTTTCCAGAGATTAGACCTGTCTTGTGCAAGTCTTGTGAGGAGAAGGGCCAAGTTGATACCCCTGAATGTAATATAGTCTTACAAGGTAGGAAGATAAGTGGAAGATAGAAGCCCCTGTGGATGAAACTATTGTTGGATGTTCTTATACCAAGGGGTTACCAATAGCAAGACTGCTAGAGAGTCTTCACAGGCTGAAAAGAAAATATTTTATAGGTTGACTAAAAAGAAAAATCTTCCATCTCTGGAAGAAAATGAATCATAAATGTCTGATGCAAATATTCTTGACATTGTCCACACAACAAGAAGTCTCTAAGGAGATTTCAACACTCCAGTTATACCTTTGGTATAAGAAAGTGCTGCTCTTGATCCCTCATCATTCCCTCAAGGATGGGATGACCTTTGAATTATCTTTTTAGTAATGATAATGGCCTCATTCCCCTTGGGAGCAAGGGCACAATTCATAGAAATAGCTGGATTGGGGTTAGGAACACAGGCATGATTTAATGCCATGAAACAGATTTGTTCACTGTGTGCAGAAAATCATGTCATTCCTCTTCTCAAGAAGCTTCAGCACCAACTTATTACCTCTAGAATAAAAACCAAATCCATCTGTTTGGCACATGAAGCCTTCATAGTCTGGCTCTAGCCTATCTTTCCAAGCTGATTATCGGTTACAATTTGTCACATATTCTAGGTTCCAGTCTAGCTATGCTTGTTTTTCTTTGTAAACTAATGTCAGTAAGCATTTCTTGAGCACCTACTGTGTGCCAGGCCCTGTGCTAAACCTTTAGGGATACAAAGAAAAGCAAAAGACAGTTCCTGCTCTCAAGGAGTTCCCAGCCTAATGGGAAGGAAACCTAAAAACAAGTTATATACAGACAAGTACTTATCCATCTCTGCCCATATAATATATATGTATTTAGCTATATATCTCTAAATCTATGTCTATAGCTACATCTATCTCTATCTATAATCTATGACATACAATTGTTTGCTATTTGTTCTTTGTTTTTGAAGAAGACTGATGAAATCACTGGGTCACGTCTTGACTTGGGTATGAATTGGATCCAAGTGAGGCAGCATTGCACAAAGTCATTAACTCTCTTCCAAAATCATCAATTTCCAGCGGCAAGACAAAAGTCAAGATGCCTGGTGATGGCTCGGCATCATTGATAGCTGACCAAGCTCTAAGCATTCCATAGCACTTACTTCAGTCACCCTTATGGCAACAGGAACAAATTGTTCTCATCCACCCATTCTACCATGGCAAATCTTCACATGCTTGGAGCAGATATCGCTCTTACTCATTAAAAGGCTTGTGGCCCATTGGCTACTATCAACCTGGTTTAATTAATCTTTGAGGTGCCTTACTAGGGAGAAATTGCTGTGCATGTTCAAGCTTCTTTTTAATTTAATTTAATTTAATTTTTATTTTTTAAAACTCTTACCTTATGCCTTTGAATCACTACTGTGTATTGGTTCCAAGGCAGAAGAGTGGTAAAGGCTAGACAATAGGGGTTAAGTGACTTGCGCAGGGTCACACAGTGTAAAGAAGAATTCTTTAATTTTTTTAATTTAACGGGGAACCTGGAGTTAGTTGCTGGAATATAAAGGCGGGCCTGAGCTTACTGAGAGGGATTTTGGCTTTAGCCTTTAGAGGCCTTTTTGCTTTTTGAGTTTTAGCCTTTTGGTTTGGGCTATTAGGTTTTTTTCCCCTTTCTTGAACTTTTTGGAGGTGGCTGGTCTTTGTTGACAGACTTAATTGGGGTTGGATTAAACACTGATTGAGTTGGTTTTGATTGGGTGGATTGGGTTGGAATTTTGTGGAGTGTTTGTTATTAGTGGTAGTTATAGGCAGTTATATGATAACTAGTATAGACATTAGGCAATTTTCTTTCTCTATCTCTTTCCTATATTTCCTTCCTTTACTATATTCTTTTACTATCTCTATTTTAATTAAACTAAACTGTTAAATTGTTAAAAGTTGCTAGAAGTTTTCTTTTCTCTGGCTTAAAGGGATAATATTAATTTACAACTCTACTATATTCTCATTAAAACTTAAATTATTAAAAGCTGTTTTCTTATTTTGTCAAAACCCCTATTTTAACCCTTACAACAGCTAGGAAGTGTCTGAGGCCAGATTTGAACCTAGGACCTTCCATCTCTAGACTCTCAATCCACTGAGCCACTCAGCTCCTCCCCATGTTAAAGTTTCTTAGAGTCACAGGTGAGAGTTGAGTGCCAGATGGATACCATGGTGGATGAGCAGCCCTGAAAAGGGCTCACACCAGAACTGTTTGTCCTTGAACACCCATACTCTCTATTATATTAATATAATATTAGTATAATGTTACTAATGCTTATATTAATATTAGCATATTAATAATATTAATAAAAGTATAGACTATTAGTATACTCATTACATATAGCATACTAATAAAATACTATTAATATAGTATAATTAAATATAGCATAGTATTATAGAGTACGTTGTATAGTATAGTATAGCTTTATATAGTAAAGTATTGTGTAGTTTAATATAGCATAGTATTGCCTGATATAATATTGTTTAATATTGTATATTATATAAATTATTACATATATTATAATATAAAGTATTATATTATATGAAATTGTATAATATTGCATATTATAAAGTATAATATTATTATATAGTATTATATAGTATAATGTAATATAGCATTGTATAATATAGTGTTATATGCATAGTATAGTATAGTATAATATAGTAATGCATTATATAGTTTAATATAACATAGTATAGTATCTTGCATAGTATAGTATTATATAGTATAATAAAGTATAGTATTCTATAGTAAAATATAACAGCATATTATGTAATATAGTATTATATAGTAAAGTATTGCATAATTTAATATAGTATGGTATTGTACAGCATAGCATAGTATAGTATAGTGGGTATTCACACCAACAAGTGGCAGAGATGGATTGGATAAGAACCCCACTCATCTGACTCCCACGTCAGTTTTATTCCTCTTGTTTTTTATGTCATTTTTAATGTTTTGGTCCATTGTGGGACTGATTTAATGAGTATTTCTGAGTCATTGACACCCGAATTTGAAAAGAAAATTGCTGGAAGAGTCTCTTTTTATCCGGCAAATGTTCAATGTCTTTCTATAAACTTTTCAAGCCTGTTTTTCTTGTAAAGTTGAAGTGTTGTGAATGGCTCTCTTGGGGTTTCCTTCAAGTCAGTCAGTTAACAAGCATTTATTAAGTTTACTATGCGCCAAGCACTGTGCTAAGATGTGGGATACAAAGAGAAGTCCCCAAACCCCAACAACAATAGTAACAACAAATCCCAAGTCAAACAGAATTACCTAATGGACCCAATCCGGGCTTGCGTGGCAATCTTTTGGCAAGAATGAAGCCTTCCCTTTCCATTGTCATGTTCTCTACGTAGCTGCTTGGCTGTGTAGTGAGGAAAACCTTGCCCACTTTTTGTAGTCCCTTGGAGAGTCTGAAAGGGAACAGTAGACTGCTTTTGGATAGAATTGCTAGGAAGCCTGAGTCAATAAGAGTGACATTATCCTTATAAAGGAGAGACAGAGGCTGTATTCATCTTGAAAGCAGTCTCTCAAGACCTTTGTAATCTTTCCAGAAGTATATTAGAGAATTTGAGATATGTCCTAAAGACAATTATTTTCTGCAGGTGTAGAAATGAAGGTAGATTTTTTTTTAAGTGAGGGAGCTAGGCAGCATGGTAGAAAGAGAGCCAGGCCCGGAGTTGGGAGAACCTGGGTTTGCATGTAGCTTCAGACACTTCCTAGCTGGGTGACCCCAGGCAAGTCACTTGACCCCCATTGCCGAGCCCTTACCGCTCTTCTGCCTTGGAACCAACATACAGTATTGATTCTAAGACAGAAAGTAAGGTTTTTTTTTTTTTAAAGAATGAATGTAGATAAATTTAAAATATTTTAGACTTGAAATTTCTTTAAAATAAAGAGGTAAATTATGCTTCTGTCATATAAGATATTCTCCTTAAAATAACCCTGTTAGGTAATGTTGACATTATTGTATACATTTCATTTTAAAATGAAATGTTCAACTAAGACATTCAGTTATGGGCTGAAGGTCAAATAAAGACTTTTTAATGAATTATCTGATTCTTTGGTAGCATAAAGATTTGTGCATAAGAATAAAAATATTCATCCTTTCATGCATTTGGTGATCTAACAAATGCTTTATCATTTATTATGTCACTTGATTTTTCCAGTAGCTGAGATGTGGGGATATACCCAGATATCTTCAAGTGGGTATTCTTCTTTTCATACTCAGGATAAGTAACATTCTCAAAGTCACAAAGCTAAACAAATTGTAGAACCAAGACAAGAATCCAAGTCATCTGATTTCTAATCTAATTTCTAATCTAATATGTTTACCATCATGGTGTATTGTGAAGGAAAATAATACACATAAACTCATTCTGGTGATTTTTATAAGGGTACTTTATACATCTTCAAATGTCAGACATTGTAGGTTTACACAGAAACATCTCTGTAACTTGACAAAGTTCACTTGACAAAAGTTCACTTCTTAAATCAAATCAACAAGCATTTATTAATCACTTACTTTGGGCTAGGCACTGTCCTAAACTTCCAGAAATAGCAAAAAGCCAAAGGAAAGTTTCTATTCTTGGAAAAATTTCGTTCTGAGAGAAGATAACATATAAAAGGAAATGGAGAGGAAAGGAATAAATGGGAGGGCTTATGGTGGAGTAAGAAGTCAGGAGAATCAGGAGCAAGGTGGGGAAGAATGAAGGAGTGAACAAAGCTGGCCTGGAGGCTCAACCTTAACCTTAATGGTAGTTCCAAGAGGAAGTGACAAGTTAGAAGAAAGGGCCCACTGTCAGGGAGGGATCTTCCAAGGATAAGAAGGCTGCTGAAATGAGGTGACTAAGAGAGCTTCCAGGGTTAGAAGTCTCCTAGATCAAGTACGGTGGTGAAAGTGGCTTCTAGGGTCAGAAGGTTGTAGCTATAGGACTTTGAGAGAACCACAACTTTGGGCTTTGGTTTCCTTTTTTTCTTTTAATAAAAGACTCTAGAAACTCAAATTGTTCCTGGAAGATAATCAGTTGTAGATGTTTAGGGCGGTTATGTCTTCAAACTTGAGAATGAAGAACCCAAATCCCATGAAGACCCTGGGATCCAACCTAAAGTGGTATGAATCCCATTGGGTCGAACAGATTACGAATCAATTCAAGATGAAGCAAATGCAGCCATTTCTGCAGCTCCCAGAAGATAACCCCAAATTAACCAACAGCAGCAGATCCCATCTCACTCCATGTCTGTCAGCTGGCCAGGCACGAGGTCTGCTATCAGTTTTATGTGTAATATCTCTGTCCTCCTGGATAAAGCCCCTTAATAGCAGGTCTCTTTTTCCCAGAAGTAAGTGACCTTCTGTTCTCTTGCTTCTCTCTTCTCTCTACCAACTCCAATTATTACAGTTTTTGAAGGAAGAGTGGAATCAAGTCCCATGTTGTCAATTCATTTTAGCTTCTTGACTGGCCTCTGAGTGGGTGTGAGAGAGAATGTATCAAGCATTTATAAATTAGAGAACTTCCTTCCCAGAGAGCTATAATAAAATGTTGTAATTGTAGCCAATATCTTTGGAGTAAGTGGAAAGGATGATTGCAAAATGACCAAAAATCTGAATACTACACTCAT
Organism: Monodelphis domestica; assembly: GCF_027887165.1. Classification (NCBI taxonomy): domain Eukaryota; kingdom Metazoa; phylum Chordata; class Mammalia; order Didelphimorphia; family Didelphidae; genus Monodelphis; species Monodelphis domestica. The sequence goes on along the minus strand of NC_077228.1, from coordinate 441,690,596 downwards.
GGTTCTGTTATTTTGGGGGACCAAATACTATGTCTAGGACTTCTATCCCAACCCTACATGGATCTTTTCCTTTTGTCTTTCTTCTTGGTTTTCAGCCATTTCTCTCTCTCTCTTTTTTTTAATCAATAGCTACTATAGGCTTCACTGAGGAAATACAATACAAAATACAAAAAGTTCCATTTTGTTATTTAATTGTAGCTCTCTTGGAAAGTTTGGTGGAAAAAGGGGTTGTCATTATTTGAAATGAAACCATTGGATAACTCAGTGGATTCTCTTTCAATTTTCTAGTCTAGCTATATTCCTACTACTTTGTGGTTATTCTACATCACTGCACTTTTTCCATAATTGCAGAAACTCAGAATTGGAAGGGACCAAAAATATCCAGGCCACATCTACACAGAAATCCCTTCTGTATCATCCCTAAATTGTCATCCTATTTCTGTTTGACTACCTCTAGGGAAGGAGGAACTCATTACTTTTAGAAATAGCCTATTCTAATTTTGGACGGTTCTAATTCTTGGGACCATTGGATCATAGGAACAGAGGTTTATAACTGGAAGTGCCATTTAATCCTAATCTCCTGAATTTACACATGAGGAAATACACCAAGAGAGGTTATGTGATTTGCCCAAAGTCATAATTTATAACAAGGACAGAATTTGAATCCAGGTCCTTATATTGTCAAAATCAACTTCTTTATAGCCTCTCTCTGGAGCCAAGTAGACTTGATTTACTGCCTCTTCTACATGTCATCCTTTCAGATACTGGGAGGCAACTTTCATAATGCTTTGCCCAGGCCTTCTCTTCTTTAGAGTAAATATTCCCATTCCTCTGAACTAGTCCTCATATGGCATCAGACATAATATAAACAGAGACCTATCAAATAATGGAACCAATCATCCTTTGCTTAACAAAGATTTTTTCTATCTAAACATTTCCATCTAAATAACTAAACACCGGCTCATTTCAATGAGCCATCAGTGTAAAGCAAAGAGCACTGGTATTGGAGCCCAAGAACTTGGGTTGGAGGACTGATTCTGATGCCTCTTAGTTCTGTGATCTTTGCAAGCTAGTAAACTCCATCAACTAAGGCCTCAGTTTCTTCAGCTGTAAAACAAGGATAACAATTTCCAACAAGCCAGGAGTGACAAAAAGGTGGGCAGAGGGAAGACAGAAACAGAACAGAATAGCATTATAAATGAATATGTACTTTAGAGAGTAAATCTAGGAATAATAAGATCAGGGAAAGTATGGTAGAGAACATTTGGGTGAAGCCCCTTGGAGACAGAAACATAAGTCACTTGTTTTTTCCTTCTCTAGGGAAAATGGCATATATTATTAGTGATTATATAGATGTGCCATATCTCTTACTAGACTGTAAGCTTCATGAGGATAGTGGATGTGTCTTCATTAAACTCTGTATCTTCTGTATTCTGCATACAGTAGGTACCCAAAATATTTAATAACACTATTTCACATTGGGGCAGTGAGGTGACAGTGCATAGAATTCAAATGGGGCCTTAGACAACGATTAATGGTATGACCTGGCAAGTCATTTAACCCAGTTTGCCTCAGTTTCCTCATTTGTAAAATGACCTGGAGAAAAAAAATGGTGAATCACTTTGTATCTTGCCAAAAAAAACCCAAAAGGGATCACGAAGAATTAGACATGGCTAAAACAACTGAACAACAATTTCACATTACTAAGACACTTTCCAATTTACAAAGCACTTCTTTCACAGCAACCCTCAAAGGTAGGTAGTTCAAGTGTGGGAATAATATTGTGAAAGAAGTGCTTTGCAAACCTGAAAGTGCTATAGTTGGGCGGTAGGGTTAGGAGCTGGCCTTGAAACCTGGAAGGCTTGGGTTCAAGTTCCACTTGTGATACATATTGGCTATATGACCTTGGGGAAGTCATTTAACATCTTAGTATTCTAGACAGCTCTCCAAGGCTCTAAATTATAGGGAAGATTGCAAAATACACTGATAGAAGTTTCTTCTCCCAGTTTTCCTACCAGCATTCCCAATATATGAATTATTACTATGTAAAAGGAAAAGTGACTGAAAATTATCTCAATGAATCCCTAAAATGAGGAGCTGAAATGACACTTTATGCCTTCATGCTCTGAAATTAGTTAACCTAAATGTATATAGTTATTAAAGAAATTAGGTTGAATTTATGGATGTTCAGCATTAAGTTGTTAAGATAGTCAATTAAAAATAAAAGAGAGATAATTTATAAGGAAAATGCTTTGAATATTGAAAACACTATTCACATGTAAATTATTATTATAAGGAATTTAAAAATCTGAACTAGAATTATATTTAAAATTACCAAAATCTCTTCTTCATTAGGGTAAAATAATTCTTTTTGGAACAGATTTTAAATGCCCTATTATACTTGCAGCAAGACTACAAAAGGATTTCAATAGAAGTTCCCTCCCTGCCTTAAAAGAATAATGTCATTCCCATCAACTCTGTTACCCCAAGGCAAACAGTGTAAGCAATATTGAGTGCAAGGTGCTGGGGAAGTGAAGAAAACCTTCTAAGCACAATAATGTAGAAAATATGCATAGATAATCAAAATACCACTGCCAACAGTCAACCCTGGTGATAAACCCTCCTCAGGGGCTTCGTTAAATGAGTTATTCAAGGTAGTTGGCATCAGTTAGCCCAAACAACCAATTGTTGGCTATATTTAAATTTTTAAAATTTAATTTAATTTTAAACTGTTCAACTGCTTGTGTTGCTATGGACACAGGAAGATTTTTAAGAAGTGTCCAGATATCCTCTAGAACTCTTAAACATCTGGGCAATATTGGCTATCAGAAAAAGATTGGGGCAGTCTAGAGATTTCTTAAAAGGGGTTGAGCTATGCTATTGAATATTGAGTTATAGGTTGTTAGCAGAGAAAGAAAAATGTGATGTGGACATTTTTTACTATGCATCTCATTCCATGTGTTTAACAGATTTGTAAGAGAAACATAAAAGTTATCATCTTTAGCAATAAAAACAGTCTATAGTCAATAGGGGATTATACAAAATGAGTAATTCACAGGATCAAATGAAGGGGAAGAGCCTAACTTTAATAAATCTTAAACCTATTAAAAAAGAGTATGGATGAGTTTATAGAAGTGTCATAATTCTATAATTACACCTTATTCCTCGACACCCTCTTTTTGATCTAGTGATACTGGACTCCTGGCTAATCCATGAACAAGACATTCCATCTTTCTGCTTCAGACATTTTCTCTGACTCTTACCTGTGCCTGGAATGCTCTCCTTATTCCACTCCTACTACTGATGTGCCTCCTTCCTTTAAGTCCCAACTAAAATCACACCATTTATAGAAATCTTTCCCCAGCCCTTCTTAATTCTGGTGACTTCCCTCTGTTAATTATCTCTTATTTATCTTGTATACAGCTTACTTTGTAAATATTTGTTTTCATGTTGTCTCCCCCATTAGATTATGAGCTCCAAGAAATCAGAGACTGTCTCTTGTTTCTTTCTATACCTATTCCAAGCATCTAGCACAGCACCTAATAGATACTTATTAAATATTGATTGATTTATTGATTGATTGAATTAAATGATCAGCAAAATCTTGGTATGAAAGGAAATCTAAGAATATACAAGAATATAACTACTCAGTGGCTATGTATTTTGTACCTCTGAGTTTTTAAAAGTAGTTTGTAATAATAGAAAGAGGTAATGTGTCAAATAAGGGTGAGGGCTGAAATTGAAATCAGAACAACTGGGTTTATAGTCCCACTTTTCCACTTATGATTTGTGTTACCTTAGGAAAATCACTTTACTTTGCTAAGTCACATATTCCTCTCAAATGGGGCAGGGCAAGATAGCTTAAAATTTTCTTTTAGCTCTAAATCTTGTCTACTCTCTTGATAAAGTTTTCCACCCCATCCATTAATTCCTCCCCTCCACCCCATTACCATGCTATGGAATCATAGACCTAGTTATTCAACTGTAAAATATACATAACAATAGTAGCTTCTTCCCAGAATTGTTTTGAGGATCAAATGAGATGATATTTGTAAAGTACTTAGTACAGTGCCTTGCACCTAATAGGTGCTATATAAATCCTAGTTATTGTAATTATTATTCTGAATCTGTATTTGAACCCAGGTCCTTGGATTCTGGAGTCACTGCTTTTCCCACTATACCATATAGATTCTATGAATTTAGCTAGCTGTGTTTAATTAGGGGGAAGGTAAATTGGACTTCGGATAAGGACTGAAAATTTGGGTATCTTAAAATAAGTTCAGAGACAGTGTGATTGAGAGAAATGGGCACAGACAGAAGAAATGAAATGCAAAGGAAGATGAGCTCAAGAAAGCACATAGAATCTGGACCCAGACCCATGGGGGAGGAGAGAAAATTCTATGGAAGGTTGAGGAAGGAGGCAGTTAGCCCCAAGCTGAATTCTGGACAGTCACTTCTGTTTGGTCTGATCTACACACCACTTCCCTTCTCTCTGGCTAACCTCTTTGAAAGGAAGAAAGCTGAAGAAAGTCTTGGCTATTACCTTTCTCCACCTAACTTGAGCTGAAGAAAAGAGAGTCTTGCCCAGAAAAAACCTCAGCAGGGTTATTGCTGTTTCCCTCAGGAAAGTCAATTTTATTCCTTTTTGAAGAGACTTACACCAAAGCCTCCAATAAGTGATAGATTTCAGCCTTCAAAAAGATGATAGATTCAATAAGTGATTAGAATTAGGGAAGACCCGTCTCCTTCTCTCCCAGTTTCCCTCTTATTTCCTTCCAACAAGAAAATAAATAGATCCTTTTTAACAAAAGAAGCTGTTCTCAAGACTTTTGTAATTAGAGGGAGGAATTGACTCACCATCTGTGAGGCAAACTCCATTAGACTGATTAGTGAGGAAAACAGGAAGTGAGGATGTTCTCTGAAATCAGCCCCCTTCCTTCAAAAACTGTTTCCTGGTGTAACATCTTTCTGATTCCGGTATCATTCTCACTATTCTCCTCTAATACAATAGCTAGGTGGCATAATGGATAAAGCACAGGGCCTGGAATTAAGAAGACTTGATTTCAAATCCAGCCTCAGACATTTCCTAGTTGTATGACCCTGGGCAAGTCATTTAACCCTGTTTGCCTTGGCTTCTTCATTTATAAAATGATCAAGAGAAGGAAATGGCAAATCTATCCAATATCTTTGTCAGGAAAATGTCAAGTGGAATTGTGAAGAGTTGGACATGACTGGAATGACTGAAAGACAACAAAAATAAATGCATTTTCAATATTTTTAAATGTTTTTAATGAGGTTCAGAATACACATAACCTTTGCTTTAAATGCCTGTATCACATAGACTATAGATATAGTTTCTGTAGCTTGTGGGGCTAATAGATTATTGTGGAAAAACATTGATACTGGAAATTGGCCATGACTGTTGAGAGTATTAAAAAGCTTGCTCTTCAATAAAGTCTATAGACTAAGAGAAAAGGTGTAATCCATGAGGATCTAGGAAGAATTTGTATGATTTGTGCCTTCCTTACAGAATCAGGGAGAGAGTGCATGTTTTTGACTTTTTAATTTATAAGGATCGACTTGAAAAACATTATCAAGAGACACTTAAAATATGTTGTCAAGAAATTGAAGAGATTTTCTGTTATTGTTGGAGAGAAATTGAAAACAGAGGAAAGAGACAAAAAGAACTTCTTTTCCATGGAAATTATCTTCTGAAAAAGATTTAAGAGAAGACTGAATAATACTAATTTCCTAATAATATACTAATAATTTCCTAATACTAATAATACTAAATTTCCAGACACATGAAGAGAGGTTCAGCTACTAATGTTTAAGGGTTTGAAGTGCCTATGGCAAATGTTATATTGGCCATAATGAAAATTTAATAAATATTTTTATTATATATGTATGTGTTTATTATTACTTTTGCTTGTTAATAAATTAGTAATTTCAACATAGTAGCAAGTTAATTACTAATGGAAAACATATTGATGAGGCTTAAGGGACTACAGTTTTAGGAATGAAGAGTTATTCTTTGAACCTCCAAAGGAAATATAAGTACTACACTCCCAATTGCTCCATATATTGGATAATCTAAGAATTCAGCATCTGAATAATTGGATTTTCATTGCAGTTGTGAAGATGGGATTAACTCTCCCCTGCCCATTTTTTAGATTTAATCACTAGAAGTGTATACACCCCACTTATCCTTAAGTGTGTGTGGGGGTGTCTATGACCCACGTGTGCTATAGTGGGTGACAAATCAAAAATGACTCACTGCCTCCTGGGCAGTCCTAAGCACAGCTAAATCTGCAATTGGTCCACATAAAGTGGAAGGAAGGCCCAGGAAGTGTCAAAGAGAAATGTCTTTAAAAACAGTTGCAACTTCCTGTGAGAGGCTATTCTTTGCAGTTCTGTGAAGTTCAGAGCTCGAATTGGAGTTTGAGATACAGGCTGGAGAAGGATCTGCTTCATGGTACTGAGACTGAAATTTGGTGAGACTATTCTTGAATCTCTCCCTTTGAACTACCATGTGGGTGAGTGAAAAGCCTGGCTCCTTTTTTCCCGGCTTTCTGGAGGGACTAGCCTCTGGAGAAGCCTCTACTTTGGAGAAGGCCTCATGGCTAGAATCCTTGTTTAGTTTACCTCTGGGCCCCCCTTTGCTGGGGCCTCTGAAGCCCTGACTGGTTCAAACTGGTGTAAGTAATTCTCTCTCTCATTACCTTTACTTTCACTCTTTCTCCTTTTGTAAATAAATTGCCATAAAAAGTCATTCTGACTTGAGTAATATATTTTCAGGACCACATTTTTATATATTTAGTCCAATCTTTAATTTTTAACCTTTAGATTTTCTGGCAATCTACAAAGATTGTTGATGAGTACCCTCAAGCTCCCTCAATTTTTCTTGACTTTTCCTTCACTCTGTAACTATCTTAAAGTCAGCTTTTTTAGTAGCTGGTTCTACAATCTACAGCTATGAGAAAGGTAAGTCCAATTCACCACCCCCCCTTTTTTCCCTTAAAATAAATAGAACAGGGTTGTTTTTAATCATAGAGGCAGGGCCCTGAGGCCTCATCTGGGGAAGCTGTTTCCAACCTCCTCCTTGCCTCAGGGAAAAACAACCCAATTAGCTGACCCACAGGGTTTTTCACCGGGGGAGTGGGACTCTACCTTGCACCTCAACACTGCCCCCCCCCCACACTGGAGAAATTCAGTGAGTTCAGCTCAGTGAAGGTCTGTCATTAGAGAGAGTGATTGTTAAGCTGAAATTAACAAAATTTTAGCCTTTTGTTTTGCTCCTAGAAGTCTACTTTCCCTTTTTTCCCAAGCCCTACAGGTCTCTAGAATTAACTTAAATGCGAAGTGAAATTTGGAGAGATCAGTTAGGAAGAGCAGCATTAAAGTAACAACAACAACAACAACAAAAACTGGTCCTTTTTACCCTAAGAGGCTTCTAGAGCCCAAATAAGGGAAAAATCATTTATAAAAACTCCTATTGCCCCAGGTATAATAATGGGTATAATTTGAAATCAAAGACAGAATGTTAGCTGGAAGGCATATTATTGCTAATTAAGTCCTTTTCTCTTATAAATGGGGAACTATCAGTCAGAGTGGTGACTTAAAGGCAAACAGCTAATGAATGGTAGAGATAGGAGTTATATCCAGTTTTTATGGTTGTTTAATTTACTTCCTTTAAAAACAAACAAACAACTCATGTGGGGCAGTGGATAGAAAGCCAGGGATCAAGGCAGGAGGTCCTGGGTTCAAATATGACCTCAGATACTTTCTAGCTATGTGGTTCTGGACAAGTCACTTAACACAAACTGCCTAACCCTTACCACTCTTCTGCCTTGGAACTAATACTTAGTATTGATTTTAAGATGGAAGGTAAGGGGTTAAAAATACTGATCTTATTTATTTATCCCCCCCTCCCCAATCTCTGTTACTTCTTAATATTGTTACCCCTCTCTGACAAATCAATGGAACACCCCTCCTCCATCTCTCTTGCCATAAAGATTCAGCAAAACAATGTCTGACAGAAGTGGACCTCATTCCATATCCAATGCCATATGCTTCTTCAGTGTTTCAACATCAGTGCTTTGAAGTCAATCAGGAAACATAGTATTCTAATAGGAGAAACAAAATGTAAATAAATAGGCATATATGTGATGTCCACAGAATAAAAGGAAACTACCTTTTAAGATGGGAAGGCTCAAAGGGGGGAGACTTCAAATAGATAGGGGGAAATTTTTTGTCTTATGTAGAAGATAGTATTTGAGCTGAGTCTTGGATGAAGTAGGGCTGTCAAGAAGTAGAGATAAGTAGTGAGATCCTTATAGACATGGGAGATAGCCAGAGCAAGCAGAGATGGGATTGCAAAGTATGAGAAACAGCAAGTAGGCTGGCATCTCTTGATTGTTGAATGCATGGAAGAGCCAGATTTTTAAAGAAACCTAATACCCAAAAGAAAGCTTTATATTTGAGCTTGGAGGTAATAGGGAGCTACTGGAGTTTAAAGACAGAGAGGTGCTCTGTTCACATCTGTTCTTTTGGAAAACCACCATATCAGCTATACAGAAGACAGGAGAGAGAAGGAGATTTATTTAGAGATTAGAGATTTAAGGCAGAAAGACCAATAAAGAGGCTATTAAGGTGGCGAGATGTAATGAGAGTGTGAATGAAGGTAGTGGTTTCATGAGATGTTTTTTTTCATTATGATTCTCTAAGTTACTATGTTAAGTGAATCTCTGTGTATTGAGGGCTGTATGAACACAGAGAAGTAGCTAGTTAACACATTGGTATACCAGTATGCTGGCATTTAAAGATTTTTATAGCTTGGTCTCATTCTACATTTGAAGTCTTCTTTTGAAAAAAATTTTAAATTACTCCCCCTCTCCAATTACATATAGAAACAATTTAAAATAATTGTTTTCTGACATTTTATGAACCATGTTTTTTCCCTCCCTTCCCTACCCCCATCCCCAAGATGGCAAAGAATATGGTATGTCATACATGCTCTATCATACAATACATATTTCCATGTTGTTCATTCTGGTAAAGAAGACACATATTGCTTGTGCAAGAAAAAAAAATTTCATGAAGGAAGAAAAGTGAAAAATGGTAAGCTTCAATCTCCATTCAGACTCCATCAGTTCCTACTATGGCAGTGGATAGCTTTTTCTGTCATGAGTTCCCTTGGAAGTGTCTTGGATCATTGCATTTCAGATAATATATGTCATTCACAATAGATCATTATACTTTATTATTATTACTGTGTGCAATGTTCTCCTGGTTTTCTTGCTTCACTTTGTTTCACTTCAAGTAAGTCTTTCCAGATTGTTTTGTGAATCGATCTGTCTGTCATTTCTTATGGCACAATAATATTCCATTACAATCATATACTTCAACTTGTCCAGCTATTCTCCAACCGATGGACATCCTGTCGGTTTCCAATTCCTCACCAACACAAAAAAAATGACCTCACTCCCCTCCTGAAGCTGGGCAATCCAGCATCAGTAGCCTATTTCATATTCCCTAAACTAAGCAATCCATCTCTTGTGCATCTCTGAACCACTGACTGTCCTCTAAGTTTGGAATGGGCTCCCTCCTTATCTCCACCTTTCAGTTTTTCTGGCTTATTTCAAGATTTAGACTAATTCTCCCGTCTGTAGGATATCTTGCCAGTCTTCCCCTCCTACCACCTAGCTGCTAGTTTCTTCGTCTCAGAGATCAGCTTCTATCATATTTATATTTCTCTCTTGACTAGCTCATTATTTTCACTTTTATCATTAGAATGTGACTCTCTGGAAGGCAGGGCTTTATTTTTCAGCCCCATTGCATTGTGCCTGGCAACAAAGTAAGACCTAATTAATATCATTTATTGACTTGTTAACACTTCAGAAACTAAATGCAGTGGTGCCATGATATTTCAGGTGGAACTTTTCCAGGATAGCCTGGAAGTCTCTTGTAATCAACTTCTCTCTTCTCCTTTCCAGATGTCTTCTTTTCCACCATTCTTGCTCATTGATAATGATGTGTATGTGCATGTGTTTATGTGCTAAAGAGGAAAAGGAAAAGAATAAAAACATGGAAAATGTCAGAGGGAAAGTAGAGTGATAATACTATGGAAAAATGGCCATTATTGCTATTCCTTTCTGTTATTTGCTCAAAAGCCAAAGAGATGAAAAGGTTGCTATTGTGATAAAGGATGAAAGATTTGCAAAAACTGTTGCAAAAACTGAGAGATGCAAACCTTAGAGAACGATTGACAGGAGCATGTGACTAAGGGTCACATGGGAGCCTGAGCCTTGGGATCTGGGAACATTCTATGCCCAATGGTTGCTTCATCTCAGAGTTTGCTCTCCTGGAAGGACCTAAGGCTTGAAAAGGATTTTCCCTGTGATCAACAGAGGAAAGAGGTTTTTTGGATTTGACTGCTGGCAATATCAGTAAGAAGATCTCTGGACCTTCTTGGACATCTACCAACTTAAGATCCTGGTCCTGTTTGATTGGACTCCTGGTGTGAGACTTGATTGGACTCCTGGTGTGAGACTTGGATATTGTTGGAAAGTTAATGCTTAGCTTAGTAATATAGTTTAGATAATTAATAGATATTAGCTTTTAAATTAAGTATAAGTTTACTCCTAAACCCATGTTCCTTTCTACCTTTCCCAAACAATAAATTTGAATTTATTTATATGTCCCTCTTGTACTTTCCTCACCCCAAATCCTACCATAATACTATCTTCTTTTAAGGATAAACAATATTTGTATGTATGTTATTGTTGTTCAGTTGTTTTTCAGTTGCATCTGATTCTTCATGTCCTTATGTTTGACAACGATATTGGAGTGGTTTTCTGTTTCCTTCCTCACTTTTTTTTTTTACAGATGAGGAAACTGAGACAAACAGGATTAAGTGACTTGCCCAGGGTCACATAGCTGATAGGTGTCTGAGATCAGATCTGAAGTCAGGAAGACTCATCTTCCTGACTCCAGGTCTAGCACCGCTCCACCTAACAGCCTGTATGTATGCATATGTCTGTATATTGATGCATTTATATAGAGTTTCTTAGAGGGAGAATCATTAGTTTTTAGTTTATGCTGAGCATACCAATCACCTTTTCTTTACCATCAGTAAACTTTTCCATTTCTCATCTGCTGTCTTCATTTTTATTTCTAGTATGGAAAAAATCTTCTCATATGGCCCTCTTCTTAACTCATTTGTTTCTTTTGCTTCTTCAGGGCAGATTTCCTGAATGAAGGACATATCTCAAAGTTCATTTCCAGGGGGCTGGCTTTCCTTTGAAAGCAAAACAAAACAAAAGTCTACAGATTTTTCTGCACAGACTTAACGTCTGAAACACACCCAGTTCCCTCTCCTGAATAGTTTCCTCTGTACGTTTCTCCATGTGTGCTTCATTCCAAGTGGAGCTGGGGTTGCTGCTGTCCAGACGAGATTCATTTTTGAGAGCCTGGGTGTTTCTATATATTCTAACTTTCACTCCCCATCTAAAAATTCTTGCCAAACTCTCACTTTGTTACAACAAATAATCTTTTCACAGATCGCCCATTGCATTCGAGTTCTCTCCGAGCTTCCTTCCACTTGAGATCTGATTGATTGATTGATTCAACACACGCTTATTTATTTGAGATGCATAAGTCCAAGAAGGATATGGAAAGTTTCATTAATTTATATGGTCTTAAGAAGTTCAACATGACAAAAACATAAGTTAGGTAAAATGAGAGACAAAGCTTTGGTACCATTAAGATGATAAATGATAGAACAGCTGGGTTAAGGGTTAACTGTAATTTTAACTTGCCTGCAAAACTGGAAAGCAGGAGGGCCAAATAAAATCCAGAATTGTTGGCTCAGATACTTTACAGTGGCACTTGAATTGCTAAGCAAAATACTTTATAGTTTCCTCTCAAAAGGAAGCCTGAGACTATCTTTACTTTAACAGAAGGCATTGCATGTCTACCACCAAAAGATGAGGAAGTGGCGTCCTCATGGGTTAATTACATTTTATATATTTTATATAAGGCATTCACCGCATGCATTATGCAACTCCCTATACATTTATAAGAATATCATACATAAAGCCCTGAGGAACAAAAAGGATCATGTCTAAGAGCCTTGTGAGTGTAAGGAGCAACTTCTTATTGGTTTGATAAATATTGAAGAAGTAGCTAACATTTATTCTTTCCTTATGATTAATGCAAATTGACTTAATTTAATATCCATGACATATTCACATACTGCAAATATTTTCAATATGTTATAAATAACACATTAACATAGAGCATATTTTATATATTACAAATAATATTATGTTATATATCATTCTATTATTTATGATTATATATTATACATTATGGAGCAGGAAGGTGGTACAATGGATGGAGTGCTGGACCAGAAATCAGGAAGACTCCTCTTTGTGAATTCAAGCTTTGTGACCCTGGGCAAGTCATTTAACCCTATTTGCCTCAGTTTCCCCATTTGCTAAATGACCTGGAGAAGAAGGAAATGCCAAACCACTTCAGTATCTCTCAGGAAAACCCTCAATGAGGCCACAAAAATAGGAGACTGAAAATGACTGAGCAACAATAATGATGTTATTTTATATAACATAATATATGATACACATATTATAATACAGACTTGAGTATAGTAATAATACTAGGGTATTCGGTGTCTACATGGAGTAATGTTCTTGTTTTTAAACATGTTAAGAATGATTGACATAATATATACCATCTTTCAGGAAGAGAGTTTTAAGCTTCCTATTGTTTGGCCTAGCCTTATACCCATTGACATCTCTCCTAAGGAATATTGAGAATCTTCCAGGTTAAGAATCCTACTAATCACTTGATAGATGACATCGAGTTATGTGGTTCCACCAAGAATCCCATTAAGCTGCTTTTTCGTCTTGTGGAATCCTCCAGTGATGTTGAAATGTCATTTTGAACACACACACACACACACACACACACATGATTCTTAATGTATGCCAAGGAAAAATGAAGACTAAGGCTTTGAGCATGAATTTGTAGATCTAATTAAATCCAAGGATGAAGGTCACACTTTAAAAAACCTTGGTGCCCTCAAGGAAAGACAGGGCCATTAAGGAGAAAGCCATGGCTGCATATATCAAGAGAAAATAGCTAATAATAATAGCTATCACTTATGGAGGGCTTACTATGTTCCAGGCACTGAGCTAAGTGCTTTACAACTATTTTCTCAACTGACTCTCACAACAACTCTGGGAGGGAAGTGCTGTTGTTAACCCCTTTTTACCATTGATGAACTTATGGACATCTACAGTCAATTCTCCATGGGAAGACTGTGTTTACAACAAATACTGTCCATGTGAGTCCAGTTCTATCATGTTCTTTTCAAAGTAGAAAAAAAGGATGAAGACAACTTTGGAAAGTATCCTAACAAAAACACACACAACATTACTGAAGCGCTAAGTCCCATCTACATAAGACCATTGTGGAAAAAGAGCACTTCCTCACCAAAAGGGAGGAAAATCAATAGAAATTCTCAGCACTCTTGATAAATGGGCTAAAAACTTACAAAAATCCTTTTGAAACCAGGAGATATTGTTATACCAACCAGCACAGGGTAATGTCTTGACTTGTACCTGAATTGGATTTAAGGAAGTCAGAATTTCACAAAGTGAAATGTATGTCATATATTATGTTATATAAAATAACATAATTGTTGTTGCTCAGTCATTTTCAGTCTCCTCTTTTTGTGATGCCTATGAGAAACTCAACAAGCATGTGGATCACAGGGTATGTGTATATGTGGGAATAAGGTATAAAAAGACTAAAAAGTAGTGTGTGGGAGTGCGTGGCTAGCTTATGGAGGGCTTTGAATGCCAAAGAAGACTTTATATTTGATCTGGGAGGTGATAGGGAGTCACTGATGTTTATTGGGTATGAAGGAGAAGCAGTAAATGTTCAGATATGATCTTTATAGGAAGATCGCTTGAGCAGATAAGGAGGTTGAAGTGAAGTGAGCAGAAACTGGAGACAGATAGACCCACCATCAGACTACTTCAATAGTTCAGGTGTGAGATAATAAAGGTCTGTATCAGGATGCTGGCAGTTAGAGGAGAGAAGGAAGCAAGTGCAAGAGATATTAAAAAGGTAAATTTGACAAGTCTTTGCAACAGATTGGTAGTAGATATTGAAAGAGAGTGAAGGATTGAGGATGAATCACTAAACTGGGGTGCCACGGTGGGGATTAGAGTTGTTCAAAAGTGAAAGGGACATAGCACAAGAAGAGAGGTCAGAGCTAGGAGAGGATATCAAAATGCTGGGGAATTCAAAAGTAATAATCATAACTCTGAACATGAATGTGATGAACTCACCCATAAAATGTAGACAAATAGGAGAGTGGATTAGAATCCAAAATCCTACCATATGTTGTCTACATGACACATGAGGCGAGTAGATATTCACAAGATCAGAATTAAAGGGTGGAGCAAGACCTTTTGGGCCTCAACTGATAGAAAAAAGGCAGGAGTTGCAATCATGATATCTGACAAAGCCAAAGTAAAAATATATCTGATCAAAAGGGATAGGGAAGGTAAATACAGTCTGATAAAAGGGATATAGATAAGGAGGAAATATCACTAATCAACATGTATGCACCAAATGGTATAGCACCCAAATTTCTAATGGAGAAACTAGGAGAATTGAAGGAGGAAATAGATAGTAAAACCATACTAGTGGGAGACCTGAACCTACCCCAATCAAATAAAAAAATAAATAAGAAAGAGGTAAAAGAGGTGAATGAAATCTTAGAAACATTAGAATTAGTAGATATATGGAGAAAAATAAATAGGGACAAAAAGGAATACACCTTCTTTTCAGCAGCACATGTCACATTCACAAAGATTGACCATATATTAGGTCATAAAGACATGGCATACAACTTCAGAAAAGCAGAAATAATAAATGCAACCATTTCAGATCATAAGGCAATAAAAAAAAGGATCGTTACGGGTACAAGGAGAGCTAAATCCAAAACTAATTGGAAATTAAATAATATGATTCTCCAAAATTGACTAGTCAGAGAACAAATTATAGAAACAATTAATAATTTCATTGAAGAAAATGACAATGATGAGATATCCTTTCAAACTCTATGGTATGCAGCCAAAGTAGTACTCAGGGGAAAATTTATATCTTTGAGTTCATATATTAACAAATTAGGGAGGGCAGAGATCAATGAATTGGACATACAAATCAAAAAACTTGAAAGTGAACAAATTAAAAATCCCCAGAAGAAAACCAAATTAGAGATCCTAAAAATCAAGGGAGAAATTAATAAAATTGAAAGTGATAGAACTATTGAACTAATAAATAAGACTAGAAGCTGGTATTTTGAAAAAACAAACAAAATAGACAAAATACTGGTCAATCTAATAAAAAAGATGAAAGAAGAAAATCAAATTAACAGTATTAGGGATGGAAGTGGAGAACTCACCTCCAATGAAGAGGAAATTAAGGCAATCATTAAAAACGATTTTGCCCAATTATATGGCAATAAATATGCCAATCTAGGTGATATGGATGAATATTTACAAAAATATAAACTGCCTAGACATAATAAGCAAAGAGGGAGTTCTACCAAGTTCATTCTACGACACAAAAATGGTACTGATCCCAAAGCCAGGCAGGCCAAAAACAGAGAAAGAAAACTACAGACTAATCTCCTTAATGAACATAGATGCAAAAATCTTAAACAGGATACTAGCAAAAAGACTTTAGCAAGTCATCACAAGGGTTATTCACTTTGATCAGGTAGGATTTATACCAGGAATGCAAGGATGGTTCAATATCAGGAAAACCATCCACATAATTGACCATATCAACAAGCAAACCAACAAAAATCACAGGATTATCTCAATAGAAGGAGAAAAAGCCTTTGACAAAATACAACACCCATTCCTATTGAAAACACTAGAAAGAATAGGAATAGAAGAATCCTTCCTAAAAATAATAAACAGTATCTATCTAAAACCATCAGCCAACATCATCTGCAATGGGGATAAATTAGATACATTCCCAATAAGATTAGGAGTGAAACAAGGATGCCCCTTATCACCTTTATTATTCAACATTGTACTAGAAACACTAGCAGTAGCAATTAGAGAAGAAAAAGAAATTGAGGGTATTAAAATTGGCAATGAGGAGACTAAGCTATCATTCTTTGCAGATGATACGATGGTCTACTTAACAAATCCTAGAGAATCAACCAAAAAGCTAGTGGAAATAATCAACAATTTTAGCAAAGTTGCAGAATACAAAATAAACCCACACAAGTCATCAGCATTTCTATATATCTCTAACACATCTCAGCAGCAGGAATTAGAAAGAGAAATTCCATTCAAAATCACCTTAGACAATATAAAATACTTAGGAATCTATTTGCCAAGACAAACACAGGAATTATATTAACACAAAACACTTTCCACACAACTAAAACTAGATTTGAGTAATTGGAAAAACATGGGTAGGACGAGCCAATATAATAAAAATGACCATCCTACCCAAACTTATCTACCTATTTAGTGCCATACCCATTGAAATTCCAAAAAACTTTTTTTTAATGAACTAGAAAAAACCATAACAAAGTTCATTTGGAAGAACAAAAGATCAAGGATATCCAGGGAAATAATGAAAAAAAAATGCAGAGGAAGATGGTCTTGCAGTCCCAGATCTCAAACTATATTATAAAGCAGTGGTCATCAAAACAATTTGGTACTGGCTAAGAGACAGAAAGGAGGATCAGTGGAATAGACTTGGGGTAAGTGACCTCAGCAAGACAGTCTATGACAAACCCAAAGACCCCCGTTTTGGGGACAAAAATCCACTATTAAATAAAAACTGCTGGGAAAACTAGAAGACAGTGTGGGAGAGATTAGGATTGCATCAACACCTCACACCCTACACCAAGATAAACTCAGAATGTGTGAATGACTTCAACATAAAGAAGGAAACTATAAGTAAATTAGATGAACACAGAATAGTATACATGTCAAACCTTTGGGAAGGTAAAGATTTTAAAACCAAGCAAGACTTAGAGTCACAAAATGTAAATTAAATAATTTTGATTACATCAAATTAAATTTTTTTTTGTACAAACAAAACCAATGTAACCAAAATCAGAAGGGAAGAAACAAATTGGGAAACAATTTTCATAACAAAACCTCTGACAAAGGTCTAATTACTCAAATTTATAAAGAGCTAAACCAGTTGTACAAAAAATCAAGCCATTCTCCAATTGACAAATGGGCAAGGGACATGAATAGACAATTTTCAGATAAAGAAATCAAAACTATTAATAAGCACATGAAGAAGTGTTCTACATCTCTTATAATCAGAGAGATGCAAATCAAAACAACTCTGAGGTATCACCTCACACCTAGCAGATTGGCTAACATGACAGCTATGGAAAGTAATGAATTCTGGAGGGGATGTGGCAAAGTGGGGACATTAATTCATTGCTGGTGGACTTGTGAATTGATCCAACCATTCTGGAGGGCAATTTGGAACTATGCCCAAAGAGCGATAAAAGACTGTCTGCCCTTTGATCCAGCTATAGCACTGCTGGGTTTGTACCCCAAAGAGATAATAAGGAAAAAGACTTGTACAACAATATTCATAGCTGCACTCTTTGTGGTGTCCAAAAATTGGAAAATGAGGGGATGCCCTTCAATTGGGGAATGGCTGAACAAATTGTGGTATATGTTGGTGATAGAATACTATTGTGCTCAAAGGAGTAATAAAGTGGAGGAATTCCATGGAGACTGGAACAACCTCCAGGAATTGATGCAGAGCAAAAGGAGCAGAACCAGGAGAACATTGTACACAGAGACTGATACACTGTGGTACAATCGAATATAATGAACTTCTCCACTAGTGTCAATGCAATGTCTCTGAATAAGCAGAGGACAAACTATGGGAGTAAAAACACTGAAGAAAGGCAACTGCTTGACTACAGGGGTTGAGGGAATAAGATTGAAGAGAGACTCTAAATGAACACCTTAATGCAGATACCAACAACATGGAAATGGGTTAAGGATCAAGGACACATGTAACACCCAGTGGAATTGTGTGTGGGCTATGGGAGGGGAGGAGAGGGAGGGGAAGGAAAAGAAAAGTATTTTTGTTTCCAATGAATAATGTTTGAAAATGACCAAATAAAATAATGTTTAAATTTTTTAAAAAAGTGAAAGGGACTTCTTCATGAGATCCATCCCATAAAGTCTTTGTTGCTCAACCTTCCTTTAGAAGAGGACCTTTATTGTCTTGACTTGTGTGTGAATTGGATTTAAATGATACAGAGTTGCATAAAGTCATCAGCCTCACTCTTTCTTCCAGAGTCATGGAAGTTCAATGTTGAGACAAAAGTCAAGACATCTGGCAATGGCTCAGGATGCAGTCGATGACTGTAAGTGGTCCATAGCACCTGCTTTAGCCTCCTTTGGCCACTGGGACAAATAATTTCATTTGCACATTCTGCCTGGGGAAGTATTCACATTCTTGGATTAGACACCCAAACTCACTAAGGGTGAATTTCTCAGTTACCCTCAGCCTGGTTTGGTCCATCTGCCCATATGGTTTCACTGGGGTGCAGCTGCTGAGCAACAGCTTCCTGGAACCACAGGTGAGAGTTGGGTGAAAGATAGACACCAATGGTGGGTGAGAAGCTAGCTGTAAAAAGGACTTGGCAAGTCCTCCCACCAGAGGTGCCAGACTTCACTGAACACCCCAAAGGCCGCAAGGTTTTTAAATGGAGGTGGGATGGTCACTTGTTTGGGATGTTTAGGACCATTGTGGTTGGGGACTTGATGACTTCAAGGTTCCCTTTCCATCCTGAGATTCTTTGATCTCCTTAATTTATTCATATTAAAGTGTAAATAACAGACAAAATTTAATCAGTTGGTTTTCTCTTCATTTTTGAAATTTTATTGGGGCATAAAAACCTTAAAAAAAACCAGTGTATTATAGGATGATAGAATCCTGTGGAGAACTATAGAACCCTAGTGCTGATTGGGACATACTAGGTCACTTAGTTTTTCAGCTCATTTTTCAAAGGAGGAAATCAAGGTTCAGGGAGGCTGTTTCTAATTATGGCATCATATATTTGTCCAATTGTCTTTTGCCCAATTGTCTAATTATGGCATCTGTAAATGAGGTATAGAGACATTTTAGGAAGATAAAGGGACATTCTTAATATCCCTGAAATCATGACATTATCTACCATTTGGCTCTGACTTTTGGTGTTATTCAGTTGTTTTACGGTTGTGTCCAACTCTTTCTGACCCTTTTTGGGGTTCTCTTGACAGAAATATTGGGGAGGTGTGCTATTTCCTTCTCTAGTTAATTTTACAGAGGAGGAAACTAAGGCAGACAGGGTAGCAGAGATAGTAAATGTCTGAGGTCAGATTTGAACTCAAGAAGATGTCTTTTTGACACCAGGCCCTGCAGTCTATCCATTGTGCCACCTAGCTGCCCTATTATTAGTGTAATTTTCCTTATTTTAAAAACTAGTTCATTCAGTATATTTAAACCTAGATAAAAGCTAGATTACATCTGACTACAAAATTTATGGGAAAAGTCATTTGGAAAAATCAGTAGTCATATCCAAGGAGGGGAAGAATCGCATAGTACTTAGAAACACAGTCCAAGGAAAATATATGTGTAAGGGGGTCATAAAAAGGTTATTTAAGAACTTTCTCCTCCCCCCTTTGACCTCTGGCATGAATCATTCCAAGATAAGACTTTGGTTCAATCATATGGGAAAATGCTGTAGGAGACATTCATATCAAAAAGAGGAGTTTGCTTTGGAAAATTAAAATAATTATCCTTTTTTTTTCTTTTAGAGGAAAAAATGAGTAATAGATGATGGCACGGTGTGTCTTTGGTTTAAATTGTCATCTTTAGCCAGAGAACATCAATACTCTGTGGAAACTAACCAATAGTCCCATGTATTAGGAAATGAGGACAGATACATCTTAAAGTCTCAAGTGTGGCAGTATCTTTATGTGAATCAATTTATTTGTCATTGGTTTGTCCAAACTTTGGACGTCTGCTTTCTTGAACAATTTTTAAATCAAGACAGTGGAAATATGGGAATTAAGAGGCTTAAACCTCTTCATCTTAAAAATTAATAACATACATCTTCAAAGCAGATAGTAACTTTCTGTTTTCATTGTTCAATGTTTTCAATCATGTCTGACTCCTCATGACCCCATTTAGGATTTTTTTGGCAAAGATATTGGAATGGTTTGCCATTTCCTTTGGGAAACTGAAGCAAACAGTGTTAAATGACTTGCCCAAAGTCATATAGCTAGTGAGTATCTGAGGCCATCATGAAAATGAATGTTTCTGATGCCATGTCTGACACTCTTATCCACTGTGTCACCTAGATGCCCTCAATAATACTAGCCTTTGGTTATTCCATACTATGGGATTTGGGGATCTCTATGCTATTTGTTGCAAGTGCTCTCCCACCATTTGGCTTCAATTCAATGACTCAAAAGCTAGTAGCATTAAGCAACCAGCCATTAGTGAACTAAAGAATGAGAGCTTCTTTCTGGAAGATAGTCAATTAAATTATAGGAACCCTACGGAATTATATGGCAACCTATGGATTTGGCTGCAAGACAAAGCATTAAAGGAAAGTAAAATTTTAGAATATTACACCTCTTTTACTGGACTGTGCAGCTTAATAGCAAGGAATTATAATGTCAGAGCACAGAAGGATTTTAGAGGTCATCTATTCCAATCCTTTACTCTTTCCAAAAGGGAACCCAAGTCCCCGAGAGCTTAAATTACTCTTCCAAGATTATAACACTTCACAATAGATATGGGACTGATATATTTGGTTATATAATCATAATTTAAAAAGAACTGCTTCTTTAGGTTAGCTTTATATTGTCAATATTAACAATAGAAGCCAAGAATTTGTTGAACCTCTAAAGATACATCACAAAAAGCAAAGATAAGGGAGGTGACATTGTCTTATTCATTTGATCAGCTTTGTTAGTTGATGTGACATGAATATAATGCTATAAATAAGTTCTGTGTTGGGGAAGAATATATTACCTTCTGTGTACCTATGGATGTATAAATACTTATCAACTTAAATGCTGATTATATCTGTTCTCCATGGGCAGCAAAAAAATATAGGCCATTAATATTTATTTGTGATGGTCACTGAATAGGGCCACAGATTATCATAAATACATATATAAATGTATATGTGCATATGTGTATATCTGTGTGTTTACATAGAGACAGAGAAAGAGAGGGAGAGAGAGAGAGAGAGAGAGAGAGAGAGAGAGAGAGAGAGAGAGAGAGAGAGAGAGGACAGAGGAGAGAGAAAGAGAAAAAAGTGGAACAAGGCTAGAGTCCTTAGAATGAACTGATTCAAAATTGATACCTAGGGCTTCTCTTGCTGACAAAAGTAATTATATCATACATACATGCAAACACACAAAAGCACAGAATATGAATATATCTATATCTATGTAATTTCAATTCTATGCTTTTGAATTTATTATATACTTACTAAATATAGCTATGGATAAATGTCCATTTCATGAGGAATTTGATTAGTAGCATTATATTCAATTTAATAAGTCAATAATAATAATTATAATCCATAATGATGATTATTATAGCTTTATTGTTATAGCTAGCATTTATAGAGTACTCTAAGGTTTGCAAAACACTTTACAAATATTTTCTCATTTTGTCCTCAAAACACCTTGGGGAGGTAGTTGTTATTCTTGTCCCATTTTACAAATGAGGAAACTAAGGCAAACAGAGGCAACTCCCACCACTGATGAAGATTGGAGCTGATTTGTAAGTTAATATCTTAGAAATATGACTTGGTACTTGGGAGTCTACTTGCTGAGACAAACACAGGAATCATACAATACAAATAAAATGCTTTTCACACAAAGTCAGATCTAAAGAATTGGAAAAATATTAATTGCTCATGAGTAGGATGAGTTAATACAATAAAAGTGACAAGTTTACATAATTTACTTATTCAATGCCATGCCTATCAAAATACCAAAAGTATTTTATAGAATTAGAAAAAATAATAGCAAAATTCATCTGAAAGAATAAAAGGTCAAGAATATCAAGAGAATTAATGAAAAAAATGAGGAGAGTGGCTTAATAGTAGCAGATCTCAAATTGTACCATAAAGCAATAATAATTAAAACCATCTATTACTGGCTAAGAAATAGAATGGTGGATCCAGGAAATAGATTCTATAATAGAATAGATTTATAATATTCGGGGGTAAGTGACCGTAACATTCCAGGTTTTGATAAACCCAAAGATCACAGCTTTTGGATAAGAACTCACTATTTGACAAAAACTACTGGGAAAACTGGAAAACTATATGATGGAAAATAGGTATAGTCCAATATCTCATGCCCTATACTATGATACGAATGGATATATAATTTAGACATAAAAGGTAATACCATAAACAAAATAGGAGAGCACAAGTTTACTTGTCAGAGCTATGGTATAAGGGAACAATTTATGACCAAATAAGAGAGAGAGAACATTATGAGATATAAAATGAATAATTTTGATTGTATTGAATTAAAAAGGTTTTGAACAAACAAAACCAAAGTAAGCAAGATCACAAGGGAAATAAACTGGGAAAAAAATTTTTCATAGTAAACTTCTCTGATAAAGACTTTATTTCTTAAATACATAGAGAAGACAGTCAAATTTATAAGGACACAAGTCATTCCCCAATTGGCAAATCATCAAAAGGATATGAATAGGCACTTTTCAGAAAAAGAAATAAAAGTTATCAATAATCATATAAAAATACTAAATTACTCATGATTAAAGAAATGCATATAAAAACAACTCTGAGATACCACCTTAAATCTGTCAGATTGGCCAATATGACAGTAAAGGAAAATGATAAATGTTGGAGGGGATGTGACAAAACTGGGACACTAAAGCATTGTTGGTGGAGTTGTGAATTGAACCAAATATTATGGAGGGCAATGTAGAACTATGCCCAAAGGTCTATAAAACTGTACATATCCTTTGACCAGTAATACCACTACTATGTCTGTAACCCAAAAAGATTTTTTAAAAGGCCTCCTTGTACAAAAATATTTATAACAGCTCTCTGTCAAATCAGCTGCAAATGAAAGCCTCATAGACTGGTAAAGCTAATAAAGAATCAGGATAACATGGTTGGAAGAAGCCAGCATGCTAGATGTGTGACCATAGGTCACACAGAAATAATAATGATGTTAAAAATTGCAAATTGGGGGTTGGGGAATGGCTGAATAAATTGAGGTATATGTTGGTGATGGAATATTATTAGGCTATAAGAACTATGAGCAGGATGATTTCACATTTAGCTGGAAAGACCTACATGAAATGATGCAGTGAAATAAGCAGGATCAAAAGAATGTTGTACACAGTAGTGGCAATATTGTACGATGATCAACTGTGGAAGACTTAGCTATTCTCAGCAATACAATGATCCAGGACTGATTCTGAAGGATTTATGACAAAGAATGCTATCCACCTCTTGAGAAAGAACCATTGGAGTTGGAATGTAGATCAAAACATATTATATTTCACTTTAGTTTATTTGTATTTTTATTGGAGGGTTTTGGTTTTATATAAGCATTCTCTTACAACAGTGACCAATATGGAAATATATTTTACATGATCACACATATATAACCCAGATATAACCCAGATCAAATTACTTACCATCTCTGGAAGGAAGGAAAGAAGGCAAGAGAGAGAGAGAGAGAGAGAGAGAGAGAGAGAGAGAGAGAGAGAGAGAGAGAGAGACAGAGAGACAGAGAGACAGAGAGACAGAGAGACAGAGAGACAGAGAGAGACAGAGAGAGAGAGACAGAGACAGAGAGACAGAGAGACAGAGAGACAGAGAGAGACAGAGAAGACAGAGAGACAGAGAGACAAAGAGAGAGAGAGACAGAGAGAGACAGAGAGAGGGAGACAGAGAGATAGAGAGTGAGAGATAGAGACAGAGATAGAGACAGAGACAGAGACACAGAGAGAGAGGGACAGACAGAAAGAGACAGAGACAGAGACAGAAACACAGAGAGAGAGAGAGAGAGAGACAGAGAGCGAGAGAGAGATAAATAGAGACAGAGAGAGATAGAGACACAGAGAGAGAGACAGAGACAGACAGAGAGAGAGAAAGAGACAGAGACAGACACACACAGAGACAGAGAGACAGACAGAGACAGAGAGAGAGAGAGAGAGAGAGAGAGAGAGAGAGAGAGAGAGAGAGAGAGAGAGAGAGAGAGAGAAAGAGAATTTAGAACTCATAAATTTGGGGAATTGCTATTATGTGTCATTGGGAAAATAAAATATGTAAATAAAGTCAAGTGACCTGCCGAAAATCATAGCTTATAAGTGCCTGAGGCAGAATTTTAATCCATTTCTCCTGAGTCCAGTACAGCACTTTTTCCATTATGCCACACTATCTATGATACATCATTAAGAAATTCAGATAATGATCAAAGGATCATAGGCTTAGAGCTGGAAGACAACTTAGGAATAATCTTGTTCAACTTCCTACATTTTACAGATGAAGAAATGGAGGGCCATAGAAGTTGCTCAGCTGAGTCAATAAACATTTGTTAAGGGCTACATGTCATTCTTGGTTTAAAAAAATTTAGAATGATGATTAAAGGAGTAGTTTGGCAGTAATTAGAAATGGAAGAGGTGTTCCCTAAGAGGCAGGAAAGGTTAATTAAGAACAAATCATGTCAGACTAATTTTATTTCCTTTCTTGCCAGGTTTACTAAATTAGAAAATTAGGACAACACTGTGAGTAGAGTGTATTTAGAAATCAGCAAGCAGGACTCTGATGAAGCTCCTCAAAACATCATTATGGATAAAACTATGATCTTTGGCAGACATTTATAGAATGCTTTAAGATTTGCTTGGAGATTTTTCTTTTCTGAGCCTGGGTTACCTCATTTATAAAATGAAAGGATTGGACGGATATAAGTTGGACTTCCAAGACTCTTTCCAGTTCTGAATCTATGATTTTACGATGTAATTCAAAGGAGAATTAAATGATAATAGAATTAAAAGGTTCTGGACTTGTTGATAAACTGAATAGAAAGATTAATAAATGGATGTCAGTTTTAGATGAAATATACTAGCCAGGTTCTTGAGGCCCCTGAACTTTTCAGTATTTTAGTTAATGACTTGGATCAAAGCATAGATGGCAAACTTGTGAAAATTTTGCTTAAAAGATAATGCAATCCTGAGCTGTGATAATAGAACAATGGTTCCCAAGGAATGATCTGGGGATCCTGAGTAGGGGTGACTCTGAGGCCCTTTCACGGGATCTCTGAAGTCAAAACTTGGTACAATAATACTAAGATATTTGACTTTTATGAGGTAAATATACCCATATAAGCAAAAACTCTTGGGTGGGGAGGATCAATAATTTTTAAGAGTATAAAGTGGCCCTGAGACCCAAATTTTGAGAGCTGCTATACTAGAAGGATATTGTCCAGAGCATGGGAGAGGGTGACCTTCACAGACTATACTTAAAATGTTGTGTCCTGTCTTGGTTTTTACATTTTAGGAGGCATGTGTACAAGCTGAAGCAGGCTCCAAGAAAGATGACCCTAAACACTACAAATGTTTCTCTGGATCAAAATGCCTACACAGAATTTTTGTAGCATGGTATAGCTGCAAATTCCAGTGGTCCCAGAGTGCATAATACACAGTTGTGGCTTATAGTTTATGGTCAGACATTAAGTCATAGGTAACAAATGAAGAAAGGAATGAATCCCTATTGACTTTTTTTGGCACTAAACTATGTGCCATCATATGATACCTCTTGTACTACTGCTTAATTTTTGCATTGTTCAATTTTCCAAGTATTTATTCCTTATCCATACAATAAATTTGTGAAGTCCCTCAAGGGCACATTATATTTCTTTATGCAAAAGTTCTGATTCCATGGTTTATCTTGGGCTCCTGAAGGTTGTACCAGCATATTGCAAACTTAGGTAGGTCCTACCATGGTGGAAAGTCTTTGAATATAGATCTCCCATCTCAGAAAGCCAAATTTGTCAAAATAATAGTGATATGATGATGATGATCATCATCATAATAATCATAATATTGATGATGATAATAATGATGATGATGATCACAATAATGATGACGAACCTTTACATTTTTTCCAGGTTTGCATAGGGACTCACTGGCACTATTTTCTGAGCTTCTTTAATGCCAGTGTACACCATTGTACCTTTTACAGGTATTATTATCTCATTTTATAGATGTGGAAACTAAAGTTCAAAGAAAGATGGGTGGACAAATAGAGAAGTACACAGATGACAGATGGGCAGATAGGCATTTGATGGATGGAAAGACAGATGTCTAGCTAGATAGAAAGAGAAATAAAGCATTTATGATGAGTAAATATGATTTATCCTTTGTCACATTGCTGGCATCAGAGGCAAGATTTGAATCTAGGTTTTTCTGATTCCTCTCAACTGTTACAATTAAAATTCTCTAGTGTTTAGAATGGGCACACAGTGCATGGAACATGTTTTCCAGCATGGTAGACAGAAGGAGAGGATACTCTACCCCTGGATTCAGGGAGATACTGTGTGCTTCAACCCTAAGAGCAAACTTTTTTTTTTTGCCTTAAAATCAGAAGATTTTATTGGGGGCCAAAAAGGGGTACAGATTAATATTAACTTTCCACACAGCCATAGGAAAGTTCAGTATTAGAATATTGACATGAAGTGACTATTTTAGGAAAAGCACCACAACCCCTGAAAAAACTATTAACACAGGAAGGAGTCGTGATCTGTATTACTAGAAGGAATATCCATTCTGATGAAATCACAGACTTTTTTGGACATCTTTTCCTATAAGCACTAAACACTGCAGGTGGGCAGAGATCATGTCTTACCAGAACTGTGTAACTTCTTTAACATCCAGCATTGTATTCTATACTGAGTTTATTTGTCAGTTTTTTCAGTTGCGTCAGACTTTTTGTGAGTCCACTAGGGTTTTTCTTGGCAGAAATACTACAGTGTTTTTCCATTTCCTTTTCCAGCTCATTTTGCAGATGAGGAAACTGAGGCAAATAGGGTTAAGTGACTTGCCCAGGGTCACACAGTTAGTTAGCAGCTGAAACCAAATTTGAGCTCAGGAAAATGAGTCTCCCTGACTTTTAGCCCAGCATTCTATCCACTGTGTCACCTAGCTGTCCATGCTAAGTGTTAGGTGTACATTTTTTTAAACCCTTACCTTTGGTCTTGGAGTCAATACTGTGGATTGGCTCCAAGGCAGAAGAGTGGTAAGGGCTAGGCAATGGGGGTCAAGTGACTTGCCCAGGGTCACACAGCTGGGAAGTGTCTGAGGTCAGATTTGAACCTAGGACCTCCCGTCTCTAGGCCTGACTCTCATTCCACTGAGCTACCCAGCTGCCCCGAGGTGTACATTTTTTAAAGTCTAGACCTCAAGGAACTTACATTTTTTTGAGTAGAAAAATATAAAAAACATCAACAAATTGAATACAAAGTCATGTCATGGGAGGTACTTGCAACTGTGGGAATTGCAAAAACACCTCATGTAGAAGGTGGCACATCAGCTAGGGAAGGAAGTGAAGAGGGAGCATATTTCATGCATATGGAAGAGTCCATAGAAAAGCATAAAGACATACATTGTTTAAGTAGAACCTCATGGCTACCCATGAGTCACAGAATGACAGCTATTAGTTCCCCTATTTTACAAATGGTGACACAGAGTTTCTGGAGATCACTTATGGTCACACAACTAGCATGCTGGCTTCTTCCCACCATGTTATCCTGATTCTCTATTAGCTCTACCAGTCTATGAGACTTTCATTTGCAGCTGTTTTGACAGAGAGCATACAGTAAACCCATGTTTCAACAATATAAAAGGTTCATCTCCACTTGAGAATTGGATTGACAGTGGGCTGCCTATTTTTTGGAGGAAGAATGCCCTCTGAAACATGCAGGATTATTGTTTAACAGTCTCCTTTTTGTTCAGGGTTTACTGAGCTCAAAAAAGTCATCAATGATCAGGCTTGGTTCTACTCTTGACCTGCTATAAAATTTAATTAAGAAGAATGAATGGGGGCAGTTAGGTGATTCAGTGGATTGAGAGCCAGGTCTAGGGACTAGAGGTCCTGAGTTCAAATTTTACCTCTGAGCCAATACAGAATATTGATTCTAAGATGGAAGGTAAGGGTTTTTTAAAAAAAAGAAAGAAAAAAGAAGAATGAACTAAAAAGAAATAGCACTCCTTAATGTTAGGTGACCATTAAATTTACCTTTCTAGTAGTGTTTAAAGTTCCAATGCAGCCAAGTCAAATTCATTTATTTCAAATAACCTCCATTGTGTCTTGATATTCAGGATCATGGATCAAAAATTGAACAGAACCTCAGTGTTCATCTAATACATTTTACAGATGTAAACTAGGTGCCAAGGAAACTGAGGATCCAAAAGTTAAAGAGCTAACCCAAGCTTATACAGGAAGCAAGCATCAGAGCCAGGATTTGATCCTAGGTCCTCTGACTCCAGAGTCATCGCCCTCCTCCCTGCCCCCGAAATTTCAGGCACTGTGTGGTGGGAAAAGAGCCAGAGGAAGAGAATGAGAAAGCCTTGGAATAAGCCCAAATTCAGTGACTAACTAGCTGGATGACTATGGACAAGTCATTTTGCTTCTTTGACCTATGGTTTCCTCTTCTACAAAATTAATGATTTGGATTAGATGGTCCATAAGGACTCTACTAGTCTTGACATTACATGATTCTATGAAAAGTCTTCAGGAGATTGATGGATCCCATCCTTATCCTCCAATAAACACCACAAATGTGCATTTCCATTCTGGACAAAGAGAACATTAGGTCACCCTCCCTACTGAGCCTATAGTCAGGACTACAGAATGTTCAGGGATGCCACAAGTCAACAGGGGAGGAGGAAGGAGCCCACTGTTCAGACAGAGCTCTCTGGAACAGATTGGTGGCTGAATGCCAGGTGCAGTATTGACTTGACTTTACAGAAGTATGGAAGAATTTTATACCTGCCAAAAGTAAAATAGAAACTCTACACTTTGGACTCTTGTTC
The DNA here is from genome assembly GCF_027887165.1 of Monodelphis domestica. Classification (NCBI taxonomy): domain Eukaryota; kingdom Metazoa; phylum Chordata; class Mammalia; order Didelphimorphia; family Didelphidae; genus Monodelphis; species Monodelphis domestica. Next base: position 441,661,403 of record NC_077228.1, on the reverse strand, counting down.
CAACTCCTAGACTTTCTTCCCTCTTACAATACTGGCCAAGTTGGTTTAATGCTGTGCTCTTGTCCACAAAATATTAAGAGAATCAGAGGAAGACTCCCAGCATGTTGGAGAGAAGAATTTATAGATTTTTTTGTTGACAAATATAAAAATAAAATTCTTCTCTTCTAGATGGTGCTTAAACTGCAACCAAAATGAAATTTTAATAAATCTATCACAATTGTGATATATTCTAGTGATTCATTTATGTTGGCATCCCCATAAGAAACATTAAATACTTGGTGCAGGGTAGGAGTCAGATTGGCTTTGGCTTTCCACAAAAAATATTTCATATACATAGTTCTTGGTCTCTAGGAGTATCAAGTCTCACGGCTACATTGATTAGGCATAACAGGGTCAGCACTCAAGGCAGAACATGATGGTGCATGAAAATGTGTAATCACAAAGAAAATTTTGTTCAATAGGTGATTGCATTTGACACTGTTGATTGCCCGTTCCTCCTGGATACTATCCTTTTTTGTTCTTTGGGACACTACTCTTTCCTGGTCCTCTTTCTACCTGCCTCATCATTTCTCAGTCTTCTTTGCTAATTCAAATCAATAAAAATATATTGTGTTTATTTTGTATATCATATCCATTTACTTTGGGTGCACATTTGGTCCCTCATCTCTTTTCTAGCTACGCTTCCATAGATTTACATGTCATTTCTCTGCAGGTAATTACCAGATTTATATGTATCTAGTCACAGTCTCTCTCCTGAGCTCCAGTCCCACATCACCAAGTGTCCATTGAACATTAAAAGTGCATGCCTTGGAAGCATCGCAAATCAGCATGTCAAAACCAGAATTCATCCTTTTCCTTGCACTTTAGAATAGTGTGCAACTTCTGGACTATTTGCTATTTTTCATCAATGATGCTCCACCTCTGTGTCTTTGCTTTGGCATTCTATCAATTCCCTTTCTTGAAGTCACTGTTTTCTTTCATGATTCCTCTTGACCACCTTCTAATTAAGGTATTTTCTGGTCCCTTCCTTCCAGCTGCTAGGGTACTCCATCCCCAAACAATTGTATTCAATTTTGTATGTATTCTGCATATCCTCATATGTGTACATGTTGTTTCTCCCCAATAAAATGGAAACTCCTTGAAGACAAAGACTCTCCCTTTTCTCAAATAGTAGGCACTTAAATACTTGTGGATTGACAGATGACAAAATACCACAAATGCTTCTGTCTGTAGATGTCAGTGTGTTTACTACAATGAGCCCCTAAACACTGCAAGAGCCCCTAAAGATTTGTCTTTTTCTTCTTACTTTGACTTCTTTGGGGTATAAATCTAGCAGAGGTATCATTGGGACAAAGGGTGTGATCAGTTTAATAACTTTGAGGAATAATTCTAAATTACTTTCTAAAATGGCTGGACCAATTGATAGTCCCATCCATAATGCATTAGTTTTTCTGGTAGCCCTTCCAACATTTCCCATTTTCCTCTTTTGCCATCTTTTGCCAGTGTGATGGGTATGAGACGAAACTTCAAAGTTGTTCCAACCTGCATTTCTTTAGTTATTAACAATTTAAAGCTTTTTATAAATGCTTCCTCAATGAGAACCACAGCTATTTAAAACACCAACTTGGCTAAGTGTACTGGAAAATCAAGACTGACAAAGAGCACATATTCCCCAGATTGTAGCATGCTGTTAAAGAGGCAACCCATTGAATCAATCCAGAAGTATGTGTATATTTATATGTACATATATGTGTGTATATATACACACATACACACATACACACATATATATATATACATATATATATTATATATACACACACGCACAGAGTATTAATTCTAGGATGGAAGGTAAGAGTTTTAAAAACAAAAGGAAGACAGGAGTTTGAATCTTGACTCCAACATGAGATACATGTACAATGGGCAAGACATTTAATTTCTTTGGGTCTTCATTTCCACATCTATTATGTGAAAGGGTTGAAGATCTTGCCCTAGGCAAAGAAGTACTGGAAAAATCCTTAGGTCATAGGGATTTGTAATTAAGGGTTCTGGGGATAAGGATCAGGCAGGAACTATAGGGTCCCAGAGGTTAGCACCTGGTAGATTCCTTGGAAGTTAACAAAGGTGGCCAAGGTAATGGGAACTTCCCAGTTGAAAAGAATTTGGATGAGGCTGGAGGGTAGGACCTGGCCAAGCTTAAAACTAATGTGTGCTCACAAGACCATTAAGTACAATAAATTTTTCTACTTCCAACCCTTGTTTCTTGGCTGGCATTCAGCCCTTAAAGTTGGAACCCTGGATTTCATCTCTATTCAGGTTTCTCTGCTACCAACCCCTTCATATCCTTCCCCTTCTAGCTTCTAAATGTTTCTTATTATTGATTTGGACATCCCTCATTGGTATTCTTGACCCTTCAAGTGACCCATCTACCCATTTTTCAAACTTAGAAGGATTCAACAACACTATATGAAATTCTCTATATAGGTATGTAGCATTCCCAGCACTTCACAATGATTCTGGCTTTTTCCAGAGCTATTACACTTTGCTTCCCTCCACATACTGTACCTTCCAGCCCCACCTACATCTTTGCTGTTCCAGGCTCTTCACATCCATGGCTCCCCATCTTCTATTTCCATGCTTTTGCACAGGCCAACAGCTCTGACTCTGAGGCTCTCCTGGCTTCCTTCAAGGTTCTCTTCACGTGTCATTACTTACATAAGGACTTTGCTGATCCCTCCCAGTAGTAACAACTGGCTGGTCCATTTACTTTACTGTGCATTTATGTCATTGTGTAGAACTATTTCTCTCTAGTATTAACCAATCCATAAACATTTATTACTCATCTACTATGTGCCAAGCACTGTGCTAAGGAGTAGCTAATGAGCATATAAGTTCCTTGAGGGCAGAGATTGCTTTGTTTTTATCTTCGGATTCTCAGCACCTAATTTTTGGGAGACATTCAATTAATGGTTGTAATTTTGAGCGACTCCTTAGATGGAGAATGAGGGTTGAAGGCAGTGAGGCAAAGGGTTAATGAAATGGTTTCCCTCTCTACCTCCTCCCCCCTCAAGGAGTCCCTGATTACTTAAGGGAGACACAATGGAGATCTCCCCAGGGTGAAGGATTGCCCCTTAATGGCCATGCTGGCCCTCAAGGGTATTGGGGAAATCTCCACAGGAAGAGGTATAGGGGACCCCAATCTGACTATGAGCTACTTGGGGGCACTCACAAACCTCCCCCCTTGTGTCTTATTGAAAGCTGGCAGCAAGATGGAGTCTGCCAATGAGCTTATTCCCTTGATGCAAATAAATAAGTTTGAAGTCACGATCTGACTGCTCAATGTGATTTAATTGTGATTGGGGTAAAGGAAGAAGTAGGTAGAGATTGAGGGGTTGTAGGTCACCCTAATTTCAGAGTCCCCTTTCAAAGGTTCATCCTCTGAGTGGACAGAAATCTGCCACATCTCAAAGTTCACCTTCCCTTCCCAAATCTATCCTAAAACTATATTTCTAAATAATCTAATTATAGAAGTAAAAGGTATTTCCCCTAGAGGTGGAAAAGAGGGAGAGAGCACTGCTCAATGAATTGAGTCTGGTATCTCAATAGTTCATGGAATGAAAGTCTTCAGAGTAATTAGGATTGCCAACAGGAACCAGTGATATTAGGATTTGTCAGTGACAGAAATCTTGAAAGGTGTCTTGAAAAATGGCACAGAGAAATAGTTCTTCCTTCCACTCCCTTCTGTGTTTCAGCACTCAAGACCCCCTCCTCAGGAGAATTTCCCAGAAGTCCTTGTCCAGTTTCCAACTGTCATTCCTGTCTCATGCACCTGTAGAGCTCTCAACATTCCAATCTCCCCAACAGTTCTCTTTCCTATTCCCTATCATTATTACATGGTTATTGAATGAAGGGATGAAGGAACTCTTTTTGTTCCTAGCCTTGGCTTGAACTAATCCTGTTTAGGGTAACAGGGACACTATGAGTTCTCTGAGGATAGGAAATTCTGGGAGTCTTAAGCTCTGGGTTTGGGGATAGACTCTATGCATCAGGAAATGTTGAGGGGCAGAAGGTCATGAAGTCATGAGGGCATGAGTGCAGATCTCCCTCCTCTTACCCTGTCCTGTAATTCCCCCCCTCCCCAATGTCTCCTTAGTGGTCCTGTTGTGGGTTAAACATTATATTCAGAGTTTGGGGTAAAATTTCCTTGGCAAATATGTGAGCACCTAAACTTAGAGGAAGCTATTTAATATTGTTTCAAACATCCTGTAGGCACTAAACTCTCTAATGAATAGTCCTTGGGGGATAAATTATTTGAACTTCACCAGCTTTTAATGAGTAAGTTCCTTCTGGCTAATGCCACCATCTTAATTATGTTAAATTTTTTATGGTTTGGACTGAATATTAAAATGGTTGTCGCCAGGGATTTAACTTCTAAATCTGAAAATGATTACTCAAGTAAATGGAATTATGGTAGTTTATTTTTCAATAGAGGAAGATATTAAGGGGAATAGGGAATTGGGAATAGGAGAGGGAAAAGGGAATTGATCTGCTCTGGCTTGATCTGAGCCAGGTAGAAGTTCAGAGGCCTTGGCCAAGGGGCCTCTCCAGAAAGCCAAGAGAAAGGGGAATCAGCCTTATAACTCACCATGTGACCATCCAAAAGAAAGCAGTCTGAGGTCTCTTGCAGGAGCTCCTCCAAGGGTCCAGTTCCATAGCCAAGTGTCTTTACTCCTGGTGAATGTCTGTCTTCTAGTCCCACTCTGAGTGACTGAATCTTGATCTATTGATTGATCTATCTTCCTATGCTTCCGTTTCCTCTGTTTAAAGACCTTTTTTCTCTTGTGTTACCTCCCCTAAATTTTATGTCTACCAATCACAGCAGACGCTCCTCTCCAGGACTGCCCACTCTATCACAAGTGGGTCACAGACCTCCCATCAAATGTATGAAATGGGTGTTCACACCTTTTGTGGTTAGTTCACACCTTTTTGTAGTTGGTTCACACCGTTTTGTGGTTAAAATGGGTAGATCTACTTTAAATACTTAGTTAATACTTTGGGGATTAAAATCTAAAAATAGACCCAGGATTACAATTTTATCTTCACTATCAAGGAAGATCTAAGTAACTTCATTGTTACAATCAGGAGATAGCCAAATCCAATCTTCACAATTATTAACATCATTAGCATTAGAAAACATGCATGTCAGATTCCCAAGTGCACTAAGTGACCAGTCTGGCTAGAAAAAAATATTGAAATGTAAGAGGGATAAAGGTCAAGTCCTATGCTTGGATTAAAAAATAACAACTGTTTGCAACATAACAAAGAATAAGATTAGCCCTAAAGAAGGGTAACAAGAAAATACATTCCCCTTCCCCACTCTGTAGTAGTGAGGACATTGCATATATATTCTAAGGGTTTTATTAAATTTATTGATCAGTTTTATAGATTCCTTTCCCCCCCTCCTTTTTTCTTTTAAAAAATAATTTCTGGGGCAGCTAGATGGCTCAGTGGATTGAGAACCAGTCCTAGAGATAGGAGGTCTTAGGTTCAAATCTGGCTTTCTAGCTGTGTGTCCCTGACTGAGTCACTTAATCCCCATTACTTGTGAACTGCTCTTCTGCCTTTGAACCAATGCACAGTATTGATTCTAAGACAAAAGGTAAGGGTTTAAAAATTAATAATAATCCTTTGCTATAAATACTAGCTTTCTGGCAGGAAAGAGGGAGAGGAGAACAGGAAAATTTAGGTGAAATAAAAATAAAACATTTCAATAATAAAAAATGTTTTACAAATACAAGACGAGGAAGGTATGGCTATATAGGAGTTACTATGAAATGGATCCACAAATTTTAGTGGACCACAACTCAATGAATTAAGTTTGATATGGCAGCTCTTAAAACATAATGGTCAACTAGTGTAGCACTATCTTTCTGGTCTCTAGAGCAAGGACAATTATATCTCCTCTCAGGATTCTAAGGATACTCCTAAGGAGCTGGGCCTTGAAGGTCCACGGGTTCGCAGATATGATCCTAGTGGCACTGAGAATCCTTTGGTCATCCTCCTTCCATTCATTAGCAATAATAAGTGACATATTGTACTTTGTTGTAATTGTTCAGTTGTTTTGAACTCAGAATCGAACTGCCAGCCCAGCACTATACACTGTGCCATTTGGCTGCCCCCAAATAGTTTGGTAGCTTTGTTTTACAAATGTGGAAACTGAGGCCCTCAGAGATTAAGTGGTTTGTCCAAAGTCATAAATCTGGCTTAAAAGAACATTGTCAAGATGCCTGTCAGATATCTCTCTGAGGGGATCCCAGTCCTGGGAAAAGAGGCAGGCAATGATGGTCCCACAGTTTCAAAATAATATTCTTCCATCTTGTTCTTGCTGAGATCCCCAAAACAAGATGCTACCTATAGTGAAAAACATCCATGTCTCAGTCTAGGCCACTGGACCAGCTAGGTCATGCCCACTTCTGTAACCAACTAAGGTAAACATGGACCCTGGGATTGGAAAAACATTTCATTTAAAATTTTCTGAAGACATTTTTGAGCTTAACTACCTTGAACCAAAGAGCATATTATGACTTCGTGTCTCTCACAAGACAGAGCATTTGCATCATGCAATTAAATGCAAAACCCCAGAACAGAGAATTTTTCTCATTGGCACATTTTCTTTTTTCCAGAAGTGTGTTTTTGAACTAATGGTTGTGGGTGACTGAGCCAAAGATAACTAAAAAGCAAATGATGAGGAATAAAATGCAAAGACATTTGATAAAAGGATGTGCTGTTTTCCAAAAGATGGAACAAGTAATGCATGTGATAAGAAGGCAGGAAGCCAAGCAGGACAAAGGAAAGAATTGCTAATAGATGACTTAAACCAGCTGGTTCCCTGAAAGCTCTGATGACTCGATTGCCTGTTGGCAGGGAAGTCATCAGAGGGATATTGTATTGTAGGGAAATTAGTACTGAACCTAGAGTATAGAAAAATTAGGAAATAAGGACCAAGAATTGATCTTTAGTGGTTCCATGACTGTTGTCATGCCACTTAACCTTTGAGCCTCGGTTTCCTCATATGTGAAATGAGCTGGAGAAAGAAATGGTAGACCATTCCAGTATTTTTGCCAAGAAAGCAATAAATAGGGTCCCAAAGTGTTGAACAAGCCTGAAAAAAATGATGTAACCACAAACCATTTGGGTTACAAGGGACCTTAGAGGACATCTGGTCTAATTCCTTCCCAATTTTACAGATGGAGAAATTGAGAATTTCAGTGACCTGCCCAAAGTCATACAGGGATTTGAACATAGGTGGTTTGATGCCAAACCCAGTACTCTTTCCCTCACATCTCTAGCTCTAAATTCATGATCCTCTGACTTCTGAGGAACTTGAGGTCTCATCCTTAAAAAAGAACAGGTTGAAGTAGATGATCTCTTAGGACTTTTTCCAGTTCAATAGCTATGATCCTAAGACTATATTGCTAACTATGTCCTCTTAACTAAAAGAATTATGTGCTTATATTAAAGGAGTCACTTTTACTTATTTTTCCATAGCTTTAAATAATAATAACTCATAGCTTCTAAAACTGTATGGCTGCCATGTGCAATCTGGACCACTGCACATGGCAGCAGGTCCAGACTGGGACAGTCAAAAGAGGGTCTAAAGTGACTGTGCCTAGTTCTGTTTTGGGGGAAACCCAAGTTTTGGAGTCAGGGTGCTGGAAGCCCTTGACAGGGAGGGGAATCCCCCAATTCCTAACCCAATTTCTGACAGTGAGTATGTTGGAGAGTAGTTATTTGTGGAAAACAATACCATTCTCCTTGCCTGAAGTGCCATATTCCTCCTTTCACCTGATGAAGGACCATTCTTATAAGGCCAAGATGAAATCTCACTTCCCCTGTGATATATTCCATTCCAGCTCAGACCTCTTGGATCATATTATTTTGCAGACTCCTGAAGCATTTTCTTTGCTGCATCATGTATCTCACATTTAGTTCCTCATCATGTTAGTCATCTCTTGAGGTATATGTCTTGTTTCCCCAATTAAGCTATATGCTCCTATAAGACAGAAATCAATTTTTATTTATTTCTGTATCCTCAATTTAATCCAAGTTAAAAATGTTAATTAAAAATTTACTATATGCAAGGTACAGGCTAGACACTAAGTATATACAAAGGCAGAAACACCATTATTAGCCTTCTATAGGAGGAAAAATGACCTATGCACAAATGATTAATTACAAAGTATACACAAGAGGGGAGGGAGGGAATAAACATCTTTATGGTGCCTACTAGCTGCCAGACACTGGACTAAACACTACAAACATTATCTCATTTGATCCAAACAATAATCCTAGTAGGTAGGTGCTGTTCTATTCTCATTTTACAGTTGAGGATATGAGGCAAATGGAGGTTAAGGGACTTGTCCAGGATCATGTTGCTAGTAAATGTCTAAAGTGGGATTCGAACCCAGCTATTCATGATTCCAGGTCCAGAACTCTATCCAGGGCTTCATCTAGTAGAATACAAAATGATTTCTAGAATAAGAGAGAACTTGGGAAATCAAGAAAGGTGTGTGAAGTCTCTTCTCTTCCCCTAATGGTGGTAATAGCCTTCATACGTGCTGACTTTGGTGAACTTAACACTGAACTTCAAGTCGCTCTGGCTTACACTTCTTTGCATTTCTTTCCCTGACCATAGGTGACCTGAGTTGAATAGCAATCCTGATATTGACAATTTCCAACCATGGTGGCTGCTTTATGGACTCAAGAGGTCTGGAGTCATTGATAGGTTCAGGTGACTGGCATGGGAACAAAGTTTCATGGAAAAGAAGATGAATGCTTATGGGAAAAGAGCCAAGTCCTGCCTTACCAGAAAATATAGATCTTGAGTTAGTTGTTTGGAAAATATAGAGTCTAGGTGAAGGTGAAATATCTATTCATCAAAAATATTTCATATTTTAAATAGACTACAAGGAGATTATAATAGGAGTTTTTATTATATGTTCTCAGTATTTGTCAATATATGCTTTTGATTTTGTTTTTGAGTTTGCCTTTTGTAGTGAAGGAAATAAGTAGCTGCCCTATACCTAATCTACTTTGCAAATTGAGTACCTTTCTCATAGGGACTCTATTCATCCCTTTTAAGGAGACCTTAAATATGAGATATTCCTAATCTTTGCTTTACACATCTTCCCTTGAGTTCTTCTCTAGGCTAGCTGATTTATTACATCTATATGACATAAATAATTTCCTATATAAAAAACCCAAGTACTCTCTCCATCCTTTGTACACCTCATCTACGTGGTGTAGAAAATTTAAAAGAGAGAAAGATGGGTACAGATGTTATTGACTATCAATTAATCAACAAACATGTGTTAAGCACCTGCTATATGCTATTCACTGAAGTAAGTACTGGAGAACCAAGACATAAATAAAACATCTTCCTTCACCAAAATCTCACAGGACCTGGATCTAGGAAGTCTGGAGTTCAAATCTGACTTTAGACACTAACTATATGACCCTGGACAAATCATTTAACCTCTACCTGCCTCAGTTTCCTGAAGATTATAAAATAGGAATAATAATAGCACCTATTTCCTAGGGTTATTGTGAGAATCAAATAAGATAATATTTGTAAAGGGTTAAGGATATTTCCTAGTGCTTAGTAGACATGTTTTTCCTCTCTTCCCTTCTCAAAAATTTTGCATCTTCTAAGGGAAGACAGTAACATATAAGTAAGTATATATATAATGTATAATACATTTATATTTTATATATAATATTATAAAATAAATAAGTAAATATAAAATAGAAGACATTCACTAGGCCTATGATTTTTATTGGTATTGGAAGCTTCAGGGACAGGAAACTCCCTCAACCATTATAGATTATTGCCTTTTCTGAAACCTAAAGTCTGAAAAAATTGCCTCAAATGGTGAAATATTAAGTGTCCTACCCAGGGTCATATAGCCTAGATACATCAAAGGTGGGACTTGAACACAGGTTTTCCCAGATTTGTGGTCCACTCTTTATCCAGTTTACTATGTTGGTATTCTGTATACTATCCTATATGCTATGTTCTCATATAAATACATACAAAATAAATACAAATTACTTTTTTGGAGAAAAGGCACTAGATCTGGGTGGGGAAGATACTAGGAAAGAAATCATGTATAATGGTTGTCTCCATACCCAGTCTAAAATTTTATTATTTAAAGCATTATCTCCCATGTAATGCCCAGATAGGTTTGGCCATGACACTTGATTCCCAGTCATTCATTCATATGACACCCATTGATAGCTCAAGGATCATGAGGCAAATCACAAAGCCAAGGACACCATGACTTAATTAACTATTTTGTCTGAAAAACAACACTTTGAACTCCAGGCTGAATATTTGAGATGAATGTTTTCATAAAATAATTCACTGGGTGGATCCCTTAGAAAGAATCTTATACACATCCCCGGTTTCTTCCTTCTCCAAGCTTTCCCACACATATCTTTGAACTAAAGACCAACCACCTTATAATACTCCCTTTACAGGGTGCCCCCAAAGACTCAAATATAAGCCCCTATCTAGAAATCTGAGCTTCCTCTAGGTTTCCTTGGTCATGGTACCCTCAAGAAGAATTGGTCCAGCCAGTGTTCATTAGGGACTAGTGTTCATTAGCCTGAGAACTCTAATCTTGTTTTGTCCTTGAGTCACTGTGTTGGTCCAATGGGTTCCTCTGTACTGTGACAGAAGCTGGCACTAAAGAAAATGCCAGGCTGAAGAGTGTGTGAAATTGATCACCTCGATGGGGGAGGGGCCCCAGGAGTTAGGAATCCTGAGGGAGAAGATTCTGGCTGGTAGAGGAGTTGGTAGCTTTCAGTCTTGAGAAGCTGAAGACAGAAGGTGGGTAAAAGGCTTTCTCCTGATGGTTACCCACCTTTCCTGCTGGTGACTAGAAATCTCCCCCCCCCCCCACGGCCCCCCCCCCGAACACTTCCCAATTGAAGGGACTTTCTGAAGAGAAACCTGAGCAGACTTTACCTCAGTTCCTGTTGCCCAGGGGTGAGTCAACCTGACTTTCTCTCAGGGGGTTCAGGCTACCAAGGCCTGAGTTCCCCCCAAACTTGAGGAGAGAGGAAAAGGGGTTTTAGATAGAGACAAGGACCCCTTTTCCCAACTCCCCTTTCCCTTTCTTTCTGTGCTAGTTATTCCTTTTGTATTACCTGATTGAGTTGACATTAAAAGTTATCTGTTCCCTAAGCTGAGTGAGTGAACAGATCAAGGGGAGATCCTTTGGTCTCGAGTAGTGGAGGGTGGACAAGAGGGACAAGAGTGAATTGGAGAGAACAACTTTAGCTAAGGAGGGAAGGCAGAAGGGGGAAAATCTTGAAACCCCCTCTCCTCTATCTCAGCCAACCCATTACATCTGCTGTCTCCCCTTGTACCCTGTTTTGTGAAGGGGGGGGTCTCTTCTCTTTCCCCCTCTCCATACTGAAACTCTTAATCTTTTTTATAATACAGTACTACTACATCATACTCCCAATGAATGTGATAAAGAATATTAATATAACAACTTGCATAGATATTCTTGAAGAGCTTATAAAATGAGACTAACTTCTGAGTTACTAATATGACTAACATAAAATAAGACTTATGAGACTTTTTAACAGTAGGAACTTTCACTGTAGGCTTCTGCTTATAATTTTAGGTCATGTCAGTTCCTGCAACCAGATGAGTTCATCATGGACATTTGCAAAATTATGTCATATGTATTAGACTATGAGAGATTTAACATTGGTATATTTACTTTAAAATTTTTTAAACTATTTTTTAAAACCCTTATCTCCCATCTTAGGGTCAATACTATGTATTGGTTCTAGGAAGAAGAGTGGTAGGATCTAGGTAATGGGGGTTAAGTGACTTGCCCAGGATCACACAGCTATTAAGTGTCTGAGGTCACATTTGAACTCAGGATTTCTTATCTATAGGTTGGACTCTCTATTGTAAAAATTAAATTAGTATCTCTACTAAAAGTATTATATTTTTAGAGATTTATTAAAGATTGTTAGAAATCAAAGATACAAATCAATAAGCCACGTTTCTAGGGCTGATAAGCCCATTCAATTTCACTTACTACATCCTGAAAGATGTGTGTGCTTAGAAGCTGAAGCAGAGAGCCCAAGTAGGCGGTACAGTCAGTTTAAATACAAATTGTGTTCTTGGCCCAGGTGGGGATCTCAGGTGAGATTATAAGGCATTCTGGGAAGTGCCAAGGACTTCTGGGGATTGAAGTCTGGGGTTCAAATCTCTATTTTTACACCCCCCCTTGATCATTATTGGGAAAAGTTTCCCCCAAAAGGATCATGAAAACATAATCAATGTAAAGATTACAATAATTTGAGGATAAGAGGAAAAAAGAACAATAGAGGAAGTCATTTTACTGATTCTGTTCTAAATCAGATATATTCTTGCTTGGGGATAACCCCAAAATTCCATGTTCCATATCATCCCCAGAGCTCAAGCCAAGTTGAAAGGATGAATAAAGAACTTAAAACTATAATTGGCAAATTATTCATTGAGACTCATTTCAAATGGCCTGAAATTCTCCCTCTGGCACTATTTTATCTTAGAAGCAGGCCCAGGGGAGACCTACATATCTCACCATTTGAGATGCTTTTTGGACATCTGCCTATACAGGCTAAGTCTTTCTCCCCGCATATACATCGCTTTTAGGGGGAAATACTACTATTTCTTCCTATATACAGGAATTACACACAAACTGCGTGAACTACATGAATCTGGAGCTGCAATACAAGCCAGACCACAAGACTTTTCACTTCATTACCTGAACCCAGGAGACAAGGTATATATAAAGAACTTCCAGTGTATGGGAGCAACCCAACCTTCCTGGGAAGGGCCATTCCAAATATTGTTAACTACTCCAACATCTATAAAATTTGGAGAGAAGGACTCTTGGATTCATTGCTCACCTGTAAAGAGAGCATCTTCTATTGAAACTGATTGACTGTATCCTATACATGAATTGGAGATAATAATCCATTGACAAGTGGATGCTTTTTCCCCCTAACACACTGAATTCCTGAATATTTTTTCTCTTTTCTCTTTTTTCTTATTTTGTTATTTTTTCTTTTATTTTTATTAAAATATTTGATATTTCCCTTTTCTCATTTCTATGTACTCAAGGTACATACAATCAACATTAATTTTTATTCTACTATAATATAAGTTCAAATATATATACTTGCTATAACATTAATACATACCCAAACAGCTTTAGAGTGTGGGAATCTACCATTTATTGATAATTGTTATGGGACCGTGATTAATGTTTGTGTCTGATTCTAGGAAATGGGATCAAAAAGGAGCACAGAGATAACATGAATAGTGCCAAAAGAGCACCCAAGTCAACAAAGAAAAAAACAATCCAGGTAGGATTGATGCACTTCTAAGCCAATACAAAGGACTTGAACCGAGTGTTAGACTCGAGGTTGCAATGCTTGACATACGTTAAGACGTAGGCCTTCCTTGTATCCACACTCTTTGTGAAAATACTTATCAACAAGTACCAAAGGTTGGCTATCATCCTGGCTCCCTCTATCCCTGAGAATGAAGGTAAAATCAGACTTCCCTATCAAAATAAAAATCTGGTCCTTTTTTCTCTCCTATAGTATGGCAAATTCCTGTAGCCTTGGCTGCAAATGGGTAAGTGAAATATTACTGCATTCTGTCCTACAGACTTGTGGGATTAGAAATTACTTAATTGGACCCTAATACAGGGGCCTATGAGAAATTTATTCTTGCTGTCTCAAAATTTTGTATACATAGATTTTTGATATTTTGATACTGATTTTGAATTCTTTAAAAAAAATATATATATACATGTATATAAATTAAAAGGGTTTAATTTTTCTTTCATTAATTTTTTTCTTTCTTTTGTTTTTGTTTTTGATTTTGTTTTCATTTTTGTTTTTTTTTTTAATTGACTCACACACTCCCATAACTAAACCTTGCATCCTCAGCTGAACTGGGTGTTTTTCAACATGTTCTTCAGGGGGGATTGTATTTTCATAAAATCCAAGATTTAAATTTTGCTCGAGAAAGATCTTCAGAGAAGAAGCTTGCTAACTCCTGAATCCAGAGAATGAACTGTTTGCAGAAAGATACCTAAACCCTTGCACTACAGGAAGATCTAGAATGAACCTTGGGGTGCGGTTGATTAAATATTTATTTTGAATGTGCACTCTTATGCCAAAGGGGATTGCCCCCTAATTGGCTTTTGTCAATGCACTCAGCAAAAACATTGGTTTTGCTGTCTCTCTCTCCTCTATTTCCCCCTTATCAATAACTATTGTAGTTTTCCTCTCAGAGGGTAAAATTTTGTATACACCTGTAGTTAGAAATTTTTGGGGTGCAGGTTGCTTATGTTTAGTGATTAATTGGGGAGAATAGTCCCCCGATCATCATCAGGGAGGATTGTGATTTTAAAATTCTTTCCATCTTGCTTGGCCTAGCACCCAGGAATGTGCACACCCACACTACATGGGCATGAGTTAGCTAATGACAAATCAGAAATAACTAACAGCCCTCCCCTCCCCCCCCCCGGGGCTGTCCTAAGCCAAGCTTGAGTCACCATTGGCACATGTGAGACACAGGAAGTGAGGTAGAGAACAATCTCTGGAGTTCTTGGCACTTCCTGTGAAGAGGGCAAGACGCCAGTTTTATCCTGGAGCTCGAGCTTGGAGGAACCCCACAGACAACTTCTCTTCAGATGGGTCACGTGAGTGATAAGGACTGACTCCCTTCTCTGCCTTGGCTCTCCAAGACCTTAGACTCCTTCCTTGACTCAGCCTGAGCCACAGCGGTTTTTGAGTTAACATCTTTTCCTTCTCTCCCTCCCTCTCTCCCTCTAATAATTTCTTCTTCCTGTTGTAATTAAATCACCATAAAACTCCATTCTGACTTGAGTGTTTCATTTAAGATTTTATAAGTAAAAAATCCTTGGTGACCTGTAATTATTATACTCAGTTTCAACCCCTAATTTTAACCATAACACTATCCACTGGGCCACCTAGCTGCCCCCTATATTTACTCGCTGGGAGCCATCAAACCCATGCTGTTTGACAAGGTCATGTGTGGAAACTGGGCGTTGCAAAGTGGTCCCCAGGAAGGATGGAAACATCCATTCAGCCCCATTCCATGTGACTTCTCTCACTAGCATCCCTTATTATTGGAATTGTTCTCCAGGAGAAAATAGATAAAAGCAACATTCTTGCAGGGTTAATACAGATGTCCCCCTCTATCCCCCTAGAAAAACACCAGAAGATCCCACTTACAAAATCAAACCTAAGGATTCTTATATACCCACTCAGATAGGACCCTCTTTTCTAGGCATAAAAACTTCTGGCAAATCTGTGCTCAGAATTCCCCTCCCCCATGTACAGGACAAGAACAAGCTTCTGTGACCTAAAACTGGGCCATATTGATTCTACCCTCTGACTCCGCACTGAGCAGCAGTGGTTTGTTGATTATCTTATTAGGCTTTGCGTTTGTTGTTGGAATCCATGGGATCAAAGTATGTATCCGTGTAAACACTGAGGGTATAAAATAAAGCCAAGCCTGAATGAAGGCAGAACAGCATCTTGTCATGCCTGTGCAACAGGTCTGAAACACTCAGTTGTCTTCCACTCCTTATCCACCTAAGTTGTCACATCTAGTCAGAAGGAACCTCCGACTTTGTAGACTGCTGGACAGCCTTCGAAATTTACTTAAACATTTTTATTTAATTATATTTATTTACCATCCTATATTATATTTACTTTTAAGACAAAGAAAGACAAAAAGGAGACTCTCCTCAATAAGCTGCTATTTTACATGTACACCAGCCAACTTTCAACTATGAAGAACTCAATATTTAGCAAAAACTGTTACACATAACTGACTTCATAGGGCGAGCTAATTATGAAAACAAACTAATTAAAAGCATTTTCTTGTACCAAAATATATTTTGAAAGATAAAAGTTAATGTGTTTAGCAGCTAAAGTTTTAAAAGGAAACTTGGTATAAGAAACTACAGTAAGCTTGAAGTACATTGATCCTGATCCAGCAGGTATATGTGTGTCCTTCTTGACTCTCTTTGGCCATTTATGTGTCTTCCTAGATCATAAGCTCCATCAATTAATCAACAAATATTTAGTGAGCACCTACTATGTGCCAGACACTGTTAGGAATACGAAGATAAAAATTAGATAGTCCTTGCCCTCGAGAGTTAACATTCTGTTTGAGAAGATAGCATGCATATGGATAAATGCACAATACTAAAATTCCAGGTGATTTTGGAATAGAGGCACTAATAGCTAGGGGATCAAGAAGGATAAAGGGTTTAAGGTAAACTTTGAAGGGAATTAGCAGTTTTAAGAAAAGGATGAAGAGGGATGACACTCGAAGAATGTATGTACCAAAGTATGAAAATGGGAATTGGAGGGTCACTTGTGAGAAGGGGGTGTGATCGTACTGTAGTGTATAGAGACTAATGCGTAATAAGCCTGGAAAAGTAATTGCAATCAGGTGGTTAAGGGCTTTAAATGCCAGAACAGAAGAGTTTGTAGTTGATTCCACAGCAAATAAGGAGCTATTAGAATTAATTGAGCAGGGATAGCTAGGTAGCTCAGTGGATAGAGAGCAAGGTCTGAAGACAAACCCTGGGTTCAAATAAGATCTTAGACATTTCCTAGCTATGTCACCCCGGGCAACTCACCTAACTCCAGTTGCCTCGCCCTTACCACTTTTCTCCCTTGAAACTGATGCTCAGTATCAATTCTACGAGAGAAAGTAAGGTTTTTAAACAACAACAAAAAGAATGCTAAAAACAAATAAATAATATTTTTAAAAGAAAAGGATTAAAAAAGAATATATTTAGTAGGGTAGTAACATAGTCAGATCTATACTTTTGGAACATTAATTTGGCAACTATGGGGAGACAGAAGATGGGTTGGGGGGGGGAGAAATAAGGCAGAGGGAACAACAAGGAGCAGTTATTCCAATAGTTCAAGTGAGAGATGATTATAGCCTAAACAAAGGTAATGGCTGTGTGACTGGGAAGGCACAAGAGGTGTTGGGGTGGAAGAATCATCAAGTTCTGGCCAATGATTGGGTCTATGTAGGGAGGAGAGCGTGTTGCTGCAGATGACTGTGAAGTTGCAAACTGAGTGATTGGAATTATGGTGGATCCCTCAACAGGATCAGGGAAGTCTGGAAGAAAGATGGATTTGGCAGAGGAAGACATGACTTCTGTTTTGGACATGTGTTAGAAATGTCTATGGGAAATTTAGTTTGAAATGTTGACGGTTGGTGCTTTGGGACTGGAGATCAATCCATGAGTGCAAGGACCATGTCATGTCCTAACTAAACTTTATATCTCACCCAGGATTTACCATAGTCTCTGCAGTGAATGTTTAACACATTCTCCTTGACTAAAGCTGAATTACACTCATTCTCCTTTCTTTTCAGGAAGGGTCAGGAGTAACAGATGCCGTACAGTGTCTCCTGTGAATTTAACTAGGTCTTCTAGCCTTGAACCTCACTCCCAATTTCTGGTTCCACTTCAAGCTTATTAGTTAGAGTGGTGGATGAATGAAGAATGATTCTGGGCAGCTGGAAACTGAAAAGACCACTCTGTAAAATAAGGAGGTTGGGATCTATGACCTCGATAGTCTTTTCTGTCTCTTCATAGATAATTCTATGAGTGTCTTTTCTGTCACAACTCCCTGAACAATTATAAAACAAAGAAACAAGCAAAGAAAAAATCCCAAATGCACTGGACTCACTGGCTTCTAAGGTCCTTTTTAGTTATAAATATACAATGCTATATTTCTCTGATTCTGGAAACAATACTCACATTCAGGTTGTGTCTATATCACATACATGCAACCATCAGTTTGAATGAATTCAATCTAAAAATTGCCTCATTTTAGCCCTCAATCATCAGAATGATCAATTTAAAAATTTTTAGTAGTTATTTGGAAATGCCTTAGGTGAAGGTTTAGACACACAGATCTAACTGGGTTCAGCTATGAAAAAAAAAAACAGCTTTATTTGATTAATCACAATGCATATTTTGAAAAATTAATACTACTCTGTAAAGTGATTTATTGTCATCATGTGCCTCTTGTGCTCACATCATTCTTATTGACCATCTCTGAGAAAACTGTTAAGCTCTGTTGTGTACCACCCACCCTAAGATGCATTACCTCAGTGCAAGTAAATGAGATAATTACTTGAGTATGTGTCCCTTAAGGACTGTCTGGAGTTTGAGCCTAGGAGCCTTTAGTTTTAGAGTGTTCAAATACGTTTTTATCTTTGATTAAGCATATCCTTTCACTAGAGCCTTGAATGGTCCCTTAGCAGTCTCTTAGCATCCTAACCTCTCAGGCTCTTTCTTTCTCTGCAGGTGCATTTAATTTGAAAAAATATTAAGTTCATTTTTTCCTTCTTGGCCCCCTAAACTCAAATTACAGAAGTATAAGTGAAACTCAGTGTTAATCTTTAGAGGAGAAAGAAAAATAGGAACCATTTGGGGCAGGATCTCTCAGATATTATCTCATCTCCTTTTATTTCCTTCATCAGAAAGTAAGCTCTTGTAGAGGCATGGACTGCTTCATTTTTTCTTTGTATCACTGAGAACAGTGCCTAGTTAGCACTTGACAAATATTATATTGATTAATTGATTGGTTAATCCAGATCCACAAGGGAGGATTTATTTGCCAGATGAAGCTCTTTTCAGTCCCCACCACCCAATAAAATAACTATTCATATTGTGATGAAATAATTTTTGTTTTATTTTATTTGTCTTTTCTTTTTTATATCACATTCATTTCCAAATATATCCCTCTCTAATTCCCTATTCATCAATCCTTTTCTTGTAACCATGATTTAAAAAAAATAAAAAACAGGTCAGGTTAATAAGTAGACACATTAGCTATGTCTGTGTATATGGCATTCTATATTTTTTAAAACCTTTACCTTCTGTCTTAGAAGAGCAGTTCAGGCTAGGCAATGGGAATTTAGTGACATGCTCAGGGTCACCTAGGTAGGAAGTGTCTGAGACCACATTTGAGTCCAGGACCTCCCATCTTTATGCCTGGCTTTCAATCCACTTATCCACCCAGCTGTCCCCAATATTCTACATTCTTGATTCCCTAGCTAGGTGACACAGTGGATAGATCACTGGGCTTAGAGTCAGAAAGACCTGAATTCAAATCGGACTTCAGACACTTACTAACCTGAGTTCATATTGTACCTCAGACACTTAGTAGCTTAATCCTGTTTGCCTTAGTTTTCTCATCTGCAAAATTAGCTGGAGAAGGACATGGCAAATTGGTATCTTTACCAAAAAACCTCAAATGGGGTCACAAATAGTCAAACATAACTGAAAATGACTAAACAACAGCACTGTAGGTGCTTAATAAATCTTTATTTCCTTCCTCCTTCCTTCTCTACTTCTTCAGTAAAAGGGAAGTGATATAATTTTCAAATTTTTTCATTTAAGGTTTTTATTGCCTTCCTTAATGCCTCCACTAAGTCATTGTTCTCTTCATCTTTCTTTTCATAGCCATTAAAAACAAATTTCTACTCTTCTTGATTCCTTGAGATCCATAGTAGCCTAGTTTGGACAGTTAGTCTTAAAATAGTCTTTGACCACTTTACAACAATTTTTAACAAATTGTCTTCTTATCTGCCTGAAATCCCTTTCTCTGGAAAGATCCAGGGCTTGTCTCCAGACCTTGTTCTCTATCCACTGAGCTACCTAGCTATCCCTACTCAATTAATTCTAATAGCTCCCTATTTGCTGTGGGATCAACTACAAACTATTCTGTTCTGGCATTTAAAGCCCTTAACAATCTGATTCCAATTACTTTCTCAGGCTTATTATGCATTAATCTCTATACATTATAATCCAACCATACTCCATTCCCACAAGTGACCCTCCAATTCCCACTTCCATACTTTGGTATGTAGATTCTTGGAGTGTCATCCCTCTTCATCCTTTTCTTAAAACTGCTAATTCCCTTCAAAGTTTACCTTTGAAAAAGACAAAGCAAATCAAGAAGAGGTCATAGCCCCATTGTAGGAATCTACAAATCAACCATTAATGTGTTACTTCTGTGGAAAAAGGGATAACGTAATGATGACCTGTAGGAAATAGAATCAGGCAAATAGAAATAATAACTTTAGAAATAATAACAATTACAGAAATAATAATTCAAATGAGACAAACAATAACTCACACCAAAATACCCAAAATGGGGATTGTCCATGCAATACTCACGGTAGAAATCCCCCTCAATGTGGGGAACCCCAGAACAATGGCTAAGGATCTTTATGCAGGTGTAAGGGCAGGTTAAGGGCTCTGGAAGAAGAGAGTGAAACCTTTAATTAACTAGACCTTGATGTTTTAACACCAGTTATCTCAGTCCATTCTCTTCCCCCCCCCAAATAATAATGAACCTCATGTAATCATGAAGGTTGGGAGCAGATACTCTGATTACCCCTTAGACACTGGAGCTTCCACATCAGTATTGGTGAGTAAGCCTGATTCTGAATGTAATCCTATTGGCTCTCTAAATGTAGTAGATGTATCCAGAGCATCTATAAAAGTCCCAAAGCTTTCCACTTGAATGGTGTCTATGGGATTCCTATCAATAGAAGAACATTCTTTCCTTTTAATGCCTGGGTCCCCTATAAGCTTGTTAGGGAGAGATCTTTATGCAAACTTAGAGTTACAATAACATGCTCTCCAGATGGCTCTATGACACTGGAATTACCTGAAGAATCCTTAAATGTGCTTCCTGTACTTCTCTTAGACAGTCAGGAGGTGAAGGAGCCTCCCGCCTATATCCCAGCTGATATACCCAAGTCTTTCTGAGTCATATCTTCTTCCGATTTAGGCTTCCTTAAATCAACTATTTCTGTTCAAATTAAAACAAAAGGTGGTCAACCTCCTCACTCAGTATCCTCTATCAAAAGAGGCAATTGAGGGAATTACCCCAGTGATAGATTCATTAATTAAGCAAAGAATATAATTCCATGCAAATCTGAATATAATACACCTATCCTACCTGTAAAAAAAAGCCAAAATTAGGTGCCGATGGAAAACCTATATATCAATTTGTATAGAATTTAAGGGCTATAAATAATCATGTCATAAAAAGGCACCCTGTGGTTCCAAACCCAGGCAAAATTATCTCCTCTATTCTCAGCACAGTCATATATTTTACTGTGGTAGATCTGTGCTCAGCATTCTTCTTAATCCCTATTCATGAAAATTCCAGAAATATATTTGCCTTCACCTGGAAAGCTTCATAGTGAACCTGGTGTCAGCTACCACAAGGGTTTTTGGACAGTTATATGTTGTTCTCACAAATTTTAACACAGGGTTTAGTAAATATTTGTTTTCAAAATAGCTATTTGATACAATTTGTAGATGATTTGCTCTGGGTCTCACCCCACAGTATGCCAGGAAGAGAGCAAACATCTCCCATTAGAGCTACGTAATAGAGGCCACAAGTTCTCTAAGGCAAAGGTTCAGTGGTGTCTCCCCAAAGTGGAATATTTAGGGTTTATTTTAACTGCTGGTGCCCACTCCATTTTTCCCAAGTGCATTGAAGATATTCAGAAATTGAGCATCCCCTCCACTAAGAAACAGTTGAGGGCAATTCTAGGAGTGAAAAAATTTTGTAGACAGTGGATCCCTTGCTATGGTGAAATCACCAAACCCCTTATAGCTCTGACAAAAAATTCAGTCCCTGAACTGTAAATTAGAGGTAGAACACCTGTCAGCTCTTTTTAAATTAATAGAGGCTATCCTGTATGCCCCTGCAATAGGCATTCCAGATTACATAAAGCCATTTGCTTTGTATGTACATGAACAGAGAGGGGTAGCTTCAGGTATTTTAACTCAATCTTTGGGACCTGTTCAACATCTAGTTGCTTAATATTCAGCCCAGCTGGACCTAGTAGCTTCAGGAGCACCACTATGTCTTAGAGATGTGGCTGCCACAACTTTTTTAGTAACTAAATCTGATGATTTAGTGTTGAGATGCCCATTAACCACAATGTGCCCACATGAAGTCAAAGAATTGTTGCTAAGTCATAGAACAAGGCATTTTCTGATCAAAGACTCACTAGGCACAAGGCAACCTTGTTTGGTAATGAAAATATTATGTTAAAATTCTGTACAATTCTTATCCCTGCAACCTTACTTCCTGATTTACCAGTTTCAGGAGAACCTTTGCACAGTTGTGAATCTTTAGTGTCCATATCTGAAAAGGCTCAAGATAATCTCTTGGATACTCCTTTAGAAAACCCAGACTTAGTCTTATTCACTGATGGTTCTTTCATGAGGGATGGCATATGCTACACAGAACTGCTGTAGTCACAGAATTTGCTACTGTATGGTCAGTTTCACTGCCCTCAAATATAAATGCTCAAGGTACAGAACTGATAGCTCTAAAACATGACTGTATAATTGCCAAAGATAAGAAGGAAATAATTTATCCAGACTCTAGATATGTATTTGAAATATGTCATGCAGTGGAGATGCTATGGCTCCAAAGGAGATTTTTCACTTCAGCTGGGAAATGTATTGCAAATGCAGAAATTATTAAAGAAGGGCTTTCTGCTCTCCAGCTCCCTGAAACCCTAGCTGTGGTTCATTGCTGTGCCCATACAGGTGGAACTGACCCTGTCTCTAGAGGAAACCACTCAGGAAGATGCTGCCACAAAACTCACTGCCTTAGAAAGGCCTGAATTAATTTTACCTTGGAAGCTAGTAATGTCTTAAAATTATCCCTTTCTTATAATGAACAGGAAGTGAAAAATGGAAGCAAAATTTAAAGCCCAACAGATAAACAGAGTTTGGGTGTCATCTGACAGATGACAGACCAGGGAATGATGCTTCCCTTTTACTTCAATACTTCTAGTCCCTTTTCTCTCTTTCATAGTATGGCAATATTCTGTTGTCCTGGATACTGATTGGGTAAGTGCATATTTGCTGTAATTGTCCTATAGGCTTGTGGGACATAAATCACTTTATTGGGCCCTGATTCAAGGACCTGTTATGGGCTTATTCTTGCTTACTCAGAATTTTATATAGAATTTGGTTTTGATATTTTGCCCTCAAAATTTAATTTTTTC
This sequence comes from Monodelphis domestica, assembly GCF_027887165.1. Taxonomy (NCBI): domain Eukaryota; kingdom Metazoa; phylum Chordata; class Mammalia; order Didelphimorphia; family Didelphidae; genus Monodelphis; species Monodelphis domestica. Next base: position 441,638,203 of record NC_077228.1, on the reverse strand, counting down.
TCTTGTATTTGTTTTTTTTTTAATGTTTCAATGTTTTTGATTTTTCTTTTGAGAATTGATTCATATACCCCATAACTCAACCATATATCCTGAGTTGATCTGGATGTTGGTCAACACCCTTCTTGGGGCGGTGTGGGGGGGGGTGTTATATAGTTTTTGTATAACCCAAAATTAAAAAAAAATGTTGAGATTAATTTCAGTAAAAGAAGCTCACTACCTCCCTGAATCAAGACAGTGAATTGTTTGGAAAAGGCATCATAAAGATGCCTGCAGAAACCACACACTACATCAAAAGATCCAGAATGAACTTTGGGATGTAGTGAATTGAACTGAGGGGGGTTGAACACATTTACTCTAAATGTAAACTCTTATGCCAAAGGGGATTGCCCCCAATTGACTTTTTTGTCAATGAGCCTACCAACCATTGGTTTTGCTGTCTTTCTCTTTTATTTCCCTCTTATCCCCAAATTATTGTAATTTCCTCTTAAAATGTGCAATATTGCATGCACTTCTAGTAAGAGATCTTTCAAGATATAAGATGGCTATGTGAAATGATTCAGTGGGAAGACTAGGCATATATATCTGGGATATTTCAACATGTTCATCTCCCAAAGAATCACAGGGGGATTGTGAAATTAGAATTCACTCCCCAAGGCTCATCTGACCAAGCTCATCTTACCTAGCATTCTATTTGCATGCTTATACGGCATGAATGCTGGGTGAATGGATGTGTGTGTGTGTGTGTGTGTGTGTGTGTGTGTGTGTGTGTGTGTGTGTGTGTATGGAGGATAACAGTTTTGGTGTGGTACCATCCCCACTCTCTTTTTCCTGAAATGAGGCTGGGGAGCCTTGCTCGGAACCAGGTAGTGGTCATTTAGGTTAGATTAGGCTTTACTCTCCTTTCTCTATCGTTAGTGATTATTAATAAAACTATGGAAAATAAGAGCCTGGAGTTATTGTTATTAATTTAAATATAAATTTTATAGAACATAATGGAAATATATAGCCCTGCCTAAAGCCATCACTAGCAGGTAGTATGGACTCTTAGACAACTCAGAAAAAGGATATGATTCAGACTACCTGTCCTAAAAAATACCTGAGTTTCATTTGCCAACAAACAGTTCATAAGCTGCCTCACCACTAAACTCGCTTGACTTTTCTTACTTCTCCACATACCCTTCTGGCTACCTTATTTCAAGGACAGTCTTTTTGGTACAGACCTGTGCTTTTGTCTGCTGTAACAATTAAAAGATGGTTTGGAGGCTTATCACCAGATTTATAGGCAGAGAGAGAGAGAGAGAGAGAGAGAGAGAGAAAGAGAGAGAGAGAGAGAAATTGAGAGGTATCAGCCAAATTTGTCTGGCTAAGGCCTTGTCCCCTCATGACTGCCAGCCATAGATCAAGAGCTGAGAAAAGGTAATACCTGGACGGCTTAGAGAATTAGTCAGTTCAGGTATGGAAGCAAAATGTGAGAGAACCCCTAGTGCACTTCTTGCCTGGGTTTAAGAACCCTCCTTGTCCATTGCCTTTCAAACATCATACCATCTCTCCTTCCATGGCAACATCCCACTGACTATTCCCCATTCATTTTGGAGGCCCACAGTGGTGTTAGTCCTGCTATATTGTCATTCACACTGATGCTAGAGGATTCCAGGAAATGCCAGCTCATGGCATGTTACTCTGTGACAAATATCACCCAATCTTCCTCAGGATTTACTTCACACACTGCTCTGGAACTCAAAGTGTGGAAATATCCTTCACCAATGTGGATGATTAGTTGTCCATAATTTATTGTGCAGTTGTCAGGAGGTTTTGAGGGGATAAGTGACTGGCCTATGGATACTCATGAGCAAAACTGAAACTCAAATCTTCTTGAATATCACATCATCTTGGATGGAATTGGATCCATTACCTCGAGCTACTTGTCTAATCTGAGTTTTACATATTTACAAAGCTACAGGGTTGAAAGCAAATGAGCAATGTTTCTCTCTTTCTTCTCCTCAGATCTCACTCCCAGACTGGACTGTTTCTTTATTACTACATTATTCCTTAGGACAAGTCCACATGATGTTAGGAAAATAAATTAACCATTATACATTACCAAAAAGATCAGTTCCTTAACATGGTAGCCAGTTCTGTCCTATAAAATGTTTCACCAAAATATTTTTTGTTTCCCAAGGTCCTTCTGTTGAAGAAGTTTCCTGACAAAAGCTTTCTTAGTTGGCTGGCTGTAAGATACCTTTCTATCCAGCCTTTTCCTTGAATTTTTTTGTATTTTCTTAGAGATAAACATGTAGAGATGGGTAGAAAGTCAACTGAAGCCAAAAACCAAAGGGCATTGTTGTTGAATTTTGAAATACTTGTCTTCAAGGAGCATAACATGGGACCAGAGGCAGCCTCTCAGCTCCAAGAAGACAGACTGACCTCAAGAATGCAGTACATTAAACAACCAACCAATATACAAAACATTGACTACGGACCCACAGTTTTAGCTTTTAGGGATTCACCCTATTATTGTGAAAGGGATGTCTGCACTTTCAAAAGGGAAAGCTTCACTCTTTACCACTTGGTGTCTCACTGGAACCTCACTATACCTGCTTGTTGCTTTTGTCTCATAGGATCATGGAGTTCAAGACTCCTGGGTTTGAGAGGAAACTAAGAGATCATCTGATCCAACTGGACCTGAAGAAGAAAGTCGGTCTCCAATCTCTCTCATAAAATTGTCATACAAATTCTGCCTGAACACCTCTAGAGATGGGCTCCCTACTGCCTCTTGAGACAGTCCAGGTAGACAATGGCTTCTCCTAATAAACCTATAGTGAGCAGGAAGCCCTTCTCTGCTGCTATCTGACAAAGCAAAGATTGTGTATTATCTATCTAGCAAATAACAATTTGACCAGAAATGAACTAGGGGAAAATTTTTCTGGAGTCTTTTGGGGTTGTGGAATTGCCAATATGGTTTGGAAGCTCTGTCAAAATCTCCAGGTGTTCTTGTGCCTTGTGTTTCAGTACTGAAATCACCACAGAGTGTTTAAAGGGAACTCAAGGCTCTGCAAGTTGCCAAAAGAATGTTGCACCTATTTTCTATGATGAGCCAGAGAAGAATATATATGAGGCAGTGCTGATGGGTAATTTGGACCCAGGGAGCAATCAATGGAGTTTGCAAGAAGTGCATGCCAGTTTTCTCCACAGCACATTAATCATTGGAAAAGATTCATCTATGGGTCAAAAAAAAGTGAAACATGAACTGTACTGTTCCCAAGAGCAAATTGCTATGGATTAAGGGTTGCTGGACACTTGAGAATTAGACATTTTTCATAGCTGTGAGTTCAAAGCATAGTTAATGAAACAGTCTCCCAGAGGTTTCAATCTGAATAATTTTGAGCAATAGGTGATTAAGTCTCACATTTGAAGGAATGGAATAGAGAAACTGAAATCAGAAGATTCTCCAGTTGTCTAAGACTAAAACTTCTCTAGAAGGGCATTTGTAAACCTTAAAATTTCTTAGACTTATAAATGTTGGAAATTTCACCATTGGGAAATTTCATACTTGAAAAATTTCCTACTGATAGTCTATTGGAATGTGAACCCCCCTTGGCATGGGAGGGTCCTTCTCCTCCCTACTTAAGATTACTTTAGGACAGAAACCTTTTGCTGAACAATGGAAAGGGCTTTGACCTATACTTAAGCATAGAACAGGAAGTTCTTTGAGTCATGATTGATTTTAGAATTGATACAATAGAGATACTTGGAATGACAGAACCAGGTCTTGGAACTTACAATCTCCACCCTACTCAGTCCTAACAGGATTTAGGAAGGGCTGCAGCATAGATCAAAATTTAATTATTTGAGAATATGACCTTCAACAGACATGTGCAAAGGGGGGCAGACCTCTGGCCAGTCCTGGGTTAAGCTAGAGCCACCATTGGCACAGGGGAGACATGGACAGTGATTGATAGATGTGAGAACTGAGGGGAGGGAACTGAGATGGTTTCCTTAAAGATGGAGGGGTCTGAGGACTGGTGGGTGGTTCAAGAGGTTTTGCTCTGAGAGGTGGTGCTCTGAGAAGCTTGCTCTGAAGGAGGCTAGAGGTGGAGGCCCCTAAGACTGTTTCTCCATTTTGGTCACGTGAGTGATAGGGACTGATCTCTTTTCTTTGCCTCAGCTATCTAAGGGCTTGGGCCTTTTGGCCCAGCCTAAATCCCTTCTCTCTCTCTCTCTCTCTCTCTCTCTCTCTCTCTCTCTCTCTCTCTCTCTCTCTCTCTAATACCTTTCTTCCTCCTGTTTGTAATTAAAAACTCCATAAAAGGTTGACTGCTGACTTGAGTTTTCATTTAGGAATTACATAGCTGAATTCCTTGGAGACCTAAATTAATATATATCAGTCTTTTAAAGTGATTTCCTTGTCACACATTAGACTTAGAATTGGGAAGACCCAAGTTTAAATTCTGCCTCAGACATAAACTGCATGAATCTGGTTAAGTAATTTAATCTCACTGAGCCTCAGTTTCCTCATCTTAAAATGAAGGGGCTGGATTTGATGGCCTCTAAGGTACCTTCCAATACTAAATATATGATCCTATGATCCTTCTCTATAGCTATAGGCTCATAGATGTATGCTTTCTGAGATGTAAGAATTCTTCCATGCTTTCCCAAACTAACTTAGCATGCTCAAATTGTTTCAACATCCCATCCCTAGTCCCATCCCCTCTTGCTCTGACACTTACTTATATAATACCAACAGCCAATCAATAGATGAGCTAATGTAAGCCAAATCAGCCAGATTGGTACCAGTTTTCCCCAAAGCACTATGCTCCAAAGTGTGGAGAAGGGTCAGGAAAACAATTATATAAACAGAGATTCAGTAAGGGAAGTCTGTACCAGATTAGGAGTCAAGATACAGGGAATTTTTTTCCCCTATCTCAATCTGATGGCCTAAAGCTTCTTGGTTTTTTAGCATATACTTGCATTCTTTACAATAGATAATAAAGCTGAGCCCTAGAGAAATTAAAGAATGTGTCAGTATGGTCTGAGATGGGATATGTCAATACCCTTTTCCAGACTCAGCAATGCTTGCCAGATTAGAGGCTCATATAAAGAGATCGTTCTATAGACAGTGCTTAAAATCACATAAACTTTAATTTGATTATTGGTACTCATTATGAGTCCAAGTATGGTCCAATAGACATATTACAACAGGAGTGGAATCATATCAAGCTTAACATTTTTGTTATAAATGAAACCAGAAAAGAGAAGGAAACTGCAGCCAAATGGAAAGCTGGATTGCCAATACTGCTAAAAAAGATGAAGAAAGAAGATGGCAGAATCCCCAAAATATTCCATGAAACATTTGGTTCCAGGAGCTATATTATAAGGCTAATAATATTTGTAGAAAGATTATTGTGATCCAAAGTGAAGTGATCAGAACCAGGAGAACACTCTGTACAGTAACAGAAATATTGTACAATGATCAACTGTGAAGGACTTAAACTATTGTTAACAAACAAGGTTCCAATATTAAACCTAATGGCCTTGTGATGGAAAATATGTTGGGGCCTGATTGCTAATCAAAGCATGCCATTTTTCACTTTATTTTCTTCAGGAGTTTTTTTTTATTATATACCTAATATGTATCTTTTTTCAAGGCATGAGAAGTATAAGGAATATGGAAATGTGTATTGCATGATAGCACTGGTATAACCTATATCAGATTATTTATCATTGCAGGGAATAGAGGGAGGGAGAGAATATGCATCATAAAATATTGGATAACAATTTTTAAAATTGTTTCTGCATGTAATTGAAAAAATTCAAAAAGATTATTGATATTGTCTTGTAAGAAATTATAAAAGGGATTATTTTATAGAAATCTGGTAACTTATGAAGAATGAAATAAGGACAAGGAGAAAAATTGTAATTATACAATAACATTATAGAATAAGGTTTGAAGGATTTAGGATTTCTGATCAGTACAATTACTAATAATACTTTCAGTGATGAAGAATGCTACCCACATCCTAATAAGAGAAGTGATTTGGTAAGTATTCAAAATGAGATATATGTTATTGGACATGACCAACGTGGGCATTTGTGTTGTTTGAACATGTATATTTCTTATAAGAGTTTTGTTTTTGTTTTTCCATAAATGAAGGGTCAGGGTTGAGAGAGAGAAAATGCTTGTTAATTGAAAAAAGTTAATTTAAAAATCACCTTGAAAATAATTTCAATTTACATACAAGTTGATTAGAATGAAGTGGCAAAGAAATTCTATGAAGAACTTCATAAGGTCAAAAAATAAAATCAACATAAACTTTAATACTTGGTGATCTTTACGCCAAGTGGGGGTAAAGGTGATACCAGGGAGGAATATGGCAGAAAGTGTGATTCAGGAGAAAGAAATGGGAGAAAGCAAAGTCATACTATACAGAAATCTGATTCTCTGTATCATTAGCATTTGTTAAAAAAACCAAAAGCCAAACTAAACCAAATAACATTTCCAAGGCTATAATTGACTACTTTTTAAAGGAACAAAAAAAAGACTTATTATAGATGGAGGAGTTGTCCCTGGGTCTGTCTATTTACAGTCAGATTGTCAAATTGTCAGAGCTAGTATCAGGTTGGATAATAAATAAAAAGAAATAATAATAACAAGAAAAAGTTATGGCATGCAACTAATAGGATTTAAATAAGCAATTGAAAATTTTAAAAGAGAGAGAAATGAACAACAAAAATGACATCAACATCAACCACAATAATTTCACCCAGAAATTAAACCAATGCCAATTAATTGCTACATCAAGGAATCAAAAGGGGCCCAGAAAATACCTTAGTCAGCAAACATTTGACTTACTTAACAAACAGAAAGAATATGTACCAAAGTCAAAACTAAGCCAGAATAAAAACTCATCTTTAAAATCTTATGAAGATAATAGTGGACAATTATGAGAAGTATCATCTTATAGAGAGAAAAAATGGAAAGTAAAACCAATCTAGAGAAAGCTTGACAAGATATCCAGATAAACTAAGGATGAAAGTGGAAAAAGGACTACAAAGAAAAGAAAAATGGGAAAGACTTTGAAAAATTGCCTACTCAGACTATTTTGTTTTCTTCCAAGATATTGACAAAACTTCCCTTGAACCCTAATGTCAAAAAAGAGATCTTTAATCATGTAAAGAAGTTTGGTCTATTCATATAGCATAGACCAAATGGATCCAGAATGTCCATTGCCCAGATTTCAACATCTTAATGGGCACCTCATTGAGCTTTCCCAAAAGTAAGTCTATTTGGGAAAGTCAATATAGATGGACAATGATCTTGGCCCAGAGGTTGAAAAGGAGAAGGAAAATAGACTGGATTGCCTTCAGGAAATTATAGAGAACTTTTAATGACCCCAAGCTTTTTATAAGGGCAAAGGCCCATCTTTTCAATACATTTTATTGGTGGTGGTGTATGGCAGTGAAACTCAGAACTCTCTCTAAAAAAGCAAAGATAAGCATCACATAGAGGGCAATGGAAAGTCATAAGGGGTATGAGCAAGCTATAACATATAACCAATGAAGAATTCTTTTTTTTTTTTTAATTTTATAAAAACCCTTACCTTCTGAAGAAGAGTGGTAAGGGCTAGGCAATGGGGGTCAAGTGACTTGCCCAGGGTCACACAGCTGGGAAGTGTCTGAAGCCAGATTTGAACCTAGGACCTCCCGTCTCTAGGCCTAGCTCTCAATCCACTGAGCTACCCTGCTGCCCCCAAAGAATTCTAAAGAAGAACAAGAGTAGAAGATTTCATCAAATAACTATGTGACAGAAAAAAGGAAATGGGATGATCTTGTGTCAAGAGTGAGAGATGCCAGATGGATAGCCAGTGTTCCACTGATATTCTCATAATATCAAGAGAAGGAAAGGAAAGAAGAAAGAAAAGGAAGGAAAGAATAAGGAAGGAAAGAATGAAGGAAATGTAAACTAGGGAAGACCTACAGTATGTTTTATAGACCTGGTGAATTTTTGGGAGCATGTAGGTGACAGTCACACCAGATAAGCAGGCATTGATGGATATACACCATTAGAAGGAACAGCTAAATTGATAATATCCCAGATAAATTTGGGTATTTTAAGGTTTTCTTTTAGTAAATTCTGTAGAATATTAAATTGATTTGTTATTCTTTCTATGTGAAGATCTTATCACTCACTGATTATTTTCAGAGCATAAATCTTGATTGATAATTTAGTTGCAGTGATAACTGTAGAAAACAAAAGTAGATGAAAAATAAATTAGTTAACATTTCTACAGATTAACTTTTTTTCACTTCTGATGAGAAGCTGGTACATTTGGTCATTAATACCTACATACTTGTGCTATATGAGGAAATGGAAATAGTACTTAAGAGGATAAGACTGAGAAGAAAGATTAGATATAAGTATATAAATGCTCATATTATATGAACACTAATTTATAAGTACATAAATTTTAAATAAGTCTATAAAAAGACTTACCTATATAAATAAGAAACTCATGATGGAAATAACAAATTTCAAATCTCTGAGTAACTGATTTTTCAATGTATCTTGAGAAGGGATGAGACAATTACTGATCCATATGCTTACTTTCTCATCTGTATAAAATGCTTATGTATTAGTGTTGCCTCTGAGAAAAATGTAAGATGAGAATGGGCAGAATTTTACTAATGTTTTTATGTAACTGAAAACATCTTCATAGCCATACAATTCAATCAGTCTACTCATTTATCTTTTTCAAATTTCTTCTTTTAATTTTGAACTTGATAAATGATAACAAATATGAACATTTTCATATAAAAGAATAGAAAAGGAGAAGTATACAAAACCATTCATCTGTACTATATATACTCTAAAAAATAGTAGTGGAATCCATGAAAACTAGAATAGAGTACATAAAACTCAATGACTCCAGGAGACAAGACATATTAGAACTTCTTATCTCTAGGAGTCATTTTAAAAAATCTTTTGCTTTATTTCTTCTTAGAACAATTATGGTATTCTTAGAGTCATTATGGGTGAGCATTTTTCCCCTTAAGGCTCTGCTTGTACTTAATATGAAAACACTCTCTTCTTCATAATGTTTGGTGTCTTCTGTTTGTTTATTTCTGCAGTCTCACTTCCCAATTTGGAACTTTATGCCAGGGCCAGGCTCCACCAAATTCCACCCTTTTGTATGGGTTGAGTAGGTCCCGTTTAGTCCCCACCTTAATTTACTGGGGTCTTGCCATTAGCTTATTTCTTTCCTGATGTGCTTTCATTCTAAGCACTGATAGATTTCAAGTCCCCAGGATTGTCTTAAAGCATTGAAGTTCTTTTTAAAAATAAATTTGCTTATTTTACATGTATTTATAATCTGGTACTCCCTTAGTTCTCCTTTCCTCCAATATGAACAACAATAAATAATAAGAATGAAAAATAACACCCTTACAATAAACATTTATAGTCCAGCAAAACACAGTGCCACATTGCCCATGCCTGAAAATGAATGAATGTCTTTAAGTTTTAAGTTGATCAACCCTTTGGCAAACGATGAGTGGTCTGCTTTATCTTCAGTCTTCTGGATTTGTGATTTATCATTCCATTGATCAGAGGTCTAAAGCCTTCTAAAGTTATTTTCTTCTATGTATTTGTTATCATTGCATAAATTGTTTTCCTAGTTTTGCCCAATTCATTCTGTTTTAGTTCATAAATTCTCCTTAGCTTTCTCTCAGACTGCCCATTTCATCACTGGCACAATAATATTCCATTAAATACACATTTCATAATTCATCTAGTCATTCTCCGCTGGATAGATATTCCCTTAGTTTCCAGTACTATAAAAAGGGCTGCTATAAATATTTTTGTATGTAAAAATGCTTTTCCTTTTTTTTGGATCTCTTTGGTAGTATAGGACCAGTAGTGCCATAGCCGAGTCAAAGAGTAAGCAAAGCTTTGCAAGTTTTTGAAGAGCCTTACAGTCTTTAGAAAGTTTCAGATTTCCCTTCTCTCTGGAGTGTCATGGTCAGAAACACTGCTTCTTGGAAGCACAGTTCTGTAGGTTTCAAGTTTCCCTAAATCTTCTCTGCTCAGAATACTGGCCAGCTTCAGGCCTATCCAGTCTGCTCTTACATTGATTTTGCTGGCAAGATTTCTTGCTCCTTGCCCGAAGCTGAATCCGGGTTTTTCCCCTCCTGGGGTGGATACAGGAGCTTACTTTTGCTTCTCTTTGGATTTCTTGATCATTATTCAATCAGGTGCCCCTTTTATATTTTTACTAGAGTATGTGTGAGAGAAATATACTTCTTTATGACCTCTCCTGTAATTGTCAGCCAGAAGTCCTTCAATCCCCTCATTTTGCAGATGTGGGAACTGAGACCAAGGGAAGTTAATTGATTCGCCCAAGGTCACACTGGTAGTAAACTTCACAATTGGGATTTGAACCCAGGCCCTCTGATTCAATATGCTCTGCTCTTTCCATTGTACCATAAGTGCACCATCTTACTATATACCAGGTACTGTGAGTTCTCTCTCTCTTTTTTAAACATAAAAATAGACTGGCACAAAATCATCTGCTAAAAAAGGGGAAAAATCAAATGTTAAAAAAGTCTGATGAAGACAGTTTTGAAAAAAACCCAGTTTTAGAGAACAGATTGCAGGAGACATGTTTGCAATTTGTATTTTGGCTCAGGGGATCAGCGTGTTCCAAGAGAAGAATCATTAGACACAATTTCCATAGTCGACTTGGCACAGCATCTGATGGAGACTCATAATGCTAAACTATCTTGTCTTCTCTCGAAGAACAGCCCTTTGGCTACAGGGCCATGAATGTTGTCCTAGATTTCTACTTCCAGCCATTTTTTTCCTAAAAAATAATAGAATTTATTGAAACCCTTTGTCTTTGCATTTCTGAGTACCTTGTTCTTTTCCCAACAGGCACAACTGTAACGTTGCTTTGTAACAACGAAAACCAATTAAGCAACAATATTTGATGCTGAGACTATGTGACAAGGTACACAAATGTATTGTTCCCTACACCTCTACCCCTTGGGAAAGGAGGGATGTTTCTTTGTCTTGTCTTCAGGACTATCTTTTTAAAAAAAGTTCAGCTTACCTCTCATGATCTTTTCATTTATATTGTTTCTATTGTATATAATATTCCTTTGTTTTTTCTTAATTCACTCTGGATCAATTCCTATAGATCTAAATAACTCCCACCCACTTTATGTCTATTTAATATATCTATATGCTCAACAAAGGATGTGTGTATACACACACATGCATACACATTTTTGTTCTTGACTTTAAACTTCTTTGAGTATATGCCTGATAATCAGATCATTGAGTCAAAGAGACTAGACATTTCATTCCTTCATTCATTTATTTATTTGTTTGTTTGTTTGTTTATTTATTTATTATTTTTAACTCTTACCTTCCATCTTGGAATCAATGTGGTGTATTGGTTCTAAGGCAGAAGAATGTTAAGGGCTAGGCAATGGGGGTTAGGTGACTTGCCCAGGGTTACACTGCTAGGAACTGTCTGAGGCCAGAGACAGGACATTTTAGGTACTTTCATTTCATGATTTTGAATGTATATCTGGAAGTGCTAGACTGATTCATGGTTCTACACAATACTACATCAGAATGCCTGCCTTCTCCCAGGCCCAGCAACACTGATTGCTGCTGCCACCATTTTGGGGGGGGGTCATCATTGTCAATAATCTCTGAGTTACATTAATTTGTTTATCTCTCACTAGCATTTGGAGCATGTTTTTAAATGATCATATCTAGTTTTTCAATTCTTCTCTTTAAAATGTTTTTTTTCATTTCTTTTGACCTACTTCTATTGGAGAATAAGTCATTTGGGCAAGTGGTCTACCTGATTCTTTATGTGTAAGAATGAAAGGAGTAGCTGAAGTTGAAGAGAAAGAAAGTCTAACCTATACACTCCCTTCAGTTTGGTTGGTTGGTTAGTCCCGGAATATGCCTTGATAGGTTTATCTCCCTGGAAAGCAGTGTAAGAGAATTCTTGTTGGTTCTTTTCTTAGAAGGAAATGATATAAGAGAAGAGCAGATTGACTTGGAATAGCATCTGAGATATCCTGTCACCTGGAGATGTAGAGTCACAGAACTGTTGGGGACAGACTGCCAGAGGGATCTCAGAGAACCTCATTAGGAATCAGGATTGCTATAGATTTTATAATTTTGTTGAACATGCCAGACTACAGATATAATAATGTGGTTAACTGGTTCCACAAAAGCCCTACTTAAGATGTTGTTTTGGCATTTGGTTGTGTTTCAATTTGGTCTGGCTCTTTGCCATCCCATTTGGTTTGTCATTTTCTTCTCCAGCTCATTATACAAATGGGGAAATTGAGGCAAACAAAGTCAAGTGACTTGCCCAGGGTCACATTGCTAGTAAGTGACTGAGGTCAGATTTGAACTTAGATCTTCCTTACTCTAGGTCTAATGTTCTATTCACTACACCTCTTAATAGCCTTAAGATGTTTTAGGGAGTCATTATTTCTACAGAAAATATGTTACTATAAATTCTTTGCAAACATCCCAGTAGAATGTAAGCCTCTTGTGGACAGGGGCTGATTCCTTTTTTCTTTCTATCTCCAACACTTTCTATGTAATAGATTCTTTTCTTTTCTTTTTTTCAGTTTTTAAAACATTATTTTATTTGGTCATTTTCATACATTGTTCATTGGAAACAGATCATTTTCTTTTCCTCCCCCCCCCCCCCCCCGCCCAACCCCTTCCCTAGCGAATGGGCGATTTGTCTGGGTATCACATGTGTCCTTGCTCTGAACCCATTTCCCTGTTGTTGGTATTTGCATTAGGGTACTCATTTAGCATCTCTCCTCAATCATGTCCCCTCAACCTCTGTAGTCAAGCAGTTGCTTTTCCTTGGTGTTTTTATACCCTCAGTTTGTCCTCTGCTTGAGGATAGTTTTTTTTTTTTCCTCGTAGATCACTGCAGGTTGTTCAGGGACATTGTAAAGCCATTACTGGAGAAGTCCATTACGTTCTCTTGTACCACAATGTGCCAGTCTCTGTGTACAATGTTCTCCTGGTTCTGCTCCTCTCACTCTGCATCACTTCCTGGAGGTTGTTCCAGTCTCCATGGAATTCCTCCACTTTATTATTCCTTTTAGCACAGTAATATTCCATCACCAACATATATCACAATTTGCTCAGCCATTCTCCAATTGATGGGCATCCCCTCATTTTTCCAATTTTTGGCCACCACAAAGAGGGGAGCTATGAATATTCTTGTACAAGTCTTTTTCCTTATTATCTCTTTGGGGGTACAAACCCAGCAGTGCTATGGCTGGATCAAAGGGCAGACAGCCTTTTATCGCCCTTTGGGCATAGTTCCAAATTGCCCTCCAGAATGGTTGGATCAATTCACAACTCCACCAGCAGTGCATTAATGTCCCTACTTTGCCACACTCCCTCCAGCATTCATTACTTTCCTTTGCTATCATGTTAGCCAATCTGCTAGGTGTGAGGTGATACCTCAGAGTTGTTTTGATTTGCATCTCTCTGATTATAAGAGATCTAGGACACTTTTTCATGTGCTTATTAATAGTCTTGGTTTCTTTAACTGAAAATTGCCTATTCATGTCCCTTGCCCATTTTTCAATTGGAGAATGGCTTGATTTTTTGTACAACTGGTTTAGCTCTTTATAGATTTGAGTAATTAAACCTTTGTCAGAGGTTTTTGTTATGAAGATTGTTTCCCAATTTATTGCTTTCCTTCTAATTTTATTTACATTGGTTTTGTTTGTACAAAAACTTTTAAATTTGATATAGTCAAAATTATTTATTTTGCATTTTGTGACTCTTTCTAAGTCTTGCTTGGTTTTAAAATCTTTCCCTTCCTAAAGGTCTGACATGTATACTATTCTGTGTTCACCTAATTTACTTATAGTTTCCTTCTTTATGTTCAAGTCATTCACCCATTCTGAATTTAACTTGGTGCAGGGTGTGAGGTGTTGATCCATTCCTAATCTCTCCCACACTATCTTCCAATTTTCCCAGCAGTTTTTATCAAATACTGGATTTTTGTCCCAAAAGCTGGGGTCTTTGGGTTTGTCAAAGACTGTCTTGCTGAGGTCATTTACCCCAAGTCTATTCCACTGATCCTCCTTTCTGTCTCTTAGCCAGTATCAAATTGTTTTGATGACCACTGCTTTGTAATATAGTTTGAGATCTGGGACTGCAAGGCCACCTTCCTTTGTATTTTTTTCATTATTTCCCTGGATATCCTTGATCCTTTATTCTTCCAAATGAACTTTGTTATGGTTTTCTCTAATTCAGAAAAATAGTTTTTTGGTAGTTCAATGGGTATGGCACTAAATAGATATATAAGTTTGGGTAGGATGGTCATTTTTATTATGTTAGCTCATCCCACCCATGAGCAATCAATGTTTTTCCAGTTGTTTAGATCTAGTTTTAATTGTGTGGAGAGTGTTTTGTAGTTGTGTTCATATAGTTCCTGTGTTTGTCTCAGCAGATAGATTCCTAAGTATTTTATATTGTCTCAGGTGACTTTCAATGGAATTTCTCTTTCTAATTCTTGCTGCTGAACTGGGTTGGAGATATATAGAAATGCTGATGACTTATGTGGGTTTATTTTGTATCCTGCAACTTTGCTAAAGTTGTTGATTATTTCGATTAGCTTTTTGATTGATTCCCTAGTATTCTTTAAGTAAATCATCATATCATCCACAAAGAATGAGAGCTTGGTCTCCTCATTGCCAATTTTAATACCTTCAATTTCTTTTTCTTCTCTAATTGCTACTGCTAGTGTTTCTAGTACAATATTAAATAATAAAATAGTACAATAATAATAGTACAATAGTACAATAATAATAAAAATAAAAAATAGTACAATATTAAATAATAATGGGCATCCTTGTTTGACTCCTGATCTTATTGGGAAGGCTTTGAGTTTTTCCCCATTGCAGATGATGTTTGCTGATGGTTTTAGGTATATACTGTTTATTATTTTTAGGAAAGGACCTTCTATTCCTATATTTTCTAGTGTTTTCACTAGGAATGGGTGTTGTATTTTGTCAAAGGCTTTTTCTGCATCTATTGAGATAATCATGTGATTTTTGTCGGTTTGCTTGTTTATATGATCAATTATGTGGATGGTTTTCCTAATATTGAACCATCCTTGCATTCCTGGTATGAATCCTACCTGATCATAGTGTATAACCCTTGTGATGACTTGCTGGAGTCTTTTTGCTAGTATCCTATTTAAGATTTTTGCATCTATATTCATTAGGGAGATTGGCCTATAGTTTTCTTTCTATGTTTTTAACCTGCCTGGCTTTGGGATCAGTACCATATTTGTGTCGTAAAAAGAATTTGGTAGAACCCCTTCTTGGCTTATTTTGTCAAATAGTTTAATATTGGAATGTTTGATAGAATTCATTTGTGAATCCTTCTGGATCTGGGGATTTTTTTTAGGGAGTTCTTTGATGGCTTGTTCAATTTCTTTTTCTGATATGGGGTTGTTTAGGTAATTTGTTTCTTCTTCTTTTAGTCTAGGCAATTTACATTTTTGTAAGTATTCATCCATATCACTTAGATTGCCATATTTTTTGCCATATAATTGGGCATAGTAGTTTTTAATGATTGCCTTGATTTCCTCTTCATTAGAGGTGAGATCTCCCTTTTCATCTTGGATACTGTCAATTTGTTTTTTTCTTTCCTTTTTTTTTAAATTAGACTGACTAGTACTTTGCCAATTGTATTTGTTTTTTCAAAGTACCAGCTTCTAGTCTTATTTATTAAATCAATAGTTCTTTGACTTTCAATTTTATTAATTTCTCCTTTGATTTTTATGATCTCTAATTTAGTCTTCATCTGAGGGTTTTTAATTTGTTCGCTTTCTAGTTTTTTAATTTGCATGCCCAATTCATTGACCTCTGCCCTTCTTAATTTGTTTATATATGAACTCAAGGATATAAATTTAAACTGCACCACTGAACAACTTGATGTCACTCCTTCAATTGAGGAAGTCCAAAAAGCCATTAAACAAATGAGTGCAGGCAAGGCACCCGGTAAAGACGGGATCCCAACCGAGGTGTACAAGGCCTTAAATGGAAAGGCGCTCCAGGCATTCCACATAGTACTGACCAGCATATGGGAAAAGGAAGACATGCCCCCAGGACTCAGAGATGCCTCCATCGTAGCCCTATATAAGAACAAAGGCTCACGAGCAGCCTGTGACAACTACAGAGGCATCTCACTACTCTCCACTGCCGGAAAGATCCTCACCCGTGTTATACTCAACAGACTCCTGTCATCTGTTTCAGAGCAGAACCTGCGTGAATCACAATGTGGCTTCCGACCAGATCGCAGCACCATCGACATGGTCTTCACGGTGAGGCAAATGCAGGAAAAATGCCTTGTAGAGACTTAAGTCTCTACATTGTCTTCATAGACCTGACAAAGGTGTTCGACACAGTGAACAGGGATGCATTGTAGGTGATCCTCAGCAAGCTTGGTTGCCCAGCAAAATTCGTCAAACTGATCCAGCTCTTTCATGTTGACATGACAGGGGAAGTCCTATCTGGTGGAGAGACTTCTGATCACTTCAACATCTCTAATGGCGTGAAACAAGGCTGTGTCCTTGCTCCGGTACTATTCAACCTATTTTTCACCCAAGTATTATGACATACTGTGATGGATCTAGACCTGGGCGTCTACATCAAATACCGACTGGATGGCTCACTATCAGACTTTCGCCGCCTGACCGCAAAAACAAAGACAACAGAGAAATTCATCCTGGAAGCTCTCTTTGCAGATGAATGTGCTCTCATGGCCCACCAAGAAAATCATCTTCAAACTATTGTGGACAGGTTCTCCACCGCAACAAAACTGTTTGGCCTGACTATCAGCCTCAGCAAAACAGAGGTGCTGTTCTAACCTGCACCAGGGAGGCCAACTAACCAGCCGTGCATAACTATCGATGGCACGCAGCTTTCTAACGTCAACACTTTCAAGTACCTGGGCAGCACCATTGCCAACGACGGGTCCCTAGACCATGAGATTAATGCCAGGATCCAAAAGGCCAGCCAGGCACTTGGGCGGCTGCGCTGCAAAGTCCTCCAACACAGAGGTGTAAGCACTGCGACGAAGCTCAAAGTGTACAACGCAGTGGTCCTCAGCTCGCTCCTGTTTGGCTGTGAGACATGGACACTGTACCGGAAGCACATGAAACAGCTGGAGCAATTCCACCAACGCTCCCTCCGGTCAATCATGAGGATCCGATGGCAGGACCGAATCACCAATCAGGAAGTCCTCGACAGAGCCAACTCCACCAGCATCGAAGTCCTGGTCCTCAAAGCCCAGCTACGATGGTCTGGACACGTCATCCGCATGGACCCACAGCGAATACCAAGACAGGTATTCTATGGTGAACTGTCAGCTGGACTCAGGAAACAAGGCCGACCAAAGAAAAGATTCAAGGATCAGCTAAAGTCCAACTTGAAGTGGGCTGGCATTACACCAAAGCAACTAGAACTCGCTGTCTCTGACAGAAGCAGCTGGCGAACCCACATTAACCATGCCGCCACCACCTTTGAAGATGAGTGATGTCGACGTCTTGCTGCTGTGCATGAAAGCCGACACCAGGCCACAACCGCACCACCCGTAACAACTGGAGTTCCATGCCCCATGCACCACAAACTTTGCGCCTCAGCCTTTGGACTCCAAAGCCACATGAGGGTACACCGTAGATGAAACTCCACAAAGATAATAGTCATTCTTGGTCACCGAGAGACTACCACTACTGCTTTGGCTGCATCCCATAGGTTTTGAAAGGATGTCTCACCATTGTCATTTTCTTCAATTCTTCAAAAAAAAAAATGAAGTTATTAATTGTTTCCACGATTTGTTCTTTAACTAGCTGGTTTTGGAGAATTGTATTGTTTAATTTCCAATTAATTTTTGATTTATCTATCCATGTACCCTTACTAATTATTATTTTTATTGCATTGTGGTCTGAGAAGGTTGCATTTATTATTTCTGCCCTTTTGCACTTGTTTGCAATGATTTTGTGCTCTAGTACATGGTCAATTTTTGTGAATGTACCATGTACTGCCAAAAAGAAGGTGTATTCCTTTTTGTCCGTATTTATTTTTCTCCATATGTCTACTAACTCTAATTTTTCTAAGATTTCATTTGCTTCTCTCACCTCTTTCTTATTTATTTTTTGATTTGATTTATCTAGTTCAGATGGGGGAAGGTTCAGATCTCCCACTAGTATAGTTTTTCTATTTCATCCCTGAGCTCCTCTAGTTTCTCCTTTAAAAAATTGAATGGGCTGCCATTTGGTGCATACATATTGAGTATAGATATTTCCTAGTTATCTATACTGCCTTTTATCAGGATGTAATTACCTTCCCTATCTCTTTTAACTAGATTTATTTTTACTTTGGCTTTGTTTGATATCATGATTGCTACTGCTGCCTTCTTTTTATCATTTGATGCCCAATAGATTTGGCTCCATCCTCTTACTTTCACCCTATGTGTACCTACCTTCCTCATGTGTGTTTCTTGCAGACAGCATATGGTAGGGTTTGGGATTCTAATCAACTCTGCTATTTGCTTGCGTTTTATGGGTGAGTTCATTCCATTCACATTCAGAGTTATGATTACTAGCTGTGTATTTCCCAGCATTTTGATTTCTACTCCTGGTCCTGCCTTTTCTTCTTTCACTATTTATTTCTATACCAATGTTTGTTTATAGTCACTCCCCCTAGTTCCCCGCCTTATTTTACTTCCCTTTCTACCCCCCTCCCTTCTTATTCCCTCCCTTATTTTCCCCTGTAATCTTTTTAAAATTTCCCCCCCACCCTCTCCCTCCCTTGTACTAGTTCCCTCCCCACCAGTCTGTTTTTTACCCTTCTACTCCCCTATAGGGTGCAAATCTATTCTCTTCCCCAATGGATTGGATTGTTCTTCCCTCTTTGGGTCAGTTTCAAAGTACATAAGAGTTGAGTATTTCCTATCTCCAACCACTTTACCCTTCCAGTTTATCGATGTTCTCCCCCTCCCCCCATGAGCTTTTTTGTGACATTTAAATTTATCCCCATTTGTTTCTTTTCCCATTTCTTTTAGTCATAACCTCTTTTTTTAGCTCTAGTCATGTATATATATATATACACATACACATGTATATGTATTTATGCATGCATATATCTATATATCTGTTTATGTCTTGTCCTTTCATCCTATACAGTTTGTCACTGTTCCCTCTGAGTGTAATTCTTCTAGCTGCTCAGGTGATAGCAACAGTTTTTAAGAGTTGCCAATGACCTCTTTTCTTATAGGGATACATATCATTTTAACTTATTGAGTCTCTTAAAAATTTTTGTTGTTTTTTTCCCCCTCTTTTTAAATTACATCTCTTGAGTTCCGTGGTTGGACATCAAATTTTCTGTTCAGGTCTGGTCTTTTATTTATGAATGCTTGAAACTCTTCTGTTGTGTTGAATGACCATACTTTCCCCTGTAAGAATATAGTCAGTTTTGATGGGTATTTTTTTCTTGGTTGTAGACCTAGTTCCCTTTCTTTCTGGAATATCGTATTCCATGCCTTTCGGTCCTTCAGTGTAGATGCAGCCAGATCCTGTGTTAACCTTTTTATTTTCTTTATAAAATTCTTGTCTTCCGTCTTAGAATGGTTCAAAGGCAGAAAAGTGGTAAGGGCTAGGCAATGGTGGTTAAGTGACTTGCCCAGAGTCACACAGCTAGGAAGTGTCTGAGACCAGATTTGGAACCAGGACCTTCTGTCCCTAGGTGTGGCTCTTAATACATTGAGCTACCTATCCATCACTGTAATAAAATACTTAATAAATGCTTGTTGAATAAAAACAAATAAGTGAATATAAGCTATATGAAGAGAAGTGTACCAGATAAATTTAGCTTGGAGTCAGATTGTGGGAGAGCTTGAATTCTGGGCTAAGATATTTGACTTTATTTGATAAATAAGGAGCAACTGGAGACTTTGTAAGGTGGAATGAAATGACCTACACATTAGGAATATGAGTGTGTAATTAGAATGTAGGATGGTTGGGAGAAGAGGAAAAAGTGGGTAACTGGAGATTTATTGTTTTAAAAATTTCCACTGCAGAAGAGAATGGCAAAACTAGGATCTCCATATCTTGCCACACACTTCTTTTGAAAGATACACATTAAAAGGCAGGGAGAAAGAAGGACAGGAGAGAGGAGGGGAGAGAAAAGGCATAAAGGGAAGAAGAGGGGAGGAGAAAGGGGAGAAAGAAACCAGAGAAGAAGAAAGGAGAGAGGAATGGAGGGGAGGGGAGAAAGCAGAAGAATGTATGGACTGTGAGTGGCTTTTTCAGGGGTATTCAGGACTAATGGTATGCTCATAGGATGCATACAGCTGCAGCAAATGGAGGGACTCTTGAAGGAAATGAAATTGGTTAGAGTTGTTATTATTTCTTGATGGATCTTTCCACCAAAGTTTGCCTTGGGCAAAATTATGCATTGTGGTTTGTTTTGGCCACAACCCAACTCTCCTTTTTGTTCCTCCTCTTTCCTTTCAACTAACTATTCTTTCTCTCCATATTCCACCCTGATTCCTTTTCCTCCAAACAGTCTTTTGCTTCAGTCAGTGCTCAGGATTTGGGGCTGCGGTGCCTGATCCAGGCTAATTTTGCCCTCCCTTAGCATTGCCCCATATTCTAGGACCTATCCTTCTCTGGTCCTCCTTTCCTTTTCATCCACACTAGGTTGTTCTATGCCTTTTTTCTCTGGTGTTTTTTTTTTTTTTTGACAATAACTGTGTGTCCCCTTAAAGTAGATCTTGCTCTTTTGGTCTATTGGATACACTGGAAGCACAAGAAAATAATAAGGACTCAATCCAGGACACAAAGAGAAACTTTCTTGTACCTAAGAGTGACAATTATCAATTAATTCACAATAATGTGTTAATGGTTTGATGTATTAAATGCAGAGGTACTTTGGGATAAACACAGAATCTCACAGGTGGGGAAACAGAGCACGCCCTCTAAGGGGGTAGCTCACTACCCATCCAAATCTTCTCATCCTGTGCCATCATCATTCGCTGCTTCCTGTAAAGCCATAATACTAGCTACACCCAACTTCCCTTGACATAATGGAGATTCCAATGGAACATATAATGGGCTATCCACTGGTCAAATCCTGTTTTCACTACATTCCTTTTCAGTCATATGTCTCTGATGGCATTCTTTATGCTACTTCTCTTACACAATTCTTGGCAAACCCACTCATACCTACTATGTGCCTCTCTATTGACCCTCAACTTTATTTCTTCAGAGATTGTCGTACATAATGGTTACTGAATTTTCTTTTCTTTTTATGAATGTGAATCAATTTTATTTGGAACCAAGGAATTAGCGGTTTGGTTATTCTAGTATTTCCATTTGTCTTTCAAACCTGTCATAATCAATTTTTCATCATTGTCTTTTAATTATTTTTATATGTGAATCCCAAATGAGAGGCAGTATAATGCAGTAGATAGAGAGTCAGTTTTGGAGGTCAGAAAGTTTGTGTTCAAGACCTGCCTCTGACAAATACTGCTTTTGTGACCCTCAGCAAGAATTAATTTCTCCATGCCCAAGCAAGTCTTTAAGAATTCTACACTTCCCTAAGCCCAGAGAACGAGAAATTTCCTCTATCTTGTATTCTGTCTGACCCCTTTGCATACCTTCAAGAATCATCACCCCAGCCTGAAATTAGGAAGTTTTTTGATGGGATTTTCCAAGTATTATTGTCAATAATCTGCATGGATCTTCTGTGGTGCCCTATGTCAAATATTTATCGACAAGCATGAGACAGTTCTTCCATTTTTAAGGAAATACACAGGACAGGGATATTTTTTTTCCTCCCCAGGTTCTACTTCTAATACTCTGGATTTTCTCAAACATAAAAGAGGAATCTTTTCATCCCAGAAGTTCACTTTCCCTCTTCAGCTTCCTTAGATGTGTTGTCTTCTTCCATTAATATGTAAGGTCCTTGAAGGGAAGGATTTTCTTTTTGTCTGTGTTTCTCTTCTCTGCACTTAGCATAGTGTCTAGTATATAGTAAGTGCTTCATAAATGTTTATTGACTTGACTAAGATTCTGAATATAGAACAGGTGTCAGTTTGCACTGATTACACTGCCCCTCAGATCCTTCTCTTTTCACTTATATATTTTATTAAAATAATCTATTTACAAGTGTCTCAGCCCCTCCTTCCCCTCCTCTCCCTGCATCATAGGAGTTATTACATTTTCAAAGGAGGAGAAATGCCTTTTTATTGTATTTTTATTTATTTTATTAAATATTTCTCATTTACATTTTTTCCTTCTCAAGAAGGCAGATAATATGATAGAAGTTGTACATATATTATCATACAATACATATTTCCCTGTTTTGAATGTTGTGAAATAAGACACATATTGCTTACATTGGAAAAAAATTCATGAAGAAAATAAAGTGAAGAATGGTATATTTCAATTGGCCTTCGGACTCTGTTCCTTCTATGGTGATGGACATCCTTGTCTTGTTGATAATAGTTGTCATTCACAGTTTATCATCACATATTATTATTGTTTCTGTGTGTAATGTTATCTTGGTTCTTCTCACTTCACTTTGCATCACTTCATATGTCTTTCCAGAATTTTTTTGTGATCATCTGGTTTATCATTTCTCATGGCACAGTAGAATTCCATTACAATCATATACCACGACTTGTTCAGCCATTCTCCAATTAATGGACATCCCTTCAGTTTCCAATGAAGCTTGAGCAGTGGAAATTTAGGGAAGAGATATTTGCAATGCCCTTAAATTATATCACATAAGCTAATTTTTAAAGACAAGGCCAGTTCCCTTCTTCAGAGGGTTTGTCCTATTAAGAAAGTCTAGGAGCTGGGGAACCTGAAGGGTGGTTGACTCAGGCAAACAAGAGCACTGGCTTGTTTTAGGATTGATGTCTTAGATAGAGAGAAGCAGCTTAGTCAAAAATTCTTTTCTACAGTGTACCACAGTTACACTGCTACCAGACCAGGGATTCTCAGATGGACATTTGAAGGTTAAAAATCTGCTTCTACCATGATCAAATAGAGCCTGAAGGGGAGGGGAGGCTCTTTAGCTTAATCTTTTGCCTTCTAGGACAGACCCCAATCCATCCTTCCTTCCTTCCTTCCTTCCTTCCTTCCTTCCTTCCTTCCTTCCTTCCTTCCTTCCTTCCTTCCTTCCTTCCTTCCTTCCTTCCTTCCTTCCTTCCTTCCTTCCTTCTTTCCTTCCTTCCTTCCTTTCTTTCTTTCTTTCTTTCTTTCTTTCTTTCTTTCTTTCTTTCTTTCTTTCTTTCTTTCTTTCTTTCTTTCTTTCTTTCTTTCTTTCTTTCTTTCTTTCTTTCTTTCTTTCTTTCTTTCTTTCTTTCTTTCTTTCTTTCTTTCTTTCTTTCTTTCTTTCTTTCTTTCTCTCTCTCTTTCTCTCTCTCTTTCTCTCTCTCTCTCTTTCTCTCTTTCTCTCTTTCTCTCTTCTCTCTCTTTCTCTCTTTCTCTCTTTCTTTCTTTCTTTCTTTCTTTCTTTCTTTCTTTCTTTCTTTCTTTCTTTCTTTCTTTCTTTCTTTCTTTCTTTCTTTCTTTCTTTCTTTCTTTCTTTCTTTCTTTCTTTCTTTCTTTCTTTCTTTCTTTCTTTCTTTCTTTCTTTCTTTCTTTCTTTCTTTCTTTCTTCTTTATCTTCTGCCTTGGAATCAATACTAAATATTGATTCCAAGGTAGAAGAGAGGTAAGGGCTTGACACTGGGTTTAAGTGATTTGCTCATGGTCAAACAGCTAGGAAGTGTCTGAGGTCAGATTTGAACCTAGAACCTCCCATCGCTAGGTGTGTATATCTCAATCAACTGAGCTAACTAACTGCTCCCAGGCACAGAATATTCTTCACTTTGGATTTTCTTCTTTGTCTTAAGTGCCTTCTCATTATTGGAAGAGCCAACAGGTATTAAGAGCTCCACTTGCTCAGTTTCTTTATGTTCTCTTTGCTCTTCTTCCCTTCTGTCCAGACTTGAGAAAGCAATTGCTAAGAGAATCCTTCAGCCAGATTTTCAAGGTATGAGGTATAAACCCCTAAAAGTTATCTAAGTAAGCAGGCCCACCTATACTTATAGGTGAAGGAGACTGCAAACTTATTTGGTGTCTCTTGTATAATAGAAAAATCACTGGATATTGATTCTCATAGGACATGGGTTCAATTCCCAGCTCTGTTATTTCCTAAGAGTCTTATGTTGAAGAAATCATCAGCCTTTCTGGGTCTCATATAATCATTGAATTAGAGCTAGAATTGATCACAATGAAGAAAATTAGGCATAAAAAGATTAAGTGATTTGCCTAAAGTCATCTGAAGAAGGCTTTGAACTCAGGTCTTCCTGACTCCAAATCTAGCATTCTATCCAGTGTATCACTTTGTTGCCTGTAAAGTTTGAGTTAGATGAAAGGAAACTATAAGAAAATTAGGCGAACACAGAATAGTATACATGTTAGACCTTTGGGAAGGGAAAGACTTCAAAACCAAGCAAGAATTAGAAAGAGTTACAAAATGCAAAATAAATAATCTGGATTACATCAAATTAAAAAGTTTTTGTACAAACAAAACCAATGTAACCAAAATCAGAAGGGTAGCAACAAATTGGGAAACAATCTTCATAAAAACCTCTGACAAAGGTTTAATTACTCAAATTTATAAAGAACTAAATCAATTGTACAAAAAATCAAGCCATTCTCCAATTGACAAATGGGCAAGGGACATGAACAGGCAGTTCGCAGCCAAAGAAATCAAAACTATTAATAAGCACATGAAAAAGTGCTCTACATCTCTTATAATCAGAGAGATGCAAATCAAGACAACTCTGAGGTATCACCTCACACCTAGCAGATTGGCTAACATGACAGCTATGGAAAGTAATGAATGCTGGAGGGGATGTGGCAAAGTGGAGACACTAATTCATTGCTGGTGGAGTTGTGAATTGATCCAACCATTCTGGAGGGCAATTTGGAACTATGCCCAAAGAGTGATAAAAGACTGTCTGCCCTTTGATCCAGCTATAGCACTGCTGGGTTTGTACCCCAAAGAGATAATAAGGAAAAAGACTTGTATAAGAATATTCATAGCTGCACTCTTTGTGGTGGCCAAAAATTGGAAAACGAGGGGAAGCCCATCAATTGGGGAATGGCTGAACAAATTGTGGTATTTGTTGGTGATGGAATACTATTGTGCTAAAAGGAATAATAAAGTGGAGGAATTCCATGGAGACTGGAACAACCTCCAGGAAATGATGCAGAGCGAAAGGAGCAGAACCAAAAAAACATTGTACACAGAGACTGATACATTGTGGTACAATCGAAGGTGATGGACTTCTCCATTAGTGTCAATGCAATGTCCCTGAACAATCTGCAGGGATCTAAAAAATACTATCCATAAGCAGAGGATAAACTGTGGGAGTAAAAACACCGATGAAAAGCAACTACTTGACTACAGGGTTGGAGGGGATATGACTGAGGAGAGACTCTAAATGAACACTCTAATGCAAATTCCAACAACAGGGAAATGGGTTCCAGTCAAGAACACATGTGATCACCAGTGGAATCGTGCATTGGCTATGGGAGAGGGAAAGGTGGTGGGAGGGGGGGAGGGGAGGAAAAGAAAATGATCTTTGTTTCCAGTGAATAATGTATGGACATGACCACATAAAATAATGTTTAAAATTTAAAAAAACAAGTTTGAGTTAGATGAATATGGAGGGAGGGTAGAGCAAAAAGTCTTTTGCAAGTATGAAAGACCATATGAACAAAGGTGTAGAGATAAGAGGGGATAATATAAAAAGAGAAGGAGAGGTTTGGTTAGAATAGAGAATGCATGATAAGATACAGTAGGAGATAAAGAGGAAATGGTAAACTGGAGTCAGATTGTGAAGAGACTTTAATGGGAGACAATGGAGTTCACATATTTTTTCATAGGGAGCACCTGAAGTTTTTCAAGAAAAGGAATAATAAGTGAAATGATCATAGTAGTACATTAAGGAAATTACTAAGGCAGAGGTGTGACAGATGGCTTTTTGAGAGGACATGCTGTATTCGGAGACACTAGCTATGAGGCTATTACAATAATCTAGAGGAGAAGGGAAGAGGGCTTCTGGCTCCAAGATCAGCCCACTTTTTACTGTCTCATATTTTGCCTGGTGAATGCTGATGACCTCAGAAGATTTTGAACTTACACAGCAATATACTCCTTGCATATAATTCCCCTCTGGAATACAATTAGACAAAACAATTTTCACTTATCAATGAGTGTCTATTACATGCCCATCAACAAAATACTTATTCAACACATACTATGTGCCAAGCAGTATGCTAGGTACTGGAAAAACAAAGTCCTGCCCTCAAAGAGCTTATATTCTAACCAAGCAACAATATGAACATCTATAGGCAAATGGAGAATTTACACAAAACAGAGAGAAGGCATCTTGCAGAGGTTTTAGAAACAGAGGATGGTGAAGGAGACCAGGGATCCTAAAATATAATGCTGCTAAACACAATTTCATTTGTCCTGAAGGAAATGAGGTTTTAGAAGCTCATATATGATTCACGTGCTATTTACTTTGTTTTTAGAATTTTGGAAACTGAAAGAACCCTCAATTTCAAAATTGTTAAATCAAATGAATTTGTGGTGTCCGTAAGGAGCATAGCACCATATTTGGCATCTGTTTTTAGACTGATTGCATCAGCTTTAAGGGTAAAAGGTATGACAGCAACCTGTAAAATTTAAATTACTATCCAATAACTCCAAGTATTATATTTTATAAAGTTTATTAATAATCACTTGAAGTAGAAGAAATAAAAAGAACAAAAGTAAAACCTGAGTAAAAAAAAACACTTGAGTAAAATTCTCCTGCCTTTCACTTCACCCCATCTCCACCAGCTGAGTTTCCAGGAGGGGAGGGGGGCAGGGTCACAAAACTTACATCCTCCCTACCTTAGCACGAAACGTGAGAAGGAACATGGAAAGCTGGGAAAGAGTTTCTGGGGAACAAATTCTAATTATACAAACCTAAGATGTTCTAAATGAGAACTTGTCAGTTTGTTTAAGTAAAAATGATGATTTATAAACTTGAGAATAAGATAGAGTTTTGACCTAAGCATCACTTTTGCCTTTGATTTGAGGAGCTATAAATCTGCGTATTCCCTGAAATAAGATTTAAGTCCTACATCTGCATTGTGATATTCTAAATGTTTTTGGAGGAAGCAAAGTGTAAATATCTTCAGAGTGGTACAGATTTCCAAAGCCAGAGTTCTCAGCAACATTCTAGACAGGAAGCAGGAGATGGATGACCTGGGGAGTAGGGTGTGGTCGATGAGAGAGTGGTACAAAAAATAAGGAAAAAGAAATAATTTTTACCTCCTGGTTCTTCATGGAAAACAATGTTACTAATCCCAAATGATAACAGAGAGCACTTTGTATTCACTTCCCCTGGGCACTCCCTATGCAGGTCATGGGGCTTCAAGACTTTCATATTTCATTAATTCATTTGCCCCCTCTCCATTTCCTAATTCTGATCAGACATTCCAGCTACAGCAACTGTGCATACTGCTCCAGACCTCAGTGTCATTGACCTCTGAGTAGGTCAGAAGTAGAAATTAGATTGACTCATTGTGTGACTTTCCAGCTTGGAAGCCAGAAGTTTCTTCCCGTACATTACAATAATAAAAAATAATCATTTCTGCTCTTGAATTTTTAAACAAAAAGCACTGGGTCCAGACATCTGCATTAAACTAAACTGGGGAATCTTTGGTGGAGATTTTTTACACAGCTGCAGAGAACTGCAAAAAAATAAGAAAATGACCAACAGCTGCCCAAGAACCCAAGGATTATAAGAATTAAGAGACCTTGAATGCAAAGGAAAATGGTCACTAATTTGCAGACCCAAAGTTATTACTTCAGAGCCAATTCTTGTATATTTGTCTATCAAGTAATAGTCAAACATTAATGATCTTTACATGACACTACTTACTTAACATCCCAAAGATAGCTTTGGGTAGGGTAGACCTGGACCAAATTTATAACAAAATATTCAACTGGATTAGCAATAACCTACTGTATATCCAAAGGTGAAAAATAATAACCTTTTATAACAAACTAGGATTCTTTATTTGTCTACCTATTTTAAGGTTAGGAGAGCAACAGTTTTCTTTTTGACAGAAATGAATAACAAAGACAGGAATGCAGAAATAAAGAATCAAATCAGAAGCTGCCAACTTTTGTGCTCTATATAGCCCTTTTGATTTTGCCCCAAGATAATTTGCCTGCCCACCAGGTAAATTATTTGAGTTTGATGGATATGGCGGAGGGTGTTGCCTGGTTACACTATGTGTCTTCTCCCCCAGTGGTAGGGTGGTAAACTACAGGAGAATGTGCTACTGGTATATAAAGATCTTCTTGGCACTTATCTTGATATACTGTTTAATTGTATACATTTTGCTTTTAAGTAATTTGCCCCTTGATTGGTTGGTAAAAGAACATTTTTATCGGAATTCATTTTCATTGGATATAGACCCATATCTACAATGTGACTAGAGTAAGAGACAATATTCTGAGAGGCCCATACATGAGAGGAAACATAGGGGGAAAATTGATAAAAAATTATTGAAGGTAATATTTTATATGCTTATGGAAGATTGTATAGAGTTTGAACTGCAAAGGGATTTCAGAGATAATCTAGCCTAATGCCTTCAATCTATAGATGATCAAACTGAGGTCCAGAATGGTTAAATATTTGACTAAAATCATATAGGTATTAAGCAAGGATACAAATATCAGGTCCTCAATTCAGTGATCAATGTTCTTTCCATTACATCATACTGCCTATTCTGTACCATTTGGCCTCCAACATAAGAGATTTAGAGCTAGAAGGAAACTTGGAGATAATCTATTCATTCCCTCCCAACCCATTTTATGGATAAGAAAACTGAGGCTCAGAGAGATTATATGATTAACTGAAAGTCAGACAGGTCCTAAGTAGCAGAACCATGATCAAAACAAACCCATGTCTGCGGATTCCAAATCCAGGACTCCACTACATCATGCATTACTTTATAATATAAAAGAGTGAAATCTATATTTGTCATAGATTAGAGCAGGCTTATCAGATAAATGCTGAATAAACAGTTTTTCAAAACACATGCCTTATTTTTTTCACATTTACAAATGAGCTTCATTGGTATACAGTACCACAAGAAGCACACAAATTTAGAAGGGTTTGGAGGAAGCTTATGAGGAACAGAGACTGTGAAGTTGTATAGGGCTTTCTCACCTTACCTATCGACAGATAAAGTTCTCTCTCCCCGAGGTCATTTCTGTTTTCACATATTTTAATTCTCGTGGGGATTTATCAATAAATAGGTTAGGGAATATATAAATAGGGTTAGGGAATATATGTAATATAATAGGGAATATATAAATAGGATTAGGGAATATATGTAATCACTAGGAAGCCAAGAAACATTTATTAAATGCCTACTATGTGCCAGGCAATGTATTAATACTAGGAATACAGAGAAAGTCAAAAGATAGTGTTTACTCTCAAGGAGCTCGCAGTCAGTCTAATGGAGGAGACAATACAGAAAAAAGTGAGTACAAATGAGAAGCGTACACAATATACTGGAGATTATCAGCGGAGGGAAGGCACTAGAATTAAGTGGGACTGGGACATACTTCCTGCAGAAGGTGAGATCTTAGCTGGGACTTGAATGAATCAAGAAAACCTTGGAAGTAGAGATACTGAGAGTGAGCATCCCTGGAGCAGAAGACAGAGAAAATATCCAGAGTCAGGAGATAGAGATGGAGGACATCAAAGAGTCTACTGTTACTGAATCATAGAGTACATGGCAAATTGTAAGGAAGGTGTAAGAAGACTGGAAATGTGTGTGTGTGTGTGAGCGTGCGTGACAAAAAGCACTGGATGCCAGAAGATTTTATACTTCATCCTTGAGGATTGCTTATTTCAAAATAATCCATTAATTGTTTAAAATTATAGAAAGATCTAGGTCCACACATCTCTAATTGACTGAGCCAGATCCTGTCCCTATGAAGAAACAGGGGGAAAGGCCAGATGGGAATAATCTAGTTTATAAACTAAAGCCTCTCTTTTCCCAAAGTTAAACTGAAGTTTCTTATTCTTTGCTCAGGTTTTAATAAAAGTGCCAATATTGAGAAAACTGTAAAAAGGGCACTTAACAGGGATCACTTAGGGCTAAATTCATATTAATTTTCCTACCCTGCACACAGGTTTCTGGAGGCTTTGAATTTCAGATTATGATGGTGTGAAAATCTGGCTTTAATTCCATCACTTGATTAAGTCAGAGTCACTTGATTGGTAAAAGCCATGGGTTTGCTAAGGGCATGTGCCTGTGACATGAGGAAAAGTAAAGTTGTTGCCTAAAAAACGCAAAGCCCTCAGTGAAATTTCCATTGGATTTTTCCTGCTGAAATCCTTGAAGTATCAAAACCACTAGACTGCCAATTATTTTTCCTATAATGCAGTGCTATTTAACACTTGTATGACATTCTGTATGTTTGCCAAGTGTCTACCAGTCATTGAGCAAGAGAAATGGTTTGGCTGCATACCATGTAGAAACAAGAAGCTTCTATTTGCAAGGGAATTTTTCAGATATTTTCATATAAGGACAGTTCTTCATCCTTTTCTTGATGGCATTAAAGCTCTAAAAGAAAAAAATCTTAGAGTTGAAAGGACTTTCTCTGATTGTTGGCACTAGGGCTTGGGTGGCCATGATGGTGTCCTAGACTAAGGGTGGAAGGGGAAATGGAGTATGGCGATGGCATGAGACTAGAAAGACCACAAATGTCAGCCATGTTTAGGGCAGTCTTGGTCACTGATAATGGAAGACTGGATGGAATGTCAAGGGAATTTAAAGAGTGGAAGTCCATACTGGTAAGTGATCCTCATGAGGGAAATCCAGCAGTGGGAAGGCATCCTGGCAGATATATCATGTATGATGTCAAGAGAGTTCATGTATAAACTATGTGATTTTGGTGCATTCATATAGTATTAGCAAAATGTAGAAGTTAAGGAGTGCTATGATTAGTGTTTGAATCTAGTCAGTTGTAAGAACCAAGTGGTATGAGTCAAGGGCTTATTGTCCTTTTCCCTCCCACTTTGTTATTTGTGTCACCCATCAGCAGCAGATATATAGCAGGTAAACTTTTTTTCTGGCTCTCAGTCACCTGACTGCCCTTTCTGTTTGGTTCCATCTGCACTTGGGATCAAGATAAAGCCCAGAGCATTGAATTTAGAAGCTGGACAAAACTGGATCTCATAGGGGTTGTTGCTTTCCCTAATCTCAGTGACTGGCTAGGTTATCTGACTACTTTTGGCCCAAGTCAGTCTGTTGCAGAACAGGGAGAGTCGACTTAACAGCCAGGACTAGCAACAAGGATCAGTCCCTCCCAATTTCCTCTCTCCTGCAGCTGTCACATCTATTTGATCTTCTGCTCCTGTATCAGGAAGAAAGCCCTGCCCCATGAAGCTTGGATGGGAATGGGGAAAGGAATGAGGGGGAGCACTACATTTATTTTATTATCTGCTTTATGTGAAGAACTGGGAAATATAAAATGTATGAGCCAAACCACCCCCAAATGAATGAAATGTAGAGGCAGTCACAGATGTGACTTACAGAGGATCTGTACACAAAAACCACCACTCTTACTTTGCCCTTCTCATCTCTCCTGACATCCTATGGCCAGAGGCCCTGCTCTAGTCCCTAAGGAAGGCACTTTTAAAAATGTTGAACTTTAGGTTTCAGAAATGAAGAAAAGGAGAATGCTATAAAAAGCTAAAAGTTTATAGGTTTGGAATTTACCCTAGGGGTAGATATATAGGAGGTGGCCCCAGCCAGTTAGGGCTGCCTAACCTGCAGAAGTCCATTTTCTGAATTTTTTCACTTCAACTCATTGCAGTTTAAAATTCTACTAAACAAATTTGTTTATGTTAATAAGGCTTCTTTTTACAAATGAAAATGTAGAGAGTTGAGAGGCTGTCATCATTCACCCTTTAGTGTGAATTACTGCAATGTTATTGCTTTCTGGTCTATGGGACTGAAGGGATAGTTTTCATTGAGGGGAGGACAGATGGTTAATTTTACAGCACGAAACATTAGAAGCAATAGTGTGCACTAGTGGGGTGCTTAGTGAAGTACTAGAGTGTTGAGTGAATCCTGAAAAGTAGGAAAAGGATACATGAAGGGCAATGGGAAAGAGGATGACAAAGAAAGGTTTTGCTTGATTCTGATTTTTTTCTTCAGCCAGAATTATGCCTAAAAGAGTAGAAACAATTTTTTCCTTCCTCTCTAGTGCCTCCCTTCCTTCCTTTTCCCTTCTTTCCTCCCTCCTTCCTCCCTCCCTCCTTCCTTCCTTCCTTCCTTCCTTCCTTCCTTCCTTCCTTCCTTCCTTCCTTCCTTCCTTCCTTCCTTCCTTCCTTCCTTCCTTCCTTCCTTCCTTCCTTCATTATAGCTGTTGAGAAGGGAATATGTTTATTACATTTGAAATTTTGAGCCCTTATTTTCTACTTACTACAATGCCAAGAAAGTAGGATGTCTTGCAGAGGCTGAGAGGGGTTGCCTGGATGGACTGGAGGCTACAGAAGAAAGGGAGAGATGATTCTTTACAGATATGCTACTAGCATTCCTATAGGAAGGAGAAGATTGTGCTCAAAAGAAACACTCCAATATAAATGAGGTGTGTTGTGAACTTGAATCTGTAAATTGACTCCCTCGACCTCAGAATTCATTTTGTCTTGAATATAGTAAATAAATTATAGATAGGGTCCTAGTTTAGTGAAGTTAAAAGCCTCTAGAGCAAGTATCGCAGTGCACAAGAATGGCTATTTAAGAGAAATGTATTGATTGATTAAAAGTATTATTCAAAATTCACAACTTCACAAAATTACAAATTAATAAATCCTTTGATATTTGCAAACTAAAGAACAGATAAATCATCACATTGCTGTCAGGCTCTGGTGGCCCAACTATCTCCTCTTTTAAAGAAATGCTGATAGTGTCTGAAGAGATAATTTAAGACTCCAAGATGTAGGTGATATGAGATAGAATGATCCAATGTAAAGAGCACTGCACTGTGTCTGGAGAGGGAGGATATAGGTTTGAATCCTGGCTATGCCACTTCCTACTTTCATGAACTTAACTTCTTCAGGCCTCAGTTTCCTCATATGTGGGGTTAGATTAGATGATGTCTAAAGTTTCTTCTTCTCCACATCTCTGATGAGTATGTAGCAAAGTTGGATCACAGACTATAGAGCTAGAAGGATCTCAGACATTATCTATGAAGAGACTCCAACCAAAAAAGTGAAAGTCACACTCCTTGGGTTATCAAGTTAGCTAAGGGTATACATGAAACCCAACTCTTGGTTATTTTGGTCTGTAAGGGTGATTGGACCTTCCCGTTTCTCTATTAAGGCTGGGGATGTCAGAAGGAAGGATTGGGGACAGAAAAGAAGGCAGGAGGGCACTAAAGAATAAATCTCATTTACTTTGCAATTTTTTTGATGGCCCTAGTGGTATCATATACACTTAAAAATAATCATAGTAGTGCCTTTGGCATACATACTATAGATTTTTAATGTCTAGTATATTTCATAAATTTCTGCTGAAATATCATAGATTGGATAATTCCCTTGAAAGCAGGAATAGTTTCTTTTCTATCTTTTTTTCCCCCAGCAGCTAAACAAGTCCCCTTTGAGTACAAAGGACAACAACCCACTAAATGTCCCCCAAAGTTAGTACAATGCCAAGGTACATAATAGTCACTTAAATGCTTGTTGATTTAGAATAATTTTTTGTTTATTTATAATATTATTTATATATTTTCATGAGCATATATTATATTACATATATATTAACAATAATGATTTATAATAAATAAAAATAACAAACATTTTGTAATGCTTTAAGATTTAAGATGCAAAATACTTATAAAATTTTATCTCACTTGATTTTTAAAATAATCCCAGGAGGTAGGTGCCATTATTTTTCCAATTTAACAGAAAAGGAAACTGAGGCAAATAGAGGTTCAGTGACTTGCTCAAGGTCATACAGTTAGTAAGTGCCCAAGGTCAGATTTGAACTCATACTTTTCTGACTCTAGGTTTAGTTCTATATACATCACCTTACATAGCTACCCTTGTGGGAACTATATTGTTGAAACACTAATTTCATGAGTAACTTACATGAATCAGTCCAACTGGACACAATATAATTAAGGTATAACTGAACTTGCACACATGCACATCCATTTCTATATATGTGTGCATATGTATAATGTATATAGAGACACATACCCATCCTCTAGCCTCTTTCTCTATCACAGTTACCATTTTTTCCAAAGCCAACCACCTTGGCTAAGTGGATGAGGAAACCCGACATCTTCTTGACCCACCCAAGTGTACTGATGCATATTATAGGTTAGGAAATAGCCCAAGAGTCATCTGTCTTCCATTGGTTTAGGTGTTGAGCTGATAGGAGTCAGGGGGGCTAGTAACCCCTGCCAGACCTTTTCTTGTCTTGGATCTTATATTAAAGGTAGTGGAGAGACTATACACATTTAAGAGAGGAAACTCAGAACAGATGTACTCTTTTATAAATAGTATAGAGGATGTATTGAATCAGCCTCCCCACAGTGAATTGTTAAGTCGGTAATAGAAGCGAGTGGTGTTAACAACTCAACCTCCATGGTGCAGAGGGACTCATAAGAAACAGATCCACACATGGACACTGACGGATTTAAACGTGCCTCCCGCTTTGACACCTCCTTGCACAAATGTGCTGGAGTTGTTAGAAAGAGTCTGGGGGCTCTAGGATGAAATGAGATACTTTAAGACCCTCCTCTTAGGAGGAAGCCCTTGCAGCTAGTGAAAAGGAGTTTACATCTGGGTCAGATTTAGTGTATCCAAATCCCAAAAGCGCTCTATGTTCGGCAATTGGCACCATGGAGAGGCAGACATAGCAGAGGTTGGGGTAAGGGACAGCAAGGTGATAGATAGCAGAGCCACAGCCTGGGCTCTTTTTTCATGGCTACGAAGCATGAGGATTTTTTTGGTTTACTAGTTTGATAGCTATATTTCAATATAACTGGGTTATTTTTGTCATGTTATATATTTTATACATTTTAAAAACATTGTGAGGAGGGGGTCCGTAGGTTTCACCCGACTTCCAAAGGGGGGCTATGACACAAAAAAAGTTAAATAAATACAAAGCCTTTAATTGCTCCTCTTCAATGATGTTGTTGTTCAGTTGTAACCATCTTAGCTCTACTATGTGAGAGTCATTCTACTATGCACTGGCATACAAAGACAAAGAAACAAGCCCTGTTCTCCAGGATCTTACACTGGTGGGGGACACAGCATGTACAAAAAGAAATTCAGGGGTCTCTGTTTCCTAATCTTTAAAATGAAGAGGTAGGATTTGTCATTCAGTTCTAGATCTCCTGATCCTAGGAGGATATCCTCATGCCAAGTCTAATGCCTGGATTTGGTCAGTGAGTGGGCAAATAGTATTTATTCTTTGGTGCTGAGCAGAAAATGTTGGTTATCATGTTTGCAGCCTGGCCACCAAATTAGGTTATTGTTCAATTACTTTGATGTCAGAGGGAGGAAGGCAGGAATATAAAAGTACAAAATCTTATTAGACCAGTATCATTTTCTCAGTATGTGGTATAAAACTCAGTCCTCAGTTCCCACAAATGAGGCTAGGGAGAGAAAGATTATTGCGTAAGGGTTTTCTTTTGCTTCAATTCTTAAATGTTAAGACTACAGGCAGTATATTAACATGTAATGTATCTCCTTTATACAATCTCAACAAGTACTATTTTCTCTCATTCTGTCTTTGTTTTTCAACTGGTAGGAGACTCTAACTTCTGACCACTAAATCACTGAAATCTTACATAACCTTCACTGTATTGCCCTCAGCCTAGGACTGTGAAATCAATCTTGACTATGAAAAGTCAGAAACAGAATAATATTTTTCTGGTCTCTGTTTTATTTTTTTTATAGTCTCTGGCAAGGGGTTGGCTGGCCACAAGGACCCTGGCATTCGTAGTTCTTCCCAGGTTGAGAAGAGAGGAAACTAATGAGATGAGCCCTTGGCTAAGAAGATTAGAGATTTTCACATACAGACTAGAGTGAGAGCTTAGGTGAGACTCTCAAGAAGAATGAGGAAAAGAGAAGAGAGGAAAAAAGAAAAGAAAAGAAAAGGAAAGGAAAGGAAACAGAAAAAGAAAAGAAAAGAAGAAAAGTAGAGAGATGGTAGCTGTACAATATGACTATGGTGGCAGGTGCCACCTCTGCAGTCCCCTTCTTCAAGATCATGAGAGCCCGAAGTCCAAAGCTCAAACCAGACACTTACAAGCTATGTGATCCTGGTCAAGTAATTTAACCTCTGCTGTGGTTTCCTCAACTGTAAAATGGGGATAATTATAGCACCTACCTCCCAGGGTTTTTTAATTATCAAATAAGATAACATTTTGCACATGTAAGGGTTAAATTAGGAGTTTTGACAAAATAAGAAAGCAACTTTTAATGACTTAAGTTTTAATGAGAATATAGTAGAGTTGTAAATTAATATTATCCCTTTGAGCCAGAGAAAAAGAAAACTTCTAGCAGATTTTAACAATTAAAATTGAGTTTTATTAAATTAGAGATAGTAAAAGAATATAGTAAAATGAATATAGTAATGGAGGGAAATATAGGAAAGAGGTAGAGAAAGAAATTTTCCTAACATCTATACTAGTTATCCTATAACTGCCTATACTACTACATAAAACTGTCTTTATCTACCTATAACTGTCTATAACTACCGCTAGTAACAACCACTTCACAAAGTTCCAACCCAATCCACCCCAATAAAAACCAACTCAATCAGTGTTTTATTCAACCCCAATAAGGTCTGTCAACACAGACCAGCCACCTCCCAAAAAGTTCAAGAAAGAAAAAAAAACCTAGCAGCCCAAACCAAAGCCCCAAACCCCACAAAACAAAAAACCTCTAAAGGCTAAAGCCAAAAAGCCCCCTCAGCAAGCTCAGGCTCACCTTTTATATTCCAGCAACTAAACGCCAACCACCAACCCAACACACTCCCAGAAGCCAACTTCCCCACAACTGCCAGTACCTAACTGTCAGCAACTGACTTACTGGCCAACTGATGCTGGCCCCTTTTATACCCCTTTTCTACATCACTTGCTGTGTCTGTGTTTCCTCCTTCCTGTCTGGCTTCTATTTCCTGTCACTGTCGGTTGGTTAATCCCTACACATCTCTATGGCAAGAGAACCTCCAGGTCACCTGTTAAATTAGAGAAAAGGAATAAGGAATTCATTTTTACACACAGTAGGTGCATAATAAAAACTGGTTCCTTTCTCCTATCCCCCAGGTGAACAATCTTGGAGGAATGTAATTTTGCTTGCTTTTTTTGGTTTGTTTTTAAATCTCTAGCTCTCCCTGCAGTAGTAGGAACCCTGAGAGAAACAAGCTAGAAATGGAAAATCCCTATCTTGTCCCTACCATTTTCTTTCTTTCTTTCTTTCTTTCTTTCTTTCTTTCTTTCTTTCTTTCTTTCTTTCTTTCTTTCTTTCTTTCTTTCTTTCTTTCTTTCTTTCTTTCTTTCTTTCTTTCTTTCTTTCTTTCTTTCTTTCTTTCTTTCTTTCTTTCTTTCTTTCTTTCTTTCTTTCTTTCTTTCTTTCTTTCTTTCTTTCTTTCTTTCTTTCTTTCTTTCTTTCTTTCTTTCTTTCTTTCTTTCTTTCTTTCTTTCTTTCTTTCTTTCTTTCTTTCTTTCTTTCTTTCTTTCTTTCTTTCTTTCTTTCTTTCTTTCTTTCTTTCTTTCTTTCTTTCTTTCTTTCTTTCTTTCTTTCTTTCTTTCTCTTTCTTGTTTCTTTGTTTATGATATCTCAAATGAAATACTCTTTCTCTTCTCTAAATTAAGTAAGGGATTTATTGGGAAGAAAGGAAAGATAAGAAATGGAGGGGAAGAGGGTTTGAGTTTTCTCTAATACTAAAATAAGTCTTAGGTTGAAGGATAGTGGAATATAGTTCAATTTGAGAAAATGGGCTGACAGGTCTGGAAGTTCAGTCACTGAATCACAAAAGAGCAAGTCAGAGAGAGCTGGACTTTTATCCTTCTTTCTTCTGTCCCCAAGCCAAGAGACCACCATCAGGCTTCAGTCTTCAAGGCTACAGACCAAAAGAGACAACAGACTTCTTTCTGTCTTCAAAGCCAAAGACATCAGACTTCCTTTGGTCTCCCAAGCAAAGAGATCTAGACTTCAGTTGGTCTGCTCCCTTCCTCCAACTGCTTTTTTCCAGTCACATTCCAAACCAGAATGCTCTCGTTTGAATGACAGGTCATCAGTCTCAGCTATTCCTGTCTTGTTGCAGGCTTTCCCAATTTCTCTCTTCCACACTCCTTAGTCTTTTAGACCAGAGGTTGGTAAACTATAGTCCACAGACCTTCCCAAATTAGGTGGTGGACTGGATTTGGCCCATGAGCCATAGTTTTCGGACTCCTGTTCTAGACCTCAGAGATCATTTAGAACAAATTCCTCATTTTATAGAGGAGAACGCTGAGGTTCAGAGAGATTGATTAAATCAGTTGCTCATGATCCCACAACTGGTGTCAGAGTCAGACTTACATCTCATATTCCCTTATATTCCCAAGCTATTTTGAATATAATATCCTACAAACAGTCTTGGGAGACAGGAAGGTGGTACTGACTATTATTCTCCTTTTTTATAAATGGGAAATTGAGATTTTCACATGTTTAGAGACTTAAGGTCATTTGTAGGATGAGATTTAGAACCCAGGAGGTAAGAGAAGGCATTGTTACCAAGCTATACCTATGATCCCAAGAACATCCTGGCACATAGTAGGTGCTTAAGGAATGTTGATTGATATTGATTGATTGGTTGGTTGGTTCCTTATCTCAGACCCGTGATTAGTTGTGGTTGTTTAGTTATTTCAGTCACATCCAATTCTTCACAAACCCCATTTTCTTGGCAAAGGTACTGACTGGTTTGCCATTTCCTTCTCCAGCTCATTTTACAGGTAAGAAAACTGAGGCAAACAGGGTTAAGTGACTTGTCCAGGGTCACAAGCTATAAGTGTCTGAGGTCAGATTTAAAGACTCTTTACCAAAAAGAAATCTTGACTTCTGGAGTATAAACTTTGATTCCTGAATGCATAATAGCAATCCCTTGGGCCATCTTCTTGACTTCTGGAATGTTGGGTTCACTTTTCTATTTCTCTGAGATTAGGGATGATTTAGCCTTTTCTGTGGAGGCAGATTTTAAGGCAGTGAAAAGATGTAATAATAGTATGTCAGAAACCAGAGTCAGGAAGACTTGTATTCAAATCCCTCTTCAATACATTTCCTTTCTGTGTGACCAGCGTAGCCTCTCTCCATCTTAGTTTCTTCATATGTTAAATGAGGATAATAATAGCACTGACCTTACAGTGTTGTCATTGTGAAGATCAAACAAAATGAATATATAAAGTGCTCTGTAAACTTTAAATTGATATAATGCTAGCTATTATTATTATTATTAGGGCAGCTAGGTGGCATGGTGGATAGAGCTCTGGGCTTAGAATTAGGAAGACATTTAAATCTAGCCTCTTATTAGCCATATGACCCTAGGAAAACCACTTAACCCTGTCTGCCTCAGTTTCCTCATTTGTAAAATGAGCTGGAGAAGGAAAGGGTAAGCCACTCCAGTGTATCTGCCAAGAAAACCCCTAAAGGGGTTGCAAAAGAGTCTGATTAGACTGAAAATGGCTGAACAAAATTATTATTATTAATAATCATATTAAAGTTCTATTCTTTCCTTCTTAACTTTGAGAAATAAACCTCCCTTTCAACAACAGCAACAACAAAATCCTTAAAACCCACCCTGATCCTTTAACCTTCCCTCTGGCTCTCCACAATAGATCTTCTTTTCATATATTTATAGCCACTATGCTTTTCTCTGATCTTGTCACAATGAAGATATGAAGTATTGAGATAGAACCAAAGAATGTGTGATTTTGGCCTCCCTTCTTATTGTTTTTCTAGGCACTAAATTCAGACATTTTTAACCTTCAGGGGTTAGGCTGCACTCTCCAGCCAAGCCTTTCTAGCCTTCACATTTCCTTATGTTTCCCCCTGAATATCAGCAAATTCCTTCTCCATTTTTCCAAATCACAGAGACAGTGAGGGGGAGACTATTAAGCTGAAGTCAGGAGAGACTGACCAGGTTTTCCAATCATGGAGCCTAGCATTCTCAGCATGGAGATTTTCTGGACAGTCAGGAACCATTTGATGTGAACTGAGTGCTCGCGTGAGATACCTACCAACTACCCACCTACCCACCACTACCAGGCAGTATTTCATAGCAGCATTTTCTGACCCAGCAGGGTGTCATGTGACTTGGCAAACTTGGACTACCTTTTTTACATTGCTACATTTGAAAGTAGCACTGTCTTGCAAAACCTGAGGTGGGTTATAGGGAAAAATATGGTGCACCCTTCTCTTCCAGGGTTACCTTAACAAGGATGTTGGAGACAGCCTTATTCATAGGTCAATGGGCTTTCAGTGATCATCTCTGTGCTGATGATCCCCAAATCTACTCATCTAGGTCTCATCTGTCTCTTGAGCTCTAAGCCTGCATCTTCAGCTGCCTGCTGGGCACCTCCACCTGGATGTCCCATAGGCTCTTCCAACTCAGCAAGTCCAAAACAGAACTTGCCATCCTTCCCTAAATCCATCCTAAGTTTTCTATTTCTGTAGAAGGGACTATCATTCTTTGTCACCCAGGTCTTCCACTTAGTAGTCATACTTAACTCTTTATTGTCACTTATCACCCCCCATCTAATTAGATGGCAAGTCTTCCTGAATCTATCTCCACCTTTCTCACATCTATCTCCACTCCAATCACAGGAAAACTACTCCCATTCCTTCTCAATTAAACTGTTGAAATAACCTTCTAATTGAATATTCAGCTTCTCCCTCTTCCAATCCATCCTCCATACAGGAGCCAAAATAATATTCCTAAAGCCCAGGTCTGGCTACATCATTCCTGCTCAAGAAGTGCCTATGTTTTGATTCTTTTGATTCTTTAAACTCTTTTGCTTGGCATTTGGAACTTTCAAAAATGTGACTCCACTTACCCCTTTCTGTTCTGATTATAAATCCTTCCTCTAATGTACATTACAAACTCCAGCCAAATTGGCTTAGTTGTTGTTCCTTGTCTGAATTTAATCTCTTACCTCTCTGCCTTTGCAAAGTTTGACACGACTATCCCAGACCCAGACCTTTCACATTTTACTCATTAATTGGGCTTTCTAGTGTACTTAAGAAGTTGGGGGATCTCTTCTCCTCCACTGGCCCTATCCCTCCCCACAATGATTTTGTTGCCCTCATTAGAAGTAGTACAATAACTAGCACACCAGTTCTACCTCGGTGCCAGGCAGAGGACTACGATTATTGGTCTCCAACGTTTGCACTATTGCAGGACTTCAAGAACTATGTAATCATTCAATTAGAGAGTAAGTGGAACAATGAGTGCATCCTATTTTTCCCAAGATAGTCAATTATGAGGCATGTCTACAATAAAGCATACCTATCTTTATCTTTAAATACTCCTACCACTCCGCCCCTCATCTCTATCTTCTGAGTTTTGGACCCTCTGGATAGTTATAAATAACTAAGACTAGGCACTCATAGTAGGAACTGCTCATTAAATTAATTAATTAAACATTTAAATTAAATGCATTTTATTAAATTGACAAATGTATGTAAATAAATATATAATATATAAATTTATTTTATTTAAAAAATTATCCCAACCCAACCCCTTAACTCCCAGACCCCATCATGGTGAGGACAGGTGCTTACCCATCTCATTACATTATTTCCCCATATCAATCCCCCTCTTTCCTCAAGTTGCCTATTTCTACCAAAGGCTTTCTATCCTTCCACTTGCAAAGTTTCAAATAACAACCTGTTCTCTCTCCCCCCCCACATAATGAAATAATTGCCAAATCCTGTAGTTTTTATATCCACGTCATTCTCTCATTTGTCCCTTTCTCTCTACTCACATGGCCACTACTCTCACTCAGGCTTTCATCACCTCTCACCTAGACTATTGCCATAACTTCCTAATATGTCTCCTTGCCTTTAATCATTCCCTTTCTCCATTTGATCCTCCACAGACTCACCAAAGTGATTATTGTGAAGTGCAGGTCCAGTCATGTCATTCCCCTATTCATTTAATTCCAGTGGCTCCTAATTGACTCTAGCATCCAATATTGATTTATTGTTATCTTATTCTTTTAAAATTTTTATTCTGGTATAAGTTTTCTAGAGTGAATAGTTATTAGTACATATATGTAATTTATAAGTAAAAATATATACATCTTGGGGCTACATAATGAAAAGGTTTTTACCATAGGAGTGTACATTATAGAAGTTTGGAGATCATTTCCCTATGCTAAGGACACTCTTCTTTGAACCAGAGATATCTGTGCTTACTTTTCCTATCAACTTGTGGAGGGAAAATGGAAGATGGAATGGAAACTGTGACTCAGTGTTTGGAGATCCTCACAGAAGCAAGCACACTTTATAAATAATACAGCATGAGATTATTTCTATTTTCCCCCAAAAGTATTTGGTTCCCAACCCAGTTTCTTGAATGTTTTTGCTTGTGTCAATCAGTCCTGCTATTCTTAAGGAAAAGTCTCAAGAGAAGCACATTTTGAAAGCAGATTCCTAACTAACTTTTTTTTTAATGAAAAATGGCTTTTTGTTTAAGAAAATCAGGTAAATGCGTGACTTTTTTTTCTGTAGCAAGTCTATATTCTACAATATGATAATTTAACTTGTATACTGATACTGCTGTACACAGAACCTCATGTTTCACCCACACTTTTGCCAAAAGTCATTTCTGCTCTGGGGTTCTTGGCTGAGTACAAATCCCTGCTTACATAATGTTGTGCAGCCTGATTTGGGTTCACTAGTACTGCATAAAATTAGCAGAAAATATTAGGATTTATGATATTCTTGGTTATTTTTAAAAAGCTCCTTCCATATTTCATTCCTTCTTTCCCTTTATCCCTCTCTTAATCTCTTTCCTCTCTCATCCCTTCCCTCCCTTCTTCCCTTTCCTCCTTTCCTCTTTTCCTTCTTCAAAATGGACTTAACTTGTAAACACAAACTGAAATAGCCATCCAGTCTTCTAGAGGGAAATAGGTTTAGGACAGATACCTCCTCCTTTGCTACCTGGCTGTACTACTTTGAGACATCTCTGACTGACCACCATGACCCTGCTTTGGCCATCCTTCTCCCTTTCAGCTTCCTTTTGTGTGTTGTCCTCCATCATTAGATTATAAGTTCCTTGAGGGCAGAGGCCATCTTCCATTTTCAGCTTTGTATACT
Organism: Monodelphis domestica; assembly: GCF_027887165.1. NCBI lineage: Eukaryota > Metazoa > Chordata > Mammalia > Didelphimorphia > Didelphidae > Monodelphis > Monodelphis domestica. Next base: position 441,594,660 of record NC_077228.1, on the reverse strand, counting down.
CAGTGTTTAGCTTAGTGCTCAGCATATATATATATATATATATATATATATATATATATAGAGAGAGAGAGAGAGAGAGAGAGAGAGAGAGAGAGAGTGTTTAATAAATGCCTATTGACTAATATTTAGCAGAACATGGTTTGTCCTTCATTTTCAAAGAGGACCAGTGACATCCCTGGATGACAGATGTGAAATGGATTTAAGTGAGGCAGAGTTGTACAAAGTTGTCAGTCTCACTGTCACTTCTAGAATCATCAAAGTCCAGTGGCAAAACAAAAGTCAAAATGACTGGCAATGATTAGGAATGTAGTGGATGCTCTTGTCATATTCAGCGTCTAAGCAAACTCTAAGTGTGTGTCATAGTATGTGCTTCAGCCACCTTTGTGGCCTTCAGAACAAATTGTTCTCATCTGCCCATTCTGTAGGGAGAAATCTTCACATTCTTGGGGTAGGCATCCCCCTGATTCATGGATGGGTTTGAAGTCTATCAGTTACCCTCTGCCTAGTTTAGCTAATCTGCTAAGAGGGTTTTATCAGGTGTATATGCTATAGCTTCTTGGAACCACTGGTGAGAACTGGGTGAAAGATGGGTACCAAAGGTAGAGAAGCTCTGAAAAGGGCTCAGCAAGCTCTCACATCTAGTCTACTAGTAGGTTACTAGTCCTCTCTGTATACCTCATTTAGCAAAATGAACTAGGGATGACAGGTGGATGGTCAGAGTAAATACCTTCGAATATTGACAGAAAGCAATGAAGGTCTCTGAAGAAGAATGGTAAAGAATGTTATCAACACATTATAGGACATGAAGAAAAGATGGATTGATCACATAAAAACAGTGAAAGCGATGAAAAGTAGATGGCCAACTGTTCCTTTGGCACCCTTTTTATTAAGGAAAATGTACAGCACATTAGGTAGATTCCATCTGATGAACTTGGGAGAGGATTTGGTACAAAGTCCCATAGGATGAACTGGCATGGATGGGTCATGATCTAAGTCATTGGTGGGAACTCCTTAATGAGGAGATCATGAATATTTTTGAATCATTGAGAGTATTGCCTTTAGAGAATTATAAAAAGGTTTCAAAACAAATGCACAGAATTAGTAAATTGAAGAAATGCACAGGGAATACAAAGCACAATGTGCCAAAGACAGTAGCATTTCCTGTAGTAGTGAATTTATTGTGAATTTTGAAAAGACCCCAGTTTTTATGTCTGTAATATTAACTGATATCCTTTGGTGAGACATGATGCTGGGTCTTCCAGAAACTTTCCAGAAAGCTCTCTAGCACCTGTGAACCCCATAAAGTCAGAACTGAGGGCAGAAAGAAATTTGAATTTGGCATAATTCCAGAGGAAATTTGTGTTAATTTTTATAAATCAATATTTTAAGCATTAATTATTAAGCAAAAATATTTTGGAAACATTAAGAGAGATATAATATAGTAGTGATGGCAAACTTTAAGAGACAGAGTGACAGCCCCCTCCCAGACCAAATGCTGTGCCCACCCCCCCTAAAGACTGCATCATGTGTCCATCTCTTCTACCAAGTCCTAGGTGCCCCCTGCCCCATCCCTTATCCCAGAAGGGGAGGGGGAGAAAGCACTCCCATTGAGTTGCTAGGCAGAGGGATGGGGATATGAAAAATGTCATCAGGTATGATGGAGATAGGGAGAGGAGCAGCTCCACCTGAGTCATTTTGCCTTTCTAGTAATAAACTCTGTTGGGGAGCAGGGCACATATCCACAGAGAGCACTCTGGATGCCATCTTTGGCACCTGTGCCATAGGACACCATCATTGTTGTTTAGCATAATGGATAAAGAACTAGGTCCTGAAATCAAGACACATTTGGAGTTCTACCTTTGAAATGAACTTGCTATGTGACCCTGAGCAAGACAGTGAATTTTCGTGTTCCCCAGGCAATTATTTAAGTGTCTTTAAGTCTCTCTCTCTCTCTCTCTCTCTCTCTCTCTCTCTCTCTCTCTCTCTCTCTCTCTCTCTCATCTACTTCTAAACTGAGCCACATAGCCTCTTCTAAAGCAGCCTTGTGCCCCGCTAACCCACCCAAGGGGCTGATCATATTGGAGCTAGAGACCTATTGCAGCTATGAATTCCATTTTGTCAAATAGTTTCTTGAGTATTGGGATGAATTGTTCTTTAATTGTTTGATAGAATTCACTTGTGAATACATCTGACCCGGTGATTTTTATTTAGGAAGTTCCTTGATGGTTTGTTCAATTTCTTTTTCTGAGATGGGATTATTTAAGTATTCTGTTTCCTTTTTGTTAATCTAGGCAAGTTTATATTTTTGTAAATATTCATCAATTTCACCTAGATTGTGATATTTGTTATCATATAACTGGACAAAATAGGTCTTAATAATTGCCTTAATTTCCTCTTCATTAGAGGTGAGATTACCCTTTTCATTCATGATACTGTTAATTTGATTCTCTTCTTTCTTTTTTAAAAAAATAGATTAACCAGTATTTTATCTATCTTATTTTGTTTTTCAAAATGCTAGCTCCTAGTTTTATTTATTAGTTCAATAGTTCTTTTATTTTCAAATTTATCAATTTCTCCTTGGATTTTTAGGATTTCCAATTTGGTCTTTAGCTGAGGATTTTTACTTTGTTCTTTTCCCCCCTAGTTTTCTTTTTAGTTGCATGCCCAAGTTGTTGAACTCCTCTTTCTCTTTTTTGTTGATATAGATACTCAGGGATTTAAATTTTCCCATGAGTACTGCTTTGGTTGTATCCCATAAATTTGGATATGTTGTCTCCTCTTTGTCATTCTCTTCAATGAAATCAGTAATTGTTTCTATGATTTGTTCTTTAACCCACCAGTTTTGGAAAATTAGATTATTTAATTTCCAATTAATTTTTTAATTTGCCTCTTCATAAACTCTTACTAATTTTAATTTTTATTGTATTGTGATCTGAAAAGTTGCCTTCATTCTGCATTTCTGCATTTGTCTGTGATGTTTTTATGCCCTAGTACAGTGATGGTAAACTTATGGTACAGGTACCATAGAGGACACGCTGAGTATTCTCTGTAGGCATGCATGCTGTTGTCCCCCACTAGAGTTAATTAGTATAAAGGCAGAGAGACTTGGGGGGAACTGCTTCCTTCTCCCGCTCCTCTGTACCTGACATCATTTTTTTCACATCATCCACCCCTCTGCCCAGCAGCCCAATTGGAGTTCTTTCTCCCTCCCCTTTGGGGATAAGGAGGGGGGGAGGAATGTGGTACTCAGTCTGCAGGGGTGGTGGAACAGCATGGCATGCAGTCTCTGGGGGGCAATGGGTGGGGCACAACACATTCTCTAAAAGGTTCACCATTATTGCCCTAGTACGTGGTCAAATTTTTTACATTGTACCATGTACTGCTGAAAAGAAGGTATATTCCTTTTTATCCCTTTATCCCTATTCACTTTTCTCTAGTCATCTATTAACTCTAATTTTTCTAAAAAATCATTCACTTCCCTTACTTTTTCTTATTTATTTTTTGGTTCAATTTATCTAGATCTGATAGAAGAAGGTTGAGGTCCCCCCAGTTGTTAGTATAGTTTTACTATGTATTTCATCCTTAAGCTCCAATAGTTTCTCCTTTAAAAATCTGGATGGGGGACAGCTGGGTAGCTCAATGGATTGAGAGCCAGGCCTAGAGACGGGAGGCCCTAGTTCAAATCTGGCCTCAGACACTTCCCAGCTGTGTGACCATGGGCAAGTCACTTAAACCCCATTGCCTAGTCCTTACCACTCTTCTGCCTTGGAATCAATATTGATTCCAAGACAGAAGGTAAGGGTTTAAAAAAAAACACACAAAACTCTGGATATATATATATATATATATATATATATAGTGCATATATGCTGAGTACTGATATTTCTTTATTGTCCGTACTGCCTTTTTTCAGGATGTAATTACCTTCCTTATCTCTTTTAATTAGACTTATTTTTGCTTTAGCTTTGTCATAGATCATGATTGCTACTTCTGTCTTCTTTTTCTCAGTTGATGCCCAATAAATTATGCTCCAGCCTCTTGCCTTTACCCTGTGTGTGTCTACCTGCCATGTGTATGTTTCTGTAAACAACATATGTTGGGATTTTGGTTTTTGATCGGCTCTGCTATCTGCTTCTATTTTATGGGTGAGTTCATCCCATTCATATTCATAGTTACAATTACCATCTGTATATTCCCCATCATTTTGATTTCCTCATTTAATCCTTTTCTTTCTCCTTTCACTCTTTCCTTCCACACCAATGTTTTGGTTTTAATCAGTCCCCCATCCTCCTCACTTATTTTACTTTCCTTCCTAGCACCTCCCTTCTTATTCCCCTATGAATTTTCTTCAGGATCTTCTAATAATCCCCAACTTTTCCCTTCCTTATATTACTGCCTTCCCAACAAGCTCCTTCTTTACTCCCCTTCTACTTCTCTATAGGGTAAGAAAGGATTCTATACCTCAATAAATCTGGCTGTTCTTCTCTTTCCCTCGAAGACTGAGAGTACTGCAAGTTGCTGGTCATTTCTATCTTAGCTTCTGGCTTGCAGGGCTTTGTCTGGGGCTAGCTTCACTTCCCTGTCAGGGGTCAGAGGAATGTGGTAGAAGCATGGAGAGGACTGAGAGAAACTGTTTCTTTTGCAATGACTGCTGTCCTCTGGCTTGTGACTAGAGAGCTGCTACAGGAACCTGAGACTGCTTATTTATAATGGAGGTAGGAATGAGAAATGCTGAGGGATGCTGATACACAAAGATGCTGTGACACAGGGGAACTGCTCTACAAGGGAACTGCTTAAGGGAATGCTCTGGGGTCTGCCTACTGATCCCTACTGATGGCTGATGGATCAGTATATCTTTCTAATCTCCTCCCCCCTTTACTCCCTCCCTTCTCCAACCCTCTCCTCCCAGTTCTTCTTGAAGCCTTTGGCTTCTTCCCTCCCTCCTGAGTGAACTATAAAGATATTCTTTTCTTTTCCTTTTAAAGTCAGGGGGTTTATTGGGATAACAGGATGGGAAACTGAGGTAAGAGGGATGAGGATTTCCCTAAACTACAAGGATAATTTTAGGAGGGTTTGAGGAAGTAGTCTAGTCACAAACTGCGACTCTAAGACAGGGAGATGGAGGATCACAGCTTTTTAAAATATTCTTTCTTCTTCTTCTTCAAAAAGTTAGCAAAGTCTCTCAGCTTAATTTCTGAACCCCCCCAAGGGTCCTTCAGTCTGAGACAACTCCCTCAAGAGAGAAAACAAAGTTCAAAGTCTCTCAGTTTCTCCTGGACAGCTCAACTCTCAAATAGACCACCAACTCAAAAGCCAAGTTTCTCCTTCTTGTCACCTTCAACTGTCCAAAGCCAGAGAACCCCAAAACCAAGTCAGTCCCACCAGTGTTTTTCAGCCAGGTTCAACCTCCAGGGAGAGTGACTCTAAGTCAAGTCCCCTCCCCCATGTCAGCTCAACTGGGAACATTCTGTTTTGGAAACTCCTTCTTGATTGACAGGCAGGTCTCCAGCCTTGGTTCTTGCATCTTGGCTTACAAGTCCTCTCCATGCTTCTACCACAGGAATGAATCCAGTACTATAGAGCTCTGACCATCACCTCCAGGGCCTGTAATGTCCAGGGGTAGGTCTGCATGTTCGTTGTTGTTGTTGTTTGTGGTGGTGGTGGTGTAGCCCATTTCACAGTGTTTTGCTCTGAGGCTATCTTCAACAACACTGTGGCCATTGTACTGTCACAGCGGCTGCCACTAAGTCAGACCAGTGCTATTAAGCTTCAAATCTCACTGTCAGGGCCTGAAGCTCTCAGGGGTGGGGCTGCTGTGCTTTTTCATTAGTGTAGCCAGCCCCCTAGAATTCAGAGGTTGCTCAGGTCCTGGCTCTGCATCTGGCACAGTAGGTGGTGGTGGGGGTGGTCAGCCTGCACTTTTCCTTGTTTAGTCTCACCCCTTTATATCATGGAAATCCCCTTTCTCTGCCTACCTTTCATGCTGTTCATTGGGAAAGCCCCTTTGCTCATCCTGTTTTGACTTCTGTCCTTTTGAGACCCTTTTTAAAAATCAGTTTGGATGAATATTCAGAGCAGCTTCAGGATTTCCCTGCTATAATGTCACCTCTTGACTCTACTCCCCCCACAGCTCTGAATTTTAAAACATAAGCAATTCATCAGTCTCATTCTCCCCAGGAGATGGGATTACAAGGATGTGCCAACTATGGCCACTTAAACTCTCTAATCCTCTATGTCCTAACTTGTAAAATTTTGGGCATAATGATTATCTTCCTGTCTACTTCTCTGGCTTATGTGCTGATCAGATGAAGTAATGTGCAAAAGACTTCCTTTGTAAACTGTAAAGTTCTATATAAAAATCAGTTAATATTATTTGAAAGAACAATAGTCCAGAATTAGAGTCCTAGATTCTATAGTCATGGTTCTTTCACTAACTAGCTGTGTAACTTTAGGCAAGTCAGATGGCCTCTCTGGGCATCAGTTCCCTATCCATTACATGAGTTTAACAGAACTGCTTTACATCTGCTGCCCTGCCTGGTTCTAGCTCTAGGAATAAGCTGCCCTTCCCAGGATGAACACAGCCCTTCTAATCTTATCACCACGCTGCTGACTCAAGCCTTGACTGACATGACCTCTCTCAGCCTCCTCTCTCCTCTGACTGGAGGGCTGGAGCATGAGGGTCCCTCCTCCCCCCCCCCCTCCCCAAGTCCTCTTTTATACAGGGAAGAATCGGGACTTTTTGGCTCATTCCACTCTGTAGCTTCTGCTCTGTCCAATTTCAGCCCAACAGAATAAGATGCTCTCATGCTGGGTGCCCCCTAATGTTCTCTCTCCTTTTCTAGGTTCTTTTGTGTTGTGTCTTCTCCTATACCTATTAGATTGTTCACTCCTAGAGGGCAGAGACTGTCTTTCTTCCTATCAATTGTATCTCCAGTACTTAGTACAGTGCCTTGAACATAGTAGCCACTTAATGCGTGCTTATTGGATTGGATTAAATGAGATGTGATCATGGGGAGTGTTTAAAGTGGTTCTAAAGTTTCTTCTAAATCCAAGAAATTTTGTGGTTCTAAGTTAGTTGCCAAAAGCTCAGATCATGTGAGACAGGTTCAGCTCAGGAGAGAAATGTGTTCATTGTATAGGAAACTAGTTAGGAAAGAAAAATAATACAATCCTGTAAGGCTTCCAAGGTTTTTCATGTGATCAGCCTGGTTTTTGACCGGGACCTACCTTCCTGGTACTGAAAATCTGGTTATCAAAAGGAAGGATCTGGCCAAAACATGTTGATTCTTGACTTTTGAATCGTTTTTACAATTGGTGGACACATTTTTCAAATGACATCAGACATGAAGTGTCCTTCTCTATATCTAGATTTTTTTAGAGGCATTGCATAGACCAGAAGACCAGGTAATTAGGTAATGATTTTATAACAGCTTACCATGGAAGATCTCCTGGAAGGCTCCAAATTCCTCTCCAGGCTAGTCTGACTTTTTTGGCAAGATCTCTTTGGACAAGTAAATGAAAACTCTTACATTCTGGAGAGATGTGTGTTTTCTGGATTGTTATTCATGTGCATTTTCTCTATTTAATAAACTGTAAATATGTATGTATAATGTTATTGGATTATAAACTGTCATAGATCCTCATCTATAAAATGGGGATACCAATAGTACTTACCTCACAGGATTGTTTTGAAGACCAAATGAGGTAGTTTTGGCACAGCATCTTGTACATAATAGACACTTAAAAAATATTTATTTCCCCCCTCCCACTGGTATCCTCATTTTGTCCCCTGGTGACCAAATTATAGGAAGGACTTATGAACAAGAGTGGCACAGCATGAGGAGGCTGATCTCCATGGTGGAGAGGAATAACACCTACAGCTAATGGATCTAAACGAATATTAGAACTTTATCATATACATTCATCCATATACATGTATGTTATGCATACATAGCATATATATATGCATAGAATGAATCCAAATTTCATATGGGGGTAGGTAAAATTAATCAAAGTACACTACAGATAAAATTTTCTGGCTTTAATATGTTTACCTGTTAATTATAAATTCCAGGTATTTAGCATTTCTTTCTCTCTCAGAGTCTCTCTCAATCTCTCTGTCTCAGATTCTCTGTCTGTCTGTCTGTCTGTCTGTCTGTCTGTCTGTCTCTCTCTCTCGCTCACTCTCTTTCTAATTTAGACCCACATTAGACCATGTACCTGTAAGCTCCATGGGTAAGTTAGGCATCAACTCTATACACCCTAGGCAACTATATTATTGTAAATGATAGAGGAATTTTGAATCTGCAGAGGTGGAGGGAGGTAGTTTCAGGACTGCCTCTCAAGTTATCTCAGAGGGATAAAAAACTTCACAGGCACCAACCACTTACATGGAGAGATAGGTCTGGGGGTACTTAGAAACTGCCTTATTTGCCCATGGACCACCCAGCTAATATGGCTCTGAGGACCCAGGTCTTCCTCTAGACTTATATTAAAAAAAGTTAAATGGTGGATGCTTAAAACATAATCGCCTCCCTTTGTTCACAGCAGTTCCCCCCCACATCCTGGCCATGTTTGGCCTCTTGAATAGAGTCCCTCCTCCTCCCATTTCTCCACAATTTTGCCTCAAGACCAAGAGAAATCACAAAACATCATTCCTTAGGCATGTAAAATGTTCCTTGTCTCAACCCAACTTTTCTTAATAATATACTCAGTAAATTCAGGAAGCTTTCTGGGGGGAGAGGAGAGCCTTCTGCCTTTCCTACATGCCTTCTCCAAATGAATCGTAGGGAAGATTGTAGTTTCAGCAATTTGAGTCTTTAAAGCTGCAGGAGGTAGACGAAAGTCTGGAATCACACCCTCTGAGGATTTAAGGGGAAAAACCGCAACAACTTTTGGGTATATAAATCCAGCACTGGCAATGTTTTCATTTGGCATTGTTTCATTTTTCACAGGCAAAGCAGAAAATGGCCAACTCCATCCCACCCCTCTCCAGGCTCCTTTAACATGTACCTATTAATACTGCTAGGGTCAGACTACTTCTGTAAATGAGGCCAGGGCACTCCCATCATGAAAGGGCACTGGACAGAATTTCTCTGCTCCCACTTCCATTTTGCTTATTTTCCCAAAGTAGCAGAGAGCCTCTCTCTCAAGCCTTCTGCTGTCCCCTCTTCTCTCTCTTCCTCTTTCCCTTTCTTTCCCTCTTCTGTCTTTTATCTTTCTCTATCTCTTTATTTCTTCTCTCATTTCTGCCTCTCTCTTTTCCTCTCTGTCTCTATCTCTCACTCCTCTCACCATCTCTCTTTATCTCTGTTTCTTCCTCTGGAAAAAACAAAACACAGAACTACCAAAGTAGTTATAATAAGGGTCTTTTATGAAGGAGGTAGAAAGCTTAATCTGGGAAGATGCCCAGAACCTCAGTCCTGGAGCTCCCACTGAGCTCCAGAATGCAGTGTGCTTATAGAGATTTTGGAGAAGAGGCAGGGCTTCTGCCCTGGTACTCTAACCCCAGTCTAGAATGCCTGAAAGGTCTAGATGCAATAGCCAAAGGCTGGGGTACCTGGGAGTAGCCTAGACACAACCAGAGAAACAAAGGAAACAAAAAGGGTATCTAAACTTGACTACATCCCCACTCCTGTCCAGGGTGCTTAGTGGATGCTTGATGACCTCTTGTTTAGTCTGGGACAAGGGACAGTCAGGGAGCTTTCTGGAAGGCAAGTTCCCATGGGAACTAAACTTGGGGTTTCATAAAACAAGGTTATCATTATATATATACATACTATTATGTTTGAAGTATTTATCTATATATAAATATATCTTAAAAATATATATTTATATACACACAGTGCACCCAAAGTCTTTGTGTCTTTTAAAGCTTTTAATAATAGGAAATTTCACTCGGAGTTTTAGTTGGGAAACCCCATCTATGCTACACACACACACATGCACACACTCATGCTCAGGCACGCATACTCCCATAGGCTGCTCTGTGTGTCCCGCAGGCAATTAAAATGATAAAAACTAGAAGAGGGGTATCCCGCCTCTCCCTTTGCCAAGGAGAGGTGTTCCCTCTCTCCAGAGCTTTTTCTGCCAACCTAATAGTTAGGATTAGTTGCCACCATAGAGATGACTGTTGTTCCATGGTACCCAGAGACTTTCTAATCTTTATGCCCCCATATCCTCCCTGCATCTGGGTGTGAGGTGGGCTGATTGCATTGTACCCCTATAGGACCACATCTTTAAGGATTATTTTATTGATCCTAATCCTAGGACCAAGGAAGCCATCAGCAAAGAATGAGAGACAGCAAGATGTGATGGAAAGAAAATACAAGTTCAAGCCGTGATATTTACTAGCTGTGGGACTGTGGGAAAGTTAATTGGCCTCTCTGAAATATGTTTCCTAAGCAGTAAAATGGGATAATAAAATTTGTATATTGTTTGAAAGGTGCTTGAAAGTTGATATTAAGAAAGTGCTTTGAAAATCTTTATTGTGATGGTCGTTCAGACCTGAGATTTCATCTTTGCCAATTCAGTTTGGCAATATTCAACTGTTCTCTACTTTCTATGAGTTCATTGTTACTATGTTTAGTTGTTCATTTATGCCCAATTATTCATGACCCTATATGGGGTTTCCTTGGCAATGACACTGGAGTAGTTTGCTATTTCCTTCTTCAGTGAATTAATGCAAATGAAGGTAGGTGCTATTATTATTCCTGTTTTACATATAAGGAAACTGAGGCAGACAACGATTATTTGATTGACCCAGGGTCACATGGTTAATAAGGATCTGAACTCATCTAGGCTCAGCACTCTTTGGGCCACCTGGATGGATCAATGAGTGGCATTAATACACTGAAGTAACTGATTACTCAGGCCTATCAATTTAATGCTTTTTTTGGTATCACCCAGATTACTCCATCTCCTTCTTCCATGTTTTTTTTTAAACCTTTACCTTCCATCTTGGTATCAATACTGTGTGTATTGGTTCCAAGGCAGAAGAGTGGTAAGGGCTAGGCAATGGGGGTCAAGTGACTTGTCCAGGGTCACACAGCTGAGAAGTGTCTGAGGTCATATTTGAACCCAGGACCTCCTATCTCTAGGCCTGGCTTTCAATCCACTGAGCTACCCAGCTGCCCCCCTTCCATGTTTTTTCATAGGCTTCCTGGCATCCCTGGAATATTTTTTCCTTCTCACCTCTACCTCTTCAAGCAACGTTCAAGTCAAGTGCTACATCCTTCAAAAGGCATCTGATTCACTCAGTTGCTTGTGCTCACTCTCCAATCACTGTATATTTATATAGATAATATAGGATACATAATACATGATGTGATATAATTTTATTATGTATTATATAACATATATAACAATAATTATTATACATATATATGTATATGTATGTATATATGGGATATATTTATATTTACATATATACTTATACATATCCAGTGTGTATTTATCTATACTATATCTTTAAAATAGAAAATGAGTTCCTTGAGGGCTGAGAATTTCTGAATTTTGTCTTTATATCTCTATCACCTAAAATACTTCTGGGAACTTTGCAGGCGCATCATAAATGATCATTGAATTTTGGATGATGACAAACAAATCTACAAATTATTTCCCATTTAACTCAGTGTTTAGAAAATCACACGGAGCTCTGAAATAAGAAGAAATATGTTTCAGCCTGCCTTTGTCACTAATCTTTCCTCAGTGGCCATTGTCTTTTCATCTGTATGCAAGGAGTATGACCAGCTGGATTCTGAAGCAAAGTTGGTTTTTTTTTCCTGGATTATAGCTTCCCCAGTACCTTTAAAGGACTTTACTGCTTGGGAGAAGATCTCGAAGGTCACATCTCAGAGGGCTATGATCCCAAGAGGAGGACTCTTCTTCATCCCATGCTCCCAATCATTAGGTGGCTATTGGAGTCAAGGGGGGAAGTTTTAAAAAGAGAAAGCCTGACTACAATGGTCAGGAACCTCTTCAAGCCTTACCTCATTGAGTTGCAGTTATTGATATGCAAACAATTTGCCCACCTTCCAAATCATTTTTTTAAGTGGGAATGGGGGAGGTGGGTGGCCACCATGCATACTACAGCTTATTGGAGCCACAGTCAAGAGTTGGGTGGCAGGTGGACACCAAAGGTAGATGAGCAGGTCTGAAGAGGGCTTGGCAGGCTCTCCCACCAGAGATGCTAGTCCTTCTTGAATTCCTCATACACCCCAAATAGATTGAGAATAACTAGAAAGGCTCTATCATGTTAGTGAGTTAGGGGGATGTTTACCCCAAGCATGGGAAGACTTCCTCTGGCAGAGTGGGTGGATGAGAATATGGTCATGAAGGCAGCTAAAGCAGATACTGTGAAGTGCTTAAAGTCTGGTCAGACATCAAAGACCCCAGAGTCATCCACTGTATCCTGGGCCATCACCAATTATCTTGATTTTTGTCTTGCCTTTGGACTTTGATGACTAAAAGAGAGTGAAGCTGATGACTTTGTTCAACTGTGCTCCTCAGAATCCAAGATACCAATCTGTGAGATCATTTGTCTTCTTTGAAATGAAAAGACCAATGTTGTAAACAACAGACTCAAAAGCAACATGTCAAATATAGGAGGTTTCTCCCACTCTGGTCTGATCATTTGGTTTGAGAGGACCTCATCCATCTGCTAAGGCTCTATGACACTAGAGAACTCATCCCTTTTGAAGTAGGAGGTCATGCTAGGCTCATCTTAAGATACAGAACTTAAAAGGTTTTCTTGAGAAATTTTATAAACTTTCCATTTTTCCTACCTCAAAGCACATTGAGCAATAACCAATGCTGATGAGTACTATCAACAGTCTCATGGCCGTAGCTTCTCGAGGGCTGGGAAGATCAAGCACTGAGAAGTAATTACATTTGATGCAATTTATGCCATTTGCAATGCTTTCTGTGGATATCACAGTGATTTTTAAATAAACTGGGCTTGTTCACACAAAGGAACTTTATTAAATGCCCACTTTGTACAGGGCACTGGGCTTAATGCTTTGGGCTATAAAGACAACAAATAAAGCTTTCCATGACTCCAGAGCCTTTGGTCAGAAATGGCAATGGCCTCCACCACTCTAAGTGGATTCCCCTCATGGAGAGACATGGACAAGAGTTGTGTACCAGTTCAAAGGAATCATAGATCCACTGACTATTTCAATGTATCAAAGATGTTTGACTTTATCAGTATAAGTACAATTTCTGTGATTCAGATTTCTATCTCGGTCTTCTTTAGGTGGTATCCATTAGAATGTAACTTTCTTGGGGCAGCTGGAGAGTGTGGATAGAGCACCAGACCAAGAGTTGACAGGACCTGGGTTCAAATCTCACGTCCTGCACATCCTAACTATGTGACTCTGAGCAAATCACTCAACCTCAATTAATTAACATTTACTGCTCTTCTGTTTTAGAATTGATACTAAGACAAAAGGTAAGAGTTTAAAAAAAAAAGATAAACTCCTTGAACTCATGATCTGTGATTTCACCAATATGGATGTAACGTCAATCAAAGCAAATTACAGTCTCATTCCACCTAAAATGGTATCCATTAAAATTTCATCTTCTTTAAGATTGGCTTAGCACTAGGCTTGGCAAGTCAAACCAAGTCAAAAGGCATTTATTAATTTTATTTATTAATTTTTCATTAATGTTAAATTATAATTAATTAAATTTACAAATATTAAATAAATATCAATTTATTAATTATTTAGTGTGAACCCTCAAATGAGCTTCAGACAAATTAAGCTGAGTATGGATGGTGAGAGTGATGAAGGGAAGAGCTCTTGAGAAGAGAACTCAAAGCTTGGGACATTTGAAACTTTGGGTGGTTGAAGCCACTCCTGGGAAGGCTACCATTAGGGGGTCAAGTCAAAATGGGGACAAAGAAGGACTCATTTGAATAAGCTGTGTGTGTCATCAGAAGACTTCCTAATTAAACTAATTATTCTTGCTTAGTAGGTGCTAAGCTCAATTGTTTCTACCTATTAAAGATATCTAAGTGCTGTTAGCTTCTTTTAAGTTTCAGCATCCTTGAGCAGTCTTTGAATAGAAGTAGTCTACTCCTCTTCACTGTTCAGTTCCTTCTATGCTTTAAAGTGCAATTACAAATTATAATTCCACCTCAATGTGTTCCCACCCATTCATTAGCCTTCGAGCTTCAATACCAATAAACAATTGTAACAGGACTTTACTTTGCACATGCCCATATCACCTAACATGGAAGCACCCATGTGGGAAATGCCAGGGACCAGTTTCTGGAAGAAGCATTTTGTGGGTCTTCTACAATGTGACAGGAACAGATTCGTTTGATTGGGGGTACCCACATCTTTAAAAACTACCAGACTGGGACAGAATCTTACTTTCCAGTAACATTCAAGGGGTCTGAAGGTTTTGCTCATTCACAGCTCGGGCACTGTGAACTGACTACCTTCTTCCTTCTCCCTTTGAGACTTTGAAGCCCCAAGAAATAGACTTGGGGTTTGTTTGGGTCTGTTTTATTTGTCCTTTTCAATTCTACTCACAAGTATTGTGCAGGAATCTCTGGAATCAAACCAAGGCAACCTTGGAGGCTGGATTCAGGCCAATGTGTCTGGGACTTGAGCCCAGGGGAGCTTTGGACTTGGAACCTAGCAGAACTGTGCTAGATAGAAAAAGGGCTAAGCTAGGAACCTGATTACCATTCCCCAATTTTTTCCTTCCCCAGAGACTAAGGTGGTATGTTCGTTGGGATTCATTCACCATTGGATATTGGATGGGGAAGAGGGCTCTTGTGTTTGTTCTTGCTATACTTTTGAAGTAAATATTAATTTGTAAAAGCTAATCTATCAAGTAGTCAACTGAAAATTGATTACAGAGAATTCCTAAAATTGGAGGGATACCATAGCGGGCTTGAGATGAGGGCAGAAATACTGGACACCCCCAAAACTTTTTAATGGGAATAGAGACCCCTGAAATGGGTGAAATATAATATATCTGCTCTTTAGGCAGTTGGAGCCAAGATCATCAGTGTTGCCTTTATTATAGAGACATAGTTTGTTCCCCCAAATTCTTATTCCTTTGCTCCTTTGTGGCATGAAGATAACCTTGAGTTTTCAAAGACAAACTAAAAAACAGTTCTTTCCCCAAAGGAGTTTACATACAACTGGGCCTGGGGAGTGGGGAATGGAGAATACATCTTGTTAGCTTTAATCATCTCCATGGTTCCATATGTCATTCTAAGCCTAGGTGACCACCTCAAAAATTAACCTAGTGAAGAAAGAATTGACAGCTTGGCACAAAAGGATCACTGCTGCTAGAAAAACAACTCAAAGCATACCTTGGTGACTTGCCTCAGCAGTGCCATATTCCTCCTGCATGAGAACAATATCCATGCAATAGAACATAAGTCATTTTAGTCAGATTATTAAAGGAAGAATGATCACAGAGTGGCAAAACCCCACCATTTGCCTCTATTTGAAAACAATAATATACCAGTGAATCCTACTGATATTCTCTGGCAAAAGATTATCAAGAATCAAGCTCAGGATCCAGTTCAATAATATAGTGCCAATTTCTGAGTTACCAACATTAATCTGCTTTTCCAGTATCATCCCTATGACCTTAAGCCAGGCTTGCCTCTTCACATGTTATCAGAACTGGAAAGGTGTGCAACAATGACCAATATGGAAGTGTGCTCTGTGTGAGAATACTTGTATAACCCAGATCAAATTGTTTACCACCTCTTAAAGAGGAGGAAGGAAGGGAGAGAGACAATTTGGATCTTATAATTTTGAAATCATATTTTGAACATTGCTAATACATGTAATTGGGAAATAAAATATCTTTGATAAAGAAAAAAGAATGGAAAAGATGATAGATCAAGGGGCTATGAATGGTGTACAAATCAGGTTTAGGTTCTATGGTATTCATTTTCATATGTTTGATGTTCTTTAAATGTTTTCTTGATTTTCTAATTTTTGTTATGTGATGGTCTTCTCCTTTGCCTCCCCCTCACCCCCTTTTTCTTTCCTCTCTGGCTTACAAAGTACAGTACTTCATCTTCTCATGAATTGTCAGATCCTTTTGTTCGGCCCCGATTGACATCTCAGTAACCTTCCTTAAAGCAGTCATTCCATTCTGTTTCTTTTTTTTTCTTCTCTCTCCTCAGGTTTCTACACTCCACTCCATAGTAATCTTTCCCTGAAAATGACCTCCTTAACACTTTTCTAGCAACACTGAGAAACTTTCCCTACTCTACTCCTCACCATAACACTTTACTGACAAAATAAAGACTGAAACTTCTTCAAATCTTTCTCCTCTCCACACTCCGCTCTCACTATTCTCACTCATCCTTTTTCCTTTGCTTCTGGTCTTAGAGGATGTGGGGGGTCTCCTCTCTGTCAAGACTACTGTGAGAATCAGATGAGATAATAATTATTAAGTGCTTACCTGAGTTCATGGCAGAAAATAAGTGCTATATTAATGTTTGCTTTTATTTTTATTATAAATACACTTCAGTTTAAAAGGGAACATTAGTAACTGTAATTGGTAAAGACTTCGTATAGACTCTGGGACCTGAGCTATGTCTAAATGAAAGAGAGAGATCCTGTGAGGCAAAGCTAAGGAGGCAGATAGGGGAGGTATGGAGATGGGAGGAAACATGCTATGTATGCTATATTTAAGTAACAGAGAGAAGACCAGGTGGCTGAATCAGATTGATGCAGAGAGAGTAAAAGCTAATAGGGATGGTGAGGCAACTAGATGGCTCAGTGAATTGACAGCCAGGTCCAGAGATAGTACATCCTGGGTTCAAATATGACCGCAGACACTTCCTAGCTGCGTGACCCTGCACAAGTCACTTAATCTCCATTGCTTAGTCCTTACTGCTCTTCTGCCTTGGAAACAATACACATTAAGGGTTTTTTAAAAAGGCGAACGGGGCTAGAAATATTGTTTGGGGCAAAGTTCTGAAGGGCTTTAAAAACTAAACAGAGGAATTTATATTGCATCCTAGAAATAATAGAAAGTCATTGGTTGTATAGGGAAGTAAGATGGCCAGCTCTGGCCTTAAGGAAAACTACTTTGGGAATAGTGTGGAGAATGGATTATTTTGGAGAGAGATTTGAGACAGTCACCCCAATTAGGAGGCTATTGCAATAATTTAGGTGAGAGATGATGAGTGCCTGACCTAAAGAGAGCAGAGAGAGTAGTCAGGCACAAAAGATATTGTGAAGGCAGAGACAGAAAGATTTCATAGCCAATTGGCTGTGTGGGATGAGAGAGAGTGAGTGAGGAATCCAGGAAAATGACAAAGTTATGGACCAGGGAGACTGGAAGGATGGCCATACCTTCAATAGAAGTTTGGGAAAAGATGTGTGTGTGTGTGTGTGTGTGTGTGTGTGTGTGTGTGTGTGTGTGTGTGTATGAAGCTGATGAATGCAGTTTTGGAAGTCTCTGGGCTATCTAATTAAAATGTCCAATCAAGAATTGGTCCAATTAACAATTGGTACTATGAGATTGAAAGTTGGGTGAGAGATTGGAGCTGAGTACATAGATCTGAAAGCTATTTGCATAGAGATGATAGTTAAACTGATGGGAGCTGATGAGAATGCCAAAAGAGAGTGTATAGAACATTGGTTCTTAACCTTTTTTGGACCCTTTCGAGGCAGGCTAATGAAGCCTTTGGACCCCCTTCTTAAAAACATATCTTAAAATGCATAAAATAAAATGTACAAGTTTACAAAGGAAGTCAATTGTATTGAAATAAAGATGTCATTTTTTCCATCTCAGTTCATATATGTGCTAAAATCCATCCATGGACCTACATTAAAACCCCTGATATGAAGGGTCTAAGACTAAACCTGGGGGAGCACCAACAGTCAGCGGGTAGGATGTGAATGATGGGCCAGCAAAGGAGAAGGAGGAGGAGAGGAGAGACAGCTGGGAGGCAAACCAGGAGATGGAGTGCAGATTTTATGTCTTCTCTTAGAGAAGCTGCCTAGGACAAGCCAGAGTATGAGACACTTACATGTTTGAGTTGAATTAATTGAATTGGTTACATCTTCAATCTCTGCTGTTTAAAGGTTATTTTTTTTTAATCTTGTTTCTTTTAAACTATGAGAGTAGAAACTCAAAAGAAAAACACATGGCTTATCACTTACCACTTGTTTATATGGGTATATGATTTGGGGTTTTGGCTTTAAAAGATTGCTCTACTGCAAAACTGAATAATATGGAAAGAGATATCAAGTGATAATATTTGTATGACCCAGTGGGATTGCTTGTAGACTCGGGGACTTGGGGAGAGGGGAGAGAAAGAAAATGAATCATATAAACATGTAAAATATTTTTTAAAAAATAAAAATTTTAAATGAAAAAAAGAAAATTAAAATCTTGTTTCTTTTAAAACTGGAGTAGTTCTTAAATTTCAATCCTCTTTATAGAATGAACTCTTTTAATTTCCTTCTTCTTGGGCACATTTTCCAGGCCTTCCTCTGTGTTCCCCAATGAATATTTTGGCCAGCCTGTATTACATGCTGACATAAAACACCCTGGGTTCTTTTAAACATACACACATTTGTTATTGTTTGCAATTAATCTTTCAAATGTAGATTTTTTTAAATAAAAAAGAATGTGAAAAAATAATTACAAAGGATCCTCCAGTCTAATTCACAGTTTATTCTGATTTCTGAGAGCTGTTCACTGCATAACAACTATCTGTTCTTGGTGTGGAAGGTTAAACGATTTATAACACAATGACATCTCTTGGGTTGGAAATCATCACAGCCCCCCAAATTAATCATTTAGATGGTACATTTCACATCACCACTAGATGGAAGGAATGGTAGGGGCTAGTTCAGGGATGCAGAACAATTTGAATTCTTTGTAATATAAGCATTTGGTATACCTTGGTTTGCTATTGGGTTTGAGATGCATGGAGAAAGAAGACTGGTGGATACTAGGCATAATATTTATTTTCTGCCTCTTTGCAAGGACATACCCTGAGCTAGGAAGCTCTCAAACTCTCTACTGTGTATCTGTACTCTCAGTTTTTCCCCACTTAATTCATTTGCCTTATTTAGCATCTGATTAGACCTTCATTCCCAGAGTATGAATTTAAGGTCTATTTCTTATGCTTAAGTAGAGTTTTCTGCCAGTAGGAGACCATTATTGACCTGTATGATTCACGAGAATTAGCTTACAAAATAGACAATTCTCAGATAATTAGTATATTGCCTACTTATCTTTTCCCTTACCTATTTCAAGTTGAAAACTGACCTGGAAGGAGATGGCAACATAACTAGATCATCCCTAATAGATATATTTATTATTTCATTTTTAATATACTTTTTATTTATTTCATTAAATATTTCCCAATTACATATGAAAAAAATTATTATTTATTTTTAAAATCTTTGAGAAGGTAAGCAACTTTATATTTATATAAAATTATATATAATATATATAATATAATATATATAATTATAAATAAATACATATATATTTATAATAAATATATATATTTATACTTGTGAAATCATGTAAAACATATTTCCATATTAACCACAAGGCAAAAGAAAACAGCCAAAAATCCTCCCCAAAAATAAAGTTTTAAAAGTATTTTTTTACATTTTTAAACTATTTTTAAATTTTACTATTTTTACTATTCAATTTGCACTCAACAGTTTGTCATTTCACTCTCTGGAGATGGGTAGCATTTTTCATCATGGGTCCTTGGAACTATCTTGGATCATTTTCTTGATCAGTGTTGTTAAGTCTTTCAAGTTGATCCTTCTTACAATATCACAGTTATTGTGTACAAAGTTCTCCTGGTTCTGCTCATTTCACTTAAATGAGCTCATTTAAGTATTCTAATATTTTTTTGCAGCATCTTGTTCATTATTTCTTATAACACAATATAACTTCATTACAATTAAATAACACAATTTATTCAGCCATTCTCCAATTGATTGATATCCCCTTGATTGCTGATTCTTTGTTGCCTCAAAAGAGCTGCTACAAATATTTTTTGTACAAAAAAGTCCTTTTCACTTTTCTTTGATCTCTTTGGGATATAGACCTAGTAATATTTCTTGGGTCAAAGAGTAGGCACAGTTTTATAGACCTTTGGGCATAGTTCCAAATTTCTCTAGAATGTTTGGACTAGTTCACAATTCCACCAACAGTGCATTAGTATCCCCACAGTCCCTCCAACATTTGTCATTTTACTTCTCTGTCATGTTAGTCATCTGACAGGTGTAAGGTGGGACTTCAGATTGGCTTTAGTTTCCATTTCTTTAATCAATAATGATTAGAGTACTTTTTCATGTGACTATCAGTAGCTTTGATTTCTTGTTTTGAAAACTGCCTGTTCATATCCTTTGACCATTTATCAACTGAGGAGTGACTCTAATTTTTATAAAATTGGATCAGTTCCCTATATATTTGAGAAGTAAGGCCTTTATCAGAGAAACTAATTTTTTCTCTCTTTTTGATTTTCCTTCTGATTTTGCATTAGTGTTACTGGTAAAAAAACTTTTAAAATTTATATAATCAAATTATCCATTTGTAATCTTCTCTATCTCTTGTTTGCTCATAAATTTTTCATTTGTCCATAGATCTGAAAGATACATCTTCCCGAACTTCCCTAATTCACTTGTGATGTCAGTCCTTGTGTCTAAATGACTTACCTATGTATGTGTCTAGTTTTTGCCAAGTTTCCCTTTATTGAATGTAATTTTTACTGTACTATGGCCTGGAAATGTTGCATTTAATATTTCTGCTTTCCTGCATTTGATTGTGAGGTTTTTATGTCATGAATTCACAAAAATTGTGAAAGTGCCACATACAGGAAAATGTAATGCTTTCTATTCTCATTCAGTTTTCTCCAAAGGTCTACTACAGTTCTTTTCTAACATTTTATTCATCTTTTGCTTATCCATTTTAAAAAGTTGTATTTTTGCTTTTGCTTTGTCTGAAATCATGATTGCTATTTCTGCCTTTTTTTGCATTAGCTAAAGCATTATTATGACTATTATCTCATGGAGTCATTAACTTCAATTTTTCACATTGTAATTTTTAAGAAATTATTTTCTTTATTGAACTTTTGTACCTATTTTCCATTTTACTAATTATGATTTTTGAAAAGTTATTTTCATCTGTGAATTTCTACACTCCCTTTTCCATTTGGCCAATTTTGTTTTGCAATGTTATTTTTTCAATATTATTTTTGTTCCTCTTTTAACAAGCTGCTATCTTTCTTAATGTTTTTCCTTTTCTTTCATTTATTTATGGAAATATACTTCTACTACTCTTATTTAATTTTGAAAATAATTTTAGCACTTCTAGGAATTCTCATTGAGCTTGTGTCCAACTCACATTTTTCTTTGAGGCTCTGCCTACAGGTGTTTTGACTAGTTTATCTTATTCTGTGTTTTTGGCCCTGTCACCATAGTAGATTTTTATGGTCAGGCTCTTTTTTTGTAGTTTGTTTATTTTCCACCCTATTTCTTGATTTTGAACTTTATAATAAAGTTGGGCTCAATTCCCAGTTGGGGGGTAAGGGCATCATCTCAAGCTTTAAGCTTTTTCACGCTGCTATTTTCAGAGATAGCACTGGGCATTTGAAAGTTTTCAGTACTCCCAAAGTGATGTGCTCTGGTGAGAGATGTATGGTCATTGCTCTCTAAGGTCTACACACTGGTCCTCAGCCAGGAGGAGCCTCTGATACCTAGGGATTACAAGCAATACTCACCCTCAGAATCCCTGATCCCTGTTGACCAGAAATGATACTGTTCCTCAGTGTCTCTGATCCCTTAAAACCAAAAGTGATAATGCTCATCAGGACTCCCACTCCCTCTTGACTGAAAGTGCTCCTCTCCACCCTTGAATTATAGCCCAGAAGTGGGTATAGGTAATAGAGCTGCCAAACAGCATCTGGTCCTATATCTAGTACTAGCACAGTGGTCCCCCATAATCTCTTTCTGACCAGTTGCCAGGTCTCCTTACTATCTCTAGCTTGAGAGCTCCTGAAGCTGCTGCTGCTTCTGTCATCACCATCTAGTCTCACCACTGGTATTTCAGCCTCATGAGTTCTGGGTCAGCCTCCATAGCCATGTCAAAGATCTCTTTTTCCAGCTTCCTAAGTTGCCTTAGATGTAAGAATGTCTCACCCTGACCTTTTGATGCTTCTACTTCTCTAGAATTCAATTTGAGGTATTATTTTAAAGTTGTTTGGCTGAGAATATTTGGAGAGCTCAGCTAAATGCTTCTTCTATTCTGCATCTTAGCTCTGCCCTTGAATTCTGAATATTTACTATTTTAAAATTTTTAAATATTTTATGGATGCCTTTAGATTTGACAGCATGATCCCTTCTAAGGGAGGAAAACTATCTCACCCTTCAGCCTGAATTTTGCAATTTTAAACAATTCAAAGAGCAGTTATATGAAACAGTGGATAGAGTACCAATCTGGATTCAGGAGGACCTAGGTTCAAATCTGGCCTTAATTAAACCCTTCCCAGCAATGTGATCCTGGGCAAGTCACATAACCCGCTTTACCTAGCCCTTGATCTTCTTTCTTCTATTTTTTTCTATGTTCAGACTTTAATTTCTGAAAATGTTCTATTTATCCTGGATTTATTTCCTATGTAGAAATTTAGTTCATATGATACTACATATCCTTAGTCTGAACCCTTCTAAGTCTCTTTCCCAAATATAGGGTGTGTGTAAAATTATTTCTGGCTTTACTCTACTATCATAAACTCTAAAAGGAAGTAATTTCTTCCCCACAGCTTTTCCTTTTTTTCCATCCCAGAAACCAGTTTGTCCATATTAATGAAAATACAGAATAAAATTCTCTCTCATTTTTCCTCTACCTTTTGGTGGGTAAAATTAATTGAGGAATGTCAAAGCATAATTAGCAACCTGCTTTGTTTTTTAGATATTCCCTTATTTAAATATATATACTTGATATACTTCATATCCTCTTTCTGCATGGTTTTCAAAGCCTTATTATGCATATAATATCCCTTTTAATGCAGATAGTCTAACATAAAACAATCCTAGGTATAGTCTTACTTCACTAAATGGTATTCTTTTAAAATTTATTGTCTTCTGTATTCTTCTATGTGCTTGAAGATCACGAGTACTTCACTTTATGGTTTCATGTATCTAGTTACTAGTAACAAGTCTGGTCCTATAGCTACACAACTTATTTTTAAAACAATATCTCATTTTTATGGAATGAGTTTTGAACAAGGTCATTTTATAGAAATATATCTTTGCAGAAAAAAGAGAAATTCACTAATAGGAATATGACCTATGAACTTGCCTCTAAACTTTTGGGAAAATAAATGAACCCATCTGAATCTTCTCCTCCTATGTATGAGTTGAGTTCTCTTAGTAGAGGGGGACAGCTTTTCTGTCTGCATGTCCTTTGTGCAATGGAGGCATTCTAATTGGTGACTGTTTGAGATTTTATTGCTAGCTGTGGTTCCTACCATGTGGTTACAGGGAAGCTATTAGCAAGAGGAACGTATTTCTAAACTGCTTAGTAGCCTGCCTTCCCAGAAAATTTTTTATCCCTGCCTTGCTGACTTGTCTGTTCTTTCTTTCCAAACCTCTTCTCATTGTCTCTATTTTTCTTTCAATTCAGTATCTCAACTACCAAACATGGGATTATTTTGGCTGCAACGTTTTTGTCTATGTATTCTTGAAATGTGGATCAGATGGATTGACCATGTGACAAAACCTTCTCTCCCTAGCCCTTAGTATTATTTCTGAAGGGATTCCTAGGGCTATATTCAATTAAAAGTTCCATTTAAAACCCCCAAAGCTGGTTTCATTAAATGTCACTTGTATTTTTCTGGAAAGGTCAAATATGGAACCAGATGTGACTATGAAAAATTAATCGCTGTCATAATTAGGACATCACTT
The DNA here is from genome assembly GCF_027887165.1 of Monodelphis domestica. Classification (NCBI taxonomy): domain Eukaryota; kingdom Metazoa; phylum Chordata; class Mammalia; order Didelphimorphia; family Didelphidae; genus Monodelphis; species Monodelphis domestica. The sequence goes on along the minus strand of NC_077228.1, from coordinate 441,570,727 downwards.
GGGCAATAACTTGAAGAAACAGAACAAGTAGAAACAGAAGTACAGATGGATTTAAGGGATTAGGCAGAAGCCAGGGGTCCAAATATAAGAGATGACAACTCCACTGTCTCCATTCAAAATTAGTCTCTGGATATAGGATGGGATTTAATTTACTGGTAAAGGTTAAGTCCCTTCCAACTCAAAGAGATTTTGACCTCAGCTAGATTACACCTGTCAAATTTAGAGGGATGTGGGAAAAAGGGATCTAAATAGAATATTATAGTGTCCTAAATGAGGAATAGTATCTGATATCCTTCAAGATTTCTAGACTTCACAGAGCACAAAGGTCATAGGTTCATAGATTTAAAATGGAAGACACAGTAGGGATCTAAGTCAAGTCAACAAATAATTATTAAACACTTTCAGGAAGCATCTAGGTGACTCAGTAGACAGGACAAAGGACCTGGAGTCAGGAAGACCTGAGACAAGTCACTTAACCTTTGTTTGCCTTAATCAATCAGAGGAGGATACGGCAATCTATTACAATATCTCTGCCAAAAAAAAAAAAACAACCTCATGTAAGGTCATAAAGGATCATACATTAGTGAGTAAATTCAACAACATATACAGTACAGGGTACTATGCTAAGTGAAGAGATAAAATAAGGCAAAAGACAGTTCCTGTGCTCAAAGACAATGTTCTCTTTCTCCTGCTGTATTTTTAAGGAATTTCATTCGTATGGAACACTAATGTGGAAGATCTTTACTCATATTAGACATTTAATGGATGTTTCTTAAGTCTAATTAAATAGACTTCCATTAGGCCTTTGGAGAATTTTCACAATCTTCTTCCTTTATTCTTATTCATGTATTGATGAATGGAGCTGAAGAAAATCATGAACCTTGGTAACTGGGTCAATTAGAAATTTCTACCATATAATATCTAGTAAGTCTTCACTGCAGCAAGGCAACTCTCTTACAGCTCCCTAATTGATTTGTTATCCCATTAAATTAGACTTCATCTTTCCTCATGTCTACCATGGCTCTTCTCTGCAACTCCCCGACCTCCAACACCCCCAGTAAGGACATCTTTTCATACCTCAATGAAAAAATTTTCATACTTCAAAAAAATTGACCAAAAGTTCCCTCTTTTTCCCTCTTCCTCCTCTCATATTACCCCAAAATCTTCCCCTATTATCTCATACTTCACCTCTCTCTCTCTCATGAAGTGGTGGGCTTTCTTGCCAATGCAAGCCCCTTCTACAAGAACCCTTGAATCCAGCTCTTCCTGTTTTCTCCAAATTATCCTCAATGTCATTCTCACTCACTTTGGAATCTCCAGTCTCTTTATAGAATAGCTCTTTCTTTGTTGCCTACAGATACACCCACATGCCCTGTGTACCCCATCCTTCTTCACCTCTTTAAAAATTTCTTACTTGATTTAACTATCCCTTCCAGTTGTTCAATCTCTTCCATTCCTTGAGAATGCTGCCTACATTAGGTCCCACTCTTTCTCTTTTGGTCTTCTAAAGTTTCTCTAATTTGGCTTCTGACTTCATTGTTCAACTTAAGCCTCACTCTTCAAAGTAACCAGTGATCTCTTCATTGTTAAATCTAATGGCCTTTTCTCTATTCATTTCCCTTTTGACCTTTCTGCAGCATTCCACACTGTTAATCATCCTCTTCTAGATAGTCACTCCTGGTTTTCAAGAAATTGCTTTTTTCTTATTCTCCTCCTATGAGTTTACTCCTTTTAATTCTTCCTTTGCTGAGACTTCCTCCAGGTCATGTCCATTAATCATGTGCAGCCATAAATATTTAGCCTTAATCTTTCTTTCCCACTATGCAAAGGATTATGAATTTTGGGTCCAGGGATATGTTAATAGATTTAGCAGAAGACTGTCAACTTTTTAAAAATATATATTTATTTTCACTATCCTTTAGTTTTTTAATTATCATATGTGTTTTATTTTATGCATTTGAAAACATTATTCTGAAGAATCCATAGGTATCACCAAATAGGAGTCCATGACACACCAAAGGCTAAGAACCTCTTGTCTATACTATCTTATTGGGTTATCTCATCAGTTCCCATGGGTTCAGCTGCTTGCATTGATTGTCCATATTTGTGGAGCCCTAGACATGAGCTGAATTTTGGAATTCCCAAAGGAATATCTAGGTGAGAGCAAAATGAGGCTGAGATTTAGGAATTTTGGAGGCAGCCTCCTTCCCTCTACCATAAGCCAATATTAACTCTAGGACAGGTGTTTAGTTTTTCTTGCCTTCAGTAAATTTTTGAGTATTGTAGAGAGATGGTACCCATGATCACCAATCTTGAATACTATGAGTCACCTGTTTTAGTAGTTGCAGATAGTACATGCACCCAAGATGGTTTTATGAAGTTTGAGGTCTACTGCTATCAAACTAAGCCAGCCTTAAACAGGGAAACACTTCAAGTGAGAGATCTTTAAGGATCCATCTTAGGAGATGGCTCAATTTTACACACCCCTGAATGGGTGTGAAATAAGACCAAAGTTTAAAAGAAACCAAACTATCTATGAAAGCAAAACACATGCTCTTTGGGCAAATTTTCCCCCAAGCAAAAATCACTAGAGACAGTGAATTTCAGTCTGATAGTAAGATGCTATTAAAATAGTACTGACCTCATAGTCAGAATAAGCAATGATATTTAATACACAATAAATATTTTAGATTATATTCCTAAAATTAAAAAAGGAGTTAGGTATGATCTATTGGTAGCTGCATCATTCAATGGAGTAACAAGTCTGAGAACTGTCAAAGAATAAGCATCAATGTAGCTGTGTGGTACTATCAACATCATTTCGTCTTGGAGGAGATAAAGAGATTAAGAGATCTCCTTTCTTGGATATTTTTTAAAAATGAGATAGATAATCATTTGGAAATTTTTCTACATAACATTTCTAACAAAGTCAAGGGATGTCCTACAGAAGCCTTCTTACCCACTCCTCAGAATGAGTATATGATATCTAAATAATTTTTTAAAACAAAGTTGTAAAACTTGAAGAGGTATTATGAACATTTCTGAAGTTAAAAAATACCAACAAAATACAATCAAACACAAACTATCTCAGCTTTTGACCCATTTGGAAATTGATGAATATTGCCTTTTAAAATTGATAAACTATACATTATATGCATAATCTATAGCATCATCCAAATTTCAACTCATTTGAAAGACTTTTGGAATTGGTCAGGTAGATGATCAGAGTTCATTGGTAATATTTTCTTTGGACCTCGATTAGGCTAAATTTACCTTCCCAATTATTAAATAAAAATAACAACCAGGCACAAAATCTATTTATCTAAACTCAGAACAAGAGTAACTAAAGATTATAAACATTTTATTTTATACACATAGACATCTATCTCTTTACAAATTTATGAGATGGCTTTTTTTCAGAATAACTTTTTTGAAGAGGAAAACCTATGAGAATTTCTACAATTTGTGGGTTGGCCAATCATTTGACCTCCTCTTTGAGTATTAGTTTCTACAAAATGGATACAATACTATTTATTCCACTTCCTTGTTGTGAGGATCAGCTGAAATACTGTAAGCAAAGCATTTGGTAACATTAAAGTGGCTATATAAATGAGGATATGTGTGACTACATTTTTGGGGGGCCTTGAGCCTTATTCTATATATAATCAGGCTCTGGGTTCCATTTTAAATTTCAACAATAGTCTCCTAGGCTAGCTGTTTAGGGAAAGCCAAGCTTTCTCTAATACTGTTCCCATCCTCATTCATTGTCTCATCATCATTTTCTGTGGCAAATTCAAAATTCTCTCTCAGGATTTTAATGTCACTGCCATTGTTTTATTTAACTCTCCCTCAAGCTCTCTAGACCCATATGCTTTCTATTATTGAACATCAGCTGCCTTTGATTGTTACCCCCTTTGGTTTTGTCTGACCTCTAAAGGATAGCAAAGACATCTGGATTACAAGTGAAAAGTTCAATCAAATTGATGTTTTGACTATATAATGCCAAGCCATGTGGCATAGGGGCCAGCCTTGTACTCAAGAAGACTGGGGTCAAGCCCCGTGTCTGACATATATTAGCTATGTTATTATGAATAAGACATTTAAGTCCTCATTATTACATAAAATTTTCAAAGACTATAAATTACCGATAGTCATTGTTCTACATGGGAATTAAAACATTTCACTTACATGTAGAAACAATGTTTTAAAATAATCTGTCATTCCAAGATTCAGATTCTCTCCCTCCTCCTTCTTCCCCTCCCTAAGGCAATAGTCTGAAATAGGTTATACCAGTGCAGTCATGCAATACATATTTCCATATTCCTTCTAATGTGAAACAAGACACATATTACACCTGCAAGGAAAAATTCATGAAGGAAATAAAATGGAAAATGGAATTCTTTGATCGTCAATGCAATGGCTACTTCTTTGACTATGGATAGCATTTTTCATCATGAATCCTTTGGAATTATCTTGGAACCTTGCATTGCTGATAATAGTTTAGTCCTTCATAGTTGATTGTCATATAATATTTCTGTTATATTCAGTGTTCTCTTAGTTCTGGTCACTTCACTTTGCATCAATCCATATAAGTCTTTCCAGATGAACTCATTCTCTTCAAACTATTTCTTATAGTGGTATATCCCATTACAACCATATAACCACAACTTGTTCAGCCATTCCCCAACTGATGGACATCCTCTCAGTTCCAATTCTTTGTCATTACAAAGAGAGTTGCAATTTCTTTGCCCCTACCTTTGATCTCATTATGATATAGACCCAGTAGTGGTATTACTGGGTCAAAGGGTATACATGCTTTTGTGGCCCTTTGGATGTGGTTCCATATTGCTTTCCAGAATGGTTGGACCAATTCACATCTCTACCAATAGTGTATTATTGTCCTAATTTCCCCATATTCCCTCTAAGATTTATTATTTCCCTTTTTGGTCTTATTAGTCAATCTGAGAGGTGTGAGGTGGTATCTTAGTGTTATTTTAATTTGCATTTCTCTAATTGATAATAATTTGGAGCATTTTTTAATGTGACTAGAGAAGGTTTTAATTTCTTCATATGAGAACTGTCTTTCATATCCTTTGACCATTTATCAACTGGAAAATGCTTTCTATCTACATGGGAATTTTGGTTAGGTTCTTTGGAAAAGAAATACAATGGAAAATCACCAAGAAGTCAATTTGACTGATGTCTTTTCCCCATCTCTTTTTCCCTATCATTTTGAATTGATCACTCATTTTGGTGTTGTATAAAGGTAGACTTTGCTTTTTTCTCCTCAGTGACCCTGCCCATTTAAAAACTTCAATTATTCATCATCCCTCAAATTATTATTTTAAGTCCTTTAAAATTTTGTTCCATATTATCTTTCTAGTCTTCTTATACTTTCCTTCCTTTTATACACATTACAATAAAGTAACACTAGCATATTTGATATTCCTTTCACATGATATCCCATCTCTCAAAGTCTAAAAATTCAGCCTTTTTACTTCCAGTTCCACATGCTTGAAATGTTCTCCCTTCTTGCTTCAGCCTGTTGACTTCCCTGATGTTTTTCAAAACTTAGCTTAGAAAGTACTTTCTTCTGTAGAACTCTTCCTTCTTCCCCCTGCCCCTCACCCCCACTGCATTGCTTCTGAGATTACCTTCCGTACCTTTCATATATACACATTCTCCCCTCCTCTTAAATGTTTTGTGTACATGTGTGTGTGTAACCCTTAACTCAAAGAGCCAGTTGCAAGGGATTCTTTTCGAATTGGTGGAAACTGATGACTTAATGCTCCAACTTGCATGAGGGATGGAGTTGGTGAGGACTGGAGAGAAAAGAAATCTCATCTTTTCTGGTTTCCTTCTTCATGAGAAAAGATCCAAGATTTCATGTTCTTTTATGATCTTTGAAGAGATAAAGATTTTGGGAATAAGTTAATATAAAAAAGCTGGCAAACTTTTATGTCCCTGTCTCTAGTTTGCTATACTAGACACTTTGGGGAATTTCCCTTTGGTAAAATCTAGGACTTCCTTTCAGTGGGGCTGTTATTTTGCTGCCAAGGGGGAATTTGTTCACTCTGTGCTATCTGGCATATATTCTCCTATTTATACTTTCTCTGATTTCTATTTTCCTATCAACTTGGATAGTTGATATTTGCTATGTGTGTTCATTATAAACTGGTATTTGGTGGGAAGAGAATCAAACCTGGATGTGTAGCATGGGACCCTACTTTCCTATTAAGAGACAGCAATTATTTATGTAGCTTGAAACAAAAAAAGTATTTCCTTTAAACTTGCAAAATCTAACAAAGAAGATAGCTATAATTCCCGCCTGATAGCCCTTATCTTTGAGGAACGCAAAAGGGCCACATTATAATCCCAACCTCCTACTCCCATTCCTATTAGGAATCAAAGTTTCCCTTGGAGAGAGGTGGAGGAGGAGACTCTAGAGGTTTATATTCTCATCTGTGAACCTGTGAACCATGTCTAGACAGATCCATATGGACATATATAACCGACATGGGCAAAATATCACAGCTACACAATACCTGCTGAGGTATGTATGTATGTATGTATGTATGTATGTATGTATGTATGTATGTATGTATCATCAGACTGCATCCTAAAAATCTTGTTATGGTATTCTATTATTAAAAGATTAAAATTTCACTAAGACTTTTGGGACATTGTGCATCTATATGCATGAGTGTGTGTGTGTGTGTGTGTGTGTGTGTGTGTGTGTGTGTGTGTGTATGTGTGTGTGTGTGTGATATTGGCAAGTCCTGCCAATCTGGAAATACTTTAAATACGGACTTTGGGACTAACCATGTTTAGCATCTGAGAAATGTCTTTATTGAGTTCCATGAGGTTTGTCATGAGAAATTTGGCTACCAGATGTTGTTGTTATTGCTCTTACTATAAATAGCCATGAAAAATATCTATGAATGCAAAGATCAGTTCTGATCTGTGATTAGTAGTGAGGATTGGCATTAATGAAATCACAGATCCTTGAATCTGGTCGAAATTGGATCAGGGTCTATGAATAGGATGTAACTATTAGCAGATTCGTCAATTTCATTTGTGGTTCTTTGGTAATGGCTAATTGTTAACCATACATCCTGAGAAGTAAAGTCAAGAAGGGACTTAGGAAGCATTGATAATAATTAGGCTAGTGGAAGGGGTAGACTCCCAAATGAACTATTTAAAATCCTAAAAGATGATGTTGTTAAAGTGTTACACTCAATATGCCAACAAATTTGGAAAACTCAGTAGTTGTTTCTGGATTGGAAAAGGTTAGCTTATTTCCCAAACCTAAAGGAGGAAAATGTCAAAGAATATTCAAACTATTGCACCACTGTGCTCTTTTTACATGCCAGCAAGGTTATGTTAAGATTTTGTAAGCTAGTCTTCAGCAATATGTGAACTGAGAATGAACAAAAATGCAGGCTGAGGCATTCATTGCTTAATAAACTGATATGCTTGAAAGCTCAAAAAAAAGTGAAGGCTGGTTTTTGAAGATTAGGAGGAAGTAGATATCAAATTATCAAAATTTGCTGGATTATAGCAAAAGCAAAGGGATTCCAGAATATTTATTTCTGCTTTGTTGACTAGAATAAATGACTGTGTGGATCACAACAAAATGTGGCAAGTCCTGAAAGAGAAAGGAGTATCAGATCATTTTACTTGTTTCCTGAGCAACTTGCATATAAATCAAGAAGCAATGGATAAAGGCACATCTAGGTAGCACAGTAGATAGAGTACCAGAACTAGGGATGGAAGGATCTGGATTCAAATCTGACTTCAGACACTTTTCAACTGTATGACCCTGGGCAAGTCACTTAGCACCATTTGCCTAATTCCTACTCTTATGTCTTAGAGTTGTTTCTAGTGCAGAAAAGTTAGAGTTTTTCTAAAAAATATTTTGAGAAATCCAGGTGTTTCAGTGGATAGAGTGTTATCCCTGGAGATGGGAGGTCCTGGGTTCAAATGTTATCTCAGATACTTCCTAGCTGTATGACTCTGGGCAAGCCACTTAACTTTGCCTAGCCCTTACTACTCTTCTGCCTTGAAACTGATACTTAAAATTAATTCTAAGGCAAAAGTAAATTCTTTTAAAAGAACAAGAAGAAGCAATGGTTAGAATTGAAAATGGAGCAATTGAATGGTTCAAGATCGGGAAAGGAGTATAACAAGACTATATATAACATCCTTATTTATTTAACTAATATGCAGAGCATATCATTTGCAATGCCAGGCTAATTAATCAAAAGCCAAAATTAAGTTCTCCAGGAGAAATATCAATATGTAGATGATACCACTTTGTGGTGAAAGTGAAAAATTAAGAAGAATCTTGATGAGGGTGAAAGAAAAGGTTAAAAACTGTCTTGAAGCTTAACCTCAAAGAAACTAATATTATGGCATGGTCCCATCACTTCCTATCAAATAGAGGGAAAAGAAATGGAAGCAGGGTCAGATTTTATATCCTTGGGCTCAAAGATCATTGTAGAAGGCAACAGCAGCCATGAAATTAAAAGACACTTGTTCTTTAGAAGGAAAGGCATTGCAAATTGAGATAGCATACTAAAAAGCAGAGACATCACCCTATCAACAAAGCTATGATTTTTCCAGTAGCAATGTATGGCTGTGAGAGTTGTACTTTACAGGAAGCTGAGTGCTGCTGAAAAGACATTTTTAAGTTGTGGTGCTGGAGAAGACTTTCAAGAGTCCTTTGGATGACAAGGAGATCAAACAGTCAATACAATACAAAGAAATTGACTGTGACCATTCATTGGAAGGACAAATACTAAAGCTGAAGCTTAGATTCTTTGACCACATAATGGGAAGATAGGATCGATTGGAAAAGACTCTGATGCTGGGAAAGATTGAAGGCAAAGGGAGAAGGGACATCAGAGGATGAGTTGGATAGAGAGTGTCATGGAAGCAAAGAACGTGAATTTGGATAGACTTCAGGAGATAGTGAAAAACAGAAGTGCCAGGCATCATGTGATCCATGAGGTCACAAAGAGTTGGACCCGACTGAACAACTGAACACTCGAGGCAATAATTGTTAGCTTAACAGAGATCTTGTTTTTTTTTATGTCAACTCTTAAATTAAAAAAAAAATTAAATGGTGCTTGGAATGTGATACTTATTCAATTCAAAAGAGATTCTAATTAATTCATTTTTGATAATCTATGTGCCAGATTTTTAACTTCCATAACACTGAAACTTATATATTACTTAAAATCTACCTTTATATTATCCCATTTGATCCTCCCTCAAACCAAGTGAGATAGGTTCTATAGTTATTAGACCATTTTACAGATGAAGAAACTGATGGTTTTGGAGGTTAAGTTTCTAGCTTAATGTCATAGTGATACTATCAGAAATGGGATTCCAACCCAAGTCTTTCTGAATACAAGTTCATCTTTCTATCAGTTAATACTATGCTGCTTTTCCTATAAACATACAAATATAGTTAATTGCAATTTGATACAACGATGATTTCCTCAATGTGAACAATATCTTCAGTAAGCAGATTGCAAACTATGCCCACCTTCTCCTATGCAAATCTTATTCATGGTCTCCAATAAATCTCACAAAAGGAATGGGGGAAATCTATCCATGTGCTGAGATTATCCCTCTAGATTTCTTGAAAGAATGTAGGGGAAAAAATGGAACAAATTGTCATACACAATTGTTGCTACTACATTTGCCTTTTGTTCTGGCCAAATATCTCTTTAGTGATATTTCTAATATTGCTTCAGCTGTAAGATTTCATAAAAGTGTAAGATGTTGAAGTTCTTCTTTTATGTTTTGGTAATGCACAAGTTTGATTCTTAAGAAGTTGGTATTCCAAGATTTATAGACATATAACATTACCAAAAGAATACTAATATTTAAAATATAGGCTTTATTTTCAGGAAGAAGTTAGGGTAATTAAATTTTACCCTATTGTATATAATTGGGTATGTTTTATATACATATGCATAAATAGATTATACATAAATAATTCATAGATAAATATTATTATATATTACATTACCTATGATATATAATCATAATATTACATAAAATATAGAGGCTCTAAATATACTTTTGTATGTTAAATCAAATACATATATAATTAGATAGTTTAATAATATTTATCTTATTTATTTATGTCTTCTATGTGTAGCTAGCTATTGGATCAGTATGATACATGAATTTGTACTGACAAAAACATCTGCAACCACCAAATATTCCTTACAGTGATACCTTTTGTCAATGGTCCAGCAATACTGCATTCTTGGTATTCCTCACATACCTACGGACTCTATGTCTTTTCACTGGCTATCCTCTATGACTGTAAGTCTCTCTCTCCTTGCTTCCAACTCCCAGAGTCCTTTAAGATTCTGAAATCCTACCTTCTGCAGTAATCTTTTTCTGATCTTCCCTTCCCCTTCTTTCCATATAGAGAGAGATAGATGGATAGGTATGTATATCTATCCATCGCTACATATCTTGCACACACATAGTTATTTGCAGTTTGTTTCTCCAGAAGAATGAGAGCTCTTTGAAGTCTTCTTGTTTCCCCTGCATTTAGTGCTATGATGGGTACATAGTAAGAACTTAATAAATTACTGATTTATTCAACACTTAGGAAATAATTCTCCTTCCCAAATTCCAGATACTTTGAGTGTCTCTCCAAAAGCATTTGTAAGGCCAAGTAATATATTCCCTTTTAACCTACTCGATGCTACAAACCACTTATACATCAACCCTCTCTTACTATTTGGCAATCCTATAATACATATACCAACAGAATGCTGATAAAGTTAACAGGCTATTGCCTTCTTGGGTCAATTCTTCCACCTGGAGAACAGCAAAGGGTCCTCTCGCTCAGGTCTGCATAGGACAACATCGGCATCTACTTCCTTTTCTTACTTCTGCAACTTCCCAAGTAACTTGTGACATGAAGAGAGGTAGTACAATTATTATTACAATTATTAATACAAGTGATTATGCCCACTTTAGAAATGAAAAAATTCTCATGTGGAGATGTTAGATGATTAACCTAGGGCTGTGTAGCTAATGAATAGTAGAATAATATTCATACCATGGAAGGGGTGGCAAGAAAACTGCCTATCTATATCCACCAAGCTAGATAAAATAGAATCATTGCAATAAAAGAACAGCTCCATGAATTCACAAAATCCAAGGAGTTAAATTGCAACAAAAGCCATGAACTTAGGTATGTGTATACAAATGAGAATAACCTGGTTAAATATTAGAAAATAAAGGTTTGAGGTGAATAAGAAGCAGAAAAACATTATGGGGGTAGTTTGGAAGTTTGGGATTCACAAAGGAGGAAAGAGCTTGAATTTGGAAGGAGCAATGTGGAAGAATTGAAGAAAAAACTGAAGATCAACTCAAGTTACAGACATGATAGGACTAAATATGAAGGAGAAGAAACTATTGAGGGAAAGTACCTAGGAAGGATAAAAATGAATCACAAGGCAAGGAAAATAAGGAAAACAGAGTTTAAATTTTTCGGTAAAAACAAGGTAAAATTTTAATAATGGGAGTTCTGGGTCATATGACTAGACATTTTTTCTGATCCTCAGAATCTCTCGAATATCTCCAAAATAGGATTTTGTACAAGAAGTAAAACCCAACATTTAGATAGAGCCAGTTCTGTTTTCCCCATCTGACCCCCAGAAATCACTTGGGGCTGTGAGTGATTAAATGTGAATTGCCTGGCATAGGAGGAGACTTAGACAGCTTTGTGGTACAGTCCCTAGGAAAACCACAATCAAAATGGAAGAAGTCATAGTCTGAGTAAAATAAGAATACATGGGGGAGGGGGCAGTGAAGATAGAAGTTTCCAAAGATCTCAGAAGCATAAAAATGCAGTTAAAGACCTTAACCATAAACAGACAAATCAACATGGAAGATATTATTAATGTCCTCCAGATAAACCAAATGAGTTCAGACATCCTTGCAAAAATACAAGAAAGAAAGGAATGAATTAACACCTAATGTGGAAAATATCATGTAGATTTCCAATAGAACATAGAACCACAACTGGAATGGTTTAAAAGAGAAACAAGAACAGGAAAATCAGAAGTTATATCCTGTTCAGCTGAAATAATTGGCAAAATGGAAAAAATTGAATCTATCATGGTAAGTTTCACTAAAGAAAGAAAAGAGAAAATAACCGGTAATGCAAATGTATAGGAATAAAGAACAATCTTGAAGAAGAGGATCAAAAAGCAGTAAAATTAAAAAGTAACAACAACAACAACATGAGCTCTACATAAGCAAAGCATGTGGAAAAATTAAATAGGTCTCCTCAAAGAACACAAAAAGGAAAAAAAAATCCTGAACACCATAATGCAAGAAATATTACATGAAAACAGCTTAGTACTTCTGCAACACTGAAAACAGTGACAATAGAAAGAATCCACTGATCACCTACTCCTGTAACTCCTGTAAAAAAAAAAATTAACAACCACTCTGCTGTATAAATTCCAATATTGGTAGTAATTAAACTGATCAATTCCAATGACAAAAAGTTTTATAAATGATCAAGAGGAAGACCTTCAAATATAAAGGAAAGTAATTTCAGGTAACACAAGAGTATTCTACACCTACTAGAAATTACAGGAGGGAATTAAAGAATGTATTCTATAGGCTATGGGAGCTCAACTCAATTCACTGAGCTACCCAGCTGCCCCCGGGCATTCATTTTCAAAAAGAATCATTTGAAACATTCCTAGAAAGAAAGTCAGAGTTGAACAAATTATTTCAAATAACAAAATACAAGAAAGCTAAATAAAATATAGCAACCAAGGACAAGAAACAAATAATAACAAAGAAACCATTGAGATTTCTTTCTAAAAACATAGACACAAAGGTAAAAGCAGAAGGCAAATAGAAGTGATGGTGGAAAAGGGGGCCTAAAACATCTTGGATTGAACCTGATTACACCCCACTCCCAAATGAATTGATATGTATATATGACTGTCTTATAAAAAGCAGGGCATGTAAAAGGGGAGAGTGGAGGATGAAAATAGAGAGGAATATGTAGCTGATCCTAATGAAATCAAAGGTTAACAAGTTTAGATAAAAAGCAGGGTGAATGAATCTCTATGCTAAGAAGGAAGTTTGATCTCAGACATAGTTTGGAAACTAAGTGGGATGACACCCAGAACTAGAATGTGTTTTTTTCTATATTTAAGGCAATAGGAGTAAAAGCAAAGGTAAGCTCCTCATCAGTAAGGATTATTTCATTCTTTGTTCTTTCCCCAGCATAGAAAGTGTTTGACATGGAACATTAGTAAATACTAGTTGACTAGTGGATAGATATTAAGAAAGCATACTAATGTGAGGAAATCTGAGAACCAGAGTGGAGAAGCATACCAAAAAGCATTTTGTCAAGATGAATGAAGAGACAAACAAATGATTTTGTCAAGAGTAGGCAGAAAGATGGAATGGATGTTTAGGAGATAAATCACAAGCCTGACACAAAAGAATATTATAATAATGATGAAATACTTTAATTGCTGAAACATCTACTGATAAAATCAGAGGAGCTAATAATTTCTTTCCCTCACTTAAAGATAATTTAATCCTTCAAAAGGCAGATATTAATAAGGGAAATTTCAACTCCTGATATGATTCTTAGCAACAGGGACTGGTTACTGGGATGCAAACCATTTGGAACCTAGTGAGAAATTACTCCTTCCTAAAGTTTATTATAGAGAAAGAAGACATTTGAGACAGTCTGAAATGTACTCTACATTCTGAAAAAGCAAATTTTAAAGAGTTTAAAGGAAAGACAAATAGGCTAATCTACTAGTTGCTTCTCTACTCCTTACAAATATACCTGTCTCACTCATCCTAAAAACAACAGCAACAACAAAAATAAAAGAAACAAACAAAAACCCTTCCTTGATCTGTTTGCCCTTACTTGCTATTGTCCTATAGATAAAGCTTCCCCTCAGTGACTAAACAACTTGAGAAGGGCATCTACACTTTCTTCTGACTCTTAACTTTGTATGGTCTGGCTTTCAATCTCATTCAATTTAAACTACTCTTCCCAAAGTTACTCATGATTTTTTAAATGTCCAATCTAAAGGTCTTTTCTCAGTTCTCATCTTCTTTGGCTTCTCTGCAGCCTTCAATACTGTCAATCACTATTACTTCCTTGATAGTATTTCCTCTTCAGGTTTTTGTGATACTGTTCTCTATTGTGATACTCTTTTCCCTCCTACCTTTCTGAGTATTCTTTCCCTATCTCCTTTACCAGGTCTTCACCAAAGTCATGCCTACTAACCTTGGAGGTCCTTCAAGGCTCTGTCTTTTCTTTTTCTCTATTATTTCATTTGTGATCTCATTAACTGCTTTTCCCATATCTATCCAGATAACTCTCAGATCTACTTATCCAGCTCTAAACTCAAACACTATCTCCTGTGTTCCATTTCTGTCTATTTGACATCTTGAACTGGATCTCTTACAGACACACTAAGTTCAATATGTCTAAAATTAATCTTATTTTTTTCACCCAAATCTCATCTCTAATTTCCCTCTTACTGTTAAAGACAATACCATAAATATTCATAAGCTCCTGCCCTCCTCAAGAATCCGATATTCTATTGTACATTTTTCTTCCTCTTTGGAAACATCTCACATTGTTGGTCCATGAAGTCAGTTACTCCATCAGCTCCATAAAAAATGAGTTATTCATTGTATAAAAGGAAAAAGATGTTTCTGAGGCAAAAGAGAACCTAAATATAATTATACATATTGCAACTCTTATAAAGTCATTTTGAGGCAGCAAGGTATCATAGTGGATAGAGTGCTAGACCTGTAGTCAGGCAAGGAAAAGGGTAAATCCAACTTTGGTTTATTAGTAGCTGTGTGTCCCTGAGCAAGTCACTTAACCTCTGTCTATCTCAGTTTTATGAACTATAAAATGGAGATAATAGTATCTACCTTGGCAGAGTAATGAAATGTGAAATAATATTCATAAAGAGCTTAGCACAGTGCCTTGCACATAGTAGGCTCTGTAGAAATATTAATTCTCTTCTCTTTTATCCTCCCTATTACACATAAGAATGTTGGTGGAATAGTTTTCCATGTTCTTCATTGAAGAATGACCACCAGCTGCCCCAAGAATCCTTATTGGAGCAAAAATGCAGCTTAATTGGTATCCTTGGCAATCCCTTGGAGTCACATGAAGGGGCTTATTTGTATAATTTTGTAAAAATTCTATTTTCTTTGGAGGCTTCTAAATTCATCATTGTAAGTCTAAGGATATTTTCTTTCAGCTGCAATTTGTTTTTCCTTTTTTCATGTTTTTAGGCTATATTGACAGTTAAGACTTTTATTATTTTTGCTGAAACTCCCTTCCTGAATGAACAGCTGTGTCTCATTGTGTCTCTAATTTTATGCTATTTGAATGTGATTTTGCTAAATACTGCCCTTGGTTGTGTGATCAAATATTTACATTCGTTTTATTTCTGTTTATTATTATGCAATAGAATCAGCAAATTAATGTTATATTGTTAATGAATCTATGTATAGAAGGGATCTTAGAAATTTAGTAGAAGAAGACTCCTAATATTAAGAAGGACATGCACTGATATTAAGGACAAAAACAAAGCACCATATGTGGTGATGCAGACAATCTGTAACTCTGAATAATATGCTAAAGTACCAGAGGCAGGCAAAATTTTGGCTATGTTTCCTAAAATAACTGAAATAATGGCACATCACTTTCTCTTTTGAGAGCTAAGCATTGGCGAGGATCTGGAAACGGGCAACTAAACCCTCTGTTAAGAGATGCTTCAATGGGTCAAAATCATCTTGAACCGAAAAGGATTGTCTGAAGATAGAGTATGCTCCCAGGGAGATTTACACCTATGAGGCTAGTGGCAGCTAGAGGTGAAGAATAGACTATATTGATATCAATGCATTGACCTCACTTCACCAGAGATTATTTATTTACCTGAAATCTATGAATTTGTTTTAAAAAACATTTTGATATCCATATTTGTAATTGGATTTATGTATTCAAAACCATTATTTTGAGAAGGGAGGGGTCGATAGACATCACCAGCTTGCAAAAGAAGTCCATGACACACACACAAAATGTTTAAAACATGTTTAAAAGCTTCTCAGAGGAAAACCTATGTCTATCTGGGGAGGAAACTTTTGAATCTTGAATATGAAATGTCACTTAAAGCAGTGGCCAGAAATTGATATGGTGAAATGGAAGAGGATCATGGAGTTCCCCAGGAGATCAGCATTTGACCTCATGCTCAGTTTGAAATCACTTAGAACCCTTAAAGGAGCTTCTCATAGACTGGGTCTGTACTTCTCCTTGAGCAATGTGGGCTCAAAAGTTCCATTCAAATACATTCAGTTTGTCAGTATACATAGGATCATTCCAATTTGTACCAATGATCCAACAGTTTCATTGGAACCATGTGCATCTCCTATCTTAAATCACCCAGAGCTGTTCCTAAGTGAGAATTCTGGTTTGGGGTTGAAGGAAAGGACCTGAAGCTTCTTTGGTTCTTTTTTTTTTTAAAATACTTTAGCTTTGGGTAAGAAATAAACCCAGTGGAACTGCATGTCAGCTGCGGGAGGGGGGTGTAGGAAGGAAGGGGAGGGAAATAACATGAATCATGTAACCATGGGAAAATATTCTAAATTAATTAATTAAGTAAAAATTTTCAATTAAGAAAAAGAAATGTATTTTTACACACACAAATAAGTTTTATAGATAACTGAATTTAAGGAACTGGTTACCTTTATTTGATATCCATCAATATCCCATCCCCTCTACTTCCACTCCTTTTAGTCCCATCCCTTTCTCACTCCCCTTTATATATTGTCTTCCACCATTAGAATATAATCGCCATGAGGGTACAGACTATCTTGCTTGCTTAACTTTGCATCTAGTGCTTAGTACTATGGCTAGCAAATATTTAACAATTTTCTCCATCGATCCAACTATATTTCTATTAATCTATCTCTCTATTCTTGGCTGTTCATTTCCTTCTCCCAACATATAAAGTCAATTGCCAAATATTTTTGGATGGTAGAGACAAAAAGACAAAAAAGAAATAATCATTGCCCTCAAAGAGTACACATTTTATGACTTTGATATCAACCAGTTGTTACTTGATTTTCAATTAATAGATGAATAAAGTTGTTAGTTATTCAGTAAGTCTTTCTTTTGAAAAGTCTTTACCATCTGTCTTAGAACTGATACTACATATTGGTTCCAAGGCAGAAGAATAGTGAGGGCTAGACAATTGAGATTAAGTGACTTGCCCAGAGTCACATAGGTAGGAAGTGTTTGAACTCAGATTGGAACCCAGGACCTCCCATCTCCAGGTCTTATATTTTATCCACTGAGCCACCTGAACTGCTTCTCAAGAAGTTCTTTTAAAATGACTCATTATTGATCCAAGTTCAACAATTTTTTAAAAAATTACATGTGAGGATGCTGGCACAGACTACTCTATTCAGGTTTTATAATTTGGAATCAATTAGTCACAACTAATCGAATTTATTTTCATGAGCTTGCCTTCTCCTTAGATATAGACAGGTAGCAAAATGTGTCAGAAGATGGTTTAGACAGAGCACTGTATTTGGAGTCAGGAGACGTGGGTTTGAATCCAGCTTTAATCATTTGTTAGATATGTACACAGGCAAGTCAATTAGCCTGTTAGTACTTCCATTTCTTCAACTTCAAAACTGAGGCAATATTACCCATGTTTCTTAACTCACTGTGTTGTTATGAGGAATTTAAAAACCATAAAGTATTATATGTTTGAGTTATTAACCCATTCATTGTGACTTGCCTGGTATCAATCATCATCTCTCCTATTTATTAATGTAGTTATTTGCTTGCCTAGAAGTATTTTCTCATTACTGATTTGCTTTTTAAGATCATAATTGGCTATAGAAGCACATAGAAAGGTCTTACTCATTTTTAATTGCTTTTTGGACTTGGTTGCAAGAGGAAATCATGATACAAGAATGCTTGACTCATGTGTATAATGGAATTTGAACACTTTCCTGTAAAATACACTGGCTAGTCCTACCTCATATGTATAGAGGGAAATACCAAGAATGAAAGAATAAAGAAGGATTTGAGAGCTTTCTCTGAGAGAAACACTGTGCAAAGTGCAGAGTATAGAAATAGAAAAAAAATAGAAGACTCCTTTTCTCAAAGTTATTCCTTTATTTATATTAATACTGAGGCTCTCAAGTGGTAGTAGCATGACTTTCTTGATGATCATGTCTCCTATCTATCCTTCAGGTTTCCTTGCTGCTGCTGCAAGGTTGGGTAGCCTGACTCCTTGGGGGCAGTTAGTCAACAATATTGATGGTGGCAGAACTGGTAAGCTTCTTCTCCAAAGGTGTTTATTCCCCAGATGGTAGCTACAGAGATAGGTTAGAAGGAAGGTCGTGTTCCTATATAAATGTTTTACATTTACATTTACATTTAATTTTAAATTCAATGCATTTGTACAAATATAACATCTTTTTTTCCAGCCCTTAAAAAATTTTAGAATATTTTTCCATGGTCACATAATTCATGATCCCCCCCACCCACTTCTTCCCTTCCCCATCCTGGAGCTGACAAGCAATTCCCCTGGGTTATATGTGTATCATTGTTCAAAACCTATTTCCATGTTATTCATATTTGCAGTAGAGTGATCTTTAAAAATGAAAACTCTCATCATATCCCTATCAAACTATATGATCGATCATATGTTTTTCTTCTGTGTTTCTGCTCCCACTGTTCTTTCTCTGGATGTGGATAGGGTTCTTTCTCAAAAGTTCCTCTGGATTGTGTATTTAAAAAAAGATAAAAGAGGGAAGTTTGTACCCAAATGAAGCTTGGACTTTCAGTATGGAGAGGGGGAAAGAGAGGAGACTCCCCTTCCACAAAGTGGGGTTCAGGGGAGACAGTAGATGTAACGAGTTGGCTCAGAGAGAAGAGAGGGGATTTGAAGATTTCCCCCCTTCTGCCTTCCCTCCTTAGCTAAAGCTGTTCTCCCAGATTTGCTCTTGTCCCTCTTGTCCCCCCCTCCACTACTCAAGACCAAAGGGTCTCCCCTGATCTGTTCACTGACACTCAACTTGGGGAACAGATAACTTTTAATGTCAACTCAGTCAGGTAATACAAAAGGAATAACAGACAGAGAAGAATGGGAAAAGGAAAGTGGGGGAAAGTGGTCCCTG
The DNA here is from genome assembly GCF_027887165.1 of Monodelphis domestica. NCBI lineage: Eukaryota > Metazoa > Chordata > Mammalia > Didelphimorphia > Didelphidae > Monodelphis > Monodelphis domestica. The sequence goes on along the minus strand of NC_077228.1, from coordinate 441,551,479 downwards.
TCTCTATCTAAATCCTTTCCCCTCCCTCCTTGAGTTTGGGGGGAATTCAGGCCTTGGCAGCCTGAGCCCCCTGAAAGAAAGTCAGGTTGACTCACCCCTGGGCAACAGGAGCTGAGGTAAAGTCTGCTCAGGTTTCTCTTCAGAAAGTCCCTTCAATTGGGAAGTGTGTGTGTGTGGGAAGATTTCCAGTCACCAGCAGGAAAAATGGGTGACCATCAGGAGAAAGTCTTTTTCCCAACTTCTCTCTTCGGCTTCTCAAGACCGAGAGGCCCTCACTGCTCTCCCAGCTAGAGTCTTCTCTTCCTCCAGATTCCACTCCTGGAGCCCCTCCCCCATTGAGGTGATCAATTTCACATACTCTTCAGCCTGGCACTTTTTTCTCTAGTGCCAGCCTCTGTCACAAATCCTCCATTTCCTGTTGTTCACATGGTGCCACCCTGGCCCACTCCAGTTACTTACCTTCTATGTCTATTCTAATCTATCTATGTTATTTATTGTTTCCATCTAACCTCCCCCCTCCCAAAATAATAACTCTTATCCTAATCTGTCCATTTGCTAATCTAAGTTCCTATCTTATGCTAAGACTGAGTTGTGGGAAGAAGGTTAGGATTATGTGCCAACAAAATTTTTACAATATAACAATTTCTTAATACAAAAGTCATTCCTATTACAATCAATATAAAATTTAAATCTTAAGTAAAATTGAACTATCCTATGCCTTATGTAATGGTAATTCCAATGTAATAATTCATTACATTTATAGGTATATATATAGATATATATAGATATATATATATAATATATATAAACTTGTATCTAATGAAATCTGATTTATTCTATCCCTATGTTACCTATCAAGTTACAATATTCCCTTTTCCACCCTAAACTATTCTGTACCTGTCTATTAATGGTTAGTATTTTAATTCTCCTTTCTATCTATATTACTGGATTAGATCATTATTATGATATATATATAAATATATACATGTCTACTATTTATACACATTTACATATGTCACATGTTATTTAAATACATAAATACATATATCCTCTGATAGTAGAGATTTATTTATAGATATACAATTTATGGGTTGTCCTTATTTACGGCACAGCCCCTAATGTCAGTATAAAATTTGTTCATGTTCTAGATATGTCATGGGTGGCTGCCTATTTATGCCAATGTGCATGTGAATGTACTTCCCTATATGTGAAGTTAATGTGATTGGCGATTAATCATATGTGATCCATTTTCCTGAAGTTCATTCCCCATAATGTCTTTGATTCAAAGTTCTTTCCAGTTGTCCATGTATCTTCCATCCTTTAGTATTGCTTGAAGTTTGTCACAGGTCCAGGGTGCCTTCTCCTTACATACTTGCCTGTCGTCTCACCTTGAAAGATGATCTCAGGTATCCGGAACTACAGGATCATGCATGTGTGTAAGATTAACATGTGCATGCAGGTAAGAGTGAATATTTTGATGCTTGTGAGTGAAACTTTATACAGGATATTTGTGCCATCCTCATGTGTGCAAGTGAGATTTTTTTATGTAACGAATGTAGGTATCTTTCTTAATGTGTGATTGTAAGGCAATTATTCTATTCCTCTGTGGTTGATTGTAGAGGTTAATGATATTTTAGTCTAGATTTGAGATTGAAATTTGTATATAGGTTTAATAATTCTAAGAAATTCTAAATCCACCCAAATAAACTCCCAGGTTCCACAAGGAACAATTTCTCCTGTGTTTCACAGGCTACACTAATCCTCCCTGATCTAACTAACCCAAATTTATACTATCTGTCTTGGGCATTATTCTATTTCAGATTCACTGTCTCTGTTTAGTATCTCTATTTCTTCTTGTGTGATTTTGTTGGATTCATGGCCTCTATGTTTATTTATCCAGGGTTGTTTTGGGGGTGTCTGTGTTTGAATGGATTCTTGGTCTTCCATTAGGTTGTCTTTTGGTGTGTTATCATGGGCATAGTGATCTTTAATATGAGATGTGTGAAACTATTAGTTAATATCTCCATGGGAGGCCCAACCTCTTTTCCTCTCCCTGGAAAGATTTTTTTAAAGGTGGAGGATGAGGGATATTGGTAATCTGTTTTGGTTCTTATGGTTTCAGATTCTTGGTTTCATGCAATAATTTTTGTTTGAGTAAGATGCTCCAATAGCATCTTGGCTGTTTTTCATCTATATTTACTGGGGTTCATGGACTTGTCTCAGTTTTTTTTTTCAGCCAGGGATTGTCATTATGGGCTTAGGGGTTTTCCTGATTTGATTAAAGTTTCTTTGTGGATCATGTGTCAGATCTTATGACTATAACCAGTCTGGGTTCTTATAAGGTTTCATGTTGTTGGCCACCCTATAGAACTCAAACCAGTCCTTGTACCAAGTTCTCTATCATATTACTTCCAATTCAGTGTCACTGTCCCCTAAGTCATATTTCTTACAAAATTCTTCATAACTACTAACTCCTGCAATATACAGTATTTCCTCTACTGATAGTTTCCTATGTTTTCAATTGCTTCATCAAAATCAGAAAAGCTTGTTTGTTTTGAATTCAGATGTTCACTACGCCAATTTGTGTTCCACTCATCTAAATCTTTGTGAACTTTATCATAAAGCTTAATGTACTCATAGGGTTCCTGTTCTTTATCACTGTTTTGTTCAATTAGTATTGTACCATTTGGTACTGTATCATCTGGGTATGAATCTGACTCTTGGGCACTTATCTCTGTACTCTCCATGTCTTTCACTAGTTTTTGTTCAGTGTCATGTTGTAATTCTGTGTCAGGTGTTGTTAAATCAGGTTTTGTGACTTGGTCTGACCCTATTTCAGTGATTTCTATATTTCCCAATTCTTTCTCTAGCTGTTGCCCAGTAATATGCTCTTATTCTGAGTTCTGTAGTGACAAATTTGTTTCTTGTGGGCTTACTGCTCCCTGAAGATCTGCTATTATGTTACTGGAGTGCACAGATTTTACCATATCTTTTGGATCAGGTTCTTGTTTATCTACTCCCTCTTGTGTATCTGTTGACATAGAAACCATTCCCTGTATGGTGTTATCTTTTGGGAATGACTTCAATACAGATCCACCTTGCCCTATATCACTGAGAGGTTTGTACTTTTGTTCTCCCACTTCTGTCCCAAGATATGGTTCTGGAGTTTCTTGTAAATTAGCTATTATGGTGTTTACATACACAGATTTCCCATTATTGTCTTTACTTTCTTGCTCCAGGGGTTGTAATGCATTTCTATAACTAGGAGATGTTTCAGGTTTTGTAGATGTTATAGTGCAATCTACCATTCCCTCTTTAGTTATTCCACCCTCATTCAATGCACTATTATTAACTAGCTTTGTATCACTTTGGACCACTGCTTTCTGTGAGCTAACAGCTTGCTCAGAGGAAAGGTTTGAGAACTGTTTGGATGAAGTTTCACTATGAAAGACTCTTCTCTTCCCACTCTCTTAAATTGTTTTGCAGTCTCTGGTTCAGGGAATAGAAAGTCATTGGAAGTTTGGTATTGATCTGTGCTAAACCCGTGCCCAGGACTGGTATCTTTGAGTGTTATTGGATTTCATGGGTAAAAGTCTTTGGTTTTTGGATTTAAGTTAGTTCTCCCTTCATTTGTCTTTCTTTCCCCTCTTATATGTATAAATGTATCAGCTTCAAAGTCTCTTTCTCAGAATGGTCTGCCTACTTAAGTTGCTGTTTGAAAGATTTGCTAGCCCTGTTTGATTTTCCACTGCCTATATATCCATCCTGCAAGCTAAAAAACTTTCCAAAAAGGATTTAATCTGGTCCTTGCTTTTCTCCATGTAGTTTTGTGTACCCGTGTGTTGTGAACCATTGTGCAATTTCATTTTCCACCTCAATTCTAGACTTTTGTTTTGTGCTTAAGTTGCTTCCCTTGACATCTTGCCCAACTATCTGTTTCTCCACCACTAAAATTTTAAAGTTTTCATTTTCCTTTCTACCATCTCCCTTTTTGCCCTTTATGCTTATGCTTTCATGTTTCCTCCCTGGGGTGCCTCCCCCATTGGCCTCTTTTTAACAAGATAATGCCAGAGCCTGGCATCATGAGATATAATGATTACTCCTTGCTACCTCTTCTGAATAACAGGATTTTGCTTCAGAAGCTATTGCTGCTTCCATGGATTTCAGGTCTGGGGTCTCCTGTTCTCTAAGTCTGCAGTGAGAGCAACACTGTTTGCTATTAGAGTCTTGTTTCCCATAGTTTTAGTTATTATATACTTTTTTGTACCATATCACATTTACATATATATCATATCATATATATATCCTATTATCATAATCAGCTTACTTTTCTACCCTCTTTCTGAGTAAATTTCTTTTCTCATCTCGATTACTGAGAGTATTTTTTGAGAATTATCTCCTTTTTCAATTGGCCCATTTCTTCTTTCATCATTTTCATTTCTTCTTGCATGACTTTCATTTCTCTTCCCTATTTTTCCTCTACCTCTAATAATTGGGTTTTGAAGTCTTTTTTAAGCTCTTCCAGAATCTGTGTCCAATCCATATTTTTCTTTTGGACTTTGGGTACATTTCCTTTTCTTTTGCTGTCCCTTTCTATAGCTGCACCTTGCTCTTTGACTCTATAAAAAGTCTTTAGAGTTAGGTGCTTTTTTGATTGTTTGCTCATTTTCCCTATCTAATTATAGGGAGGCTCTTTTTCTGGGAAATCGGGGTACCCTCTTAAACTTCAGTCCTTCCTTGATGTTATTTTTGGCTGATTTTCTAGGTTGTTACTAGATTACCAGATAGTCTGAGGGCTGAGAGCTCTGAGAGTCCCCTCCCCATGCTGATTCAATTCACCCTTGAGATGCTGATAGCTTAAAAACTTTCCTCAGGCTTCGGTATAAGCTTTTGATCTCAGTCTGAATTTGACCAGCTCAGGTGCTGATCAGATTCAAGCCCCAGGCTTGAGTTTATGCTTTTTGGTCTCAAGGTGTTCTTGATTCAATCAGATACACACTTGTCTGCCCTGTCCTGGAGCTCCACTGTTAATTTTGGACAAAAAGATCCCAGGGAGGCTCTCCCTGAGAACTTCTTCTCACCTCAAACCCTGGATTATGTCTTCACCCCAAGCAAAGACTAGGATTCTTGGTTTTGCTCTGGGGCCATGTGGATTGGCCCTATTCAGTCCAAATTACCTTGGGCTGAGACTCTGGACTTCTCCATGGGTTTGCAATTTCAAGGGGTATAAGTTTGCTTAGGACTCTATTTGCCTGACAGGATCTCAGGGTCTGACTTAACTTAAGCTTAAGTTTGGAACCTGTGAGAGCAGATGTGTGGGGTGGTAGGGGTGGGGCTTGCTCTTGGTTTGCTCTTCACTCCTGCTATGCCTCTTGCTAGCTCCATTCCCCTCTCACCTCAGTTCCCCAGATGGTCTCTGCTTACCTTTTGAGCTTTTCTTTTTTTTGAAGGTTGTTTCCCTCTGTCTCATTTTTGGTTCTTTCACTCCTGCATTTGTTTTGTGGTGATATTTTACTCTTGCTTAGAGAGGATTTTTGTGGTGAAATAGTGAACTGCTGCCCTAGTTACTCCTCCATCTTGGCTCCCAAGGGTAGGCACTCTTTTAAAGTCCTTTGAACATAGTTCCAAATTGCCCTCCAGAATGATCGGGCCAGTTCACAACTCCACCAGCAGTGTATTAGTGTCCCAATTTTGCCACATCCCTTCCAAAAGCAAAAAAAAAAAATTCAATGAAAATATAAAATATTCTTATTTATATTTAAATAAGCTGCTGAGGCAGCTTGATAACTAAAGTCATTGCCTTTCAAACTGAACTTAAGATGAACTATTTTGTGACATCTTATATTTCTCAATACATTATCTGGAATCCCAAATCCTTCTTGGATAAAGCTGATGCCATTGGAAGATACTTTGCCAAATACTGAATCAGAATAAGGGCTGCTGTATTTGAGAGTACTCCTTGCAGTCTTAATGAAGTTCTCCCTGCCTTGCACTTGAAGACAAAAATGCTCCTTTTGTCAGAGCCCAGGACCTTCATCTAGGTGATGATTGGATCATTGTACATAAAACAAATGACAAACATATATTCTCCAACTCTGAAAGGGGAGCAACATTATAGCGGAACTTTCAGTCCTTTTGGAGAATTATAAAATTATAAATTTAAAGCTGGAAAAAAGAGGGTTGTCTAATTCAACTTCATCATTTTATAGATGAAGAAACTTGATTCTGGGAGGCAAGATATAACTTGAACAAGGTCACACAGATAATCAAAATATCTCAACTGCATTTGAACTCAGGTTCTATGCCTCTAAGCCTCCTTCCACAAAATGTCTTGCCTTAGGAGCTGAAAGGTAAAGGTTCCTGGCTGGATGAGAAAAACTAATTCTTTCCAAGGAACCCAAGCTATTGTAACTGATGAAGCTATTTGCAGCCCAGAGTCAATTAAATAAGCCTGAACTGTCCCAGAAAAAAATCTTAGCCTTCAGAGCTTCACTGATACAACCTCTCTCTCTTTGAGTGTAATTTATGTATGGACTACACTTGAGGAAGCCTCTCTTACCTGCTGTCCTACATTGTGTCTTCCAAGTATGATACTCAGTTAGACCAGCATATTGCTTATTGCTCTGAATAATCTGATTATTCTTTGGGTATAGTTTTACATGCTACCATGTCCTGAAAACCCTATAGAGTCCACAAGTATATTTTTGCTTTAGTTTAAAAAAATAGTATTTATGAAGCATCTATTAAAGGCTACACAGAGAATTGGATTCAGCCATCTATAGAGATGGAGGATCTTTCTGTAGATGTTGAAGTTCTGCAGACTCAAGACCCCATCTAGATGGAACTCATAGAGCCCAAGTCTGAGGAACATACTGCTTAGCAAGTGAAATTCTAGGAAACATGAATAGCTGCTCCAGATCCCTGGCTGGTCCCACCAAAGGCCAAGGGAATCTGGCAGCTCCCTGGCACTGATTTACAATTACTTGGCCCAAAGGTAGTTTTACATGTAACTGCATCAGTTGGATTTCTCAACAGCCTACATTTGGATATGCTTCGTAATTAGAGACCTGCTGAGCTATGCCCTACTTGACTGGCTGCAAATTTATCTTGGACTCCAAGAAGCTTTTCTGGAGGAGGTAAGCCTCCAGGGAGCAGCAGAAAGAGGCAGCCAACATTTGGATTTGAAACCCCTGGCAAAGCTTTGAGTCTTTATTCACCTACACCAGCTCATTTTGGCTATATGTTTGATATGTTGATAACTTCTTCTTCCTGACCAATTCCAGGAAGGTAGGTCTTTGCAAGTCGGTTGTGGTTGTAGAGATTCTTGCAAGCTCTGATTGTCCAGTGCCTTGGAATCAAGCAATATCTGAATTCCTAGGAAGTGACTCCCTCACAGCAAATCAGCTGTTGCCCCCGTCACCATTATCTGTCTTACTATATTCCATAGATACTCTTTCTTCTTTATGGGTCCATGCCAATGATTCTGGAGTCATTTCAGTCTTCTCCCAAATAATTCAGAAATGGGGTCAATGATAGGCTAATATAGAATTGTATTGCTGCCAGGCCAACCACAGTACTGAAGCACCATAGAGCCAGAGACCTTGTTCTCAAAGTGGGGCAACCGATACCCTCATGTTTGTCTTGTGGTTGGAAGAACTTTATAAAGGAGTCATGGTGCAGTGGAAAGGAAGCTGGAACTAGTGACAGAGGATCTGAGTTCCAAACATAGTTCAGCTTTTATTATCTGTGTGACTCTGAATTAGTCAATTAAAACCCTTTGGACCTCAGGTTACCTAGTCATAAAATAAGAGGTTTGGACTAAATAATCTCTAAGCTTCCTTCTAAGGGTAGTTAGGTGGTACAGTGGATAGAGTACCAGATCTGGAGTCAGAAAGATTCATCTTTCTGAGTTCAAATCAGCCCTTGGATACTTACTATTTATATAATCCTGGGTAAGCTACCTAACCTCAGTTTCCTCAACTATAAAATGAGCTGGAAAAGAAAATGTTAAACCACTCCAGTATCTCTAACAAGAAAATTCCAAATGAGGTCACGAAGGCATGACAGAAAAACTACTGAACAAGTTTTCTTCTAGCTCTATATGTCTGATCCTCTGGTTTGGGCAATGGTAATCCTAAAAATTCAGAATGTCATGCTAATTAGCCAGGTGAGACATAGTCTTGTTTAGCTGGTGATGGCCCTCCATATTTGCTAAATTATTAGAATTTAAATTAGGTTTCTTGGTCCATCTACTGCCTTTGCTGGTATGGTTTCTTATGGGGAAAGTGGAAGGAAAGCTCTGGGCTGTCTAATATTTCTATCTGCAACAAGTACTCTTTTCAAAGGACCTTCAATTTATTAGCTCAACTATGTGTCATTAGAATTAGATTTTCAAGGGATATATAATACAGTATTTACTTGAAAGTCTTTAGGGAAAACATGCTACCTTAAAGTCTTTCATCCAAAAAAATCTCTCATATATGCATGTTATACAGATTCCTTGAAAGAAACAAATGCAAAAATCATTTTGTTCAATGATACTCTGATTAGAATTATCACATTAGGCAGAAAAATAAGGAAATGTGTCACCAAAAGTATTTGCTGCTATGATAGAGGATGCCCATTGCAAAGTACAAATGAAAGAGATTTTTCTTATGGATGGTAGCTCTAGAAATTCAATCTGCCTAAATTAGATCGACAATACTTTGTTCTTGTTATCCACACAGGAAAAACCAACTGTATACAAAATGATTTTTTCAGACTGGTGCATTTAATTAGAAAGACAGATCATATGGGGGCAGCTGGGTAGCTCAGTAGATTGAGAGTCAGGCCCAGAGATGGGAGGTCCTGGGTTCAAATGTGGACTCAGACACTTCCTGGATGTATGAACAAGTCACTTGACCCCCATTGCCTCACCCTTACCACTCTTCTGCCTTGGAACCAATACCCAGTATTGATTCTAAGACAGAAGGTAAGGATTTAAAAAGACAGATTATAGAGCTAGTACATTGGTCAGACAATGTAAATAGACAGTGAAAAGAACTTAAAACTGAAAAAGAGAAAGGGAATGGGCTGAATGGCAACTCATCTTTACATCAATATTTTTTCAGAGATTGTTCTGACAGCTAAGTAAGCAAAACCAAGTAATCAAAATTCCACATGACAAAAAAAAATACATGGTAGCATATTACCAACAAGGAATATAACAAAAGATATTATTGAAGAGATATATGACTAGAAAATGAGGTTGACTGATTAGAGCAAGGAATAGCAGATGGATAACCTACTATAAGACATTGATCAAAATGCTCCAAGAGAAGCCACCAGCATGATCACTAGACTTACTGTAAGGCTTTATGGGAAGACATGGCTAAAGTGATAGATGAGAAGGCTTGGATGGGTTTGGGATCAGTACCACTGCAGGTAGTACCCATATTAGGCATTTTCTGTCTGCTATACCTATGATACTCCCTGTTCAATTCTACCCTGGATTCTTTTTAGTTTCAGCCAAAATTTCTTCTTTTACAGGAAGTTATTTCAGTCACATACAACTCTCCATAATCTACTTGAGGTTTTCTTGGCAAAGATTCTAGTTTGGTTTGCCATTTCCTTCTCCAGCTCATTTTACAGATGAAGAACTGAGGCAAACAGGATTCAGTGACTTGCCTAGTGTCACATATATATTAGTAAGTATGTGAGACCAGACCTGAAGTCAGGAAGATGTCTTCCTGACACCAGGCTCAGCACTCTATCCCCTGTGCCATCTAAGCTGCCCTTCACCACCCTCTTATCTTCAATCTCTCCTTATCTATTGTGTCCTTCCTTGCTACTGGCAAACATACCCATGCCTCTCCTTCATTTTTAATAAAGTCTTGCTTGATTCTACCACCTTTGCCAGTTGGCTTCTGACCTCATCATTCAATTGAAATTGAACTATCCAAAGTCACCAACATCCTCTCCATGCCCAAATCACTGCACCACCTAGCTGCCCTGAATTTTTCATTAGAAATGCTGATAACTCTTTTCCATAGAATTCCATTTTCCCCCATAGAATTTTACTCAACTTTTCTAACTGTTATTTTTCATTGTAAGGCTTTACATTTTTCCTTCTGGACTGTTACAAGGGAATCACTTTAAAAGACTGATATATATTAATTTAAGGTCGCCAAGGAATCAGCTATGTAATTCCTAAATGAAAAACTCAAGTCAGCCGTCAGCCTTTTTTGGAGTTTAATTACAATAGGAGCAAGAAAGGAATTAGAGATATATATAGAGAGAGAAAGGGGAGAGACGGGAATAGGGCTTAAATACCCCTTCTGTTTAGGCTGGGCCAAAAGGCCCAAGCCCTTAGATAGCTGGGGCAAAGAAAGGAGATCAGTCCCTTTCACTCACGTGTCCAAAATGGAGAAACAGTCTCAGAGGCCCCCACCTTCAGCTTCCTTCAGAGCAAGCTTCCTCAGAGCCCAGGAACCACACCGACCAAAACTCAATCCTCTTCCCAGTCTCCAGACCCTCCTATCTTTAAGGACACCATCCAAGTTGCCTCCCCTCAGTCCTCACATCTACCAATCACTCTTCATCAATTTCCCTGTCAATGGAGGCTCTCGCTTAACCCAGGACCGCCCAGAGGTTTCTGGCTTTTGCACATGTCTGTTGAAGGTCATATTTTCAAATGATTAAATCTATACTCCTTTGCTACAGCCCTTTCTAAATCCTGTTAACTTGAGTATGGTAGAGATTGGAATAATTAAATTTTGATCTAGGCTGCAGCCCTTACTCAATCCTATTAGGACTGAATAGGGTGGAGATTGATTCCAAGTATCTCCATTGTATCAATTCTAAATCAATCAAGACTCAAAGAAATTCCTGTTCTATGCTCAAGCATAGGTCAAAGTCCTTTCCATTGTTCAGCAAAGGGTTTCTGTCCTAAAGTAATCTTAAGAAGGGAAGAGAAGGAACCTCCCATGCCAATGGAGTTCCCATTCCAATAGACTATCAGTAAGAAATTTTCCAAGTATGAAATATCCCAATGGTGAAATTTTCAACAATTATAAGTCTAAGGAAATTTGAGGTTTACAGGACTAACATATTCTGAGCTCTCCTCTCCTTAAAGTGGTATCTCATAGATCTTATATGAGTCTAACTATGACTCTTTAGTTCTTGAATTCATTCTTTCCGGTTGCTAGCAATAATTTTTTCCCTCCATCCTTAAAGCTCTAGATTTTGACATGGTATTTCTATTAGTTTACAATCCAAGGTTCCTTTCAGGAGATGACCAGTGAATTTCTACTATTTTAATTTTGACCTTTGGTTCTAATAGATTTAAGTAGTGTTCATTCATGATTTCTTGGAATATGGTATCTAACCCTTTTGGGGACATAGTTTTCAGGTAATCTAATGATTCTTAGATTATCTCTTTTTAACCCATTTTCTTCATCATTTATTTTTGATAGGATATATCATATTTTCTTCTATTGTTTTTCTTTTTAAATGTTTTTCTAGTATTTCCTGTTATATTGTCATTTATTTTTATTTATTCTAATATAATTTTTATAATATCTTTTACTTAAGGTTCTGAACCTCTGATACTAAACTGTTTATTAACCTTCCAATTCTTTCTTCTATAGCTCCCATTTTATTTATAGTATCATTTTTTAAACTCTTGCTTTATTTCTTCTATTAATTCTGGTAGAACTTGGAACAAACTTATATCTGATGGTTTTAAGTGGAGATGTTGTAGAGTTAATCTCTTCTGGGTTTGCGTTTTGGGTGTCATTAGTTCCATAATATTACCATATCATTTTTTTGTTTACTCATTTTTTCCAGACATACTTCTATGAACTTGTAGAAGAAATAGAAGAATTTTGTTTTGTCTAAAATTGTATTTTCTAGGTGTGATGTTCAAATCAAATAAAATGGATCCTGACAGGTTTCATATAGACTTTAAAAACCACAAATTAACACTATCTACATTATATTGATTTGTCATTTATTTTGTTAAAACTTTCTCAATTATATCTTAGTCTGGTTCAACCCACATGTGAGAGTTTTGTGAGCCCTATCACACCTGTGGACTGCAAGTGTGACATCTCTCTTCTAAGATCTCACCATTGATTTTTTGTTAAACCTTTACCTTCCATCTTGGAATCAATACTGTGTATTGGCTCTAAGGCAGAAAAGTGGTAAGGGCTAGGCAATGGGGGTCAAGTGACTTGCCCGGGGTCACACAGCTGGGAAGAGTCTGAGGCCAGATTTGAACCTCTAGGTTTGGTTCTCAAACCACTTAGCCACCCAGCTACCCCCCTCACCATTGATTTATGTAGTTAGTGAGCACTTTGCCTTTCAAGGATGGGGGTAGGGGATGTGGCTGGCAGGGGTTAAGTCAGTGAGCTGTGACAGTAACATCCTGGCTTCAAAGACTTCTGACTAGGAGTCAGGTGTTAGTGACAACTATAAGTTCAAGGTATCTGCATTGCCAAATAACTGTTCCCAGAAACCTAGCTTGTAGGATCCAGGTTTCCCTACCTCAACTCTTACCCATGGGCTGGCAGGCTTCCATGAGTCACATCCCCAACACAGAGTTTACTTACTGGAGTATTTTCTTAGTGCCTAAAGACTTCTCTGTCTCTGTGTGTTTCTGGGCTGGAAAATGTACATAAGCCTGTTTCTTCATGGGTTTTTCTGACCATTTTTTAGTATTATTCTCTTTTTTTCATCCTTGATGGATTAGTTGTATGACTGAGCTGGGCTGTTTGTTCCCATTCACTCAGCCATCTTGAGATGATCTCTGTATTTGCTATTTATCAAATAGAGACATTTGTCAGAGTTTGTAAGAGAACTTTATAAGTGATGTGGAGAGGAGCCCCATATCTTCTTGGCAGTATTGGCTGAGATTTAGGTTTAATCTGTCCATTACAAAAGAGATCCCTCTGTTTTGGTATGGAATAACAGTCCTTCCAAAAACCACAGGTATTTTTTCTTTGAACTCTGTGTGCTTGTTTATGCTTGTATATTCCTTAGATATTAAATTGACTTGGTAAATATAGAGGCTACCAGCCAACAAAATGCATTCATCATAGCCCCAAGAACAAAAAACCTATGTCCACTCACCAAGACCAGGTACATTAGGTAAGAAGAATTAAAATAAAAAAAGAAACAACTGCTGGGTCTCAGAAAGAGCTATAGTTTGCTCCTGAAGTCTGCAAGATTTTAATGGTGACTATTAAGATTCTTGTTTGAAACCTGATATGCCTTGACAAATGGTCCTGGCTCCAAGTTCTCTCCTGAGTTCCCACGTGGCTTCAGTTGCTTAACCAGCAATGACAATTTTTTCTTTTTCTTCACTCTTCACCCACTCCCACTGAATCTTCCTTTTTCCTTTGAGTTCTGTTAATCCCTGACTATCCCTGTGGCTTAAAGAATGGCCCCATCAGGACAAATGTTCCTTCAGTTTCCTTGGGTTTGGTTATTATAAATGGAAGTAGGGTGTGTGGGAATCAGTTTGGAGAACACATGAATTTACTTTCTCCTATCCAGAAGTTTGTCTTATTTTTCTGGGAGAGACCTTTTCGGACTCCTGGATTCCTATTTTGAGGAAAACTCAGATCACAAAACTGAACCTTATTTGTTTAGAACAGGGAGAAAAGACAAAGATTTTCATGGTGCCAACATGGGGTGTGCTTTATAGCTTACTGAGAAAGACAGTTATTGGTACTTTAAGCATAGTGTATGTAAAGGTTGACTCAGCTCCTTTCAGGAAAAGCAATCAAGACATCTAGAGCAACAGTATACTGGTGGAGATTGGGGGTGAGCATTAATGCATAGAAGATGGAATCAGGAAAATCTAGATTCAGATCCAAACTCCCTGCATCCAAATGAACAAATCCTTTAGCCCCTCAGAACTAGTTTCATCTGTAACAGGAGGGTAGCAATATGTAGAGCACCCACCTCACAGGGTTAGGTGAGACCCAAATTAGAGAAAACATACAAGGCACTTTAAAAACTTTAATGTACTTTATAAATATTGTTGTTGTTCAGTTGTTTTTCAGTCATGTCTGATTCTTCATGACCACCCTTAGAGTTTTCATGGCAGATACTGGAGTGGTTTCCCATTTCCTTCTCTAGCTCATTTTACAAATAAAGAAACTGAGGCAAACAGCATTAAGTGACTTAGTCAGGGTCATTTAGTAAGTATCTGAGAATGGATCTGAACTTGGAGAAGATGAATCTTACTAATTCCAGACCTAGAACTATCCACTGTGACACCTAGCTGCTTTCATTATCATTATCATTAGACAATAATGTACACAGTGATTTCAACTCACATCCATGGGCTGGAAAACTATCATCAGCCAAACTTCCAGGAAATACTTTACTGGTTAGAGCCCTTCCCTAGTATCTACCAGCTTCTCTCTGACTCTGGGATGATATCATAGAAAGAAATCATAGGGTCCCTCAGGTAGAAGATGAGAAATCATCTCTTCTCTGAGATTTTTCTCTCTCTCTGATTCATCCCTTACACCACTGCCAAACTAATTCCCTAAGGAACAGATCTGACCATGCCACTCTGAAAACTTTCAGTGGCTCCCTATTTTGGACTCTTTGCTGAAAAACTCCTTAGCCTGGCATCTAAGACCCTCTACTATCTGACTCCAGCCAACCTTTCTAGGCTTATTATTTAAATGGTTGCTGTATGATACTGTGCATAGGTCACCGGGCTTAGATCAGGAATGCCAGAGTTGAAATCCAGTATTAGACGTTTACTAGCTGCATGACCCTGATCAAATCACTTGACATCTATCTGCCTCAGTTTCTTCATCTGTAAAATGGGAATCGTAGTAGCACCCACTTCATAGTCTTGTGAAGATCTTTAGTAACATTACATTAGGTTGTTTATCTCTTGTGTATCTTCTTCTTGTGGCACCCCCACTCATAGAAAATAAAATCATGTTTAATTTCTAGTAACACTTTTTGCCTTGTTTGTTGTCAAAGTCTTTTCTGGTTTTCCTTATAGATGTCTTTCTCTGGTGGGGTTTAGATCTTGGATCTCAGTCAACTTGGCTAGTACTTCCCCAATATCATAGGCCAAGGCTCTACCAGTGGGCCTAAAATTGCTAACAAGGGTCTCTTCCAATGAACAGAATACCTTTAGAAGTTTAGTTCTCAGAGGCAGCTAGATGGCTTAGTGAGTAGAGAGCCAGACCTTGAGATCAGAGGTCCTGGTTTCAAATCTGTCCTCTGACATTTCCTAGCTAGATGACCCTGGGGCAAGTCACTTAATCTCCATTGTTTAGCAGAAGGGAAGAGAAGGAGAAGAGGGAGAAGAAGGAGGTAGAGGAGGAGAAGAAGAAAAGAAAAAGGAAGAGGAGAGGAAGAGAAAGAGGAGGAGGAAGAGAAAAGGAGGAGGAGGAGAATAAAATAAGGAGAAGAGGAAGAGAAGAAGAAGAGGAGGAGGAAGAGGTGGGGGTCTTTGCCTGGCCATCTCCCAGAGGCCTGAACCTCTTTTACATTCTTACTAGGGATAAACCAGCTTATCAAAAGGACCCATCCAAGCACCCATAGGCATTAATAATCTAATTCAATATGAAATGATTCCCCTGAATTCTTCTTATGCCATGTAATAAGACTGGGTTTGTGGTGACACTACTCATCTTTTAGCTTCACATCCAAATAACTTCATTTCATCTACCCCAACTATAACCATCTATGAATTCTCTCGAGGCATAATCTCTGATGTTCATATGATGTGTTAGGGATGGTGGACCTTGATCAGTTCCCATTGGCCACTACGTGATCTAGCTTTCTAAAACTGGTCTACTTTGGTACAACTGCAGAGTCGCTGTCCTCTAACTTCCCCTTAATCTCTGAAAATACCTCCCATTTTTTCATCTAAATCCATTTCCTCTGGGGTCATGTCCTCAGATGCCAATTCCTAGATGATACAAAAACTTTGACCTTAATTCTTGGTATTTGATACCATCTAGCACTTACAAAACAACATGTTAAGGCAGAGATGTGTTTTCCTCCTCTCTTTTCAGTCATATCCTTCATTGTTTGGAAGGTAGGAAGCTAGGTGGTACAATGGACAGAGTACCAGGCTTGGAGTCAGGAAGATCTGGGTTCAAATTTGACCTCAAACACTTACTACCTATGTGACTCTGAGCAAGTTGTTTGATGCCATTTGTCTCAATTTTTTCATCAGCAAAATGATCTAGAGAAAGAAATGACAAATTACTGCCAATATCTTTGCCAAGAAAACCCCAAATGGAATCAGAAAGAGTTGGACACAACTGAAAAAAAATAAACAACAAAAATCCATGTATTTTAGTCCCAGTTATCCCAATTTATTCACTTGAATCTTAGCAGCTGTTACTCTCATAGCACAGAGCAGTGAACAATGGGCAAACTACATTCCTAATTATTGCCCTGTCCTCTTTGCCAGCAGTTGAAAATTTCGTGTCAGCTAGTAAGGTACTCAATGCTTATGGAGTCTTAGGGAGGCATCTCACCCTGTGGGTGGCCCACAAGAATCTATTACTCAGGCCACTAGCACCCACATTCCCATGGATGGCCATCTGGGGATCTCTCTGGTACTTTCTTCCCCTTCTGCAGGCCATTTCCTGGGAATCCTGCTGGCTATGCCAATTGTTGCAGACTAGAACACCCAAGCACTCTATTGATCCTGCTTGTGATTCAGGAATTCCAAAGAAAGAGACACACAAAGCCAAGATGATCAGCCCAATCTTGATTAGGGGATTTATTTACAGGAGTTCCCTAGAGTAGCACATTACAAAAGACAGCAAACAACAGGGCATGCCATAGAACAAGTCTGTGCATAGGCTTAATTCTTAAGCTTTGTATGCTTTTTGCTGAAACTGCTTTAGGAGTGAATTGAAATATAAGATGGACTTGGAGCAGCTAGCTGGTGCAGTAGATAAGAGCCCTGAGGCTGGAGTCAGGAAGACCTGAATTCAAATCTAAGATCAGACACAAGCTGTGTGACTCTGAGCAAGTCACTTAACCCTGTTTGACTTGGTTTCTTCATCTGTAAAATGAGCTGGAGAAGGAAATGGCAAACTAGACTCTTTGCCAAGAAAACTTCCAAAAATGGACCACGAAGAGTTGGATGAGATTTAAAATGACTGAACAACAGCAGCAACAACAAAGGGATATGCTGGGGATATGCAACCTAGATAAGGAGGATGTTTAAATGTTCAGCAAGACAGAATTGGCTGCTAGGCATGTATCATTTTGACCTTGTGAAGATACTTATGATTTTCTTGCTCCCAAATGCAGCCGTCGTCCATTTAACCCACAATGCTAACTTCAAACAAGGTCTGTTGTTGTTGTTGTTGTTTGATAATTACGGCTTTAAACTATAATTTGGGGTCTGGCAGTTCTACTTCCATTTCATTCTTATCTTTTCCCCTTATTTTCTGTTTATATTCTAAAACAAGGATTATTAACTTTTTTGGTGTTATGGACTCCTTTTGTAAGTCTGGTGAAATCTATGGACCTCTTCTCTCTATAATGCTTTTAAAAGCATACAATAAAACATAGTGACAAATAAAGCCAATTATGTTGAAATTAAAGGTTATATCTGTTCATCTAAGTTCATGAACCCCTTGAAACATATTCATGATTCTCAGCTAAGCATCCCTTATCAAGGACATTTCTTTATCCAAATGAATTGTTGTTATTTTGCCAACCTTGTGCTTTGATTAATCTGGAAGCATTGTGAAGTATGGATTGCATAGGAAAGAGACTGGAGGCGGAAAGATCAACTTTCAGGTTATTGCAATAATTCAAACATTCCTTCTTGGTAATGAAACCCTAAAAGAGGTAATAAATGCCTAACGTGCAAGATTGAAGGGATAATGGCAGACACGTGAATATATTTTTTTCATAGAAATGGAAAGAGAAGGACATAGAGCAACTGATTTGAGATTTTTTCCCCAACTTGCCTTTTATTTTTATGCCACAGATGTTTGCTCTCGACCTTCCCCAATCTTAAATCTTTCTTTTTAACAAAGAAAAAATTAAAGATAACCAGTCCACATACTGGTCAGCTTTGACAATAGAAAACATATCTCATATCCAGAGTCTTCATTTCTCTACTGAAAAGGTATATTTCCTAAGCAGTTCTCCAGCTCTGAGAGAGTTTATTAGAATTCACTAGAATTTGACTACTTTTTAGTGTTATTATTTACATTAAAATTTTTTGGATGTGCTTTTGTTTAGTTGGGTAATAGAAGAAAACTTTGGTATGTGAATTCCTGAGGCAAAAACACAGAATTTTATGTGTAAGAAATGACAAATATGGTAGATTCATAGAAAGTAGGAAAAATTTATATGACCTGATGCAGTAAAGAAAACAGAACCAAGAAGGAAACAGGCACAATGATTACAATAAGGAAAAGGAAAACAATGCCCAAAATAGCAGAACTCACAGCATTACAATGAACAATATTTACTCTAAGGTGAGGATTGATGATTCAACATAACTCTTCTATCTTAGTAGAGAACTGGTAGACTACAGGTGCAGAATGAGTTATATTCTGTCAGCTGTGGTAACTGTGTTGGTTTGTTTTACTCAAATTCTTTTTTTATAACAAAGGGTTCTCTGGAGGAAGTTGGTATTAAGAAATTATAGCAATGTTTGAAAAAGCACACATATATTTAAAAAAATATGGAGGATTTAATGAAGGAAGGGACCTAAGAGATCAGTTCTGTTAATCCTTTCATTTTAAACTGGGGGAAACCAAAGTCAAGAGAGAAAGAATCTAAGTGTCACACATTATATAGTAGGTCTTAGTAATTCCAAATTCAGTGTTTTTTTGTTTTTTTTTTCCATTAAACCAGGATTCTTTTATCCTCACTTTGGACAAGAGAGCTAAAATTCATTATACAGAAATTCTGGCAAAATCTTTTGTTAAAGAATCTTAAGAAATTATAGCAATTCCTTACATTTGTCTAGTGGGCACTGACTTTCCAGGAACAAGATGAATACCTACACCTACTGTCATAGCTCTTGTGTAATCAACACTACCCAAATGGCAGAGCAGAGTTTAAAGTTTCAAAGGCCAAGAGATATTATCTCTGCTCCCTATCTCCCATGCCAAACTAAGGTCCTCTTGATGACATTACCATATCACAGGTTCATGTAGTGTCTTCTGGGAAATCTTTCCCTGCCCTAAATTCCATTATTCCAAGATTTACAATATTATGTTTTCAGGTTCACTTAGTCATGTGTTTCATGTAAATGGCCTCATTTATTGCCTCATTCTCTTTACTCTGTTATGTTTACAGAAAATGTGTATCCTTGAAGCTTTATTAATTATTATATAATTAATCATTGCCTATGCTGGGCTTTTGTCTTCTCTACCCTTTATTCCAGATCAACTTACTCATTCCTTAAAAATGTTTAAATATCTTTTTATTTTTATATTGCCTTTGTTTCCAGATGAAATCTCTCTTTTCTCTATCCAGTGAACCATTTCTTGTAACAAATATTAAAAAAGGAAAAAATCTAATTCAATAAAACTAACCCATATATCCACTAACTCTGACTATATATGCATTATTCCGTGTACATATGTTATTATAGTCAAAAAGCACATTGTTTTCCTGGATCTATTTTGTTTTCTATCAGTTCACATGTCTTCTCATCCTCTTCTGAATTCTTCATATTAACATCCTTTTTTATTTTTATAGAAGAATATAGGAGAGTAATGTTACTTTCCATTCATATGTGTAATATAATTGTATATAATTATAAGTTGAGTTGTATTATGCATGTGGTACAATCTATTTAGTCATTTTCCTATTGATGAACATCTACTTTTTAATTCTTTGTTACTATAAAAAGTGCTGCGGTGAGTTTTTTTAAACCTATTTATATTTAAAAGCTAGTAGCATCTAGGAAATCATGGACAGTCACATGGGATCTTCCTGTAGCATATTAGAGACAGGAGGTGATAAAACCCAAAAGTACCCTTCAAGTCATTTAATAAAGACATTATTATTTTTCCTAAAAGCCTTTAGACTTCTGTGCCTAACATAACCCCCCCAACAATTTTGACTACCTTTTATTTCTATTAATTGACTTTTACATTTATCATCATCATTATTATTCATATTAGGAAGTGATTGTTTTCCATTTGAAAAATACCATTTTCAAAGATATGGTACATTCCAAATTATGGTTTTTCTTGTGCCTCAGGGTAGAAATAAGTTTGACTTTTTTTCACCATCAGAAAATGGCCAAACTTTTAATGAGGTCAATCAAATGTTCTGTTTCCAGCAGTCCTCCTGATAGCCCATGTCCAACTAATTCTAAGGAAAATTTAGTATTGCTATCCACTGAACAGTCAAGTCTCGGGATTTTGCATAACTATAAAGTGCTAGCTAGCTATTGTTATTTTTATTCCAAAGTAATTACAAAGAGTATCATTTGTGTGACCCTGAGCGAATCACTTAACCATGTTTGCCTCTTGTTCCCTCCTCTATAAAATAAGAGGAGGAAGGAAATGGCAAACTTCTCTGGTGTTCCTGCCAAGAAAACCCCAAAATGGGATCATGAAGAGTTGTCCATGACTGAAACAACTGAACAATAACAGCAATCTGCTTTTGAACCTGATCACATGAGACAGGACTTGAGGGAATGAACTTCTTTGGTTATGGAAGAGCTTCCAACATTCTCCATGTTCTTGAAGTCTAGATCCTGCTCTTGACTTTGAACTAGAACAGGTTGTAGAAAAAAGAAGAGGAGTCACTCTGAAGTGACTCTTGAGGTAGAACCATCCAATAAAGGCTCAGATTAGACAAAAATGGGGACATTCCAAGCATGATATGTGGACTCTGAACCTTCTTTGCTGACCAAGCATGAAGAAATCAAAGAAGATGGTAATCATTTCCTCTGCTCTTTCTATGTCCAGTGAGGAGCAAAATTTCTTGGTTTGTGAATCCTTTTTCAATTCATGCATCCATTATTATTCTAGGTTTTTTGGGGAGTCATCTGAGTTTAAAATGTATGTTTACATTTCATCTTAAGTTAATAGCCTAGGGTAAAGTTCTTTGACCAACAAAATTGTATTTTCTTAATGTATAGTTGGAAATAAGGAGATATTTTGCTCAGAAAAACTTTGCTAAAACCATAAAGACAAGAAAGGGAATTGGAATCTCCCCAGAAAGTGTCTGAGAATAAGTAGAGAGACTATCTCTTTGCCTGTTTTCTTTCATTTTTGAAAACTTTCAATCACTATAGAAATATTAATTATTATTATTATTATTATTTGAGCCAGCCAGAGAATTAAGCTTTCATGTAGCATATATAAAATAGTCATCCTCTCCCTATGACTGTACTAGAAAAGGAGAATTGCTGAAGACTATGACTTAGGAAATAATTGAATTTGAAAAGGTATATTGGAACATTAGGAAGAGCTCTGGGAATTTGTGTTGAAACCTGAAATTAAGACTAAGGGTTCTTTGGTTTGGGATAACAGACAAGAGTATTGTGGCATAGATAAAGCTCTCTGATAAAGAGAGAGGGAAGTTGGACTTGAGTCAGTCACGATGAGGTTGCCCCCCCTCATAAACAAATTTTCCGTTGTTACACTGAATAAAGTGATTTCATATGTCACTGAAGATGGTAGGAGGACTCTTGATTAGCTTCAAATGGGGCTGATTTATAAAACTAGTGACAGGTGGGAGAACTGCCCAGAACTGACATTCTCACCATAACTAATCAGCATGATGGGTCTCACAGGAAGCTTGGGGTGGGGGTTAGGGTCAGTGTAGGAAGCTAGTCTCTCTCCACTCTAGCAGTAGCAATTCCACAGGCACATTGTTATCCTTAATTTTCAAGGTTAGGAAAAGCAACAAACATTGACTTCGCATTTACAGTGTGCCAAGTACTGTGCTTACAACTGGCGATAGTCATGTTCACATTTTAGTCAAAGTGATCTCATGACTTTTTTGTATGTGTGTATTTCTCCACAAAAAGCCTTTTCTTTCTCCATCCTGAACCATGAAATTTTTTAAAGTACCATTTAAAACAGGGATTGTTAACCTTAATTCCATGAAACTGGGCTTTTAAAACTATTTTGATAACTATATTTCAATATAATTGTTTTCCTTTCTAATTCTGTATATTTAATGTTATGCATTTAGAAATCATAGAGCCCATAGACTTCACCGGAATGTCAAAAGGATCCATGACCCCCCCCCCATGTCAAGAAGTCCATTTCATTTTAAAAAAAAGCTTTACTTATTTTCTGTCTTAAAATCAATACTAAGTATTGGTTCTAAGGCAGAAGAGTGGTAAGGACTAGGTGATTGGGTTTAAGTGACTTGTCTAGGATCATACAGGTAGCAAGTATCTAAGGGCATATTTGAACCCAGGAACTTCCATCTTTAATCCCAGCTTTCTATTCTCTAAGCCACCTTACTGCTCCAAGGACCCCTGCTTTAAAGGGAGATCCCTAAATGCAAAGAAGGTAGAATATGGTATTCCTTGCTTATTTACTTTTTCAATTTATTTTTATTTAATTAATTAATTTAGAATATTTTTCCATGGTTACATGATTCATGTTCTTTCCCTTCCCTCCTCCCTCCTCCCTCCTATAGCCAACAGGCAATTCAACTGGGTTTTACAAGTATCATTGATCATGACCTATTTCCATAATTGTTTATTTACTTTTTGTACTTTTACATAGACCCTCACCTTTGTGTCTGGAATGCATTCTGTCCTAAAATCTTTAGTTTCCTTCACAGTTAACTCAAGGGCTACTTCTTCTGCATGGGGCTTTTCCCTGGTCTTTCACCAGCTAGTGCCTTTTCTAGAAACTGTTTTGTATTTGCTTTGTATATAGATTATAAATATCAAAGTGTTTATGGTATTTCCCTTGATTGCAATATAAGTTCATTGGGACTGAAAACCCTTTTTTTTTTCATCTTTGTATTACTAGGACCATTAACTACTTATCAATTAATTGATTACTCTTACTTTTCCTTCCTAAGGGCTCATAGGAAGTTGGAGTTGGGGGGGAAATGTCCAGAGATGTGATGGGAAATCAGCTTCTGATAGCACAGAATAACTGAAAAAGATGGATGAGAATTCCCTCAGCCACTTTCTTCTGACATTGTTAAAAATTGAGGACCAAAGCCTTTTGTCACAACATTTTGTTACTGTTCCATCAGGGCAGAGATTGTAGACTCCTATATCTTCCCATGATATAATGCCCTTCATTAAAATCTTGAAAGCTGGCATGAAGGTTAACTGTTGATTAAATGCTCTTCTCCCTAAAAAGAAACAGATGCAATTAACAGAGCAGGAATCTGATTCCTGTCCCAACGTTGGCAGCCACTTCCTTTTGTTGTCATGAGGCCAGTTTCCATCATATGTAAACATATCATCTTGGATGTTTTTAAGAGAACAAATGACTGAAAGGAACCAGGACAGTGATGATGACTGTGGCTTTTCCTCATGTCACGTAAGAGCTGAAAATGTGTTTCATTATTGAACAAGACCTCAAATGGAAACAAGGATTTTTTTTTCTACCCAAGCCTTAAGTCATCAGGATGGTACAGGAAAAATAACTGGGAAATCCTAGGCAATTCCAATTATTTCTGACGGTAAGCTCCCTCAGAACAGGAACTGTGCCTTATTACAGGGTTATAATGGAAAGAATTCTAGAGAAACAATACCTGGGTTTGAATCCTGGCTCTGACATTTCCTAGCTGTTGTGACCCTTCACAAATTGCTTAATCTCTCTGAGTTCCATATTTCTCAGCTAGAAAATTAAAAAAATATATATTTTATTACCTATAAACTTAGTCTTATATAACTATGATTTTTTATCATCATCATCACCATTGTATTTTTATTTATATTCCCAGTAGCATTTAGCTCAATGTTTTGCACACATTTGGTAAAGATTTTTTAAATGAATGATAGTAGTTCTTAGAGTCTGCAAAGAGACAGGAATAATTTTACTTGAGCTTTATGTTGACTATAAATTTTATGTTAACTTTATGTTTTGACTCCAAAACTGGGTCTTTTTGAATTTTAGGTCCTTAGAGTCTTGATTTCTTGGCTTCAATTTCTCTCTTCGATCCTTGGAATGTCATAGGACACTGGTTAGAACCTCAGCCTTCATCCCTGTGGTAAGATCTCTAGAAGGAAAATAAGCCAGTTCCGAGTAAGCTTCCACATCATAGTTCCATTCACACCAATCTGTAATACTTCATTTCTAACTTTTAGATTTCTATTCTAAAATTTAGAAAACTATTGAGGTGATTATCTTATAGGAACATAATTCTTCTTCATTTGAAAATTGTCTTTGGAAGCAGAATAAATAAATGCTCAATTTATAGCTCATAGAGAAGAAGGCTTGTCATTTTGCTATGCGCATTCAAAGAATCTTTGACCTCATAAATAATATTCCCTCCAATGGCCTGAACTGCAACTTGTTCATGCCTGCCCATCCTGTATCCTCATAATAATATGAGAAAAGTATACATATAGGCCAGTAGTTGTTAATGATCTCTTTACCTCTTTTTGTTATAATTAGGTTCCACAATTTTCCCACATCTTTGATATCTTCTCCTTCTTCAGATATGTGGGGATGCTCTAAAAAATACATCGCCCACTAATGCACTATTGGTGAAGTTGTGAATTAGTCCAACCATTCTGGAAAACAATTTGGAACTCTGCCCAAAAGGGTATAAAACCATGCATGTACTTTGACAAAACAATACCACTCTTAGGATCTATATCACAAATTTTGTACAAAAATATTTATAGCAGCCTTTTTTGTGGTGGCAAATATATGGAAATCAAGGGGATGCCCATCAATTGCAGAATGGCTGAACAAGTTGTGGAATAAGATTATGAAATTAGCAGAACCAGGAGAACATTTTACACAGTAACAAGCAACTCTGCTCAAGACAATTCCAAAGGATACATGATAAAAAATGTTATCCACCTCCAGAGAGAGAACTAATAGACTATGAATACAGATTAAAGTATACATCATTTGGGGTTTTCTTGGCAAAGATACTGGAGTGATTTGCCATTTCCTTTTCTAGCTCATTTTACAGATGAGGAAACTGAGGCAAATCGGTTTAAGTAACTAGCCCAGGGTCACACAGTAAGTGTCTGAGGCCCGAAAAAGTCTTCCTGACTCCAGATCCAGTACACTATCCACTATGCTACCTAACTGATCATTTACTTAGTTGCCAAATTTTGCCAAATTTTCTTAAATGTTTTTTCTATGCCTGTTTGACATCTTTTTCCCTCATATTATCTTTCAAACTCATTTACATTCTCCATTATTGTTGCCCTTAGTTATTGTAGCATTCCAGGCATATTCGCATCTGAGAAGTATGATTGATGTATTGATATTGTATTACCAAAGGCATGGTCAGACCTCTTGATGGGCAGTGTATGATTCATGGGCTGAGTCTTGACTTGGCCATGCCTCCTCTGTTCGAGTAAGGGCATTAACATAGCACACAGAGCAAACTCATTTGCAAAGCGCAGGTTGAATTTACCCACACCTCTTTGTTGCCGTCATTACCAATTCAACCAATGTTAAACACCTGTGCTACCTTACATATTCAGTGAATACCTCCCAATCCACACCTGAATAAAGGCAAAGGAGCAGCGCTATTCCTTCTCTTGATCCTCTCTTCATTCCTGCAACCTTGGAGTTCTTCCTTCTATCTCTCTTTATCTTTCCTAGTGCCACTCTTGGCAACATGCTGTCTATCTCAGAATTCTTACTTCCACATGTTCTCTTATTCCTCATATTTTCCTTTAATTAATTTTCTAAGGAGAATATTATCAGGAGCAAGCGCCGCTCCCTATATCAATTAACTTGTCTGTGAGTCTTCATTTATCACCCATTTTCCTCAGACTCCTTTCTCCTTCTCAAGCTATAACCCACAAAGGAAAATAATATAGCAACCACTGGTCAGACTGTTATAGTTATCATAGCTTTCTAAATATCAAGGACATCAAGAGTTTGCTAATGAAAATGGTTTTAAGTTCCTTTCATCTTATCATTATGGGAATTGATGGTCCTGACAACAGGACTTGTGTTTACTTCCCAAGGACTACCAGAACTGTGAAGATTAAATTAACTCTCTCCTGACTGTAAAAGTGAAATTAACTCTCCCCTGCTTGTGAAGATTAAATTAACTCTCCCCTGACCATTTTTAGATTTAATCACCAAAAGCGTATACAACCCACTCACAATTGAGTGGGGGAGGTCTATGACCCACATATGTGATAGTGGATGATGAATCAGAATCGACTGACTGACCTCTGAGCAGTCCTAAGCAAAAGATTTAGCTGCAATTGGTACACATCAAATGAAGGAAGTCAGAGGAAGTGATGAAAAGAAACAGTTTTTAAAAATGCCAAGAAACTTCCTGTGAGAACTGTCTTCCTTCTTCAGTCTTCGACCTGATTTTGGAGGAGCTCAGGCTTGAGATCTCAGACTGCTTTCCTTTGGACTGACATGTGGTGAGTAAAAAAGGCTGACTCCTTTCCTGGATTTTCCGAAGGGACTAGCCTCAGGAGAGACCTTCCTCTTGAGAGAGGCTCCCTGCATCCCCAGGTCCTTGGCTCAAGGCTGAGACCCCTCCAGCTAAGGATTGACTAGCCCTGCCTGGGTTGAGCAAGGGCCAAGGTAAAATACTTAGTGTGTAGGTTAGATATCTTACCCTATCCTCTCCCTTATTTTTCTTACTTTCACTCTTTCTATATTTTATAAATAAATTGTTAAAACAAATCTCTTTGGAATTAATTAAATTCCTGGTGACCCTATTCTTAAATAATCCAGTCCAACCTTTTATAAAACCCCTCACATTTCTATGCCTAACAGAACAGAAAAGTCTGTTACCAATAGGTAGACTACTTAGCAGCAAATTATTTGGTCATAGGAATCCATGAAACAAAAATACAAAAAAAAAATGGCCCTTGGTTCACTTCTGTAGTAATGAAACATGGAATGACCAAAAAAGGGCCTGAGAGTGATAAGAATCACTTATTTTTTAAACCACCTACTAACATTAATGTGGCCATTGGCACTCTAAAGATGAAATCTTTTTCCAATGACCAATCCATGAACATATTATTGGTAGAATTGAAGTGTATCAATCTTAATATTCTAATGGAAAATGAAACCAGAAAATGAAAGGAAATTGTCACTAAATAAAAAGATGGCTCCTTGTATTGCATTTTGTATTTGTCCAGATTAAAAATTCCAGAGTAATCTCATCACAGGCAAATAGAGTTGATCCCTTTGTAAGTATGCATTGTTGGTTAGAAGCAAAGATGATGCTACAGGCTGTCATAACACAGGACATAGGTCTTTGTTATCATGGACAATAAATTTTGTGTTGTATAATCTTTATTCTAAATTATTCCCCTCTATACTTCTCAATAGCATACATTTATGTAATGCATGGTTGTGGATAAATATTATAGTCTATGGTCTGGGAATAGAATAAAGTTAATTGAAACATGTTAAGGAATCCAAGTTATCTTGGTTTGATTATCAATATGTTTTAATCAGTTTTGCTAACTAGCTACAAGATATGTGATGATAAGATAAATAGGGTGAAAGTTCCAAGCTTGATATCAGTATCTGGCACAATTCTATAATGATGACTGTTGAACATTTTAAAAAGAAAGCAGTAATCACTAAGGACCATCATGGATTCTTTAAGAACAAGTGATGAGTTATGAATCTACTTTCCTACTTTAATAAGATTGGCCCCAAGGAAGAAATACAAGAAGACGTCTCTACCAACTCTTTTAGAGAGATGGGAGAGTTCAATATAATATCATATTTTTTCAGTCTATTTATTGGTTTCACTTAATAAAATGTCTTCCTTTTAGGAAGAACCCTAGAAATTGCTTTATTATATTGCTTTATTATAAGAGGTGCTTCTCTGGAAGGGGAGGGCTGGGGGGAAAAGGAATTTAATACAATGGGATAAATCAGTAAGATATATTTTGAAAGATTGTAAAATATTTTTAAAGAATTAAGGTAATGCCATAGAAATAATATATTTTGAGTTCATCTAGGTAATTGATAAATTATCTATGGCAGAATAATACAAACAGGTTTTCAGTTGGTTGAACAAGTATACCAAAATGATATAGATTATTATTTTTTAATTTAGAATATTTTTCAATGGTTACATGATTTATGATTCTCCCCCCTTACCCCCCCCCCCAGAGCTGACAAACAGTTCCACTGGGTTATACATGTATCATTGTTCAAAACCTGTTGCCATACTATTCATATTTGTAGTAGAGCAATCCTTTAACAACAAAACCCTAATCGTATCTGTATCAAACTATGTGATCAAGCATGTTTTTCTCCTGTGTTTCTGCTCCCCCGGTTCTTTGGATGTGGATAGTGTTCTTTCTCGTAAGTTCCTCTGGATTGTCCTGGGTCAATGCATTGTTGCTGATAGAGAAGTCTATTTACGTTACATTTAAATTGCATTAGATTGTGCCATAATGTATCAGTCTTTGTGTACAATGTGCTCCTTTCGCTCTGCAATGATAGAGATTATTATTGGACACATGTCACCTTGGATAGGAAATGTTACCAACATTTTACAAGTTTCATTATGTGGTCTGTTTTGTATCAGCATTTTTATCTATGACTTAGAAGAAAAAGATATAGGGAATATCTATCAAATTTGTGGATGATGACACAAAACCTAGAAAGATACCCAGTCTAATAGAAGTTCAACTAGGGCTTCAAAATTTGTCTCACTTGGTTAGAATAATGGGCTAAAATCAACACAAAAACATTTAAATAAATATGCATATATGTGTATATATATAATTTAAAAGTTTTATGTATAATTTTAAAAAAAATACAAATTATAATGTACCAGTACAGAAAGTTGGAAAATTGTTTTAAATACATTGAAAATGACCT
The DNA here is from genome assembly GCF_027887165.1 of Monodelphis domestica. NCBI lineage: Eukaryota > Metazoa > Chordata > Mammalia > Didelphimorphia > Didelphidae > Monodelphis > Monodelphis domestica. The sequence goes on along the minus strand of NC_077228.1, from coordinate 441,522,509 downwards.
GGAACTTTCAATCATTCAATGAGCCAAAAATATGATACAGTTGCTAAAACAGGTAAATTCAGTCTTAGAATAGAAATTAATTGATTAATAGAAGTATAATGTTTTAATCAAGGGAAAAATTAACTGATAGAACTATAGCAGTGTGATACAGGGAGATATAAGAACCCTACTATAATCTTTTCTGGTCAGACCACATTGGTACATTGTATTTAGGTGTGACTACAACATTAAGTGGAATTTTCACAAACTGCTGGACATGCAAAGGAAGATGACAAAGTAGAAAGGGGTCGGAAAACAATTTCATTTAAGAAATGGTTGAAAGAATTCAAGATGTTTAGCCTAGAGAAGACAAGGCAGTATAAATAAGGGCTGTCTTCAAATATTTGAAGGTCTCTTAAGAGATTTCTTATGTCATTTAGGTTTTGATAGAGAAAATATAGGAAAGCATTAATTATTTAAAAGATTTTCTTTATATTAACCCCAAATCTGCTTCTTTATGACTTCAATCCATGTACTCTGTGGCAACATAGAACATGTTTTCTCCTACATAATGAAATACATAACAACTCCAGTTAAGTTAGGACTAAGAATCAACAATTTAGTAATTTATAATTTATGTAAGGGATGGATTTCCTGGGAAAGTGGAAGATTACAAAAGGAAATTTAGGTGATATAAAACTAAAAGATATAAATACAAAAATTTTTGAGAAGTCCTTATTAAACTGGAAAATGGAAATAGAAATAGAGAATTTAAGAACATGTACACAGCATTAAGGTCATTTACATGGTATAAATAGCATGTCCACTTATTGGCTGCACAACATTTGTTTGGACCTTCATTACAACCTATTTCTTCAATTCAGTCATTTTTCTCCTTGTTTTCCAGTTTTGTGGAATCCATATATCTATTTACTCAGCCTATGACCCTATCTAATACTCTCTCTTTCCATTTTTTGGTCTAGATCCTTTATTTCATTGATATAGCAAAACATGGTGTTAATAGTTTTCCCTATGAAAAAAGACAATCATCTAGTCTATGAAGAGATATTTTCAAATTCACAAAAGTTCGGCTACCTAGCTTTGGCTGCCATGTTTCCTATTATTGGATGGAGTAATTTTGTTTTCCAGTTTATTACAGAGAATCAGTAGAAAGTGAGCATTATTTTAAAGATGTCAGGAATTAACATAGTATGCAAAACAGGGAATATTAGAGTCCCACTGTGTTCAATCTCAGATGGATCCCATCTGGAGTACCATGTTCTATTCAGAATATCACATTTTAAGAACTTTGACAAACTAGAGTGAATCTAGAGGTGGCTGTCAAGGATACTGTTAGGGCTCAGGTTTAGGACACAATGAAGATTAACCAAAGGAACTAGTTAACTAATTCAGTTAATTAATAAGGAGATGTTTAATCCAGAGGAGAGAAGACAATTTGAGGGAGAGGGAAAGACAGAATCTGACACTCTTGTTTTGAAGCAATTGAAAGGTTGCCATGTGGAAGGCAAATTAGACTTGTGCTTGGCCCTGGATCACAGAACTAGAAGCAGTGTGTGGAAGTTACAGAAAGGCAGATTTTGGCTTGATATGAGGGAAAAAATTCCTAACAGAGCAATTCCCAATTAAATAGGCTGCTTCAGGAGGTAGTGAACTTACTAGAGATGTTCAAGGGGAGGCAGAATTTACCATTGGTTGGATTTGTTATAGAGGGAATTCGAGTTCAGGTGGAGGTTGGGATAGATGACCTCTGAGGTTCTTTCCAACTCTATAATTTCATAGGATATCATATCTTTTAATTTGACTAGATTATGTAAGAATGGTATATTGTATTTCTAAACTGCAACTCATCATGGTGCACTTAGTAGGTGCTTAATAAATATTTTTGGATGGATTAATTGGCATTGTGGATAGGGCATTGGGTCTAGAGTTAGTACAACCTTAGTTCAAATCCAGTCTCTAACACTTACTAGCTTTGTGGCACTTGACCTCTGTTTGCCTCAGTTCTCTCAAACTATAAAATGGGAATAATAATATCACCTACTTCTCAGGGTTGTTATGAGGACCAAATGGGATAATAATTGTAAGACTCTTGGCATAGTTCTTGACACAGAATATAGAACTAAATAAATATTAATGATCATGATTATTGATTGATGCTGTACAGAATAGATTGTATCACAAATTATTAAATATTTCTACGATGTCTTTGTTTTTCTATATTGTACATGCTTTCCCATGAACTTTGGAATAAATGTATATAGTTCTGGCAAAAATGCTTACACCATTTCCTGATGAGAAAAAAATTGGATGGTGTCATTAATGCACTCTAGTCAGTTCTACATCTACTCTTGCCTTAGAACCAAGAGTAAATAACTCTCTGTAAATAACCTGGCTCCTCCCAACTAAACAATTTATCATCCCCCCCCCAAACTATTAGCAATGTCTTTGGTATGTAAGGGTTGTCTCCTAGCAGGTTGAGAAAAATCCCTGAATTATACCAAAAACATAGAAGCAAGTTTTGCAATATCCTGTTCTTGTTGGAAAGGAAAATATTTCTTGATTTCTTGAAGTTGCAAATTTTGTTTCAGTCACTGAAACTGAGCTTTCTTCCTTGCAGAAAAATCTGGAACTAAGAGAGACCCAGGAGAGAGAGCTGAGGTAGCCTTCAGGTAGCAGATGTTCAACTGAACTTGTAGGGTCTCATTTCTTCCAAAATGTAATAAGAGGGACCAAAAAGATGCCTTCCAGAAGGAGTACAGCATTCTGTTGCTAGAAGAATTAAATATTTAATTAAAGGGAACTGTATACAAGGAAAATCTGTGCTGTGAGTTGTACAGAGAAAGCTAGACGCCAACAAGCCTTGAATTGCCAGAGAACTCTGTCATGTCAGCCTTCTTCTTGGCTCCCTGTAATGGTGTCCAGATCATTGTTTTAACTCACTTCCCTTTCCTTTGTTGTTAGGAGTCAGACATGTAAACACTGTGTCTCTAAGGGTGATTGAACTGCTCAGTGTATTTATTTCATTTAATATGGCATGGGATGATTTCCATACCTTGAATTTGGAGCATTCATTTCCAATCCCAACTGAGTAGGGAAAGATCAAACACCCAGAGGGACCTCAAGGAGGTATTTTTCTGAGAGGGTGAGAACAGCAGGGGAGGACCTCCAGCTAACTTGTTATTCTACTAGATCCAAGGATTTCTACTTCTTTCTCACAGGTTAACCATTACAGGGCCATAATCTTTTTCTAGGCTTAGGTATTTAGATGTAGTCTTTTGAATGTTATAGGGGCTTTGGGTGGAAAATGACATGGTAAGGACTTGTATTCAACTCTGGATGACCAGAGATGTTTGAAACAAAGATCCCCTAGTCTGTATCTTTTCTTTTAACTCTTACTATGCTAACTTTCTACATTAAAATGCTTTTAAAATTGATGTAATTACTAAAATTATCTATTTTCTTTGTAATTTATTTTTTTCCTTATAATCTCCTGGATCATTTGTCTGGTTATGAATTCTACCCATCTATACAGTCTGAAAGATCTAAACTTCCTCAATGGAGCCTGTTTGCTGTTTGGTCATCTGGGAATGCATCAGTGGGAAACTTGAGGATGAGGTGTTTTTAATTTTAGTAATGCCAGGTGTATGGGTGGAATGACAGAGCCACCAATGTATACAGTGAAGGGGAGTGTTGCCTTTATTTTAAAACTTTTTTTTTGTTCAGTTGTTTCAGTTGAGTCCTATTCTTCATGACTCTGTGATTTTCTTGGAAAATATATTGGAGTAGTTTGACATTTCCTTCTCTAGCTCATTTTACAGATGAGAAAACTGAGGCAAATAGGATTAAGTGACTTGCTCACAGACATGATGCTGGTAAATGTCTAAGGCTAAATTTGAACTCAAGTCTTTCTGACTCCAGGCCCATCACTCTATCCACTGTGTCACCTCACTACCAATTAGTTAAACCCTGAAACCAGATAGATGGGAGGGACCAAGAATAAAGACATTGTCTTGGCTGAGGGATAATAGAATAAGGGAGGTAAGGGATTAGGGATAAGGGAAGAGGGGGTAAAGGAGAAGGAATAGATAAGGGAAATAACTCCTGGAACTTAGAGATTCTGGACTAAATATGACTTCTACATCATAGTAGTCCCAAAAAACTAGCACATTTTCAGGAATTTAAGAGCTATCTACTTAATGTCAAGATCTTGTGATTTTGGGGTACAAAGGTCTCATGACCTCTGGCACGAGCCTACTTAATATAATAACAAAGGACTTAAAAGGGGTTGTTGAAGAAGGAATTGTCTTATTCTAAATTTATCTGTTAAGTAATCATATAGCAAAAGCCCAATGTTCTGAAAATAGTAATGGTGATGAGAAAATCAATTAATCAAAATGATTAAGTATTTATACTTATTATAATTACATATGGTATATTTAAGTCTTTATAAATCACCTACTATATACCAGGCACTGTACTCGATGATAGGGATAAAAGTACAAAAATGATATGATCTTTATTCATGATGAGATTAACACCCAGTTTTACAGACCCAAGACAAATGCTTGAATGACATACCAGTGGTACCCAACAAAGCTAAAACTGAAAAGAAATGAACAACATCCATTCATATTTGTGCAATTGGTGGTTGGTTGAACTGAGCTTTGTAAACATCTTTTCATGCTGTTACAAGGGAATCACTTTAAAAGACTGATATATATTAATTTAAGGTCGCCAAGGAATCAGCTATGTAATTCCTAAATGAAAAACTCAAGTCAGCCGTCAGCCTTTTTTGGAGTTTAATTACAATAGGAGCAAGAAAGGAATTAGAGATATATATAGAGAGAGAAAGGGGAGAGAAGGGAATAGGGCTTAAATACCCCTTCTGTTTAGGCTGGGCCAAAAGGCCCAAGCCCTTAGATAGCTGGGGCAAAGAAAAGAGATCGGTCCCTTTCACTCACGTGTCCAAAATGGAGAAACCGTCTCAGAGGCCCCCACCTTCAGCTTCCTTCAGAGCAAGCTTCCTCAGAGCCCAGGAACCACACCGACCAAAAACTCAATCCCCTCTCCCCCTCGAGTCTCCAGACCCTCCTATCTTTAAGGACACCATCCAAGTTGCCTCCCCTCAGTCCTCACATCTACCAATCACTCTTCATCAATTTCCCTGTCAATGGAGGCTCTCGCTTAACCCAGGACCGCCCAGAGGTTTCTGGCTTTTTGCACATGTCTGTTGAAGGTCATATTTTCCAATGATTAAATCTATACTCCTTTGCTACAGCCCTTTCTAAATCCTGTTAACTTGAGTATGGTAGAGATTGGAATAATTAAATTTTGATCTAGGCTGCAGCCCTTACTCAATCCTATTAGGACTGAATAGGGTGGAGATTTATTCCAAGTATCTCCATTGTATCAATTCTAAATCAATCAAGACTCAAAGAAATTCCTGTTCTATGCTTAAGCATAGGTCAAAGTCCTTTCCATTGTTCAGCAAAGGGTTTCTGTCCTAAAGTAATCTTAAGAAGGGAAGAGAAGGAACCTCCCATGCCAATGGAGTTCCCATTCCAATAGACTATCAGTAAGAAATTTTCCAAGTATGAAATATCCCAATGGTGAAATTTTCAACAATTATAAGTCTAAGGAAATTTGAGGTTTACAATCCCCCCTGATGATCATTGGGAGACTAGTCTCCCCATTGATCATTTAACATAATCATTTTGTAGTTCTAAATTCACTTCTAACTAAAGATATACACAATATTCAATTTTCTAAGAGAAATTAGAATAGTGAGAGAGGAAATAGAAAAGAAAAGAAAGCAAAACCAATGTTTGCTAGGCGCATTGACAGAAAGCCAAATTAGGGGCAGTCCCTTTTGGCATAAATGTTACAATAAATGTTCAATCAAAAGTTCAGTCCAATCAATCACATCCAAAGTTCATTCTTGATCTTCTTGATGAAGTGTAGGTTTTTGGCATCTTTCTGCAACAGTTCATTCTCTGGATATAAAAGTTTCAAGCTTCTTTCTTGAAGATCTTTTCTCGAACAAAATCAAAATCTTTGAAAATTTTTTATAACAGTAAAATCTTAAACAAAAGTCTTGGATTTTTATAAAAATAAAATCTCAAACAAAAAAATTCAAAAATTCTTAGATTTTAAATTAAAATACAATCCCCCCTGAAGTAAGTATTTAAAAAAAAATTATCAAGTTTAGCTCAGAATGCAATGTTCAGTTATGGGGGTGTATGTGTCAATTATCAAAAGAATAGAAAAATAATCAAAAACATAAGAAAAATTCAAAATAGACCTTGTATAGGTCCAGTTTAAAGTAATTTCTATCCCACAAGTATGTAGGACAGAATGCAGTAATATTTCACTTAGCCATTTGTAGCCAAGACTACAGGAAGTTGCCATAATATAAGAAGAAAAGAATTAGAATTCTATTTTGATGGGGAAATGTCATTCCCTTGTCTGATTTTTTTCCTTCAGAGATATAGGGAGCCAGCATGATAGTCAAGCTTTGTACTTGTTTGAGTACTTCAAAAGGAGTGTAGATACAAGGAAGTCCTACGACTTAAACATAAGTTAAGCGTCGCAACCTTGAGTCTCACTTTAATATTTCATGTGTGCTCTATTGGCACTATTCAGGTTTAGTCTGTGCTCCTTGTTTTTATCCCTTTTCCTGGAATCAGACACAAACATTAATCACAGTCCTATAATATTTTATCAATAAATGGCAGGTTCCCATAGTTTAAAGCTTTTAGGCATATATTGATATTATAGCAAGAGTATATATATTAACTTGTATTACTGCAGGGAAAAAAATATTAATATTAATTATGTGTACCTTCAGTACAAAAAATGAGAAAAAAAATCAAATATTCTGATAAAAAATAAAAGAAAAGAAATAAGAAAAAATAAGAAAAAAAATCAGTAATTCAATATATTCTTGAAAGAAAAAAAACCAGCATCCATTTGTCTATGGATTATTATCTCCAATTCTTATGATAAGATAGAGTCACAATTCATATGATAGGATAGAGTCAATCAGTCTCAGCAGAAGATGCTTTCTTCACATGTGAGCAGTGAATCCAAGAGTCTCTTTCTCCAATCTTTATAGATGTTGGAGTAGTTAATAATATTTGGAATGGTCCTTCCCATGAAGGTTCAGTTGCTCCAGTTCGCTTGAAATTCTTGATATAAACTTTATCTCCTGGGTTCAGGTCATGCAGAGAAAAGTCTAATGGTCCAGCTTGTACTGCAGCTCCGGATTCATGAAGTTCACGTAGTTTGTGCTGTAACTCCTGTATATAGGAAGCAATAGTAATATCTCCCCCTAATAGCGATGTATAAGCCGGGGAGAAAGGCTTAGCCTGTATAGGCGGATGTCCAAAAAGCATCTCAAATGGTGAAATATGTAAGTCTCCTCTAGGCCTGCTTCTAAGATAAAATAGGGCCAGAGGGAGAATTTCAGGCCATTTTAAATGGGTCTCAGTGCATAATTTGCCAATCATAGTCTTAAGTTCTTTATTCATCTTTCCTACTATTTGGAGAGGAGAGAAAAAAAAACTGAAAAAGGTTAATTAATATCAACAAAATCAATACAATCTAAGAAGAATCATCTTTATTATACTGGGAAGTTCCCTGGGCACCCTCCTGAAGGGCACCTCTCTGAGGATCATTAGCACCTCGAGTAATTTTTGGACGAGCGCCATTTCTCATATATTGTTGAGTATTATCATTAAAATTTTCTTCAATTTGAGCATTGTCATTAAATTCCCAATTCCTATTTCTATAATTCTGGTTTCTAAAGTTCTTATTTCTATATTCATTATAGTTATTTCCATAGTCATTATTATAATTTCTAGAATTCTGGTTTCTATAACCATTATCATAATTTCTATAGTTATTATTTCTAAAACCATTATTAAACTGTGTATTCCTTCCAAACATCTTAAGAAAGGTTCTACATTCCATCATTTTGTGGCCCTTCTTCTCACAGAAGTGGCAAGTAATGGATTGATAATTGGATTTCTGGAGAGGGGCAATTGTCGTTGGTTCATTATCATGCCCACTTTCTAATTTAGTTATCCTATCTATTACACATCTCATTTTTTTCTTCATTTCCTCCATGTCATCATTATTCTCTTTCTCCTTTTCTTCGTTTCCCTTAAAAACATATATAGCTGTTTTTCGCAATTCTTCAAGGTCCATATCTGACCATCTTGGGCATTGTGTTTTAAAATAATTTTTAATTACTTTGCAAGAATTATTTACAAAGATTCTTCTAACTTGTCTTAAACTATTCTCTTTATTTAAGTCCCAATCTAAGTATCTGTCCCCAAACTCGATAATTCTGTCCATAAATCTGGAGGGTGTTTCGTTTTCCTTTTGCTTAATTTTTTCCAGTTCCATCCACTTATCTGTACTGTCCGCACATTCCTTCATGGCCGTGAGGATGGCCTCTCTACAACGGTATAGTTGTAGATAGTCCTCAGGATTATTATAGTCCCATTCGGGATCCTGAGATGGCCAATGTGCTGCATTACGCCCCCGGGTTTTGTTGACATGAGCAATTATTTTATTTTTTTCACGTTCACTTAAAAAAGCCTGTAGTAAGCTCTCAACGTCCTTGTAAGACGGATTATATTGAAAAAATATGTCTCCCATCTTTTTTGTTACTAGAAAAGGATCTTGTTCATATGTGGGGATATTTCGTGTAAATTCATTTATTTCTTGGGGAGTAAACGGTATCCTATGTCTTAAAGTCACCACATCCCCATTTCGTCCTATTTCAGGTACTTCTCTTAGAGGAAACAGGCCTCTAGTTGAATTTTGCACCTGTGGGTCAGTTTGACAAGGACAGGTTTCTCTAGGAGGACAAGATCTCCCTTGCATTGGAATTTGGTTTTCTGTAGGAGAAGGAACATGAGAAGCTGGGATTGCAGGGGAAGGGTTTTGGGGATTAAATTCAGACAAGATTTGCACTGCACGAGAGAAGCAGTCTGTTAACTGGGCTATAGGGAAGGTGTTTTCCATCTCTATTTCAGGGAAGGAAATTTCCTCATTCAAAGGTTCAGAAACAGGTCTGTTTCTGGTAGAGTGGGTGTTTGCCCATTGATCCTGTAAGAAACATTTTAGATCTTCTAATTGGGCTTGCATTTTATCCTCAATTTTTCCTATTTTATCTTCCATATCTCCCATTTTATCCTCAATATTTCCTATTTTATTCTCAATATTTCCTATTTTATTCTCAAGTTTTTCTATTTTATTCTCAATATTTCCTATTTTATCCTCAATTTTTTCTATTGTATCCTCAATTTTTTCTATTGTATCCTCAATTTTTTCTATTTTATCCTCAATATTTTCTATTTTATCCTCAATATTTTCTATTTTATCCTCATTTTTTTCTATTTTATCCTCAACATTTTCTATTTTATCCTCAATATTTTCTATTTTATCCTCATTTTGTTTTATTTTATCCTCATTTTGTTTTATTTTATCCTCATTTTGTTTTATTTTATCCTCATTTTGTTTTATTTTATCCTCAATATTTTTTATTTTTTCATCTCTAAATATAGTATTGAGGAGTACAAAAATGACAGTACCTATTAATATAAAAATTTGGAGGTATCCTTCATTCCTCAATGCCCCTACTTCTTCAGCTGCCATATAATTGTCAAAGAATGTAGTACTCATTTTTATATGTATATTTTGTAATTTCACAAAACACGTGGGGAGCAGGGCAAAGCAACAAACTTTCCACAGGGTTTTTTTTTTTTTAATCCAGGAAGTTGTTCCTTAAGGGAAAGTATATTTAGAAACAGTTCTTCCAGCCAGGACTTTAGAGTCCTGTTGCTGAGATTTAAAAACAGCTGTTTTCTGTCTATCAGAGTCACACAGCTGGGAAGTATCTGAGGTCCGATTTGAACCCAGGACCTTCTGCCTCTAGGGCTGGCTCTCAATCCGCTGAGCTACCCAGCTGTCCCTTAAGATTAAAGGGAAGAAAAAGAAAAAACTGCTGATTCCAATTTAACTTAAGGAGAAAAGAGAAAAAGTTTTTTATACTCACGTGTTCTAGCAGCTGTGTCTTTAAGCCAAGTTTTTTTGTTAAAAAAAAAAGAACTAAGTGGTGAAACAGTATAGTAAAAAGGCAAGGAAAAAGTTTTATTGAGAGGATTCTTTAGACTCCCGTGTGGTCAGCCACAATGTAACAAGGGAATCACTTTAAAAGACTGATATATATTAATTTAAGGTCGCCAAGGAATCAGCTATGTAATTCCTAAATGAAAAACTCAAGTCAGCCGTCAGCCTTTTTTGGAGTTTAATTACAATAGGAGCAAGAAAGGAATTAGAGATATATATAGAGAGAGAAAGGGGAGAGAAGGGAATAGGGCTTAAATACCCCTTCTGTTTAGGCTGGGCCAAAAGGCCCAAGCCCTTAGATAGCTGGGGCAAAGAAAAGAGATCGGTCCCTTTCACTCACGTGTCCAAAATGGAGAAACCGTCTCAGAGGCCCCCACCTTCAGCTTCCTTCAGAGCAAGCTTCCTCAGAGCCCAGGAACCACACCGACCAAAAACTCAATCCCCTCTCCCCCTCGAGTCTCCAGACCCTCCTATCTTTAAGGACACCATCCAAGTTGCCTCCCCTCAGTCCTCACATCTACCAATCACTCTTCATCAATTTCCCTGTCAATGGAGGCTCTCGCTTAACCCAGGACCGCCCAGAGGTTTCTGGCTTTTGCACATGTCTGTTGAAGGTCATATTTTCAAATGATTAAATCTATACTCCTTTGCTACAGCCCTTTCTAAATCCTGTTAACTTGAGTATGGTAGAGATTGGAATAATTAAATTTTGATCTAGGCTGCAGCCCTTACTCAATCCTATTAGGACTGAATAGGGTGGAGATTGATTCCAAGTATCTCCATTGTATCAATTCTAAGTCAATCAAGACTCAAAGAAATTCCTGTTCTATGCTTAAGCATAGGTCAAAGTCCTTTCCATTGTTCAGCAAAGGGTTTCTGTCCTAAAGTAATCTTAAGAAGGGAAGAGAAGGAACCTCCCATGCCAATGGAGTTCCCATTCCAATAGACTATCAGTAAGAAATTTTCCAAGTATGAAATATCCCAATGGTGAAATTTTCAACAATTATAAGTCTAAGGAAATTTGAGGTTTACAATGCCAAGGACAGCAAAGGAAATCATGCTTTCTGTAAACTGTTATTAATTAATAGCCACATTGCCCAACCGAATTTGAACTGAGTCTAAATGGTTTAAGGGGAAATAGTGTTCCAATTCAGAGCTATTATGCCACAAATTGATATTATTCCATAAACTACTGCTTTAGGTACTAAGAAAACCCTTCATTTTCCACCGTTTAGTATTATTAAGCAATTTCTTTGAATACAAATTACACTATAGAACAACATAATTTATCAGCAGTATGTTATGGTGGGAAAAAGCATTGAATTGAACATCTGGAAAGAGATTCTATTTTCAGCTCTGCCAATTTAGTAGTTGTGTTAGGTAAGGTAAGTCCTTTAAACTTTGAGTGCCAATCTCCTTACTGAGAGGATCAGAGGGAATCAAAGTTCCTTCCCAGCTCTAATATTTTATAATTCTACCATGTGACATCTGAATGAGACTATTTGAGCACCTTATTAAGCACCGACTGCAAGGTACCTACACGGGAAATGTGTACTGGTGAGGTATTGCTTTGCTTTTCAAAATTACAAGCAGGTCCTGAGCTTAGTATAATACCAAAGTGCCAATTTACACCAGGCAGGGCAGTGGCATCCATCTACAAACTATTTGGGAGTTTGAGCTAGTTTCCAGGACCTCAACAAAACAATAGCAAGTTCTCTGATCCAGTATGCTGACTCCTAACCTGTAGTACATAAGTGACTTTACAATATCTTGGTTGAGAATAGTTAACCCTCTATGAATGGTACTTTGGAGAATGCATTCCAGAAGATGCTCCAGAAGCAATTAGTAACACACAACTGGACCAAAATATTTCCACCAAAACAGCGAGGGAGAGCAGTCAGATACTTTCTGCCATTTTAATCTCTCTTTAATCTATGGTTTTAGATTGGACAAAAATGATGATTAGAAGAGGGAGACATGTGTCAGAAGGAGGTACAAAGATCTAAAGAAAAAGGAGAGGAAAGATCATTGAGGTGTTGAGAGATGGCAGGGAGAGAAGAAAGAAGACCTCAAACATTCCAAGGAACATTCTATAATACCTCTGATGGATAATTAATCTGCTGGCCTACCAATATGGTTCTCAAAAGTTGGTCAAGTTCATGAGACAGTGGATAGAGTTCTGGACCTGAGACAAATCTGGTCGCAGATACTTTTTTAGCTGTGAAACCCTGGGTATATAATTTAACCTTAGTTTACTTCGGTTTCCTCATCTATAAAATGGGAAAAATAACATCTACCTCCCAGGGTTTTTGTAAGGAACAAATGAGATCATATTTGTACAAGTTCTTAGCACAGTAACTGACACTCTATAAATATTATTATTATTTATTATTATTATTATTATTATCATCCTATCACCTCTACTTTATGTACCATTGATTCAATGAGTAGGATAGGTGAGTGGTATAGTGCTTATATGAAGAAGAGAAACTTCAGTTTGCTTCAGCTTCTTCATTTGTAAAACAGGGATAATGAGAGCAGCTGCCTCCCAGGTGTATTCTGAGGATAAGATTAGATGATGCTTGTACAAGTTCTTAGTATAAGAACTTAGTCTAATGTAGGTAGGGTAGACATAGCCCTACCTCACTGATGAGTCTGAGGATTTTTGATTACCCTTATAGGACCTGGTTTAACTGGTCAAGATGATTTTACCAAGTTGTGGCTCTTATGCATGCTATGATTTCCTGAAACCACAGGTGAGAGTTGGGTGAAAGGTGGACATCAAAGGTAGGAAGATCAGCTTTGAAAAGGGGTCAGCAAGCCCTCGCACCAGAGGTGCTAGTCTTCCTGAGCACTCCATACACCTGTGTATATGTCATATTGCCCCCACCAAAATATTAGCTTCTTGAGGGCAAGAATAATTTCATTTTTGTTTTTAATCCTCAATACCTAGAAAAGTACCCAGCACAAGGTAGGCATTAAAAAAATAATATTGTTGAAATGTACATTGAATGAGTTTTTGGTTTAAGGATACAGTTTAAATGCTGTATTTTGAAGGAAACTGGGATTTTAAAAAATATTCATTTATAATTTTACACTCCAAAAGACGTGTGTGTGTGTGTGTGTGTGTGTGTGTGTGTGTGTGTGTGTGTTTGATCAATGTGAGTATATCTTCCATGCCTTAGTAATCTATCTTTATGACTTGCTCTGGAATGAAATAATCACCTGGTGGCCAGACTTCTAAAGTTAGGTCTTTCCAAACTAGGACAGTCCTTGGGCAACAGCAGGAGTGACAACACACACAGTCACACAGTCTATTTCCAGACCTCTGATGAGTTTTCCTCGCTTCCTAGAACCTATGTTGGTGTTCCACTGGCACGGTCTTAGAAAGCCAAAGGTCACTTCCAGGCTACAGTGAATCAATGGAATAGGACTTTGGTGGAGGGGTTAATTTAGAATTGTACAGTTATTATTTACATTCCTCAATCCCACATTCCTTCTGGGACTTGACCAAAGTCACAACACAGAGCAGCCTGCCAATGCTAACAAACGGGTCCCTGGATGCTACTAAATTCCCAAAGGAGTCACAAATACAAAATGATAGAGTTGTGCTGGTCTTTATTAACACTTACAGACTTCAGGCTCTATGACCTACTTTCATCCAGAGGACATCTTTAATGGCAGTTTCTGGGCATTTCTTCAATCTTCCCCCTCCCCCCCAGCAGTTCTGTGAACATGTATCTATGATGACTTCCTTCATCTTCAGCTGACCATCCTAAAACTCATGAAGACAAAGCCATATGTTTTAGAGGTGGAAGAGATCTATAGCCCTATCCATACTCATATTACATCCCTAATAAACACTAGTCACATGAATATACATACATACATTTGCCTGAGATCAGACAATGTACATACATGAAGAGTCAAAGGATACATGATTTTACTAAGGAATTCTCCAGTGTGTGTGTGTGTATTTATATAACACCTGAATATATATATTTATGACATGCCCCTATGATATGTGCTTAGCTATGTTTGCATGCATTGCTAATCTCTCTCCTGAACTCTAGGCATGCTTTGTCAACTGCCTCCTAAAAGTCCCATAGGCATTTCCATTTCATTTTTACTATCTTCCCTCTCTTCAACTTTTCCTCATTTACTTAACTCCAAATCCATCCATGTCCAAATGTATTTAAAAATGATAAAACTATGAATCCACCCAAGTTCAAAAATCCCCCCCCCAAAAAAGCTAAATTAAATGTAATTTTTGGTCTAAGAGGCACTAGAAATTGGAGGGATCCACTTTTGACAAGAGACAATCTTCATAAAATCATCATATCTGTCCTATGCCTCTTTTGCTCAGGAGATGTGGGGAAAAAGAAATTGAAGAGAAAGTCAAGGAGGCAAAGAGAGAGAGGCGGAAGCAATAGAGCAACAACTCTTTAGAATAGCAATAGACATTAGCCAGATTTCAAGGATCTCAAACCCAGTTTTATAACTAAGAGGACACATTTCCTCTACTCTTTCTAAATAGTATCTTGCAATCCTCTCTTGAGCTGGCGGTTAGAATAAAGGAGCAAGAGTCAGCACAATTCAGTCACACCACATCTTTGTGGCTGCATCTTCTAAGTATTAAGAAAAGGCAAGGGTGATTTATTTTCTCTTGGCAAGGCAGATTTCAAGTGTGTGATTTTATCAATGTCTTGACCTTCCCTGCCATCATTAGGCTATAACATTCTTGGACCAATTTCATATTCTATTCTGTTCATTCTCGCCATTGTCTGAGAAGATAGAAGATTGTCTTTTGCTTACTTAAAAAAATAATAACCAATAATTGTTTTCTATGGGGAAAAGTTTTGATTTAAGTCTCTCTCTCTCTCTGCCTTCATATAATTTTGTCCTTCCCTCTCTCCATCCCACTATACATTATTTCTTCACAAGTGTTTGTTTTATGTTGCCTTTCCAAGTTTGATATCTTCTTCCTCTTCTAGTTTAATTTCCGTAGCAACTTGCTGAGATTGGATCTGAGTCTGGGCCTGGTGCTCTTTCTTCCCCAAATAATATATAACCAGGAGCTAGCCAGCGAGGTTTAGTGCACACCACTGTGGAAATTCAGCTGACTGGTGGATGATGTCCAATATAAATTTCCCTTTTCTCACCACAATTTTATGGAAGTTTGCAAAAAGGCACATCAGCACTTTTTGTAAATGGAGACCTAATTCAGAAGAACTTTGCTTCTGTCAATGCTCCATGGCTTTTTTCTGGTGTCATTTTTAAGGGGTGGATCAATTACTAAGTAATTGATGTTCCTATCATGTAATCCAGTGCTTCTTGATCTGTACTCCACCATCAGCCCACTTTGAGGTAACTGGTCTTGTTTGGGACATTTTCCTTCATGTTCTTCAATGTTCCTTTACCCTACGGCTTCATTTCTGTGTATTTAGGCCAGTTCTTCTAGCCTCTGTCCTATGGTATACATTTCAATTGTCTCTCTAAGCCATTGAGGCAGATAGGCATCCCTTGTCCTTGTTGATTGTACAAGAAATAAATTCCCTGTTATGACAGTTTGCTTCAAATATGAATGCAATGAGAGAAGGTTATTAAAGTGACAGTGTGAGAACCTCCATTAAAAATTGGAGAACCTCTAACTTATTCCAAAATGTTTCACAAACTGTGGATTCTATGCTGTCCACCTTTAAAGATGAAATTTACACTATAGTTTTAGAGACTTTTTTCCTCATCTCTCTATTAGGAGATGAATTTAGAACTACAGGCTCTCAGGTCACATCAAAATAGCCAGCAATAACCACTCAAATGTCTATAGACATTCATGAGTTTCTAGGTTTCTTTCCTTACAACTCTAAGAGAGAAATACTGGAAGTATTATCTGCCTTATAACAGGGCAAACAGGAAAACCACCATTTGTAGGATTGGGGCACCTCTCATGGAGCTAGATATATATTCTGATTCATTACTGAGTGACAAATGACTGGTGGGGAATGACATTGGGAACTCTGGACTGGTACTCAGAGAAATGTGACTGGCAGAAAAGAGTCAGAAAGATAGATTCTTATCAAAGAACCTCCCCTCTTCATATTATCTATAAGAATAGCTCAAAAGGGGACAGCTAGGGGGATCAATAGATGGAAAGCCAGGCTTAGAGATGGGAGATCCCAGGTTCAAATCTGGCCTCAGATATTTCCTAGCTGTGTGACCCTGGGCCAGTCACTTAACCCCCATTGCCTAGCTCTTACCACTTTCCTGCATTAGAATAGATACTTATCTATTCTAAAATGGAAAGTAAGAGTTAAAAAAAGAAGAAGAAATCAGGAGAAATCACTGCATTAGTCAGCAGTTGGGGATGTAAGTTAACTAATATTCAGGAACACTGAGAACTAAAGGTCATAGAGATTTGGTGAGCTAAAATGTGCTTATGCGTAAATTTTCCTGAGTTTTTCAGTTTCTGGTTCATTTGGCCTTGATGGATCTTCCCATCAAGTACTTCCCAACTTGCTTAGTAGTTGGTCTTTTCTCCTTTCTCCTGCTCACTCAATGAGCTTCTCCTGGGGTCTCCATTTTGTGGAGGGTTGGTCCTGACTTCCAGAATTCAAAGTCATCCACTCTATATTTATTCTGTTTATTTCCCAACTTTTCCATTTCATTTTGTGTGTTATTTCCCCATTATAATTTTAATTCCTAAGGGCTACAACTTTCTCTTTGCTTGTATTTATATCCCTAGTCCTTAGGTCATCCACTGCATACTAGGTCATCTCTAGCCATCTTGACTTTGTGTCTTGTCATTGAACTTTTATGACTCTGGAAGAGAGAATGAGGTTCATGACTTTGTGCAGCTCTGCCTCATTTAAATCCAATTCACAGGTAAGTCATTGTCCCATGGTGTCACATATGAAAAAATTGAAATTCAGAAATGTTAAAATGATTGCCAAGGGGCAAATAGCTGGTGTGATTCAAATCTAGGGCTCCTGAATTTTAATGGCAAGTCTCTACTGTAGACTGGTTCAACTTCTTCACTCTCTACACTGGCTTATCCCCTTAAAAGGAGAAAGAATGAGAATAGAGGAGAGAGAGAGAATTTCCAAAGTGTGTAAACTCCTAATACATAACATTAATCACTTAATAATGGTATTTTCTCATAAAAATAAAACCTTATTTATCATTTAAAACAATTTCAGACTGCATCTCTGATTAAATTACTATAGAAATTTCTGTCTGAAGAAATTGAAACTCTGAAACTGCTCTTCAATTTATGTTGTTCAGTTGTTTCAATCATGTTTGATTCTTTGTGACCCCATTTGGGATTTTCTTAGTTAAGAAGCTGGAATGGTTTTGCCATTTCCTTCTCCAGTTTGTTTTACAGATGAGGGTCTTGAGACAAACAGGGATAAGTGACTTGTCCAGGGGAAAATAGCTAGGAAACATCTGAGGCCAGATTTGAATTCAGGAAGAGGAGTCTTCATGACTCTTGACCCAGTGCCACTGTACCACCTTGCTGTCTTGTCTTAGAGAATTATTGGGCAGGTAGAGGAGGATACTGAAGGATTTAATTATTTATTCAAGATCACCAAGCCATATATGTCAGAAGCAGGCTTTGAACCCAGGTCCTCTTGACTCCAAGGCCAGCTCATAACTTCCAGTCTTGGAGACTTGCCTGGACTACTTACAGGTTAAGTGACTTGCCAAAGGTTATGCAGCCAGTATGAGCCAGAAGTGAGCCATGAACTAAGACCAGATCTTTATTCACCAGGTCATACCTGTCTCTCTTGTATCATTGTTGCTCAGATTTTATGGCATGTTGAGTTTTACAAAGAGCTTTTTCAACCCAGTCCTGGGAGGTCATTAGTGAAAGTATTATGGTCGCCATTTTACAGAGGAGGAAACTGGTTTGCTCAAGATTTCAGAGCTTACAGGTGGCAGCACTAGAATTTGAGCCCAAGTCTTCCCACTCCAAGTCCAGCATGCTCACTGCAATGTAGATATACTTCAACCTTCATTATATCAGTACATTAATTTGTATCTGTGGTCTGGTAAAACAG
Organism: Monodelphis domestica; assembly: GCF_027887165.1. Taxonomy (NCBI): domain Eukaryota; kingdom Metazoa; phylum Chordata; class Mammalia; order Didelphimorphia; family Didelphidae; genus Monodelphis; species Monodelphis domestica. The sequence goes on along the minus strand of NC_077228.1, from coordinate 441,504,312 downwards.
CACAAGAAGGCAGAGTATACGAAAAGCCAAATTATCACAGAGAATTGGCCAGGTCAATCAAAAAACAGTTGGAGTCATTTTTAAGACTGGCATGACTATGTTCAACATGGGTAAGATGCCCATGGCTCCAGTTCCTGTTAGATGCAATGTCAGAACTCACCTGCATCCCACATCTAGGGCCATCTTGCTACAACTTACCTTGGACAACCTTCAACCAAATTGGTCAACTTGCTGCTGCTCATATATAAGGTTCCCTCCCCCCCATTAGCTGTTTTCTATCCTAGAATTCTCTTTTCTTCCTTCTACTTTTCTGTTTTTTTATTTTTTCAAGACTAAGCTCAGATGTCACTTTCTGCGTGAGACATCACCAGTCCCCCCAGCTACTAATTCTTTCCCCTCTATAACTACTTTTGCTCTACTCTCTCTGTATCTGGTAAGTATCATTTATTTTTATTTTTTAAACCCTTACATTTCATCTAAGAATCAATGCTGTGTATTTGTTCCCAGTCAGAAGAGCAGTAAGGGCTAGGCAATGGGGGTTAAGTGACTAGCCCACAGTCATACAGCTAGGAAGTGTCTGAGGCCAGATTTGAACCTAGGACTGCCTGTCTCTCAGTCCACCGAGCCCCCTTGCTGCCCTTGTATATACCATTTGTAAATGTGTTGTTTTCCACGGTAGAATATAAGCCCCTTGAAGGCACACACTGTTTTTATTTTTTCTTTGTATCCTTAGCACAGTGCCTGGATCAGAACGAGGGTTCAATATATTATTGATGATTAATTGATAAACTGATTAAATCACTTTTAGCTTTTCTATAGCATAATTCAGGCACTTATCATTCCCTTCCCCCTATATATCTACTGGCTGAGACCTGAAAACACTGCCTGCCCTATCAGGAAGTTCAAATGTGAAAGTCCAGATCAGAAATCCTTTTATTTTAGCATCAAATTTAATCATTTGCTCTGGCCTCATCCTACCTCTCATGAGACTTTTTTGATGTTTTTTAGGATTACAAGTAAAGAATGAGTGTAGAACAAAGGGTCTAGGGCAGAGATGCCAGGGCTTCCCAGAACCACTTAGGCTTTTTTGGTCTCTTCCCAAATTTTTTTGAATGATAACCAGAGTCCATTATGAGGGCTGATTTCTATCCAGCTCCATTCAATTCTTTAGCAACTTAGCCAAGTGGAGTCTTTGGGTAATTTATAAAGATTAATGACCAAGCATATGTCAGGAGTTGAAAGGAATTTTCTAACCCAAAGTCAGATAGAAGACTGGGAGCAGACAAGCCTAACCCTGAAAAAAGAAAAATAGGTCAGAAGGATAGACAATTTGAGTCTTAGGGCTTCTTATGGCTGCCCAGCTGAATGTGTCTGGGACTAAAAGAACTTAACTCTGTTCCTATAATTGCTAGCTTCAGTATAAAAACTGTACAGATTTGTGTATTGGTAATGTGATTCTTTGTGGGAGAATCTCTATTTTTTAATGTAAGTAGAAGCCTTTGGAGGGACACTCCGGATAGATTTTAAAGCTTCTGATGTTGAATGTTTCTGCATACTTAATGGTTTCTTTTGAATTTCTTGACAGTGTATTATTGTCGCACAGTAGTGTGACAGTAGTAGGAAGTAGTAGCATAGCAAATATTAAGTTTTGTAGATAACATTGCATTTTGTTTTCTTAAGATAAATATTTTGTAATAAAATGATTACATTTTTTTAAAATTATATTTTGTTTTCTTAAGATTAATGTTTTGTAATAAAATGATTTCATTTTATAAAAATTATATTTTGTTTTCTTAAGATAAATGTTTTATAATAAAATGATTACATTAAAAAAAAAAAAAGCCTAGCAGCAGCATGCCTTCAAGAGGTAGGAAGGAACAGCCTGAGACCTGAAGAGACCACATACCTGAAGACTTGCAAATGGTGGTGGATAGCAACTTAGCAGAGAGCCCAGCAAGGAATGAAGACAAGACAGCAAGAGAGGAACCTGGAGAGTACAGTGATATAGGGTGAAATCTTTATCACTTATCTTGCTACCTTATTTTGTTTGGAAGTGCTGTGACTTCTGTTAGTTGGAAGAGATACATTAATGGCGGCTCACAAACTAGTTTTGAACTGGCATTGATCCACACCCACAGCATGGCTTGAACCTAGGGTAGCATTCATGGACCATGTTTGTGTGTATTGTATGAGTGTGTGTGTATTTGTGTGTAGCATTGGAAACTGAATACTATTCAACTTACATATCTCCTTGCATTCCAGATTCTTTTTTTAAAAACGAATTAATTACTTGGTTATATTAAAATGCCCAAGTAAATCCCTTCTCCCCTCTCCTTCCCCTGTGAGAAAATACATCATTTGACAAAAAGATAAAGGTATATAGAAAACTTTGTCTTGCTTATTTCTATTTATCAGTCCTACCTCTGGAGGTGGACATACACAAGCCATTCTTCAAACAGTATTTTTGATGCTGTATATAATGTTATCTTAGTTTTGCTCACTTCGTTCTTTATAATTTCATATAGGTCTTTCCATGTTTTTTTAATTAACCTGTCTCTTGCTCCTTTTCAGCAAAGTATTATTCCATCACAACCATATGCCATATCTTGTTTGCTCATTCTCTGGTTGCTGGGTATTTCCTCAGGTTCTAGTTCTTTGCCACCACAAAGAGAACTGCAATAAATATTTTATAAAATAGTGGTTCTTTTCCCTTTTCCTTGATCACCTTAGGAAATAAACCTAATAGTTGTATTTTGGGGTCAAAAGATTTACACCTTTGGCCACAATTCCAGATTGTTCTCCAAAATGGTTCAAGACTTTTTCTTTAAATGTCAATTGAATCTTTGCATCCTTGACTTTTCATCATTGATAATGATAGCCATCCACTTCTGTCTTGATTCTCTAGCTTTGGAATGGTTCTCTGGTTCATTCCTACCCTTCAGCTTCCTTTCCAATTTATGACTTATCTTGATGTCTAGCCTCATTTGCTTTTTCTTATAACCACCAAATCCAACAGTCCATAGGCCTCTGTGAGACCCATAAACCTTATAATTTCTATACTCAATATTTATGTAACCAATCAATAAAGTATCTGTGTGCCAGTCGCTACACTAGGCATTGGAGGTACAAATATAAGGGATGAAAAAAAATCTCTGCTCAATAGGAGTTTACATTCTAATAAGGTGAAACAAGTACATATATAGACATATAAAAAATGAAAACAAAGGTAATGATAACTCTCCTTATTTGATTTAACCAGCTCTCCTCCGGCCAATGCTTTGTCTTCCTGCCTGTGATCTGAGAGACGGGAAACCAACTACACTTGCCTGAGAAAGAATTGCCTTGTTCTTTGTAAAACCCATGACCTTCTACTCCCTTGGCAACTGCCCTGGTATAGAGGTTATTATAGCCAAAGAATCCCACTCTAGTTGAGATGAATGGTAGAGAGGGTTCCTTGATGTAGTCATACCAACTCCAAAGTACCATAGTTGACCCTATTGCCATTTTTCTTTCAACTTGACCTTAAAAACATGTATCTGAGGACCTATTGGTTGTATTCTTTCCCTTGTGTTGGTCACCTATGTTCTTGCCTCTGAGTGTTGTATTTTAAGCTTCAAGCCCCCTCTTTTGTGAATATTTTTATTTTAATACTGATTTACAGAATATAGGAATACACTAATTTAATATGTTTTAATACAGACCTATTACTTTATGCATTACCAATCTGCCTGATTTTTCCCTGAATTCTTTCCCTATTTCCAATCCTGTCACTAACTGCTGTTGAGAACTGGGATATCTGTTTTATAATTAAATCACTACTTAACTCTACTAATCTTCAACTTCCACCTAAAAATCCCCTCCTTCCCTGGCATGATGCCAGGCTGCCAAACCCTACTTGCCTTCTAGGTACTGATTGGTTTATTTCCAAGTGTGGGTGGAATCTTTGTCAATGGACTCAACCAATACAACACTAAATACACACCTGAACAAGAGTGAAAATATTATAGATTCCTTGGCATTTGGATCTGATAGGGACTAGACATCACCCTCCCCTAAATTTTAGAGCAAGAAACTGAGGCCTTGAGAAATCATGGAATTACAGATCTATAACTTTGAGCCAGCTATTTAACCTCTCTGACCTCAGTTTCTTCATCTATAAGATGGAGATAATACTTATACCACTGAAGGGAATTAAGAGGCTCTATATCCCATCCACTTTATTTTATGTATGGGGAAACTGAAGCTCGGGAAAGTTCAACAGTCTGCCCATTAACACTGAGATGTTAAACAGAAGAATTAGGATCAAACCCAGAACACCAGAGTCCAAATTTATCGCTCTTTCGCTTGTACCCATTAAATTAAATAAGTGAGTTTAGGTAGACTTCATGGTACCAAAGCACCAACTCATTCATTCAAGTTTTGTGTGCATGCTGTCTTATACCAGTTATTAAGTAGGAACTCATCAGACTATATTAAAAAAAAGGATGAGTAATTTTTTTTGTTTTCATGACAATATAAAATATTTTCAATGCTCAGCACAAAGTAGTTTATAGGTTGAATTCCTGAGCCCTGTTTCCAATTCGGGCAGTCTGGCAAACATATCAGTCTCTTTAATGTTGGATAAATTTATTTCACTTATTCTTTTTTTTCCTTTTTGGCTACTGATGCCTACAGGAAGCCCTTTGGTTCCCATCAACAGCTCTGATTTCTTCAGAACTCTAGCTCTTGGAAAATAAATTGTGAAAAATTATCCCAGAAATGAAGGAGCAGAATTTTATTGAGTTGTTTAGGAATGAGTACTCACATGGCAAGACCATGTCTAAATGAGGTATTCACTCTTTTCTCCCCCCACTGAGTAGTTTACTCTTGCCTTGCTTCAAAATCCTAGCCAGAACTGAATCAATAAATCAAAGTCTTTGTCATAGAATTGTTTTGTGTTTCCCTGTACTAGCATTTAGGAGAAGCTTCTTGGACCCCAAGAGTTACTAAAGAGCAAACTCAAGGATTACTTTTATGCATACCTCCAAAATGTAATATTCTTCTCCCTTTGGGGCCCTTAATTGCTACTGCCATGATTTGCCTTTCCCTCTTTTATTCATAAGCACTGCTACTAAATCATGCTGCCTCTCCTAGTGAGAGCGATGCCTCAGTGCAGGGAGAGAAGGTCTGACTAGGTCCGCTTCATGGCGTTATGATAAATTCAGTACTTGGAAAAGCTTTTAATGCTCTATTGAATTGGTGACAAGAAGAAAATGTCAAAACACTAAAAACATACTCAAGTTTAAAAGTGGCCTCCAAGTCCATTAGCAGTTTATTCATTCTCCCCCCTCCCACTGCCTGTTTACACAGAGGTGATCTCATACTCTGTCCAGTGGTAGTTGTGAGTAGGGCAATGTGAAAACTATCAAGCTGCCATTAGGAGCCTCCAAGGACAAAGGATCTCGTGAGAGGGGAGGGGAAACAAGTGGCATCGATGTCTAGCTCTTACTTTTTCAGGATAAATGGTTTCCAGAGTTTGTCTGTTAGATTTATCAGCTAACCATCTCTGGCAATGGACCTATTTTATGTTGAATCAATTTTTGCTAACTTTCCACACTCAGAGTCTGTAGATTTTTTTAATGAGCTGAAAGGAACTTTTGAAGTCATTCAGTCCAATTCCTTCTTTTTTATAAATGAGGAAACTGAGGCCTAGAGAGGTTAAAAAGGCCTAACCAAAGCTATACAAGGATTAATCCCACTAGGACTTGCATGTCCTGATATCTGGTCTAGATTCCAAACTGTCTAGTTAGTTCGCACTAAGGCAGAGAGGTGTCACAGTGGATAGAGCACTGGGTTTAAAATCAGGAAGTCTCATCTTCATGAGTTCAAATTTGGCCTTAGATTCTTGCTGGTTGTGTAATTTCTTCTGATCTCCTTTTGTCACTTAACCCTGTTTACTCATCTGTAAAGAGAGCTGGAGAAGGATATGACCACTCCAGAGTCTTTGCCAAGAAAAGTCCAAATGGAATCATGAAGAGTCAGACATTAGTGAAAAATGACTGAAATTTTTGCACTACTTTAGAAACTTCTGCCTGGAATGGATAGAGAGTTCAGAAGAAAAGTGCCTTTGACTCACTGATTTTTTCAACTAGCAAACTATTGCACTATTGTATTACTATTTTTTTATCATGCAAAACATATTTCCTTATTATTCATTTTTATAAGTAAAATCTTATAAAACCAAAACCCCCAAACACATACCCAAATAAAGAAGTGATAAGTCATATGTTTTCATCTGCATTTCTACTCCAACAGTTCTTTCTCTGGAGGTGGATAGCATTCTTTTTCATAAGTCCTCAGAATTGTCCTGGTTCAGTGTATCACTGTTAGTAGCAAAGTCTATCACATTTGATCATCCTACAGTGTTTCAATGACTTGTACAATGTTCTTCTGGTTCTGCTTTATTTTACACTGCATCAATTCATGAAGATCTTTCCAGATTTTTCTGAAATAATCCTTTTCATTGTTTCTTATAGCAAAATAGTATTTCATTATCACCATATACCATAATTTGTTTAGCCATTCCTCAATTTAGGGACATCCCTTTAGTTTCCAATTTTTTGCCACCACAAAAAAAGAGTGGCTATAAATATTTTTGTACAAACAGGTCCTTTCCCATTTAAAAAAATCTCTTTGGGATATAGACCTAGTAGTGGTATTACTAAATCAAAGTGTATGCATTATTTTATAGTCCTTTGGACTTAATTCCAAATTGTCCTCCAGAATGGTTGGATCAGTTCACAGTTCTACCAGCAATGCATTAGTGTCCCAATTATGCCATACCCCATCCAGCATTCGTCATTTTCCTTTACTGTCATATTGGTCAATCTGATAGGTGTGAGGTGGCACCTTGGAGTCATTTTAATTTGCATTTCTCTAATTAAGAAGGATTTTGAATTTTTTTCTTATGATTATTGATAACTTTGATTTCTTTATCTGAAAACTGCCTATTCATTTCCTCTGACCATTTATCAATTGGAAAATGACTTGAATTCTTCTAAATTTGACTTAGTTCTTTATATATTTGAGAAATGAGACCTTTGTCAGAGAAAATTGTTAGAAATATTTTCCCAGTTTGTTATTTCCCGTCAAATATTGGTTGTGTTGGTTTTGTTTATACAAAACCTTTTTATTTTTATATGATCAAAATCATTTTACATCTTGTAATGTTCTCTATCTCTTGTTTGTTCATAAATTCTTCCTTCTCCATGGATCTTACAGGCAAACTATTCGAAGGTTCCCTAATTTACTTATAAAATCACTATGTTTAAGTCATAGACACATTTTGACCATATCTTGGTATAGGTATGAGATATTAGTCTAAACCTAATTTTTGCCATACTGTTATCCAGTTTTCCCAGCAGTTTTTGTCAAATAGTGAGTTTTTATCCCAGAATCTGGGATCTTTGGGTTTATCAAACACTAGATTGCTGAGGTCATTTACCTCTAATTTATTCCATTGGCCCACCCTTCTATTTCTTAGCCAGTACCAGATTGTTTTGATGATCACTGCTTTATAGATCAGTTTAAGATCTGATACTGCTAGTACTGGTACTGCCATTCTTTGTATCACTATTTTCTAAATGGCAAAAATCTACTAGAATTTTAATATAATTCCACACAACCCTATCATGAAGTAGAGAACTAGCCATAAAGTCTAACCAGAGAACCTTTGGGAGATGTGATCAACTATGTCTCCTAAAGATGAAAGAAAATAATGTTCCTAAGTCCATCAAAGACCTTCATTTATTCTTTCCATAAGCATCTAATGCCCATTTATAGTATAGAGCATCTAAATGGAACAGTGGATAGAGTGACAGCCTGGAATCAGGAAAACCTGAGTTCAAATGCAGCCTCAGATACTCCTAATGTGACCGTGGGAACGTCCCTTAACCCTGGGAAAATCCTGTTTACCTCAGTTTCCTCATCTTTAAAATAGGATGGAGAAGAAAATGGCAAATCACTCTAGTAACTTTGCCAAAAAAAAACAACAAAGAGTCATGAAGAGTTGAAGATGACTAAAATGACTGAACAAATGGAATAAGGCTTGAGGTCCTATGTGATGCAGGCTTTGTGGGTCAAGAAACATGGAAAGGACAGGATTATGAGGACTCCTCACTGAGGAAGTAGTCAGAAGTGTCTTATTGGTCATATAGAACAGGGGAAAGTTCTGCTATCAGAAAAATCAATTGCTAAGCAGTGAGTCAACAGCAATTAATAAGTGCCCAAAGTGTTCCAGGTGCTGTTCTAAACTATAGAGATGCAGAGCAGAGGAGTTGGAGGCAGGGGATGGATCAAGAGAATGTCAGTACCAAAGAATATTAATATTTGGGGGATAGGTAAGGAGATGTGGTCTGGGTCATATGGAAGATGACCAAATACTGGGAGGCCAAAGTGGAGAGAATGAAAAATTTTCATAAAACATCTTAGACCATTTGCAGAATTTGGCATCTTGCCAGGTGCATGCATATATCCTTCTTAGGTCTAAAAAATTAGCTCTGCCTTCTGATTTCTAAATTATCTTCAGCTGGACAGCTCCTTCCTGCCACTCAGAAGTAACCACTTCCAACACTCAACGGACAATACAAAATCACCAAATCAAACATTTTGCTTAAAACAACAACTTTGGGGAAGGGTGGCATTTGCTGATATATATGAAGACTGAGAAATGTTTCCAGGAAGTATGCAACTGAACTCCTATAATCAAAATACAATCAAGACCTCATTGTGTAAAGAATCCAACTTTTTGATAGAATGGTTTTAAAACTGACCCATTCTTTCCACTAAATACTTACACAAGGATATCAGAGTTTGGTGTCTTAGAACTAGAAGAAATATATTTTGCTGGATTGCTGTCTTTGGCTGCTAGGATATCAGTTATCATAAAAAATGGAATGTGGATGATGGGAAAATAGAGCTTTAGAACTTTAAAAGGATTAAGAAAAAGGATTACAAGTGACAAGAATGCTTTAGATCATAGGAAGGAATAAAATCCATGGGAATATAAATGTATAATAAGTATGGAAACTTTGGTTCCATTAGGTTATTCTTGAATCAGCAGTGAATTCATGGAAACTACATTAACTCTTCTTATTAGAGTCAACCCAAGACAAATTGTGAAGGGTGCAATTTATCCTTCTTGCTTTCCTTGACTATCTTGAATTTAGAGTTCTATGTTTGGGATTAGATAGTCAAATCTAACCTTTTCCATTCACTACCTATGTGACTGCTCTTCAAGTTCCTTCACTGATAAAATGAAGAGGACTGAATTAGAAGATCTCTAAAGATCCATCAATTTCTAAATCCATGATTCTATTTATTCTTAAATGACTTCCAACTGTTAATTAGGTGTCTTTTCAGAAGTAGGAAATGGTGTAAAATATAGATCTCAAGATGCAAGGCTACCACCATTTGCTGATTCCCAACATGTAAATAAATGCTCATACTGAAAATTTAACAAATGACTCATGTGAACCAGTACATGATAACTTATCACACTCCTGACCCTAGCCTATTATCTTGATGAGTTTTTTTACTCCTTTTTCTTTGAAGTTCCCCAATGGTTATACATCAGACTGCTCATACACCTTTTCATTGTAGATGTTCATCTTTATTCCTTCAGAGATATGGTATTCCAGGTTGGCTGCTATGGAGAAACACTGACAAAATGTTTACCTTAAAATTTTGCATCTTTGCTGTTACAAGAAGCTTAGGGTCACTAAAAGCTCTTTGCAATTTCTCAAAAGCAGTCCAGCCCACTCTTCTTTTCAATATTGGATGCATCTCACTGTCCCATAACATATTTAAGATGTATACATTGGACAATTTCAAGAGTGTGTCTATTCAGATGCATGTTGGAATCTGGGCAATACACATCAATCATTTAGTCTTTATTTTGTTGATGTACAGATTAAATTGAGAGGTTACAGATCTCTTCAGGTAGGTTCTACCACATAGTGGGGCTTGATAGAAAACAAAAACATCTGGAAGATCTGACCATTGACTTAACTAGTACTGAGCAAATGAGCACAATATTTGGAATGAATAAAAAATATAACCCTTCAACTTATAGACAAATGAATTTGAATTCAATTGAACAAATTTTTGAATTTCTACTATGTGGAGAACTTGAACCTGGTTCTTCTTTACAGTATGACAAGCTCTCGGTATACTTTGCTATGCTATCCCTCACCCTGGAAAGTAACCCTGAATTATATGAGGCTGGGTAGGTCAATTAATCTCCATACAACTCTCTAAGACTATAAATCACAGATCAGGTACTACTCTTCATTAGTAGAGAGCATTCTTCTCACTCAACTCTATATCAATCCAGGTCATGTAACAACAATAAGAAAACTGATCTTTCCTTCCTTCCTTCCTTCCTTCCTTCCTTCCTTCCTTCCTTCCTTCCTTCCTTCCTTCCTTCCTTCCTTCCTTCCTTCCTTCCTTCCTTCCTTCCTTCCTTCCTTCCTTCCTTCCTTCCTTCCTTCCTTCCTTCCTTTCCTTCTTTCCCTCTCTCTCTCTTTCTCTCTTTCTTTCTTCTCCTCCTCCTCCTTCTTCTTCCTCTTCCTCCACCTTTTCCTCTTCCTCCTTCTCTTCTTTCACTTCTGTATAACTATCAAAGCTTAAAATACTAATATTTTCAAATCCATATTACAGCCATTTACAGAATTCTTTTTTGTTGACATACAGTCATGTTGTTTAAGTTCATGTGGATGTCATCTATGGAGGGCCTTTTGATTCTGCTCTTGAATCTTAACTATTTCATAGGCTCTATGCAGAATTAAAAAAATGCATTCTATAAGTTTAATGACATGAACCTATTGTCAGTCTTTTATCAATTCTTTCTTTTTCTTCTTTCTCTTCTCCTTTCTTCTTTTCTTCCTCTACATTTATATAGCAGTACCTTAAAGTTTGCAAAGTAATTTATAGGTCATATTAGCTTTTATTGGCTGCCATCATTAATTTTGTTCATATTGAACTTTTGATCTACTAATACCCTCATTTCTTTTTCAGATGGACTGCCACATAACCATACCTATCCCATATTTTAGTCATGGTGATTTTTTTTCAACCCAAAGATTTTATACTTTTTCCTGTTCATATTCACAGTATTTGATTTAACCCAATTTTCCTGCCTGCTGAGATCTAGTTTTGGATCCTAATTCTATTATCCAACATGTTAACTTGTAATTCTTACTTTTTATCACTTAGAAAATTTTGCCTTCCTTTCTTTTATCCAAGCCATTGATAAAAATGCAGCAATTCTCCAATTCTTCATGATCTTTCAAATATCACTGATACTTACATTGGTTCAGCAAGCACATTCACTAGTTCTTACTTATTACTTTATCCTCACTCTCTTTTTCTTTTTCTCAAGCATACTTAGGCAGTTTCCCAACCCTACATGTAACAAACCTCTTCTAGAAAGAATATGGTAACAGCTTAGGTATTGTTAAGACATTCTAAAAAGTTTTCCTCCTGACCCTAAAATACTATGTGAGGTATTGAAGTGTTATGAACAGCCAGAGCTTTGGCCTAAAGTCAGTAGATATAAAATGCAGACAACTAAATGCATTTGAATAACTTTCTACAATTACTAATCATAATGTTTTATACACTCTTTTCTGTCTGAAAATGAAGAGTTCCATTTTGTTTCCCAGTTCAGTTTCAGGCTTTGATTATGGCACACATGAAGTAACTATAATGGAAAACAGAGACTGGATTCTTCAAAATCTTCTCATCTAAATATCTTTCTAACATTCTTTGTATTCAGTTTATTCAGAGATTTATATGCTTATATGGAGTAACTCAGTTCCATATGTTCTTTAGTAAATCACTAAGTAGACATTTGTAAGTATAAATGCTTAGAAACTATCTAAGAACTTGAGTATGACCTTTCATTTGGTCCCCTGCATGTGCTTATAGTGCTATGACTGTAATGCAGATGAAAGAGAGAATATAGGCAGTTCTCTCATTTATAGAGGGTTATTTATCCTCACAGCTTAAAGAGAATGCAAAGACCTCATCTCGTTGAGTGGAGACTCTATGGAGAATATCTGGGAGTACATGAATCAAAGTTACATAAGACACGCAGGAATGGAAAGGTTGTGATTATATGTTATAGGAGGAAATATTCCTGTTAATACGATCCCCTATCCATTGGAATGCTGCAATGTTTTCCTAGAAAAGACATCCCTGGCAAAGGGCCTGGCACATAGATACTCAGGAAATGTCTATTGAATTGAATCTCATCTTCCCCCAAAGAAGTATTACCATAACAAGGTTAGGGTTAGGGTTAGGGTGTTCCTTTCCGATGGTCTGGGAATTAACTTCATTTTGGACAAAGTTATGGGAACCATATTTAATTAACTCTCAGGGATATTTCCAAGTGCTAGATAGTATAAAAAATTTCCAAAGTATAATGTAACTCTGCTGTCAGAAATCCATAATATTTTACTAATCTGCTTCTAAATAAAATACACTGTATATAGTGATCTTATTTGTAATTCCCACCTGATTTTTGTTACAGGAAGCTAAGAACATTTTCGATAGTATTTTGAGCTTCAAAATGCCTCTTCTTCCTCCTCCTCCTGTTCTCTTTCTCTTAAAAAAAAAAAAAATATATATATATATATATATATATATATATATGGAATGCTTCACAAATTTGCATGTTGGGTTCATCTAGGTAGCACAGTGGATGGAGTGCCAGGTCTGGAGTCAGGTGGATGTTGGCTCAAATATGACCTCACACACTTCCTAAGTATCCCTGGGCAAGACACTTAACCCCAACTGCCTAGTCCGTGCTGCTCTTCTGCCTTGGAATTTATCATTCTAAAACAGAAAGTAAAGGTTTAAAAAAAGACAAATCGAATGTCATCTTTGCTCAGTGGCCACACTAATCTCTGTATCTTTCTGATTTTAGTATATGTGTTACCACAATAAGCACCAGATGGATCCTAGAAGGGAGTCTCAAAGTTCTTCTAAGAACTTTTTGAGGAGATGTAAAGCTACTTACTTCCTAATGCCTTTCTGAGGAACTGATACAGAGATGGATTGTTTTGAATAACCCTGTTTTTCTCATTGTAAATTTTCCCTATCGCAAGTGTAGGTCTTAGTGAGCAGATTAATGGATTTTCTGTGTGTTCAGAGTTGGAATCCAATCCTAAAAAATTGTCTGGGCAGCAAATGTTCATCTGCATGTTGCCAGCTATGTGCACCTTCAGCGTATATAAACTATCCATTGATTTAGTGCTTATGGACAGCAAGGTATACTTTTCCATACATCATGACACTTGATCCTTATCTATATTACTTCAAGTTTTGGATAACAAGTATTATTATTCCTATTTTATGGATGAGGAAACTGAGGATCTAAGATAATAACCTGGTGAATGTTTTTATTTTAAAATATTTTGGTATACTGTATTTTAATATAATTGATTCCTTTAGTAATTTTACATATTTTATTTTATGCATTTAAGATCATTATTCTTTTTTATTTAGTTAGTTAATTCAGAATATTTTCCTTGGTTACATGATTCATGTTCTTCCCCTCTCCTCTCCCCCTCCTGTAACTGATGAGCAATTCAACTGGGTTTTACATGTATAAGATCATTATTCTAGGAAGGGACCCATTGGCTTCACCAGATTACCAAAGGGATCCATGGCACAAAAAGAGTAAGATGAACTCCTGTCTAAAAGATTGTGGCAGTTTTTTAAGCAGAGGAGCTGATTTTCAGCCCCAAATCTTCTATGTTCCACTCATTGCCTCTTTCCACTGCTCCATGCTGCCTCTCAATAAGGGCAGAATAGTAGCAGCATGGAGATAGTGAATATAGCCAGTGAAAATCACTTGAAGTCAGAGATTGTCTCCATGGACTATTCAGAACATTCTGAAAAATTAAAAGATTGGGTATTTTAGCTTGGAATTGAACTTTATGTGGTTTTAAGTGATAATTTCTTGCTTAAGATGAGGGGAACTGTGAGATGAGATTGAAATGGGAGTCTAACTAAATGAAATTCTAATGAAAAAATTGTAAATAAATGCTAAAATGAAATGTTAGTGAAAGAATTGTAAATAAATCATCAATATCCATCAAATTTCCAATAATGAGTGTATGGATTTTAATTCTAAGAAAAGAGTGCTTGCACAAAAAAAAATACATTTAGAGTTTTAATCAAGTTGAAAACATATGAAAAGCAGTTCAAGATGTTCACAATAAGCCAATTATATAAAGGGCTTAAGGGACATCCTTATAAAATCTGACATATATTTGGGCATGATGGTTTTATCTTCAGAATTTATACACTCACATACATATAAATTTATATGACCAACTCCTTGCACTGATAATAATAATTGGCAATTAAGGAGAGCTTGTAGATTTGCAAAGCATTTTACTTATATTTACTTTATTTGAGTCCTATAACAACCCTCTAAGGAAAGTCCACTAAGTATTATTATCCTCCTTTAGAGAGGAGGAAGTTGAGGTATGGAGTGATTAAGGGGTTTGCCCTGAGTTACACAGCTAGAATTAGAACCCAGATGTATTCAGTCCATCTCTACTATGCCGGGCTACCTCTCATATACAGACTTAGATTTGGGCACAGGAATAGATATATCTCTTTATGTTAATTCAACAGGTAAAATTTGTTACACTTATTTTATTCAGAGTTAAATATAAAGTTAATATATTTAACTTGGGTAACCGAGAACTGGTCCCCATAACAAAACAATTCATTCTCAGTAGCCATCCCTCTTCATACTTAACTAGAAGAGCTCCCAGGTTGCAAATCAAGCTGTTATATCTGGGACCATAAATAAAATCTTTTCTAGATTGTGAAAATTTACTAGCTTTTGATTTCCACTGATACAGCTTTGGATAATCCAGCATCACCTCCAGAAAAAAAGCATCAGAGTAGGACTTTTATGGACAAAATGATTTTTTTTTTTAAATATATTTTATTTGATCATTTCCAAGCATTATTCGTTAAAGACATAGATCATTTTCTTTTCCTCCCCCCCACCCCCCATAGCCGACGCGTAAGTCCACTGGGCATTAGATGTTTTCTTGATTTGAACCCATTGCTTTGTTGATAGTATTTGCATTAGAGTGTTCATTTAAAGTCTATCCTCTGTCATGTCCCCTCAACCTCTGTATTCAGGCAGTTGCTTTTTCTCGGTGTTTCCACTCCCATAGTTTATCCTTTGCTTATGAATGGTGTTTTTTTTCTCCTGGATCCCTGAAAGTTGTTCAGGGACATTACACCGCCCCTAATGGAGAAGTCCATTACGTTCGATTATACCACAGTGTATTAGTCTCTGTGTACAATGTTCTCCTGGTTCTGCTCCTCTCGCTCTGCATCACTTCCTGGAGGTTGTTCCAGTCTCCATGGAACTCCTCCACTTTATTATTCCTTTGAGCACAATAGTATTCCATCACCAACATATACCACAGTTTGTTCAGCCATTCCCCAATTGATGGGCATCCCCTCGTTTTCCAGTTTTGGGCCACCACAAAGAGCGCAGCTATGAATATTTTTGTACAAGTCTTTGTGTCCATTATCTCTTTGGGGTACAGACCCAGCAGTGCTATGGCTGGGTCAAAGGGTAGATATTCTCTTGTCGCCCTTTGGGCATAGTTCCAAATTGCCCTCCAGAATGGTTGGATCAGTTCACAACTCCACCAGCAATGAATTAATGTCCCTACTTTGCCACATCCCCTCCAGCATTCATTACTTTCCTTTGCTGTTATGTTAGCCAATCTGCTAGGTGTGAGGTGATACCTCAGAGTTGTTTTGATTTGCATCTCTCTGATTATAAGAGATGTAGAACACTTCTTCATGTGCTTGTTAATAGTTTTGATTTCTTTATCTGAGAACTGCCTATCCATTTCCCTTGCCCATTTATCAATTGGAGAATGGCTTGATTTTTTGTACAATTGATTTAGCTCATTATAAATATGAGTAATTAAACCTTTGTCAGAGGTTTCTATGAAGATTTTTTCCCAATTTGTTGTTTCCCTTCTGATTTTAGTTATATTGGTTTTGTTTGTACAAAAGCTTTTTAGTTTGATGTAGTCAAAATTATTTATTTTACATTTTGTGATTCTTTCTATATCTTGCTTGGTTTTAAAGCCTTTCCCCTCCCAAAGGTCTGACATGTATACTATTCTGTGTTTACCCAATTTACTTATGGTTTCCTTCTTTATGTTTAAGTCACTCACCCATTTTGAATTTATCTTGGTGTAGGGTGTGAGGTGTTGATCTATTCCTAGTCTCTCCCACACTGTCTTCCAATTTTCCCAGCAGTTTTTATCGAATAGTGGATTTTTGTCCCAAAAGCTGGGATCTTTGGGTTTATCGTATACTGTCTTGCTGAGGTCGTTTTCCCCCAGTCTATTCCACTGATCTTCCTTTCTGTTTCTTAGCCAGTACCAAATTGTTTTGATGACTGCTGCTTTGTAATATAGTTTGAGGTCTGGGACTGCAAGGCCCCCATCATATGTGTTTTTTTTTCATTATTTCCCTGGATATCCTTGATCTTTTGTTCTTCCAAATGAACTTTGTTATGGTTTTTTCTAAATCAGTGAAGAAGTATTTTGGTAGTTCAATGGGTATGGCACTAAATAGATAAATAAGTTTGGGTAGGATGGTCATTTTTATTATATTGGCTCGTCCTATCCATGAGCAGTTAATGTTTTTCCAATTGTTCAAGTCTAGTTTTAGTTGTGTGGCGAGTGTTTTGTAGTTGTGTTCATATAGTTCCTGTGTTTGTCTTGGGAGATAGATTCCTAGGTATTTTATTTTGTCTAAGGTGATTTTGAATGGGATTTCTCTTTCTAGTTCTTGCTGCTGAGCTGTGTTGGAGATATATAGAAAAGCTGATGATTTATGTGGGTTTATTTTGTATCCTGCAACTTTGCTAAAGTTGTTGATTATTTCAATTAGCTTTTTGGTTGAATCTCTAGGATTCTTTAAGTAGACCATCATGTCATCCGCAAAGAGTGATAACTTGGTCTCCTCCTTGCCTATTCTGATGCCTTCAATTTCTTTATCTTCTCTAATTGCTACTGCTAGTGTTTCTAGTACAATGTCAAATAGTAGAGGTGATAATGGGCATCCTTGTTTCACTCCTGATCTTATTGGGAATGCATCTAGTTTATCCCCATTGCAGATGATATTAGCTGTTGGTTTTAGATATATACTGTTTATTATTTTTAGGAATGACCCTTCTATTCCTATGCTTTCTAGTGTTTTTAATAGGAATGGGTGTTGTATTTTATCAAAGGCTTTTTCTGCATCTATTGAAATAATCATGTGGTTCTTGCTAGTTTGCTTGTTGATGTGGTCAATTATGTGGATGGTTTTCCTAATGTTGAACCAGCCCTGCATCCCTGGTATGAATCCTACTTGATCATGGTGAATGATCCTTCTGATCACTTGCTGGAGTCTTTTTGCTAGTATCCTATTTAAAATTTTTGCATCTATATTCATTAGGGAGATTGGTCTATAGTTTTCTTTCTCTGTTTTTGACCTGCCTGGTTTTGGAATCAGTACCATGTTTGTGTCGTAAAAGGAGTTTGGTAGAACTCCCTCTTTGCTTATTATGTCAAATAGTTTGTATAGTATTGGGGTTAACTGTTCTCTGAATGTTTGATAGAATTCACAGGTGAATCCATCAGGCCCTGGGGATTTTTTCTTAGGAAGTTCTTTGATGGCTTGATGGATTTCAATTTCTGATATGGGATTATTTAAGAATTCTATTTCCTCTTCTGTTAGTCTAGGCAGTTTGTATTTTTGTATATATTCATCCATTTCTCCTAAATTGGTGTATTTATTGCCATATAATTGGGCAAAGTAATTTCTAATGATTGCCTTAATTTTCTCCTCATTGGAGGTGCTGTCCCCCTTTTCATCTTTAATGCTGTGAATTTGCTTTTCTTCCTTCCTTTTTTTAATTAGATTGACCAGTACTTTGTCTATTTTGTTTGTTTTTTCAAAGTACCAGCTTCTTGTCTTATTTATTAAATCAATAGTTCTATCACTTTCGATTTTATTAATTTCTCCCTTAATTTTTAGGATTTCTAATTTGGTTTTCTGCTGGGGGTTTTTAATTTGATCGCTTTCGAGTTTTTTCAATTGCATTTCCAATTGATTGATCTCTGCTCTCCCTTGTTTGTTAATATGAGCTTTCAGGGATATGAATTTGCCTCTGATTACTGCTTTGGCTGCATCCCAAAAGGTTTGAAAGGATGTTTCGCCATTGTCATTTTCCTTGATGAAATTATTAATTGTTTCTATGATTTCTTCTTTAGCTAAACGGTTTTGGAGTATCATATTGTTTAATTTCCAATTGGTTTTAGATTTGGTTTTCCATGTACCATTACTAATCATTATTTTTATTGCCTTGTGATCTGAGAAGGCTGCATTCATTATTTCTGCTTTTTTGCATTTGTGTGCTATGTTTCTGTGACCTAATGTATGGTCAATTTTTGTGAATGTGCCATGTGGTGCTGAGAAGAAGGTGTATTCCTTTTTATCCCTATTTATTTTTCTCCATATGTCTATTAATTCTAATTTTTCTAAGATTTCATTCACTTCTTTTACCTCTTTCTTATTTATTTTTTGATTTGATTTATCTAAATTTGATAATGGTTGGTTTAAGTCTCCCACTAGTATGGTTTTATTGTCTATTTCTTCCTTCAATTCTCCTAGTTTCTCCATTAGAAATTTGGGTGCTATATTATTTGGTGCATACATGTTGATTAATGATATTTCCTCATTGTCTAGAGTCCCTTTTAACAAAATATAATTACCTTCCCTATCCCTTTTGATCAGGTCTATTTTTGCATTGGCTTTATCAGATATCATGATTACCACTCCTGCCTTCTTTCTATCAGTTGAGGCCCAGAAGGTCTTACTCCATCCTTTAATTCTGACCTTGTGGGTGTCAACCCGCCTCATGTGTGTTTCTTGAAGACAACATATGGTAGGGTTTTGGATTCTAATCCATTCAGCTATTCGTCTACGTTTTATGGGTGAGTTCATCCCATTCACGTTCAAAGTTATGATTGTCATTTGTGGACTCCCTGGCATTTTGATTGCCTTCCCTAATTCTAACCTTTTCTTCTTCGGCTCTACCTTTTAGTCCAGTGATTTACTTTGAATCAGTCCCCCTTGTCCCCTCCCTTGATGTTTCCCTTTTTAGTCCCTCCCTTTTTGTTCCCTCCCCCTCCCCCCTCTCTTTCCCTCCCTTTTTGTTCTCCCTCTCCCCCTCCCCCCCTTGGTTTTCCCTTCTCCTTACCCTTGTTGGGTAAGATAGAATTCAAGATCCCAATGGATCTGGATGTTTTTCCCTCTCAGAGTTGATTTCCCTGAGATTGAGGTTTAAGTAAACCCCCCCCCCTCTCTTCCTCTCCTTCTTATAGGAGTTTTCTTCCCCTCCCCTTCCCCTGTGAATCTTTGTGTGAGAACCATTATTCTATTTGGTCTTTCTTTACCCCCTATTTATACATTACATTTTCCCCACATATTAGTATACATAGGTTGATATAAATGTAGTCCTTATAGAAGAGAGTTTGAGTAAAAGAAGATAACATTTTTCCCCTTTCCTTAATATTTACCTTTTCAGGTATTCCTTGCTCTTTGATTTTCGGTATCAAACTTTCCACAGAGCTCTGGTCTTTTCTTTGCAAAAAGTTGGAAGTCTTCTATTTTGTTGAATGCCCATACTTTCCCTTGGAAGTATATAGTCAGTTTTGCTGGGTAGCTGATTCTTGGTTGGAGACCCAGCTCTCTTGCCTTTCTGAAGATCATGTTCCATGCCTTACGATCATTCAGCGTAGAACTTGCAAGGTCTTGTGTGACCCTGATTGGCATTCCTTTATATCTAAATTGTCTTTTTCTGGCTTCCTGTAGGATTTTTTCTTTTGTTTGATAGCTTTGGAATTTGGCAATTACATTCCTGGGAGTTGTCTTTTGGGGGTTTAGTGTAGAAGGTGTTCTGTGAGCTCTGTCAGTGGCTGTATTGCCCCCTTGTTCTAGAATCTCTGGGCAATTTTCTTTGATTATATCTTGTATCACCATGTCCAGTTTGGTGTTTATTTCTGGCTTTTCTGGGAGTCCAATTATTCTTAAATTTTCTCTTCTCCCCCTGTTTTCCAGATCTATCACCTTGTCGGTGAGATATTTTATGTTCTCTTCTAATTTCTTGGTGTTTTGGCTTTGCTTTATTAGTTCTTGCTTTAAAGCCTGGTTTTCTTTTACAGTTTGGTCAAACTGGTTTTGTAGATTCGTGAATTTCTTTTGCATCATTTCCCACTTTTCCTCCCAGAGGGCTTCCATCTTTTTGGTCCTTTCTGATTCAAATTCTTCATGGGTTTGTGGAGAGTTTCTATTTCCTTTGGAAGATTTTGGAGAATTTTCTTGTATATCTTCTTCTATCTGCTCTGTATTTTGTATTTTGGCTCCATAGAATGTGTCCAGAGTCGCCCCTTTCTTCTTATTTTTCTTGGTATTTTGGGGCTTCTGTGCTTCTGTGGAGTTTGTCATCTCTGAACGTGGAGGATTGGCTTTTCTTGTCTTTGTCTGGTGATCAGAGGCTTTAGTCCTGGGCAGATGTTGGTTCTATGAGCGTTCCCTGGGTTAAACTGAATATGCCTCACTGGAACTGGAATGGAAGGGTCGGACCACGAGGCCACACTCTCCCCCTGGCTCGATTTCCGGAAGTTGCCTTCAGAATCCCTGGCCGTGAGGCTGTTTCGTCGGCCTGCGGGGGGATGGGCTGCCGCTTCCCCAAGCTCCGAGAGCACAGACTTTCACTGAGACTTGGATAGCAGGATCCAGCCCGTGAGGCTGTCTTGCCCGCCCTGAGGGTTGCTGTTGTTTTGACCAGCTCTCTGCAGCGGAGGCCCCAGGCAGTAACTTTCACCCGGACCAACCGGCTCTTTGACCTACCGGCTCTTTGCAGCGGAAGCCCCAGGCAGTAACTTTCACCCGGACTGGGACTTGGGTAGAAGACCCTGAGGGTTGTTGTTCCTCAGACCCTGCTCTCTGAGCCCGGCGCGGCTGCCGCTTCCGGGAGCCTTGGACTCTGCGCTCCTACCCCTGAGGTCCGAGGGATCTCGGGTTCTGGCTTTTAAGGGGAGCCGTACCTTTTGAACCGGGTCCAGGTCCAGGAGGAGGGTTCCCAGGGTCTGTGCTGTTGATCGTTTTGAATTTCGGCGCCTTCGGAGCTTCTAGTTTGAGATCGGTCGGGAAGGGTTTTCCGGAGATCTGAACTTCAGCTTTCTCTAAGCCGCCATCTTAACCGGAAGTCGACAAAATGATTTTAAAACAAATTTTTAACAAAAAAATTAAAACAATTTCTAAGGGGCAGTGTATACAGACTTAGTGGATACAGAACCAAGCCTGGAGTCAGGAAGTTCCTTCCATGTAAACTTCCTTATTAATTGGCTTATTGAATGTCTTGAACTGACTAGGTTCAAATCTGACCTCAAACTGTCCCTAGATGTGTGACTGTGAACAATTCATTTAATCCCAATTGCCTAATCTTTACCATTCTTCTGCCTTGGAAATGATTGTTAGTATCATTTCTAAGACAAAAGGTAAGAGTTTTTAAAACTTTGTAAAAATGCCAAACAAATAATACTTATTTTTAAAATTTGAGTACAGTTTAAAACTTGGTCATCTATCCTCATCCTGCCAAATCTCTTTGTGACTTCTAGAGGCACTAACTTAGTCACAAAAAGCTTAAAGACATAAACTTCTACATTACAGGGAACCAAGAACATCTTAGAATTCAACCCAGGCCACTTTAGGACACAATGAGTCACACTTCTACAAGACAAAAATTCAATTTTGAATTTCCAACTTGGCTACTTTTAGGAGTGATAAACCCACTCAGTGATATCAGCAGGCAAACCAATTAGCTTGAAGGGAAATGGGATTGAGGAGAAGGGGGAAAGGGGACCTCGTTTGTACATGTTCCTAAATGTGGCTACCTGGAGCTCAAAACAGAACTCATCTTTCTCTGTCCTTCCTTCCCCTACCCACATTCACTACCTATCTCTCATTCTTTATGAGGCACTAACACTGGTCTCGTTATTCCTCACATAAGAAATTACATCTCCTAATTCCATGCATTTTCCCTAACTGGAATTCCTCATGCTTAGAATGATCTCCTTCCTCATCTCTACTATCCTAGCTTCCTTCACTTCTTAGCTAAAATACCACTTGCAGTAGGAAGCCTCTCCTAATTCCCCTTGATGCTAGTGATTTCCCAGTATTGATTATCTCCAATTTATCCTGTATATACTTTGGTTGTATATGATTCTTTGGATGTTGTCTCCTCCATTAGACTGGGAGATCCTTGAAAATTGGGATTTATTTTGCCTTTTAAAACAAAATTGTATTTCAGCACTTTAGCACAGTGCCCAACACACATACAGCAGGTGATTAATAAATGTTTGTTGGTTATTGACTGACTGAACTTTATTTGGAGCTTGTTTTGGAAAGTACTCTATATGTGTTTAGTTATAGATATATACATGTGCTTGAATATATATATATATATAACATATTTTATACTAGATACTTGTACTTTATACATTTACTTTCATTTATACTTTATACTACATATACTTTATATATACTATCTCATTGGCTTTCCCAACAGCCATATGTTGTGTTTGTGCATATTACATATATAATTATGCCCATGTCATACCTGATAAAATTGAAGCATTGAGATATTCTGTGATTTGTCCTTGGTCACATAACTAGTAAGTCAGATTTCTCTTGACTCATAAACTTATTTCTGTTTCCGATACCACTCCACTAAATATTTTCATAGATACATTCACATAAATCTCTAAAAGTACCAAATATGGGAAAGAAATTACCTTTCCATTTATTTGGATGAACAGTCTCCTTTGAATCTAAATAGCTTTTTCAATCTTGATAATCATGTCATCTGTGCAGGCCAGAGTGACAGACATCTTGAACTTGAATCTTATGACTAGACTGAAATTCATTTCAAATTCCAAAAATGGAAGGAAGATCCAAATGTGATATCTAAAGATAAGAACTCTGAAATAAAACCAAGAAAATCTTTGCTGGTCAGTAAATCTAGAACATATCTGACCATCATTTGTTTCCCATTAATTGTAGCATTCCCAGTGGATAAACAGAATTTCCCATTCAGCATGAAAAAAACAGAAAACATCCAGTCAGCAAATAAATATTTCCTTTCCAAAATGACCACTTACAAATGCTATACTGAGAAACTTGTCACAGATGGCTTTGCATGGAAATAAAATTAGAGACAATAAGAAGAAGAAAAGGAAAATCCAACCCTTGGATAACAAGGTACTATTTCTCAACCTTCTTCCAAAAAGAAGGTAAACATTTCAAAATCAACTCAGTGAAATGGACTAGAGACACACTGAATAAAAAGAAATAGAGTTACAATATGTGTTTAGGAAGAAAGAAAGGAAGAAAAGAAGTAAAAAATAAAGAAGGAAGGAAGGAAGGAAGGAAGGAAGGAAGGAAGGAAGGAAGGAAGGAAGGAAGGAAGGAAGGAAGGAAGGAAGGAAGGAAGGAAGGAAGGAAGGAAGGAAGGAAGGAAGGAAGGAAAGAAGGAAGGAAGGAAGGAAGGAAGGAAGGAAAGAAGGAAGGAAGGAAGGAAGGAAGGAAGGAAGGAAGGAAGGAAGGAAGGAAGGAAGGAAGGAAGGAAGGAAGGAAGGAAGGAAGGAAAGGAAGGAAGGAAGGAAGGAAGGAAGGAAAGGAAGGAAGGAAGGAAGGAAGGAAGGAAGGAAGGAAGGAAGGAAGGAAGGAAGGAAGGAAGGAAGGAAGGAAAGGAAGGAAGGAAGGAAGGAAGGAAGGAAGGAAGGAAGGAAGGAAGGAAGGAAGGAAGGAAGGAAGGAAGGAAGGAAGGAAGAAGGAAGGAAGGAAGGAAGGAAGGAAGGAAGGAAGGAAGGAAGGAAGGAAGGAAGGAAGGAAGGAAGGAAGGAAGGAAGGAAGGAAAGGAAGGAAGAAGGAAGGAAAGGAAGGAAGGAAGGAAGGAAGGAAGGAAGGAAGGAAGGAAGAGATAAAAGAAAGAAAGAAGAGATGAAAGGAGGAAGGAAGGAAGGAAGAAGGAAGGAAAGGAAGGAAGGAAGGAAGGAAGGAAGGAAGGAAGGAAGGAAGGAAGGAAGAGATAAAAGAAAGAAAGAAGAGATGAAAGGAGGAAGGAAGGAAGGAAGGAAGGAAGGAAGGAAGGAAGGAAGGAAGGAAGGAAGGAAGGAAGGAAGGAAGGAAGGAAGGAAGGAAGGAAGGAAGGAAGGAAGGAAGGAAGGAAGGAAGGAAGAAGGAAGGAAAGGAAGGAAGGAAGGAAGGAAGGAAGGAAGGAAGGAAGGAAGGAAGGAAGGAAGGAAGGAAGGAAGGAAGGAAGGAAGGAAGGAAGAAGGAAGGAAAGGAAGGAAGGAAGGAAGGAAGGAAGGAAGGAAGGAAGGAAGGAAGGAAGGAAGGAAGGAAGAGATAAAAGAAAGAAAGAAGAGATGAAAGGAGGAAGGAAGGAAAGAAGGAAGGAAGGAAGGAAGGAAGGAAGGAAGGAAGGAAGGAAGGAAGGAAGGAAGGAAGGAAGGAAGGAAGGAAGGAAGGAAGGAAGGAAGGAAGAGATAAAAGAAAGAAAGAAGAGATGAAAGAAGGAAGGAAGGAAAGAAGGAAGGAAAAGAAAAAGCATTTTTCTTAATATGTGCCTAGAACTATGCTAAGTGCAAAATACAAATATAAGCAAGCAAGACAATCACCCCCAAGTGTGTTATATTATGTAGCATATATGTTATATAATATGATATATTATGAAAGGGAAGGTTATCATATTTAGTGGCATAAAACTGGAAGTGGGATGTTGCAGAGAGTGCATGCATATAAGAATAATTTGTAGATATTCAACTAGTGTCATGTTGGCACTAGAACTAGGAAAAATCATTTGAAAATTCACCAATTAGAAATCAGGGTCCAAGATATGTGAGTCTTAGTTCTAGGAGGCAAAAGATAAAGAGGAGTCCTGAGTACAAATGACATGGTTTGGAGATTCTCCCATCAATGTAGCCCAAGCACAGTATCTGCTTGGAACTTCATCCCTTTCAATTTTCTAGTATAGCTCACTCTCCCCAATTCATACTAATAGTTACGTGTAGGGGTTTTCTCAAGCCTTGAGCCTGGCACTACAGTCTTCCATGAAGAAACCCAGTGGGAAAAAGGAGATAGTGACTTGACGTCTACAGTGGGAGAAGGGATGGGGTTCAGCAACATAGTATCTGGTCCCATCCCTGCCAAATTTCAGCCTCTTAAATTCACAGATGCTCTGCCCTTTAGAGTGCCTGAGAGTCAGGAAAACTGATTGTTGTGAGAAAAATATTCTTTGCGAGCCATAAAGTGCTACAAAATTGTTAGTTATTGTTATTAATTAATGGGAATATCAGCTGATGTGACAGTTGGATGAGGGATCAAAGCAGTCCCCAATTCTGTGGCTGTGCAGAATGCACTGCCTAAAAGACAGATCACTTGTGGTTGTTTGGTTTGGCCAAATGTTCACAGTTAATACAATTTCATAATTGTTTTGCCACCAAATGTGTAAATATAAGTTTAGAAAGATTCTAACTCATGCTCTAAATCTGTTTCTATGTATAATAGAAGCTGTCTTGAATTGTGCTTGATTTCCCTATCCACGGAAAATCTGAGAATATTGAGTGAGGTTGAGTATAAGAACCTCTTCCACATGGCTAGGAGGAATACTCATAACTAAGGGCACAACTATGTTACTGACCTATGGCCAAACTCATATATATGTGAGACTCAAGACTTGGGAACCAAAGTACAAAGGAAATGGAGACATGTTAGTCTGGAGTCCAATTTTGAGCTATAATTCAGTTGGTAATGACAAAGACTCTGAAGTTCCTACAGTTTTAAGAGAAGACTACTTCCTTTGGAAAGGGAATCATTCATTTCTGTCATCGTTGTTCAGTCTTTTCAGTCATGTCCAACTCTTTGTGACCCCATTTAGACTTTTATTGGCAAATACATTGAAGTTATTTGCTATTTCTTTCTCCATCTCCCATTTATGCATGGGCAAACTGAGGCAAACTGATTTAGGTAACGAGCTCAAGGTAACACAGCTAGTATCTGAGGCCATATTTGAACTCAGGATGATGTGTCTTCCAGACTCAAGGTCTGGCACTCTATTCACTGCACACCTAGTAGCCCCTATCGTGTATGTCATCCGTTTGCAACTTTAGGTAGAATAATGTACAGGTGGAGAGAAAATTGCACATGTGTATGTGGGGGGAATCTAATGAAATTAGTGGAACATGAGACACATACTCAGAAACCAGCCTTGCCAGCTTGAGGTGGACACAGAACCCAGAACTTGCTTAGAAATGGCTGCTGCCCTACAGGTCTTGGGCTTCCACTCATTGCTCCTGGTTCTGCCTACTAGGATCAGTGTTAATGAGGAAGAGGAGGATAAAGATGAGGAGAATGAAGATGACAATTATGATGGTAGAGGTGGGGATGGTGATGATGACAATGATAACAAGGAGGCAGGATTTGGACAGTTCTTACTCTATGAAACATGCTACTGTGAAGACAACTTCTTTGTGGTTCTTTGTTCTGGCTAAATGTTCCAAATTAGTTAGAATTCTATAATTTTTCTACCACTTTGTACATAAACATGGTTTTAGAAAGGTTGCAAATGAGCTTCTACCTGATATGATTCCTTTTGCCTAACGATTAATAGAACAATATATAGACATCAGATGATATTGGTTCTAGGCAAATGACCAAATAGTGAATGGACTGGATATTCTGAAACAGCTTGGGGGA
The DNA here is from genome assembly GCF_027887165.1 of Monodelphis domestica. Taxonomy (NCBI): domain Eukaryota; kingdom Metazoa; phylum Chordata; class Mammalia; order Didelphimorphia; family Didelphidae; genus Monodelphis; species Monodelphis domestica. The sequence goes on along the minus strand of NC_077228.1, from coordinate 441,477,399 downwards.
GCATCATCAGCTTTTCTTGAGAGGTAGGAGTCAAATAGGTAGGAAGAGAATCAAGACTGGGGAGCTTTTAAATCATAATTTTGGTTCAGAACCTTAAAGTAGAATTTGAAGTCAATATTTTTGTTTCATTAGGAGTTACTGAATTCAGTTTCCTTCAACAATAAAGGAAAATATACTTGTATTTCATTTCATTCATTCAACATTCATGTTGTTGTTTAGTCACGTCCAACTCTTTGTGATTCTGGGCAAAGATACTGAAGTGGTTTGCCATTTCCTTCTCCAGTGTTCCCATTTTACAAATGACGAATTGAGGCAAATGGGGGTTAAGTGACTTTCCCATGATCACACAGCTAGTAAGTGTCTGAGAATGGATTTGAACAAGCAACTAGTAAGGTTATGTGAGGCCAGATTTGAACTTAAGTCTGCAGATCTGGCCTCCTATCCAATGGAGAGAGAGAATGGGGGGGGGGGGAGGGAGGAATGCTAGGTTTGGTGTCAGGGGGCCTGGGTTTAAATCTTGGCTTCCACTTACAACCTGCTAGGACATAGGCTAAGGGACCTCAGGCCCTCTCTTCAGGGCCTCAGTTTTCTCATTTTTAAAATGTGGGTGTTTGACTAGATAGCCTCTAAAGTTCCTTCTAGCTCTAGATCTGTGACCTTTTTATGGAACATATCTTTAATTTTAATACTTTCTAAATAGTGCATATAGGAAGCCCCAAGAGATGTGAGTAACCCTCCCTTTCAAAAAGCATTGTCTAGTCAGTCTAAATCAATCAATAGTCAAGAAAAAGAGCACATCTTTGTCTACTCTTCATCACTTGCATGCTGATTTTTTTTTTTCTGAAGACCTTGGAGAAAATTGGAATGATTTCTGTAGAATTCTTTCCTCATGAGTTGCACATGATGCCTGATGTTCCTTGTTCTCAGATTCCCTTTTGAAAAGTGTGGCATTTAGATTATTCTTTGACTTGCTGCTAGTGTTTCCAAGTTCGATGGTCCTATCTGTTTCCTAACCAATCTTCCTCTTTATGAGAGGAAGTGTGGTATTGTGGATAGAGAGCTGGCCTCAGAACCAGGGCTGATTTCGTTGAAGTCTGGTCTTTGACACATAGTGGCTGCTATGTTGACTATGGAAAAGTTACTCAACCTCTCCATGCCCCAAGCATCTCTCAAAGACTTAAAACTATAAAATAGTTCCAGATTTGCATTTCTAAAAAGAGTTCCTTTAAGGGGTAGCCCTCTACACCCATGAAGTCATGCCTAGACTAATAAACAAACAATGAAAGCCTCTACATAATTTTATTCCCAAGGTATTGGCATTCTTACTGTGCACTTGCCTCAAAGGGAGTTGGACCTCTGGAATTTTACTATCCACTTCTTGAGAAATAAAGACACCCTTGCATATTACCCATAGATATTTAGTTGGTGGGGGCAGAAGTACATTGAACTCTTATAGTGATCAGAAATGCCATAAGATACCAAGATGCATTTTTAAACATTAAGGAGATTTTAGAATAAGCCTGGGGAAAGTCAAATGGCCAAGACATTACTGAGTCATACATTTAATGATATCTAACTATGGTTCCCACAGCTGGCATTCTCTGCCTCTTTAGCAAACATTTTCTTTTCAGGCCAAAAAGTGTTTTTAATTATCTTTTTCTCATTTTCATTCATTCTTTCTCTCTTCCTTCCTTTTTTTTTGGGGGGGGGTATATTTAGAAATTTGTGGGAGATCTCAGAAAAGAATCATTAAGATTTTTCAAGGAAGTATCTTGTCAACATTTACAGGACAGGAAAAAAGAAGCACTCAAATGCCCCTCAACAAAAAATACATCCTAACGTACCACACTCTGCGTACAGCCACAGTAAGGTGTTTGGGTTCATAATTAAGACAATCTGCAAATTTTTACCCCTAAAATTTGCTAAAACGAAATTTAAATCTCCAAACAATTTTGAGCAGTAATTAAATTGGGCATCCTTGTTTCCAGCTGCAAAGATGATTTGGCTTTGGGATTACATTGACTGCCTTCAGTTTAGCTAACACAGAATCAAGAATTAACCTTCATGTATATATTACAACATGTGTGTGCTGGTGTTATGAGGGAAACCTCAGTGCCTCAATAGTAGAGGGGGCAGAGTGCTAAATCTGGAGTCAAGAAGACCTGCCTTACACACTTACTAGCTATGTGATTCTGGGCAACTCACCTAACCTCAGATTCCTTATCTGTAAAATGGGGGGTAATAATAATAAAACCAACCTCCCAGGATTGTTGTGAGGACTGAGTGACATATGAGGACATATGTAAAGTCACCTAACGTCTTTAAGCCTTACTTTCCTCATGTTAAAATTGGGAATGATAAAACTTTGTAATGCTATCTACCATTCTAGGTGCTACACTGTTGCCACACTACTTGGGAAGCACCATGTTGCATCAGTTTTCTGATAGTTTTATAGCCACAATCTGATTCTTGGGTCTCCCAAATCATCACCCAACATCCTTTAGGTTTGTAAGAACCTTTGCATCTCCAGTACTTTGAAGGATCATCCTTCTCTTTCTGCTCAATGCATTGTATGTCAACCAAATTTTGAAAGGCAACTGTATTATTAATTAGTATTTCCATTTTTGGTCTCAATACAGAAGAAGGAGTAACACCCAGAACATATTGAGGGTAGCTTTTTTAAAGGAAGGATCTATTTTTTTCTCTGAAAAATATATTTGTATGAATTAATGAGTCTAGTTTTTTATTTTCTGATACTTGAAATAACATTTATCACAAACTTCTTTTAGTCTGAGGGGAAATAAAATCTATTTGCTCCTTCAGTGTGAAGAAGGCTTGACTACTCTCTGATGGCCCAAGAGTATAAAACAGAGGAAAAAAGAATATCTTTTATTGGATAGTAAAGATATCACGAAAAGATCACTGGAAATTTTGGCAGTCTTGCAGTAAGAATCAAAGTTATCCAGAGACTTTCCATCCCTCTAATTGGTTTGACTATTTCTCAAATAAAATTAAATTAACCTGCAAACATTTTTCTTTTTCTTTTTAAAAGTTTTTATTTAGTCGGTCCATAAAACTTTATATATTTAACTTAAATAATTACACTATTGGTTTTTTGTTTGTGTCTACTAGATAACTGATATTTTTTTAAAAATACACTTTCCCTATCACTTGGTGTTCACTAGACTCTGCTACTGTTTGACTGAGAACTGTGAGCCAAAATCAGAATTGTCTCAGTCTCGACATGCTACATGCCTGAAAGTCAATTTGTTACTTGGTAAGTTTATTTCTCTTCTTCAATTGTAAAATGGATACATCCTATAGAGAATGATTTGAACCATCTAAAATCTGTAGCATGTTTTGTAAATGTTGGATGTTTCCATTTACTGGCACATTTTTAGGATTATGCTAAGAAGCTGTGAACTCTTTTACATTTTCCCTCCATGTCTAAAGTCACTGAGTTCATCCTGACTTGATTTGTCTCCAGATCCTTTAGCTTCCAACTCTAATGGAGGGTCGTGACTAGATATACAGTTAATGTAAGACAATGGCAAATATAGGTTAAATCACAAGTATATCTGGGTAAAAGCTAGAATTGTTTTTTAGCAAAAAGATGAATGAAAGACACTAATTTTTCTAAACGCTATAACTAACATACCCCAAACACTGCCTTGCATGGAGAGACTTTGTCAAAAAGAGATGTCCTAATATCTCAAAACTTATCAACAAATGTCAAGATTAAATATCACCAAGAGGTAATAGTCAGAAAGGAATTTTAGTAGATAGATGATAAACAATTTTTTTTCTTATTCCCTAAGCTCAGACATGTTAATCAAAGACATTTTAGTCTATGGGCAAATTGGCCCAAATAAGTCAGACCTTGGGAGGTAGTGTTGGGGTAGGGATGGGGGTTTAAAGAGGAAGAGAAAAAGAAAAAGGCATAGGAAAGGGAACAAAATATTGCATTGGCTTCTCACTAATTCTATCCAAACAGAAAAAAAAAAATTAGAATCTGGAAGTTGAAAGTTATTCTAGATGAAATTTAATCCAACGTGTGTGTGCTTGAGTCTCTTCTGGTGTATCTAACAAGTGGTCATCTGGCCTGTTTTGTACATGTCAAGCTCCACTGAGGGAAGATATCCTATTTTTTTCTTTCTTATCTCTATGGTGCTTGGAACAATACTTGGCACAAAATTAATGCTTAATAAATGTTTGCTCACTTCTAAAAGAGATCTCTCACTGTTCATGTCCAAAAGGAAGTCTAATAGGGACTGCAGCTCAAAAGATATATTAGGGCTGGATTTATGTATGGGAGTTACCTGCAGATAGATAATAATAAAGCACAAGAAGAAACAAGATCACCAAGAAAAAAGGTGTAATGAAAGAAGAGGGTCTAAGTGGTAGATGATGATCAAGAAAAGGAAACTGAGAAGAAATGGTAAGAAATGTAAGAGTAGGGGTGTCTAAATGACTGGTTCAGTGGATAGAGAGGCAGGTCTAGAGAGATGAGAGGTCCTTGGTTCAAATCTGGCCTCAGATACTTCCTAATGAGATCCCGGGCAACTCATTTACTCACAATTGTGTAGTATCACTTTACTGCCTTGAAACTAATACATAATTTGATTCTAAGAAACAAGGTAAGAGTTAAAAAAAGAAAGAAAGAAAGGTAAGAGAAGAAGCAAATTCAGAAAGATTACATTTAGCAAAAGAAGATGTTCAAGATCATAATCCTCAGACTTTAGTGGTTCAGACTGTTATTTTCCCTAATTCTGTTACAGGAAAGATTTTTTTTCCAACTCCAGGATTCACCTTGGCCTTAATTAAATTGATCAAATCTTAGATATACAATAATGAGGGAATAGTTATTTTTATAACTTTGGAAGACAAGGTTGGTCAAATGTTCTCTTTGAATTTGGAGTAAGTTGGGTCTCATACTATCAGCAATTTGAAGTTTTCAAATGAGAGTTTTCTTAAATTCTTCTGAAGACAGGAAACTAAGTATTCATCAACTATTTATTTTTCCTTTCCCAAAGCTGAAGTTGTCTCAGATTTCAATAAAATGGTTTCTTGATTTAAAAAAAAAAAGTGTGCAAAGGCTCAAAAAAAGAGTCTCTCTGCTCCCTACCCCCAATTCCAATCCTTTGTTCATACCATTCCCACATTCTCTAGTAGCTTCCCTTCTCCACTCTTCTCATCCCTTACTTACTTTCATATATTGAAACGATACCCTTCTTTCAAGGCCTAAAACTTCTTTCTTAACAACCCTCTTTCCCCGCAATGTGTCCATCTCATGGCAGCTAGATGGAACAGTGGATAGAATACTGAGTCTGGAGTCACAAAGACCTAATTCAAAAATGTCCTCAGACATTCAGTAACTGTGGGACCTCAGGCAAATCATTCAACTTCTGTCTGCCTCAGTTTCCTCCACTATAAAATAGGAACATGAATAATATCTTCCTCCCAGGGTTGTTATAAGGATCAAATGAGATGATACTCATAAAACACACATGTAGCACTATGCCTGGAACAGTGTAAATAAGTATGAAGCCCTTAGAACTAGTGTTTAATAAATACTTGTTCCTCTTTTCCTTTCTCAGATTTCTGGTAGCACTTTGCCTGGGACATCTCCTTGGAGCGTTACCTCTTTCTGCCTTGTGTCATAGTGATTTTTGCCCATTTTTCTTTCCATTAATAAATAATTTGAGAGCATATCTTACATAGTATCTAATTTTGTGTCCTCAGCCACCAGCACAGAGCTTTACATCTATTAAGTGCTTTGTGAGTGTTGAATGAAAGCATGGTAACAGTAAGTAGACAGTGGACATTTTAGGTCCAAGTCATTCCTAAGGACTTAAGATCTTTATAGAATTTGGGGGGATGAATTACCATATCATTTCTGAATTTGTGTCCCTACATGCTCCTTCTGCTTCCTCACCAAAGGAAGCAACAACCCAATGCAGGACCTTGAAATCAGTCCAGAACTCATCTTGATATGTGTAAAGACCAATGAATAATTTAAAACTTGGGACAAATTGTCAAGAAATCTATACTTAAATCCTCCTCAAATTCAAAAGAATCTAGCAAGATATACTCCTAACATAAGTATGGCATTATAGTACTGGTCATATGTTTCCTAGTATCAGATTATTGGATGCCAACTAATTAGAGAGTTCCCCCTCAGATGGAACCATATATGAACTTGATAGGGAAAAAGTCATTGTTTCCTAAAGATCCTTTCATTTATTATGACATTGAAAAGTAAAATACTTGAAAGTATTTAAATATTCACCCCTTTAAAAATGAAGTGCTCCTTTTAAACATCGTAGTAGTTACTTGTAAATCAATTCCTTTCCAATATGTTTCTAAATGTGCAAAAGCAAAAGTCTTTAAAAGTCTTATCCTTGGGATTATAAAATTATATTGTTAGTCATCTGAACTTCCAATAAGCTCATTCTCTTCCACATAGTATTATTCTCTTACTTTCCTGGGCTTGCATTTTATTTATTGTATGGTGAAATAGGAATATAGTATCTCAGGAAAAAATAAAGCTTTAGAGACAATCCTTATAGTTAAAAAGTTATAGTTATTTTAAAAAATGGGCCATTCACATTAGACCGTCATCATACAATGAACTTTCATAAACCTCAAGGCATTGTGTAAATGTGAACTATTTTTATTATCATTGTTCTTTAGGGTTTCACTGCCACTGTTAAGCTTTGGTACATAGATGCTGCAGAGTTCTCCAATTCCCTCAGCAAGCTTTGCTTTCAAGACAAAAGCCTTCTAGGTGTGCCAGGTTTCACTTTATCATATTAGCCTCTAGAGATTGTACAATCCAGATCAATAATGGTGAAAGCAGTGATAATTTTCTTTAGGGATCTGAGCTTATTATGCTATCAAATCATCCTATTGGACCCAAATTGGCTGCCCTCAAATATAGCTCCAGTGAAATCTCTTTGAAAGGAAAATATATAGATGAATATTGAAAATAACTAATAAGAGGCTACCCTTAGGTTTTATGCATTCCATATGTAGAAAGGAAGAAGTATGGATTATATTTAGACCACTGTGGTACATAACAGTGGGACTTAGGGATTCCAGTATAGTGCCTTCCTTTGCCTGGGGCATGATGGAACCTTTCTTATGGTAGCATATTCAGGTGTATTTGAAACCTGCTGAATGAAAAGAAATGATACAATATTCACTAAAGAAATGATGCTAACTTGGAAAGAGGTCTCCAGTGGGATGTTCCCAGTATCTAGCCTTATTAGACGGATCTGTATGAGAGATGCTGATGAAATGAGCATATTTGTAAGTATATGGATTTTTAAGTTAAAGATTATTAGTGTGTCTTTAAAAAGAACTCATGCTTTGGCAGAGAGAAACAAAAAGCCTCAGGTTCAAGAATTAAATATCAAGGGAAGTGACAAAAATGGAAAAAAAATCAAGAAAACACAGCTGGACTGAGACATTTAGTTTGAGGCCAGAAATCCAGATGATCCTTTGAAACACTACTGGCTATGGTATTCATGCAGATGACTTAGTGATGGTTAACAGTATTTGCAAAAAGAACAGTCCTTTCCACAGCTGTTATTTTATCCATAGTACATATTCCATGGAAACATTTTTTAAAGACCTGTTAATAAACAGCACCTTTTACATGAAAATTGAGAAACATTTATCTAGAAGATATGAAAAAAATTTAGCAATTCAAAGTAATATTCTTGCAGACATATATATGCATATACATACATACACATATATACCTTGTGGATTTACAATGTGATTTGGGGTATTAGTCCAGCAGTGGGCAAACTGGTAGAGCATGGCTTATGTAGACTCTATATTGAGTGGGGTTTTTTAGTAGCTCAGCATTGTTGCATAGGAAAAAACAAACAAACTATAAAATAAAACTCTGAAGCTTAAAACTCTGCCAGTTACAGAGGATTCCATTAATAACAATGGAAAGTTATTTAGCATTCCATTAAGCAAGCACAGCATGCTTAGGTCATGCCTTTGAGATACATGAAATGTCCAAATTTTGTGCTTAGTAAAGTTTGAAAGTCTCATTGAGGAAAAGTGCGATCCATTTCAGTTGCTTATTTATTATTTCTTTGGGGTTGTGTTGATTTTAAAAAACAAACATACACACATAAAACAGAGAAGCAAAGTGGAATTTGAATATCAAACGCAAATCCTGTTTTGGTCCCAGGTCAAGTACTGAAGCCGACTCCCAGATTTAAGATGTGAGATGTGCATAGGATTGAGGCTTTAGGTCTTCTGAGCACCTGGACTTGGGAAGTTCTCAACCGTTGTCTTTATTTTCTTCCAAAGATCTCATAGTCTCCTGGTAAAAGTAGTTTGACAGGTCTGAGAGGTATGGCCTGGACTTTCACTGGTGACTGGGTTACCATTTTCCTGGAATGGAGACACCACACTCATACCATCCCACATAATAATAGGGTGTTCCAAAACCAATCCGGCCAAATTCTACGGGCTCCTGACGATATTGGCGATGATAACCTGGGAGGGTTAAGAAAAGGAGGTAGATAAGATGAAAGACAAGATGAAAAGAAGAATCAACATCAGTATTTAAGAAAAAAAGAAAGATAAAGCCATCTTGAAGCACAAACGTGGTTGTTACTCATCTTACCTTGAACAGTAGGCAGGGCTTCCACATATGACTGAGGACCCGTTCTTCCATCCAGGTGAGAATCTACAAACTGGCAATGGTCCTCACCTCTCCCCCAGCTATCTCCAATGCTATAGAAGGTATCTGAAAGGATCATATATTCCATAAGTACACAGCCATATTGCTTCATGATAAGCATTGGTAGCTTATGAAAAGGATGCTTAATGATCAACACTGGAGGGGCCCTTAGAGGCCGATGCATCTATTCCTTTCATTTTACAGATGAGCAAACTAAGGCTCAGAGAAGTCAACTGATTTGTCAGGATCAAGCAAAGAGAAAGTGATGGGACAAATATTTGCGCTCACATGTCTTTGGCCCCAAAATCTAGTACTTTTTTTTGACTATGCAACAAAGTCAATACAATACAACACAATACAATACAATAAAGTCAGGGAGAAGCGGTGGTCAACAAATAATCTATAATGAAAGTGTTTTTTTTTCAAATATAAATTAGTCCATAGATATAAGGCATTATTATTATTAAGAACTGAGAAAATGGACTTTTGTACATCTACAAAGTTTTTGAAATTGGTTAGCGGTAAAGCTAGTGAGTTTGGATTCAAACTCTTATCCTCTGATCTATTCTGAGAGTGGGAGAGGGGAAGGAAATTTTCCTCAATATGGTACACTTCTAACAAGCAGCACATGCTCATCTGCCCTGTACTTAAGTCAGTACCATGGTACCATCAGCTCACAATGAGAATGTTGAGCCAGCACATCTTTTAATCCAAATGCTTGCAGTAGGTGTCAATCAACAGTAAGTTCCTCCCAGAGACCTTACCTTTCAGATTATCACTGAGATAAATCTTGTACCTCAGTGAATTACAAAGAACAACTCCCACAAACTTTCGGTACCATGTTCTCTTCACATACTGTCTCCCATGGCAGTCTGTGTAGCTGGGATCCCTTTTGAAAGCAAATGGGATCCAGATGGGCTCCCCACCTTGATGACACAAAAGGTGATAAAAGGCACTCAGTTTTAGCATTCCAAAACATAGGCGGTCTACAAAAAAGTTTTATTTGATCCTTCCTTTTTTTTTTTAACAGAAAGAAAACCTATTCCCTTTTTATGTTGTCTGAAAAAAGGTTCCCTCTAACTGTATACCTTTTAAATTATTTGTCATAAAAGGATACTTAGCTTAAAAAAAGATGATCAACAGTGCAAAATGTTTATAATTCCTTGTGAAATTGTAGTATGCCATTTTATAGGGATAGTTATAAATTATTCTCTGCATTTAAAAAATTCTCCTCAAACTTTTTTCAACTGATAGTTATGAATTTGCAATTGAAATTTCTACTATTAATTTAGGCAGCATTGCATTGAATCATAGAATTAGAGCTTGATGGAACCTCAGAAAGTTAGCCATTCTAAACCCTTCATTTCATAAATGAAGAAAAGGAAAAGCTACAAGAATTAAGTGACTTGCTCAAAGTCACATACATAGTACTTGTCAGTGCTACAATTCCAACTTGATTCCAAATCTAGCATTCTTTTCTCTCTATCATGCCTTTTTCCTTTTATTGTGAATAGACCAGGTCATAAATTAGTAAGAAAATGAGGATTACCCAATAGGCTTCCTTCCTTTAAAAAAAGTACATATTTTATTTTTTAAAGGACCCATATGGATTCACTTAAATACTTCCTTTAAAAGATCTGGTATTCTATTGTTGTTCTTCAGCCAGAAGAGATTACAACCCTTCCATGCTTTGGTAATTGGTTTTTATGACTTGGAGTGACTAAATAAGTCCATCACCTGGTGGCCAATATTATAGTAATAACCTTATAGGATGGTAATATAGTCCTAGGAGGACGAATACACAGTACGTTAGTGATTAGACTCAAAACCTTTCTAGTTTGGTTGGACTTCTATCAAAATCTTTTGTTCTCTGCCAGAGTCTTTGGAACCTGACTATGGTGGAAGCAAAACCTTGGGTAAAATTGTGATGCTGCCCTAAAGCTCTTGTGATGAAATCCTTTGGAAAATCTAGTTGGAAGAGACCCTAGAGGTCAGTTAGTCTAGTGAACAAGAATCCTCTCTGCATCATACCTGACTCTTTTCTTTCAGTCTCTAAGAGTCATTCAGCCTCTTAAAGACTAGCAGGGGATCCCAAGACTTTAGTAAATTAGGCAGTTAGGAAGTTAGACTTTAGGTAGCCCTTTCTACTTTCCAACAATTGCAAGGATGTATTTCTTCACATCAATCTGAAGTTTACCTCTCACTGCATTTTGCTGGCCCTTTGAGGTCAAACAGAACAAGTTGTCTTTTTTCAACGTCTGTCCTTCAAATATTTAAAGGCAGCAATAATGCTTCCTAAATCTTTGCCCTGCCAGACCAAATATTTCTAGCTTCTTCAGTTAATTTTCTTATAACATGAAAGACCTTCTCCATATTGCTTACCCTCCTCTGGACACTCACTACCCACCTTATTAACTGAGCAAGGTAGGTAATACCCTAAAGCACTGGGCTTAGAGTTAGGAAGACTTCTAAGAGTTCAAATCCAGCCTCTGATAGCTGCTAGCTATGTGACCCTGCACAAGTCACTAAAAGCCTGTTTGTCTCCATTTCCTCAACCATACAATGAATATAATAATATCTACCTCTTAGGGATGTTTTATGGATTCAATGTTACAATATTTGTTAAGGCACTTAGCATATTGTCTGGTATTTTCTAAGCACTATCTATATAAGTGCTAGTTATTATTTTTATTATTGTAATTATTACCAAATGTTTTTATTTAAGCATAGCACTGAAAATATATGAAAAAATACAATATTGAAGTCTGACCAGGATGGAATATTGCAAAATTAACCCTTACTAAATCTAGCCTCAGAAACTTCCTAGCTGTGTGACCCTGGGCAAGTCACTTAACCCCCATTGCTTAGGCTTTCCTGCACTTCTGCCTTGGAAACAATACATAGTATTTATTCTAAGATGGGAAGTGAGGGTTTAAAACCAAAGATTAATCATTGTTGCTGTCTCAATGTAGCCTATTATGTTAGGTTTGGTTTTTTTTTTTTTTGGCTGCCCCCTCCCATACTGTTGATGCAATACACTAAAATTCTCATATTTTTTTTCAGATGAGTTGCTGTTCAATCCCCATCTTGTCTTTCTAAAGGTGATTTTTTAACCCAAATGAATCTCTGTTAATTTTCATCATATTCGATTTAGCCCAATGGTTCACCTGCTTTCACTCCGGGGTCTATTTCTCAGGATATTGCTCCTTGATGATAAGTGGCAATATCTCCTAGGTATAAGTATATGTATGTTAACAATGAACTCTGGGGAATTTAAAAATATTTTAGACTAAAAAAAATTAAACTATAAAGAAGAATGACTATCAGTGGAGGGGCTAATCTTTTGAGCATCAGGAAGATCCTTTGCCTTGATGACCCAGCTCAGGGGCTGACTTAAAAAACTGATTTCAACTTCTGGCCACATAAGCTCATTGATTTATTTTAAATGAAAGTAAAAAAGTGGCATTATCTGGTCAAAGCTTAAATCTTATTCCAGAAAATGCTCGTGGAATTGACATGTTGAAAAAAAAGGCTTAATATAATCAGAGCCTCTTCCTTCAGATGAAGATCTTGAGATGGCTGCATCTTCTTTCTCCAGTGGCTCCCAGTACAGGGAATTCCTATATCATTTCACGAGTCTAGTTGAGAAGGTGGGATGAAATTAAACCACTGCACTATCTAGAACATATTGGATGGAAATCTAACATTGCCCTATTAGTCTCACACTTGACTGATATAAGAATAGAGCTAATCATTTCCAGATTCAATTTAATTAAAGGTACATCTTTGAAACAGCTATCATGGAATACAAACTTACCTGGAGGTCTTACAACCAGCAATGGATTGTCTATAAGAAAGAAAGAAAGAAACAATTTATTGACTTCTCTTACTTCATCTGCTTATGGTCCACATGACAGAATGTCCCTCAAGCTATGTTGTATTGCATGGAGTCTGTTTAAACTAACTAAGCCATAAAATGTAAATGCCACAGAAGAGTAGAAAAGGAGAATACGGTAGATTTCAAAGGTTATCCCTAGTACTTATATTCAAATAATTGCACAAAGAATAATATTCTTTTAAAAATGCTCAACCTTGCTAGTAATCAAGAAACTGTTGTTTCCTGAAATATTCATTATTGCAAACCTGATCAAAAGGAAATATTCTGATTGATTTCTAATATTGTGAGCTATAGCATCTACTGTATTTCAATATCCTTCAATTAATTAATGTTTATTTTGAATTCCTTAAAATTCAGATTTTCTTAAAATATTTTTATGAGAATCTTCTTTCTCATGCCTTCTTTCTCACTGTCTTTTTTACTTCTCTACATAATTCTAGCATTATCTATCCATACCTCTTCTGGCAGCTAACTTCTGACTCAGAGTAGAAGTAGAAAATTCTGAAGGTTGTTTGAGCTGTTTGAAAATAATCTCACCATGCATTTGCCTTTATGCATTCAAGCACCAGTAATCATCAATATTTTGGCTTCTTGTATTACTCTAAAAATACTCTCAAATGTTTTTTAAAAAGTTAAAATGAATATGATTCCATACCTGATGCCATAATTAATCACATACACAAATATAGGTATATATATTTCCTAAAATTAGGAAGTTATAAACTTACTAATTGAGATAACCTTAAATTGGGCGATATATTGGGATACTATGATGTAGTAATGTTCCTAATTTTTAGATCATTGTAAATCAGTGCTAATTTGTTTCAGTAAGAGAACAGGAATTGTTCATCTGATTTATACTTATATTTGTAGTCCAATTAGATCATTCAGACCTGTAAGACTTGGGTAATGATGTAACTACCACGACAAAAGCTGATATAGTGCACTGAAGTCAAGAAAAGGAAAAAGGTTAGTGGGAGGGTGTTTCTTAGGAGGCTATCTTTCCAAGTCTTACTTTGAGGGCCTGTACTTGACATTTGTTCTCTACTCTAACACCAATGTGCATTTTTAGACTTCTGTGTCCTAGCAGACTGTTAATCTTCAGTTGTCTGGTTTTTGAGGTGACCTTAGTTCATTTAACCTAATAAAGGCCAAATCTCCATTTTATAGGCAGAGGTTTCACCCTCAGGAAAGTTGCAACTTTCTAAGGAGAATTTTGATGAAGAACATCATCTCTTCATCTTCCCCATTTACAAATGGAAATAATTTCACTAAAAAAATGTTAAAATGAAGCATGTGAAAACATTTCTGAGGCCAAGTTTCTTCTGTGAGATATTTCACCATTCCAGTTTTGATTTGGTTCATTTTTATTTCATTGCCTTCAAGAAATTGTCTTCCAGTGACAAATCTTCTGAGAAGAGTCTACCATTATGTAGTGAGCTAATTACACAAATCCCTCTGATGGAAGTACTATTTTTGCTGGAGATTCAGTTGTTCAACATTCTTTTATATGTGTGTATCACGCAGCCACATGTGTGGTAGAGTACTACAGCTGTCTTAGAAATCCATCTTTCTGCAGAATGAAGAACATTTGTTAAGAAAAGAAAGTAAGAATTGACTTACTGGGCTAGAGCCATGCATGATCTATCCAGTATTGTGTCTCTGAACAGGATGCCTAGCACATGGTTATCCGCTATGTCAATATCTGCAAAGGTTAAGGATGCTATTCCATGTAACATGAGCCATTTGGAAGAAATTAGCTCATTTTGCACATTTTCAGCTTAAATAATATCTTCATTATACTAGTAATGTTAAGTAAATCCAGGCAAATTCTAGTGAGTTGTTATATTTTTGTTTTGTTTTTGTAAAGAAGATAAAATTCACTTTTGAGTAAACAATTGTGTATTGGGTGCCTCTTAGACCAAATTACTTTTATACTCTTCAGCTGTTCAGAATTAGAAACAAATTTTTAAACTTTGTAGCTAAATCTTTCACAGATCCTTTCAAACGTATTCCCATGCTATTGTAAAATAAATTTCTCTTCTATGGAATTTAACCTTTTCGTATCTTGGGCAATTGATATGAAAACTTTCCGTAATACTATTAGTACAGTGAAAAAAGCACACTTTTTTAAGAGAAAAAATCAGAAGTAGTTTTGCTAAAGCTAGGATCTTTTTTGTTGTTTTGTTTCTCACTTAACTACATCTACTAGTAGAGATTTTTTTTTCCATAGAAAAACACTGATTTTTGCTGCTTTGATTATGCCCATTAATTGGGGACGTAGTTAATCAAACTGTGGTACATAAATGTAATGGAATATGACTGCTGTAAGTAAAATATCAATATGATAAATACAGAAAAATATAGGAAGGTTTATATGAACTCATGCAAAGTGAATTAGTAAGCAAGACTAAGAAGATAGTGTACATGACTACAGCAACATAAATGGGGAAATAACAAAATAATAAATAGAATACTGTGAAATGATCAACTTTGATTCAAAACAAAAGATATGAAAAGCTGTTTCTTTTCTTTGCAGAAGTATAAGACTATAGTAGAACATTAAAAATAATGTTAGTTTTTTTAGTAAAGCTCCCCTTTCTCTATTTTTTTAAATCAAGTTTGGATATCTTAGAGGAGAAACAAAGAGAAAAAGAGAACAGTGTGCAGGTGATTTAAGAAACATTACATAAATACAATTTTTTTTTAAAAACAGAAAGGAAAATCCAAAATATATGATAATACTTACCTGATTCTGTAACAAAAGAGACTGAAGGACTGACAGGCCCATAACCATAGGGATTTTTTGCTTGAACTTTAAAATAATATCTAAAATACAAAGAAATTAATTTTATTAAATGGGCTGAGCAGTACTCATAATCTAAATATGCCAAATATTTATATGAAAGATATGAGTTACTTGCCAATGATACATACTAAGGATATTCTTGTGATTCTCTAAAAACTGTTTTCAAATAATTTTGAAAAGTAATTCAGCCAATCCATACTCCAAAACAAACGTGACTAATTATTATAAATGCCATAATTCTTAATGAACAAAGGCACCATACCAAAAAAGAAATCGGGGTAGAAAAGAAAAACAAATATATTAAGGTCCCTTCCAACTCTAAAATTTAAGATTATTTAGAGATAGCACATTATTTCCAGAGCCAGGTATTGCATGAATTACTTAAGAAATATATTTTCTAATTTGAGTTGGCTTTCTTGAGTCAAAATTCTTAACTACAACCCTTCCATGAGCAAATCCTGACATGAACTCAACAGTGGGTGAGTTCCATAGCTAAAGAAAGATGTGAGGAACTTAAGAGTTAGTGGAGAGATACAAAATGATTAAAGATGTAGAAAAAGAAGGCCCAAGATGAAACCCCATGATGAACCAGGCATTTGTGTGCTCCTCTTCCTGTTCTGAATCCCATCATTTGAAAATTGTATCCTATCTGTATCCCAAAGAGATAATAAAAATGGAGAAAGGACCTATTCCTACAAAAATATTTATAGCAGCTCTTTTTGTGGTGGCAAAGAATTGGAACTTGAGGGGATGTCCATCAAATGAAGGATGGCTGAACAAATTGTGGTATATATTAATGATGGAATACTAGTGTGCTATAAGGAACCATAAGCAAGAAGATTTCATGAAAAGCTGGAAATATCTGCAGGAACTGATGCAGAGCAAAATAAGCAGAACTGGGAGGATAGCGCAGTAAAAGAGCATTATTGGATGATGATTATCTGTGAAAACTTGGCAAATAGCATACTTATTTGAATATAACAGGCACTTTGTAAATGTTTATTGGGTTGAAAGAGGAAACAATTTTTTTAAAATTTAATTTAAAACTTGGCTACTCACAGCAATGGACCTGGATCTGGATCAATCCTGAAGGACTAATGACTGGGAAGGCTATCTGCCTCCAGAGAAAGAACTGTTTAGAGTCATCTTTCACATCAGTGTATTTATGGTTTCATTTTGGGGTTTTGGTTATGTATGGGTTTGCTCTTATAAGACCAATGTGGAAGTATATTTTGTATGACAAAAATAAAATTAAAAAAAAGAAGAAAATTGTTTCCTCTTTCAACCCAATAAACATTTGCAAAGTGCCTGCTATAGTCAAATAAGTGTACTATTTGCCATAAAATTTCAGCCTTTACTATAACATTTAAGGCAGGTAGGTAGCTCAATGGATAGAATAGCAGTCTGAGCCAGGAAGACTCATTTTCCTGTGTTTGAACCTGGTCTTTGATACCTATTAGCTACATGACCCTGGGCAAGTCACTTAACCATGTTTACTTCAGTTTCTTCATCTGTAAAATGAGCTGGAGAAGGAAATGGCAAACCACTCTAGTGTCTTTGCCAAGAAAACCCCAAATAGGATCACAAAGAATCAGACACGGGTGAAAAACAATGAAAGAACAATTGCAACATTTTGGCTTATTAAAAAATAAATACCCATGTGCCACAAAGAGCAGAAAGTATTACGATAGACATAATTGTAAAACGTAAAATAAATAATGTTCCCAGTTGTACCCTCACATGTATTGTGTTCTAGGCACTGTAATATTTTACTGAGAGAGTAAGAAAAAGTTAATTTCTCTGATCATGTCAAGAAGGAAACGGAGAAAGCACGGAATACCTGAAGGGCATTGGTTGGAAAATTGGCAGTAGCCTGGAAGTCTAGTAACCCATGTCTGGTCCCAACTAGTCCATTAACTAAATGGTGCATCACTTTTCTCTGGACTTCAGGCACTTTTAATAGAGGCAGGTCGGGGTGGCTTGTTGCTAAAGTTCCTCAGTGCTAGGACTTGACAATTTTATGTGACTGGTCAAATGAGCATCTTTCCTCAGGGGTGACTTGTATGAAAGGGGTCTAAAGATAAGAGAAACCCTTGGGCTCCTAGTCTGGCAGTCTTGTCCTGAATTAAATGCCTTTCACGGATATCTATAGAGTAGGGCAAAAAAATACTCTCTTAGCTTTCTGGAACTTCTTCAAAAGAAGTAAGAAAAAGGGCTAATTCAGTTGTAGAAATGTAACAGGCATACAAAATCTAAGTATAATCTGATTTACATTTACTTCCTCATTTAATGTTTTCATAAGTGGCCAAGTCTAAAATCAGAAACTAAGTAGAAAAAGAATAATTTCTATCAATTTGTTTCAGCCTTAATTCTTCTTAGCAGAAATACTACTCCACTTCCACCCTTTCACACAACTCACCCACTTTCCTTTCTATTTATTTGAGAATTATACATTATGGCCAATTTTCAAGGAAATGCCATTGTAGAAATTATAAGTCCAAGGGCCAAAGCAAGCAATATTTATTAGTTTTATCTCCTCAGTTCTTTTTGAGACTGTGACAGATAGCATTTGGATGGGCTCTTTTGCCCAGCTAAAATGAAATGTTCCTAGGGGCAGCTAAGTGGCTCAGTAGATAGTCAGGCCTTGAGATGGGAGGACCTGTGTTCAAATCTGGCCTCAAAAACTTCCTAGATGAGTGCCCCTGGGCAAGTCACTTACCTCCAATTGCCCTTACCTCTCCTGCCTTGGAACCAATGCTTAGTATGGATTCTAAGATGGGATGCTGTAAGAATTATTTTTTTTAATTAAATGGGCTCAGAACATTTTCTGGCATAGAGGGGATGCCAGATAAATGTTAATGAATTAAAATAAATGTGCAAATCGGTCACTTCTCTGCAAATTTTCCTTAATACAAGTCAGGAATTTCTTTGTGTTTTATGATACATATGTACTGTGACTAAATAAAAAAGGAAGTTATAGTTGCTTTATAACTCAGTCTAGCTATCAATGAAAATAAAATTAATTTTCAAAACTCATTCTATCACTATTATAGACCATTTAAATTTTCTTTTCATAAAAACTATTATATATTATTTGAATCATACCTCAATTTATGCCATTAAAGTTCAGATGAAAAGCAGAGGTTGAACTCAGTAATGATTCAACTCATATGACCCTTCTGTAAGCAGGACTAAGTGTGAGAAAATCACAAAAGTTGGCTTCCTAACTGGAACTAATATTACAACAAATTTTTTGAAGGCCATTGGGAGAATGGCTGACTTGGCAACCTGAGAGTGGCTGGTCTAAATTTCCCTGTGACATGGTCTAAGCTTCTGGAACCTGAAAGAAGGAGAAGCCATCCCAAGACAGGAGGTGGAAAAGGCTTGGAGAAATCAGCGTAGCTTTGAGATCAAGTTCTGAGTTGGACCTTAGAGCAAATGAGTAAGTTAGGTATTTGAGTCACCTCATCGGGAAAGAGATTGGTTAGCCAAGAGGACTGGCAGTCCGAAAACATCTTATTTTTTACTCTTTCATGTAGTAAAATATAACACATCATTGGAAAGTTCTAAGACTTTTTTTTGGTCAAGAGCTGTAATTTCATGTAGGGGAATCTGCCCTGCAGAAAACTCTGCATATGTGAATCAACAACTCATGTAGATCTTCTATTCTAAAAGAGTTTGCTCTGGGCACTAAAAGGTTAATGACTTCCCAGGGTCACTTGTAACAAAAGTTAGAGTAAAGACTTCAATTCCGATTTTCTTGATTCCAAGCTCAGCCTCTAGGCTGCCTCTCAAGTTAAAACAAACAGACAAAAAAAAAAACTAGAAATATCCCATCAGAACAATACCCCACTTTACCTCTGCCCTTCGATTTCTATTTTTTTTCACTCTGTTAGCATTCTAGACCCTAAATAGGCCATTTCTAGAGAAGTTGGGAGGGAGTTGAGTCCCAGATGGCAGAAAAGTTAGAGATACTTGTGAGTCGTAAGCCTTTATTTACCATGCTGAAAAACTCATAAGATAACCTGTTTCTGGCCATTACCAGAGTAACACAGAGGCATTGTCATATTTCAGAAGTACATGAAATGGTCTTATTTACCTTCTAACTAAACTGTTATCTTGTAAAAACACCACAGAAATTACAGTCTTATTTGCTTCAATGGAATTACCAACAAGCTGGCATATACTATTTCATCTTGCCTAATTTGGATGCTGATCTAAGTTCATACTTTTAACTCTATGTTATTATTGTTTAGTCATATTCTACATGACCCCATTTGGGTTTTTCTTGGCAAAGATACTGGAGTGGTAGGTAATTTCCTTCTCCAGTCCATTTTACACAGGTGGAAACTGAGTCAAACAGAGTTAAGTGACTTGTCCAGGGTTCCATAGCTAGCAAATGTCTAAAGCCTGATTTGAACTTGGAAAGATGAGTCTTCCTGACTCCAGCCCCAGCACTCTATCATACATCAAGCCACTAGCTGTCTCAATTAACTCTAAGACAAACCAAAAATCAAATTTGAAACTGGTAAATTAAAAGAAAGCCAGATTACATGTGTTCAGACAACAGAAACAGTTATGTGACAAGTCATAATTCTGTTTAGCTGAAGACCACTTTATCTGTCTCTACTCATGCACTTCAGAGATTTCTTAATTTTGATACAGTTAAACAGAATAAAGAAAAGCCTGCTTAACAGTGCAATTGTTTTCCTTTCAAAACTCTCAATAGTCATTCACATCTCATTTAAGAAAAAGGTTTTTTTTTAAATTTAAGGGGAAACATACACATGTACAATTGAGAACACATGAGTTTCCTAGGCTCAGCTCACCCAGCAGTTTGCATTTTCCAAATTATGCATACTTTTGTTCAATGGTTATGGAGTTATTTAAGGCAAAAATATGCAGTTTGAGCTGTGGATTTGGCATACACAAATGATAACAGTCCATGTTAACCTAGTACTTTAATTTTTTTTAAAATAAGAAACCCACACAAATACACAAGGAAGCTCTTAGCTGAATAGTTTCTTTACAAAGCAGATATTAGATGTGGAATTTTAAAGAAATGACTTTAAAACCCAGAGCGAAAGCCAAGTTAAAAACAATCACTTAGCTCCCGTAGAAGGGGATTGATGCTATATAACTAAGGATATATGAAAAAAGATGACTAATATTCTAAAATGAACTACTCAGACTTCTTTTTTAATATTGTATATTACCATTGAAACCTAGTTATTACCTAGGATTAATCCTTTCCCTTACACATGGTGTTTTTAGCCTACCACAAAGCTCACATATTCCAGTTACAAATTAAGCAACTATATATTTCATTTCTGATTTTGCCTAACATGGCAACATAAATTTAAGACATCAAGATGAAATGCAATGTGGAATGATATGGAAGTGCTATTTCTATTTTTAAAGTTATATGCCTTTCTTCTATCAAATAAAGCAAATATTTCACAAAGTTTCTAACCCCTTAACTTATTCTCTGCCTCTTCACTGCAACAAAAAGCAATCTTCCTAGTATGAATTTATAGTGTATTCTTTTTAGTATCTTAAACGATGATATTTCTTCATCTTTTGAGGTCATATTTTATTTTTAGGAAAAGCCAAAAATAATTTGGAACAAAATATGTGCTACCATTCAAAGTTCAAAAGGAGGTGTTATTGAAAAATAATGTAGAGAAATAATAATGTGTTTTTAGCATCAAAGAAATGAATTTTGTTATTGGCATATCTACATAATAAAGGTTGGAATAAGGACCAAGAGGATCAAGTTAGTGAGCTTGCCTCTTTTTTCTTCCCTTTTGTTCTGACTCAAAATCATTTGTGTATAAAACCAGAGAGGAGCATGGGGATTTCTAACCCAAAGTCAAAAAGTTGTCAGCAGCAAAGTACTCAGATCTCAGACTTAGACCCAGAAGTAAAAAGAAAAGATTTATTCATCCTGGAGGCCCTCTGGATTTTGTTTGCTAGGTGTAGTGGTTCATAGCTTCTGTCAGTAACTAAAGGACTATTAGCCACCCTAATCAAGGAAAGGCTTTCTATTCATTATATCCTAGCAGACTGGAGCTAAGACAACTAATAGGTGTAATATCTCACAACATACACCATGATAGAGTCAAAATGAATATTTGATCTTGAGATAAAGGGTAATACTATAGATAAATTAGGGGAAAAACAGAATAGTTCACCTGTCAAACTTAAGGATAAGGGTAGAATTTATGACCAAACAAGACAGAGAACATTACAAAATTGAAATGGATAATTTTGATTATATTAAATTTAAAAGTTTCTATACAAACAAAATCAATGCACCAAGCTTAGAAGGGAAACAACAAATTTGGGGGGGTGGGGAGAAATTTATAGCAAGTGTTTAATATCTGAAAAAGCCTAATCTCTCAAATAGAGAATTGACTCAAATTATTATCAATAGTCATTAAAAAAATATTCCAAATCAGTCTTGATTAGAGAAATGTGAATTAAAACTACTATGAGATACCACCTCACATCTATCAGATTGACTAATATAACCAAAAATGAAAATCATAAACGTTGGTGGAGATGTGGATAAATTGGGAAACTGACACTGTTGGCAGGACTATAAACTGATATAACCTTTCTGGAGAGCAATATGGAACCAAATAATTGGGCATGACACTTATTCTCCTTTGGCCTCAATTTCCTCATCTGTAAAATGAGGATTCTGAATAGATGACCTCTGAAGTTCCTTTTAACTCTTGATCTATAATAATATGATCTTATAAATCAGAGAAAACACAAAATTTGAAAAACAATTGTTCAAATTATAAAGAAAATGGCTACTTCAATGAGTTTACTTTTAGAAATGAACTCATTGAAGTAGCCTTTTTCTATACATTTTGCTCAATTACACTGTAATTTTATAGATATTCTAAAAAGAATTCAAATTCCTCCCTTTTTAACCCAATGAACTCAGTTGATAGTAATTATTTAGTTCACATTTAGAAAGCTATTCAAAAATAGAAACAAAATAATAGAATTAAGCTTTGGTTTGTATTTAAATGTATAGTATATTGCTCCTAAACTTAAAAGATTCTTTGCCTAATCCTTGCAACATTAGTGGTATAGACAATATTGTGACCATACAAATAGCATCACTTTACTTTTTTTGGTGGTTTCTTTTTTTTTTTTGTATTGTATAACCAGAATTGTCATACCTTGTATTTGGTTTGAGATTCTCAATAGGTAAATGAGTAACCCCTGAAGACTGGGTGGACCACTTGTTCCTGATGAAGTCTTCATAAGATGCACTATAAACCAAGTAACCTAGGCAGGGAAAGAAGGAAAATGCCAATTAATCACAATGACCCAAATCATATGCTGAAACTTTAGTAAGTGAAGCCAATGGGATAAGCTCTTTTGCCCAGCCCTGAGGTGGTGGGCAAAGCTGGGTGCAGGAGTTTTGTTTGTTTTTCTCCCAAAATCATATTTTTGTGACAAAGAAAGAAACATCAGAAGCCTACATGGTACAGTGGATAGATAGATAGGCTCTGTTATTAGAGGACTCCTTGAGTTCAAATCCTTACTATCTGTTTCTTTTTTTTAATAATTTTTCATTGATGTCTTATTTCTTACATCATCATAGTTATCTACAGTATCCTCCTGGTTCCTTGCAGAGACCTATCCAATTTAACAAATGGTATTTTTCAAAGGGGAAATTAAATCAATATAATTGAGTGATGCATTGAAAAAAATTCCAAAACATGTAAAATATATAACACCCATGAACCTCCCACTTCTGTGAAAGGGAGAGTTGGGAATGTCTTCTCCTGTCTCTTCATTCAAGTGAAGCTTAACCTTTACAATTTTGTTGCATTCATTTTTGAAATTCTGTACATCGTGGTTCTTTCCATTGGCATTGCTGTAGCTATTGTGTATATTTTGCTCTGTTTATTTCACTCTGCCTCAGTTCATCTAAATTTTCCGAGGTCATATAGGTGGGATTTGAACCCAGGGCAGTGTCCTTTCCCCTAAGTCAAAGCACCTACTCTTATACCTTATTAGAGGCCTTTCTGATTTAGCACAGATGTCTAGAGGTCCCTTCCAACTTTAGATTCATAATCTTAAATGTCAACAGCAAAATTGTTAGAGATGGTTTTAGACAATTTGGTAGGCACCCTTCCCTACTGTGCCAACCTACAGTTTTCTAGGCCAAACAGTCAGTCTAAAGTGAATTGTCTGGGGGGGGGGGTGGTGGTGCAGCTGGGTAGCTCAGTAGATTGAGAGCCAGGCCTAGAGATGGGAAGTCCTGGGTTCAAATTTGACCTCATACACTTCCTAGCTGGGTGACCCTGGGCAAGTCACTTAAGCCCCATTGCCTAGCCCTCACCACTCTTCTTCCTTGGAACCATTGGATTGGTTCTAAGACAGAAGGTAAGGGTTTTTTTTAAAAATAAAGTGAATCGTCTAGTCCTCAAGTATATAAATCCATGAATTTATTTGGAAATAAAAAACAAAAGTAATTTATCAGGGACCTCAAAATAAATATAGTCAGCAAATATTTAAGAATACAGATTGAATCCCATCTCATTGCCTTCTGTATTGACTTGTACTCGTCAAAGGATGTCAAAATACAGTAGGTGCTAAAGGCTCACAATTTTAGAAATCAATCAGGATATTTCCATTTGATCAGGCTTGCAATAATAAATATTTCAGTGACTAAAGAGATCCCACAATACTGATGGCTTGCCCACCTCAAGGTTTCTAATAAAATATAAAGGGTAAATCTTAGGGATTAGCTAAGTGGTTCAGTGTACAGAGCACCAGACCTATAAACAAGAGGTGTTGGGTTCAATTCTAGTCTCAGACACTTTCTAACTGTGTGACCCTGGACAAATCACTTAACTTCCATTGCCTTACTGCTTTTCTGCCTTAGAACCAATGCACAGTACTGATTCTAAGATGGAAGGTAGGGATTTTTAAAAAAGTATATATTATGATAAAGGAAGGAAGAAAGATCCATAGGCTAAAATCACTACAGAATTTTAATCAACAATTTCAAATTAAGTACTAACAAGAGGTTTTAGAGTCCATTTATATTCAGATTTAATTTTGGTCAAGCTTTGATGAATCAAAGACAGAAACCCATAGAGTAGGCATGCATCTCAGGGTCCCAGGGTCTGAGATAGAAAAAACTAAGAAAAGTCTACACTGACCCTCAACTGACTTGCATTATTAGAGTGGGACCTTTTTGGTGTTTCATTCCTATAAAAACATGCCTTCTGAATGATGAACTGGAGGAATTCCATGTGAATTGGAACGACCTCCAGGAATTGATGCAGAGTGAAAGGAGAAGAACCAGGAGAACATTCTACACACGGACAAATATATTATGGTACAATCGAACATAATGGATTTCTCTCAACAATGCAATGATCCAAGATAATCCAGAAGGACTTATGAGAAAGAACTATCCCATTCAGAGAAAGAACTAAGGGAGCAGAAACACAGAAGAAAACCAACTGCTGGATCACATGGTTCGATGGGGATATGATTGGGGATGTAAACTAAACGATCACCCTAGTGCAAATACTAATAGTATGGAAATAGGTTTTGATCAATGACATATGTAAAACCCAGTGGAATTGCACATTGGCTATGGTAAGGGGATGGGAGAAGGGGAGGGAAAGAACATAAATCATGTAACCATGGGGAAATATTCTAAATTAATTAATTAAATAAAAATTTCCAAAATAAAAAAAACAAAACATGCCTTCTGTCCTTCTGCCTTCGTTCACTCATTCAGAATCTATTACTGAGTACAGAGCTGGTCTAGATGCCAAACAAGTTCCATTTGACCCACCTGTAACCACATCACCCTGAGTGGATTTATCCCAGTCAACAATAACGAAAGAGTGGCATCCTTCTACAGCCACCACAGTGATGTTCCGGGGGGCATGCTGAGGAGGCAAGTCATTCTTTGTCAAGTCATTTGGAATGATTTCATCCAAACTTTCTACTTGGAAGTGATCCAGAGCTTCTGTCAAAGAGCATGGAGCCAGCGGGTCTTTATTCAGATAGGTCACGTAAGGAGCTGGAATGAAAAAAGAAATACAGAGTTAAGAGTCTGAACACCATAAATACAGTATGGCAAAATGGGTCAAGAGGGAATCTCGGAATCGAGAAGATCTGGGTTCAAGTTCAGAGTCCAACATCTCTGGTCTAGGTGACCCTGAGCCAGTGACTGAAGCTCTCTGTTGCTCCAGGCAACACTCTAATATTATGAGGTGAAGAGAAGGGGTTAATGATTGATGAAACTTCTTCCCGAAGCTCTTTGTCCTTATAAAATCTCAGATCTGGTCATTAAAAAAAACATCCCCCTAGGCACTGCCACACTGTTTCTAGTTCATGTTCCATCCAGGCTGGATTTTCCTCCCTGAAGACAAACGTTCCCAGTCACTAAACTCAAAAAGTTAAAAATTGATCCTACATCGTTTTGATTATATTTAATAATCTATTATGGATCGGGCATTAATCAATTGATCAAAAATCTTCATGACCACAAAAGACCTCATGGCTTCTACCAAACCCAAAAGATCTTTCTGAAAAGATTTATAAAGCAGTTAAGTAGTGTTTGGCTCAATCATTTCAGAAGGAATATCCATGTCAGTATTTAAAAAATAATTGCAGGATTAGGCCAAAATATTTTTGCCATTTCTCATAGATATTGGAAGAGAACTTCTCTCTCCATTGTGTCACTTCATTGACATAATTTCTCAATGACCTGGAGGCCAACTACCATTAAGTAAAACCAGGTATAGACAAGACCTTAGAGAAAAGAAATGAAGGAGAGAGGAAGCTGATTCCACAGGCACTGCCCTCCTGCATGGCTTAGGCAAATTAAGAAACTATGATTGGTTCCTGAGATGTGAGGTGTGAGAGCTAGGGGGTGGATAAAACTGCTTATAAGGGGAGACCCATGAGCCTACCAATGGTCTTCTGGCTAGAGCAGGGAACCTGAAGGAACTCTTGTTAGTGGTGAGCTTCAATCCATCATGGCGGCCAATAAAGTAGTGAGCTAAGTAACTCTCTACCTCTTTCCTACATTTCCCTCTCTTTACTATTACTACTTTGATATAATAAAGTTATTAAAGATACTAGCAGCCTCATAATTTAATTTTAACTATTACACAGAGTAGGTTCGTCCCACTGCATTTGAAAAGAAATGAGTCAAACAAGACTTAGCCATTGTTTTCCCTGTCAAGTTCATTCTTTAGAATGCCTTGGAGGACAGAAGAAGCAGGATTGTATAGGGGAAAGAATGCAACATTTCTTAAGTAGATGACATGGGTTGAAATCACACCTTTGTTACTTGCTACCTGTGTAATTTGGGGCAAATCTCCTTTGAGTCTTAAGTTTCCTCATCTATAAAATGAGGGAGTTATATTAGGTAGCCTCTAAGGTCTCTTTCAAGGGCCACTAAGTGGCATGGCAGATAGTGCATTGGGCTGGAGTCAGGAAGACCTGAGTTCAAATTTGCTCCCTGGGCAAGTAATTTAAAATTGCTTGCCTCAGTTTCCTCATCTGTGATCTGGAGAAGAAAATGGCAAACCACTACAATATGTTTACCAAGAAAACCCCAAATGGAATCACACAGAGTTGAATATGACTGAAACATTCTAGCTCTACAATCCTATGAATTTATAATTATACTAATTGCTGATTAATTTCTGTCATCTCTTAGAACTGAATTCCCTCTCTCAGTGCAAGTTTTCTGTAATAAATAACATTCATGCTTTCCTTGTCTCCATTTTCAATTATTTTTCTACAAATCAGGTTTTGGAATTAACAGAATCCATAAATCCAACCAAGGACTCTTTGAGTTAATTCTACCCTGAAAATATCTAGACAAGTCTTTTAGTACTTAAGGACTTGAGTGGATCAAATAATAGTGCTCAGTGGGTTTCAATTTTTGTTATGAAAGTTTAGTGAGAAAAGGAAGTTAGTTTTTAGGTTGGGGTTTTGTTTTTTGGGTTGTTTTTTTTAATCTGGTGGGCTGGAGCAATAATGAGAAAAATATTACAATTTTGCCTTAGGAACGTTAAGTCAAATTAAGATTCTAGCCATTCAAGGAAGTGTGGTTTTGATCTGGAGTTAGGGTGTCTTGGATAGCTAGAGCTGTCCTCAGCTCACCACAGAGTAATAGTTTTGGAAACAGAAATGCATGCTCTTAGTTAAGCTATTTGCTTCTCTTTCCTTTGTAATATATTAATTTACCTAGTTAGTTAACAATTAGTTCATTAAGGGGGATTTAAGTAACAATGACTGATAGCAGCAATAAATCACATTATAATAGGAAGTGTAACTTCCTATTTTAGGGTTTGGGGTTCTTTTCCTCTCCCCAAAGAGAAGTTCCAATTTTTGAGTCTCTAAAGAGGAGAATTAACAAGGAACCACATGTGAGAACACACATTGAAGTCAACAGACCCAAATTTGGAGATGCTTATCACCAGTGTGACTGTGGGTAGGCAATGGTCTCCTCAGAGTACCTCTGTGGATGCTTCCAGCTTTACACCTATAATCCTATGAATTTACAAACTCAAAGATTGTGTACTACTATTCTCAATTAGTAAATACTAGTGACTTCATTAAATAAATGACAGAAATGGTATATGAATAGATTGTTGAACTTTTGGAGTCACAAAAACCTAAGTTCAAATCCTGTCTCTAGCATTTGCCTGTATGGCCTTCGGCATCTTAACTTCAGATTCCTTCAGTAAAATAAGGAAAATAGCACTTACCTTACAGGGTTGTTATGAGGATCAATTATGATAGCATGTACCGTATTTTGCAAACTTTAAAATACTATCTATACTTGTATGACTCTGGGCAAGTCATTTAACCTCCACTGTCTAGCCTTTATTGTTCTTCTTCCTTGAAACTAATATATAGTATTGATTCTAAAATAGAAGGAAGGGTTTTTAAAAAAACACTATCTAAATACTATTGTTCACACACTACACCAAGATAAACTCAGAATGGGTGAATGACTTGAATATAAAGAAGGAAACTATAAGTAAATTAGGTGAACACAGAATTGTATACTTGTTGGATCTTTGAGAAAGGAAAGACTTTAGGACCAAGCAAGAGTTAGAAAAAAATTACAAAATATAAAATAAATAATTTTGATTACATTAAATTAAAAAGGGTTTGTACAAACAAAACCAATGCAACCAAAAGGAAAAAAAATCTTCATAACAAAAAATTCTGACAAAGGTCTAATTATTCAAATTTATAAGGAACTAAATCAATTGTACATAAAATCAAGTCATTCTCCGATTGATAAATGGCAAGGGACATGAATAGGCAATTTTCAGATAAAGAAATCAAAACAAATAATAAACACATGAAAAAATGTTCTAAATCTCTTATAATCAGAGAAATGAAAATCGAAGCAACTCTGAGTTACCACCTCATACCTAGCAGATTGGCTAACATGGAAAGTAATAAATGTTGGAGGGGATGTGGCAAAATTGGAACATTAATGCATTGCTGGTGGAGTTGTGAATTAATCCAACCATTCTGGATGACAATTTGGAACTATGCCCAAAGGGCACTAAAAGACTGTCTGCCCTTTGATCCAACCATAGCACTGCTGGGTTTGTATCACAAAGAGGTAATAAAGGAAAAAGACCTGTACAAAAATATTCATAGCTGTGCTCTTTGTGGTGGCAAAAAAAAAAATTGGAAAATGAGGGGATGCCCTTCAATTGGGGAATGGCTGAACAAATTGTGGTATCTGTTGGTGATGGAATACTATTGTGGTCAAAGGAACAATGAACTGGAGGAATTCCATGTGAACTGGAATGGATGCAGAGTGAGAGGAGCAGAATCAGGAGAACAATGTACACAGAGACTAATACACTGTGGTACAATCAAATACAATGGACTTCTCTACCAGCAGCAATAAAATGATCCAGGACAATTCAGAGGGATTTATGAGAAAGAACACTATTCACATCCAGAGGAAGAACTGTGGGAATAGAAACACAGAAGAAAAACAACTGCTCAATCACAAGGATCGATAAGGATATGATTGGGGATATGACTCTAAATGATCAACCTAGTGCAAATGCCAATGGTATGGAAATGGGTCTTGATCAATAACACATGTAAAACCCCAGAGGAATCATATGTCAGCTATGGGAGTGGGGTTGGGAGAGGGCAGGGAAAGAACATGAATCTTATAACCACAGAAAAATATTCTAAATTAATTAAATAAAATTTTCAAAAAAAAATATTGTTACAAATGTTAAACTATTAAATCTTTTAGACAATATTTCTAAAAAGTATATTTAAGCAATTCTCGGGGGGGGGGGAAGTCACTTTTGGAAATGTTTGTTATATAAAAACTCTTCGAGTTGCTATTTTAGATCTGCTATCTTAAGGGAGGGGAAATTAGACGTGGTCTAAAAAGCCAACCATTTCTAAACCGCATTATCTTCTCCCCTCACTTGTTTTCAGCCCCTCAAGGGAGTTCATGGGCACCTGAGCAGAAATGAGTCATTTATTACAGCTGGGAAATGTTTGTCTGGGAAACCGCCCATCAAAGTGCACAGCTGTAGCTAGGGCAAGAAATCAGAGTAATGATTGGGACTCAAGTAAGGAAAGAGTGTTGCTTTTAAAAAAAAATCCATATGACCATATGCATCCTATTAAGGAAAGTTAATTTACCAACAAATCGTTTCTTTCCAGCCAGATCAAATTCTTCCTCTGGAAAAGAACTGATTGACCCCTCTGGTGAGATGACCTTTGGCACAGACATTGTAGTAGTTGAGGACTTGGTAGTGGTTGGAGGCAATGTGGTCTCAAATTCATAATCTGAAAAAGTGATGAAGGTTTTGTAATAGGGCATTTGCCTGACAAGGATTTTATACTTGAAGCCTGGTAAAACTGGCTCTGTTTTTATTTTTTTATTTCTTAAAATTTTTTATTCTATTTCAAAACATTTTTTCATCCAAAAGGCACCTAGAGTATGAAATGGATAAAAAACAGTCACTCTTTACCTGTTCAAATGTAATTTGCTCAACATTTTTATAAAATATGTCTTATTCCTTCTACTTTATTTCTTCCCACTCCCCACCCCTAACAATGGCCAACAAAAGAAGTAAAGCCATCTATTACATAGAAACAGAGGAGTAGCTGAGATTTTAGAAAAGCAGAATGTTAGTGTACAAAGGAATCTTAAAGATCTTCTAATCTAAGTGCTTCCTATTGCAGAAGAGGAAACTGAGCCCCAGGGAAGTGGTGTAACTTGCCCAAGATAACACAGCTATTTAGGGGCTGAGCCAAAACTAGAACTGAGATCTCTGAGCCCCCAGTCCAAATGCCTTCTAGTTTATTTCACTTAGATATGTCTCCCTTTTGCAGTCAGTGAAGGACCACAATGGAACATTTGATTGCATCCTTTGTTTTCTGCAGTCCTAATGAGAAGAGTCATAATTAGCAAATATGTGAAAATGACATTACGTTTAACTATCTCAGCTGCATGAGGACAGCTAAAGAGGTACTTTATGTTTTCTTTGCTGATAAAATATTCTTCTTTGCTTTCAAACATCTGTTTAAAACAATGGGTGTGTGTTTTTATTAGTCAACATTAGCCTGAAAAGGCTAGGATTGGAGCCACTATATGAAACTTGAGTACAACTAGGTTTAAAGGAAAAATGAAAAAGGAAGGCACTCCTGAAACATTTCATGTGGTAAATGAAGAGCAAAGGAAGTTATTAAGAGTTTTTTGAGGGACATCCTTTTTGACCAGTGTTAAAGGCCAATGGACATGCATCCATAAACACAAGTTTATTTTATTCACTGTTTAAATTTTTAAGTCTTCTTACACTAAATATAGCCTCCCATCTTGCAAAGATGGAAATTCATAATTGTGTGCCCATGCTAATAATGTGATCCTGTGGCTGACAGTAACATCTGCAACAGAAAAGATTTTATGAAAAATGACAAAGAGAGGGGAAAAGAGAAAAGCAATGGGAAAAGGCTCTTATAATTCAAAAAAGTCAACTACCCAAAACATTTCTACAAATAGGGCAAGGGAAGGCAGAAAAACAAAGATATGAGCGAAACACCAATGAAAAGTGTAAAGTTATCTCTGCCTTCTAATTTAAAAAGGTCTTTTTATTAGAATTAAATTCTTTCATGTGAAAATCATGAATTTTTTATTACCTTCATCATATACAACATAAGCTTCTTCTGTGGGTATTGCAGTATCTGTCTCCAACCCTGAGAAATCATCTGCTGGAAATAAAGGAAAAGAGTAGCCAAGTGCTGACAACATTTATCCTTTCCATTTGGTCCTTTTTCTCTTCAAGATTATGCCTTGGTACATAGAATTCACTCACAATAATGCCAACTGGACTAAACTAACACCATTGCACAGAAGGACTCAGTTCTTTCAGACACTATACTAGAAAAGAGAACATTACAAGTATAGATTTTTGTGTTCTCTATGTTATTATTATTCCATTTTTTTGTACCAAGAAGGATACAAACACAACCTCTACCTGGACTCAAGGGAAATAAAACTTTCTTATTCCTTCCCTTCTGATTCTCCAAAGCTGCTAAGCCATTCTCCTGGCCTTCAAACATTATCAAAGCTGTTCGCAGCCCTTCCTCTGCCTCTTTGTGGTAGCTGACAAAAGTTCCACCTGTTATCCAACTGTTATTATATAAAAATGTAAGCTGGGGGGGGGGGGTTGAGTGAGAAAAAAGGTACATCAATGGATGAAAGAGAAGCTTTATGGAAAAGCCACCCAAACCATGTGTTTCTCTGTCCTATTCTTCCTCTCCATCCCCAAAATGGATGGCTCCATGGCCCTAGGAATACTTCCTTTCTAGGATAGGAAAACTGGATTCCCTGACCTTCCCATCCCTTTCATCATTGCCCACATCTACAGGCACATCAATTTCTAAATTCCTCCTGGATTCTCATTGATTCCCCACTCTTTAATCCTATCACTTCTCTCCACCCCCCAAAAATATTTGGTTACAAAGATGAAATTCTAAGGTTGTTAATGAGGCTCCAAAATAATTTCCTAAAAAATCACAAACCTTTCTTAAATAGTTTAGGTTTAAATAAATCAATTATAATAATATTATTTTAGCATAAGTATACTTAAAAGGATCAACTCAACAATCCCAGGGCTGACCATAAATGGTAAGAGAGCTCTATCCTAAGCAAGACTCTTTCATTAACTGCTTTATATGAATTAAGGTTGCAACACCTACAAATGTGAATGACCAAGATTATATTTAGGTTCAGTGTACGTAGGAACAGAAAACTGGAGAACCAAGACAGTTAACAAATAATATATAGAGGTGGATAGATGATTACAAAAGTTCACCACTCTATTTGTACATATAGGCACAGCCTTTAAATACATATATTTATATATTTCTGTATCAAACCTTGAACAAACTATTTTTATTTCCAAAAAGTTCCTGAAGAACTTTTCAACTCTCTCCTTGTTAGCAAGCACCCCCAAAGCCATCCCCCCACATGGTTAAGTAGTTTTTGATTTTGACTGTGCATTTCTTTAAGTTTATTAGTCACTTGTTCTTCAGGACATCTGCTAGCATTATCATCCTATTTGGGGGGAAGGGAAAGCTGAGGTAGAGACCAATTAGGCTGATTTCTCCCAAGTGTTTTAGATACAGACCCAGGAATCACAGCCATGAGAACCCTGACTCTAAAGAAAGTTTTTTAGACATCAGACTAAGACATACTCTTGGTTTTTGCTACAAATTCTACCACTGCTCTATTAATGTAAGATGGCAAGTGAGACAACAAACATGTAGATGGTTCCCATTTTCTTTCTCTCTGATAGAATAGTACTGCTTATGGAGAACCAATAGTGTACAAAAGAAAAATAAAAGACATCCAAGTTTTAGGATTAGGAATGCACGGTTGCATTCTCCTAAGTTACCATTGTATACATGTGACCCAAAGGCAGAGTGGATAGAGAGCTAGTGTATTCTAATATGCTAATTATAGAAAAAAATTAATATGGCACAAAAAAGTGCTTAATGTATTTATTTTTAGACCATTACTGAGAGTGACCTTCCAAAAATTTCTCAACCTAATGATGATAACCTGGTTTTTAAAATACCCTTGCCTTCCATCTTATAATCAATATTGTGTATTGGTTTCAAGGCAGAAGGGTAGTAAAGGTTAGGCAATTGGTATTAAATGACTTTTCCAGAGTCACACAGCTAGGAAATGTCTCAGGTCATATTTGAACCCAGGACCTCCTGTCTTTACACCTGGCTCTCAGTCCACTGAGCCATCTCTCTGCCCTCAATATCCTGATTTTTTTTAAAGCATGCGTGGACCAGAACTAAGGTAGTGTTGATACCCAAATAAACTCTGATTATATATTAAGAATCTCAAGTATAAAACGTGGCACAACTGGATGTTTAATTGTGGACATCTTTGACCACCATTATGCAGTCCTTATGAGTGTGCCAGGATCACTGTTGAGCTAAGAGGTGACTCTCTGAGTCCCTTAATGAGACCAATCATTACTGAGAAGTGAAAATACTGAATCATTCACCCTCTGGACAGGATAGCTCTTTCATGTAAACAATCATGCAATTTTACTTCAGGCCAAAAGAACATGTTCCCAAGATGATTCAAATCAGATATCTTCAATGTTCATTATACTAGGAGTTTAGATGTTTTGGTGATTTTTTTATAGCTGATCTTTTCTTTTTTTGTATATTTAATTTTTAGGTATAGGAATATTGCTTTTCCTTAGGATGTGATCAGATTTCTTCCATTGGCTTGATATCCTCAAATGCAATCATTTTTACATCCTAAAGTAAACAGGAGGGAAGGGAGAAAGTCCATATAATTCCATTTTTGGTTTCCTGGTGTCAAATATGATTCCTCTGAATGCTGACAAATTCAGATGTGTTCATTTGATCAACACAGTTCTTTTATTTTGCTTTTCAAACAGTGGTTGATCATCACAGGATGTTTAACCTTTAAACTCCAGGAGCCATTGAGAAATCACCCTGAAGAATATTTAAAAGGCTTTCCTATAGAATTGAGTCTTCAATGAACTTTCTGGAACAGTGTCATCTTGACCCCATGAGAAAAGAATCACTAGCAGAAGCAAATAATATCCTGATCCAATAGATGGAAAACAATGGCAGAAATCTCTAAGCAGAATGATCAGGTGTCCATACCTGATTACATTTTGAAGTACTCAAAGATTAAAGTTTGGGAAATAGGTACATCATTAATGGCAAAGTTCTTAACTTTGTGACACCAATTATTAAGCTCCTATGGTGGGAGTTTGTTCTCTTAAACTGTTCATCCCAATGGTCATGAGAATAGATAAAAATATATATCCAAAGTCTCAACAATATGTTGTTTCACGAAAAAGAAAATATTTATTCTCAGCTTGGGTTTAAAGAGAAGACAGAACTATCCCAGTGAATCAAAATTATTTGATATGTGGTCATTCCGAGATCATGATGTCAAGGGGATTCTTTCAGGCTCTCCCAGCAGAAAGCTTTAATTTATCCACTCATCACTAGAAAGTTGGTGGCCACTAGGTGATGAACTTTTTTTTTGACCACAGCAATTCTCAAAAGTCATTACTGAAATATGGAAGCATCGTAATCCTGTTGGTAGAGGGAATCTTTTGAAACAGAAGAAAAATAGCTGGCTTGAGTCAAACAAAATCTTCCTTTAGTTACTTCACTTAAAGGATAATTAAGGTCCAGAAAGTTTTCAAGAACATTAAGTGCTTTAAATTTCCAAAACTCTTGTGAAAGGCAGAGCATCTCCAGCCAAACTTATCCCAACCAAATGCATTGAAGAGGAGGATCCTGAAAATGGAAAAAAAAAAGAGTAGTTTTATTGCTTTTGTTATTGATGGAGAGAGAACTCACTCAAAATAAGTCAACCACATTAACTGAATACCTACCCTTGACCTAAAGATAGAATCTAATACCAATAGGCATAAATCTACAAAGAAAAAGGACTCGTGTATAAAAAATATTTCTGGTAGCATAGTAGCAAAGAACTGGAAATTAAAGGGCTACCAAACATTTGATAAACAGAACAAATGTTGGCAAATGAGTGTAATAGTAGAATATTATTGTGTCATGAGAAATGACAAAAGACTTTTTCAGAGACCTGAATGAACTGATGCTGTGAAGTGAACCAAACCAGAAGAACAATTACAGTACCAACAATATCGTAAAGGCAAACAAATTGGAAAGATTTCAGAACTCTAATCAATACAATGATCAATCATGATTCCAAAGGACCAATGATGAAAAATGCTACCTACCCACCTTCTGACAAGAGAGGTAATGAACTCAAGACGTAGAATGAGACAGAAATTTTTATATGACCAAGTGGAAACTTTTTTTTTTGCTTAACTAAATATTTCTTATAGCATCTTATTTTTCATTTTTTCCAAAGCAGAGGGATGGGAAGGAAAGTAAACTAATACTTATTCATCAAAAGTGAATGTTTAAGAAGAAAAGCCACATTACTTAACCTCGAGAAGATTATCTAATGAAAAAGTCAAGATTCACAAAAATAAAAGAACTGAAAATAAGGAACAACCAAATAAAAATACACAAATAAGTTCATAGTATGCTTTATATGATTATGCTATATATGTATATAATACAAAGTTACAGGCATATTTATATAACAAGCATTTCTATGCATGTACACACACCTACAACATCATTTACATATGTACATGTGACATTTTAGATATGCACATATATTACACTTAGTTCACATATGTGTGTTTGTATGGAAATGCATACATATATGTATATAGACATATTTCTTTGCCCCATCCCAAGGAACTAAACTCTCTTTAGTCATTGCCAATCCATATTGCAACCACTTTATGCCTTAATGGGCTTCTTTGTAACTTCCTTTTGCTAGAAAAATGTATCTTCTGGGAGCCAAACTTCTGGTAAGGAATTTCTTTGATCTTAACTAGGCTGGTTCTCATACAACAAAAAGTATGTTGCTGGGGGTATGTTCTAAGGCTTTTTAGCTATAACAGGATCTTCCAGGCTTTGAAATCTATTGCAATCCTATCAAGTAGGATATTGGGAAGCTCAAATCTGATAGTACCAGAAAAACACTTTGTAAACTTGAAAGCACTGTGTAAATGTCAGTTATTATGATTATTATCCCATAATCATTTTTCAGAGATGGGAACTGTTGCTGTTGGAGACATGAAGGTCTGAATTCAAATTCTGCCTCAAACACTTATTAGCTTTGTAACCCTGGGAAAGTCATCTAACTGCTTTCAGTCTCAGTTTCATCAACTAAAAAATTGAGATTATAATAGCATCTGTCCCACAGAATTATTATAAAGCTCAGTTGAAAAACCTTATAAAGGGGTAACCAACAGCCACTAAAGGAAGTAGAAAAGGTGACTTTTAAAAGATGGCATTTGATTTGGATCCTGAAGGAAGCCAGAAATTCTGGGAGGTAGAATTGAGGGAAAAGAGTGTCCTAGGGAGGAGTCACAGCCAGTGTCAAGTTACAGAGATGAGGCAAGTTTGGACAGACAGAGAGTGGATGTCCTTTGTCCTAGAACAGGACCATAGGTTGAAGAGAGGGAAGCAAGACTAGCATGGAGATAGAGGACAGGGTATGAAGAGCTTTAAAAACAAAAGAAATGAAGTTTATATTTTACTGTAGGGGTAACAGGAAGCTACTGGAGTATTTGCTGAGAAGAGGGGGTAACGTGGTCAGACATACAGTAAAATAAAATCCTTTTTACAGTTATGGAAGGAGAGTGTTGAGATAAGGAAACTTGTTGGAAGGCTCTTGCAATGTTCCAGATGAGAAGTGGATAAAAGGTGTGCGAGTAAGGAGAAAGGAACACATGAAAGAGGGGCTGAAATGACAAGAGTTGGCAACTGATTCAATATATGGTGTGAGTGAGAGGGGGGAATCAAGGCTGTTACTTAAATTTGTGAATCTGTATTCATAACTGAGAGAACAGTAGAATCCCAAAAAATAAAAGGGAAGTTTGGAAGAGGGATGGGTCTAGGGGGAAAGATGACAACAGCAAAGCTCTACATTTGTGTTTGCTTTTTTTTAAGATATTTTATTTTCCTGATTATATGTAATAACAATTTTCAACATATATTTTCCAAAAGTATAAGATCTAAATTGTCTCTCTCCCTCCCTTTCTTCCTCCCTCCCAGAGATGTTAAGCAATTTGTTCTGGGTTATACCCCTATACTTGAGGGTTTGTTTGTTTGTTTTTTCATCTACTTTACAAATACAGAGTGAGAAGGGTGTATCTGGAAAAGAGCTTACGTGGAAAAGATTTCAGAATTTTAATGGAACACAAACTCAATATGAATCAACAATATAACTAAGTAATCCTCCAAAAACACAACCCTAAGGTAATTTTAGGCTAAATTGAGAGTCTCAGCAGCCAGAACACAGGTGATTAATAGTCCTGGAGTGCCCTGCCCTGGTCAGACCATATCTGGACTGTGTGTATTCAGTTCTGGGACCCACATTTTGGGAATAACACTGTTAAAACTGAAATACATCTGCTAGAAACTGATCAGCATGGTGAGAGACCTGGAGACATATAAGAATCGGCTGAAGGTAGTATGACTACCCTGGAAGAAAGAAGATTTGAGAGATGGAGTATTATAGCTGTCTTTGGATTATTTGGAGAGATGTGAAAGATTGACTGGGCTCACTCATTCTCTTTGGTCATTGAGACCAGAATTAGGTATACTGAGTAGAAATTAAATGTAGATTTTGGTTCAGTGTAGGAAAAAAACAAAAACTTCCCCACAATTAGTGCTTCATAGAAGGGTTCTGTTTCTCCAGAGAATTTCAAGTGGAAACTCAATAGCTACTTACTGGTATAAAACCAAGGAGGGCTCTTATTCACATAGGAATGATAGCAACTGGCCTGAGATCCCTTCTAACACCGCTTCTTGGTTTCTGTGACTGATTCATAGTATCCACTTTCATTAAAAGTATTCCACTTAAAGTTAATTACTTAGAAAACCACTACATAAATAAAAAGGGATACAGACAGCAACTGGTCCCGTGATCTCATTGATGTGCAGGGAACCTCTGTGAGCAACTTCTTCTACCAACTTATTGTAATAATGAAAGGGTCAAGTGATTTGCCCAAGGTTCACTGCCAGTCTATGTCAGAGCCTTATGGCCAACTCTTACCTGTGTGTGGGAATATCACACTCAAATGCCCTTCATGAAATGGAACAAAAGTTTTAGAGTTGGAAGGGACCTCAAAGATCATCTTATTCAACCCTCTTATTTTACATATGAGGAAACCGAGGACCAAAGAGGTTAATGGGCATGTCCAAGTTCACACAATAAGAAGAGGGCTGGAATTTGAACCCAGGTCCTCTGTTTCTAAACTCAACCCTCTTTCCCCTGTTTGGTCATGTGAAAAAATCAAGCAAAAGTCTAAACCTCCTTAAACTTTTACATTTACTGTCAAACAATAATTAGTACCAACACTACTTTGGCTTTTTAAATCATAATATTGAACATGAGCATTCAGAATCTAGAGATGAATATGAGTGGCAGAATAAAATAATATTTGTATGAAGAATTCAAAAGTAAAACTTGCTTTATACTCACCATGCAAATGAGAGTTATATTTTCTTTAGGAGATCCTCTTTCATCGGAAGACATCAATGATTTTGTTTTGTTTTCTCATGACTCCTTAGGAGAAGTTTTCAGGCTTGTCAATATTTCCCTTTGATTTTATCTGTGTGTGTGCTTGTGTGATCAAGGCTGTTGGACAAAAACTCTGAACACATAAATTATCCCAGATAAAATGATCATTAAAAATTTTCAAGCTGCACTGATTAATTGTGGATGCATTGCAAAGACACCATATTTCATTTCAATGGGATGCAGGAAAAGTGTATATTCTTTATTTTCATAATGCAAAGCCAGGATGGTCTCTTCCTTGGGTAGTGCAATCTACTTAACATAATAAATTATCAGAAGATGTTGGATAGTATCCCAGCTCCCCTCTGAACTGACTAAAAATATCCAACTTCCTTTCTCCTAGTAGAATAATAGGAGGAAAGATATAGCAGAAACAGAGGTTTAAAAAGTGTCACAAGGAATATCTGAAACCCAGTAATTCTCATACTCATAAGAAGCCTGGTAATATCTAATTAGAGGTCCTTAATCTGTGGTCTGTGTACTGGTTTAAAGATATTTTGATTTTATTTTTTCAGTATGATTATTTTCCTTTATAACCTTATGCATTTTATTTTATACATTTAAAAACATTCTAAAAAGGGGTTCATATACTTCACCAGACTGCTAATGGGATGCATGACCCACAAAAGGTCAAGAACCTCTGATTTAACTGAACATTTCTCTATGATTCAAGTTTTGGTTTTTTAGTTCATATGGATTAATACAAAGGACAGCCTCACACTAAACTATTCCCTGCACTCCCTAGTGTTTGTAAGCTATTTTGATCCTATTTTGATAAGCACAAAGCGAAAAATATGTACTTTACATATAAGAGATCTAATCTTAAATATACATCCAATTCTAGAGAATCACAGGAAAATAAAGGAGATTTACCTTCTTCGGAGTAGCATTCAGGCATGCCATCTGCTCCCATTATTAAATTACCATCATCATCATGTTGTTCAAAAGTGCCTGGGGGACAAGTTGGCACTGGGATGGTTGGCTCAGGAGTTGTTGGTTCAGGGGTGGTGGTGGTGGTGGTAGCAATAGTGGTGGTGGTGGTGCTTCTGCTTGTAGTTGACATTGTTGTAGTGGGACGATTGGTTGATGTAGTTGTGGGTGTTCTGGTGGTTTTGATAACTTCCAAACCCATCAATGGTTTCCCTCCAAGGCTTAACACGGGTCTATCTTGGGCACTAGCCAAAGGCTTGCCATGCCTTCCCTGACCAAACAAGGGGAGTCCATCAGGGCTCACCACTGGAGTCCCTCCCATATCTAGAAATAAAACCAAATACATCATGCCATGAGTACACATTTAAGATTTACTCAGAGTCTCTTATGGATTAGGCTGAGCCTAAAAGACTTCAAAACCATAGATGCCAAATTATTTAGGAGAACTATTTCCAAGTTATTAGAAACACAAGCCATTTTTGGTAGCTTCTAAGTTTAATCAGTCATTAGAGAATGGTCTACACTAAGGTTTATACAGATAGATTTCAAGAGGTCCACAACGTTGGATGAGAAAAAAATTTTTTTTCACTAATATCTTATTGCAATTGGGCATTTCATTCAATTATATTTTAAAATTATGAGAAAGGGTCCCTAGGCTTTAATTGCATGCCAAAGAGGTCCAGGACATCATGAACTGGGGGAGACATAGCCCCTCAAAAGGAGGATTTTAGTACACATATTTTGGGAAGCATGTTATTTCTCAAGGATATATTTCTATTCTTTTCATTTTAACAAACCAGATGTTGATTACAGACTAGTAGTTTTTCTTTTTTCAAGTTTCACTGATTGAATAAGTAGCCATTATTTATTTATTTTAAAGATCATTGACCTTTCCCATATTGTGGTTCTATGATGATAGGAGTACCTTTCATGACTGCATGGTTCTGAAAAGGAGTGGCAAGGATATCTATGAAGTTTCTGACTGGGGGATTTAAAGAACAGCTAAGTATAAGGCAAGTAAGAGTCCTTTGATCCTTGAGTTGGCATTGCTTAAGAGATTGAATTTTCAGGACTATGAGACCACAGAATAAAATCTACTCCCTGGTGAGAAATCAGCTCGACAGCATGGCCCAAGTGAGGTTGCTATAGAAACGACACAAGTCCAAACATTTGGCATTGATGTTAACAAAACACTAACATTTTGCCAGCATGATTCTGAAAAATACATTCCTCCCACTATGGCCCTCCCATCCTTCATCCCCTACTCTGGGTCTTTCCATTGGCTATTCCCTAAGCCCAGAATGTTCTACCTATTCACTCTGACCTTCTGGATCCCTTCAAGACTCAGCTCAAATCTCACATTCTTCAGGATAGACCTTTCTAGGTCTATCTATTTCCCTGTCCCAATCCCCCAATCCTCCTGCTAATACCTTCCTTCTTAGATTAGCTCCTATAAACGTTGTATATACCTTGCACCATTTGTATGTTTCCTCTCTCATTTGGAGAAAAGAGATCTTTTCTTTTTTCTTTTTCTTTTATTGCTTTCTTTATCTCCCCAGCACCTATCACAGTGCTTGGCATATAGTAGATACCTAATAAATGCTTGTTTTTTGATAATGACAGTGATCCCTGCATCAATAAGGAGTTTAGAGTAGTATGGGGCTGGAAGGTAGATTCTATGCATTGTCTCATAAGGTTGGACTAGAAATGGTCAAAAGAGTAAAAGTGATTATTATTGAAAATAATCTACCATTCTGTAGGACAATTTGGATTTATTCCCAAAGGGCTATAAAAGAATGCATATCTTTTGATCCAGTAATACCACTTCTGGGTCTGTGTCCCAAAGAGACAAAAAAAAAAGAGAGAAAGGACCTGTTTGTGCAAAAATATTTATAGCTGGCCTTTTTGTGGTGGCAAAGAATTGTAAATTAAAGGGACGTCCCTCAGTTGGGGAATGGCTGAACCAACTGTGGTATATGATGGTGGTAGAAGATTCTTGTGCTAGATGGAATAATGAACAGGGTGATTTCAGAAAAAGCTGGAAAGATCTACATGAACTGATGCAGAGTGAAATAAGCAGAACAAGGAGAACATTATACACAGTAACTGAAACACTGCAGGAAGATAAAAAAATGACTTTGTTACTAATGACAGCACAATGATCCAGGACAGTTCTGAGGACTTATGAAAAAGAATGCTATCCACCTCCAGAAAAAGAACTGTTGGAGTAGAAATGCAGATGAAAACATATAATTTTATTACTTGTTAATTTGGGTATAAGATTTGGGGTTTTGGTTTTATAAGCTTATTCACTTATAAGAATGAATAATACAGAAATATGTTTTGTGTGGTAATATGTATAACCCAGATTTAATTGCTTCTCTGCTTTGGGATGGGGGGAGGGAAAAAGGAGGGAGACAGTATGGATCATAAAACTTCAGAAAACTTATGTTGAGATTTGTTATTAAAATTTTTTTATTTTAAAAAGAAAATAATCGATTCAGTGGGGTTTGCCTTTTTCATGACATGACCTGAAATGAGTCATCTTTTTTCTCCATCTTGCATATTATTCTACTAAAGACTATATCAAGGCTATAAGTAGAGACCGGGGAACTAAGAAATGTCACCCCCATGCCATTTTCAAAGAAAAACCATTCCAAAGATGATTTCTATCATATAATTATGAATATACACACATAGAGGGAGTACCAGTGAAAAAATTCCCTCTACCAAATTCATAGTCAAACCTGGTCTACCCTTTAAGAACCTGGGGTCTATGCTGAGGCATCAGAAAGTGTTATCGATGGAGGTGTCCTCAGGAAAGATAAGCACTTACTCCATAATTTATTGTCCTATAGAATTGCCAAAGATACCATGAGATTATCTCACCCAGATTCACATAACTAGTATTTATAGTAACTAGTATGTGTTAAAAACAGGACATGGATTCAGTTCTTCCTGATATCCAGGCAAGCTCTCTATCTACTCTAGAAGGCTGATGGAAACAAGCTTTAAAAAGATGAAGATGGCACAGAGAGGTGACATTTCTCAGTCCTCTTTATCTCTGCCTCAGCCATGGTAGTCTAGTTGAATAATATCATTAATGGACATTTTATACAATGGATCTTTCAAAGGGTTCCATCTTACTTACCCACAATTGTCCGACCATCACCTCCTAGTTTAACCCGAAGAGGGTTTCCATGGGAGTCCTGGAGGTATCTTCCTTCTGCATTTAACACCAGCCCCCGATCAAGATCTACAACCTGTTAGCCAACAAAGGGAAAGGAAAGGGAGTGTTGGTCTTGCTTCAATTTTCATTCATTAATACAAGATATTTATGTAGATGGTTCTCATAAAAGGAAGATCAAATGTAAATAAAGTGAGAATATTCCCATTTCTGGTGTTCATGATTTTTTTTTAATTTAGGGGAAAGATATTCATTTTTCTTATTTTGCATTTTTAACTTTAAATTTAAGGGAAAGATATTCCCAATCAGATTTTGCATTTTAATTGCCTATCTGAATATCTGTGTATATATTTCTGAAAATATATATAATGTAATGAAGATTAAAAATAACATTTTTACCTTTTAACTCATATTTCATATACCCTAAGCTATATACGCATGTTATATCTTAATATTTTTTAAAGGAGCAAAAAATGCCATCATTATAGCACTAATAATTTATTTTTCTTCTAAGCTTTTTTTCCTTTTGCAAAACATTTTCATAATTATTTAATCTTCAAGATTCTCTGATAATTCAGAAATCTAAAATTCTGTTAGTATAGATGCTCACTCTACTGAAAGAGATGTCAACCTCTTTTATAAGTTAATTTTCAATTATCTTAAAGTATTTCAGTGGCCAACCTTTCCCTCCATCACATTTTGGACAAATTGGCCATGGACCTCTCCATACTAAGCTAGATTGGTTCTCAAATAACAAATCTGTTCCCACACTGACCTATAATCAGTCTTTCTGAGCACAGTAAGACCTGGCATAACCTATAAAAACCTAGAGTCTATTCAGAGGAAAAGGATGACAGTGGAGATGTGCTCAGGTTAGACCAAGCAAAGAGAATTTCATTCTTTGATATAATTATAAAAATAAAATTTTCCTTGTTAAGCTAGGATATGCATTCTTCCTCTCTGGCATCAATATTAAAGCCAATTTCAACTGAGTGGGTAGCTTGAATTGTGGTGCTTTTAAAAGTGTTGTTAATACTAAAATGACAGTGGTTATAACAAAAGGAATATAGCCTGTGCCATTTAATGCTTTGCTATGTTCCTTTTGTATGGATTCCCACATTTTAACACTCCAAATATTAAAAAATCACTCATTCTTTGGTCAAATAAAATCAACATTCTCTTATAAATTAGTAAAAAAAAATAAGTAATTATTGAGAATCTATAATAATTAAAAAGATTATATTTGGTGTTATGTTGATGGTTAACATAAGATTTATTTATATCAATTCTGCTTTGGAACATACTCTTTCTAAATTAAAATGTCCTATATGTAAATTCAATATTGTATTTGAGAATAAATTTAATCTATTCAGTTTCCATTGATCATATGTTCTTAATTCCTGATCTTTGAATTTTTGAGAGAAATTAAAATTCTTGATCCTGTTGTTCAATGCCTCTTGCAATCTTGTTCCAGTATAGCTA
Source organism: Monodelphis domestica (assembly GCF_027887165.1). NCBI lineage: Eukaryota > Metazoa > Chordata > Mammalia > Didelphimorphia > Didelphidae > Monodelphis > Monodelphis domestica. Next base: position 441,432,601 of record NC_077228.1, on the reverse strand, counting down.
TTGAGTATTCTCTTATTGTTCTCTTTCACATACTTTACCTTCTGACCAAACTGGTCTACTCTCTAACAACTGTTCTCATTCTTTCCATTCTTCTCCCCATGCCTTTGATTATTATCTGGATACAGAATCCTCCCCATTGAGAGGAACAGATCCTTCCCCTCCATCTCCTTCTATAGAGCATGCCATCTTTTCCAAGAAATGTTCTACCACTACAGATAAAAGTGAATTCTCTTCAATGGAGGAGAATTTCTCATGGAGCTTTTTTTGGCTTTCCTTTGATACTGACATATTATATCCAGAATCATACTTAATTTTAAGTAAGCCACATGCCATATGCCTCCATTAAACTATAAGCTCCTTAACAGAAGAGACTACACAGTTTTCCATCTTTTTATTGCAGATAGCTAATATATAGTACTTTGAACAAGTTAGGAAATAGAGGCTACTAGATCTGTGATTTCATTAGTAGAGACAATTCCTGAGGGAGAAGATTCCTTCTTCCAAAGCAAGTCAGTACCTTCTATATAACTAATAGTCTTGGAGAGTTGCTTAGAGTATGAAGTGATTAAATGATAGATATATAGATTATACAACTAGATGCAACTTAAATCCAGGACCTCCTGGCTGTAAGGCCAGTTTTCTATCTGACACATTATATTGCCTCTTGGTTCTATAAGTGATGATTTCATTTTTTTAATGAATGTTTTCAAAATTGTAGCTTATCACAATCCTAAAGTTAGTGAAAGAAATATTATTTAAACATCAAGCAATCAATAATACACATCACTGATTCTAGCTTCAGAGTCTTTATTAGGAAATCCAAAGGGAGATTTAATGAAAAGTGCCCGTTAGTCTTGGCCATCTAAGAACAAGGAAGATCATCGTATCTATTTTCCACCAAACTGCCATTTCTTTTCCTTCAATAGCATCAAAACATCTTGTATTTGTAAAGAAGTTTACCCTACCCACTTTGTTCCTTGAGGGCCATTGATAATTCTCTGTCCACTTAGTTGTCCATTACTACCCGGAAGTACTTTCCCATCTACATTTGGTCTGCCATTATTACCTATGCAGTACAAGAGAATAACAGAACTGAATAAAGTCAATAGAAAATAAAGTCAAAAGAAAGCTTGTTTTATATCAAAATTTTAAAGAAATACTTCACAACATACAGAAAAACAACCAGGGTTTTAAACCACTAGTTGAGTTATCAGATTTCAAAATGGTCTTAAGTAGTGACATATATTTTCACCTAAAGCTTGAACATGTTTAAGAGTATTAAGAGTACAATAATGGCTTGGTTATTCTGCATCACTGGAGAAGCAAGTGTTCCACAATGAATTTTCCACATAACTTGTTTCCACACCTTAACCATTCTTAAAATAAACATATTGCATATTTCTTTTTTACTATATCAGAGTTTAGTAAATATATGCATATTTTAACTTCTTAATGATGATCAAGGTTATAGTTGTGAATTATTGTATTAAAATAGTCATACCTTATGTAGTAAATATAGTTATTATATACTATAGTAATTTCAGAGAGACATAGAGGGGTAATAAAATTATAAGTGGCTCCCATACTACTGTGCTTTGCAAACTATTCTGTGTCCCCCTTTTCCTGTGGCTTCTCCTAGACAATATTTTACATATGGTAAGTACTTTAAAAAGTTTGATTGAATTTGATTGACCTGACAAATACAACTTCTAAGCATCAGCCTAATTTTATACTGAATAAAGACCTGAGTAGTTTCTCCTTTCCTACTTAGTAAAGTACATGGCTTTTTCAATAAGTATTTGCAGTTCAGCGGGTTTTGTCCAATTTATATTTCTCATTCTTTTCCAGATGGTCAAGGCTATCTGTCTTAAGTCCATTGTATTAAGCGTAGTATTGATGTGTGCAATTACATTTATTCAGAGAATAAACTAAGCTAAAAGACAAAGATCCTGTCTTTCACTCATTTCTTTATTCATTGGTTCTGCAGTAATTCACATGGATGTCCAAAGAACTGATACAAAGACACTCTAGAGGTCTCTCTGAATAACTTTGGTATTGATTGTGAGACATGGGGGACCCTGGCACAGGACCTTCCAGCATGGCATCAAAGAAGATACTGTGCTCTATGAGCAAAGCAGAATTGCAGTAGCTCAAAAGAAATGTGAGATGTGCACATTTAGACATCTCCATCCCAGATGTTCACATGCATTATTTGTGTCCAATCTGTAATAGAGCCTTTTAAGCTTGTATTGGCCTGATAAGCCACAGTCATGTACACTATACAATGACCCCAACAAAGTGATGCCATCTTGGTGGTTTTTGAGTATAAAGGACAACAACCAACCAACCAGTGACTATGAACTGAATGCTTTCTATATTCAGGGTCTTCACTTTGCTAAGTTCTACCTAAATCACTAAATACCAGCTTAAGGCAGAATCCTATTTCATACTGAGATGATGTAGACACCAGTCCATAGAAGCTCACTTTCTATCCTCAGTTACAAAAAGGCAAGACTCTAGTCAAAAGGATAAGCCATTCTCCAGGTATAGAGTGCTTCTTTATTATATTGGTCCTTAATACATATTTTACATATGTACCACAATAACTGAAACATTTGACTTAATCATATCCAAAGCTTTTCCTAGTTCATATTCTAAGCTCACATTTTCTGAGCTTTTCCTAGCTTACGCTCAGGTATATGTTTGCACAAAGTGTGGCAGCTCAACTATATCTAAATACTTTCAATAAGTTGAACTTATAAAAGAGTAAAAATCCTTTGTCAGACTCAGGAGCTAAAATCTGGAAAGATGGTCAGACATAGCTTACAGGACTGAGAATATAATTGTGCCCATGCATGAGCTATAACACATGTCACTTAGGAAAGCATCTTATGAAAAGAAAAGTTCCCCCCAAATTTGAAAGGACAAATTACCTGGTCTGTATGGAGGTCTCACAGGGTATCTTGAAGGTGGGTTCCGTATTCTTGAGTTTAGCATACGTTGACGTAGTGAAAGCATGGGTGTAGTAGAAGAATAAGTAAGTGGGGCATGGGTGGTAGTATGTAAGGATGTAGTGCTGATGGGACTCTGGGTACTACGCGATCGTGGAAGAAATTTTGAAGGGGCATTAGGAATTTGGGAGGCTCTTGAAGTACTGCCTAATGATGGAGGAATAGGACGTTTTAAAGGAGTAGAATTGTCTTCTTCATTAGATCTCACTCTATGAGGAAAAAGAGGATTTACAGGCTTCTCCTTATCCTTACCAATATTTCTATTTGCATATTTACCACTAGAGGAAGAAGGCCACTTTGAAACTGAAGAGGAAATAGAATCTTCTTCTTTGTCTCTTCTTGTATACTCTCTCTCATCATCGTCATCATCATCATTTGAGACTGACTGATGAGACTTCAGGGAAGATGAGAGAGGACTTTTAGAAGGAGGTTCTATTTTTGATGGTGTGGATTGGTATAGACTATCTTTTTTCTCCACCTGAGATGTTGTTCTGCTAGGAACTCGAGCACGAGAATGAAGAAAAGGTAATGTAGTCTTTGCAGAGGTTTCTCTGTTACTACTGGACCTGCTGCCTGGCAGAGATGAACCTGAGCCTCTGGAAGAAGGTAAAGAGGTATGTCTACTTTGCGACTTTTCATCAGCATTTCCAGACTTAACCCCTATTTGCTGTTGTTTGGAAAGGGATGAGGTAGAAGATGATCCAGAAGAAGAGATATCCTTGTGATGGGTAGAATGTGTATTAATCCTGGCATCTTGGTCCTCCAATTCCGTGCTATAATTTTGGCTATCATCATGTCTGCTTTCAGATTCCCGATGGGTCTGTCGGGATCCTTGAGGTGACAACTGCCGTCTAGAGTTGGTAGAAAAGGTGGACTGACCAGCTCTTGTTTTAAAAGAAGGACTGGAGCTGGAATGGACACTATCTTGTGATGAGGAATAAGATTGTTTTGATTTAGACAATGGATTTTCGACTTCCTTATCTTGATAGTCATGAAGTTGTTCTTTAGAAGTAGAAAGGTGTGATGATGGATGCTTTTCTGAAGAAACCGCTACAGATCTTGAGTTCTGAACATTTGTTACCCTTGTGGATGCACTGGACCCTGATGGATGCTGAGATCTTGTAGAGGGCCTTACTCTGGCAGGAATCCCCTCTGTTCCTGTGTTCTGATGAGTATCTTGTGGGTGCAGTTTATTGGGAAAAGATGGTGAATTGTCCTGAGAGCGTGCATCAGATGAAGATGATTGAGAAGTTACTGGAGACTTGGCATTTTCTGTGAGGGGCACTTTTCGGTGAGCACTTGACACTCTCTGGGGGATTCTTCTTATGTGATCTGAACTCTGTGAAGTAGGCTGCCTAGAAGAGGAAGGCAGATAATCATTTACAATAGTAGAGGTAAGTGGTCTTTCTTCATCTTCCTCTTCCCTTTCCTCCTCATCTTTATCAGCAATATTTTGAGAATGAACCCTAGATGATGTTGTGGATTGAGGAGAGCTAGAAGAGTGTGACCGGAGACTTTGACTACTGCCAGCCCTGTTGGGGTATCGACTACTGGAAGAAAATGTCCTACGTCTGGGAAAATTCAAGTTTCCAGAGACAGGCTGACCTGCTGCCAACCTGGAGTGAAATGTAGAAGAGGTAGAATCTGTCTTCTTTTTATCTTCTACATCATGGTCTTCATTGCCATCATCATCAGATCCAATCCTTTCCCTTGGGGTCTGCTTCATTGAGGGGAGGTGTGAGTGGCTGGGAGTATGATGGGCTGGAGAAGAAACTGTGGACTGTGATGGCAAGGCAGAGTTGATGGCTCTTGCCTCCTGATCATTTTTCAGCACTCGAGAATGAGATCCAGGGTGAAATCTGGTTGGCAATGTCCTTGAAGTTCCCCCATGGGAAGATGTTCTTGTAGCTGGGACCAGAAAACTTGATTTTTCCTCCCAGTTCTCAGATGGAGCATTTGTATGAGCAGGTAAATGTGATTTTCCTTCACCACGTGTAGGACTCTTCTCCCTCTGTGTGACAAGCTGTCGATTTGATGGTATAGTCAACCGAGAACGCTCCATAGTATTAGAAACTGGCTTGCCAGATGAAGGATATTTCGAATGTGGGAGATCTTTAGTAAGTCCTTCTTTCTTTTCATCACCATCATCATCAACAACAGGGTCATTACTTGTGTTTTCATGAGATGGGTTAACAGAGGTGACTCTGGAAGATGGATAATCAGAATTACGCATTCTCTGGTGCCTGGTTTCATCATCAGATACCTGGAAAGATGAAGATGATGGAGATGTGGAAGCAGTCTGTGAATTCTGAGAGGAAGATGAAGAATCATGTGAATCTAGGTTTGTCTTCCGGGTTAACAGGGGAATTCGAGCTCTCATTGGGGTCTTGCCAGGTCCTAAGACAGAAGGAAAGGATCCACTTGGTAATGGTGGCCTACCATTTCTCCTGGAACCTTGGGTCTTAGACTGTGACGTTGGTGACTCTGAATGGGAATCTAAGTCATCATCAGTGACTTCTGTTGACTGGAGATCAGAGCCTGTTTCTGCTCTTTTTTTAGAGGGTAGCTGAGATTTACTGAGGACTTCACTATTAGTCAAAATCTTATTTTTTAAATCAGGAAGTGGGGTTTTTGTATCTTTCCCCTTGGGAGAAAGAGATGAATGAATGTGCTTAGAGGAAGGTGGTGATGGGATTTTTTGTGAAGGCTCAGGCTTTTTAGGATCCAATTTGTCTTCCATATTCATTCTCTGATGAGCATTTGGATCATTGGTGACAGCTGCAATACAATTATAAAGAAAATTAACCACCACTACAGGACAATAAAGGATCATTTATGATAGCATGGCGAAAAGACTATAATTAACCACTAAAAGGTACCAAGAAATCTGTTAGAATAACAAATAACTTTTTTCTTGTCACAATAACTGAAAGGAAAGATATACTTCCCTTTGTGAAAGAGATATGATCCTGAAAGGGGGGGGGGGGAGGAAGATATAATTTGAAATCTTGTAAATTGGATCAAGTTTTAAACATTTTAAAGAAATTTCCTATTTAAAGGAATCATAAGGTGAATTTTTTAGTCAAGCAAAAGATCTATTGGAATTGCAAATAATCAATCCCAAATTTTCTGCTTTTTAAGTTCAAATTTTGTTATAAGTTTTTATGAAGGTAGGCTACCCAAATATAGTTTTCAATGTGTCATGGATAAGATGAAGTAGTGTGGCAAAGGCATTAAGAAATCCTGGATTCAAATCCTACTTCTGTCATTTATAAACTGTATAACTCTGGACAAGTTAACTAATATGTATGTGTCCCAGGCAATTCCATTAGATTTATTGAAAAAAAATCATTGTTGGCTTGCAGTGTGGGAAGAAATTTCCAAAATTCTAGTCTCACAAACTGACAAAATTACACAGATCTTTCCCAAAGCTGCATGTAAATGAGCTAGAATAGGTCTTATTACATGCTGACGGATAAGTATGATTTTGATGCTGAATTATTGTTACCCAAAATTACAAGAAGTGGAGTACATGACGTACTTCAAGGTCCTCCCCAGAATGCCCTGTTCCCTCTCCTCTTTGATGCCTGGGTGTTCTGTCAAAAGGGGTAAAGACTTCATTGGACAATTAGAAAGACAAAAGACTAAATCAGAGCCTTTTGTTAAAACAAGCTTTAACAGATGTTGGACATTGAGTGTTAGTGATGTCGATAAAGGGGGAATAGTAAAGGAAGGCTGGGAGATCCAAAGGCAAACTTTGCTTTCTTGAGAATTTAACTTAGGAGCAGACCAGGGCATCTCTGTTTATGATTGGTCTAAACAACACAGGGTGAAGTGAAACATTACCTAGTTTATCTGGGGGTGGGTAGTCAGATAAGATAATTCACAGTTATGTAGATAGAAGGAAGAAAAAAAAGGACAGTGGGGGCCCAAGTTAATTTGACAAGCTGTCAGGATTCATCAGATGAACGAGGTCAGTGCCAATTCTTCCCTTTATATTTTCAGCCAAGTACGTACATTACAAAATAAACTTTAGCATTTTATTTTGACGAAAGGGAAGCAAAATAAGCATCGAAACAACAAAAGTATCCCTATCTGACATCTTTTCTTTTCCTTTTATTTTCGATATGAAGTTAGAGAGTGATACCAATTCAATTATAATCAATAACATTTCTATCTTACATGGAGGATTCAATTCAGCCTGCTGAGGAAAACAGATTGTTTTAAAAGAATTTCTATATAAGATTATTTTTCCTATTTTCAAAATGTCAATGCAAATTTGGGATAAAATCTATCAATCTAACAGATCTTGATTCAGATTTAGGACTATAATCTAAAGTAACACAAGGCAAAGCCAGAATGATATGGGAGAGACAAAGATGGAGAGTAAGAGAGCAACAAATACAAGATGCTTACTTGTTGGCATAGCGACAATGAAGGCTTTAGACTGAGGACCCTGTCCTCTCCTGTTTGCGGCCCGGATTTTGAAAAGATAGCGTTCCCCAGGCTGCAGACCATCCACTATGGCAGAAGTAGTCTCTCCAGGATAGGTGAGGGACTTTGCTCCAAATGGTTTGAGAGCCGGGGCGTATGAAAGAATGTATTCTGAAATGATTTGGCAGACGGTTGGAAGGAGGAAACTGAAAACAGTCCTGTGTCCAGCAGACAGACTGTATGGGTAGGATGAATTAGAACGTGCATTACTAAAATTAAAACACTAGCAATGCACGTCAAGTCAACAGCCGGAGTACAAAGACATGAAAATGTTGAACTAGCATTCATTCAGACTACCAGACAGGATATGTAGTTAATTCACCAGCAATTTTATGTTTTAAGGAATTAAGCATATGGAATCCAGGAGGCAAACCTTAAACTTCTACACAGTTATTTTCTTTATGTTCTATTACCCCATAATCAGCTGGGATGGAAAAAAAAAATTAATTGGGAAGCAACAGCTACTAGAAAATGATTCTACTCAGCTGGTGACAGCTTTAAATATTTTTGTTTATTAAACTGTGATTATTTTCTGTTAGTAACTTAGTTACCAAGCTGCTGACTTAATCTAGATAAATTCACTCTAGAGAAGGCATTTACATTCAGTGGCAATTATCATATTTTTAATCAAGGTATGCAATGATAAAATTACTTTGATAACCTTCAAAAGGTGGGATAGATCACTAAGTAATAATTTGAATGTCTTCTAATGGGTATTTCAATCCTGTAATGGCATTTTGATGTGAATACTCTGAAAATAAATTTTCTATTCAGTAATAATAAAATCAAATGCTTTTGCTACAGAAATGATTAATTACTACAATATGTCCTAAATCATATTATTCTTTTCAATACCAACCAAAAACTCAGTTTTTTTTCTTCTCAACACAACTGATGATTTCTAAACTTTGTACAACAGTCATTTGCAATGGTCAAAAGTTAAGAAAGGAATCCATTATTCGAAGCCACATTAGTAAAATATGGAGGTTGGATATACTCTGTTGATTAAGGGACATGGAAAGACTACAATCACATAGAGGATCTGCTATTCTGTAGTGCCACTTCTTACATAGAAAATGCAAGTGTTATTATGAATTTCAAATATGGAAACTTAAATAAAAATTGTGATAAGAATGCCAGTCTAGGGATGGATGAGAAATGTGGACAGAAAGGAGCTATTCAGTGAGACGCTTTTGATTTAGAAACTCAGAGGCAACTGTGTTTTCTGGTCATGTAATTAACTGACTACTAACCAGAAATTCCTTCCAGACTGGATCTTTAGACTAGAACCAGAGTGAGAAAAATGAAAGACTGTATAACAAGAGAGACAAAATACTAGACAAATGTAGTAAATTATCTCAAAACAGGGAAAACCTGGAATGCATTAAATATGATATTGATGGCTTCTTAAATAAGATTTTCTATCTCATATCAATAAGGGACCATCTGCTCTACATAACTTATGTGTAGTTAGACCACATACAAATAAACACATAGGAATGTGTATATTTGTGTATGTACATGTCTATGTATATATGTATATATCCAGAACCATCTACATTATGAAGGGCAACATTTGTTTATTATTTTCTCAGAAAATATACTTGAGAATTGACAAGCTGAGAATAGTTTATTCAGTTTGTATATTTTAAATGTAATCATAATTTACAACCACATTTCCTCACTAAGGGACTTGGACAAATGGGATATAAATCCATCATCACTAAACATTCTCACATCCTTCTCTAATTAGTTAAGGATATTTGTGGTTAACACTGAGTTTCTCACTTCCTCTGTGGTACAGCAAATAGGTCATACATATAAGACTTTTTAAACTTCAGAGTATTGTTCTGATGAGTTAAGAGGACAGTGCCACAAACATGACTAAAACACAAAGAATAACACAAGAAGCTGAATTTGGGAGGAAATAGACAAAATGAAGACTTGCGTGTAATCATCTTCACTACCTGGAAAATTATTGCATCAAATGTACTTCCTAGAATTAAAACTCTCCAAGAGACATGCTACTTTCCTGGCTGCTTTTCAGATAACATGAATAGCCAGCACTGAGAAATCATCTGGCACTTTAAGTATACAATATAGATCACATCCACATCCTCATGCATTTTTGTACAATGGACTTCCTACCTTTGACTCTCCCTTCTGTCTCTGGAAGTGCATCCCAAGATGCGGTGACAGCTGTTTGTTTGCCTTTTACTGGACGGACATCCAAGTTTTCAGGTGCTGTGGTAGGAGCTATAAAAGAACAAGTTACTCAGAAAGGTAAATATTATGTTGAGACAATGCCTATTCAATGCACCCTGAAGCTCTTGTTATATGGGATGTTGTAGATCCTAAAAAGGCAAATGACACATACTGACAGTCATTGGTCTACAAACATCAATTGAACAGATGTCACTATGATTGTCCATGTAGGAAACAAGACCATGACCGTAGCAATTTATATCACTACTGTCACTATCTACAAAGCAGCTAAAATATGAGTTTAGAAATAATCTGGTTAATAGTTTTGGAGATTTAATTCACCCAATATTCACAAAATAACAATAAGGACTAGCATTTATATGGTGCTTTAAGGTTTGCAAAGAAGTTTACAAATATCATCTTGCTTTATCCTCATGAATATGCTCAGCATTAAATACTATTATTATCCTCATTTTACAGATGAAGAAACTGAGGCAAGCAAAGGTTTAGTCCATGGACACATGATGAATAAGTGCTGAGTTTGAACTCATTTTATATGAAGAAAGCTAAATCAATGGCTGGTGTACAAGGTAGAATATAATATAAATATAAATATGAAGGCAGCAAAAACAAAACACTACAGAATTACAAAAGAGGAAGAAATCATATCTGTTTTAAGGAGAAAGAATTCCTAATAAAGGTGTTTGAGTTGGTCCTTAAAGGAAGAACAGTTGAAGGTTCTATCTCTTGATGAAGGTGATAGAGGACATTCTGGGTGATGGATATATAGCATGAGCAATGGTACCAAGTTTGAAAAATACAGTGTATGGTATGTTCATGGAGTTACCAATGTCCAGTATGATGGGAGCAAAGTATTATGGTATTATTATCAATGGAAAATTATAGTATTAATTATGGAAAATAAGAAAATATAGACTTTAATTTGTGAAACATAGAATCATAGATTCAAAGCTGGGCACTACCTACCACCTCATTTTACAGATGAAGAAACAGAACTCAAGAGATGAAACAACTTGCAAAGATCTTATATATATACTAAGGCAGCTAGGTGGCAGATTAGATAGAACACTGAGCCTAGAATCAGGGAGATTCATGTTCATGAGTTCAATTCTGACCTCTGACACTCACTAGCTATGTGACCCTAGGTGAGTCATTTCACCCTGTTTGCCTCTGTTTCTTACCTGTAAAATGAGATGAAGAAGGAAATGTCAATAAACCACTCTAATATCTTTGCCAAAAAAAAATACCCTCCAATGGGGTCACAAAAAGTCATAAATTACTAAAAATACAACTGAACAACAATAAATATCTACTAAGTGTCTAAGTCAGGGTTCAAACCCAGGTCTTCCTGAGTCCAAGTCAAGTATTCAATCCATTAGACCATTTTATCTAGAGTTTTAATGAGAGTGTTGAAATAGCCCTTTAAACCTTTGGTGAGAGGGAAATTTGGGATAAAATGTTTCTACTCTCTAGACTTTGGTTTCTTTGCCTATAAAAAGAGGAGTGTGTATAATCTGATTTTTATGTTCTCTTCCAAGTCTAATCTCATAATTTATGGCATGCAATTGTACAAATATACTACAAAGTATAGTGGCAGCTTTAACACATGAATTCTCAGAATCAAGCATAGGTCTTCATCCTGGGAGAGGCTGTTTTCCCTTCTATTGTCACAATAATACTCAAAAGTTATTTATGTAGGTTATGAAAGTGGTATTTAATGGACTCCACATGTTGAAAGAAGAGCAATTTGATATAAAAATTCAGCACATGGCAAAGCATGTGCCCAGAGAAATGGTTAATCAGCAATTCTGTGTTTATACATTGAAACTTTACCAAAGAATTTAAAACTAACCTCTCTAAAAGGAGTGTCCTTTCTCCTGTAATGTTATTCTTGGACTTTAATAATGGGTACATTAGGATTATATTCTCTATAAATCCTACTGCAGGGGCATCTCCTGATAGAAAATTCAAAGATCCTTTTAGATACGAACCAGATTCCGGTGTTCTTTGAAAGACTGAAGTACTCCATTTGCCATCTCTTTCACCTTGTGAAATACGGACTGCAAATTCATACATGGTGTCTGGAATCAAGTCCTCTATCAGAGTCCTTCTTCCAGAAATCTGCTTATAATCCCATCTTGCCGATTCTCCTTTCTCTCGATAGCGCACAGTATACTGCCTGTTGATGAGAAACAGTTCAGTGTTGGCATTCAGTCAACAAAATTTTCTGGGAATGAACACCTGCTGGCCTTTCTCCTCTGTATCCACTGACTTTGAGGGATGCTTAGCCATTGCAAAGAAATCAAATGGGAAGGAAATCAATTCCTCATTACATTTATCAGTCTATGAAACCAATTTAAATCCCTGGTAGAAATACTATGGATTTTGAGACTAAGGAAGACAAGACCTGATTTGGGGAAAGAGTTCTTCTCAAGGGCACTGAAGCTACAGGATCAAGAAACATGATGCCAGAGGGAAAATCCTGCTGCCTACAGAAGTGGTAAGACAGTAAGGGACAGAAAAGCAGGCACTAACAACAGAATTGTTCCATAAAGGAATCCATGGAAAAAATGCTAGGTGGAAACCAAGGTGGAGTAGTGGATGGAAAAGCAGGTTCATCACCAGTTGGGGCAAAAAAAAATATGCATGCCTCAGAGAGACATGAAAAAAATGTTCAAACTTGTGCATGGGGAGCTTATGCTATGAGAAAAAAAGGTATCTTCAACTCTGCAGAGCTTAAACATTGCCACACACTTTATTGCATTTCTCTTTCATGCTGTCTCCTTGATGGAACCTCTGCTATAGCCAACTAATTATAAATAAGAATGTATTATTCACAAGGATGGCACTATGCACTAATTAATATGACAGGCTAATTCTGAAAAGCAAGATGTCAGAAATCAGAGGACTTGAGTAGAGATTCTTTCATCACAATGGATGTCTCTCAAGGAATAAAACCAAGATCCAACAAAATAAGTGAGAATACCTAGATGCAACTGTCCTTTTCTGTTTTTCCAAAACAGGATCCACCCAGGCAACAAGAACTGACTGAGATGACATAACTCGCACACTTATGTCTTCAGGCTCTTCAAGCTCATCCTCCTCTGAAATAAAACAAAGTAGTTACAGAAAAATCTAGGAATCTTCTGAGAAATCTATTGAATCCAGCTCAATGACTGTGTTGGTGGAAGGAAGATAGGAAGGAAGGAAGGAAGGAAGGAAGGAAGGAAGGAAGGAAGGAAGGAAGGAAGGAAGGAAGGAAGGAAGGAAGGAAGGAAGGAAGGAAGGAAAGAAGGAACGAAGGAAGGAACGAAGGAAGGAAAGAAGGAAGGAAGGAAGGAAGGAAGGAAGGAAGGAAGGAAGGAAGGAAGGAAGGAAGGAAGGAAGGAAGGAAGGAAGGAAGGAGGAAGGGAAGAATCTTACATTTTAAGTGAAACTGAATAAAAACTGAAGCAATTATTTGTTTAATCAGTATAGAAAATTTAAGCCAAAACAAATCTTCAGCCTCAGAGAAAGGACATTTTGTTTTACTATCCTAATCACTTAATAAAGAATAAATACCTCTTAAAAAGGCACTTTGCTCAATGATGCCTTTTTAAAAATTCAGTATCTGGTCAAACAATAACAAATTTTATCAGTTTATAATATAAAAATTCTTAGCATTAATTTTGGGGCTGAGAACATGTCAAAATTAGGAACTGGTCAAAATGGCATTTAATTGATGGCTGGCATGAAATGCCAATTCTAGTTCAAACAACTAAAAATATTGGGGCAGTATAAGGGATAGATCTTTAGACTCTGAATCAGGAAGACAGGTTTGAATGTTGCCTTTGGTCCATATAGCTATTCAGTCCTAGACAAGCCATTTAATTTCTTCTAAACTTCAATTTTACCTTCTGTAAAATGGATATAATATTAGAAACAATCTTACAGGGCTATTGTGAGGATCAGATTAGATAATGTATGTTAAAGTACCTTGTAAATGTTCAAGTATAATATAAATGTCAACTATTACTTTTATTTGTGTACAGTCTTAGATGATATCAAAAGACACTAAAATTATGTTATTGAATCATTTTCAGGCATGTCTAACTCTTCATTTGTGATTTCCTTTACAAAGATAACAGAGTGATTTCTAAGTTCCTACTCTATCTTGCGTTACAGATTTGGAAACTGAGGCAAACACAGTTAAGTGACTTTTCCAGACAAAGTAAGTGTATATAAGGCAAGCTTTAAATTCAGATCTTACTGACTCCAAGCCTGGCACTCTACCCACTATTCCACATAGCTGCCAATTTTCATATTTTTGAGTTAAGGGGGGGAATTATGGAAATATGTGAAGAGGCTTATTTTTCCTTGAATAATAGGTGAAAAGGGCATGTATATAATTTATTAGAGATCATGGCAAGTGAGTAGAGAGCTAACCTCTGATTTTAGGATGTCCAAGGTTCAAGTCTTGCCTCTGACACATGCTAGATGTATAACTTAACCTTTTAGTGCCTCAATCAACTCTCAAGCCCTATATGTTGCTGAATGGTTGTTGATCTACATTGGTAAAGAGAGTTTCCTTATTATGAGTTCTCTACATTAATGAAATCTTAGGTCTGTACCAAAAAAGAGGGAGGAAAATACCAACAGAAATAACTAAAAATCAAAATGCTTGTATGTATGAGAGAAAAAAACTCTCTCATCATAAAGAATAATCATAATCATTCTCAAATCTGGAGAGTTTGGGCTTGCCTGTAATTCAAAGTCACAACTTGCTTTTTAAAAAAAATTTTGTAAATGAATTTCATACAAACACAGATATGTAAAACAGTCAAACATAGATATATCCAGTGGCTGTGAGTCACTTCATGAGTTAATAACTGCTTTGCCTATTTTACAATGCTAACTATGTTCGCTAAGCAATATGGGTGACTGCTAGTATAAGACCAATATGACACGGTCTAATCTTAAGAATGCAACCACTTTCCATACATCTATTCATCCATCCCTCAACTTATTCAGAGTTGCTGTTATCAAGAAATAGTTTCTGTGGGATCTGCACTAAAACCCTGGTTGGAATAAATATACTACATCAGACCTTATTTATCATTTAATGATCCCCTTCCATTTGAGATGTGGAAATGAGCTACATTTTAAGGATGAGAGATATCACCAAGACCAAGTCAACATACAACAGAGAAAAAAAAAGGTAACTTTTTAAGAGATACTCAGGTTTCTCCAGAATTTGATTGTCCTATATTAGGACCCAGCCTTCTTATTAAGCACCATCACACATAACGATTTGCAGGTTAACTAAAAAGTATTTACAAAAACTGACCTTCAATTTTTCTCTTGGTCAAAGCAGCCCTGTACACAGGCTGACTCTGCCCCTGGGAATTCATAGACTGCAAGGAGACCACATACACCGACTCAGAGGCTACCAAGAAAACAAAAAAGACATTTCTGCACAGGCATAAGGATTTGAGGGTAGAATTAAGCTCTGTCACTATTTGCATTGGAGGAAGTGTCTTATAGGGCTAAGATAGCCAGCCTCAAAGCCAGAAAGTCCCAAATTCAAGTCCTTCCTATGACATATTAGTCCAAGTATTTCTCAAGGTTCAGATCTACACTTACAAAAGTTCCCTGCCTTAGAAGTTCGCTGTAGCAGTGAAATTACAAATACAAGCCCTGTACTCTATTTACATAGATATTCCCATTTGCAAATGACAGAAACTCTCTTCCTTCTATTTAATTCTAGAGAGATCAATCATTATTCATTCTCATTGTGTGCCCCAAATTCATGTAAGAATGAAATAACATGGTGAATTGCCAATCCAACCACAGGTCATGATTATATTTGAGCATAAGAAAGTGTAATCTTGCAAAGGGGTGGAATAAAAATGGAATAATGGAGAGACAGGGGACTGGGACTAATTAATAAATAATTTGGGCTTATCCCAGTGTGATAGTAGGAGGAATGGCAAGAAGGGAACATACTAGTAGATATTGCAAGAGAAGTGATTACTTGTGGGATGCGAGACAGAAAAGTCACGGATGACAACATTGTTTCAACATGAATGACAAGCGAATGATGGAATATTAACAGAAATAGGAAAGTGATAAAAAGCAGATTAATGAACATCTGGCAAATTCTGACTTTAGGCACATTGATGGAGATGCCAACAAGACAGATGAGAGTGGAACTCATGGATGGCTGGAAATCCCCTGCAAAGAAATTATAGTGGAAGCCATGGGAGTAGGTGAGGATGAAAATAGAGGAATCATCAGAGAGACAAGAGAGGAGGGCCATGGGTGAAACCTTCAGGAAAATCAATATTGAGGGATCAGAATGAAGGAGCAGACAAGAAAACAGAAGGAATGTTCCCAGGAGGATGAAAATCAAGAGAATCTGATGTTCACATAAGCTAAAGAAGAGAATATAAAAAAGAAAAAAAGATGGTTAATGGTGTCAAATGCATTTAGCATTTAGCACAGTTCCTGGTACATTGTAGATGCTTATTAAATGTCTATTGATTGACTTTTCTGAAAAGCTACAAAGTGAGATGATGAGAACAAAGAGAAAATCAGTGATGGAGGTTTGAGAGACGATTTTCAGTCTAGTGTTGGGGCCAGAAATTAGAGGTCAAGGACTATAAAATGAATGAGAGAGATGTAGATGGAAAAACAGGCCTGGTTGGGAGGACATGGGTTTGAATGTGACTTCAGACACTTCCTAGCCCTGTGACCCTGGATAAGTCATTCTTCTAACTTGGAACTGATACTTGGTATCAATTTTCAGAAGGCATGGGTTTAAAAAATTCAATTAATTAATTAAATGAATGAGTGGTAAGAATATGAAAATATCTTCTTTCTCAGAAATTTAATAGAGATTTGTCATGCTAAAAATAAAATTAATTCCTATTAGAAAAGAGTGGTTGCCATTTAAAAGGAAAATATATATATACATATATATGTAAAACTAAAAGGAATTTATGAAGTAAAAATATTTTTCTTAGATTTTTTGTTATTAAAATGGGATAAATATGTATGTGGGAAAGGATAAATGTGAGAAAATATAGTCTGAAAAAATCAACTATATAAGAAAGATTTAATTTAATTTTATAATTATATTATATATTATATTTAATTTTTATATCACATAAATATATTCATTTAAAATACAATTTTATAATATTTTTCATTGAAATTCTTGAAAGCATCTTAAATTATTCCCATGATGGACTAATCTTTTGAGGTGTGCTAATTCCTTAATAACAAAGGAAAAACCATCATATTATGATTGAGGGTAACAATCCATTAGAATTGTAGTCATGTTGCAGCTGTACTCACCTAGTTTTTTAATTTCATGTGCTCGCTCATCCCTTGTCAGAGGAACATAATTCATCTTCCTGCCACTTTCTCCATAGCCCAGGAGAAAACCTTGGGACCTACGGGGACTCTTTATACCTGATGCACGTGGCGCTTTCCACTGAACAGAGAGTTTGTCATCTGAAGGCCGGACTCGAACTCGCATAGGTTTGTTTGGCACTTCCTTTTCTTAAAAAAGAGACAGAACACAAAAACGTAGCATTTATGTTTGGATAACATTCAGGTGTAGTATCTTTGCAAGCTTAGTTACAAAAGTGTGGAGCTGTGTTTGCAGATAAAATCTGAAAACATGAAGGAAAAACATTTGGCAAGAACAATAAATGACACACTCCCCATCTTTCCCACCAGAAATGTCCAATAGAATGGAGTAAATGAAAATGTGCAATGCTTCAAGGTTCCAGCTAGAAATCATGGATGTTCTAAAATGTTCTTTTATCCTTTTTCCTTTTGTATCGCTCCTCCTCTCACATTTAAGCCCATAAGGATAGTGCAGTCTTATCTGAGAAGAGTTAAAGATCAGTACAGAAGTACAGTATAAGCCTAGAACATATTACTGCCCATTAGAAATCCAACCCTAGAAAATAATGAGTCCTCTTGGTTTGTTACTAGTTGATTTCTATTTTAATTATATTTGCCTATTTTCTGGAGCTTCTGACCTTCCAGGAAACACAACACATATCCCTTACCATGCTGGTCCTAACAAAAGCTTCACCTTTTTTGCCAAGTAAGTATTTCTCAAGAAATTCCTTGAATCATTTACATTTTCTGAATGACTCATAATTCAGTACTTAAGTTTCTTTGGTTTCATACTAAACAAAATTGTCAGATTGGCAACACATGGCACAAATACACAATTGAGTTATCCCAAATTGTTATCCCAATTTTAAGTACGAGGAGACAGATTTTATCAGAGCATCCCTCCCTCTACTCCTCACATTCCTCCACCCACCCCCCATGAGTTTGGCCTGATATAATAAAATTGGAAAGTTTAGGGGAAAAGTAGCAGCACTTAAAAAAAAAAGTATGGGTAGTAGATGGAAAACAGCTTCAGTCAAGATGACATCAGTTTGCTTCCCTCTTCTGACTTGCTGGCTTGACTATTCTGGGAAATTTTCTAAGTTATAGAAAACCTGCCTTAGTTTCATCGCCCAGAAGACCACTCTTCAAGGGAAATCACAGGTCTAGCTCCAAACAAATAAATGTATACAGAAGGATTGCTTCAAATTTGAATTAAAAGACCCAAATTATTTCTTTTTCTGTAAAAGTTCAGGGTGAAATTGCTCTAAATTAGTAGCCCCCAGCCAAACAAATGCTAAATGGTGTGGGTTTTTTCCTCAAGATTTCTTTAAATCCTGGTTCCTTCAAATTCTTAGTAAGTTAAGAGGTTTTTCTTTTTGTTTTGAATCCAGAATTATGAGAGATGGTTTTAATTATACTAGTTTAATATTTATGTAATGTATATATCTATAACCTAATTAATGATATTAGCCAAACCCAACCAGAAGTGGGTCTTCTAATACCTTGTAAAAAACAGTGAGGAGACCCACTCCTATACCTGGAATGTGCTCTGTCTTTATCAATGCCCCCTTGGAAACTTGTTTCCTTTCAGATTCAACCCAAGTGGTACTTCCTGCAATTCAGTCCAAGTAGAACTTCCTGCATGAGGCTTCTCCCAGTGCACTCAGCAACCAGTGCCTTCCCCTCTTAGGTGTACTTGAATCTGTGTTGTATATACTTATATGTGTGCATTATTGTCTCCTTCATTAAAATGTAAACTCCTTGAGGAGCAAAAAAAAGGGAAAGTTGAGGAACAAAGTATATAGAGTGTGCACATTAGCAAAGGAAAGTCTAAAAGTAGGCTTAATTACAGGGTCTTTTCCCTATGATATTAATTATTCTTTAATATTCTAATTCCCTAAAAGATGAGTAATTCAAACAGTGTTCATATGCTTTCTGCTTGCATAGATCTTAACCTCTTTAAACAGAAACAGGCAGTTATCATGATTTGCTTTGTCCCAAAGAATTCATCAACCTTCTTGGAATGAGATTTTTCCACATTGAGCTAAACTGGTCTTTAGAAGAGTGATAAGTCGGTCACTATACCTTACTCAAAGCCTTCTCTTGTTCTGGAAGGTATTTATTTAACATTTCATAAAATAATATAGTCTTATGGTCAATATGATGTTTAGCTACACCACCTTCATGAGTCTTCTGGTGGTGTGAATAGAATAACTAATAATAATAATAATATCAATAATAGTAATAGCATTTGTATAATGCTTTAATGTTTGCAAAGCACTTTATAAGTATTCTCATTTTTCCCTCACAACAGTCAGGTAAGGGGGCGGGAAAGGCAAAATAAATGTCATTATCATCCCTATTTTTTACCAATGAGGAAACTGAGGCACCTAAGGTTAAATGCTTAGAATCAGGCAACTAGTAACTGCCTGAGGCTGGATTTGAACTCTAGATGTCTTCACTACAAGTCCAATGTTCTAGCCACTGCTTTTCCAAACTACTTCATTAACATTCTAATCCTCTTACCAAAATAGCTTTATTGGAATTAAAAAGCTAGTGGTATTCAGTCATAGTTTCGAAAACCAGCTTTAAAAATGGTAAATCAAAAAAGCAATATTAAAAAAAACAATTTCTAAAAGAAAATGAATTCAGAAAGTATTACAACTCATCAGAGATACCAGTTGCGCAAATGAATAATCAGATAAATTTTCATATTGAAGTTCTTGTTTCATATTAATAATAAAGGCAGTGTACAAGCAGATGTTTTAGGCAGTCAAAAGGGTCCAAGAGGAAGTCAGTTGCCAAAGAGTTTCTGAACTCTTAGCTGGGTGACTTTGGCAGGAAGAAAACCTCTACTCAAGCAAAATTTGACCTTGACAATAAGTGTCATTTCTTTCCATTGGAATTATTGTTTAGAGTTTCTTGGGAAACAGAGGCATAAGTGACAACACAGAATGGCCCAAAAGCCTCATTTTCTTTTAAAGCTAATGTAGTTTTGGACAAAGAGCAGGGTATTTGTTCTCATGTAAAATATGGGGTTTGATTAGATGGTCTGTAAAGATTCCTTCTAGCTCTAAATTCATGTTCCTGGGATATAGTGTCACATGAAATGAAAGGATACTAGTGCATATTTTTTATTTAATAATTGGAAGAATTTGGAGGATGTTAAACTACAACAAAGTATATAACTGCTTTTAATTTTCCATATTCTTTTTTGTTGTCCTTTTGGATTTTTGGAAAACTGATGTATGCTTTGTGCTTAGATCATTAAATTAGTATAAAAGAACTGAAACAGCTAGAGAGAAAGTGGAGTTAAGGAGACTTAAGTTCAAATCCAGCTTCAGACACTTTTCTGTGTTACCCTGGAAAGTCATGCTGTCTTCCTTGGTTTCCTCATCTGCAAAAATGGGATAATAACTCCTATCTCTCAAGGTTATTATGAAGATTAAATGAGGTGATTTTTGTAATTTGCAAACCTTAAAGCTATAGATAAATGTTATTTATCCTCATCATCATCATGATTATTATAACCCCAAGAGCACTTAAAAATATTTACAAAAAGATGAATCAATCAACTAACATTTATTAAGTGCTTTCAATGTACCAGATACTATACTAGGCAACGTGGGACACAAAAACAAAAGTGAAACAGTAATAAATAAAGTGTGAACTATAGAGAAATGCTAGGATTCTTAAATAAATGGTCTTTAAAAAAAGAAGTCAACATAGGCTCATTAAAGACAAGTAATGCCAGACTTGTCTAATTTTTTGGACAATCCTTTTATATTAATAGACTAGAAAAATGATGCAGACATCATATGCTAAGATTGAGAAAAATATTGTAAAATTCCTGATGTATCTTTCTGTGCAAATACATAACCAAGTAACAGTATAATTATGTGTTTTCAGAACTGGTTGAATAACCAGATTCTTGAAATATTAATTAAGAAATCAGTGTCACAGAAGAAAAACAATTGCTTGATCACATGGGTCAATGGGGATATGATTGGAGATGTAGACTCTAAGTGATCACCCTAATGCAAATATTAATAATATGGAAATAGGTCTTGATAGATAACACATGTAAAACCCAGTGGAATTGCTTGTTGGCTATGTGGAGGGGGGTGAGATGTGGAGGAGGGGAAGGAAAGAACACGAATCATATAACCAAGGAAAAATATTCTAAATTAATTAATTAAATAAAAATTTTCAAATACAAAAAAAAGAAATCAGTGTCAACAGGGAAAGAATTTTCTAGTGATTTTCTTAGGGGTTCTGTACTTTACCATGTTCTAGTCAGCATTTTTGGTGATAACTTTATTTTAATGATGTGTTTGTCAAAATTGCAAATGAAATGAAACTTGGATGAATAAGTAGTATACTGGATGACAGAATTAGGTTCCAAAAATATTTGACTAAATGAGAATAATGGATTGGAAAAATAGAACAAAATGTGATTAGTATGATGACCTTCACTTATATTTAAATAAAAACTTATTTCACAAGTACCCTATAGGGAAGATAGTTAGAAAGCAATTCTTGCAAAAAAAGAAGGAGGGGGTTTAATGGACCACAGAGCCAATGTGATAAAAAATGTGACATGGTAGCCAAAAAAAAAAAGCCACTGTCAACCTAGTCTATGTTAACAGAGATATTGTGTCCAGACTGAATTAGGCAATAGTCTTTCAGTAGTCTGACCCATAGAGACCACATCTGAAACAGTGTCTGACAATGTAAAGAATATGGATTCTGGAATCAAGAAGAGCAGAGTCCAAATCTCTTTTCTTTCACTAACTCTAGGAGCTGGGATTTAACCTCCCTGGACTCCATGGCTTCTGAGGTCCCATCTGCCTCTAATTCTATGAACCAATGAACTATGTTATATTCAACTGTGGGAGCCACAATTTAGGAATAACCCAAGTAATCACAAATTGTGATACCTGGAAATCAACTTAAAAGAAGTAGAGATAGTTAATCTATCAATTTGAGCATTAATAAGAATAGGTACTAGACCTGTGGCTTTACTGGTTTACAAACTTCCCAAATAAGAAAATTCCCTTCACTAATACAGGTCACTACATTCTCAGCAACATGGTTTTAGTGTCTTAGGGAGTCGCATACAGGAGTGAAAAGGAAGTTGGTTTTAACTGACTTGCCCAGTCACACAGCCAACATATAGGAGAGGCAGAATTTGAGCCTGAGTCTTCCCGACTCTAAGGCCAGCTCCCTATTCACCATGCAACACAGACACACAGGACAACCCCACTACCACTTTAAAATCACAGAAGGCTTTCTTTCTTCTATCTTTCTTCATTGTAGTATCCAGTTAAACTGTGTCAAGAGTCAAGATTAGAAAGTAAGAATAAGGCAAGTCTTAATCGTTCCCATTACGCAAAGGGCACAGTAGCTTCTGTAGGAATTACAGAATCTCCAAGTTGGAAGGAAGCCCAGAGAGTCTTGGAAATCAAGTAGTCCAAACTCTATATGAAGAGGGATACCTTCTATGATATGCCAAATATCCAACCTATACTGTACATATTTAAGAAAACTGTCGCTTCCTATGCTACAGATACCAAGCCTCTTTTAATTCAACCAAAATCACCTTAGTTTTTTGGGATGTCATGTCACACTGATGACTCATATTCACACTAAGATAGCAGTCTTATAAAAACCCCAAATGTTTTTCAGATGAACTGCCTTTAAGGTTGATTTTTTTAAACCCATGTGTATAACAGACAGAGTGTTCCCTAAGTCTACCATCCCGTACTAGCTATCAGAGATCAAGGATCATCTCTGAATCTGCCTCAGTGTCTTGCACAGAATATTCAATAAACGTTTTTGAGTAAATGAATGATCCAGTACATTTAACTAAATGGAAACAGAAAGGCCTCTTTCTAGGGAAAACACTTAAATGAAACTCTTAGCAACTTAACTACTATCTACTGCAATTCCAATCTTTATATTTTAAATATCAAATTGCACTTTGTTGTTTCAGAATTCTTTCCAAATCTTTTAAATTACTTTCTTTTAATGGTTTCCTAGTTACATAAATCTTCAAGCACCTTTTATGAGTTACTTTTTAATCATTTTTAAAACCAAATGCACACTGAGAAAAACTTTATCCACGTGTTTCAAATTTATTCATAGATAAATCATTTAAGTGTTTTCTCTAAGTACTATTTAATATCCTCACAAAAACTCCTCTATCTTTCTAATAAATCTCCAAGTCTTTTATCCTGAAAACAGGAAGTCACAATTGCCAAGAGTAATCAAATTTAAATCCACAAGTGCTGAGTGCATTTATAACTTTTCAAAACAGACTTTTCTCAGTCTTTAACTGTGAGTTTTATTCAGAACTGGATTTATAGGAGTGATCCTAAGATCATTGTATTCTGTCCATTAAGTAAAGCCAAAGAGGTGAAACCTTTTCCAGATAGTCATTTTTAAAAGAAGATGAGGAAGAAGCTCAATGGAATTAAAACACAAGTTCTTACCATTTTGTACTAGATCAGGCAGCAAATTCCAGGATATCCTGATGTTTTAGAAATCTAGATAACAATAGCTGGCATTTATATAACATTCTAAGATTTGCCAAGTGCTTTATACAAATTATTGCCTTTGATCACAATAATCCTGTGAGGTAGGTACTAGGATCTTGCCTTTAAGAAAAGGAAACCAGTGCTCATAAAGGTTAAATGGCATGCCTAGAGTTGCACATTAGCAGATAAATCATACCCTATGCTACATCAGTGACTAACAGCTGCACACAACTGCCAAAGTATTATTCCTAGGGCACAGTCCGAGGAAGAGTGCCAATCTGACTGCTTCATTCTCCTAATCAAAAAGCTCAAGTGACTGGTAATATAATTTTAGGTAATATAATTTATATATTAAATATAAAATTTAGGTTAAAATACAAACTCCTCTATTTAGCATTAAAAACCCTTCTCATTCTGGCTCCAGTCTATCTTTCCAGACTTATTACCTGTTACTCTCCCTTGTGCAAGTTATAGCCAATCATACTGGAGTACTTACTCTTCTTCAGAAACAATATTCCATTTCCCATCTCCTTTGCCCACGTCTCCTTTGTCTGGATTGCATTTTTCTCTCTCCTCAGCCTCTGAGAATCCCTAGGTTCATCAAAGTTAGCTCAGATATTACTGCCTACATGATCTTCCCATGGCTAGTGCTTCTCCCTCCCCACTCTGTTGTATTTAGTTTGTACTTAGCATCCTTTTCTCCAAAAGAGAATGTGTCTGTAGGGCAAAAACTATTCATTTCCTTTCTTTTTGTTCCTAAAACATCTGGCATAGAAAAGGCCTTTAATAAATGCTTGGTGATTAGTTGACTGGAAAAAACATATCATGGTGGCCATTAGAGTAAAAGTGTTTCCCAAAATGAGTTGTTTCCACTCTTCTTTTTCTTCTGTGAATTGAAATCCTTAACAATATCATTATCAACAAATGCCTATTGAACACCTACTATGTTTAAAGCAATATATTTTGCTTACATAAATGAGTTCACAAAGGTTTTCAATCTGTCCATCAAATGCCCCTGATTCTCATCAAAGGCCCCAGGATCTTCTCCTTCTTTAGTAAGCCTAGAGGGAATTCAATCATTTGCCCTACAACTGACAGTCCTGAGCAACATATTCCCCCGGGGTTGGTGCCATTTTCTGCTGCTTCAGGCTGGCCTATTGCTTATGGTCAAAGTTTCAAAGCAACATGGCCAAAGCACCCAATTGTCCCTAGATCTCATTATGTCCTAGAAAAAACAATAGAAGATACCTTTTCACTGGTCTTTTTCATCTATCTCCCTTGCCATAGGTACGTCCCTTAAAATCTCCAATGCTCCATGTTAGACCCAGACAAATGCAATTATCCTTATGTGGTTTTGTGTAGTTAAGTACAAAAAGGATTAAGTGAAGAGAAATGAGAAGGAAAAGCAAAGGGGAAAGAAGATGTCTATGAGGAAGATAGTAGAAGAATGAGTAAAAATAAAATGTCTATTGAAAATTGGAAAGAATCAAAGTTTTGGTTTCGTCCAGATATTTATGAGGTAGTTAGAGAACTTGGGTTAAAATATTGATTTTACTATGGCTCAGGCAAGTTCTTTAACTTCTCTGAGAATCAATTTCCTCATCTATAAAGTAGGGATTTAGAATAGAGGACTACAAATGGCTCCTTCAGCACTAAGTATTACAATCCTGTGACCAATTATAAATCAAGGAAGGCCATCTTGCCCATGTTCTTCCACAAATTCTCCAGACTGAATCTCTGCAATGCACTGGAGATCTTCATTATGTTATTTTAACATTTCAGGGCTACTAATGTACACAAATCATGTCACTGGCTTTCTAGGCATTTATATTTATCACACAAATTGTAGCCCCCTCCAATGCTACTTATGTATCATAAATCAATCAGCAAGCTTGTATCAAACCATAGTCTCCAATAGAGAGGTAGTGAAGGACAGTGGAAAGAGTCTTAGTAAACTATAATCTACCTTTCTGTGAGAAAGCAGCACAGTTTAATAATTGACAACACTCATTTCTTTTATCCCTATTAATGAACTATAAAGCCCATGAGTCGCATATATCCACAAATAAAATTTAACAAAAATGAAAACCAGAGTAAAAAAAAAAATCTTGTAAAATTCTTTTGGTTCTTGCATAAGAAGACATGCTAATCCACATAGCTCCAATTTAGAAATGCCTGGTGTTTCCCCCCTCTCCTGAATATCAAAACCCTAAACATACTCCAGACAGAAAGCCTTTAGCCTCCAACAATGGATGACCTAGTCAAAGGTATCAGATTTTATTAAACTACTGCAGGTCTCACTGCGGCATGAAGTCAAAGTCAGCTGCGTGCTGTTTTATTTGATGGCCACACAAGCAGAGATGATGAATCTGGTTCAGAGAAGTTTCTCTATTTCTTAGTTAAACCATTCCACAGCTAGCCTTCTCACCCACTTGGGAGAGGCATGCTAATTACTGGCTGAAGTAAGCATGTAGATTGGCATCAGAAAAAGAGGAATCTTTCACAATTGCCTACCCTCTGGGAATTCACAAAAAGCAAAATCTGTCGCCATATAGATATATATACACATACATATGTAAATATATAATAGAACAAAGTGCTGTGGTGAAATACCACAAAATGTTGGTTTAAACCCTGCTGTAGGAGAAAGCTGCTTAAGGTTTCCTTTTCCAGGCAACTCAATCATTTCTGAATCCTTTCCATATGGCTTTTCTGTGAAGTCTAGAAGTTCCAAGTCCACTGCTACAGTACAGAAATATTGAATCAAATATGGACAAACCGTCAAAGAAATCTTTAACAACTTACTCATGTATTATTCAAAGGAACAGACTTCAGAATTATTAGAAGCTTATTCTATCTAAATTGACTTGGAGTTTTTGAAACTCATATTCAGATAAAGAGATCTAACTTTCTCAGGAAATAAATAAGAAAAAATTTTTTTCCACATTATAAATTGTTGAAAATCATTTCAAAGAGGGATCATAGAGGTTAGGGGTAGAAGAGACCTAAAAATTGAGCTATTCCAATTCCTACATTTTACTAAAGGGGAAATCATGACCCAGAGAATTTAAGAGACTTATTCAATGCCACTCAATAATTAATTAAAAGGGCTTTGATTTGAACCAATTTCTTCCGGAGGTAGGTCTGTTACTGTGTCACTCATAATGAAAAGTATAATAATTTCAAATAGAACTGCAAAATGGGAGAAAGTTGGAGTTGGAAAATACCATAGGAAATGAGCAGAAAGAGAGGAAAATGTCTGCAGTGACCGCAGTGATGTAAAGGAAAATGACTTAGAAAAACTTAAGAATTCTGATCAATTCTATGACCCAAACATGGCTCCAGAACCTATGATGAATGTAGCTTGCCTTCATTTTGGCAGAGAGGTGGTTGACAAGAGGGTTGGAATTAGATGCCTACATGACCATTGTATGAATTTGCTTTTCCTGACTAAATTTATATGATATATGCATATAATATAATAAAATAAAATGAAGGGATAACATTTGGGGGCAAGTAAGTGGCCCAGTGGACAGAGAGTCAAGTCCAGGGTTCAAATCTGACCTCAGACCTTCCCTGGCATATGACCCTGGGAAAGTCACTTAGCCCCCATTGCCTAGTCCTGACTCCTCTTCTGGCTAGGAAGCAATATTTAGTATTGATTCTAAGATGGAGGGTAAATGTTAAAAAAAGATAAGAGAAAATACTTATTCGGGGGAGGCAGTGTTATATAAGAGAAGAGGACAGTGGTGGATAATAATGGAAATGAATGAACCTAAAATAATGAAGATGAAATAATAAAAATGAAAATAATAGATAATAATAAGAAGAAAGTATCAATGAAGCATTAAAATATACAAAAAAAAGCAGAAAGAAATTAAAAAGGAAACCCAGAAAAACAAGGCAGGTTTGATAGGATTATATTAAATTTTATTATCTAGAAATGAATATACACAAACTATATATAATGTTCTTTACCTATTGAAATATTCATTAAATTTTTTTAATACCTTAAGTTCATCTAGTCCAATCCTTTCATTTTATAAGTGAGCAAATTGAAATTCAAACAGTGTGACTTTTTCAAGGCCACATGGCTAACTAGTTAGCAATAAAGCCAGGTTAAGAGCTCAGATATCTTGATTCCCAGTCTAATTCTTACCCCCCTGCAATGTATTGTCTTCTTCTAGTTCTTCAGATGTATATAAAAAAGGAATCTCAATATGCCCTTCTTCAGAACTAGAAAAATACCATATATACATGTACATAATATATAAATTATTTATATTATATACATATAATTAAAACAATGTATATGGAAAGAACAATGGCAAAAAGAAAAAGAATGCTGTGAAACTATAATGACCAAGTCTTGCCCAGAAGCAGGGATATGAGAAGATTCCTCATCTTCTTTGCAGAGGTGCAGGACTATAGGCATAGAACACATATAAGATCAAAATTGTTTGATATATCAGTTAGTTTAGCTGAACTGTTGGGATTTCCCTCCCCCCCTCCTTTAATTATTCCTAGAGACACTGCTTTATAGGAAGGGAAAGAGAGTGATATATTGGAAAATTAAAATTATGTAATGACAAAAAGTACCAATGAAAATGTTTAAATAAACATAATTTTTAAACACCCTTCCTCCTCTAAATTCTTATTCTGATGCCTCATTGTGGTTTGAAGGTGACTGGGAAAAGGCACAGATCCAGTGCCAAATGGATTGTAGGTCAGTTGTCTAGGAACCAGCCTAGCCAGTTTAGAGAGGACAGAGACTGGTTATTCAGTGATGATGTTTTTCAACCACAGTCACTTGCCAAGATGATCAGGTAACTTATGGAGGGGATCATGAGCTAGTTTAGTGAATGGAGGGTTTACAGTGATAAAAAGCATGTACTAAATTAAGTACTGAAGTACTTAAATAAAAGGCATATCTTTATGTGAGCAAAGCTAAATGCAGAACACTCATTTAGGCTTGGAATTTTCCAGTCCTATTTGTTGTTGTCCAGTTGTTTCAGTCATGTCCAAATTTTCATGCCCCTATTTGGTATTTTCTTGGCAAAAATACTGGAGTGGTTTGCTATTTCCTTCTCAAGCTCATTTTACATATAAGGAAACTGTGGTAAAGAGGGTTACGTGACTTATACAGGGTCACATGGCTATTAAACGTCTGAGGCTGGATTTGAACTCACAAAAATGAATTCTCCTGACTCCAGGCCTGAGTCTCTATCTACTAAAACACCTAGCTTCCCTTATAGTCTTAGACCAACTCTATTTTTTCTTTTAAAACTCCACAAATTTAAATGAATAAGGTGTTGAATACTCATAGAGAAGGGTGGCTCCATAAGCTACATATTTCAATGAAATATTTGTGGAAAGAACAAAAATATTTTAATGGGAGAGTCCATTTCTTGTCTTTCCACAGATATTTCCTATGAAAGGAAGGCCAGCTAAAACAGTGAAGGTTTGGTGAACTCCTGGCTTCTCCTGTTTCTCTCTGTCCTGTCTGATCCACTACAGCAATAATGGCTTTCAGTAATTCTAAAAAGCTTTGAAGGTTGTAAAGTGAATACTTTTCTAAACTGATTATGCTTTAGATTTAATTCATAAAATGTATTTCACAGTCCACATTTTTGTTCAACTAAGAAACTAGGCCATATGAAACAAACAGATTTCAGAGCAGGATTTTGAACTCTTCATGTGAAAGCATGATGCCACCGACAGATTTTTCTCCTACTTACGTCTTATGTGTTCCATTATTTTTCAGTTATATATGACTTTTTATGACCCCATTTGGGATTTTCCTGGCAAAGATACTGGAGTGATTTGCCATTTCCATTAAGTTCATTTTAAAGATGAGAAAACTGAGGTAAATAGGGTTAAGTTGCTTGCCCAGGGTCACACAGCGGTGATGTCTGAGGCTAGAACTGAACTCAGAAAGATGTCTTCTAACTTGAGGACCAGCACCCCATTTACTACACACCTAGCTTTCCATAACTTTCATCTTACAAATTTTCAAATTACATTTTAATAATTTTATAAGGTATAACTTAGTGAAAGTACTTTTAAAAGTCTAAAATCACACACACACACACACACACACACACACACAAGAGATATTGTAAAGACTGTAAATATTTTTCTTCCCAGTCAGAAAAAAAAGTCTTCCCCTCCTCCCATGGCTAATAAAAGAAGAATTAGAATTACATTAGCTAGCTAACCTCAGACAAACACACAAATCTGAGGGAGTACTTTGAGGGCTGAGGCTCAGAAAGGATTTTAGAGCCCCTAGATTTGTGGGAGATGCTTATATGAGCTCCAGGCACAGGGTCCAAGTACTAGAGGTGAAGAGAGGACATCCGACTATTGAATTCATCCTTAACCAAGCTGGTTATCAGAGAAAGAGCCCTACTTGGAATGTGAGGAGGGCCATGTGTTTCTGATCATTGGACAACCTTTAGTCAGGCCAGAAGCTGTCAGAATCTACATAGTGTAAGGGAAAAATGCAGTGCTGGTCTCTTGTTTGGCACTGTGTTAGAACTGGATGTAAGGAAAACAAGTGTCTCCAGCTAGGACAGCAGATCTCTGAAGAAATGCCTTCGGCTAAGGAAAAGACCTCTGGGAGGAGGCTTTCCTTGTCAACCATGGTGATAAGAGGGCAATAAATAGCACCTGTAGGGTGGCAGGTGGGATTAATCAATCAGTAACAATTTATTGAGCCCTTTCTATGTGCCAGGCACTACGCTAAACAATAGTGATGAAGAAATCTTGGCTGAGAGTTGTAGGAAAAGCACAGTAGGTCCCTTTTGCAAAGAACTTCCAGCAAAACAAGATAATCAAATTGTGATGGGAGTCTGTGATATTGTTCGGTCATGTCCAACTCTTTGTGACTCCCATTCATTTCACAGATGAGGAAACTGAGGCAAACAGGAGCAAATCCCACAGCTAGTTAGTGTCTGAGGCTAGATTTGATCTCAGGAGGTTGAGTCTTCCCGACTCCATGCCCAGCACACTCTCCATTGTGTTACTTAGCTACGATGAGGATACAGCCAAAGGTACCACCTTGCAAGGGGCTTTGGAGAACTTTAGTAGGTGATATGATGAGAGCCCGTACTAGAAGAAACACCTTGGGAACCTGCCCAGGTCATGACTATGATTAAGTCACTGAAGCAATATTGGACTAATGAGAAAGGACCACTGGGAAATGTCACCCATTGGCATGTCATTGCTTTCCAGGAGGGTTATTTGCTTTCTTTTTACTATTATAACATTTTTCCTCTTTTTTGAAGCTAATGAACCATGTAATAGTAAGGGGAGTTAGGGACAACACATTGGGGAGTAACAGATAATGAAGTTCCCAGATTATCTGAGTGAAGGCAAGCAAAGAAATGAGAAATTTCCCAAAGAATAAAAGAATTCTTCAGCTCATTCAAGCATCTCTGATTGAAGGGTCAGACTGTGATTATTATACAACGTTACTCTTTTTCCCTGATTATCTTGAACTCAAGTTGAACAGTAATCAAGAAATAAGGCCCATGATAGTGAATTCCTATTAGTAGAATTCTGAAGAATGACCTAACAAGGCAATAAACAGTGACTATTAATAAATTAATTTGAAAATACTTGTTAAGGCACCTATGGCTTTTGGCTAGGTAAGGCAGAGTAAAATATAAAGACAAATTCTAGGCTATAAAGAAAGAGATGTTTTACCACTTTCTTAATTTATACTGTTATACAGAAAGGAGTTGAATTGCAGAAAAAGGAATAATCAATTCATTTAAACCAATTGCTCTATAGGCTTATTATCTGATTCAAAAAAAATCTATTTCGTGTAATATACATGAAAATGTTTGTTTACATATAGATCCACATGAACACATACATGGGCATCCATGTAAGTGGATACGATGTGCATATGTTATTATGCAGTGTGCTAGAGTGGATAGTGGCAAGTCTCAGATTTGGGAAAACCTTGGTTCAGGTCCTCTTTCTGATAAAGCCTTGGCTATATGCCCGCTGGAGAAGTCATTTAACCTCTCTAGGCCCCAAGGAAATTCTTTAATTCTACAAATCATAGGAACTGCAGATGAGCATAAATGGAGGGAGATCTTTACAAGAATGAAATGACAAGTCTGAATCATTCATATATGTGTATGTGTATATTTGCATAAAATCTGAACATCGGAAGGAACTTTATCTAATTCAACCCCTACCAGAGACGAATCACCCCAAGACAAAACTGGCATATTGTCATCTGGTCTCTACCACCAATGAACAGGAAGTCACCACTTTTCAAGACAGCCCATTTTGCTTTGGAAAAGCTCTAATTGTTAGAAAGATTTTTCCAGACATCTAGTCTAAATTTTCATCCTTGCAACTTTCGCTTATTGCTCCTGGCCCTGTGCTCTGGAGCCAAACAAAACAAATCTAATCCCTCTTCCATGACAGTATTTCACATACTTGAAGACAACAATTATCCATCTTTCTCCCCAAAGAGTCTTTTTTCTCCAGGCTAATAGTCTCCCATTTTCCTTCCACTACTTCTCATATATCATGAACTGAATTCCTTTCATCATTAGGGCTAAATTCCTCTAGATATTGATTCCAAGGAAGAAGAGTGGTAAGGGCTAGCAATGGGGGTTAAGTGACTTGTCCAGGGTCACACAGAAAGTGTCTGAGCCCAGATTTGAAACCAGGGTCTCCTGGCTCTCACTCCACTCTCCCTCTCCGTCTAGATCTACTCACTCTCCCTGTGACTCTCCAAAACAAAACACTCTCTGCTGGGCACCACATTTCTGTATGTTTTGCCTCACTCTTTTAGAATAATAGCTTGCATTTATATAGTACATAAAAGTTGCAGATTTTAAAAATGTCTGTCATTTTATCCTCTAAACAACCCAATGATGTAGCTACTATTAGTATCCCCACAATTTTTTCCTCAATAAAAATAAGTTTATTTAACAATTAAAAGGGGTTTCAATAGGGGTTGTATCTTGATTCTGCCACATTCTGGGAGGATCTTTGCCTATTATTCTCATTTTAAAGATCAGAAAACTAAGCTGAGAGATTAAGCAGAAATTGCCCAGCTCATACAGTTTTTAAGTATCTGAGATGAGATTTGAACTTGGGGCTTCCTGACCCAAAGTCTAACTCTCTACCCACAATTTCATCTAGCTGGGCAGTGACTATCTCACTTTTGTATTTGTATCCACAGTGCTTTTCACTGAGTGAACGCTTAAATGCTTTTTTTACCACTACCACTTCTAGAATATTAAGAGAATGTTTTCATCCTTGGTTTCAGACAAAACACAAGGAGAAATATTGCATTCAAAGAACCAAAGCCAAGAACTTTGGGCACTGTACTTGTTGCCAACAATAATGTCTGATTTATGAGACAAGATTCCGAATAAATCTCTCAATATGAATAGCTAGTATTCAAAATGCCTTTTAAAATTGACAGAACTTTCATACCTTGAAAGAGTTCATAGGTTGCTAGCTCAGCATATTTTCTGAGTCTCATACAATACATTCTGAACATACTTAACTTGGATCTAAGGTCTGCCTTGTGCTATAACTTGAATATCCTGTCTTTATTTCCAAACCCTTACCTTCCATCTCAAAATCAATATTATATATTGGTTCTGAGGCAGAAAAGCAATAAGGGCTTGACAATTGGTGATAAGCGAAGCCCTGAGTTACACACAACTAGGAAGTGTCTGAGACCAGATTTGAACCCAGGAGCTCCTTGTCTCCATACATGACTCTCCATCCCCTCACTTGGATGCCCCCTCACTATCTTTTTTCAAAAGGGCCCTTATTTCTACCCAGAAATCCCTTTATCTTTTGTGTTGTGTTTCTCCCTTAGTGTACTCCTCATAGCAGTGATTGCAGAATTTTCCCATTCTCTTCAAGTTCCCAATTCTATCCTCTGATCCATTTCATTAGATGATCTCATCTATTTTTTTTCTTTTAACTGAGAACGCACCAAGTCCTATTAGTGCTACTTCCACAAAGTTGATTGTAGCCACCCCTCTTCTCCATTTCCATTGCAGCCACCCCAGAGAACTATAATAGTTTCCTAATCTGTTTTCCCACTTACTATCTATCACTTCTCCAATTTATTCTTCATGCTATTCCTGAAGTGATCTTGCTAATCCAATAAAAAGAAACCTGTGTAGAATTCCCTTTAAGATCCCATTAAGGTACCAACTCTTTCATGAAGGCTACTCTCTGACCTTCTAGCTAAAAGTGATTCCCTCTCTCCTCTAATATCTCATATCTGGAATTCTCCTTTTATAGTCATAATAGTCTTCCTTGTCTCACAATAATCTATGTGCATGTCTTCCCTCCCTTATTAGATTGTAAACTTCCTAAGAATGTCTAGCCACAAGGTGTCTACAACAAACCTATCTTTGTATTCCCAGTATCTCACACATTACAAATTGTAGGTATTCAAAATATTATCCTCTAAGTATAACATTTCTGAAGGTTTCATCCTTACCCTTTACTCTTCTAACTCTATATTTTCTCCCTCAGTGAACTAACCAACTCCTGTTGCTATTCAATCATTGTCAAAAGCTCAAAATATTTAAATACAATTTATTCCCATTGCTTCCCAAACTGGTTTCCTTCAAAATTTCCTTATTTCTGCTGTTTTCTTTTTTATTTGGAAAAGACTTTGAAAACTACTTAGAAAGGCAACATCTGAGCCCCCCCAAAAAAATGTGATTGATCTGTTTTTTAAATACTCACCTTCTCTTCACAAACAAAGCCACATTGAATTTAAGAAATATAGTACATAAGACTAAAATGCAGCCCTCCACAGGATTCCCTTCAGGATACTATCCAACCACATTCTGAAAAAAAAAACTTCAAATACTTTGTACTGTTCTTACTCTATCATTAAAGTAAATTCAAGAAACACAACAGAAATCTCAGCACTTCTCCCTAGAGGAAAAAATAACATCAACACCAGCAGACACTGACAACCAGAGCAAAACATGCCAATGAGCAAATATGGAGTGGAGATGGAAGGGATGTCCTCCAGAATATTCTAGACTGCCTCTAGATCTTAATAAGGCAGCCTTGAGGCAATGGATTTTTCTTTTAAAGCAATTATCCCTGGATCCCACTTATTTATTTAAACCACTTACTGGTCTGATAAATACATTCTAATTATGTCCATAGAACCATCTCAACCATCATATTTGAGTAGCACATGTCAATGTTTACCAGAATTTTGGAACAAAGAGACTTGGACATTTCCACACAGAAGAACATAAAAGAACAATCACGGGTTGACAACACTTGCTGCAGATTGGTACATCAGGCGCAAAAACAGATTGACCAAAAATGTACTGGCGTGTGTTAGTTTAGCAATAGGAACTAAATGAAATGTTTAAAATTAAGAGGATGTGTGTGACAGGAAGCACAATCCTCTCTGGAGATTGTGCTTCAATGGAGACATGAACCAAATGAGTAAATAGTACCTGTCATGGTCTCATTAAGTGGTTCTGGACCCTTAATGGAAAAACCATCAATCTTGATCCATTCACCTCCTAAATTAGGAAAATGCAACTTGAAAATTAGGGAGAAAAGGGGAACTTGGCTTTTCCACATTTCATTCTCTCCTTAATATACATTTAAATAATATTGTTGAGAAATGGATTGCAAAGGATGGGTCTGGGAAACCTTAGAGCTGCTATATTGAGATATATAAATTTCATGTCACTTAGCAATGGTGAGGCAAGAGGACCTAGTGGGTAGAAAGCTGATCTCAAAGGCAATTTGACTGGTATTCAAGTCCTGCCTCTGGCTGCATGACCCTGAACAAGTCACTTATCCTCTTGTGCTCTAGGCAATTCTCTGAGACTCTAAGGTACAGAAAAGATAGCAATTTGCATTGGAAGTGGGAATTGCCTCACCTGGGAGCTCCTTATACCAAAGAAATAATAGCTCCAATACTTATTAACTCAATTATATAGCTTGTTTTAATATGTATTCACAGGTAATAGGGAGGGGGAAATAACAAATCTACTTCTCTATTTCAGATATTCTAAAGGGGGAAAAAAAGAGTATCTCAACATTTCAGCTTACTACTGACTTGTTTAACCCTCCAAAAAAAAAAAATTCAGCCTTTGTTATAATGACCTAAGGAAACAGGAAAGGCTGACTGCATCTTCCAATCCAGGTGACCCAAGATAATCTCCAATTCTAGTAAGACTTACCAAGTGGGCTTTCAGCTCTGTACACTGGGCGGCTCACTCCATTGTAGTTCTCTGAAGTAACCAGCACAAAGTACACTACCCCAGGCTCTGAAACATATGGTTTATATCAAGCCACTGTTTCACATCTCCAGGAGCAACTTAAATGTATTCACTAACCATTTAGTTTAAATGACTTACAATAAAATTTGGAAAACTGAATTAAATGATGACCCTAACCACAGCTTTCTCCTATATTTATTATCATTTTAAATTGAGATTGCTCACTTTGTTCTAAACACAAGTAAAATGCACTTGACTCCATACCCTCAAAAATTAAGTTACTTTATGTTAAAATACACACAGATATTGCCATAAATCTATGACTATATTAAGATTACATTAGCAGCAAATTCATGTAAATTCAAAAATTGAAGAAAAATATTTGTGAAAATCAGTCTCTCCATTGAATTATCTGGGTTAAAAATTCCAAATGAAGTTTACATATAGAAGCTCCAAAAGAAAATTTTCACAAATTTTTCATAAAATATAAAACAACCACAGGTCAGTGAACTTGAATTATATCTCTAAGAATTAAGTATGTTTAACATTCATTATGATACCTGAACACAGAACTCTATTACAAAACAAAATGCTCCCTTTAACAATGTTTGCCCATTCTCTCTTGAAAATATCAACAAAAAGGAGACCAAATAATTTGCAATATTTGAGAAGTGCTTATATTGAGAAACTTGGTTCTACTTCTTTGGCTTAAGTGTATTAGGAAAGGTTAGATGGTACAGCTTTATTTGTCTATTTTTGGCTGAGTCTCAAGATATTCTAGAATTAGGAAAGGATACCCAGGTACCCTTGACAGGACAGTATTCAAAAGGCATGCCTCCACTGGACTCCCAATTTAAAAAACAAAGCCCTAGCTGCATGATTTTGCTATTCTGATGAATCAGTGCTCTTCTAAAGAAAGGTACAAATAGATGAAAGTTTTATGTTTTGCTTTGTTTTATTTTGTTTGAGTAGATTTTAGCTTTGTCAAAAGAAATAACTATTCTTTCTATTTAGGGAGCATTTCCCTGAGTGTACTTTTAGTTGAAAAGCCAGAGACATAGCAACAATAGATGCAATAGATATCATCTGGTATGGTTAGTGTTTCCAGTGTTGGTATGATTTCTGACTCGCCAGGGTAGAGCCCAGTGGCATTTGGGGTTTGGCACAATTTCTCTAACTAATTTGGAAACGCTTTGCATTCAGACAAAACACAAAATCATGCTTTGTCAAGCACTTTCTCTCTTCACTCTTTAAATTTATTTGTATTTCAAAGGAAATTTAATCCACATGTTTCTGATTGACATACTTAACTCATCAGAAAGTTGCTTGGTAAGAACCATTTGTTGCTCAAAAGGCTTTGGAACTAGCTTTATACATGTTTAAAAGCATTTTCTCTTCTAGAGCATTTTGGGAGCTGTCCATGAAACTCAAAATCGCAAAAGGTCCAGCTCCATTTGGGACTCAGAAGTCCCATGGTTGTAGAAAGTTTGAAATTTGAGAAAATATATTAATCTTGCTTTACTGGCAGGTCTATGCATTTCTTTACACCTAGAAAAAAAAAAACAACTAGGGCTAAACAATAGCCAAAATGAAGTTTCTCACAATAATCTCAAACCACAACAATTCTGGGAAAGGAGATTTGCTTTTATATTCTGAAACACAAAACACCAATAAGGTTGATGATGTTCAGGAGATGAATGACTGTCCTGTGTGCATGTGTGTGTATAAGGAATTATTATTATTACAAATCTCCCACTTCATTATCCCATAAATAAATATCCCTATACTTGATGATGGGACAGATAAGGTGAATAATAATGTATAAGAGCCAGAGGAAGAATGTAGCTGAAGGAGAACTTTGTAAAGAAGGGGGTGGGGGGAACCTGGGGCCAAAACAAAGAACTTGACTCCTGACACATATCATTGCTGT
Source organism: Monodelphis domestica (assembly GCF_027887165.1). NCBI lineage: Eukaryota > Metazoa > Chordata > Mammalia > Didelphimorphia > Didelphidae > Monodelphis > Monodelphis domestica. The sequence continues at coordinate 441,394,743 of NC_077228.1, read as the reverse complement.
TCTTAAGTCATTTTTCAGTCATGTCCAACTCTTCATGACACTGTTTAAGGTTTTCTTGGCAAAGATACAGAAGTGGTTTGCCACTAAGTTAATAAATATTGGTACATTGGCCAACTTCCACAGCTCTTCTAAGGCTATTAGTGTATCTTCCTTTAAGTGATGTAAGGCATTTACTTTAAGATAACCGAGTATAAATATATAAATACATATATACATATAAATATATATAGACACAAATATATATACTAGATATATATATTAAAATTTTAATTATGGTTATTATTTTCAAAAGTTAGCTCTATCTTCAAAGATGAGTAGAGTTTCAGAATGACTGCTTCCAAAGCAATAAGAAATTCAAGGAAATCAAAATGCTTGCCCATTGCCTGTATTTGAAACTATATCTATGATTTCAGCTAAGATATATTTGGAATATCATAGAACTTAAATTGCAGACATTTTAGCAAAATTTAAGGGGTGCCAAATCTCATGAATTGCAGTTGAGAAATAAAACAACCTATTGTGTACTGTGGACAAACTCTGCAAATTTTTAGCCACTTTATAATATATGTATATTATATATAGAGAGAACTGGATAGATAGATAGATAGATAGATAGATAGATAGATAGATAGATAGATAGATAGATAGATATAGATATAGATATATTATAGAATATAGAGGGTTAGAGGAAAAATATGTATATTTCTTGTATAATTCTCAGTTATAAGTATTTTTTATTTCCTAACTAAAATTTCAAACATAGGCTATTAAATTCTTCAGTTGCCAAATTTGTATAGGCTTATGCATACTATTGGTTTATATCTCAGAAAGGTCCCTTAGAAATAATTCTCCAATGACACTTTAATTACATATAGTTTATAGAAATTGTTCAATGAAACTTCACATTATTCACATTTTTTGGTGAAGGAAGCAGAGAATATAGAGAGAAGGGGTCAATAACTAAGCTAAATTTTCATTTTTATAGCTATTATATATCATCTATGCTTCATTATATCATCTTTACTATACTTGAATACATATAATTAACAATTTTTTTAAATATAAGATTGACAATATTTTTATTTTGTGGCTGAAATAAAATGTTTTGAAGACATACATAAATAAGGATTAGTTATTAAGTATACCTTACATATTAGCTAATATCCAGATGGAAAAATGGAAACATAGAGAAACTAGATGACTTTTTTAGAAGAGGATCCAGTAAAAGGACCATAAAGCTTGAAGGGACAGTCAAGTCATCCAACCTGGCCAACCCCTATTGGCCACAGTGTATCACATCAACAATTATTATACATAAATCACTTTTGAATCATTCAGACACCAAATGTGGACTTCAGGAAAGCAAGACCATTGCATCACTTACCCACATCCTCAATAAGGAAGGAGTGCGTAGCACCATTCACCTTGATGTAGCTAAGATTTTTCAGTGACTTCCCATAGGCAATGTTGTAAAACTCCACAGGTCTAGTGGTTGCCTCTTTGGGTGGTTCCCACGTGACTTTCAGGCCCCTCTTAGTGGACTGCAGTCTCACATTTCTTGGCTTCAGTGGGTGATCAACTATGCAAACAGCGCAACTATCAACTTAGAGTAACAGGAAGTTTGACACAGTGACTATCAATCCGACTAGAAGTACAACTGCCTTCAGAGACCATCACTGGGATAATGATCAATGGTCAGGTACTGTTTACAGCATGTTAACACTAATTTTAGTGCTATTAAATTTAAATTGCCCTGAAACACTTAGGACACCCTTTGTTTAAAATTATACCATTTTGAAAATACCTTTAAAACCAAGGGAGTCAAAGGACTTAAATATAGTAATATTCAGTCATTAATTCTTCCCAAGCACAACAAGAAAACAAAGAAACCCACCAGCATATTGACCTACTGTGGCCACAAGTTTTAACAACAAAAGGAAATCAAAAGAAATTGTACACATTTTCCATCTCTGTGATGAACCTTTTTAAAAAATATATAATAATGAACTAATACTTTTTCACATTGTTTGGCTATGTGTGTATACATATACATAGATAGTATACACACATATACAGACACACTAAGTAAACATTTTACAGTAATCACAGTATTTGAGTGATAAAGCTGGTGGTTAGATTTTTTTTAACCTAAAAGAATAATAATGTCATTCTATTGTGATTAGTAAGGAAAAGATACTGTATTCAAGTTTAAGTCACAGAAATATTTAAAATATTCTTTTTTTTATAAAGAAACCAACTAAGATGCCAACAAGAGCAGCAATGATTCTTCATTTTATACCTGATTTCAAGGTTCAACCCTCTTGACTCTGAAGAAGATAAAAGGATAATTTACAATCATAACTGAATATTGCCCAAATATTAAATTGAAAGCTTCCAAACCATTTCCCAGTAGTTTAAAAATGAGTTTCTAAACATAAATTAATTTTAACAAAATAGTCTATGACTAGATAACTTTTATAACTAGGATACCAGTGGAAATACAGGACATTGAATAGCAAAGTAATACTCCATTAAGTTTCTGGTGGTCTGGATCTGACACTATTCTAAAACATAGCACTCATCAAGGAAAAATTTACACTTAACAATACAGAGTTTTAAATACAAAATTTTAAATTAGTAACATTTAAAAAGATGGGAGGGAAAGGGATTGATATATGATGGTACATACATTATGTTAAGGGTGTAGACATGATTGGGTAATGACATTTAACACCAAATGAGAGGACTGAATTTAATTAGTAAATACTTCTGAAATATACAAACTAAAAAATTCTGATTGTTTTTTCAAAAGTTAGCTCTTTAACTTCAAAAGCTACTAAAGAAAATTCCAAAAATTTGATGATTGTGTATTTGAAGCGTTAGATAAAGAATACCCATTCAATAGACAGCATGAGTTACACTATTGTCCACTTATCAAATCATCTATAAGTATATAGGTTGTTGAGCAAAACAGAGAAAAAAATGGAAATTCATGGGTAATCTTTTTATTTACAGTTGACTTCTATTTTGAAAGTGAAATATTATGCTTTGATCAGAAAAGTTTGCACAGGAAAAGTGATGAAGTTCATCTTTGTAATGAAATGTAAAATGTATACAATTCAAACATAAATGTGAAATCAACACAGCCTATAAACACACAATCTACCTATAAAACAAATGATTTGCCTTTGTTAAAAGGATAATTCATGAATTTGATTTTTTTCCCTCTCTACATAGCGTCTGGCTTTATCTTTCACTGTGTCAACAGTATGCATTATCCAGGTAGATATCTATTCTCAAAAGGTTAGACAAGTCCTACCAAAGTTGTTGAGCCATTTAACATCATTCAAAAATCATCTGGACTACTGATACTGATTAAATAAGAGTAAGAAACAAATCTGGGCCAAATGAAAAATATTGAAGTTTTTCAAAATTGCCTAGTTCTCAAAACCTGAATGCCCCACCTCCTCATTTGATTCTGTTTATCCTAATTCAGAAACAGCCTGATTTTTGCACTTACTAATAAGTAATCAAAGTACCTGATTTTATTTTGAAATGGTGCCACACTGTTCTACTAAAAATTTGACTCAGTCACTACCTTCTTGGAAAAGAAAAGGAAATATTTCCTATTTTCACTCTAAAATAAACACAACAGAATGGATGTCCCTTAATACAACATAAAGCTACTTAATGAAATTTGTCATAAGTGACCTTGCCAGTTACTGCATAAATTAAAAGCTAATCAATTTGGCTAGAATTTACCTAAACCAAACTGTGAAGAAGCTGAAGTCTACTTTTTAGATCCACATCCTTTTTTTTTTCCTGAATCTTTCTCCCCTTTCATATATGGTATCTCTTACATTCCCCTACAGATTCTAAAATTATCCCCTAGTCAGTGTTCAGTGAATTCATTCAGAAAGGTATCTTATAAATTCTTTTACACCAAGATATGCATAACTGATGAGGTTTCCAAGACAACATTCCTAGAGATGTTTGCATTTTACCTGAATAAAAAGCCTTAAACAAAAAGAATGAATCTTTAATGACAAGAGTTGAAACACAAGCATGGATGACAGAAGTAGCAAATCACATCATGAAGACTTCTATAGACTCTCTGTTTATAAAGTCAAAACAAATTTGAGTTTTCTTGTTTCACAAGTCCATGGGACAGTATTTGAATGACATTTTCCCAATGAGGTAAATGAGCAAAGTCTATTGACCATAACTTTTTAAAAAATTATCTTATCAACCTTGATGAGCATCTAAGTGTTTACACATTGGATAGAGCACTGGGATTGGAATCAGGAAGATTCATCTTTCATGAGTTCAACTCTGACCTCTGGAAATTTACTAGATAGGTGACCCTGGGCAAGTCACTTAACCTTGTTTGCCTCAGTTCCTCATCTGTAAAATAAGCTAGAGAAGGAAATGACAAACCACTCTAATATCTGTGCCAAGAAAACCCCAAAATGGGGTCACAAAGAGTTCGACACAACTGAAATGATCCAACAAGAAAAATCAACCCTGATGCTTGAATGTGAAGTCAGACAGGATTCTTATTGAATGTTATCCACACCTAGCCCAACCAGAAAGGAAATGGGAAGGAGCTCAGCAAGAGCCCACATTCCCTCTGGTCCCTTTTATTTCTTCTCAATCCTCTTAGCCTGAGGCAAACTCTTGTCAAAGCAACTGACAACTCCCGTGTGTGAGTACTTAAGGTTACTTACATGGCTCTGGGAGGAAAGCATTTCAGACAGGTGTAGATTTGCCTGATAGGAGATGATTTGACAGAAAATCTGCTTTCACTGCCAGAAGCATGACATTTCCTCTATTTCTCATCTTTATTCTGAAGACCTACATGGCTTTGGTTGGTGAGGTGGGGAGGCAAGGGGGGGGAGGATTTCTAAAAATATAAAATCACACCATGGCAGCCACTAATGCAGTTTGGAGGTTAGCATTGTTGTCATGTTGGGATATCACACAAAGAAAATAATGCATGGATGCCTGGCAAGATAGCATTCAATAAATGCTTGTGGATTTGAATGAACTTGGAAATTTAAAGTAGAATGTCCACTCTAATGTAATTACAGTTGTTTCTCTTCTTTAGAATTAGTTCTGCACATATAACTTTCCTCTGACACTAGCTATGCACAGATGGCATCTGTGAGCTTAACACAATACTCTTAAGACTCATTTTCTTGCAACTGACCTCTTAGCACAGAGATCATGCTGAGGATACAAATAAAAAGCCAATACAATGATTTACCTTAGGGAAGGAGTTCCCACTGAAATCACAAGCAAACAAATATATGTTTTGCTTATCTCAGGCAAATGCTACTGGGAACATCTTTTAACACTCTGATAGCTGACTCTCCAGCAGAAAAAGAACTACAAAAGAGAGAATCTTAAGATGAAATTGGAATCTTTTAACTTGGTATAGAAAAGGATAGGAGATAGCTGAAGAAGGCTGGATTATATGACAGGTTATTGTCTGGAGTTTGGTTACCAGATGTTCTTTTTCTCCAAAAGAAGTGAAATGAGGAAATCAATTTAAGCTGCAGCATAAGGGATTTAGGTTAAATAAAAAGAAGAATTTCCTCCTTGGATCTCTCCCCATCCCCACCCATTTGAGAGAGACATATGCTCAGTTTCTCCAGACAGGGCTGGACTACCAGAAACAGTCTGCTGAGACTCAAGCAACTTCACTTTATCACCATTATTGTTCATTGTGGTTCCTCACAGTCAGTGTTATCCAGACCTTGTAGAGTGTGTGCCCTGCATAAAATGATGGCAGCATAATCCTTTGATGATTTTGCTGACACCTTTGAAAAAAAGATAAGACACTACCCAAGAAATGTTAAGTGTGAAAATCACCAGTCAAATGGTGCCAGGGTCCTGAAGAGGTTATTCCTTCCCTCGTGTGGCCAAAATTTCATCACAGAAGTCAGTTGCTAGTTATTGAAAAACAAGTGTTTTTTTTAATAGAGAGAGAGTTTAAGAAATAAGGTCATTTTATGGTCCTTTAAAAAAAAAAAGGAAGTTGGGCTTTAATTAGCAGTTGCCCAGTGTGCAACCTCTAACTTCCTTTTCCTCTTTTTTCAAATTTGACCCTATAATTAAGCAATTCAACACCACACTGTCCTCTACTCTTGAATGTCTTGCCCCTCTGTATTATTGATACTCATATCAATCAATTAATAAATATTTATTAAACACCTACTATTGTGTCAGGCACTGTGCTGGGGACACAAAAAGAGACAAAAAACACCCTTTGCCCTCAAGGAGCTTATAATCTATCTTGCAACCACACAACCATGCTGACTGAGTCCATTAAAAATTTCTGTTAACTAACCTCAATTGGTCCTTCACGGTAGTAATGCAATATTTTTTTTTACTTCCTCTAAAATGAACCAGTTCAGCTAATCACTGTCCTCTAATCTCAAATGCCTTCACTTACTCATTTGTCCTGCTAGTAATCATGCCTTTCCAAATCCCAAACCTGGATTACTTCCAAGTATCAATCCTACTCTGTTGGTACTCAACAGAATTGGAAGATATCTTGGAACTGTAATGACTATCCAAATCCGCTCTAAACTTTTATTACCTAATCTAAAGTGGGCTTCCATTATACCCAGGCAATTCTTCTATAGCAAGGCAACACTTCTATACCTCCATAATTGATTCTTTACCACCAAAAGCTGTTAATACTATCTTCTTTTTCTAAGCTCCCCACCCCACTGCTTCCCCTACTCTCATGGCTGAGGACTTCACCTCACACCTGCTAAGAGAATAAAGGTCATTTGTCAAAAGCACCCTCTAATAGTCAGTCAATTGATAAACATTTATAAGCACCTACTATATGCCAGACAAACAGTGCAAACTACTGGGGATTCAAAGAAAGGTAAAAGATAATCTCTACTCTCAAAGCACTCACAGCCTAATAGGAGGGAGACAACCCACAGCCATGTACAAAAAAGCTATGTATACAGAAACTAGACATACATGAATAAATATCCTTATACCATTTACCAAAATAAAATCAAAATGGACACATGATCCAGGCATAAAAGTAGATGTCATAAGCAAATTAGAAGAAGGAATATATTATCTATCATGTGGATAGGAGAAGAATTTATGGATAAACAAGAGATAGAGAGCATTTTGGGTGATACAAAATGGATCATTTTGACTACATTAAATCAAAAAGATTTTGTACAGATAAAACTAATGTATCTAAGATTATAAGGAAAACAGAAACTTGGGGGGGGGATTTATCTCTATTTTTTGGTTTATGTTTCTCACAGGTCTCATATCTAAAATATAGAGAGAGGGGAAGGGGGGAAAGGCGGCTTCAACGAGGAGGAGCTGGCCTTTTAAAAGCAGTTTTCTCAGTCTTTCAAGTTGCCTAGCACTGCCCAAGGTGGGGGGGGTGGGGTGAGTGGCCTTTGAGTTATCATTTACTCTAGACTCTAGTAAGTGACTCATGAACTCTCCTACTTAATAATCACTAAAGAGCTGAAGGTTTAGCCACCTTGAGATTGTCCTGAAAACTATGACGTTCCATTCCTTAGAGCTTGCATCAAGACTTCTCTCTCCCTTTCTGAAAGGAACTCAGTAGTCAGAGCTGAAGGAGAGTTTACTGATCCAGTGACCAAGAGCCAGGAGCTGCCCATCCCTATACTAATTTCTTCAGTTTAGAAAACATCACCATTAGAAAAGTTGATCTGAGATCATCTGGCACTTAGACCACAGAATTAAATTAACACTGTAATGGATTCCACTCCAAAGTATGTCTTAAGTTCCCTTTTAGATCAAGGCTGGGCCTGAAGTGAGATATTTGGCTACAAGAGGACCACACTGGCCACAATGATATTCCATTAAACCAGGGAAAACATTTACCCAAAGTCACTGTATTAATAAATAGGCTATATTAAATATGGGATGTGCAAGCAAGGAAACAGGAAAATGCAGAGGAAGGAGAGGTAGGAGACTGAGGCAAAAGAGCTCCCAAGATGAAATTTTATTGACAACTTCTCTTTTTATACTCCTGTTCTCCTTGTGTAGATCTTTTCTCTCCTTTCTAGGGATCCATGAAAACAAAGAAGGCATCTACAAACAAGATTAATTTTCTCAAAATATTCAAAACAAAATTGAACCATTTCTACCAAGTTCCCAATGACCCGGTGGACTTGGAGCCAAGACAGCTTTGGCCTCTGGTGTCTAAGTGTGAACACCATTGTGAATAATAGCTCATTACTCTTAAAAAAACAGGAAAAAGGGGAGAACTCAGGTCCATGGCAGAAACTGGAAGCACTGTAAACGCAGAGTACTTTTCACGTTTTCTGGGGAGAGTAAAGTAAAACCCTTTCCCAGCAGATTTTCCCAAAGATTCCCAACAACTCAGTCATAAAACCTTGGGGGAGTGCAGGGGAGAGAAACCTAGTATTATCTCTACCAAGAGGAATATCTGAGAAGGAAGGAATCAGAGGAAAGTTTCCATTTGAACTTAGAGAATTTGGAAGGGTCTGGGTGTGAAAACCACACTGGTTTGTAGCCCATTTCTATGTCAAATACAAAGGTAAGAGAACTCATCCCTAGGTTAGAGAGGTGAAGCACTTACCAAAACACAGGAGTTGTCATCTTTTGTGGGTGGAATCCAGGGAGGGGCTAATCAAAAGAACTCCTATAAAAAGACTCAATTCTTACAACAACTTAGTTCTAAAATCTTTTGGTGTTGGAGCTCAAGGGAAAGAACAAGCATAATTTATCCTGAGAGGCATACCAGAGGACAGAATCTGAGGCTTAGGAACATGTCAGCCAAAGAATTAATAGAAAAACTCAAGGCAGAACTCACTTGCTCCATCTGTCTGGGCTACTTCACAGACCCAGTGACTGCCAAATGTGGGCATAATTTTTGCAAAGACTGTCTCCTCCAGTGTGATGAGCAAACTGATGTTACACTAACTTGTCCTGAGTGCAGAGATGTCATTAGATATAGTGACACTGTGCTCAACAACAACCTGCAGAATTTGTCCATCACTGGCAAAACTCTGAGACAGCAGTTATTGCTAAGCATGGTACTCCTGACCATCTGTGATCAACATGGAGAAAAAGAAAAGCTCTTTTGTGAGCAAGACCAAAAACTAATTTGTGATTCCTGTTTATTAACCCAAGAGCCACGGATCACCAAGTCCTTCCTTTGCAAATGACTGTGACAAGTACAAGAAGAAACTTCAGGAGACACTGAATGTGTTACAGAAAAAGGAGGAGGAATTGAAAGAGGAAATCAACAAAATGGGAAAAACAGGCATATTTTAAGGAGGATACAGACTTTTATAAAGAGTTAGTTAGATATGAATACAGAAAAATGCATGAGTTCTTATGAAATGAAGAAAATAAACACCTGCAAAAACTGGACCAGGAAATAGAAGACAAACTGGCAAAAGTTGAAACAATTAAGGCCAAACTGTCCCAACAAATTCATCACATGCAACGAAAGATATTACAAATAGAGGAGAGTTTGTACGAGGCACCTTTGAAAATGCTCCAGGATATGACAAGCTACCTAGAATGGAATGAGGAGCTGCGACTTCAAGAAACAGAGACTATTAACCTCACATATACAACTCACCCGATGACTGGTTTAACAGACATTCTGAAGAGCTATCAAATGGCTATCACACTGGATCCTGAAACAGACAGACTTCATATTATTGTGCCTGAACATTTTAAGAGTTTAAAGTATAGGCTTGACCCACGCAACCAGCCTGACAAAGCAAAAACTTGACTATTTTGTTATTATGTTGGAGACTGAGACCGTTACCAGTGGCAAACACTACTGGGAAGTAGATGTGGAAGGTCAGACAGAATGGGTACTTGGAATCTGTGAGGATTTGAATAGTCAGCAAAAGTGGGAATGTCTCCATATTATCTGAAGATGTAAGAGCCATAATAGACTCAAAAGTTAAAAATCAAACACTTTTTTGGATTTCAAATGATTGCTTTTATTCAATACCTCCATATAAGGTGGGCATTTTCCTTGACTATGATGAGGGCAACATTACTTTTTATGATGTTAATGAAAAAAATGTTAGTTTCCCAAATTCAGCTTTTCAAAGGCCTGTTTGCCCTTTCTTCTCTACTTCTCTTGTTAATTGTGGAAGGAAATTAGACTGACAGTTTGTGGGGGAAGGGGCCAACTGGCAGTGGCAGTTGGGTCTTGTGACTAGCACTTCCTTCCTGCTGTGTGGGTCTTGCTGCCTGGTGTTAGAGGAGAGAGGAGCTTGTTCAGCCTGTCTGGAGTGGCATGCTCTTCTTGGTTCAGCCTGAAGATTCAAGCCCAATCTCTTCTTAAGGTCAGATTTGTTCTTGTTTGCTTTCTGTCTACTGCTAAGATTCTGAATTATACAAACTGGACTGATATAGAGGAGACAGAAGTGGGGAAACCCTCCTCCAGCCTCTAGGGCCTGGCCCTATACTCTGAAAAACTCCAATTCCAACTGGATTATTAAACTTTATATTATTTGAATTCGCAGTCAGATAAGTGGACTATCTTTTCTGGTCATAGAGGGGGCTGAACTTCAGTTTCAGTCATTCAAAGACAAACAGACCTCATTGGACCCCTTCTGTTTCCTCTCAGCAGGGGGCATCTCCCTCCCTTGCCTCACCAAGCAGTGTTCCCTCTCTCCCCTTAACTCCTCCTTACCCTCATACAAACCTTCCTTTATTCCCCATTTTTCCAATCCTATTTTGTTTCCCAATAAATATTACATAATAAAGGAAGTACCTCTTAATCACCCATTTTACCTACCCCAGCAACAGCCAGAAGACACATGCTACTTACTATCAGAAACTGAATGAGAAATAAATGAAATGGCAATGAACACGTCTTTCTATTAATTTGAATTTGTTGAAATGATGATTTTCACACCCAATGAAAATAAAGCCTATTTTGTTCAAAAATAAAATAAAATAAAATAAAATATAGAGAGAACTTTGTCAAATTTATAAGAATATGAACCATTCTCCAGCTGCTAAATGGCCAAAAGATATGAACAGAGAGTTTTTGGATGAAGAAATCATAACTACACATAATTATATGAAAAAATGCTCTAAATCATTATTGATTATTAGATTGGCTAAAATAATATGAACAGAGAGTTTTTGGATGAAGAAATCATAACTACACATAATTATATGAAAAAATGCTCTAAATTATTATTGATTATTAGATTGGCTAAAATAATAAAGGGCAAAATGATACTTGAAGAGGATGTGGAAAATGGAGACACTAATACTCTGTTGGTGGAACTGTGAAATGATGCAACCTTTTTGGAGAGCAATCTAGAGTTATACTCAAAGAGTTATAAAATTGTATATACCTTTTGACTTGGCAACACCACTATTAACTTTACTTCCTAAGATTATCAAGGAAAAAGGAAAAGAACTTATATGATCTAAAATGTTATAGCAGTTCTCTTTGTGGTGGCAAAGAGCTAGAAACTGAGAAGATGTCCATCATTACAGAATGGCTAAATAAGGTGAGGCATGTGAGTGTGATGGAATGCTACTGAGCCATAAGAGGAGGAGGAGGAGGAGAAGAAAAAAAAAGAGGAGGAGGAGAAGAAGATGACAAATATGTGTGTTGGGGGGGGGTAGAGTCCTCTTATGAAGGACTTTGAATATTAAACAGAGGGTTTTATATTTGACCCTGGAAGAGTACTTATTCCAGAGTATCCCTTCCTGTGCTTCAGTTTTCTCATCTATAAATGAAGGAGACTGGATAACATAGACTCTGAGGTCTGACTGAGATCTAGTTTTTCACAGTATGTACCCATATGCCCTACTGAACACCACTTTCAGAAAAAGAGAAAAGTCTTACATAGAACCCAGTGCTGATTAATAGATAGCGAGTCTCCCATTCTTAGCCTCTCCCATACCTATACATAGGGTTGACTATATGGAGCAGGCCTGAAGTCAAGAAGACTTGAGTTCAAATCCAGTCTCAGACACTAGCTGTATGACCCTGAACAAATCAACTAATAAGGCTTGCCTCAGTTTTCTCACCTGTAAAATGAGTTGGAGAAGGAAACAGAAAATCATTCCAGCATCTTTGCCAAAAAAACTCCAAATGAGTTACAAGGAATTGGATACAACTGAAATGACTGAATGACAACACACACACACATACACACACACACACAATTGTCATTTTGAGGAAAAGAATTCAAGACTGTCACAAACAGAAAATCAGGTGTATTATGCCTTCACTGGCACCCACAATTTTTCTTCCATCATACATGTTCCAGCATGTTTCTTCTCTGCTATCTATTTGTCAGCAAGGACCATTTTGACTTTTTTAACTGTGTCCAATTCTAGAACACCCCAAAGTAATATTAAGGTATTCTTCAAGTTCTCAAACCTAAAGAAAATCATTCCCATTTTACCCTCTTATCCCACAATGGAAGTAAGCTCTTATTTTAGAACTCAATTTCAAAAGCTTCACCTTTTTTTAAATCTGGACCTGTGATTTTATTGATGTAGGGAACTCCTGATGAGGAAACTCTCTCTACTGTTCTCTACCTTTATAGCACCTGGTCTACAACGTTAGGCTTAGGGGGTTGTCTGGGAAATGGAGAGGTGAAGAATGTGCCCAGGGTTACACAATGTTATGTTTCTGGGCAGGATTTGAATTCAAATTTTCCCAATTCCCTGGATGTCTGTCTACTGACTCTGATTACAACAATGAAAATGATGATGATGATGATGATAACTGATTTATATAGTAAGTACTATATTCCGGGAACTTTGCTTCAAATAGATTACACATGTATTCTGTATCATATTCATGAATACATGTTATCCCCTTCCCAGTATTGTTTAGCTGTTTCAATTGTGTCTGACTCTTCAAGTTTTCTTGGCAAAGATCTTGGAGTGGCTTATTGCCATTTCCTGCTCCAGATCATTTTACATAAGGAGAAACTGAGGCAAATGGGGTTAAGTAATTTGTCCAGGGTCCAAAGCTAGTGGTGTCTGAAGCTGAATTTGAACTTCTTCCTGACTTCAGGCCTGACACGCTACTTACCACCTAGGTGATTCCCATTCATCTAAAAGACAGTCCTTTTTCCTTTTGTCCTGACCTATCCCACACACTTTCCCAAAGAGTTTTCCCCCAGGAATCTAAAAAGAGTTTTGGAGAAAAATATTATTCTTAATAATTCTAGAAAATCTAAAAATGTTTTTAATATGCTTCCACAATAGGAACTATTGTTATCATGCCTCTCCCATCCTATAACAATATAGATGATTTTTTAAACCAAGCTCTAGTTCTTCACATATATCCCCTAAAGACATTCACCTTATTACATTAGGATCATTATTCTAGCCTACCAGGATTCAGATCCCACCTGTGATCCAAACATCCAATCTCAGTTTCAAGTCTTCTGCATATTTGATAAACATGCCATTATCTATGCTTTCATCTAATTCATTGATACAGATTTTGACCAGCAGAGGACCAAAGACATTTCTCTTCGATGAATTTAATCATATAAGATTCTTTCCAGTATTTTAGACTGTCAAGATCTTGACCAACAAGATCAACAAGAACAAAAGGAAAAGGGGCTGCTTATTATTAGGTGAATGGAAATCAGCAAGGTAGTGCAATGGGTAGAGTACCAGGTCTGAAGTAAAGAAGACCTAAGTTCAAATTTGGCCTCAGTATATTCGTATATTTGATAGGTATATTATCTATAACTATACATAAGCACAGTTCCTGAGATTCTTCAAAGGAGACCTTCTTCAAGGTTACATAGGAACTATTAATTATGACTCCAGCCAATCCATCAATTTTAAATACACAGAATTGTGTTATCATCTAGCCCACCTATGTCCATATTCTCCACAAAAACTGTATGTAAATAACTTTTTTCTAAAGCTTTGATAAAAAAAAAAATCTAGGTAAATGATACACATGCCATTCCCCTTATCTGCTAGTCCTTTATCTTTCAAATGTGAAAGCAATGGCTCAGAAAAGTGAGATGATTTTGCCTAAGGACAAAGAGCTAGTTAGTAGCAGAATTTAAAATCAGAACATGTCTTCATATAGCCAGTCTAGTACTCTTCTTACTATGCCACAGTACCTATCTCTTATTAACAAATTTTATCAAATTTCTTAAATCATTCAAACTTAATCATTTAATTTTCTTAGTCATATGATATATTATATGTATCATATATTTATATAAATATATCTAAATTAATAAATAATATAGGTTAATTATAACCAATAAAAATAATAACTAGTTTTATATAAGATGTGAAGGTTTGCCAAGTAACTTCTTTCCTCCAAGCACAACATGAAGTTGTTACTGAAATTATTATTTCTATTTTATGGAGAAGTGAAAAACTGAGACTCAAAGAGGTTATTACTTGCCCAAAGTCAAAACCAGAACCCAACAATCACTTGCCCACAAATCTGCTGTTCATTCCAATAAACCTTGCTGTTTCCTAATACCAACTTCGAATTTAAAAATCTGATTGTTTTAAACAAGTTTGAAAAGTGGGTTATTATAAATTTTAATTTTATACATCTGAGATCTCAAAGCACTTTCTTGCACCACATACTATTTCTTCAGTTCTAATGGCCCAACAGAGTCATAAAAAATAGCAAGCAGATATTTGTAAGGAAGTGATAAAAAAGAGGGTGAGGGGTTCCTGTTATAGTGAAAAATGTTTTTAAATCCATTCTTCTGGAGATTATCCAAAACTATTGAAAATGTTTATAAAATTTAAGCCCTTGATTTTTTTCTGAATCTCAAACCTTATTAAGTTTCATACCTGCATATATTAATGCCCCCTTTCTTAGTCAAAATAAAATAGAGATCTAGATGTCTAGCCAATAAAAGCCAGAAGGAACCTTAGAGTCTGCAGATTCCACATGAAGAAACTGAGTCTGAAAGATATCAGTGATTTCCCCAGTGCCACACACCTTAATGAGTTACAGAAATGGAACTCCAGGGTAGGTCTTCTGACTACCAGTCTAGCTCTTTTTCTCCCTTCTCTAAAATAGAAAGAAATCCAGTTCAAAAGCTAAAATTATCCTCCATTATCCTTCTAAATTTGATTCACTAGATAATGCCTCCTCAGTCCTACCCTTTCACCTTTAGTTCCAGACATTAAAAATCATTCTAGAGCCCTGTCTAGCTTTTCAACTCAAATCTGCAATATAATGCTTGTTCTTCCAAAGAATTCAAATTTAATTCTCTAGGGGCTTTAATAAACTAGATTTTATCAAGTTTGCCAACACAGGCACACCCATCTACACAAGACAAGGAGGGTGGACACCAGAATAAAGCTTTTTTTTTTTAAGTGATTATCCCTGTAAATCTTCTCCTTTCTATCAGATGCTTTAACTGCAACCATTGTAACCCACTAACTCAACAACAAATATACTACAATCAATTTTAATCCCTCAATTTTGAAAATAACTAAAGAAATGTAAGATCTTTTTGCCATAAAATTTTCTTTTAAAATTTCCAAGTTCAAGTAGTTCTCTTAAATGTATGAGGGATTATTTTTTTAATGCAGTAAAGAAAGGTCTCCATGTTTATGTAAGGACTTTCTATTTCATCTCCACTCAAAGTGCAAGTTTAACTTTCCACCAGAACCTGCCAAAAATTTCCCAGACTGTGAAATGAAGAAAACATAGATTCCAGCATAATCACACTTTTTCAACAAAGAAAATCAATAGGCCAGTCAGAAAAGGCTCCTCTGAACTATAAGTCCCTCATTATTAGGGAGAAAAAACAAATCTGTAAATGTGATCCGAAATGAATGCCAAATACACAGAAAGAGAATAATTCAGTTAATTGTTATCCTCAGGATACCACACCTTCAGGAATTCAGGACCATCCAGATGTTTGGCACCATGAGGCCAAAACCCAGAATGATTGACTGCTGTTTTTCATGAAGCTCATCTCACAAAGGGTTTTTGTCCTTTTGTAGATACAGCCTTGATCTTTATTCAGTGTCAGCAAGCTCCCTGGTCATGCAATTGTGTAAGATATTCATGAAATCAAAGGTTATAGGGCTGCAAACACATGCAACTATAGAAAGTACTAAAAACACTCAAAATATGACATAGTTTTTAACCCAGAAGTCTGACATTCTGTAAACATTTGTTCATTCAGCAGATATTTATTGAGCATTACTGAGTTTTTGAATGTGTCTATTATATATATAATTGTGGGGTTATTTAGTTGGAATATGGGATGGAGAAACCTGGGTCCGTGAAATAATGCGCCGAAACCTTCCAAAGGAAACAGAAACTCTCCACAAACTTTTGAAGAATTTGAATTGAAAATGATCAAAAAGATGGAAGCCTTCTGGCAAGAAAAGTGGGAATTAATGCAAAAGAATTTCACGCAACTACAAAACCAGTTTGACCAAACTGAAAAGGAAAACCAGGCTTTAAAGGTCAGAATTAGGCAACTGGAAGACAACGAGCAGGTAAAAGAGCAAGAATCAATAAAGCAAACCCAAAAGATCAAGAAATTAGAAGAGAACATAAAATATCTCACAGACAAGGTGACAGACTTGGAAAATAGAGGAAGAAGAGATAATTTAAGAATAATTGGACGACCAGAAAATCCAGAAATAAACAGCAAACTCGACATCGTAAAACAAGATATAATCAAAGAAAATTGCCCAGAGATTCTAGAACAAGGGGGCAATACAGCCACTGAAAGAGCTCGCAGAACACCCTCTACACTGAATCCCCAAAAGACAACTCCCAGGAATGTAATTGCCAAATTCCAAAGCTTTCGAGCAAAAGAAAAAATCCTACAAGAAGCCAGAAAAAGACAATTTAGATATAAAGGAATTCCAATCAGGGTCACACAAGACCTTGCAAGTTCCACTCTGAATGATCTTAAGGCATAGAACATGATTTTCAGAAAGGCAAGAGAGCTGGGTCTTCAACCAAGAATCATCTATCCAGCAAAACTGACTATATACTTCCAAGGGAAAGTATGGGCATTCAACAAAATAGAAGATTTCCAAGTTTTTGTAAAGAAAAGACCAGAGCTCTGTGGAAAGTTGGATGTCGAAAAACAAAGAGCATGGAATACATGAAAAGGTAAATATGATGGAAAGGGAAAAGGAGAAAATTGTTATCTTTTCATTTATTCAAACTCTCTTCTATAAGGACTACATTTATATCAATCTATATATATATTAATATGTGGAAAATGTAATGTGTAAATAGGGGGGAAAGAAAAATCAAATAGAATAATCTTTCTCACACAAAGATTCACACGGGAAGGGGAGGGGAAGAAAACTCCTATAAGAAGGAGAGGAAGGGAGTTTTTACTTAAACCTTACCCTCAGGGAAATCAACTCTGAGAGGGGAAAACATCCAGATCCATTGGGATCTTGAATTCTATCTTACCCAACAAGGGTAGGGAGAAGGGAAAACCAAGGGGGGGACGGGGGGAGGGAAAACAAAAGGGGAGGGAAGAAGAGGGGGGTGGGGGAGGGAACAAAAAGGGAGGGGCTAGAAAAGGAAACATATCAAGGGAGGGGACAAGGGGGACTGATTTAAAGTAAATCACTGGATTAAAAGGTTAGAGCTAAAGAAGAAAGGTTAGAATTAGGGAAGGATATCAAAATGCCAGAGAATTCACAAGTCACAATCAGAACTTTGAACGTGAATGGGATGAACTCACCCATAAAATGGGATGAATAGCAGAATGGGTTAGAATCCAAAACCCTACCATATGTTGTCTTCAAGAAACACACATGAGGCGGGTAGATACCCACAAGATCAGAATTAAAGGATGGAGTAAGATCTTCTGGGCCTCAACTGACAGAAAGAAGACAGGAGTGGTAATCATGATATCTGATAAAGCCAAAGCAAAAATAGACCTGATCAAAAGGGACAGGGAAGATAATCATATTTTGTTAAAGGGACTTTAGATAATGAGGAAATATCACTAATCAACATGTATGCACCAAATAATATAGCACCCAAATTTCTAATGGAAAAACTAGGAGAATTGAAGGAGGAAATAGACAGTAAAACAATATTAGTGGAAGATTTGAACCAACCATTATCAAATTTAGATAAATCAAATCAAAAAATAAATAAGAAAGAGGTAAAAGAAATGAATGAAATCTTAGAAAAATTAGAGTTAATAGACATATGGAGAAAAATAAATAGGGATAAAAAGGAATACATCTTCTTCTCAGCACCACATGGCACATTCACAAAGATTGACCATACACTAGGTCACAGAAACATGGCATACAAATGCAGAAAAGCAGAAATAATAAATGCAGCCTTTTCAGATCACAAGGCAATAAAAATAATGATCAGTAACGATACGTGGAAAACCAAATCAAAAATTAATTGGAAATTAAACAATATGATACTCCAAAATCGTTTAGTTAGAGAAGAAATCACAGAAACAATTAATAATTTCATCAAGGAAAATGACAACGGCGAGACATCCTTTCAAACCTTTTGGGATGTAGCCAAAGTGGTAATCAGAGGTAAATTCATATCCCTGAGTGCATATATTAACAAACTAGGGAGAGCAGAAATCAATCAATTGGAAATGCAAATAAAAACACTCGAAAGTGATCAAATTAAAACCCCCCAGCAGAAAACCAAACTAGAAATCCTAAAAATTAAGGGAGAAATTAATAAAATAGAAAGTGATAGAACCATTGATTTAATAAATAAGACTAGAAGCTGGAACTTTGAAAAAACAAACAAAATAGACAAAGTACTGGTCAATCTAATTAAAAAAAGGAAAGAAGAAAAGCAAATTAACAGCATCAAAGATGAAAAGGGGAACATCATCTCCAATGAATAGGAAATAAAGGCAATCATTAAAAATTACTTTGCCCAATTATATGGCAATAAATACAGCAATCTAGGCAATATGGATGAATATATACAAAAATACAAACTGCCTAGACTAACAGAAGAAGAAATAGAATTCTTAAATAATCCCTTATCAGAAAATGAAATCCAACAGGCCATCAAAGAAATCCCTAAGAAAAAATCCCCAGGGCCCGACGGATTCACAAGTGAATTCTATCAAACATTCAGAGAACAGTTAATCCCAATACTATACAAACTATTTGACATAATAAGCAAAGAGGGAATTCTACCAAACTCCTTTTATGACACAAACATGGTACTGATTCCAAAGCCAGGCAGGTCAAAAACAGAGAAAGAAAACTATAGACCGATCTCCTTAATGAACATAAATGCAAAAATCTTAAATAGGATACTAGCAAAAAGACACCAGCAAGTCATGACAAGGGTTTTTCACTATGATCAGGTGGGATTTATACCAGGAATGGAAGGATGGTTCAATATTAGGAAAACCATCCACATAATTGACCATATCAACAAGCAAACCAACAAAAATCACATGATTATTTCAATAGACGCAGAAAAAGCCTTTGATAAAATACAACATCCATTCCTATTGAAAACACTAGAAAGCATAGGAATAGGAGGGTCATTCCTAAAATAATAAATAGTATATATCTAAAACCATCAGCCAATATCATCTGCAATGGGGATAAACTAAATGCATTCCCAATAAGATCAGGAGTGAAACAAGGATGCCCATTATCACCTCTACTATTTGACATTGTACTAGAAACACTAGCAGTAGCAATTAGAGAAGAAAAAGAAATTGAAGGCATCAAAATAGGCAAGGAGGAGACTAAGCTATCGCTCTTTGCAGATGACATGATGGTCTACTTAAAGAATCCTAGAGATTCAACCAAAAAGCTAATTGAAATAATCAACAACTTTAGCAAAGTTGCAGGATACAAAATAAACCCGCATAAGTCATCAGCATTTCTATACATCTCCAACATAGTTCAGCAGCAAAAACTAGAAAGAGAAATCCCATTCAAAATCACCTCAGACAAAATAAAATACCTAGGAATCTATCTCCCGAGACAAACATAGGAACTATATGAACACAACTACAAAACACTCTCCACACAACTAAAACTAGACTTGAGCAATTGGAAAAACATTAACTGCTCATGGGTAGTATGAGCCAATATAGTAAAAATGACCATCCTACCCAAACTTATCTATCTATTTAATGCCATACCCATAGAACTTCCAAAAAATTTCTTTACTGATTTAGAAAAAAACATAACAAAGTTCATTTGGAATAACAAAGGATCAAGGATATCCAGGGAAATAATGAAAAAAAAATACAAAGGAAGGGGGCCTTGCAGTCCCAGATCTCAAACTATATTACAAAGCAGCAGTCATCAAAACAATTTGGTACTAGCTAAGAGACAGAAAGGAGGATCAGTGGAATAGACTTGGGGCAAGTGACCTCAGCCAGACAGTATACGATAAACCCAAAGATCCCAGGTCTTGGGACAAAAATCCACTATTCAATAAGAACTGCTGGGAAAATTGGAAGACAGTGTGGGAGAGATTAGGAATTGATCAACACCTGACACCCTACACCAAGATAAATTCAAAATGGGTGAAAGACTTAAACATAAAGAAGGAAACCATAAGTAAATTAGGTAAACACAGAATAGTATACATGTCAGACCTTTGGGAGGGGAAAGACTTTAAAACCAAGCAAGACATAGAAAGAATCACAAAATGTAAAATAAATAATTTCGACTACATCAAATTAAAAGGCTTTTGTACAAACAAAACCAATGTAACTAAAATCAGAAGGAAAACAACAAATTGGGAAAAAATCTTCATAAAAACCTCTGACAAAGGTTTAATTACTCAAATTTATAAAGAGCTAAATCAATTGTACAAAAAATCAAGCCATTCCCCAATTGATAAATGGGCAAGGGACATGGATAGGCAGTTTTCAGAAAAAGAAATCAAAACTATTTTAATAAGCACATGAAGAAGTGTTCTAAATCTCTCATAATCAGAGAGATGCAAATCAAAACAACTCTGAGGTATCACCTCACACCTAGCAGATTGGCTAACATGACAGATATGGAAAGTAATGAATGCTGGAGGGGATGTGGCAAAGTAGGGACATTAATTCATTGCTGGTGGAGTTGTGAACTGATCCAGCCATTCTGGAGGGCAATTTGGAACTATGCACAAAGGGCAATAAAAGAATGTCTACCCTTTGATCCAGCCATAGCACTGCTGGGTCTGTACCCCAAAGAGATAATGGACAAAAAGACTTGTACAAAAATATTCATAGCTGCGCTCTTTGTGGTGGCCAAAAATTGGAAAACGAGGGGATGCCCATCAATTGGGGAATGGCTGAACAAATTGTGGTATATGTTGGTGATGGAATATTATTGTGCAAAAAGGAATAATAAAGTGGAGGAATTCCATGGAGACTGGAGCGACCTCCAGGAAGTGATGCAGAGTGAGAGGAGCAGAACCAGGAGAACATTGTACACAGAGACAAACACACTGTGGTATAATCAAACGTAATGGACTTCTCCATTAGTGGCAGTGTAATGTCCCTGAACAATCTGCAGGGATCTAGGAGAAAAAACACTATCCATAAGCAGAGGACAAACTGAGGGAGTAGAAACACGAGGAAAAGCAACTGCCTGACTACAATGGCTGAGGGGACATGACAGAGGAGAGACTCTAAACAAACACTCTAATGCAAATACTAACAACATGACAATGGGTTCAAATCAAGAACACATGTGATACCCAGTGGAATCACGCGTCAGCTATGGGGGGTGGGGGGGAGGAAAAGAAAATGATCTTTGTCTTTAATGAATAATGCTTGGAAATGATCAAATAAAATACTATTAAAAAAAAAAGAAATTCAATCAGCCAGGAAACTGTGAACTCTTTTGATGAAAATTCACACCTCCAGAAGGTGAGAATTCTCCTTGGGTGAGTGTTGGGCAATTTGGAAGTTGTGATTGGCCCCTGTGAAAAGGGGAAGGGACAAGAAGACACTATAAATGGTCCTGAATTTCTGGGGCTAGAAGTTCAACTTCAAGAAGGAAGTCAGCTTCAAGAAGAAGGTGAGCTCGAAGAAGAAAATTGGCCTCAGGAGTCACCTCTAGCTCAAGTCATTGTTTTGACCTGTCTCTTGGAGGAAACTTGGATGAGTGGATAGCTGATTTTCCCTTACTATCTTCTGGAGAGAGTTTAATTCTGCTAGAAGGTCAACAAGTCCTGCCTAAGTTGGGCACTGGAACAATATTTAATTATATAGGCTAATGCCTTCTCTACCTTTTTGTATGTCTCTGCTTTCACTCTTTCCGTAAATAAAAAATATTAAAATCATTTCGATTTTGAACAATAAAAAAAAAAGACTCTTTGGTCTCCAATGCCATTCTCAAACTTTCTCTTTATTGCTATAATTTAGCAATTTCACCTCTTTTCAGATTCACTTGGGTAATGCCAATCAATCAATCAATAAACATTTATTAAATGCTAAGTTCTAGGGATACAAGAAAAGCAAAACCAGTCCCTACCCTCAAGCAGCTCACATTCTAATACCACAAAATTAGGCTGCTCACACATTCAGAACCAAAGGAGATACAGATCTGACTCAGGCACATCTTATAGATTTATCAGTTTTGATGTCACAGGAAAGTAGGTGCCAATTAGGTAGAAAGTTAGAAGACTCCGTTGAGGAAAATTACAGATATATACCTAAAGCAAGAAGGAATGGAGTCCAGAAAAGAGATAATATAGGAGGTAGGAAGTAGGGGCAAGTCAAGATCAAAAGTACCGGTATCAGAGGTGGGTAGCTGCCCCTTCCCCTTGCCTTGAGGTTTTTGGGCCTCTCACAGTTTGCCACTTTGTACTAGAATCAGCAAAAGCAAATGTAATATGACAGAAGCAGCTTGGTCAGGCCTGGATTCAAATTTGGCCTCAGACATAACCTAGCTGTATGACCCCGTATAAGTCACATGACCCTGATTGCCTAGCCCTTGCTGCTCTTACATCTTAGAATTAATAATAAGATAGAAGACGCAGGGGGAGGGGGGGGGGGAGAAGTAATGTGACAAAAACCACATTCATCAACTAAAAATCCAAACAACTTATCTCCTCAAGAACTATTTGAGGAAAATTACCTGAAGAACTTCTACTTAAGAATACATCTTAGGGAAAAGATAAGAATATGCCATGATCTTGTCTCCTTCTGTCTGGTATCAGACAGCAAGCCTGAAATGTTTTCTTTTTCTTTTTCCTTTTTTTTTGTGGAACTTTCTTCACATTCCTTACATTCATTCTGTAATTGAGAAATGGTTTCTTAAAAACACTAGTATTGCTGGTCCAACTTAAAATCCAGGCCACTGTAAATTACTTAACAAACCAGCCAATAATCTATTTGAAATACTCATTCTTTCTTGAAATGTTAAAGTCATTGTCTAGCTATGTTGAGCACATGAATGATTGTTCCCATTCCCTAAGTTAGCACTTGTCTTCCTCAGAAAGTTCCTTGACAAATAGTAACCAGAAGAAAGAGTGGGCAAGCAAATACTTTGTAGCAGGAATAGATCCAACAGTATATGAAGCATGATGGGAAACAGACTGCAACACATATCCAATAGCAACATGGAGAATAGAACAGATATGAAAGGGGAAAAAAACTCTTAAGGAAGAAAGCATCTAAAGAAAGAAAGAAACCAAATGTTATTAAAGTTATTAAACTTTATTTTATTTATGAGTTAATAAAGTAGGTCCCCTTGGTAGGATGGCAAAATTTAAATGAAGGGAATACATCCTTGGTTTTCCAAACCAAGCAAGTGCCACCTGCATATCTCCTTACCAGAAAGGTCAGATCCCTGGTCAGTCACACTGCTAGTATGTATTAAAGGTAAAACTAAATACAAATCTAGCAGAGAGAATGGGCTTGAAGTCACAAAGACTTGAACTCAAATCCTACTTTGGACACTTGGTAGCAGATGTGGGGGCCTGGGCAAGTCACTTAGACTTAGCCTCTGACCCTTATCTAAAAAATTCAGATAATAATAGCATCTATTTCACATGATTGTGAAAAATCAAAGAAAATAATACTTGTAAAGGATCAAGTGAGATAAAGAACTATATTTATGCTAGATCTGAAGATGAGATTAACTCTCCCCTTGCCTACTTTTAAATTTAATCATCAGAAGCATATGCCCCCTACTTAATGCAGAAGTGGGGGAGGTGGAGGGCATCTGGGTAGCTCAGTGGATTGAGAGCCAGGCCTAGAGATGGGAGGTCCTAGATTAAAATCTGGCCTCAGCCACTTCCTAGCTGTGTGACCCTGGGCAAGTCACTTGACCCCCATTGCCTAGTCCTTACCACTCTTCTGCCTTGGAGCCAATACACATTATTGGCTCCAAGACAGAAGGTAAGGGTTAAAAAAAAAAAAAGAAGTGGGGGAGGTCTACAACTCACATGCTAAAGTGGGTAATAATAACTCAGAAATGACTGACTGCCCCCTGGGTAGTCCTAAGCAAAGTTATAAACTGCAATTACTCCCCATAAAGTGGAAGAAAGCACAGGAAGTGATGAAAAGAAGGGTCTTTAAAAGTGGCCGCTACTTCCTGTGAGGGCAGTCTTCGAGCTCTTTCAAGACTATGGAGGCTGGTGGAGGATCATCTTCTTCAGCATGGACCTGGGACTATAGCATTTGGTAAACTGTTCTTGGATCTTCTCCTTTTGGAGCCACTGCTTGAGTGAATAAAAATCTGACTCCTTTACTGGCTTCTGGAGAGATTAGTTGCTAGAGGAGGCCTTGTGGTTATTAGCCATCAGGTCCTCCAAATAAACAATCCTCCAGCCTAGGGTCCTCCTGTGGAAAGCTAATTAGCCCAGTTTGAGTGGAGCCAGGCACCAGAGAAATATCTAGGGTGATTAGCTAAACTACTTACTCTGTCCTCTTTCACATTTTTTCTAACTTACTTTTCCCCTCTATTTTGTAAATAAAACTGCTGAAAAGCTATTTTTGACTTGAGTTATAATTTCGGTGACCACACTCTCATATTTTAGTCAAACCATTAATTTTAACCCTTACATAGGTATTAAGGACAACCTTGTATCTACTACATCATGCTGCCTTTCCGTATATAGATTTTATATTGATATATTGACAAAAATCTCTGGCAGGTCAAACTATGGGTCATTCACATGTTGAATACCTGGGTTTCTGTAGTATATTCACTGGCATACTAATCACGAGAAAAAACTAATTCAGCACATCCTACCTGTGTGACCCTGACTATGTCATTTAACCACAATTGCCTAGCCCTTACTGCTCTTCTGCCTTAGAATCAGTATCGTACCAATTCTAAAATAAGGGTTTAGTTTAAAAAAAAAATAAAGCCACATTCAATGTCTATACTTCAGTGTTAGGAACCACAGAACTTCAGGGTTGGAAGAGGGCTTGGCGGCCATATAATCCAACCTATATCTAAAAATGAAGCCTCTCTACCAAACACCCATCAAGTACCTATCTGGTTTTTGAATGAAAATTTCCAATAAGGAGCAACCCAAGACCTCTTGAGGTAGTTCATTTCACTTTCCTCGATACAACAGCCATTGCTCCCATTTCTGCTCTCTAGGGTCAAGCAGAAGAATTGAATTTATCTTCAAATCTTTGATGACAACTGTTGTGTACCCCAAATCCACTTGTCTCTGGGCTAAACATCTCTAATTCCTCCAACCAATCCTTATATTACATGGGCTCAAGACCCTTCACTATCCTACTTGTCTTCCTGTGAAAAATCTGAATAATCTTCACCTGATCAACAACTTTCCTAAAATGTACTACCTCAAACTGAACATATAGAATGACTATGGCAGAAGACAGTTAGGCCAGTCCATCACCTTCCTCTATGCATGCAAACTTTGCTTTTCCATGGAACTAAAGATTATGTTAGATTTGGGGAAGAGGGAGGGAGTGCAGTGCCAAGGATGATTCCTACTAAGCTTACAATCCACTACCAAATTCTATGATGATTTGGGGATAAGTGAGGCAAATTACCATAATATGAATAATTCTTCAAAGCATTTCTTCTGAAATGACAAGAATAATGAAGTAAATGATAAAAAAAATTAAGACAATGTCTAACCTGCTGTATTAATAATTAGGACTAACATTGGCACAGAAAGACTCCTATTTCAGCTTGTGATTTACAAGTCTCAAATGTTTTTTAAAGTCTCTCATACCTGTTAACTTGCCACCAAATGCACATTATTGACCTTTTGGCTCCTAAAGGTTAAACTGTTACTTAAACAGCCTACAAGGAATAGTTAATTAATAAGAATGACAGCTCACATTTTTATACAGCATGTGGAAGGCAGTAAAAAATAAAGCTTTTGCGTACATTATCTTGTTTGCTCCAAATTATGCAATATTAATGAAGTAGAACACAATAAAGTCATTAAGATGGACAAGTATACGGAATGCAGAGGAATCTCAAAGTGCTTTTATGAACAATTTAAAGCAAGAAATCAGACTCAACATATAAAAATGCTACTAATTATAACCATACTAAAGAACAAGTAAATGAGATTAAATGGGCAATTAGACTGTGAGCTCCTTGAGAGCAAGGACTACCTTTCTTTATATCTCCACTGGTTAGTACGATGCCTAGTATCTAGTAGGTGCTTAATAACTGCTTATTGACAAAGCATCCTGAAAGGAACTTAGAGGAAAGAGCTGATGGATTGTTATGCTATTTTATACACTAAAATTAATCCTAATGTATGTCATTACTCAGCAAGTTGGCTACTTATGCTGACATATAAGGGTAAATCTTTATTATGACTTTTTAAAAGATTACTCTATTGAAATGGATGATTATTGTGTCATTGTGTGCACCTTTAAAAAAATTTTAACAAATTCCTTCTGGCACTCCTCTTTCTAATAAAGACAAAAACATTGATGGAATACCTTAGTGTTCTTTGCCAATGAGCCCTGCCAACTTGAGCCTGTCTGAAGCCTTTTCTCTATCCCCATTTGCCATCTCACATGGATTTGAAGCTATTCCCTGTTAAGTAGCATCATATAACAAGATCCTTCAGCAAAATGCTAAAAGCAGCCTCTGCATGGAATTTTGCAAAAGAATAAGTCATACTAGGCAAAGGAGAAAAAAAAAGTTCCTTTCTCTCTCACCCCTAACACATCTGATCCACAGGTCTCTTCACAAACTACTGAAATAAAACTACTCTTCAAAGCATTCTTTGAAGCTAAACTGATCCATAATTACATTAACAAACTACTTCCATGTGAAGGAAGAGCTAAAGCTTTCCATTTCCTGTGTGGAAAGGGAGGTGTGCAATCTTCAGGAAAAGCATTTTTAACAAGGCCACAGGTTTTTAGATGAAATGAAAGTTGCTTTCAAACTTGGGCGAATAAGGAAATATTTTTGTTACTATAGCCCGGCCATTCTACATGGAAGCCTGGAGCCCCAGCATTTTATAGCATGTGAATAGGAGTTCCCACAGAAAATTTCAGAATCAGGGAGCCATCTTAACAAGGGAACATCTATCCTCATAAATGAGTTTAGAGTCCCTCTTCAGTAAGAAGGAAACCAATAGATATATAATTTATTTCGTAGTCCCTAGCTATACCTGCTAGCATCCTTTTTCTTTCCTCACCCCAAAATTGTATTTAGTTGCATATCCAGGTTCACAGGAGTCAATATCTAAAAATCTAGTGTAGAAAAAGAAATCTGTTTCACAAAATTTACAGTGGAAAGGGATTGTAAAGATCATTCTCTTCCAACCCTTTCTTTTTACTGATATGAAAACTGAGGCTCTCAGAAGTTGAATTACATATCTAATGTTGTCATAGAACCACCTATTCCTGTTATCTACCCCAACCAAGGTCCTAAAACTCCTAACAATCTTCTCCTGTCCTTTCTTCTCAACAAAGGATCTTTCCTGCTCCATTCCCATTCCATAAAGAAAAAAAAAAGAGAGAGAAAAGCTAAAAAGACTGACTCTTGCTATGAGGTTTGCTTTAAAGGCAATCATTTTCTGTCCAAGTACTTAATCTGGCCTCAATGGGTTCTGCCAACGTATCTCAAGCCCCAGTGTGTTCTATGTTCAAATAAGTTTAGAAAACACTTCTGTGTTAGCTGAGATGAGACAGCCTCTAGAATATCTTCCATATGAGGTCTCAGTGTCCCCAGTGACCTAATCCAGGTTGTTTTAAAGGCATATGTCCCAGCTTCTCAACTAAATCAAAGGTTCCTCAAGGAAAGGAACCAAGTTATCATTCTTCTCCTGTGTTCCTGGCTTTTGGACTTCAAAACCATGCTCTGTGTCAGATACATTCACATATATCCCCTCCTCCCCCCCAACACACTCTTTTTAAGCTCCCTTTTGTGTTCTAACTTCCCCCATTAAAAAGTTAAGCATCTTGAAGGCAGAGGTTGGCTTACTTTTTGCTTTCATTTATATCTCCAGTGCTTAAAATAGTAAATGGAACTGTGAGTACCTAATAAGTACTTATTTCCTTCCTCTCTTCTTTCCTTCCTTCCTTCCTCCTCTTCTTTCCTTCCTTTCCCTTTCTTCCCTCTTTCCTGCCCATCATTCTTTTCCTCCTTTTCTTCCTTCATTCCCTTCCTTCCTGCCTGCTTATATGCTGCCACTATTTTAGAAATCTTCAAATAAACTGTGGGAGTAAAAACACCGATGAAAAGCAACTGCTTGACTACAGGGGTGGAGGGGATATGACTGAGAAGAGACTCTGAATGAACACTCTAGTGCAAATACCAACAACATGGAAATGGGTTCGAATCAAGAATACATGTGATACCCAGTGGAATCGCGCGTGGGCTATGGGAGAGGTGGTGAGAGGGTGGGGAGGGAAGAAAAGAAAATTATCTTTGTTTCCAATGAATAATGTTTGGAAATGACCGAATAAAAATAAAAAAAAAAGAAATCTTCAAATATACCATCTCTTCACCAATAAAAGAAGACAACTAGAACTGCAAAAAATAGCTCAGAGGCCAACAGACATATCAAGATTTTGAATAAAAGGTTTATTTTTGTTGTCAATTCTCTTCCTGATAATGCATTTTGTTGGCCTTTGGGGACAGTCTCTTCAGAGAGCAGCCCACAATGACACAAAGACCCCTCACCTGAGTTCTCAGTAAAAGCTTCTTCTCATGCTTCAACTTCACTTGTCCACAATGAAGCATAACTACTACTTTTCGGCCACTAACACCACCTTGTGAGATCTTTCTGCCACTTAACTCTGCTAGTTTTCCCTGTGTATAAAGGGTTTAATGACCTCTGCAAATCTGGGAGGGGAACTGCATATTCCTGCTTACAGTTCATTCATTAACTTTATCATACTGATGCCAGCACAGATCCCTAGGACCAACAGGCTAGGGAATCTTGCAATTGCAGTGGGTGATCCAAAGGAATGTGTAGTAAAAGACGTAATCACTGAACATGGTACTAATAATGATAGCCAATGAACTATGGTTTATCCTGAATGGGTGACTAACTTAAAGAAAGTAGAGGCAGAGGCAGCTAGGTGGCTCAGTGGATTGAGAACCAGGTCTAGAGACTTGGAGGTCTTTGATTCAAGTGACCTCAGGCACTTCCTAACTATGTGACCCTGGCTAAGTCACTTAACCCCTATTGTGTAG
Source organism: Monodelphis domestica (assembly GCF_027887165.1). Classification (NCBI taxonomy): domain Eukaryota; kingdom Metazoa; phylum Chordata; class Mammalia; order Didelphimorphia; family Didelphidae; genus Monodelphis; species Monodelphis domestica. The sequence goes on along the minus strand of NC_077228.1, from coordinate 441,365,127 downwards.
TCCTTACCACTCTTCTGCCTTGAAACCAATACACAGTATTGATTCCAAGACAGAAGGGAAAGAAAGAAAGAAAGAAAGAAAGAAAGAAAGAAAGAAAGAAAGAAAGAAAGAAAGAAAGAAAGAAAGAAAGAAAGAAAGAAAGAAAGAAAGAAAGAAAGAAAGAAAGAAAGAAAGAAAGAAAGAAAGAAAGAAAGAAAGAAAGAAAGAAAGAAAGAAAGAAAGAAAGAAAGAAAGAAAGAAAGAAAGAAAGAAAGAAAGAAAGAAAGAAAGAAAGAAAGAGAAAGATAGGAGGGAGGGAGGGAGGGAAGGAGGAAGGGAGGGAGGAAGGAAGGAAGGAAGGAAGGAAGGAAGGAAGGAAGGAAGGAAGGAAGGAAGGAAGGAAGGAAGGAAGGAAGGAAGGAAGGAAGGAAGGAAGGAAGGAAGGAAGGAAGGAAGGAAGGAAGGAAGGAAGGAAAGAAAGAGAGAGGGGAGAAGGGAGGGAAAGACAGGGAGGGAGGGAGGAAGGAAGGGAGGGAGGGAGGAAGAGGAGGCAAAGTAATCAACACTCCTCTGAAAGAAGCCTATGTAACTAGAGGGTAAGGAAGAGAACTGTCTAGTCATGGACATGAAACTAACATAAAGGTATCCCACCTTAAAGCAGGGCTTTCTTAACCTTTTTGAGTTTGGGGAAGCCTATGGACCCCCTTCAGAGAAAAATACTTTTAAATGAGCAAGAATAAAAGTATATAGAATTACAAAGGAAACAAATTACATTGAAATAAAGTTACTGAAATATCTTTTAAAGCAAATTCATGGACCACAGGTTAAGTACCCCCACAGCAGGAAGTAGTGTATAGGCTAAGCCTTAGTATGAAGCTAGGTATTTTAAGCAGCAAAGAAAAGAATTCATTCCAGGCAAGGGGAGATACTGGGCACAGGTTCAGAGATAGAAGATGGAATGAAGCATCTGGGGAACATTTAATAGGCTTATTTGGCTGGAAAGTAGAGAATGGGATACAATATTAAATTATTATAAAATTTGAAGTATATTATCATAATTATTACATGACCCAAAAAGCAAAATAATGAACTGAGGCTCAACATGATATAGTGGGAAGAGCTTTGGTCTGGAATCTGAAGAACTGAATGCAAATATAGAGTCTACTGCTTTCCTCCTTGATGTTTTTTCAAACAAAACACTGATCAATCAGTTCCTGGCATTTTCATGAATTATCCCTCATGCCTGAAATACTGTCCCCCACTCCTTTATCATCACCTTCTGACTTCCCCAGCTTCTTTCAAGTTCTAATTAAAAATCTCACTTTCTGTAGGAAGTCTTTCTTAATTCTCTTAAATCTAGAGTTTTCCTTCTCTCAATTATCTCCCATTTATTCTGTGTATGGTGTGTGTAACTTATCTACATGTTGTCTCCTCTATTATACCTTTAACTCCTTGAAGGACCTCTCTCATTGTATCCCCTGGTACTTAGCACACTGCCTAGCATACAATGAGCATAATAAATGCTTATTGACTAACAACTGGATCTGTTTTGGAAGACATCCTATGTTGGATGCATTTGGCCTGTGAAAAATCATTTACCTACCTTTCTATGCTGGGAAAGAATTTATCTTTTGATCTATTTATTAAGCAAAGGTTATATAGTCTTCTAGTGTTACTACTTCTAGTGTTACTACAAGAATTGTAATTTTGAACTAAGACTCAGAAACTAGATCCATTGGCAAGAAATCAGAACTCTTCCTTCTCTTCTTCTCTCCTCAAGCTCTCTTTAGTTTTCCTCTTCCTTTTTCTTCTCTTTCCTATCCTCTTCTGCTTAATACTCACTGCTTAGTCTCACTGTCTACACATAGGACTGAAGAGACTACATATCTTTTCTAGATAAAGTGGGAGCAGAGATGGGGTAGAAGGCTTCAAATTATTTTGTCACCTACTAATGAGTAGCCAAGTTGGCGGATTAAGAGGATTTTTCCTTCTTGAGTTGTCCTATGATGAAATTTCCTGCAACTAATGAAAGAGGGGAAAGGAGGACAGTAGAAGAAGAAGCACAGCAGAGAGTTTTCTTCTAGCTAAATGAAAGTAGATCTTAATTTTGTTTTTCTTTGCTATTAAATCCACCTAGACCTCTAGAATCCTCCATTCTACAAGAAGTCATAGAAAACAATTCTTTACCCAAAAACAAATTAAAGACTCAACAGGAATTGGGCAGAAATGTATAATAACCTGCCCATACCCCAGCAGCAAACCACAACTACTGCTTCTGGTTCTTGTTTTTGGGCTGATGTATGGATTCCTTCACACAATGGAAAGGAATATGTACAAAGAATTGCTTGGCCACTAGAATGCCATGAGCGCCCTCTGACGACTAAAGGAATTAGGAACAGCAATTTACTTGAGCTTCTTGGACAGGAGGAGGGAAAAGGGGGAGCCTCCCATCTCTCACAGAAAGAGAAGTATTTCCTGAGAAAAGGGAAATTCTAAGAACAATTCTTGAATACTCTTAACTGTGTGAAGTTGTTTGTTTTGTTTTGTTTGTTATTTGGCAGGTCTCCTTCCTGAGGTCCCATTTGTCATGGGGTACAACATAAATTAATTCAGTTTCATGATAATCACCACTGGAATAAAACTTCCAGGAGGAAGAGGGTAAAGTGCTAAAAAATAAAAGGTCTGATTGGCCATCATGGGCTTCTGTGTTAGATAATAATCATAATGACAATGAAGAAAATGATGATGATAATGTCAATGATGACCATAGCAATGATGATAATGCCAGTGATGACTAAAATTTATATAGGGCTTAAGGTTTACAAAGGGCTGTACTTATGTGCTGTCATTTAATACTCACAACAACTCTGTGAAATAGGTATTATGGCTATCTCTGTACCTTGTTCAGAAGTCCTTAAAGGGCAATGACATCTTATTGTAAAGCAAGTATTCCAGAAATGTTTGAGGTAGAGACAGTAGCAGTTTGGCCAATGAATTATGGTCATAGGATCATGGATTCAGAACTAAAAAGGATCTATCTCCCAGGCTATTTTTTATAGCTTCCAATCATCTTACATTTGTGGAAACTGAGTCTCAGAGACTTGTTGATCTGTCTAAGATGACAGATAGTAAGTAGCAGAGACAGAATTTAAACTCAGATCTTCTGACTGCAGAACCAGCACTTTATCTCTGATACCACACTAATAGTGACAGTAATAAATGTAAAGGAAATGAGATCCATCAAACTATCATTTTAATCCTACAATTCACATGGCTAGTAACACTAGAAGAAAAAAATCTCTAGTCAATGAATAGATCATAAGATAAAGTTGAATTTGGTCATGAAAAAAAGGCAAATATTTCTTACTCTCAAGAGGCTTACATTTTATTTGGAGTGACAACATGTACGTATTTATATATAAATATTACATATCATGCCCCACACTCATCACATATAGGATGTCTTCTAAAGAGATCAAATGACCATTAAAAAAAGTAAAAAAAAACCAACAATTTATGCATATATACTTTTAGAGAGGTAATGTGGCATAATGGATGGAAGGCTGACCTTAGTGCCAAGAAAACTTGAATTTAAGTCCCACCTCTGGCTCATATTGGTTCTAAGACCTTGGACTTTACCTCAGTGCTCTAGGCATTCTCTAAGACAAAAAATTGCAAAGCAAGAATCAATTAATAAAGGAATATCCTCACCAAGAATTCCTTCTACCAAGGAAATCAGAGGGCTAGTTCCTATCCCTATCCATGTTTACCTTTAGATGGCCACTTGCATCTTTTCCAGAGATGTCTGCTTTGAAGTGAAGCCCCCAAGAATTGCCACCAGAGAAATACTGAACTGAACCTATCTATGAAGAGACAATCAGTCCTGCCTTCCCTATCAACAAATGTTGAGAGATTTTTTGAAACTTGTCTGAGGTCTCTAGATTTTTTCCACTTTTTATCAATCAGACAATAAACCTTTAAAAACATCATTAGGTACTGTAGTAGTAGTAGTAAAAAAACATCATTAGGTACTGTAAGGATAAGGAATAAGGGATAGGGGAAAATGCAACAGTAGTTATCATCATATCATGATAATAAGGGGAATAACCACCTCTGCAAAGTAGAAAGACAAGAGGATCTCAGGTCACATAAAGGTTATCAAGGGCAAGTCATCCATGCAAGTGGTGTAAGGTACCTTTGTATAAAACTTTATCCATATGGAAGGAGATAATGGTAATGATATTTGAACCCTCATTTAGAATATACTTATATATAATATTTATATATAAATACATACATGTTGTCACTCCAAATAAAATGTAAGCCTCTTGAGAATAATAAATATTTCATGGTTTTTTCTGTATCATCAATACTACCTCAGTTTGTGGTACATAATAGGTACTTCATGTATTTATATATATTCATACATATAGACACATATACATGCACATACTTATGTGTGTGTGTGTGTGTGAAGAGAGAGGGAATTTCCTGAAAATATTCTAATTTTCTTTGAACTTTTGTTATTGATCTTTCCTATGTCTTTATCACTTTTTTTCTTTATTTTTTAATTAAAACTCTTACTTTCTGTCTTAGAATCAATACTAAGAATTGGTCACACAGCTAGGAAGTATCTGAGGCTACATTTGAACCCATGACCTCCTGTCTCTAAGACTGGCTTTCAATCCACTGAGCCACCTAGTTGCCCTTCTTTATCACTTAATACTAGGTATTAATACTTAAATGTTTGTTCATGTAGACTTCCCCCTTGTAGATTACATACATACATGCATATATAATATGACTATAGGTATAAAAACAGACATAAAGATATCATTGAGATAGAGATCGGAACCAATCAAACATCAAATAATGACCATTTGATAAAAAGGAATCACTTAGTAACTTACTGCTTGTTGAGTCAGTGACTCAACTGTGGTGACGTTACTCAATGACAGCTTCTAAAGAAGAGAATTTTCAAGGGTACAACTATTCGAAAAACAGTGTTTAAGATCACAAATAAAGAGAACAGTCTCCCATTTAATCATATGAAAAACATAACCATGAAAAATCATATTAACAATAAACTTTTGATATCATCAGATAGTAAATAAAGTAGATAAGAGCATAGTGTAGTGGAAAGAGCACTGGTTTTGAGTCAGAAGATCTGAATTGGATTGTTGCCTCTTGCTTCTTATAACTTGTATAATCTTGAATGAATCATTTCTCCTTGGCCTCAGTTTTCTCATCTGTACAATGAGAGTTGGACTAAATGATCACTTAAGTCCATTTCAGCTTTAGACCCCATGATTCCATGAAATTCTCCACCTTTTAGATTTGTCTCTCTTCTAATTCCCTTCATAAGGAACCTCTTACAAGTTCTATGGTAAGAAGGGAAGCTCATGGAACCTCTCCAAGTGAATCAATATCTTAATAACCCTTTCTGCTCTCCACCACTGCTCCTTCAGAGCTGAAGGTAAAATCAACCAGAGAACCAAATCAGACAAAATTTGTCCTGGATCCCCTCCTAGCTGGTTCTTCTGCTTCCTCCGAGTGCCAGGATCCCAGTCAACTTTATAACAGGGACCTTGTTGCTTTATGCTATCTATCTTAAGTTCTGTCAGAGTCAGTCCTCAAGTGCCTCATGCTCCTTAATTATTTCTCCATTCTCCACTTCAAGACTTCCATTTCCCCAGGGCCCCAATCCCAGATAGCATGTAGAGACAAAAAGTAATTAGACAGACAAATTACAGTAAGATGTTAATGACTGATTACATCTTTAAGTGTTCCACCCTCCAAGCAGTATCTACATTTTTTTGTTTCTTCTTTGAGGATATAATCTTATCCCCATAGGGAGCCTCAGGTGAGGAATCTCCATCAATATGGCTTAGCAACTATTCTTCAATGTATAAGACAGTTGCCATGGGGCAATGAGAGGTTAAGTGTCTTGCAGAGATAAACTTGAGGCAGACTTGAAGCCAAGTCTTCCTGATTTCAAGGCTATGTATTTTTAATTTTTTTTTTAAACCTAGGTAAAGTGATGGGCTGAAGAGTAAGCTAAGTATCTCAGGTATATTAGAGGTCAATTTTATCTGCATTTGTAAAGTGCAAAATGCCCTAGTGGTTGGTCAAATTCAAAGAAAATACAAAGAAATTAATCTTTTGGTGGAACTCTAGAAAACATATGGCCAGCTCTATAGTAAGCAATATGTTTGGAGACAAAAAGTGTCTTCCTTGTACACTTCAAATCCTATCCAAGAGGCACCCCATCTGTTACATTGATGTACAAGGCCTGCCTTTCTAGGACAGGATAAGTCTGAAAAGACCAGGATCCAGAAAGATAAACAACAGAACACTACCCCTTTCTCTCCTGCTCTGGAATGGTACCACTCACCCTCTGCACTTGAGAAGAAATGATCAGATATTCTGTTTATAATGACCACAGACAAAGAGAAAAAGAATCTAATTGACTGAATTTCCAAGCGCCTAATCCATCTTCTACTGCAAGATGATAAAAACTGTAATGGATTTAGTTAGTCAAAAGCACTAGGGTTTGAGTCCAGTTTTACTATTCTTTATGTGGCTCTGGGCAAACCACGTTTTTAGGGGTCTCAGTTTCCTTATCTGTAAAGTGATGACTTTGGACTGGATGATTCATTGCCTTTTCAGCTCTAAATCTAACACTACTCATCTTCAAAAAGTTTGCTCTTGGCTTAGTACAAATTTTTAAATGATTTCTATAACAAAAAGATAAAGGTGCTAAAGTCATCTTTGCTTTAGTAATTTATGCCTTCAGTTTACTCTGAAAATCATTTTTAGAACTGTGATTACCTATCAAAGTAGAGCTCTAGTTATATCATTAGAGATTCAAATGGAATATAGATACAAAGTGATTCAGACCTGATATGGGAGTGGGAATGAGAAGAGAGAGGGAAATAGTTCTTTTTTTGGCTTGGTTTATACAACTTGGCTATATACACTAATCAAGTCTACCAACCATTTGCCAAGTCCTCACTTCACTTTATGATATATAAATAAAGCATCTAAGTCCTCTGAAGGGAATACTTTAACTTTTTTAACATTGAAGTACAGAAAGGAAACTCTTCTACAATAGCAGATGAAATAAATTATATATCCTGTCATTTCTTCCATTAGTTATGTGGCACACTCTATAGGTTTCTGTGGACTTTTTTGTTTTGTGGCACTACTTAAGCTCAATTGTCAGTCACTCCAAAGGGTATTTGTCCTACTCGATCCACTTTGGAACTAGAGATCATCTAACTATAAACCCCATGTCAACAGAGTGAAGAGGAATGCCAGAAAATATTCCAGCTCTTGCATTCCACAGCTTTGCTATGATTTATGGAAAATCAGGCAATAGAAAAAGGAGGGGGTAAATATGACAGGGAGTCAGGACTACTAGGAACAAACCCTGGCTCAGAAATTGACATTATGGCTTCCAAATTCCAATACTGTTGCCTGACTCAGGTGTTTGAAACTTTAACAGTCATGAAGGCTATTTTAGCAAAGATTCCAATTATAGTCAACTTTCTGGAACAAAACACTTTCATTAATTGAAAGTTACTTTGGTTAAATATATGAATATATGCATACATGTGTATATACATATATACCCATATATAAGTAATATAAGGAGTGGGAGGGTTGGAAGGGACTTAAATTTTTTTTAATTCAGTACATGATTTCCTTTTTTAAAAAAATGTTTCATAAAATCTGTGAGAGATGCTATTTAAATTCTCTACTTTGAGATTTGTTTAGCAAAACTTGTATGAGATGAACTCTAAGTTCCCTTTCAACTCTTAAGATCCTTATGACTATGCCACCAAGAAAAAAGTCCACAAGGCAAAGAACCCCACCCTATTCCCATTCCCTGGAAGGGTTTTCCCTTTTATTCTAACTCTTTGGCATTTTAATTAGAATCAAAAAGCAAAGGATTCATACATATCATCAAGTAACAACTCCAAATCAAAATGGACTTTCTTTTCCAGACTGGGAGTGACTCCTATCAACAAATATTTCAGCTTTTTGGACTCCTACTAACTGATGACATAAATAAAGCCCACACATTTTTAAAAAGTGAAAAGGCCTACAAGAGAGGAGGTGGGGACAGAAACCACCAAATGCTTTAGGATGAAGGAAACAAACCCCGACAGGCATGACTTCTAGCCTCTGAAACATTTTTCTTTTTTTCCAGAAGCTTACAGAAGCATTCACATTTTTTAAGTGCATTTCTAACATTTCAGCACCCACAGCATCCCTCTGTTTCCAGCCTCTGCTTTCAGAAAAGCCCTCAGGAAAGGTGAAATGTCCTCCATGTCCCAATCCCCCCCCCCACCTCCCCACCCCACCGCCCCCAATCAGCTCCCTTTCCCTTCCTTATTCCCACCACATTCCCCACAAAAAAGTGGGGGGAGGGCAGGAGGAGGGAAGGTAGGGGACCAAGGGACACCACAACAACCTTTTACCCAGATTAAAGCTTCCCACTCAGGGGCACAGTGGCTGGCTGCTCAATACAAGATCGCCTGGAGCCTGCTTGGGCTTTGCTCCTACTCAAAACTGACTGGAGGGTCCCACAGGAGCCACCAGTTTCCCCGTCGAAGTTCCTCTAAGAAAATTTTGCCTGCCAGATCGATCCTGTCCCATATCTTTCTTCAATTACCTCCACCTCTGCTAACAGATGAGCCAGAGGAGAGGAATAGGAAAAGTCACTCAGTCCGCCTGGAGCCCTGAGCTCAAAGTGGAGAATCCTGCGCGCAATGGTGAGAATTCTGCAAGTAAAGTGTGCTTTCCCATCTCACAGTCCCTGAGGAGCTAGATACCCGAAGATTCCCCTGCAAAGCCAAGACCGAATCAGGGGTGGCGGCCAAGTTTTCGGTCGCCACCTTCCCATGCCCGGTGCCTGTCCCCAGAGGATGCACCGACCAGTCACCCTCTCCATCTGCCACCCCCTTTCCTGGCTGGAGTGAATGAGCATGAATAGGTTAGTGACACGCTGCAAAGCACAATGGGGCTGGAACTGGCCCCCCATGAAGCGACAGGACGGTGGCATGGAGTGGTGGAGGGAGGAGAGATGGAACGGAGGAGTGAAAGGGAAGGAAAGACGAATCAGGGAAGAAGAGTGAGGAGAGGAGAACCTGCTCCCCTGGGAATGGGGATGGTACCTGGTGCCTCCGAGGAGGCGAAGTAGACAAGAGCGGCCAGGAGGAGCAGTGGGAGCCCCGGGAGCCGGGATGCGCGCCCCACTAGAGCCATGGAGCCCGGGGTGTGCCTTATTACCAGCCCTTGCTGGGTAGCTCGCTGCTTCTTCGGGACCCCGGACGGGAAGACAGGAGGAGGACTCTGCGAGGGTAAGAGAATTACAGGTCCCGGGACGTCCCAACGAGTGCTGGCTGCGATGCAACCCAGCTCCCAGGTCCTACCCGCTGCACCACCTCAGGAGCAGTGACCAGCGCCCGCCTGTGCAGTCTGTCCGTCGGTCCTTCACACCCCAGCACCGCGCTTCATCACTGAGGGGGCTTTTGCCCGGGTTGATGCTCTTTCTATGTGTCCCTCTGCCTCCCCCTGCCGGGTCGTGCGGACAGCGCAGGGGGCACTGAGGAATAAGGTGCCCAAAAAGGCGGGGCAAGGGAAAGACCAAGAGGGTGGAGGGTGACTGAGCGGTGCGATTTGAAACCTGGTTGGTGTTTCTGGAGAGGTAATGATTTATGTGTAAAGGGAGCAAGCCAAGGAAATTCCTTCCCTACTCTAACTTCCCTTGTTCTTTGGCTCTAAAAACGCCCTTTACTTCCAAACCAAGGAATGCACTCTGTCCTCTTAAATAAATACCTCCGGATAATACAGAAAGGAACTTTATCCAAGATGCTCGACATCCATTTCCAGATTGCTGTCCTTTTCGTGGCTTGCCCCATCCATCCTACTCATAACTAAGTCAACCAATTGTTTTTCTTTATTTGTTTTATTATTCCTGACCATCTTTTCAGGGCATTACATGCTTATTTTTAAATGGTCCTAAATTCATGATCTGCCTGAGGAATAGACTTACTCGTCCTTGATTCTTCTAACTGCTATCATTTTTTTTAATGGAATATCTCTTACAGGTACTCTGATAATATCACTAGTGCCAATTCGACAACCTATTAATAGAAAGCACTGTGTCAGCTGCTGGGGATACAAGAATAAAAAGTGACAAGAATCCCTGCCCTCAAGGAATTTAGAATCTAAAAGGGGGAATACAGTAGAAACACAAATAAGAATGATGTGAGGTAGAATGAAACATAGGTAAAAGATTGATCCTGACAAAGGACATTCAGAACTTTGAGGAGGGAGAGCAATTACTCTCTGATGCGGAGGAGATATTGATAGGGAAGTTGACTTCTGAGCTGAACTTTGAAGTAAGAGGATTGGAAGGGGCAGATATGAAGAGGAAGAGGAAGTGCATTCCAGATATATCCTCAAAAACCCTGTATAAACTACCCAGAAAAAAAAAAAAAGCAGCTGAAATACAAGTATAAGTCTCTCTTCCAAAAGTTTGTTTAGAGTATTTATATGACCTTAGGAAAGCCCCTTGACTTCTCTGCATTTATATAGCACTAAAAGGTGCAAAGGACTTTACACATGTTAACTCATTTAATCCCTACAACAACTCTAGGAGGTAGATATTATTGTTATCCCCATTTTACAGTTGAGGTAACTGAGGCAAGCAGAGGTCAAGTGATTTGCCTCCAGAGTTATGCAATAGTTGTAGCTAAGTTTGGGTTTTAATGTTCTATCCACTGTGCCATCTAGCTACTTCTAAGCCTCAGTTTCTTCACCTATATAAATGGGGATAACAATATACCACCTTTCTTAGGGTTGTGGTTAGGAACAAGTTAAAATAATGGGTATATGACATTATTAAACAGTATATGGTCTATATATATTTCTTCTGTTATCAAATATCCAATTAGACTTCTTGGAGGTGTCTCATTGAATCTAAAAATCTAGAAAGTGTCACAAAAAGATAAATTAACCATACAACTTCCACTGAAATAGTTTTGAAATATGACCAGATTTGAATACAGCTCACATACTCCTTTTAGGAATCCTTCCCTGGTGACCTTGGAAAAGTCATTCAGCCTCTCAGTGTCTTCATCTGTTAAGTGAGAAGATTGAACCAGCTGACCTTTGAGATCTCTACCAGTTCTGAATCAGTTGGACATTTAGGACTAGACATTCCATAGGAATATTAAACTCAACATTTCTAAAACAACTCATTTTTCCTCCCAAACCTCCCCTTCTTCTTAATTTCCCTATTACTTTTGAGGGTACCACTATTCTCTGAGTTGCAGACTTGTACCTTAGAAGTCATTCTTGATACCTCACTCTCTCTCACACTACTCCTCCACCATCCAATTTGTTGCCAAGTCCTATTGACTTATTTTTGTAATGGGCTGTATCTCTTTTATACATCACCTTATTTTCTCTGAAACTGTCACCATATTGGTAGAGGCCCTTGTGACTTCATGCCTGGACAATTATAATAGCCAACTGGTTGTTCTGCCTGCCAGTCAGCCACAACTCTCTTCCCCACTTCAGTCAATCCTCTACTATGCTGTCCAAAGTGATCTTTTTGGAAGCACACATCTCACTGTGCCACCCTATTCTCCATAAACGCCCCTACCACCTCCAGGATCAAATGTAAAATTCTATTTGGTGTTCAAAGCCCTTCCTAACCTGTTTCCCCTCTTTTTTTTTTCAGTTATCTCACATCATATACCACCCATATCCTCTGCAATTAGAAACATTTCAAAATATTAGAGGGACTGATGACTTATATTGTCCTAGAATATGAATTGAACACTTGGATTCATTCAATAGACCAGTAATGAAGGCCAGAAGTTTATGAGGAGATGATGTGATCAAAAGGTACACTGCATCAGAGCAGTAATGAAGAGAGTATGGGTGCCAAATGGACTAGAACAAAGAAACCTTTCTGTGTGCTTGTAAATTCCTAGAAGGAGTTAGAAGCCACAGTAAGAAATGAACATAATGTGGTTTCTTTTTTCTTTTTGAAAACTAAAGATAGCAATGACTTGGAAGCATCTTTTTAGGCAATCTTCCCCAGATACAAGCATGCTAAAAGTTGGAACAGAATCAGAATCAGAACACTGTAAGAGCATTCTTTGATCTTCTAATAAAATCAAGGACAATCTTCAAAGAATTCAGGGAAGATTATTCTGAACTAGTAATGCAAAAATCTCACATTTTTACTATATGACACTGACATAAAACACATATGTACCACTATAGAAATACACACATCTCACTGTAGGAAGGCATATAAATACATGGAGGTTAGGAGAGAGGTTAAGGTTGGATAAATTGATCTAAAAATGATCAGCATAGAAATGATGATTGAATCCAATGGAAAATAAGATCACCAAGTGAATTGTATAGACAGAAAACAGTTTCTCAACAATAAAATGAATAGAGGATTTTTAAAGTAGTACTCTATCCACTATACCCACCTGGCTGCCCAAGTGAGTTGCCCAACACCACGCCAGCAATATATGTCAAAGGCATGATTTGCACTCAAGTCTCCCTGATCTCTGATCACTACTCTATGACACCTACACATATAAAATGCATACAAAGTAATGGCCAGGACAGGGCAGTCAGTTTTTTAACAGTAGAATATGGTGTGGTAGAGGGGGAAATAGTACAATAGGTAGAGAATTCATCTCCAATTCAAAAAGAACTGAATTCAGATCCCACCTCTGAAAAACACTGTACCAACGAGGGATTAATAATTTAATTTCTTTGTAGTTCTGGACAACTTTTGAGCTCCCAGTTTGCAGAAAGGGTGTATATCTACCTTGGCAAAAAAAAAAAAAGTATCTCAGTAAAAGCTCCCTGTCCAGATGAAATCACTGGAGTAATTTAAAAAATTCAAAGAAAGAACAGATTTGGAGTTCAGAGGGCACAATTAAGGCTTAGCATGGGTTGGAATAGGGGTAGGAGGGGGTTAGGACTGACACTGATGAGTATCAGGGAACAAGGAGTGGTATCCAGGGATGAGAGCTTTCAACCTGGACTCAGAATCACGAGGATTCTTAGTAAAGCCAAGAGAGATTCTCATTCCCTTTATAGTAGCAATGCTTATGGTGATTTGATTCCAATCCCTGAGCAAAAGATGGAAAACAGTGGGAGTTTGTGGGGCTATAAAGGGTGTGACACTTAGTAGCAGGACAAATATCAAACTATAGATCCCCAGTGGGGATCTGTGGCATCCCGGAGCCATTCTTATAATGGACGGGGAGGCATATTGGAAGAACTCATCTTCCAATCTTCATCCAAGTTACCTCTGCCCCAGATGTCATTGCAATGTTGAGTTTTAGGAGATTCCAAATAAATCTCTTCATATTGGCCTAAAGAAAAATGATATTAATTTTTAGTTTATTTTCCAAACATTTTGCAGTTTGAGGTCAAATGAAAACATAGACAATGAGACAAACCACTTATTAACACTCACCTAAGAACTTGTGAGCTAAAATAATCCAGGGTAAGGCTAACCTAAATCAGACTATAAAACTTAGAAAAGTCCTAATAAACTTTGCCTGTCTTTTTTCTTTTAAATTTGCTTTTTAATAGGATCTTGTGTATTTTCTTTTAGACAGACACTTGGATACTCTTAAACCTCACAGCATGAAAATCAGAGGGTAAAAGTGAGCTTGGTTAAGAGAGGTAGTAATGGTGAATGTGGGTGAGACTAGAGTTCAAAATCTAGGAAGAGTGTCCAAATCATAGTTGGCAATTATAAAATTTGTCCCAAGCACTCATTAAACTTAAGAAAACCGATGTGGGCTGCCTTCCCAGTATGTGCTTTCCTTAGCTCCACCAGTGGAAATGGACATCAGCCAATTAATCAATAATAGTTGAGCACTGAGAACTCTGCTAGTTCATAAACCAATGGGTGTACAGAGCATATAATGGGAGGCACACAAGCCTCAGACTTCATCAAGCGATAAAACTTTCAGAAATGGAAAAGTCTGGCTGTATCCCTTCCTGTCATTTGTCTGAAAAATAGCATCTGGATCATCTCTGTATGTTGGCATGAAACTTTATTCTTAGTAGCACACTAATTCATCAAAAAGCTATCTAAATCCTGAGGACCCAGAAGGTGGGATCTTGTCCTGCCTAATATCACCGAATGCTGGTGGGTGACAATGTGCTTTCCAGTCATACCAACTCTAGAGAAAATTGGAGAGTAGAAATATTCAGATGGTCCAAAGGGTCCCTTCTCTATGTTGCTTTATCCCAATCCAAAGCCACCCATCTCCCATCTCTACTGGGTCTCTTTTGTCCTCATTTTCTCCCATTCTACCTCTTATCAAAATCTAAAGTACACTGTCATGAATAATTAATCATTCCAAAGGAAAAATTACATTTTAAGGAAGGAAACCTTAAGCCAAAGAAATGAATATTTGTGAAAGTCAGTGGCAGAGTGGATTTGTAGTCAAAGGATCTGCTTTTGCTACTTATTACCAATATGACCTCTGGAAAAGTCAATTCCCCCACTTCTTTATCTGTTAAAAAGGAGGGAGGGAGAGAGAGAGAGACAGAGAGAGAGACAGAGAGAGACAGAGAGACAGCGAGAGACAGAGAGACAGCGAGAGACAGAGAGACAGAGAGACAGAGAGAGACAGAGACAGAGACAGAGAGATTAGAAAAATTCTAAAATGGATTAAATTATTTCTAAAGACCCTCTCATTAATAAATCTCTGTGATTTATTATTTAAGAGTCAGTAAGGGTAAGACCCTTGAAAATAGGCTATTTTGAATATTTGAATATTGAACCCTTTTTTGAATAAAATTAGCTTGGTAGAAGATGATGATATCTTTTTGACATTGAGTGCTTAATTTCCAAAGATATAGAACAATTTTTTTTTAGAACTTGGGCTACTAGCTAGGCAAACATATTTCAAAGTTTTCATCCAGGATAAAAGATTTTTTTTCTGATGACAATTTCTGATGATGACATAATCTGACATAATCAGAACTCTGTAACTATGGGCGGTGAGGGGAGATAAGGAGAGAGACACAGAGACAGAGAAAGAGGAGAAAGGAGAGATGTTAGTAAATGAAAATGCTGTTTTGCCTAAAAGCCCTATTCTCTCTCAAGGAAAATTATATGAAATAAGACTGGAAAGATGGACTGAGGATAAATTGTGTAGGGTTTTAAATGGCATGCTAAGGAGTTTGTTTTTTATCCCAATGGCATTAGGGAACCATTGAAAATTCTTGAGAAGGGAAGTGATATGGTTAAAAACTTAGAAAAATTATTTTGGCAATTAAGTGGAGAAGATGAGTCTGCAATCAGAGAGGACAATTAGGAGGTCATTGCAATAGTCCAGGCGAGAGGTAATAAGGTCTTCAACCAGGATGGTATCCATGTGAATGAAGAGAATTATTCCTAATACCTTCATATCATCATTTTCTTACTCATTTTCTCTACCCTTGGACTCTTATTATTATTTTGCCTTTCCTAGTCTCATCTTCCTGTATCCTCTCCTTGCTGTATTCCTTTTCCCATTTACCCCAGCCATGTAAATGTAAAGAAGTCATAATCTAGTCCTCAGTTTCCCTCACTCTAACTGAATTCTATTCACATTTTCAGATGCTACAAATGGACTTCCCCAAGAGAGCTCTGAGTCTAAGGGTGTATATGGAGTTTTGGGGGAGGACTAGCACCTCCAGTGTGAAGACTTGCCAGGCCCTTTTCAGAGTTGCTCATCCACCTTTGACTGCTACCTTCCACCCAACTCTCACATGTGGCTCCAAGAAGCTGTAACATTCACAGGAACCAAACCAGCAATAAAACCATCTGGCAGGCAGGCTAAACAAGTCTGAGGGTCGCCCACATGTCCATGAAGAGTGAATCAAACTCTCTTTGCCTATCAATCAGCAACTTTGATGTTAAACAATCAAAAACTAAAGTTCCCCTACTTGACACTAAGTAAGAGAAGTCGAAAGTCACTTACTAGAGTAAGCTTATACCTCCAAAGGTCACTGCCTCCCTTGCACAGGACTAGGCAAATTGAAAGACTGTGATTAGTTCCTGTAAAGTGGGGAAATGCCAGGAAGTTGCCAGGAGCCATCAAAGACCACGCTGTTTGACATGATCACTCATGGAAACCAGAGACTGCAAAGCAGCCCCCAATATAAAGATAATTTTAGGGTTGTGACTTAAAATCTAAATTAATTGGTCACCAGGGGAAAATCCCAATAAAATACCCAAGTCAGTCTGGAAATTTATGGTAATTTTAATTAATATAGAGGGAAGGATTTTAAGGAGAAAGAGGGAAGAGGGTATAGGATTTCTCCCGCCTGGCCTGTGCCAGGTGGAGTTCAAGATCTATGCCACTAAGTCTCTGAAGAAGATTAGAGGCTTCTAAGAGGATAAAGTTGGAAAGTAAAGGAGGAAAACTCAGCCAGAAAACTCATCCCAAAATGGACAATAGCTGTAGCCATGCCAAAGTGCCAAAATGCCCAGCACGCTGCCACCAGCCACCTCTTGGCCGCCAAAGGTACTGGAGAGAGGAAGTGAGGCAAAATATATAGGCCTTTTATTCTTGTATCCCCTCCTCTAAATTTTCACATCTACCAATCACATCAGTCACTTTTCTCCTAGACTGCCCATTCTTCAGTTCTCATCTTCTTTGGTTAGATTATATCTTTTTTTGAGTTACTTAACACTTCTTTGTTAAGTTCACCTTTTGTTAATTACTTAACCTTTTTGTGATTAATTTATCTTTTTTAGGTACTTAACACCTTTTTGTAGTAAGATCTAAAAATAGATTGTAGCTTAAAGTTCTAGCTTCACTATAAAGTAAGAGCTAAGTATCTTCATTGTTCAGTCAGGAGATTATAATTTTATCTTCACCATAAAGTAAGATATAAGCAGGGTGGAGTAATTTAAAGTTCACACCAAGAAGGATGGAAATACCCACTGAAACCCCCCTAAGTAACTTTCCTTATTAACATCCCCTTATTATTGGAATTGCTATGATTATTATTCTTACTTAGCCCCAGGAAAAATAGATGAGAGCAACATGTTTGCAGGGTTAAAACAGATATCCCACTCTGTCCCCCCAGGATATTATCAGGAGATCCCACTTACAAAATTAAACCTAAGGATTCTTGTATACCACTTAGATAGGACCCTCTTTCCTAGGCATAAAAACTGACAAATCTGTGCTCTGAATTCTCTAACCTATATCTGGGTCATGTTGATTTTACCCTCTGGCCCTGCACTTAGCATCAAAGTTTCATTGACTATCTCCCTTGGCTTCCTGTCTGTTGTTAGGTTCTATGGAAACATGTATGTTGAGAATGAAACTGTGTGCCAAGTAGATGTGTGATCAAAAGGGTGTAAAATAAAGCCAGGCCTCAGCCAAGGTGGAGCAGTTTATCCTGTGATGTGAAATCTGTATCTCATCCATCATTCCACCAATACCATCCCACCTCCAAGACCCCATCCCCTGTAGAAGCTTGCCCATCCCACAACAGGAAGTGGCATGGAGAAAACTGCTTTTAAAAGGCCAGCTCAAGGATTCAGTCATTCTCTCTATGTTGGTGAGCCGGCACTGGAGGAGGAGACTCTTTCCCTGAATCCTGAATCAGCTTGCAGTGGTGAGTGTAGTGATTCCTTCCTATGGTTCTTTGTGGAGGAGACCCTCTCTGCTTGTTGGGGCTTTGGTGGGACACTCCCTTCTGACGTTCTGACGTTCTGATGAGATTCTTGGAAGTCTTAGCCAAGTGTGCACTGAAGGTTCTTGGCGGAGTCTTCAGCGTCTCCTGGTTATTCAGATTTCGACTTCTGTAAGATTAAAAATTAATATCCACTACTCCAAGTATTATATTTTTATAAACTTTTGTTAATAATAACTTTAAGTAGAGGAAAGTAAAACCATGAAAAGAAGTCTGCCCAGACCACAAAAATCAGGAGGAGAGAGAGCAAGAGGGGCAGAATTACACACAGCTTATCTTCAAAATGTAAGTATGCAACATGGGGATGAAAAAAGAAAGGGATGCTGGGAGATGAAAGTCCAAGGGTATAAAATTCTATGTACACACTTCCTAATTAGGACTTTGGATTCTGGTGACATTTGCTTTCGGATTTGCCTTTGTGGTCTGGAGACATTAGAATCAAATTTAGGGTATTTGTAGTTAGGCAGTACTTTCTATCTTTTTATCTACATTTTTCCACTTTCACTCTTTCCACCTCTTTGTAAATAAAGCTGCTAAAAGTCATTTTGACTTAAGCTGTAATATTTTTTAAATTAAAAAATTTTAATAAAATAAATTTAAACTTTAAAAATATTTTTAAAACCACATTATTAATTTAGAACTTTCTATTAGCATAAAAACCTACATTTAAATTCTTACAGACCTCAAGTGCACTGGTGAGGTAAGGGGATGTCTGCTTCAAGCATGTGAAGACTTACCTGCCAGAATGAATGGATGTGAACAATCTGTTCCATTAGCCACAAAGGTACCCAAAGCAGGCACCATGGAGCACTGAGAGCTCGGCCAGACAGAGAAGAGCCCAGGGTCATCCGCTGCATCCCAGGCCATCACCTGTCATCCTGATTTATGTTTTGCCACTGGACTTCGATGATTCTGGAAGAAAGAGTAAGGCTGAGGTCTTTGTCCAATTCTGCCTCACTTAAATCTAAGTCATGACTAAGTCACCATATCACTGGGGTGATGACATTGGGCCTCTTTGAAAACAAAGGAAGACCAACAACAAGGGTGGGCCAAGACAGAGTGTTCTGGGTCTCTCTCCAATCAGATGTATTCCTGAGAGTAATAAATCAGGCATCTGTGTTCTGCAGAATTATTGTACAGCTTATTTATTTAGAATTAACAGGTTAGAAACTGGGGTATCTAAAACAGCCAAAAAGCAGCTTGTGCTATAAGCTATCCCTAATAAAGGATCTCAGACTTGTCTGGTTAGGGAAATGAAGTGGGCCCAGAGCCTAAGCCTTCTTGATGATTCCACTTTGTGGTATCAGTGATGGTCTTTTTTATTTTTTTTAAACCTGGACCTTCTGCCTTAGAATTCATATTAAGTATCAGTGACACTGCAGAAGAGCAGTAAGAGCTAGACAATTGGAGGTAAGTGACTTGCCCAGGGTCACACTACTAGACAGTGTCTGAGGCCAGATTTGAACCTAGGACCTCTTACCTACAGGCCTGGCCCTCTATCCACTGAGTTGTCTAGCTCCCCCAACTTCATCCCACTTCTCATTATCCTGCCTTGTCAAGTCAAGCAAAGAAAATATCATCTCTCTTGCATATAAAAGTCTTTCAAATGATATCCTATTCCTGGAGTTTTCTGTAGCTAGAAAGTGTGATTTTTCCAATGATCCTCTGTGGCATGAACTTGATGCCCTTCCCCAATCCTGGTTGCCCTGTTCTGACCGCCCCCCCAGCTTATCAATATCCTTCCTAAAATATGGTGTCTACAGTGTTTGAGGTGTGGTCTAACTAGGACAAGGAAAGGAATAGTTTATAGTTCTCTCCTTCTATGGGTTTGCTCCCCAGACTAATTATATTTAGAAATAAATGTTTTTGGCAGCCAGACCCCAAAACTCTACAAACATGGATAAAAGATAAAGAAAACAATGGGCCAACCTTCTTTATCTCTGTGGTCCCCAGCTAATAAATAGAAAGGGGAGTGGGGCAAAAGAGAAGTATTTTATATACATATATATATATATCATATTATATATTAATATATTATTATATAGCATCTACTATGTGCCAAGGACTACACTAAGCAATTTTCTACAAATATTATCTCCCTTGAACTTCATGACAACCATAGGAGAGAGGTGCTATAATCGAGAAACTGAGGCAAACAGAAGTTAAGTGACTTTCCCAGAGTCTTACAGCTTTTAAGTGTCTGAAGTTGAAGCCCAGGACTCTATGCATTGTATCACCAGCTGGCTATAGAGCAATTAAGTGTTCATTAAACTAAGTGAAACCAGAGATATCTTCCCACATCTAACATTCTGTGATCCTATCTGACTTCTATGATTAGTGTAATCAATAATAATATTCAAATTGAGAGCCTACTTAAAGAAATGGGCCCATTGGTGTGCCACAGTAGTGAAAAATAAACCTAGAAATGTCCTCATTGTGTAACCTTGAAACTATTTTTAATTAGATACAAATTTATCTACAATTTATTTCATTCATCTCTTAGCTCTTATGTTTTTTAAAAGCAGTAAATAAATACATTAATGAAAAACCTCAACTTTTTTTCTCATTTAAATCCCTTTCAGATTCTATCCTCAAAGACATTTGCTGAGGATTAAGGATTTGGGGGAGTTTCAATCTTTACAAATCCTTAT
Organism: Monodelphis domestica; assembly: GCF_027887165.1. Lineage (NCBI taxonomy): Eukaryota > Metazoa > Chordata > Mammalia > Didelphimorphia > Didelphidae > Monodelphis > Monodelphis domestica. The sequence goes on along the minus strand of NC_077228.1, from coordinate 441,344,728 downwards.
TCTGCACTTGACTGTTGGCAGAGTTGTTTATATAAGTCTAATTTTTTTTTGTAATTTTTAAATTTGTAAAATTTATAACTTCCAGTTTCCATTCTGCCCCCACCCCTGCTCCATTCATTTCCTTTTCTACTTATATAAGCTTCTGATGATGATTTCTCCCCACATCTTCAGTCTATTCTGTTTTTCTAAGTATTTTTATTAGATTTCAAAATTATGATTAAGCTTTATGGCAAGAATTCCTTTTTTGCCTGCCCCTAAAATGTTCTGATGCATATACCAGGTCATAAATTTTATTCTGAGGCTTGTTTAAGAAGGGCCCCATTTAAATGTCATTGCACTTACTGGTATAACCTATATAAAACACTTAGCAAAAGAGAAGCAATGCGAAGCTTCCTCCTTTCCTCTGCTGTAGCTGATTAGTGACCCATCATGCTCATTCTGGCCTCTGTACTTTCTTTCATTCGTTCTCTCTTTTCCTCCTTCTCTTCCAACATTAATAAAATCCTAATAATAATTCATGTTAGGGCTTTTCAAATGACCAGTCTTATTCTTCTTAACCGCCCTGAGGTAGAAGCATCATATTCCTATTTTACAGGTGGAGAAAACTGATGTTTAGGGCCAGAATTGGAACCCAGGACAGTGGCATTCATGCCATTATTTTTGTGGGCCCAGCTAATGTTCCACTTAATTGAATTACAGAATCTTAATTAGAAGGGATCTAAGATATCACTGAGCCCAGCCCTTGCCCCTCAGCATCCTTGGCAAGTGTCCATTTAGTTTGTCTTGGGATGTTTCCAGAAACAGAAATATCACTAAAAATAACGACCATCTATCTAAGCAGTATTTACTATGTGCAGATGCTGCACGAGGTGCGGTACAAATAGTATCTTATTCTGAGAGGCAGCTGCTGTTATTTATCCCCATTTTACAAATGAGGAAACTGAAACAGAAGTTAAGAAATTTACCCAGGGTCACAAAGCTAATAATGGTCTGAGGCTGGATTTGAACTTGGGTCTTCCTGACTCTAGGCCTAACCCTCCGTTCATTGCACCACCTACCTACCCACCTAATGCCTAATGAAGTAGCCTTTTGCACTTTCAAACAACTTTTTTAGAAAGATATTCTTTAGTTTGAATTAAAATCAATCTTTTTGTAGCTTTCACCCATCAAAATCAGTTCTTTCTTCCTTAGCAGTTAGGTGGTATAATGAATTAGAGTAGTGGATCTAGAGTCAAGAAGATCTGCATTCAAAACCTGCCTTAGACATTAACTAGCTGTGTGATCCTGGGCAAGTCACTTAACCTTTCAACAAAATGAGGATAATAATTGCACCTAACTCATAGGTTGTTATAAGGATAAAATTAAATAACACATTTAAAGTTCTTTGTAGCTATTAAAATACTATGTAATTGCATTGTTATTATTATTAATAATAAGATTATATACAAATAGTCTTAATTATATGTAAATAAAAAATTGTTTTTGACACACCTCTATATTATATATTATTATTGTGCATATGTATATATTAATGATATAGTATAGAAATAATAATTATATATATAGGTACAAGTATCCATATATTAATTATATAATAATTATTATGTGTATAGATTTTCTATATATATGTATATATAAAAACTATCAATATATACTTATATATATTTTGTATATATGGGAAACATGCATACCTATAATTATATTTATATGATTACTATATACACGTGTGTACCTGCAAAGCATGTATACATACAATTATTATTTATATATGTATATAAAATGTGTTTATATGTGTATAATTAAGACTATATAATATTATTAATAATATATCATAATTATATGTATGTATGTGTCTTATTGGAATAACACTGAGTACTGCTACACAACAACAACTACAAGATACTTTTGGTAACATCTAATATAAGTATCTATCAGTTTAGATACAATCTTTACAGTATATGTTCCCACGGAATGGGGAATGGGGATTTTTTAATGCGAGTGAATGTGTGTGTGTGTGTGTGTGTGTGTGTGTGTGTGTGTGTGTGTGTGTGTATGAAAGTGGCAGAGCAGTCACTGAAATGGTACAAAGGATAACCTGCTACTTGGAGTCAGGAAGGTCTGGTTTCAAATCTTGCCTCCAATATGTAATGCTTGTGTGATCCTGGCATCACTTAACCTTTCTCAAATTCCTTTTCCTCATCTGTCAAATGAGAATAATAATTGCCCCTGCCTCACGTGGGTGGTGTGAGGCTCAAATGGAATGAGATCATTTAAAGCACTTAAGAGAAGCTTCTAGGCCTACAGTTCTTTTTCACAACAAAATCACAGATTCAAACCAAAATCTTTGTACAGGTTTCCATTCTACATTGTGACTTTTCCCCATCGAGGTTTTGATACATTGTGAGTTGGCATTAAAAAATTAAATGTTTTTTTTTGAGGTGTTTTATGGCCACCACAGATATCACAGAAAATATTTAGAAACTATATAGCCTATGACCAAATCTTTAATCTAAATTTTGGAATAAGGTACTGTAAACACCCCATAAAAAGAAAAAGAAAAAAATTCAGGCTTCTTCTCTGGTAGGAAGGAAGGGTCAAAAACTTTATGAAGATTTTCCAGATTGCAGGGGAGGGGGGGGTGGCCTGGGCCCCTAACCCCCACAGTAGGGAAGGGATATCTGTATACGTTTTATTTCCCAAACATTTTAAATTGCATGAAAGTAAGGGCCACTTCTTAGTTATTCTTTTGAATATTCCAAGGTACCTAATAACACAGTATAGCTTATTTGAATACTTATAGAGTAGTCTGTTAATAAATATTTGTTAATTAATTAAAAGAGTTCCAGGGGCAGCTAGGTGACTCAATTTTTGGAGCACTAGACCTGGAGAGGGGAGGTCACTTAACTCCCATTGCCTAGCCCCTGTTATTCTTCTGCCTTGAAATTGATATGTAGTATTAAAAAAGCTAAATGGTTTACAAAGGTAGTCATCCCACCACCACCAATCATATTCTGCTAATTGGGCTTCATCAACCATCTTGAATATTCTATGATTCTATGCTCAGTATGCAATTTTATTAATTTAGTTCTTAAATTTATTATTCATTTGGAATTATTTTAAATTCATACTATTATAAAGTATATAATTATAATAATATAATAATTGTATAGCTATAAATATATTATAATTATATGAATTTTATTTTATATTTCATTATTTACTTAATCAATATTTATTAATTCAGCTCAGTTCAAAGAGAACTTCAAATACAATTCGCTTTCTCTACACTGTCATTAATTCCCATATTGGGATGATTGGAGTATTCATAAGCCTCATCTATTACTCAAGTTGGCTTTGCTTTGTAAATAGCTATTAGCACAGTTTATTAATTTAAATGTTTAAATGAAATTAAAATGTTATTGAAATACATACACAAAAAGTTCCAGCCATCATATCAAAATTTTCATTGTTGACAAGGAAAAATTAGTAAAACATGTAATTTCACAATGAAAATTTGAAACTACTGAATCACAAAAATCAAATAATTGTGACATGGTCAACTGGGAAGAGCTGGGAACTGGTATCCCTCAATCAGAAGAGTATCTGATGAAATGGAGCTACCCTTAACCAGAAGCAAGAAGAGTTTCTGGATAGACTGATAGACTGACTAAAGATATTCTGACTGGGTTTTCCATTCTCATTGTTGGCTAGATCTCAAGTTAACTTCTCTTCACTTCTGCCCAAGATAAAAAGCAGAGAGATTCTTTCCATCAAATATCTTTCTTGAATTTTAATTTTTCTCCTTTTTTTTCTTTCTCCAAATGATAAGTCTATAAGGACATTATGGGCCCATTGAGGCAAAAGTAGCCAGGAAAGATGAATTTATAAATCTGCCTCAGATTGGATTACCTATCTCCTTATTGTAACAATGAAGATACTTAGCTCTTTCTTTATTGTGAAGATAAAATCGTAATCTCCTGATTGTAACAATGAAGGTACTTAGCTCTTACTTTATAGTGAAGCTAGAATTCTAAGCTACAATCTATTTCTAGATTTTAACTACAAAAAGGTGTTAAGTAACTACAAAAGGTGAACTTAACAAAAGAGGTGTTAAGTAACCCAAAAAGATATAATCTAACCAAAGAAGGTGAGAACTAAAGAATGGGCAGTCCTGGAGGAAAGCATCTGCTGTGATTGGTAAACGTGAAAATTTAGGGGAGGTGACACAAGAGAAAAAGATCTTCAAAAAGACCAAAAGGGAGAAGGAGATATTCATTTGGGCACTGACTCGAAGGAGTGACTGGAAGACAGACCCTTGAGGAGCAATTGGAATACAGACATCCAGACTTCTTTCAGACTGTTGGTGAGTGAAAATCTGACTTAGTGACCCCGCCTTTCTGGAGGTGTGAAGCTTCCAGGTAAGGCCCATCTTCTTGAGACTCTCTTCTCCTGACTGGGGCTTAGAGAGTCTAACTGATATCAGAAGAAGCCAGAGTTCTCTCTCTCTCCCTCCCTCCCTCCCTCTCTCTCTCTCTCTCTCTCTCTCTCTCTCTGTCTCTCTCTCATTCCTTTATATCTTCCTTCTATTGTAAATATAAATAAACTACCATAAATTCCATTTACTTTAGTAATTCATTTTGGGATTTAGAAATTAAGTCCCTGGTGACCACCTAATTAATAATATATTTCAGAGTCCAACCACAATTAATTTTAACACCCTGTAGGTCTACAAATCACTATCTAAGAACACTTGGCTTTCCTAATTGTCTCAGAATATCCTGACCAGCTAACTTACTATCATAAAACCTTGAGCTCTATCTCTGGGACAAGTGGCCTTTATGCATATGCCCAGTCATAAACTGATACCTTTGTACTTCTAAAGAAATCCTTATGCCAGCAATGACAGACCAAAAGAAGCTTACCATTGCTTGAAGAGTACTCCTAACTGCAGCTGGACACTCTAATTGGCACCAAGGATGTATGCTCTTGGTATATTATTTTCCTTTGATCACAGAGTGTATAAAGTGTATAAAGATTGGACCTGTGTGCTTAATAAAATGGGATCCATGATCCCATTCATGGTCCCCTGGACCTTGTCAACTTCTCATTCATGAAGGATTTTTCTCTCTTCTCCCTTTTCCCCCAGAAGCTAGTCTCTAGAGAGAACCAGCTCCTATCATCCAAGTTTCCCTTTCTCCAGTCTTCTTCATATTTGTCCACCCTCTGATACAAAACTGGGCTACGGATGTATTGCTTAATATCTATCTGCCTAATTGTAAGTGTTTTAAATGTAATAGGACTCTTAATTCCTTTTTCATCTCTGGAGGATCACGGTCTTTCCTTTTCTGGCCCCAAATTCATTTTTGGCTGAAATTTATCTGTGAAGCCTATTCTGTCACCAATTTAGGCCCAGCACTATGTTTCCCCAACTCTTAATAACTGAAATGTGGACTCCCCCTTCTACCCACCCCCGTCATTGTTTCTTACTACTTTTCTTCAGTTTTCTTAAAAACCTCTCTTAGCTCCACCACATAAGCAGATAGGTTCCATTTCCCTCAGTTTTCTCCCCACCCCCAAACATTATGAATCCATTTCACTTTTTAAAAATTTGCAATCTCACATTTCCTGGGGGATTACAATCCACGTATTACATTAAGACCTGGTAATTACACCTTGATCCTTGAACCCTAAATCCCTCATCTAGGATTTAACCTCCTTAATCACTTTTGCCTGAGGAACTATATTTGAAACAGGACCAGAGAGAATTCTAACAGTTGTCTCAAAGGCAGGTTATGGAGCTCTAAAGCACTGTTAACTCGGAAAAACACAGAGCCACTAAAATGATCAGAAAAACCAAATCTTTAATCAGGTAAGTGATAAATTCTTAATATCCAGCCACCACACAGAGCCAAGTGCTTAAAAACCACTCTGAACCAAGCACTTGATAAGTGTTCTGGGACTCTGGGAACATTGTCTCTGAGAGAATGCAACACCAAAGAGGATTCTCCCAAAGAGTAACAGAACTTGGGATCTTATATACCTTTGGGGGAAACAAAGGGCAGGGAAGAAAAATTGACTAGTTCTACATTAGATACAATGTTTCCAGCCAGGACTACTAGGTTGTCAATACACTTTTAAAACAAAACAAAGATACCTAAGGCTTGATTGACTACTAACCTTATCTAAACTGGGATCACCCAGTACCTCAAAGTCTATTGTTCAGTTCTGAGGTGGGGTCTGTTAGGTCAGTTGGGTGCTTCCCCCAAAGCAATTTCCTAAAGGACAAGGGGCAAACTTGAGGTTTCTAGAAATAGATTTGATAGCACTATAAGGCCATGGCAGAAGTGAACAGTTATTGTGGCTTGGGTACATCATAGGTGCTTAATAAATGCTGTTTGATTAATGGATAGGTTTTTTTTTATTTCTTTTCTACTTGTATATAAAATAGTATTTTTTTAATTCAAAAAAGCTTTTTGTTTGGTTAAATTGAGTTGGGCAGAGTATTTCCATGGAGCTACTTTTTAATTCTTTAAAATTAATTTTTAAAATTGTACTACCTGTTAGTTACATCAAAAATCCCAGCTATCTCTTATCCTCTCCACCTCCCCATGCTAGAGAAGGCATCAGATCACAAAAAAAAAATATATGTAAATATATAAACTATGTCTTTCATGCTTCTATTTATCAATTCTTTCTCTCAGTGAGGGCATACTCAAGTTATTTTTCAAACATTAATTCTGTAGCTGTATTTAATATTCTCTTAGTTCTACTTATTTTGCTTTTCATAATTGCATGTAGATCTTTCTGTGTTTTTAAAAAAATTAATCTGCTCATCTTTTCTTATGAAAGTACAGTTGTATTTCATCAACAATCATGTCACAACTTGTTCAGCACCATTTCCCAACTGATGAGCCTCCTATCAATTTCCATTTCTTCGTCACCACAAAGAGAGATACTATAAATATTTTAAAACATATAAGTTCTTTTCCTTTCCCCCTAATAATCTTGGGAAATAGGTCCAATGGTATTGCTGGGTCTAAGGGAATGTGCACAATTTTATAATTCTGGACATAACTCCAGATTGCTCTCTAAAATGGTTGCATCATTTCACAATTCTACCAATGGTGTATGTGTCCCCACTTTTTTATATCCCCTCCAACATTTTTCATTTTGCCCTTTAATTATTTTAGTCAATCTGGTAAGTATAAGCTGATATCTCAGAACTGTTTTGATTTGCATTTCTCTAATCAGGAATGATTTAAAGCATTTTTCATATGACTATATATGACTTTGATTTCCTCATCCCCTAATTATCTATTCCTATCTTTTGGCCATTTCTCAATTAGGAAATGGCGCATATTCTTATTTTTTAAAAAAATTTAAACCCTTGCCCTCTGCCCTAGAATCAATACTGTGTATTAATTTCAAGTGGTACAGGCTAGGCAATGGAGGTTAAATGACTTACCTAGAGTCACCCAGCTTAGAAGTAGCTGAATCTCATTTAAACCCAGAATCTCTAGTCTCTATGGCTGGCTCTCAATCTACTGAGTCACCTCGTTGCTCCCATATTCTTATAAATTTGACAAGGTTCTCTATATAGTTTAGATATGTGGCCTTTATCTCAGAAATTATCTGGGGGGATGGGGGGGGGCAGCTGGATAGCTCATTGGATTAAGAGCCAGGCCTGGAGATGGAAGGTCCTGGGTTAAAATCTGGCCTCTGTCAACTTGGAAAAACACAGAACCACTAAAGTGGCTAAAAGGAGCAAATCTTGAATTAGGATAAGAGACAAGTTCTCAATATTTGGCCACAACACAGATCAAGCACTAGATACCACACACAGAGCTAAAGCTCTGGGGCTCTGGGAACAGTGTCTCTGGGAAAATGCCCCGCCAAAGGTGATTCTCTAAAGGGTGACAGAACTTGCAAGATCTTATATACATTTTGAGGGAACAAAGAAAGGGAAGTAAGATTGATTAGTTCTAATTAGCAAAAGGAAATGAAGAGTTTAGTGTTTGATGAACAGGCAGGGGTTAATGCTTTACACTGGATAGGGGGGGGAAAAACATTTCCAGTCCAGGGATGGATTACCAGGGAGGGGTCTCTGATTACAAAAGGAGAAACTCCCAAAATTTGATTACATACTAATCTTATCCAAACTGAAATCATTAAGTACTTTTTGGATAAGTACATTAAGTATTTATCCAAACTGAAATCACTAAGTACCTTAAGGTCTATTGCTCAGTTTGGAGATAAAATCAGTGAAGGCAAGTTCCTATTGGACACAGACAAACTTGGAGATTTCAAAACACAGTTGACACCTCAGACACTTCCTAACCCTATGACCCTGGGAAAGTCTCTTAACCCCCATTGCCTAGCCCTTACCACTCTTCTGCCTTGGAGCCAATACAAGGTATTAATTCTAAGATAGAAGGTGAGGGTTTAAAAAAAAAGTCTATGAAATTTTTTCTACATTTCAGCTTTCCTTCTAATTTTGGCTACATTAGTTTTATTTATGACATCATTTTAATTTAGTGTACTCACAATTATTAATTTTACATCTCACAATGCTCTCTATTTCTTACTTATTCATAAATTCTTCTATCTATAAATCTGATGGGTAGTATGTTTTCTGTTTTTCTAATCATTATATTTAAGTTGCAAATTCATCTGGATCTTATCTAGTAAATGTGCTAAGATATTAGTGTATACCTAGATTCTACCAAACTGCTTTCCAGTTTTCCCAACAATTTTTACCAAATAGTGAATTTTTATCACAAAAGCTTGGATCCTTACTTTTGTCAAACATAAAGTTACTATAATCTTTTACTACTGTTTGCTTGGTGCTTTTGGTAGAAATCTTTGGAGCTGAGTCTGCTGCTTAAACAGCTATTCCTAAGGCTTGCTATTTGTTAATTCAGCTAGGTTTTTGCCTGCTTCAATCAGATTAGACCTCTGAAGGTTAGGGACCTTCCTCCCAAATTACCCTGGATTAAACTGTTTCACCCCCTACTCTTAACTATTCTGTCACTTTAAAGTGAGCCTCTGAACCATTTTTTTTTTATTTGGTAGGGGAATTTGGAGAATGAGGTTTTCTCATCCCTATTCCAACACATTCCCTCATCTCTAATGCATGGAGCTACTTAATTGGCAATTTTAAAAATTACAAATTCCCAAATAAATTTTGCAAAGACATCCTATTCCAGCACACCAGTGTTTTTAACATCTGATTGCTTTCCCCTTGATATTTTATTTCTCCACCAAAGTATGTGCAGGGGAAGGAAAAGAGAATCTTGAATCCGTCTCCTTCATTTCTTGTTCCCAGCTTTACTAAATGCCTTAGCTTGCAGAGGTGTAAGATTGTCTCTTGAATTCATTCACCTTTGCTGTCACTAGAAGAACTACTGTCACTTGAGATCTGATTCCCTTATGTTCAGGGTCACTATTCAACTTTTTCCACATGTTTCTTTTTATCTTTTCTTTTTATCCATTGCAAAAAAACACCTGATTTATGTTGATTTTAGCAATGTGATTTGTCCTATTTTCTGAGTCACGCTTTTGAATTGAGCCAACATGGTAGTGTGACAACCTTGTTTTATGAAACTGATAATTTACCCTTGTCCCATGGGCATTTGCCTTCAAGAAACCCCAAGGCTGACCCTTGTTCTAATTAAAGATGAGTTCTTTTGTAACTGTTTTGGTGGTTCTTTGTTTTTTTCAAGTTGACATATTTGGAGGTTCCAGAGAGATTCAAAGTTGTTGGGCAGGAGCAACCTGCTAAAGTGATCTTCAGACTTCTGGATCCCACAGAAACCCACTGAGTTCCAGTTTGGACTCAATTTGGCAGGTTGGCTGAATGAGTGAAATTCTTGACAACAATGTTTTTGAGAAACTGAACCAGTCTTCAATCAGGAGTTTGTTAAACTCAGGACAATCACAGATCTGTGCCTGCCCCAGCAATTCCTCTAGAGGTGACTGTTGCCTAGTATATGTCTGCCAATTATAGGTATTTAGATAAGTGGCAAAAGTTAACTAAATGTGACCCCCAAGTGTGGTTAGCTAGAATGAGGCTCTTTTGATGGCAAAAAGATTATCTACTTGCAATCCATCCTAAATTCTGCAGCACCCAAGAATGAGGATGTTGAAGGGAAGCCTTCAACCAATAGTTCCTTGAGGACACCAAGAGATGATCTGAATCAGAACAATCTTCTAATTCAGAGAAAGATAAGAACTTGAAAAAGGTAAGTAGAAAGGAAAGTCAGATTTGTCCAAGTGAAAGGAAAGTATCCAAAGTACAGGAAAAAGAACAACCCAAAAGTCAGATTACTAAATTACAGAAAGAAGTAATCAAATTTAAACAGACTTGTAAAAAGACCACCCCCTCAGACCAGTCTACCTAAGCCTCTCAGTTCATCTGAGGTCCCCATTTGACAGTTTCCTTTTAAATTCAAGGGAAAGGAAGGCACCAAAACATTTCAGGCATCCTTTACCCCTAGTCCAGGACTGAACAATAATCAATCAATCACCCTGTGAGTACTCCTGGTTAGGAGTGATGAATGTAGTCAAGTTATAAGGACTCTGTCTTCTTTTCTCTTAATTGTATTTAGGCTGTTCCCAGGTACCCTAGCCTCAGGGTAAAAGCCCTTTTGTAACCAGCTGTTCTTCCTTTCACATATTCCCTAAGGCATAAATATGTTCCCAAATTCTTTAGTTCAACTGGAAATTCATATTTTTTATGGTTTTCCCAGTCTTGGAGCTAAGGGGTATGTGTGTTGGCTCTGTATGGTAGTAGGCTATAAAAGCATTGACTCCCTTGTCCTGATTAAAGAGGTGGATTGTTTTGGGGTTTTTTGTAACTGTTTCCATGGTCCTGTGGCTTTTTTTTCCCCCAGGTTGACAAATGGATATAACTCCAGACTTGGAGTCCAGTGACCTAGATTCAAATCCCACTACAATTATTAGTTGTGTCCCTGGGTAAATCATTTCACCTTTCCTGGTCTCAGTTTCCTCATCTGTAAATTGAGGAAGGTAGATTCAGTGAATTTACAGGCCCTTTCTAGTTCTAATTTATGATCCTAGACCTATTTTGTTTTATTTTGTTGGAGCTAAAATACACACACACACAAACTCATTCTGTGACCTTTCTAATCTACATTTAAATAGAAGATTAAGTAAATCTGGCAAATATGAAATTATCTAAAAGAACTTTTTGCTATCAATTGAGGGTCATTTTGTTATTTACAGTTTTTAGAATGACTATCCTCTGGCTGGTTAAGACAAATGAGTTGGAATTTCGGAATAAGGTGTGGAGGGAATTATTTTATAGGTCATCATATCATGGCAAATAGTATTTACATTACCTCTGGGGGAAAAAAAGGAAGGCTAGGTGACTTAGTGGATAGAGGGCCAGGACTGGAGTTAGAATAGAAGGTCCTGGGTTCAAATGTGACCTCTGACACTTTCCAGCTGTGTGACACTTAATTAACCCTGGTTACCTAACTTTTACCGCTCCTCTGCCTTGGAACCGATACTAGAAAGAAGATAAGGCTTGTTTTATTTTTAATTACTTTTGAGGATATAAATATAAGAGATCAAGATAATCCCTGCCCTCAAAGAGCTTACATTCTACTAGAGGGAGCAGACGCCTGAACGTAGCTTGCGTCTCTGTTCCTATAGCAATATCGCAAAGCAACGCAGCTAAAACATCTCATTTGGACAAAATCATTGAACACTAGAGGGGAGCAAAGACTACGTAACTCTTCCCCTCAGTGGCCAGCAGATAATAGGACAGAGTTTCCGGTCCTACGCGCCCCGTGATTGGCTCCGACAGAGTAGCTTCCGGTATTCCCAGGAAGGCTGCTTCCAACTGCTTTAGATTCTTTTCATTGAGCGCGCTTGCCGCCGACCTTGCCGTTGGCCCCAGCTGCCTCCGCTCTTCACGATATTTCTTCTAGACTCGCCCTTCGTCTTCCTTTTCTGCGCTTCTCCCGGCCGGAGGCTGCCTCGCGTCTCCGCCGCCGCCGCCGCCACCGCCACCGCCACCGCCGTCGCTCGCAGCCCCGTCTCCATATCCTACCGCTGCCTCCGCCCCATCCCACCGTTACCTCAGCCCCGGTCATCGCCATCATGTCTGGTGGGCTTCTGAGCGCGCTGCAGAGCGACTCCTATGTGGAGCTCGGCTGGTACCGTGACCAGCACTTCCGAGGTAAAATGGACGACCAAGAAAAATTATTAAAGAAAAGCTGCACTCTGTATGTCGGGAACCTGTCCTTTTACACCACGGAGGAACAGATCTACGAACTCTTCAGTAAAAGCGGGGACATTAAGAAAATAATCATGGGCCTGGATAAAGTAAAGAAAACTGCCTGCGGCTTCTGCTTCGTGGAGTACTACTGCCGTGCGGACGCCGAGAACGCCATGCGGTACATTAATGGGACTCGCCTGGATGACCGGATCATCCGCACGGACTGGGATGCGGGATTCCGAGAGGGCAGGCAATATGGAAGGGGACGGTCTGGGGGCCAGGTGCGAGATGAGTACAGACAAGACTATGATGCCGGGAGAGGAGGTTATGGGAAAATAGTGCAAAACCAGTGAGTGATTTAAGTCCATCACTTGAAAAAAACAAAACAACTCGACCTTGTTGGCCGATCCTGATGGTTCTGAAAACAAACTTTATACAAACTGTAATTTATTTACCTACTTCTGCCCAAGAATTAAACAGGCGACCTCTTGACTTCCCACATTGAAAATCATTAGGTGACAAACTGAGAAAAGTGACTTTGGGCTTGGCTTTGAAGCCCTGAGGTGTTACAGACTTGAACACTTGATGAGCACTAACCGAGCAGAACTGTATTATTTATTAATCCAATCTAGCAAAATTTTCAATTAGAAAATGACCATGTTACTGTTCAACACTTATGGGGTTGTAGTGATTTGTAGTAACAGTTATAATGTTGTTGTGAATTAGGGCCATTTTTATTTCTAAAGTTTTTTGAAAATGTTTCATCTTTTCCAAGGTGACTTCTAATCCACAAAAATTCAAGTTATTAAAAAATATCTAAATAGTTCTGCCTCCGCTCTAGTTATTTGACAAAAATTCCTGGGAGGTATTTTGTCATTCTACCTAGCTCTGGGGCTGCTCTATTAGAGATGATACATGAAGAAGTTTGTATTGAGGATGTTAATGGTGCTTATTTCTGGGACGCCAGTACAGAGAATGTCATCCTAATGCTATTTTCCTAAGGGGTGGGGAGGATTTATTATGGGAAATTGCTAATTAAGAATCGAAGGGTTGGAATGTTACATGAATTCAGGAGACATTCATTTTCTCTTTGAAAGCTTTAAAATTTGATGCTACAATTATTACATTTATTTTTTATTTTACCAATTTCGTAAGGGAATGGGACAGATTTAGAATAAAGGCTGACAATCAAAGAAAATAAAAAAATTTCTAATATGAAGTGTCAAATAAGCTTTACTTGGAAGATGTTCAGTGTCCAAGGTCAAGTAGGACATATCCAACAGTTTTTGTGTATCGACATTGGATTGCTCTGAAGTTGAATTCTCCACCTGAGATTCTTCATGAACTGGAAGGTAATTGGGGGATATTTGCCCCAACTTAAAATTTCAAGGAATGAAAAGATAATTTAAATGTTGTCTAACTTGTTGACAATTTTAAATGTTTTTCCTCATAAACCTGTTTGAGTATGTGTGTTGGGTAACTCCAGAAAACTGGAAAAACGATTGAAAAGCTGACTCAGTGCATTGATTTCTTAAAAACGTTGGTGATTTACACATCAATTTAAAGAATTTTTATCAATGTGGAAAAATCAAAAGCTAGAGCTGATGTTTAGTAACTATAAGCCTCTCTTCAGTAGTCTGTAGTGAAGTAAAATTGGGGATGAAAGTTCTTTAGTGTGAACTTTTCTTTTGGATGTTTAATAAAAAATTAGTTTAAATTGATTGTCTTAACGTGTATGCTTTCCATTGATCCTACTTTGTACATGGAGCTTTGGTTTGAACCACATCCAAATCTTAAATCCCTCTTGCCCACCTCCTTCCCAGGCTTATTAACAGAGTTGGGGTAGGAGTGGGGGTCAGCTAGGTAGCACAATAGATAGAATGCCAGGTCTGGAAAGAGAAAAGGGGTAGAGGATCAGCCATTACTTAAAACCTTACCTTCATCTAAATTGGTCAAAGGAGAATAAAACACCCAAAGTTTGCTTCAGAAGAAATATAGTCAACTCAACAGAAAGAGGAGAGAAGAAAGGAAGGAATGAGAGGAAGAGACATCTAAGGAGGGATTATTCATAAAAGCAAAATTTTAAGGGTAGAGCAGAGATCATTGAAGTTTAAAAGGAAAAAGAAGGAATAAGAATCTGATTAGGGTCTGGGTAAAGGAAAGAAGAGAGGGCATTTGAAGCTGTATCCATTTTAGAGCATTGGCAAACTGTAAAGAGAGGGTAAGTAAGGAGCAAAGTACATAAAGTACTTGTAAGAGGATGGAGAGAAATGCATAAAAATCATTACTAAAAGTGAATGAGATTCTCCCATAAATTCTGAGAATTTGGAGATTATGGGAGAATGAGAATTCTCCCATAAATCAGAAGAGGATAGAATGGATTAGAAACATAAAGCCACATAGCCTTAAAATAATGAGCTGGAGCAAAATCTATTCAGCTGAACTCAGAAAAGCAAGAGTAGAAGTTATTTCAAAAAAGGATAATGGCAAAAATAGATTCAATTAAAGGAGATAAGGGAACTATACTTGGCTGAAATATACTAAAGACAATCTCAATAGACTATATATACACTAAATGGCATAGTATCTAGGTTAATTGATATTAAAAGTATAACTATAGAACAGCTAGACAAACCAGAAATTGGACAAAAAAAGTAAAGAGCCCAAGAAGAGTTAGAAATTTTAACTGGCAATTATTGAAAGGAAACAAAGTGTGTGGAGGTAGATACAGCTATGTATATGTTTTATATATATATATATATATTTGTGTGTGTTTATGTGTATATGTATATGTAAAACTCCTTTACAAAAATTGAGTACATTAAAAAGTTATAAACATGCAGAAATAATAAATCCTTTTCTGATCACTATTATTGAATAGAATAAAAGACTCCTAAAAAAAGTTTTAGATTAAATAAAAATCCTAAAGAAATGGTAGGTCAAAGAAAAATATAAACAGTAGATAATTTCATTAAAAATAATTGTGAGACAATCTTACCAAAAATTTGAAGTTAGATGCCAGTGTTCATCTACTTTTTTCTTGACTTACCAGAACCTCCCTACCTCAGTTACTGTGGGATCCCTTTTTCTCATTGATACTCCTAGAAACTTCCTGCTGTTGCTGTTTTGTCTCCCTGATGTCCTTGAAGTAATAGAGCAGCCAACAAGAGGAATGAAATTAAGTTTCCTTGAAACAAGGTTAAAGGCTTGTTTGGTCTCTAGATTAGGCAATGGAGAGGACTAATAATGTCTGCAAGCCTGAAGCATTTTTTTAGGTTATTAACTGATGTCCTATAGCTAGCATTCCTTTAGAAGGCAAAGGATACTGTGTACATGGAAAACTTTCAAATTTACCTTCTGAAAGTGGAAAATCAGAGGAAAAAATATAGAAAATTTCTGAGATAGTGGCCAAAGGGAACTTTTTCAAATTTAAAAGAATTGGAGCCATACCCCAATGGCTCATACTCAAATGGTCAGAAGATATGATCAGTTTGGGGATGAAGAAATCAAAATTGTATACAATATGAAAAAATGCTCTAAGTCTATTGATTAGAGAAATGCAAATCAAAACAACCCATCTCACACCTATCAAATTGGCTAAAATGATGAGGCAAAATGACATGTTAGAGGGGATGTGGGAAAATGGCTTCACTAATACCTATTGGTTGAACTGTGAACTGATATAACCATTTTTGGAAGCAATCTTGAATCACTCCCAAAGAGTTTATAAAGCCATGTATATACTCTTATCCCCAGAAATACCACTGTTAGGTCTGTTTTCCAAGATGATTTAGGAAAAAGGAGAGGAAACTATATGTTTTTAAGTATTTGTAGCATCTCTCTTTGTGGTAGCAAAGAAATAGAAATCGAAAGGATGCCCATCAATTGGGGAATGACTAAACAAGTTGTGGCATATGATTGTGATAGAACACTATGGAGTCATAAGAATTGGTGAGCAAGTTCATTGAAAAAAAAAAACAACATGGAAACCCCTACATGAAATTGTGAAGAATGAAATAAGAACCAAAAGAGCATATATAACAACAGAAATACTGTTTGGAGAATAACTTGTGTATGTCTACCTCCAGAGAAAGAACTGATAAATAGGAGCATCTGGGTGGCAAAGCAGATAGAGTGCCAGGCCTAGTGTCAGGAGGACTTGGGTTCAAATCTGGCCTCAGATACTTCATAGCTGTAGCTGTGTGACTCTGGACAAATCACTTAACCTTATCTTCCTAGCCCTTGCCCTTCTGCCTTAGAGCTGTTACTAAGACAGAAAGAAAGGAAAGAAGGAAGAACCAATAACTAGAAATAAGCAAGACATGGTTTTATAAATACATGTCTTTTTGTCAAATGATATCTTCTCTAGCATGGGAGTGGGGAGGGAGGGAGATACTTAGGAATTTTAATGTAACAACAATAAATACATTTTTTAAACACATTTTTAAAAATTTACCTTCTAAGCTATGACTGGGGCACTAGACTCGAAGGCATCTTGGATATATTAAATACTGATTGTATAAACCCAGATAACTCCTTGTGAACATACTCTGTATGTGTATAATTCTCCCTATTTTTCCTGCAACTTTTATGTGGAAAAGGACTGGAAGTTCTGGTAAGACAAGAACTGTTTCATTTCTGGCTTTGTATCTCTAGTACCTATCATAGTACCTAGCACGTATTATGCATTTTCATAATATTTTCAGACTAATAAAAATATTACAATTTGGGACTTTTAAATCTAAGGCCTGTGATCAAAGACCAATAAATGGGTCAAGTAATTTAAAGTTCAATAAATATTTATTGAATCAAATAATATACCATCTTCCTTGCCCTCCATTTTCCTAACTTTTTTCTTTTTTTCTTTCTTTTTTTTTCTTTAGTCCATTTAGAACATTATTTCTTGGTTACAAGAATCATATTCTTTCCCTCCCCCACACCCTTCCCACAGCTGACACACAATTTCACTGGGTATTACATGTGTTCTTGATCAGAGCCTATTTCCATGTTGTTGATATTTGCACTGGGATGATCATTTAGATTCTACATCCCCAGCCATATCCCCTTGACCCATGTAATCAAGCAGTAGTTTTTCTTCTGTTTCTACTCCCACAGTTTTTCCTCTGAATGTGGATAGTGTTCTTTCTCATAGATCCCTCCGGGTTGTTCAGGATCACTGCATTGCCACTAATGGAGAAGTCCATTACATTTGATTGTAACACAGTATATCAGTCTATGTGTACAGTGTTCTCCTGGTTCTGCTCCTTTCGCTCTGCATCACTTCCTGGAGGTTGTTCCAGTCTCCATGGAATTCCTCCACTTTATTATTCCTTTGAGCACAATAGTATTACATCACCAACATATACCACAATTTGTTCAGCCATTCCCCAATTGAAGGGCGTCCCCTCATTTTCCAATTTTTGGCCACCACAAAGAGTGCAGCTATGAATATTCTTGTACAAGTCTTTTTCCTTATTATCTCTTTGGGGTACAGACCCAGCAGTGCTATGGCTGGATCAAAGGGCAGACAGTCTTCTATCACCCTTTGGGCATAGTTCCAAATAATCCTCTAGATTGGTTGGATCAATTCACAACTCCACCAGCAGTGTATTAATGTCCCAATTTTGCCATATCCCCTCCAGCATTCATTACTTTCTGTTGCTATCATGTTAGCCAATCTGCTAGGTGTGAGGTGATACCTAAGAATTGTTTTGATTTGCATCTCTCTGATTAGAAGAGATTTAGAACACTTTTTCACGTGCTTATTAATAGTTTTGATTTCTTTAAATAAAAATTGCCTATTCATGTTCCTTGCCCACTTATCAATTGGAGAATGGCTAGATTTTTTGTACAATTGATTTAGCTCTTTATAAATATGAGTAATTAGACCTTTGTTAGAGGTTTCTGTTATGAAGATTGTTTCCCAATTTTTGCTTCCCTTCTAATTTTGGTTGCATTGGTTTTGTTTGTACAAAATCTTTTTAATTTGATGTAATCAAAATTTTTTATTTTACATTTTTTTCTAACTCTTGCTTGGTCTGAAAGTCTTTCCTTTCCCAAAGATCTGACATGTATATTATTCTGTGTTCACCTAATTTACTTATAGTTTCCTTCTTTATGTTCAAGTCATTCACCCATTCTGAGTTTATTTTGATGTAGGGTGTGAGATATTGATCCAAACCTAATCTCTCCCATACTGTTCTAATTTTCCCAGCAGTTTTTATCAAATAGTGGATTTTGGTCCCAAAAGCTGGAATCTTTGGGCTTATCATAGACTGTCTTGCTGAGGTCACTTGCCCCAAGTCTATTCCACTGATCCTCCTTTCTGTCTCTTAGCCAGTACCATATTGTTTTGATGACTGCTGCTTTATAGTATAGTTTGAGATCTGGGACTGCAAGGCCCCCTTCCTTCGCATTTTTTTTCCATTATTTCCCTAGATATCCTTGATCTTTTGTTCTTCCAAATGAGCTTTGTTATGATTTTTTCTAATTCAGTAAAAAGTTTTTTGGTATTTCAATGGGTATGGCACTAAATAAATAAATAAGTTTGGGTAGGATTGTCATTTTTATTATGTTAGCTCGTCCTATCCATGAGCAGTTAATGTTTTTCCATTTGTTCAAGTCTAGTTTTAGTTGTTTGGCGAGTGTTTTGTAGTTGTGTTCATATAGTTCCTGTGTTTGTCTCAGCAGATAGATTCCTAAGTATTTTATATTGTCTAGGGTGATTTTAAATGGAATTTCTCTAATTCTTGCTACTGAGATGTGTTGGAGATATATAGAAATGATGATGACTTATGTGGGTTTATTTTGTATCCTGCAACTTTGCTAAAGTTGTTGATTATTTTGATTAGCTTTTTGGTTGAATCTCTAGGATTCTTTAAGTAAATCATCATACCATCCACAAAGAGTGATAGCTTGGTCTCCTCATTGCCTATTTTAATACCTTCAATTTCTTTTCCTTCTCTAATTGCTACTGATAGTGTTTCTAGTACAATGTTAAATAGTAGAGGTGATAATGGGCATCCTTGTTTCACTCCTGATCTTATTGGGAAGGCTTCTAGTTTATCCCCATTGCAGATGATATTTGCTGATGGTTTTAGATAAAAACTGTTTATTATTTTTAGGAAAGGCCTTTCTGTTCCTATGCTTTCTAGTGTTTTTCAATAGGAATGAGTGTTATATTTTGTCAAAGGCTTTTTCTGCATCTATTGAGATAATCATGTGGTTTTTGTTGGTTTGCTTGTTGATATGGTCAATTATGTGGATGTTTTTCCTAATATTGAACCACCCTTGCATTCCTGGTATAAATCCCACCTGATCATAGTGAATAACCCTTGTCATGACTTGCTGGTGTCTTTTTGCTAGTATCCTATTTAAGATTTTTGCATTTATGTTCATTAAGGAGATCGGTCTATAGTTTTCTTTCTCTGTTTTTGACCTGCCTGGCTTTGGAATCAGTACCATATTTGTGTCATAAAAGGAATTTGGTAGAACTCCTTCTTTGCTTATTCTGTCAAATAGTTTGTATAATATTGGGATTAGTTGTTCTTTGAATGTTTGATAAAATTCATTTGTGAATCCATCTGGACCTGGGAATTTTTTCTTAGGGAGTTTTTTGATGGCTTGTTCAATTTCTTTTTCTGATATGGGGTTATTTAGGTAGTCTATTTCTTCCTCTGTTAGTCTACACAAATTATATTTTTATAAATATTCATATCACCTAGATTGTCATATTTATTGCCATATAATTGGGCATAATAATTTTTCATGATTGTTTTAATTTCCTCTTCATTAGAGGTAAGGTCTCCCTTTTCATACTTTTTTCTTTCTGTAAGGTTGTATTCATCCCTTGTTTTCTTCACAATCATTTCCAGATGGATTATCCTCCAAACTTCCCATTGTATCAAAAACCAGTTAAACAATACCACCTGATGCGTCAACTATACCAGATCTTGGATGAACATTCCATCCCCATAGTCCCCCATTTCCTCAATGAAAAGAGATACATCTCCTCATCTCTTTCCAGGTTTCGAAGATAATTTTAATTCTCACAGTTCCATTTCATTGCCCTTTTTGTATACATGGTCATCATTATGTAGCAATTTATGCAAAGAAAAATGGGGTAATGGCTTAAGTAACACTTAGATTTCACTTTCATTCAAATTGGTCAAAGGGAATAGAACACACACAGTTTACTGCAGAAGAAATACAGTCAATTTGCCAGGAAAAGGAAGAGAAGAAAGGAAGGAATAAAGGGGAGATAAAGGTATAAGAAGATACTATCCATAAAAACAAATTTTTAAGTTCAGATCAGGGATCATGAACTAAATTTAAAAGGAAAGAAAGAGGGCAAGACTCTGTGATTAAGCTCTGAGTATATTGTTTTTCTGGTTCTTCATCTTGCAGCAGTTAATACAAGTCTTCTTAGGTTTCATTATATGTAGAATATTACTATAGTTTAGCCATTTTCCTACTGTTTTCAAGTCTTTGCAACCACAAAATATTTAGCTCTGAACATTTTGAGACATTTTCAAACCTTTCCTTTTTTCTTTGGTTTTGTTAGAGTAGAGTGGAAGCTCTGGATCAAAAAGTATGAACAATTTAATTACCTTTTTTTGTAATTCTAAGTTTTTCATAGCAGATGGATTAATAGCTCCCCCACAAGTATACTTATCTTCCTACAGCTCCCCAATTATTTCCTACTTTTGTATCCTAATCAATTTTCTTTATGTTAGATTAACCTTAACATTTTTTAAATTTGCTTTTCTCTTAATCAGTTTTTGGATTAATTTCTCACATTGTTGGTAAGTTTGGGTTAGTAAGAGACAAAATGTATAAGTTCACTAACATTAGGAACTCCTAATAACCAAACTTCCCCTCCTAGTTAGTACACATGGGTAGCTAAAAGTATTAGCAAGTTGCCTGAGATACTGAGAGGTTAGGTGACTTGCCCAGGCTCAAATAGCCTACATTCAGCCTTGAT
Source organism: Monodelphis domestica (assembly GCF_027887165.1). NCBI lineage: Eukaryota > Metazoa > Chordata > Mammalia > Didelphimorphia > Didelphidae > Monodelphis > Monodelphis domestica. The sequence goes on along the minus strand of NC_077228.1, from coordinate 441,323,501 downwards.
ACCCCATCTCATCATACCTAACCTCCATCTTAAGGAAAGAACCCATCTCAAAAGATTTCACTTCTCACCTGACTGCACTACTCTGGAACTTCTCTAATTTTTTCCCACTGTGCCCCCCATTGAGTATCTTCTCTTCTTTTCCCCTCCCCCCTTTTATCTCTTTTTGTCTATTGTCTTTCCTCAATAGATGCCTTTGAGAGAAGGGATTTGTCTTTTTTGGTTTTTGTATCCTAGTGCTTAGCATAGTGCCTGGGACCAGTCTTGAAAAGCTTAATAAATATTGATTCATCAATGTGTCAGAGGTAGGCTTTGAATTCAGATTTTCCAAGGCTGGTTCTCCATTCACAATTACCACACTGCCTCACTGACTGTATTTCCTCTTTTACTTGTTTGCAATTTGTTGGAGACCTGATGGTTCACGTCTTTTGAATACATCTCGTGGGGAATTCATTCATTGTGAGTAAGGTGTAATGATCAGTGCATGAGAGGATTTTGGAATCTTGGCATCAGGGGTGAGTGACAGAAAGCATCAGTTGGAGAGCAAGGCATGCTGGGAAAGGAAACTGACCTGAAAAAGATCTAGATGAAATCCTTGGCTTTTCAGCTGAGTTCTTGACCTGGCAGGACGTGTTTCCTAGCTGGAGAATTTCACCAAGAGTCGCAAGAGAATATCCTGTTCCTGTATTCAGTTTCTTCCATAGATTTATCATCTGTCTGATATCTCCAACCACCTCTCAACTGAGGAGAAGATCCCTCAAACCCCAAAGATGGGCTGTAGACTCACAGAGGAGAGAGCCCAGCTCCCTTGCCCTTCCAGCCCTCTTGCACCTATTTATTTACAGATTCTTTAGGCTATATATAGCCTAAAGAATATATATATATAAAAAAATATATATATATACATATATATATATAATTTTGGGGTTATTTAGTTGGAATATGGGATGGAGAAACCTGGGTCCGTGAAATTATGTTGCCCAGGTGAAAGACTGTATTAGGAAACCATTAGGGAAACCAATCCCTACTTTCCATCTCCCAATTTGCCTACAGTACCATTATTAAACTTTACAAACCATAGTCAGATTTGTCTAGCCTCTTGGTTTATACTTGAGGAAATATCTGAATCAAGTTCAACAAAGAGGCACCAAGACCATCCCTCACTGAGGCAAAGCCTCTTCCCAGGCTTGTCTCCAAATCCTCTCTGTGCTAGAGAAACTGAGGTTTTCCTTGGGTTTATTTGGTAGGGAAACACTGCCATCAACTCTCCACCACCCCTCTCCCCCAGGGAACCTCAATATATCAGTGCAGCAATTGACAACAGTCTCTCAGGGGAGGTGATAGGAGAGTAGGTGCTAGCTCATTAAGGCTTCAACTCTCTCATTCTGATTCTTCTCCAGAAACTCCTTGAGAAACTCCACTGATATAGCATCAAAATCAGTGGAGAGAACCTTTATTTTAACCTCAGAAACCACCATTTTTACAGTGGGTATGTTTTTGGTTTTATTTTCTATTAACATTTTTTTCTTAATTTCATTGTTTGAACTATCCATCTCACTACAAACTTTATTGGGAGAGGATAAATTCAACTGTGATCATATGTACTTACTATATTCAGTTCACTTCCATAGAGAAAGACACATATAACTTGCTCAAGTTTACTGGGAAAAATCTCAGAACAAAACTTCCTACCCCTCAAGCCTTTCACCTAAAACCCTAGATGTCAAGCCAGGTTCAATCATAGAGCCATAATGAACCTCTTATGTTTTGTGATTATTATTGTAAAAATTAAATTAAATCTCAAATAATAAAAACTATATTTTAAAGGATTTATTAAATAATCATTAGAAATCAAGAAATAAAGAGGATACGAAATAAAAACCAGATGCCCATAGCTAATCAGCCATTTTCAAAATCCCCACTTTACCACCATCACCACTGATTGTTGCATCATGCCAAAGAGGAGGCAGAGCCTCAATGCCCACTCACTTTATCCTCTGTCTACAGAAAGTACATAATGACAGAAAGTCAGTGGGCTCTCTGGATACGTAGTTCTTTTTTAGGGTAACAGAATTTCAATTATACATTATTTTTCAGTCACTTTTCAGTCATTTCCTATTCTTCTTGATCTGTTTGTTTGTTTTTTTGTGGGGGAAAGATATTGGAGTGGTTTGCCATTTATTCAGGTCTAAAGCCCAGATGCAGTATCAGAAAGAATTATGTTAGTTTCTAATGATGATATCATTTACTTGATAGCATTCACCTCGTTAATGGACTTCCCAGAAAAATAGGCAGAAGCTTCAATCCCAGCCACAACTAATTAAAAAGGAACTACCCTCCTGCCACTGAACTACATGTAAACAAGTCGTATCTATAACTGTCAGATCCAGGAATATAAAGACAACTTCATCAACTAGCATTTCTTTATAGTCTAAAGGTTCTATAAATATATGCATGTGTGAGTGTACTTGTTCATATAATAAAGAAATAAATAGTGAGAATGTCTTTTTTTCTGAAAACAAATTATGTGTTTCTTTTACTAAATTAGATAATTATAAATATTGGGTTTATTTTTAATAATCAATTAATTTGGTGTTAACTAGTTCAAGGAGAAAAACTTTCAGAGATTTTGTTCATCCATTCCCATAGTTTCAAGTTAGTGGGATAGCATGATGCACTGGACAGATCTTTGAATTAGGATCCAAGATTTCTAATCCTGTCTCTAATTCTGTCACTAACTTTGTGACCTTGCATCTCTCTGAACCTGTTTCCTCTCTAAAATGAATCATTTGGATTAGATGAATTCTAAGACTTCTCTCGGCTCTCAAATTCTATGATTCTTGCACTATGAATTTCCAACTATTAAAACTATTCTCTACATGAAGATACTAATTGCTGAATAGATCATGAGCAACTGGGCTTGTTGCCCCAAGGATGCCAGACAAATAGTCTAGACAGTGCCAGTTATAGGGAATGGTTCCAGTGTAATTGATATAATTAGCTTAAATGCCAAGGAAATAGTAGAAGCCTTGGGTGGCATTTGGCACCAAGTTCAAAAGTATTTCCAGGGTTCTTACTGTGAACACAAAATCACCTCATGTGATAGCCTGCTCTGAATCAATAAAGCCATGAGTAATTTGCTCTAAGAATTCATACAAATTAGACATATTTTGTCATTAGAAACTGGAATCTTCAGGGACCAGAGATAAGCTGTCTTGATATCAACAAACTCTACACATGCCCCAAGTATCACTGCGTAATATATGATAATCGTATAGAAGTAGACTCCCTAAGAGCTTAACATTAAGGACAGAAATGCCCAATATTATAGATTCAGGATTTCCTTTATCTCTTCTTATTAATCTTGACAGTATTGTATATAAAATTATTGTAAATTTTAAAGTGCTATATAAATGCCAGCTATTATCCTTTCCAAACTTCTAAAGTATGTGGTGCTATATCCCTTCAGGTGTGGTTATGAAAGAAATAGTTGTAGCAGTGTTCTTTAACATGGGGATATTATGTTGGCAGGTATGTATCAATGGGGACCTGTACAGTTATTTTTAACATTCTTATTTTCTGGCCTAGTAACACCTCTAAAACAGAAGGGCAAAGGACTAAACAAATGGGTTGTGTGGATAGAATTTGCTCCCCAGGATTCTCTTACCCAGCATCCCATTTGCATGTTTACTCTATGTGCCAACATAAGGAGGATATAGTTTCAATGTGACCTCGCCTCTCTCTTTCTCTTTCCCTAAACATGGCTGCTAATGCTTGCTTTCAGCCAAGCAGGAGAATTTACACACATGGTCTTACTTTAGTTTGAAAATTAGACTTTGAACTTCTATTTCTTTTTTTTTTAATTTCTTCTACTTTAAGTGTTTATTAATAAACTATAAAATTAATGCTTGGAGTTATTGCTATTAATTTAAATCTTACAGGGTGAAGTGACTTTGCCATAGTCAGATACCTAGAAAGTGTCTGAGGCCATTTTTTGAAATTGGGTCCTCCCAACTCCAGACCTGGTGCTCTATTGCATGTGGTACCTAGCTGACTCATACCCATGCAATGTGAGATTTGCCTTAAAGCCCCTATGTACCTCAGGATATTTTTATGTACCTTCAAAATACTTGCCAAGATACTTCCCCTCCTATACTTAATATATTATTACATTGATATCAAATATAATGTAAATATAAAATAATAATTAATTTTATTATAAATATAAAAATAAAATATTATATGACTTCATAAATTTAAGTATACTTAAACACTTCTAGAATCTGGTCATTTTGTTGGTATTGATATTTCTTCCTTGGATCTGTGGTGGTGAACCTGTGGTATATGTGCCAGAGGGTGCACTCAGAGCTCTCTCTGGGCACGCCTGTCATTTCCCAAGAACAGAGTTTACCAGAGTTCATTACTAGGACACAGGGCCATCAGATGCTCCCCTCCCCATCTCCACTCCACCTGAGGTCATTTCTCATATAGCCCGCCCCTCTAAAAGGTTTGCCATCACTGTTATAGATTGTAATCCCTCTATAAATTAAGAGATGGTCTTCAAGAATAGCTGTGGCTAAAAAATATGTTATCTTTTGGTTAACATGATGGTAAATTTCTCTGAAAATTGGACAGCTATGGATAGATACAGATAAAGTAGATAAAGCATTGGACCTGGAATCAGAAAGACCAGAGTTCTGATTTGGTCTCAGATACTTAGAAGCTGTGTGACAAGGGACAAGTCATGTAGCCCCGGCCTGCATATAACTAAAGAAGGAAGTGGCAAACCACTTTAATATCTTTGCCAGAGAAACCATATGGATGATTAGCCCGCAGGGTCTCAAAGAGTTGGATAGGACTGAGCAACAGCAAAGTATTTCTGATGCTCATATAACAGTCACCCAATCCATCAATGAACTTTACTCAATGGCTATCTTTCCACCAGCCCAGAAGTCCCACCTTGGAATCCCATTTTCCTTATTGTTAAATGATCTCATATGACCTTCTCAGCTACCTTCATCTTAAACCCTGATTGTTTTCTTTCCAGCTGCCTTATCTAACCCCTCTGCTGCTCTCCAGTTCTGGAACTGTAATCAAATCCATTCTGCCATTGAAACTGGGAATTCTGTCATTCTACTCTAGTGGCCAATCACATCCCTGTAATGTTCCAAACCATAATATCCTTCTCTTACCACCCTTAAGTGTAGGCTACCCTGTTAGATGCTCATTCCTTGAAGGCAGGGACAGTCTTTATTTTTTTAATTCAAATCTCCAATGCATAGAACAGTGTTTGATACATAATAAATGTTTAATATTAGTGTTATTCTCTGCTCATTCATTTGACTATACTCAAAGACTTTCCAACTTGGTAGGATCTTTTGAAGCTCTCACTTTGCTGACTTAGCCTTTCAGTACCCTGGCTTATAGTCACTCCATGTCGAGGCATCAAAGTAGGACTTCAGTGGAAGACATCTTCCTAGATGACCTATTATTTCTTCAATGAGAGCGTTTAATTGGTTATAATAATTGTCATAATAATAAAAATAATAGCTAGCATTTTTATATAGTACCTACTATATAGGCACTGTGTCTGATGCCATTTGATTCTTATATTGAAATCCTGGGAGGTAGGTGCTTTACTATCCTCAGTTTACAGTTGAGGAAACTGAGGCAAATAAATTAAATCACTTGCCCATGGTTACACAGCTAATAAGCATCTGAGGCAGGATTTAAACTCAGGTCTTTCTGAATTTAGGTCCAGCACCCTATCCACTGCAGCATCTAGCTACCCCAATAAAGATCAAATTGAATGTCAAAACCCAGGATTAAAATATTGCAGCATATTTCCCTAAATTCACTGTTTTCCCTAGAGCCATCAATGAGTGAAATGTGCTAAACAAGATCAGGAAAAAACAGTAATTGACATGTCTATACAAAGATTTCTAAGTTGGTATGTAATTTGGTATGTGTAACACTGAGATGCAGAAGTAAGCACAGTGGATTATTTATGATACACAGAATCCCTAAGGCGATTTTTCTGTTATCTAAAAGACAGTCACATCTCCATGGCTTCTTTTTGACGATAAATCACTCATTCAAAGTTACTTAAGAAAGAAAAAAAGCTAGGCATGGTGGCACATGCCCAAAAGTCCTGCAACTGAGGGAGCTGCTACAATGAGCTCTGCAGAGAAGGTAAACAAACTAATTTAGGTATCCAGCACAAATATGGTGAGCCTGGGGTATGGGGTCCCCAAAGATGCTGATTTATAAATAATAAAGTTCCCAACAACAACAGTTAGCATCATTTCTTTATTCTAGTCCATTCTAATTAAACTAAAATGGTAAATGTAACATTAAAAAATGGAAAACTTTGGATGTTTTTATATACATTCTCCTTGTGGGTGAAAGTTAAAGAAAAAAGTCAGAAGCAAAATGTTAACTTTCATATGACTTTTCTCATGGGAGAATTGTGGGAAGGAATTCATCATCATAAAACTTTGTCATCATTTCCATTCTCCTTTGGAAGCTCTTATTATTCCCAGTCAAACCTCATGTTCAGCATCTGCCTCACAACAAAGGTTTCTGGGGTGCCTCACACATAGGTGACCCAGTTCATATCACTATCTTGACACAAAAAAAGGAAATAGTTGATTCAGTCCTTCTTAGTCTATTCATCATAACAGAGCAACAATTATATTATGGAGAGCAGAACTTTGACTCTCAGTTGAAATGTCTTTGGCAAAGGGGATAACAAGGGCTATATTACAATTCAGATTAATTTAAAAAACCTTCAACCAATGGATAACAATATACAGCTAGTCCTCAAATTCTTTCTTACACAATCCTTAAACAGATGCCCCTATGGTGATCCCCCTTAACTGTTGATAACTCTCTCCCCTAATTTTGCTGGGATTCCTAATGGGCAGTGCAACGATCATCACTGTTCCTGTCTTGGCCAGAAACTTTGCTGTCAATAAACATTGCATCCCTCTCCAAACCCATCTCTCCCTCTCTCTCTCTCTCTCTCTCTCTCTCTCTCTCTCTCTCTCTCTCTCTCTCTCTCTCTCTCTCTCTCTCTCTTCTCTTTCCTCCTCCCTACCTTTCTCTCTCTGTCTCCCCCTATTTTTCTCTCTCTCTTTCATACATATACACATACACTAAGATCATACACATGCATATGCACATGCACAAACACATACTGCAATAAACCTTGTGATAGCAAGTCTTTAAGGAAATGAAGAGTAGTCTGTCCAAAAAAGGTTGAAGATTCCTAGTAAAATTCAACATTGAAAACATGACAATAATAGAAAAAAATTATTTCTTAGGAATGCTTAAAATCTGGTCATAATATGGTCACACCATTTCTAAAACTTTATCCAGGGATTATGAATTTTTTTTATCTTAAACATTTTTGGTTTAATTCTCTTAAGGAATGACCCCATGTTCAAAGATAGAGAAAAGGGAGGGAGAGTTGGGGGAGACAGAAGTAGAGAGAAAGGAAAGAAAGGTAGGGGAAGGTAGAGAGGAGGATGGAAGGAAGTGGGGGAAGAAAGGAAGGAAGGAAGGAAGGAAGGAAGGAAGGAAGGAAGGAAGGAAGGAAGGAAGGAAGGAAGGAAGGAAGGAAGATGAAGAGAGTATTTTTTCAGATGAAGGAAGAAATTTATTATACAAGGCTGCCTTCTAGGTTTAGATAAAATAAAAAGAATTAAAGGAGTCTATTAAAAGCATATAATGCATTATTTTTTAAATTTCTTTTGGCAATTTAAATTCCCTTCACCAGTAACTGAATGCTTTCTTGTTCCTAATCATCTTTTAGTAATGACTTTTGTAAGATATCATAGAGAAGATTTAAAATTAGACTTTAAAATTCCAAAATTTCATGATATAATATCTTTTGTAGAAAAAAAAACTGGCAGATTATTGTTTAAAACCCTTGCTTCCTGTTTATCTTTTCTGATTTCCCTCCCTCACTTTAAAAAAAAAAAATTATTTAGATGTTTTCCATGGTTACCTGATTCATGATTTATGCCCCTCCCCTTCCCTCCCCCCTTCTGGCACTGACAAGAAATCCCACTGGATTACACATATATCATTGTTCAAGACCTATTTCCATGATATTCATATTTGCAATAGAGCGATTTTTTAACATCAAAACCCCAATCATATCCCCATCAAATCACATGATTGATCACATGTTTTGTTTTGTTTTCTGCATTTCTGCTCTAGATGTGGATAATGGTCTTTCTCATAAATTCCTCAGGATTGTCCTGGGTCATTGCGTTGCTGCTAGTAGAGAAGTTCATTACATTTGATTGTGCAACAATGTATCCATCTGTGTGTACAATGTTCTCCTGGCTCTGCTCCTTTCACTCTGCATCAGTTCCTGGAGGTTGTTTCAGTTCACATGAAATTCTTCCAGTTCATTATTCCTTTGAGCACAATAGTATGCCATCACCATCAGATAACACAATTTGTTCATCCATTCCCCAACTGGAGGGCATCCCCTCATTTTCCAGTTTTTTGCTACCACAAAGAGTGGGGCTATAAGTATTTTTGTACAAGTATTTTTCCTTATTATCTCTTTGGGGTACAAACCCAGCAGTGCTATGACTGGGTCAAAGGGCAGACAGTCTTTTAAAGTACTTTGTGCATGGTTCCAAATTGCCCTCCAGAATGGCTGGACCAATTCACAACTCCAGCAGCAGTGTATTAGTGTCCCAATTTTGCCACATCTCCTCCAACATTTATCATTTTCTTTTGCTACCATATTGGCCAATCTGATGGTACCTCAGAGTTGTTTTTATTTGCATTTCTCTAATCAGGAGTTTCCCTCACCTTTTAAGGATAAATTGTCTATTAGCTATTCTGAAACCAGAGCCAATAGTTTTTCTTAGCCTAATTGAACACAAATCAGATAATGAATGTCACAATTTGTTGAGGGCAAAAAGAAACTGGAGTAGCTTTTTCCTATTTGTGGAATGAGAACTCTAGAAGATAGAAAGGGAAACATATGAAGAGAAAAGAAAAGAAAAGGAGACACAAAAAAAGTCAAGGAAGAGTAGGGAATAGGGAAAAGGTAAAAGAGGGGTTCCAAAGCACCTAACACTCAGTTATATGGGTACAAAATTAAGCTCTCAAAAAAATTTTTGTGTTACTCCTCTTTGCTAGCATGGATTACACTTAATATCACTAGGATATACATGTATTATGTCTAATACCAACATAAAATGCACATGCAGCTTAGGCATGCATAAATATTTGCTTTTTTTCTTTATAATATCAGGCAAAATTCTATTTCTGCAAGAATTGCTGCTAGCCATAATACATAAAATCTCTGATAATTTCTGTTCTTAAAATGATGCCAAAACCCCTATACCAAATACAATCTAAAAAAATAAAGTTGCTATCCTTCATCTAGAATGATTTTTTAGATTCGTTTTCTTTCTTAACCAAGTGACCCAGATAAATGTGGAAGTTCCCTCCTAACAAATAAATCTATGTTTGAAATTTAAAAGAGGATTAATCTAATCACTGACAGGTATTATATGCACATTTTCCATTTTATGCTGCACTTGTTGCACATATAAACTAGATATAACCTAGATAATTATGTAGAAAAGACCCTGGAAATTTTTATGGGTTGTAAACATAGTATGAGTTAAGAGCAACATAAAATTGAATATATTCATTGTGGTACAGTAGAAAGAAGGCTAAATTCAAAGATTTGGGTTCAAGTTCTGGCCCTGTTACTTGCTATTTGTATGACCCTACCTCTTTGGGTCTCAGTTAACTCATCTAATAAAATGAGTATTTGGAGCTAATAACTTCTAAGAGCCTTTCCATCTCTAGATATATAAGCCCATGAAACTGGAAAGAAGCTAATATTGGTTTAACATAAGACAAAACTAACAATTAGAGCCATCAAAGATATACTGCCCTAGAAGGTGGTAAAAGGTTCTCCCTTACTGGAGATCTTCAGGCAAAATATTGACTAATGTTGATTTTAAAATTAATTAATATCCAATACTCCAAGTATTATATTTAATAATATTTATTCATAAGACCTTGAAGCAAAAAGGTTAGAGAAACAGAGAGAGCTCACCCAGCCTCACACAAGGGGGGGGGGGGGAGAGTGTGAGAGGGAGGAGCCACAAAATTATATACACACACATGTAACAAACACAAATGTGACTGAAGGGAAAAGGCTTCTTGGGACAAGAAAAGAATTCTGGGAGATGGAGTCCAAATTTTTCTAATTATACACTAACCATTTATGATATATATGTATGTGTATATATATATATATGGGGGGGGAGAGAGAGAGAGAGTGAGCACAAGGATTCTTGTTCTTATTGAACTAAATAGACTGTGAAGTCCCTTTCAACTCAAATTCTGAGAGTCTGCTATCTTGAGACCACAGGAAGTATCAAAAAATCACTTAGCTCTTTTGGCTTCAATTTTCTCCTCTGTCTGTCAGTTAGTCAGTTAATCAATTGGGTAGGCAAGCAAAGAATGAATGACAAAACCAGAATCTCTAAAGATCCATGATGCTTCATCATAACACTTAAGTATGTACTGCATTGTGTTACTATTTAACTGTTTCATGTTTTCTTTCTGTAAAGAGGAAGAGTAAAATAAATTCCCAAATATTTGAGGAAATATTTGAGAACTATAAGAGATTGAGACAAAGCACATGAAAAATTTAAGTAAAAATACCACTTTCAGTTGGAAGACTATGAGAAGGCTTCCTGGATGAAGGAAGATTTGGAAAGCAAAGAGCATTAGACTGCATTTGCATTTACATTCAGGTCTTGCTCCTGCTACAGGCTATGTAAATTTAACTAAATCACTTAATTTCATTCGATAAAGTTAAAGAGATTATAGGATCCAAGACTTGGAATTAAAAGAAGTTTTAGAGGCAACCAAATCCAACTTTTCTTATTTTGTAGATGAGAAAACTGAGGTAGGTAGATAGCAAATAGCAGAGCCAGGATCTGAGAGCAGAATTTGTGATTCCAAGTCTAGTACTCTATCCACTAGCAAACTAGATGAGCTCTATGGTTCTATTCCATTTATTCTCCATTTTTCCACTCTTGGGCTACTATTTCTCTGTGAAACAGGGATAATTATTCTTGTATAACACACTTCACAGAGTTGTTATTAGGAAAACACTTTAAAAAATCCTTCAGTACCATAAAAAAAAAAATGAATTATCATGATAAGCATGCCAATAACGATTATCTACCACCAGGGGGAAACAGAGACTCATGATCAAGATAACGTGACAGTAGAAAGGACAGCTCACCACTTTGTCTGCGTGAACATCTGGGAGATGATGGTCCACCTCTCTCTGAAACATAATAGCATGTCCCCCAATATTGTGTATATGTAATGCGGCCTCACCAATGTTTGCTGAACCAAAGGAATGAAGGTATATTTTATTTTTACTTGAATAAAGGCCTTATGCTAACATTTTTCTAGCTCATTTAGTTGTCAGAGATTTTCCCAGGAACTAATTGGTTAGGATATTTCTAAACAGTGTGAATTTTATTACTGAAGACAACTTCTAGTTTGAGAATAAAGTAAGAAGCATCAGTATTTTGAGGTATCTTTAATGTTCTTCTTGCCTCCATATTTATTGTGTGAGCTTAAGAAAATCACCTAGTAATTTTTTTGGCTCAGTTTCTTCCTTTGTTGGTCAGTCAATTAATCAGTAACAATTTAGTGGGGCAGCAAGAAGGCCCAAACATGGGAGGTCCTTGGTTCAAATTTGGTCTCAGATATTTCCTAGCTATGTGACCCTGGGCAAGCCTCTTATCCCCCATTGTCTAGCCACTTCCACTCTTCTGCCTAGGAACCAATACACAGCACTAATTCTAAGATGAAAGGGAAGGGTTTAAAAAACTAAAATTTAAATTTAAAAAAACTAGCAATGAACTAGATATGGTTAGAGCACAACAAAAGTATGAGAAGTGGTCCCAGTTTTGAAGGATCATACTATCTATTAAAAAATAAAAGTAAACACATGCAAATCAAAATAGAGAAGAACTAAATATGAAGAGAGTATAGGATATTAAGTAAAACAAGAATTCTGGGAAGAAAGATGTAAGTGCTGGGGTGGTCAATGAAAGACTTATGAAACAAGATTAATCTAACTTGAGCCTTGTGGGATATGTAAGAAACACAAAGCGCATTCTGATCAGGAGAATAAAGTAAACATAGGCATGTAGACAAAAATAAGTATGGTGTGTACTGGGAATAGTGAAAAGAATTATTTGACCAGAAGACAATGTGTTTTGACCAATTATTGGGAAAAAAAGATTTGATAGATAGTGTAGAGATACATTATAGAAGACCCTAAAAATTAGACAGAGGATCATAGATTTAAGAGCAGCAACAGAAGAAGCTCACATTTATACAGCATTTTAAAGTTTTATAAAATATTTCCCATATATTTTATTCTATTTGATTAAGACCTGAAAGACTGATGAGCTTATTTTGTTTCAACTTCTCGTTTTATAGATAAAATTCACTGGTGCCCAGACAGGCCTTGCCAAACTTGCCCAAGGTTACACAAGCATTAAAGGGCAGATCCAGAAAGCCACCATGGTCTTAGTCCTTCTGATTCTGTGCTGTAAAAGAATTGGAATATAATGTGGTAATCAGCAGTGAGTCTTTATAGATTCTTCAACAAGGGTTAAGGTTGAAAGATGAAAACAATATTTTACTTTTTTAAAGAATTTTTTCTCAGTTGTCAAGTAGTTTTTCTTTCTCCACTGGTGAAAGAAAGAAAAAGAGAGAGAGAAAGAGAGAGAGAGAGAGAGAAAGAGAGAGAGAGAGAGAGAGAGAGAGAGAGAGAGAGAGAGAGAGAGAGAGAGAGAGAGAGAGAGAGAGAGAGAGAGAGAGAGAGGAAGGAAGGAAGGAAGGAAGGAAGGAAGGAAGGAAGGAAGGAAGGAAGGAAGGAAGGAAGGAAGGAAGGAAGGAAGGAAGGAAGGAAGGAAGGAAGGAAGGAAGGAAGGAAGGAAGGAAGGAAGGAAGGAAGGGAGGGAGGGAGGGAGGGAGGGAGGGAGGGAGGAAGGGAGGGAGGGAGGTAGCGAGGAAGGAGAGAGAAGGGAAGAAGGGAGAGAGGGAAGGAGGAAGGAAAGAAAGTAAGAAAACAAGCATTTATTAAGTACCTCCTATGTGCCAGGAATTATGCTAAGCACTTTACATGTATTATATCTTTTGATCTTCACAATAACCCTGGGAGGGAAGTATTATTATTATTATCCCCTTAGGAATGTGAACCTCTTTGTATGCATATGTGTGTGTGTGTATTCTTTAATGTATAGCACATATAACTGTGCCCTCTATGAAACTATATAAGCCACCCCCTTGATATTTTTTAAAGTTCAATAACAACTACCTTGATACCCAGGAAAAGTATGAATACTTAGAGGAAGACCTTTAACATATTGAACTGATACTGTGTGGAGGAACTATATGAGATGGACAAGTATTCAACAGTGAGGCACATTCCCAAGGTTGTACAAGGATGCATTCCTTTTCACAGTTTATATTCTAGCCAAATTGGACTGTTCTCCACACTTTTGCTATTTTCTTGTTCTTTTCTTCATCCCTGCCTTTGTTTTCCCTGCCTCGTGCCTGAAATGAACTCCCCCTTAACCTGCTGAAGTTCTCCCCAACATTGTTTCTAGAACACCCAGTCCAAACTCTTCCCAGGACAGGTTCAAGTTATTTCTCTCTGTCTCCTCAGATTTCGAATGGCATTTGCCTTGCCTTTCCTTTTAAACTTTTCTTTATCTCAGTGAATCTACTCTGGTTGTTGAATACCACTACTCTAAAATAATGAATATGGGGAGGCAGAGTCAAGATGGTGGCCTAGAAGGAGCAGAAGTTCAGACCTCTGAATACCCTTCCTAACCAATCACAAAGTGAATGCTCCTAGGGGACCGAAAATCAAACTTAACAACAAGACAGAGCCAAGGAACCCTCCTGCTGGACTTAATTCAAAAGGTATGCCCCCAAAAAAACTGGAATCCAAGAACACCCAGGTTTAAGGGGAAGACAGAAAGAAGGTCCCAGGACCCATCCCCTCTCCCACCCAGAGCGCTGAGACTCCAGTGGCAGGGGGAACTTTTGGCTGGGCAAAGGTGCTGGTCTGGAGGGTGTACCTTGTGGGCAGGGCTGTGCCAAGTTCAGAGCATCCAACAGAGATGGCAGGGAAAGAGCTAGAGAGGGAGCATAGACCTGGCAGCCTGGCCAGAGCTGTGGAGATCCTCCATATTTGCTCCAGCCTTCCAGGAGGTTTTGGACTCAGAGCACACCCAACCCAACTAAGCTGAACTTAATCCCATCAAAAGTCTCCAGAACTCAGGGAAGCCCAGGCTCCACACCCATCCTTATTGACTGCTGGACTTTAATCCAATCAAAAGCCTCCAGAGGACAGGGAAGCTCAAACCCCCAACAACACTCCCCCAGAGACTACACCAAGAGATCTTCTGTTAAGGCTCTAAGAGGGGAGACTGACAAAAGCCCCCAAAATAAAAAAAAATGAAAGGAGCAAGAGCACAGACAAATACGGGGAGTAAGGAAGGGGTGAATTTGAGCAAACAACATAAAAAGAAGAAAGAAACTACAATAGATAGCTTCTACTCAGCAAATGGAACAGAGGGGGAGAGATCAGCAAACAATAAATCAGAAATCTCAGCAAATTGTCCAATTTGCTGTGGAAGAACTCAAAAAACAAGAGAGGCTGAAGACAATTGGGAGAAGAACTTAAAAATTAAGATAAGTCATCTGGAAACAAAGGCACTTGAACTAAAACGAGAAAATAGTGTTTTGAAGGCCAAAATCAACCAGCTGGAAAATGAGGCAAAGGAGATGAAAGATGAGGCAAAGAAGATGAAAGATGGGACAAAGGAGATGAAAGACGAGGTAAAGAGGATGAAAGATGACCTTCAACGAAAATCAGACCAGAAGGAAAAGGATAACCAAAAAGCCAGGGATGAAATCCAGTCTTTAAGAATCAGAATACAACAACTGGAATTAAGTGACCTCACAAGGCAGCAGGACACTATAAAACAAAACAAAAAGAATGAAAAAATTGAGGAAAATATGAAGCATCTCATTCACAAAAAAGACTATTTAGAAAATCGTTCGAGAAGAGACAATCTAAGAATCATTGGTCTACCAGAAGACCATGACAAAAGAAAAAGCCTGGATATAATACTACAGGA
This sequence comes from Monodelphis domestica, assembly GCF_027887165.1. Classification (NCBI taxonomy): domain Eukaryota; kingdom Metazoa; phylum Chordata; class Mammalia; order Didelphimorphia; family Didelphidae; genus Monodelphis; species Monodelphis domestica. The sequence goes on along the minus strand of NC_077228.1, from coordinate 441,308,265 downwards.
AATTATTCAGGAAAACTGTCCCTATATCCTAGAACAAGAGGGGAAAGTGGAGATTGAAAGAATCCACAGATCACCTCCTGTACTTAATCCCCAACTGACCACACCCAGGAATGTTATAGCCAAATTCAAAAACTATCAAACCAAAGAAAAGATATTTCAAGCTGCCAAGAAGAAGTCATTCAGATACCATGGAACCACAGTGAGGATAATGCAGGATCTGGCTGCATTCACACTGAAGGACCGAAAGGCATGGTAATATGATATTCCGGAAAGCAAGGGAACTAGGTCTACAACCAAGAATCAACTACCCAGCAAAACTGACTATATTCTTACAGGGAAAAGTATGGTCATCCAACACAATAGAATTCCAAGCATTCATAAAGAAAAAGACCAGACCTGAACAGAAAATTTGATGTCCAAGCACAGAACTCAAGAGAATCATCAAAAGGTAATTTAAAAAAGAGGGAGAAAAGAAAAACAAAACAAAACAACAAAAAATATTTTTAAGAGACTCAATAAATTAAAATCATATGAGGTTATTGGTAACTCTTAAAAACTGTTGCTATCAGCTGGGCAGCTAGAAGAATTATACTTAGAGGGAACAGTGACAAACTGTATAGGATGAAAGGACAAGACATAAATAGGTATATAGATATATGCATGCATAAATATATATATGTGTGTGTATATAAAGATACATATATACAACTAGAACTAAGAAAAAAAGAGGTTAATAATAAAAGAAATGGGAAAAGAAACAAATGGGGGTAAATTTATATGTCACAAAGGAGCTCCTGGTGGGAGGGGGGAGAACATCGATACACTGGAAGGGTAAAGAGGTTAGAGATAGGAAATACTCAACTCTTTCATGCTTTGAAACTGACCCAAAGAGGGACGAACAATCCAATCCATTGGGGTAGAGAATAGCTTTGCGCCCAATAGAGGAGTAGAAAGGTAACAAACGGACTGGTGGGGAGGGAAGCAGTACAAAGGAGGAAGAGGGTGGGGGGGCAATTTTAAAAAGACTACAGGGAAAATAAGGGGGGATAAGAAGGGAGGGGGCAGAAAGGGAAGTAAAATAAGGGTGGGAACTAGGGGGACTGATTATAAACAAACATTGGTGTAGAAGGAAATAGTGAAAGAAGAAAAGGCAGGACCAGGAGTAGAAATCAAAAATGCTGAGAAATACACAGCTAGTAATCATAATTCTGAATGTGAACGGAATGAACTCACCCATAAAACAGAAGCGAATAGCAGAGTGGATCAGAATCCAAAACCCTACCGTATGCTGTTTACAAGAAACACACATGAAGAAGATAGATACGCATAGGATGAAAGTAAGAGAATGGAGCCAAGTCTACTGGGCATCAACTGAAGGTTGATGAAAGAAGAAGGCAGGAGTCGCAATCATGCTATCTGACAAAGCCAAAGTAAAAATAAATTTAGTTAAAAGAGATAGGGAAGGTAATTACATCCTGATAAAAGGCAGTATAGACAATGAGGAAATATCTGTACTCAACATGTATGCACCAAATGGCATAGCATCCAAATTTCTAAAGGAGAAACTAGAGGAGCTCAAGGATGAAATAGACAGAAAAACTATACTAGTGGGAGACCTGAACTTTCCTCTATCTGAACTAGATAAATCAAACCAAAAAATAAATAAGAAAGAGGTAAGAGAAGTGAATGAAAGCTTAGAAAAATTAGAGTTAGTAGACATGTGGAGAAAAATAAATAGGGACAAAAAGGAATACACCTTCTTTTCAGCAGTACCTGGTACATTCACAAAAATTGACCATGTATTAGGGCATAAAAATATTGCAAATGAGTGCAAAAGGGCAGAAATAATAAATGCAACCTTCTCAGATCATAATGCAATGAAAATAATAATTAGTAAGGGTACATGGAGAGGTAAATAAAAAAATTAATTGGAAATTAAAAAATACAATTCTCCAAAACAGGTTAGTTAAAGAACAAATTCTAGAAACAATTAATAACTTCATTGAAGAAAATGACAATGATGAGACATCCTTTCAAACCCTATGGGATGCAGCCAAAGCAGTACTCAGGGGGAAATTTATATCCTTGAGTTCGTATATAAACAAATTAAGAAGGGCAGAGGCCAATGAATTGGGCATGCAAATTAAAAAACTAGAAAGCGAACAAATTAAAAATCCTCAGATGAAGACTAAATTAGAGATCCTAAAAATCAAAGGAGAAATTAATAAAATTGAAAGTCAAAGAACTATTGATTTAATAAATAAGACTAGAAGGTGGTACTTTGAAAAAACAAATAAAATAGACAAAGTACTAGTCAGTCTAATTAAAAAAAGGAAAGAAAAAAAACAAATTGACAGTATCCAAGATGAAAAGGGAGACCTCAACTCTAATGAAGAGGAAATTAAGGCAATCATTAAAAACTACCATGCCCAATTCTATGGCAACAAATATGGCAATCTAGGTGAAATGGATGAATACTTACAAAATTATAAATTGCCTAGACTAACAGAGGAAGAAATAAATTACCTAAACAACCCCATATCAGAAAAAGAAATTGAACAAGCCATCAAAGAACTCCCTAAGAAAAAATCCCCAGGTCCAGATGGATTCACAAATGAATTCTATCAAACATTTAAAGAACAACTAATCCCAATATTAAACAAACTATTTGCCAGAATAAGCCAAGAAGGAGTTCTACCAAATTCATTTTATGACACAAATATGGTACTGATCCCAAAGCCAGGCAGGTTAAAAACATAGAAAGAAAACTATAGGCCAATCTCCCTAATGAATATAGATGCAAAAATCTTAAATAGGATACTAGCAAAAAGACTCCAGCAAGTCATCACAAGGGTTATCCACTATGATCAGGTGGGATTTATACCAGGAATGCAAGGGTGGTTCAATATTAGGAAAACCATCCACATAATTGACCATATCAACAAGCAAACCGACAAAAATCACATGATTATCTGAATAGATGCAGGAAAAGCCTTTGATAAAATACAGCACCCATTCCTATTGAAAACACTAGACAGTACAGGAATAGAAGGACCTTTCCTAAAAATAATAAAAAGTATATATCTAAAACTGTCAGCAAACATCATCTGCAATGGGGATAAACTAGAAGCCTTCCCAATAAGATCAGGAGTGAAACAAGGATGTCCATTATCACCCCTATTATTTAACATTGTATTAGAAACACTATCACTAGCAATTAGAGAAGGAAAAGAAATTGAAGGTATTAAAATAGGCAATGAGGAGACCAAGCTATCACTCTTTGCGGATGATATGATGGCATACTTAAAGAATCCTAGAGAATCATCCAAAAAGCTAGTCAAAATAATCAACAACTTTAGTGAAGTTGCAGGATACAAAATAAACCTGCATAAGTCATCATCATTTCTATATATCTCCAATCCAGTTCAGCAGTAAGAATTAGAAAGAGAAATTCCATTTAAAATCACCATAGACAATATAAAATACTTAGGAATCTATCTGCTGAGACAAACACAGGAACTATATGAACACAACTACAAAACACTCTCCACACAATTAAAACTAGATCTAAACAATTGGAAAAACATTGATTGCTCATGGGTGGGACGAGCTAACATAATAAAAATGACAATCCTACCCAAATTAATTTACTTATTTAATGCCATACCCATTGAAATACCAAAAGACTTCTTTACGGAATTAGAAAAAAAAACATAACAAAGCTCATTTGGAAGAACAAAAGATTAAGGATATCCAGGAAATAATGAAAAAAATGCAAAAGAAGGAGGACTTGCAGTCCCAGATCTCAAACTATACTATAAAGCAGTGGTTATCAAAACAATTTGGTACTGGCTAAGAGACAGAAAGGAGGATCAGTGGAATAGACTTGAGGTAAATAACTTCAGCAGGACAGTCTATGATAAACCCAAAGATCCAAGTTTTTGGGACCCAAACCCACTTTTTGATAAAAACTGCTGGGAAAATTGGAAGACTAAGTATGGGAGAGATTAGGTTTGGATCAACACCTCACACCCTACACCAAGATAAACTCAGAATGGGTGAATGACCTGAATATAAAGAAGGAAACTATAAGCAAAGTAGGCGATCACAGAATAGTATACTTGTCAGATCTTTGGGTAAGGAAAGGCTTTAAAACCAAGCAAGGACTAGAAAAAAAATCACAAAATGTAAAATCAATAATTTTTATTACATCAAATTAGAAAGGTTTCGTACAAACAAAACTAATGCATTCAAAATTAGAAGGGAAGCAACAAATTGGGAAACAATCTTCATTACAAAAACCTCTGACAAAGGTCTAATTACTCAAATTTATAAAGAGTTAAACCAGTTGTACAAAAAATCAAGCCATTCTCCAATTAAAAAATGGGCAAGGGACATGAATAGGCAATTTTCAGTTAAAGAAATCAAAAGTATTAATAAGCACATGAAAAAGTGCTCTATCTCTTATAATCAGAGAGATGCAAATCAAAACAACTCTGAGGTATCACCTCACACCTAGCAGATTGGCTAACATGACAGCAAAGGAAAGTAATGAATGTTGGAGGGGATGTGGCAAAGTTGGGACATTAATGCATTGCTGGTGGAGTTGTGAATCGATCCAACCATTCTGGAGGGCAATTTGGAGCTATGCCCAAAGAGTGATAAAAGACTGTCTACCCTTTGATCCAGCCATAGCACTGCTGGGTTTGTACCCCAAAGAGATAATAAGGAAAAAGACATGTACAAAAAAATATTCATAGCTGCACTCTTTGTGGTGGCCAAAAATTGGAAAATGAGAGGTTGCCCTTCAATTGGGGAATGGCTGAATAAATTGTGGTATCTATTGGTGATGGAATACTATTGTGCTCAAAGGAATAGTAAAGTGGAGGAATTCCATGGGGACTGGAACAACCTCTAGGAATTGATGCAGAGCGAAAAGAGCAGAACCAGGAAAACATTGTACACAGAGATTGATACACTGTGGTACAATCGAATGTAATGGACTTCTCCATTAGTGGCAATGCAGTGATCCTAAACAACTTGGAGGAACCTATGAGAAAAACTACTATCCACATACAGAGGAAAAACTGTGGCAATAAAAACACCAAAGAAAAACAACTGCATGAACATGCATTGAAGGCATATTGTTGGGGATGTAGACTCTAAATGAACATCCTAGTGTAAACAACAACATGGAAATGGGTTCTGATAAAGGACACATGTAATACCCAATGAAATGGAGGGGAAGGAGGGAAATAATGTGATTATTGTAACCAAGGAATAATGTTCTAAATTGACTAAATAAACTTATTCAAATGGAAAAAAAATAAAAAATAAAAACACTTTCCAAAATTAAAAAAAAATGTCAAACTGTTAGTAAAAATGTAAAAAAAAAAATTATAAAGTAATGAAAAAAATTTTTAAAGAAAAGAAAGCCTATTTCATAACCTTACCTATATCCATTGAGGAAAAGCTCTTAATCTTACAAATTTGAATCAATTCCTAATATGTCTTTTTTAATTTTTTTATTATATACTTAGTAACTACAATCAACAACAAAAAACATACGCATGAAAAAATTATGTGTAAAACCACAAACTCTACATTGTTTACAATTTGTTTAAAATATAAATTATGTAAGTATGCTAATATAAACATCTTGCTTTTGAGTTCCCCTTAAAAGAAAAAGAATGAATATGATCAGAATAGACTCTGATCGAGCGGCAATAACTAGCTAATTTCTCAGCAGAGAAAAGCAGTCAAAGCCTGACAGCAGGCCAAAGAACCACACGTAGAAAGAATTCTAAATGACAGCATATGTTGGCTCCAGGAAGAATCTTGTCAGGGGCTCTGAAGGTTGTCCAGGCTTTATTTAAACATCTAAGAGAAGGGACAAAAGTCATGCTTGTCCAAACAGCAGATGATACTGAATAAGGAGCTGTTACAAATACCAGGGAGGGGAGAGGGCATAAGGGCAACACCTTGAAGACAGAAATAAGATTTACTAATAACCATAATACAATATATAAACTAAAAATAAAAAGTTTAAATTTATATACAGGAAGTACAGCAGGAGCAGCAAATCAGATAGCAGATGGAATGTGATACTTTCTATTTGCCTGAAATCAACTGATCCTGATGTTAGACATTGAAGAAGGGCTGATTAACATTCAGTCTGGGAGGGGATCAGGGAGAACATTATTGTTGCAGATTTCTAATCCCAAGAAGAGTAAATTCACTCCAGTGCCAAGAACAACAACAACAACAATAATTATTATGATAACCCTCTCAAAGCCCAACTTTTAGTCCATATAATTGGGGGATAAGGAGGCTGGGGAGAAAGGAATGACAATTCAGGAATGTCAAACAGGGTAATATACAATCCATGGTGAAATCAAAGGGACTTCCATGGGTGAATGCAGATTAAAGGGGGGGAGTAAGAAGGGTAGTAAACATTTATTAAAAACCAACTATGTGCCAAGCATTTTACAAATATCTAATTTAATGCTCATTATGACCTTGGGGGAAGAGGATAGGTTTTATTACAATTCCTATTTTATAATTGAAGAAACTGGGCAGGAGTTAAGTGATTTGCCCAGGGTCTAATAAGTATCTAAGGTCAAATTTGAACTCAGTTCTTTCTGACTACAGGCCTAGTGTTCTATCCACTGCACCATGGAGAATCCTCAAGATTATGTGAGGAATTGTTAGAAAATAGACCAAATATAACTTTAGGCTGCAAATATTTAGCACCCATAAAATACCTAGTAATATATACCCTGATGGCTAGGTTTATGCATCAGAATTTTGCTTTCTTTCATAAATTAACAAACAACCCTCCAAACTCCAAATACAGAGTTGAACATATCAACCAATATATGGAACTGGTCCACTGTCACAGATAAACTATTGCTCACAATTGTTTGGAAGTAATATTGATGAATATGTAGATTAAAAATTAATATCAAGATACTCCAAATTATTATATTTAATAAGATTTATTAATAGCAAAAATTAAAAAGCTAGAGTAAAATGGGAGCTAACAGCCTCGGTTGTGACAGAAGAGAGAAAGCTAGGGCAGATTTTGAACTCATAAACAAATACACAAGAATACCACACAAGGATGCCATGTGGATATAGGGGAAAGGATTCTGGGAGATGAAGTCCAAGGGTTGAAGATTTTCTAATTACACGTTCATAAAAACTTAAGGACAACACTTCCAATCGATGTTGTTATGCCACATACTCATTACCTCCAAACTCCATGGAATGATAAGCTTTCAAAATAAGGAGATCTGGTATAAGTGTGATAGAGACATGAAGAGAGAGAGGTTTTTCAGGACTTGTGGACCAAGATGCAAGAAGCAAGGTTCCAATGGAATGTTCCCAGTTGGTGGCAGTTTGAGCTGATGGGGATGGGGACTTTGTCTCTGACTGGAAGTCACTCTCTCTCCCTGAAGGTTGAACTGGCTGAAAGACTCTCGTGGGGCTGACTGGGGTTTTGGGGGTTCTTCTCAATAAAAGTTGATTCAGAGAAGAGAAACTTGGCTTTTGGGACTTGGTCTCTGTCTCTCTGGCTCTGAGCTATTGAAGTTGAGCAGTTGAAGTTGACACTGAGAATAGAAACTTGGCTTTTGGGACTTGGTCTCTGTCTCTCTGACTCTGAGCAGTGGAAGCTGACCAGGGGAGAAGCTCTTGAGTTGGTAGTCTATATTAGAGTTGAGCTGGCCAGGAGAAAAGGAGAGATTTTGAACTTTGTTTCTTTGTGGGGTTGAAGCTGAGAAAGGAGACCAGTCAGGCTGAATTTGTGAAGAAGAAGAAAGAAGGTTTTGAAAGGGCTACTGTCCTTCATCTTCCTAACTGTCTAAGAGTCACACTTGTGACTCCCCAAACCCTCAATTTTATCTCATTTATATTAGGGAAATTCTCATCCCTCTTACCTCAGTTTCCCATCCTGTTATCCTAATAAACCCCTTGACTTGAAAAAGGAAAAGAATATCTTTATAGTTTACTCAAGTGGGGAGGGAAGGAGCCAAAGGCTTCAAGAAGAACTGGGTGGAGAGGATTGGTTAAGGGAGGGAGTGAGGGAGGAAGGAGGTTAGGAAATAGATTGATCCATCAGCCATCAGGAGGGATAAGCAGGCAAACCCCAGAGTTTCTCCAGTATCTATCCAGAGTAGTTCCCTGTGTTGCAGCATCCCTGTGTGGCATCCCTCAGCATTTCTCTGTTCTACCTCCTTTACAAATAAGCAGGTTTCAGGTTCCTGTAGTGGTTCTCTCTAGTCACAGCCAGCCAGAGAACAGTTTATCTTCTCTATTTCAACAAATAATAGTTTCCAGTCAGTTTACTATTCTATTTCAAGTGGCACCCTTAGTCTGACTGTACCCAACAATCTCACAGGCAGAAAAGATAGTAAAGATATTCAAACAAGTAGTTTTTGGTGTGGTGGTTTTGGCAGCCATCACTTGCTTTTTCAGATTTCAAAGATGTTGAATTCTATACAGCAAACTTACTCAAATGGTAGTGGAAAGTGTGGATTATGTAGGAAACTTGACAATGACTGTTACAAATACCTTTCCAAAATGAATTGGTTCTCTGGCAAGTCCTGGCACAAGTATATGTACTCTTCATGGCTGTGTTGCAGACTCTAACCCAAGTGAGGAAAGTTTTCAGATTCATGGTTCCCCTTAAGGCAGAGAAGGTTATGGCCATTGACAACAACTTAGACAAGATGATTAAGGCAGTATTTGAACAATTCATTAAGGAAAAAGGTCTAGATCTAGTTATGGGCAAGGACAATGGGCAAACCGAGAATGCACCTCAGGAAAATTAAGGTAGCAATGAAAGTGAGAACCAGACTGCTAATGAGAAAATATGTCCATTGAAGGAAGTAACCAAGCTAACAACTAATGCTGGTGTTATTCACTCAAAGGCCCATAGACAATTCACTCCTCAGGAACTTGAGTCTGTTAAAAGTCACTTTCCAAAATTTGTGGACAATCCTTTTAAAGCCCATAAGGAGCTGAAGAGAGCATTTTGGATCTTTGATACAGATTTCAAAGATGTTGAATTTCTTTTAACAGAACTTTTCAGCTCCCATGAAAAAAGGAAATTTGTGAAGACAACTAGATCTGAAAGCACTTTGACCAGCTGGCCCACTCCAGATCAAAGAGAGAATTTAGATTTCACCAATCCAACCTGCATGTCATACCTTAAATGGTGCAGAGAGGATCTGCTTCAAGCCATTAAGCAATGTTGTTCCAAACCTAATGCATGGTCCGAATTTGAAAAGGTCAGGCAGTATAAAGGGGAACATCCTGCCACATACATAGACTGTCTGTCAGAAATGGCAGAGGCAATCTTAGGTGTAGAAGCAGATAATGAAGAGACAGCTGGCCATGTCCGTAGACAATTTTGGGGGGGATGAACACCCAATTTGAGGACATTTTTTAGGAACTATTTCACTAGATATGACTCAGGTTCCCTAATTGAATTGAGAGAGGCTACATGTTATCTATTTGAAAACAATTCAGATCAGAGCAAGGAAGTTCAAGACCTTAAGGAAAAGTTAGAGAGGACTGAAAAGGATTTGAAGCAGAAGGAAATTGAGGAAATAAAAAATTTGAACATGATTAGGACATACAAAAAAACAGTTTCCCAGAAACCTAGTTACCAGACAAGATCAGTGCAAAGAGAAACTAGGGAGTGTTTCTTTTGTCACTGGAAAGGGCACTTGATCAGAAACTGCTTTTTAAAGAAAAAAACAAGAGAGTAATAACAGAGAAAAACATAATGCAGGAACTTGGTACAAGAAGTCAATTTGCTATTCACACTGCAAGCTAAAGTTCTCACAGCAAGCTCCAGATTTGAGGGAAATGCAAAAGGCAATAGAAAGTGGAGGTAAGCCAAAATATTTGAGTGGCACTCAATCTGACTGTACCCAACAATCCCACAGGCAGGAAAGATAGTAAAGATGTTCAAACAAGTAGTTTTTGGTGTGGTGGTTTTGGCAGCCATTGCCTGCTTTTGGGTTTACCATATTCTATACAGCAAATTGACTCAAATGGTGGTGGAAAGTGTGGATTATGTAAGAAATTTGACAGTGACTGTGTTACAAATACCATTTCAAAATGAATTAGTTCTCTGGCAAGTCCTGGCACAAGTATATGTACTCTTCATGGTTGTGTTGCATCCCTCAGCATTTCTCTCTTCTACCTCCATTACCAATAAGCAGCCTCAGGTCCCCTATAGCAGCCTCTTTAGTCACAAGCCAGAGAATCAACAAGCAATAGTTTTCCTACAGTTTATCCTTTTATTTCATAAGACATCAAATCTTGCAGAAACAGGATGACATATAAATCATCTTCAGTGACCTATTTGCCACTGGGCTTGTTGCAAAGATGCTTTCAGAGAACTTACAGAAGATAAGCATATATCTTAATACTTTTATCTAGAAGCGGGGTTATTTTATCTACCTTGATACTAATTTAGTACTTTTAGTCATAAATGACTCTTCATGACTCCATTTGAGGTTTTCTTGCCAAAGATACTGGAATAGTTTACTATTCTCTTCTCCAGCTCATTTTACAGATAAGAAAACTAAGGGAAATACAGTTAAGTGACTCTCCCAGGGTCACACAGCTGTTAAGTATCTGAGGCCAGATTTGAACTCTAGAAGAAGCATCTTCCTAATTCCAGGCTTGATACTCTATCCATTGAGCCACCTAACTGTACTCTAAAATACTACACAAATTAATTTTAAAATAAAAAGAATGACAACTACATCATAACTCATCCAAAGACTTCTTTCTGGACCAAACAAGACTAAAATAATGCTTTTTCTATTCTAAATAATAATAACATTTATATAGTGTTTTAAGGTTTGCAAAATTCTCTGCTTGTATTTGTGGCTTAGTAAACTTGGGTGACTTGGAACTAGGAAGGCTGGGTTCACATCTTGCCCCAAATACTGTAAAATGGAGATTTGAACCCTGGATTTCAATTCCCAGAAGTCCTTGGTAATTCCCAGAATTCCTTGAAATCTCACTGGAGGTCCTCACCTGGGCTGAGAGCAAAAAGGCTATTTAAACTGTACAGCCTGTGTCGCCCTTTCCCTCTCCCTGCTCCGCTTCCAAGCACACGCTGTCTCTCAAGATGTAGAGTAAGTGAAATTGAATGGGCTTTCAGCCCTCCTAGGCGTGTGCTATATCTTATTTTGTATTTTCTTTATTTCTTAATCTTTAATAAACCTCATAAAAATATAATACTTAAAGTCGAGAAACTAATTTTACATATTACAATACTAGCTTCATGACCACAGGCAAGTCACTTGCCTTCTCTTGGTCTCAGTTTCCTCATTTGTCAAATGAAGGGAGATTGGACTAGATGGGCTCTAAAATGAGAGGAGTTTGGATTAGATGATCTCTAATATCCCTTCTAGCGCTAAAGCTAAAATCCTGTAATCTCAACCTATTACTAGATGAACAAAATTCACTTTCTGAAAGTATCTCCAGAATCTGACAGAATTGATTAAGTGTATCTAAATGAGATTCAATACAGCCAATGTAGGAATATTATATTTTAGTCTATAGATCTAAATCCTCTTTTATGTATATCATGAAGTAATACCTGGGGAATGAAAAAAAATATTAACTAAACTTAGTATGCCTTCTGACTTTACTGATTTATCTCTGAAAGGCCACATTTAAATAAAGAATTATCCTTCTAAAAGGTCAATGCATTTTCCTGGCCCATTCTTCTTCTATCAATAACACAGCATGATTATCAGCAGTTTGTGTGATTTAATATTTTCTCCACCTTTCAGCTAAAATTAGAAGCTGTATTAATTGAGGCAAAAAAATAAAAAAGAAAGGATAATTCTCCTATTCTTTCCCTCCTTCAAAATCTTGAGATAAGTAATTTTAGTAATATGGACACATACTCCTAATTTTGTGTTTGAGCTTGTGATTAACAGTCATATTAATTATAATAATAATTGTTGATGCTTGGAAAGAAAACACCCAGGACTCTTTTTAAAGCTAGGGCTGGGGCTATCATTCCAAATTAAACTATCAGCCCAGGAAATTTGTAGCTTACAGAAAGAGTTTCCCCCATCTCTGCTTGTCATATAATTTTAGCATGGCAATGCAATCTATGTCAAGGAAAGGGAGCAAAAGAAAAAGGCTAAGATTTCATTACCATCCACTTGTCTCTGTCAATTTATAACTCTGAGCTATAAAAATTGATTAGCCTTCTTTCTGATTAGAGTCAATGCTAGTGACTGAGTTATGGTTCCTGCTACTCTTTATCTCTGTAAAATTGCATTCAGCACATGTCTTTCAAAATTCCTCTAGCATGGAATTAATTCCAATAATTATTTCATGAAAGATGAAATTTATTTCAAATTACTTTGCTTTTGAATTGATGAATCTGTTTATCTTTTAGTGTGGAAAAAGCAACCTCACCTCAACAAAATTCAGTATTCCTTCAAGAGTTTCCTTATATTCTTTGCAATGGGGTAGATCATTTCCTTCAGCACTTTAAGACACTTGAAAAAATCATTAAGGAGTAATTTTCTTAGCATGTGTTTTTTTTTTTTAAGAAGTTCTCTAAAAATTTTAGCAGATTAATCTGGGATAGATTTTTAAAAAGATTGGCACTTAGGATCATAGTTGTAGATCTGAAAGAGACTTCAGAGGCCATCTTGTCCAACTGCCAACATGATAAAGTGGAAAGACAGTATTGTGGAAAGACAGTAAAGTGGAAAGGAAGTATTGACACTGAAGTTGAAAAATTGGAGTTCATGTCCCTACCCATGTATTCAGGTAACTAATGAATGCCTTTATGCCTCAGTTTCTTCATTTGTAAAATGGGCACAATTCTACTGTAGTTCTATAATGCACTGACTTTACAGATGAGGGAACTGGGATAAAGGGAGGTTGAGAGGCCTCAAGGCCACATAGCTTACAAAATTTAGGGACAGAACCCAAGTTCTCTAATTCTATATTCAGGGCATTTTCCACTATGTCTTAAAGTCTTTGTTTTTCAGGGTGTATTGTTTTTTATTTTAAAAACCCTTACCTTCTTAGTATACCTACATATTAGAATCAACACTGTGTATTGGTTTCTAGGCAGAAGATTGGTAAGGATTTGGAAATGGAGGTTAAGTGACTTGCCCAGAGTCCTCCCATCTCTAGATCTGTCTTGCCTCAGGGTATATTGTTAAAGTGAAAACTAATGAAAATGTATTCCAGTCTAAGGAAGTATCAGTAGCCTTTGTAACCATTAAAGCCAAATGCAAATGAAGTACAGAATAGCAGAACAGAATAAATGACATCTGCAATAGACTAGAACACTTTTCAGATCTTACCCATCATCAAAATGCCATCACGATGCAGCTCTTCTAAGGACTTATTGATGCCTATAATAGGTACTAAAGTATTATAATACTTCATTGGGTCCAGAATCTTAACCATAAGGGTAATCCCCAACTTAAGTATAGATCAAAATCATCCTTGCTTTCTCATACTACAAGATTCTAATCCATATTTTTTTTAATAGATTCTCCCAATTGAGGAGCCTCCCAATGTGCTCCTTCCTCAAGGTCTTGTAGCACTTCAGGTCAATAAGAGGAAATGTGGCACAATGAGTAGGGGGCTCACATCAGAGCCAGGAAAGTCTTGGCATAAATCCTGCATCTACAACCAATGTGACCCTGGGCAAATTATTCAGTGTCTTGGTGGGAAGGAGGTCCCAACTGGTGAAACCACAGGGCAGAGCAACAATAAGCTGCTATGGAAATTTTCTCTGGTTTTTATGAGTATGGACTTGATGACCATCAGTATGTCTGTGGTTCACAAGCTAGTCTACCTAAATCCAGAGAGGCAAAAACTGACCACAAGGTGACTTCAATTATTTTGGGTCAGAACAGTTCTTAAAAATCATCAGCTCAAACCTAGAAACGTTGTGCTCTGTGTTAGTGGAAGGAGTATACACAACAGTGAAATGTTTATGTGTATTTTATGTTATGACCAAGTTCTCAAGTTGAACAATAATGTGTTGAGTACCTACTATGTGTCAGGCACTGTGCTAAGCCCTGGAGATACAAAGACAAAAACAGACAAAAAATTCCCCCTCCCCAAACCACTTACAGTCTAATGGAGGAGACAACATACAAACAACTATGTACAAGCTACTGGTATCCCTTCCACATCTTGGAGATTAGGAGTTCTGTGCCCTCACTCTCTGGAAAATCTGGGTAAAACATTTTGACCTTGTTTCTTACCAGAGAAGAAGTCTGAATTTTTTTTTCTTTTATGGAGTATTTATCATAAATATGGATTAAGAATTTGGTCATAGCCTATATGTCGGTTGATGTTACAATATCTTGACATTTCTAGCCTTTGTGTGTTATCTGCTGGCTATCCCATTCTTTTCACAAACTAACTTTTTACTTATTTTAACTTTAAAAAAGAAATTGTGTATATGTATGCCATTAAAAAATAAAACATGTTGATATTAGATATTACTATACATATATTTTATGCATTTCTGAGTATTTAGCTTTTTCTGTGACATTTGCTGGTCTTTGCATGTTGTCTGGAGCTTCCACAAAACTCCCCCCAATTTTCCATTTAATTTACTTTAAATTTATTTTATTTTTTATTAAACCCTTATCTTCCCCCTTAGAATCAATACTGTTTATTGGTTCCAAGGCAGAAGAGTGGTAAGGGATAGACAATGAGGGTTAAGTGACTCACCCAGGGTCACACAGCTGGGAAGTGTCTGAGGTCAGATTTGAACCTAGGACCTCCTATCTCTCGGCCTGGCCCTCAATCCACTGAGCCACCTAGCTGCCCCCAATATTTTTTTTTATTTTTTAAATTTTACTTTTATTATCATGCCAAAATTACTTCCATAATTGTCATTATTGTAATAGCAAACTCATACAAAAACAAAACCACAAATAACACTGATGTGAAAGATAATATGCTTTGATCTTTCTGCATCCAATCTAACATTCTTTCTCTGGAGTCCATTAAATTTCTTATGACATATTGAAAACATGATGGGGAATGTTGCAATGTGGAAGAGGTACCTGTATGTAGCCCCCAATAGTGAGAATAGGCCCCAGTAAAATCAGAGCCTGAGAACCTAATTCAATTTCCTCCCCAAGATACCAAATTTTCTGGCAGTAAATTACTGGTGCAAGAATTCCATGAGAAATCCAGCCATGGAGTCACACATTGACATATTGATCTATCACCTATAGAAAACTCTTGTTGAGAACCACTGAGATAATTTACAACCATTGTCCTTATCTTGTAAAACATTACTAACCATTGTCTCTGCAAGAAGCTTACCTAATCCCTTAGCCTATGTCATTTTCCCTATAAAGTGTGTATCCCAACTTATTAAACACTGCTCAGTAAGACATTTTTCTGCATGTCTCTTCTGTCAGTCTCAACCCTCCTGTAATCCCAAAACCATTTTCCTTATCCTGGTTCAGAGACCCATGAGCTATCTGCTGAAGCTAGCATCTGGCACCTGTATATACAGGATAAGCTGGAGGTGATCAACAGAATGAAGGAACTAGACAAAGGGCACTAAATGACTGCCTGCCCTTTGATCCAGCCATATCACTGCTGGGTTTATACCCCAAAGAATTCTTAAGGAAAAAAGACCTATACAAAAATATTTATAGCTGTACTCTTTGTGGTGGTAAAAAATTGGAAAATGAAGGGGGTGTCCTCTGAATGGGGAATGGCTGAACAAATTGTAGTATCTGATGGGGATGGAATACTATTGTGCTCAAAGGAATAAAAAACTAGAGGAATTTCATGGAGACCGGAACAACCTCCAGGAATTGATGCAGAGGGAAAGGAGCAGAACCAGGAGAACATTGTACACAGAGACTGATACATTGTGGTACAATCAAATGTAATGGACTTCTCTAGTAGCAGCAATGCAATGATCCAGGACAATTCTAAGGGACTTATGAGAAAGAACACTATCCACATTCAAAGAAAGAACTGTAGGAGTAGAAACACAGAAGAAAAACAACTGCTTGATCACATGGTTTGAAGGGGATATGATTGGGGATGTAGATTCTAAATGATCAACCTGGTGCAATTATCAATAATATGGAAATAGGTCTTGATCAATGACACATGTAAAATGCAGTGGAATTGCATGTCAGCTATGGGAAGGGAGTGGGAGAAGGGGAAGGAAAGAACATGAATCATGTAACTGTGGAAAAATATTATAAATTAATTAATTAAATAAAATTTTCCAAATTAAAAATTTAAATTAAAACTAAAAAAGGATTTTAAAAAATATAGAAGAAAGGAACTAGAATTGAGAGGGACTGGAAAAAGCTTCCTGCAGAAGACAGACTTGAAGGAAGTCAGAGAAGCTAGGAGTTCTAATTGAGGAGGAAAAGAGTTCTAGGTATGGGGGACAGTGAGCAAAAATACCTTGATTCAGAAGATAGACTATTGTATGAAAGGATTCAATTATTATATGATGAATGTGATTGAATCAGTCTTCAAATACTTAGGGGTAGGCATGCTAGCAATCAGCAAGCATTTGAAGGACTCTTACATAGAAGAGAGATTAGACTTGGCTTTTTTTTTTTTTAATTCCTAGAAGAACTAGGAATTTGAATGGAAGCTGCTAAGAGGCAAATTTAGTCTTGGCACCAGGAATATCTTCCTAACAGTTAGAGTTATCTAAAAGTAAAACAGATTACCTCAAGAGGTGATGGGTTCTTCCTTGTTGGAAAGCATCATGTAAAGGCTTGATGGCCACTTGTTGGATGTGCCATGTAGGGGGTTCTTATATAGTTATCAGTCAGACTTTGGGGGCCACCCAGGTTACTTATAATTCTGAGATCCTGTGAGTAATAGGCAAAGGTTGATGAAAGCTTCTCTCCCCTTCTGAATACAAGCCAGAGACAGCACAGTATGCCCATATGGGAGAGAAGACTGGAGCCACCTGTGCACTCTATAAAAAGCAGTAATTCATGTAACCACTTTCTGTTTAACATCAAGGGGAAGGGCACATAGCTTCCAAACCACCTTCCTGACATAGACTCCTGTGGCAAGGGTGCCTGTCAGCAAGCTGATCACCATTACTGAGTCCAGAGGTACTCTGCCAAGCCAATTTGCACAAGGTCAATACTGTGCACACACTCATATGCTGAAAACAGATTCTTGCAGCTTGAGACTCTTAAGAACTTGGCAGGTCAAAGTATAGGATCTCAGAGAGTGCCAGTGAGCAAGATCTACTGTTTGGATTTTTTTGTTATGAGGAGGGACTAATTGGCAGGAGTGCATGCGTGTGTGTGTGTGTGTGTGTGTGTGTGTGTGTGTGTGTACACTCAGCTTGGAATAGCATCTTCTCATTTGCCTTGAATGGAATAGCTAGTCAACTCTTCTGACTACTCAGTTCTGGTTTAGTCATGAGATTATAAACTCAGTTCTTTTGAAAGCTGAACCAACATCATCACGCTCGGTCCACTGTCTCGGGGAGCAGCACGAAGGGGAAGCTACGATGGCAACCTTTACATAAAGAACCCGGTGAGTATAAGAGGTTTTTGCTCTGGGGAAGAAGAGCATCATGTTATTCCAGGGACACAACTTTATTAAAGTCACTGTCCAAAAGGGGAATAAAAATAATTTATAGTTAGGATCCAACAGCAAATTAAAGTCATACTTTTCAAAAAGGCAAAGGTAATAAAAATCATTTTGAGCTCCACACTGTAAACTAACCTATGACTTAGGCTTTCTACTCTTCTAAAAAATATTTGCTTTCCTATGCTCTTAACAGATTTTCTTTATCATGTCCCCATCGATGCAATATACAAACCTTTCTATCAGTTCATGCCCAATTCTATGAGTTGTAAAATATTATTATTATTATTTGATTTAAGGAAGAGTAAACATGATTCAACATTTATCCAGGGACCTCAGCTTTCAATATTTATTCCTAGAGGAAGAAAACTCAGTTTTTAAAGTGAGATTGAGGGGCAGCTGGGTGGCTCAGTGGATTGAGAGCCAAGCCTAGAGATGGGAGGTCCTAGGTTCAAATCTGGCCTCAGACACTTCCCAGCTATGTGACCCTGGGCAAGTCACTTAACCCCCATTGCCTAGCCTTTACCACCCTTCTGCCTTGGAACTAATACACAGTATTGACTCCAAGACAGAAGGTAAGGGTTTAAAAATATAATAAATAAAATAAAGTGAGATTGGATTTTTTCAGGCAATAAGAGGTCTGATGTGATTTTTAAATAACTTGAAACAGAACCTGATCTCTTAAAGGAATCCTTACAATATCCATGCTGAGCAAACAACATTATCAATCACAGAGAAAAAGAGGGAAGGTTAAACTTAGAATCAGAATACCCTTCTGTTGCTCAGGGGCCTTTCGGCACCTCCTAGCAGCATTTCCCTAGGAAATTGGAGCTAGTGTTGGATACAGACAGAGATCCCCCAGAGAGAATGCCAGCTGTTCTCTAAAATGTTCCTGGGCAGGAAGGCAAAGGCACAGGAATGATTGGGAAGAGATAGGGCATACTTTGAAGCTTAAAAGTACACATGTTTAAGATCTCACAATCCCAGCAAACACACATGTAACCCCAAAAGGAAAGTTTTGTGAACTCTTTATGACATTTCTGCCATTTGAAAAGAGTTTAAGGTAATGTTGACATGTACAAACCTACCAGACAATGTGGATATATATCAGTGAATGAGGAAAGTCTAACAAGTGGCTAGTAACTGAATATAATTGTTTCACAATAGTCAATTTGATTCTATTTTTGTTAAACTCATTTGTTCCTGTGAATACAGTCAATAACAGCAAGGGAACCCAAGCAGGTTTCTGCTGAGGGTCCATTAGATAGAATGTTACCAAAATTGGAGGTGGAGGCAAATATGTTTGACAACTTGTTTCTCAGTATTTGTTTATTTTTAAAGAGCCTTTATGTTATAAAGAATCGGCCACTACAAATGAGATATTGATTTTTTTTTTTAGAGGAGAAACTACATTTCTATTAAGCACACGCCTGTTGTTTAACTCTCCTGCCTCTCTTTTTGCAATCTCTTTCCTTCTCTCCCTCTCTGCCCTTGGCCAGAGTTCTAAGTTTTTACTCATGGGAGGTTTCCTTCCAATAGTGGCTCTTTTATATTTTGGGTTTGTTATTTGTACAGTAACCGATATACAGGTACATGTATGCATGTATGTGTATATACGACACATCTATGTATTGTGTTGTGACCTGTATGTTTGTATTGATCCATGTGTATATGTAAATGTGAATGGTTTTATTTAGTTGGTCCAGACCTATGATTTCATCAGTGTAGCAGTCTTCCATAGTGGGAGCTTTCTTCACCAATGTGGATCGGCAACTACATAGTAACCTAAAATTTTAGAGATTTGCCCAGAATGCTAAAAGGTGAAGTATCTTGTGCATAGTTACACAGTCAGTATGTGACAATGACAGGGCTAGACCTCAGCTCTTCCTGACTTCAAGACCAACCCCTATATACTCTACTACCCAGATTCTTGTGTGTGTGTGTGTGTGTGTGTGTGTGTTTGTGTAGAGGCAATCATGGTTCACTGAATAAAGAACTAGTTCCCCAAATCAAGATGTCCTGGGTTCAAGAACTACCTTTGGCATATCCTGCTTTTGTGACTCTGGGCCAATTACTTAGTCTCTCAGTGTTCTAGGTTATTCTCTAAGACTTTTGCAGAGAAAGGTGCTGGTCTGCATTGGTAGAGGCAATATCAATTAAGTTGCAGGAACTATATGTGTGTGTGTGTGTCTATCTGTCTGTCTGTCTGTCTGTGTCTGTGTTTTAGAGATACCATGAGTTAATCTCATCTAGGGAATTCAGAGAGAAGGAAACTTCTACCAATAATGCTCAAGATGTTCTGCAGCTTCAAGTTTCAGAGTTGTCTAGCAGTGGTATCAAACTCAAATGGAAATGGATCCTTGCTGCTGCATAAAAAACCACACATTGGCATTATCTATTTGTATTATATTTTTGTTATTAAGTATTTCTGAGTTGTGTGTGTGTGTGTGTGTGTGTGTGTGTGTGTGTGTGTGTGTGTTTAAACCTTATCTTCTGTCTTAGGATCAAATCAAAGTCAGAAGAGCAGCAAGGGCTTTGCAATCAGGTTAAATGACTTACCAGAGTCAATGGCTTGGAAGTATCTGAGGTCACATTTGGTTCTCATGACTTGAGGCTTAGTGCATGCTCAATTCATTGTGCTACCTACCTGCCTCCCAGTTGTATTTTAATTTGAGGTTTAGCACATTTGGAAGTTTTCCCTTGCATCTACAGTTTGACAGCCCTAGAGAAGACTAAAAGGGGGGAGGGCTAGGGAAGGAAATAAACATTTGCATGGTGGCTACTATATGCCAGGTACTATGCTAAGTTTGTGTGTGTGTGTGTGTGTGTGTGTGTGTGTATGTATATATATATATATATATCCCTCAAGGATAATAGATTTCTTTGAGGCAATAATAGAACAGAATTGGATTTCTAAATTTAACTCATTACAGGCCAGCAAATTTCTGAGTTCAGAGAAAGCCCATGACTTGGGCTGATTAGAACAAAATCAATTCACTGGAAGTAGGATCAATTAAAAAAAAAAACAGAAGCAATCTGGTCATTTCATAGGAACTTTGTTGTTAGGGGCAGTGACTCAGTCCTTTGGAAGGGATCTTGTTGGTCAGCAGTCCTCTACCTCAGTGTTTTTAAAGATCTGTTATTTCATCAGTGTGGGAGCTGCCCCTTCAGGTGCAGAATGTGATGCTCTATGACTGTATAGATAGTTTTTATAAGTTGCTTTGGCAAAAAAATCTCCCATCACCTGGTGATCAAGCTTTTGGTAATGATCAGCATATCCCCTAGGTCAATAGACTATGTATGATGACCATCGGGCAATGGCACAGTGATTTACTTTAGGTGTGCATAAAATATGAACAAGATTTGACAATACAGTTGAGAGTGAATTTACTTCCCTCCTATGGGTGAGAGGCAGTATTATACAGTGGATAGAGTCCTGGTCTTAGGATAAGGAGAGTTTGGTTTGAATCTTGCCTCAGAAATGTGCTAACTGTGAGACCTATAGTCAATCCCTAAACCTTTTAGGGACTCAGTTACCTTATCTATAAAGAAAAAGGATTAGACCTCAAAGGTCTTTTTTGCCTATAAATCTATGTTCCCCTAAGAGCCAATTTCCACATA
Organism: Monodelphis domestica; assembly: GCF_027887165.1. Taxonomy (NCBI): domain Eukaryota; kingdom Metazoa; phylum Chordata; class Mammalia; order Didelphimorphia; family Didelphidae; genus Monodelphis; species Monodelphis domestica. Next base: position 441,287,010 of record NC_077228.1, on the reverse strand, counting down.
TCAAATGACTTTATATCTATAAAATGATAAAAATATAGATACTAGACTCATATATTTAATAAATATATCATTTTAAAACAAATTAAAGAATCTTTTTTAAAATTAGCTATAAATTTGTTTTTAAAAATAATATAAGTATATAAAAATATTTTAAAAGCTATAAAACTATGGGAGTCAAGCCTACTGGGAAAATTTCCAGGGTATGTTGGCACATTTAGCCCACAATTTATTCATACCTGTGCCTGTCATAGGGTCTATAGCTGAAGCTTGTGCTCTCTTTTGAGAACTCAAGTTCCATGATTTATAACATCTAGATAAATAAGACATTGGACAACTAGGTGGCACAATGGGTAGAATGCCAGGCCTAGAATAAGGAAGACCTAACTCTTGAGTTCAAGTCTGGACTCAGACACTTCGTAGTTGTGTGACCCTGGGCAAGTCACTTAACCGTATTTGCCTCAGTTTCCTCAACTGTAAAACAAATTGGAGAAGGAAATGGGATATCACTTCAGTATCTTTGCCAGGAAAACACCAACATGATGAGGCAGTAGAGGATCAATAGTGATTTGAAACTTATAATATTGGCTAACTTCTCTATATCCAACTAAGTAAGTCCTTTTTAAATTGTTAAATCATTTTGTATTTTCTTAAACAATTCCTCCATGCAGAGAAAGCCTCATCTTGCATGGAGATTCCATTACAAGGGTGCTGGCCTCCTTTTATGGCTCTTGGGATTCTTTAAACCTTTCTACCCTATACCTAAAAGAAGAAATGCCCCTTTGACAAACCCTTTAGCAAGTCCCTTCTGATTTATGATTCTATTTAATTTATTTCATGTATCATCACAGAAGGAAAGCCAGGGCTTTGGTCTGGAATGACTCTCACTGGCCTGTTTTCCAGAGGTATGGCACTCAGGAATGCCTTAGTGAGTGGAGGCCAGCTGGCAAACACTCTCAGGTCATGGGATATGCCTCTTAATTTTCTCTTCTTAAGAAGTAGCTAGCAGTCTTATCAAGCTGCCCAGCTGGGCAAATCTGGGCTTGAAGATCTCAAAAAGCTCAGCCTCTACAGAGAATCTGCCTGTCCATTTGAATGATTTAGATAGTCTTTCAAGTCCTTTTCATTTAACTAGGCTCTATATCCAATTTAACACAAAACAGGCTCCATCATTTTGTAAGCTGTAGCCCTTAGGTGTAATTACATCCCTTTATAGCCCAGACCCACAAACACCAAATTTACTTTGCAATTGGTTTAAAGTGCTTCAATCATGCCAGTTTGAAAATATTTTTTCCAAATGATAAGCCGAACCACTAATGGAACTTAGAGTACATCTCAATACCTCTCAGCAATTGTCCCAAATTTGGTCAGAATCATTCAACTCCTGTTAAAGTTATGGGGGTAGAGAAGGAGGGAAAAGACAAACAGAATTGATATCTTGAGCAATCAAACTAAAATAGAGCTTATTTCATTCAGGCAATGAGCTTTTTAAAATAACCATCCAGAGTCTTTGTTTCTAGTTGTTAAAAGTCAAAATAAATTTCACTTCTATTTCCTGATTTTATAACTTTTAAAAAATTCTTTCGTAGTAGCTAAAAAATAACCAAAAAATTCATAGGATCTACTAAAAAGAGAATTGAGAAAAAAGATAGGATTTCAGGACAGCTAGGTGGTGTGATAGATGGAATGCTAGGCTTGGAGTCAGGATGACCTGAGTTTAAATTTGACCTTAGAGACACCTATGAGCTGTGTTACCCTTAATCCTGTCTGTCTTAGTTTCCTCATCTATCAAAGGAGATGGAGAAGAAAATATCAAACTACTCCATTATCTTTGCTAAGAAAACCCCAAAAGGAGTCAAAAAGAGTCTGACATGACTGAAAAAATGTCGTAACAATAGCAAAATATTTCTAGTTTCTTCCATCTCCTAATGCCACCCCCTCATTGTTCACCTAACCCCCAAATCTCCTTTCTATAGATAGACCTATGCCTGATTATCCCAGCAGTCTGCAATGTTCAAAATGACCTCTTCCTTCCATTTCTGTCCACAGAATGCTATCTATTCCTTCAGAGATGACATTTCAATCTATTGAAGAAATATAAACTCATTAAACTAATTTCTACTATAGTATGAGTAACTGGTAGCCCATTTGAGACAGGTAGTGGTGAAGTAGACAGTACATGGGAGAATCAAGAATACCTACATTCAAATCTTGTATTAAAATTGAATTGTTGTATAAGCCACTTAACCTCTCAGGATCATCTTTTTCCTCTGTAAAATGGGAATAATAATAGCAAACTATCTTTTAGGGTTGTTGTAAGAGATAATTCATATGAAACATGTAGGTAAACTAAGTCAAATTAAAGATTAAACTACATTTAGAAAGTTTACAATGACTGATTGAGGCAGGAGATTTAAATATCTAGAGTCAGAATCCAATTAATCCTTTTTTACCCTCAAATTACTTGGGAAGCCTTGCCTCCATTTTTGGCTTCTTGTGAATGTTGAAGCCCTCCGCAAATTTTCACATCCCTTGGGACAGGTTCAGCCTGCTCAAAAACCTTCTAACTAGGAGAAATGTTCCTGACCACTCCAAACTAATAAAAGTTAACAAAAGAAGATAAAAAATGATCATAATATGAAGGGAAACAATTCTATTTAAAAGTTATTAATTAAAAAAAATAACCCTGTTCACAGACCTCAGGTTAAGAACTTCCACTATTAGGAGCTTCTCATTTAAGACTTTTCCTTCTCTTAATTTCTAAGGCTGCAAACTAATTGATTTGATTAGCTATGCGTCCTGAGATCTGTGAACTTTTTTTTCCCATCTCTACTCGGCCCATATCTGGTTCAATAAGTTCAATAAGATTCTTCTGGAGTCATGTTTTAGCCTTAAGAGGTTATTCTAACTGTAGGAATTTGATATGCAGTGGCAGGCTGAGGAGAAAGGTGAGGGTAGTGCAGCTTTACCCCAAAACAACATTTAGGCAGTAACACACACATACATTTCTTGATAATTTTTTTTTAATTTTCCTCAACTCTTATACACACATTCATAAACTTGTTATTATTACCAGATTTGTTACCATATCCTTTAGGGCCATTGAAAACATGGGCAGAAGATTTAGGCACATTATATTTTAAATAGATTGACCTATTTTGCAGATTAGGAAACTGAGGCCCAGAGTCAAGAATTCTGCTTTTCCCTAAAGCTGGTCATAGGATATAGATATTGATCTGGAAGAGACCTCAGAGGCTAACTACTTCACTCATTCCAACTAGTGTCTTTTCACACCCCAAAGAATTGGCCCCAATTAATCAATATCGATGTTGGTCTTAAATAACCAGCTACTGTGTATTGTTGTTAATGAGGATCTACTGTAAGTCAAACTCAGTCCTGGATTCTACCTACCTGGGTACTTTGGACAATGAATGAATGGTTTGGAAATTTGGCTAAGTCTTTACTGGTAGTCTTCTACCAGTAGGGGGCACCCAAACCCTAGGCTTCAGTTGATTTGATTTCAAAATGGAACAGGAAAATCTGGGGGAGTGGCAGCTTTTTGTTTTTAACAACAATAACAATAAAAGCCAGATCGCAACAAACTCAGGAATTTTAGTTCTGTGACAGGTCAAAGCCATCCTCATGCGAAAGAGGACTCTTGAAATTGGTTTCGTAATTAGGGCTGCTCCAAGTGTACATTAACAGCCCCTAAAACATAGTTTTCATCTTTCTTCCTACTTCTAGAATCAAATAGAGCTCTATCCTAATATGCTAGTAAACTACTGTTGTAGTCTGGCATAGTTTGAACACAAAGATTATATGGTTGCATAGCAGGAGGAGATGCAAGCAGTGGGAGGTACATTTGGAAATTTCCATTTCTAGACCCAAAAGCAATTTTACTTCACTCTCTTACAATGCACTTAACCAACCAGAAGTAGGTGTTAGCAAGCAAGGGCTTAGAAAGGTCAAGGGAAGGGGTAGGAAGGTGGGAAATAAGTGGGTTGGGCTCTGCAACACCAAGGCACACAGGCTCAAGGGATAGAGTTGAAGGACTCCAAAAGTCATTATGTCCAACTTCATCCTTATATAGAGGAAGGAAATGAGACCTAAAGAGGTGAACTGATTTGCCTAGTAATTGGCTGAGGCTGAATTTGAACCCAAGCCCTCTGGCTCCAAATTTGGGATTCTTTCCTACTGGATTTTTTTTTATTTCTTTTCTCTTATTCCAAGTAATGCTAAAAGTGTCAGAACACAAGAGAGTATCTTATGAGGAAAATAGATCAGTGTAGCTGAATCATGATATATGGAGAATAGTAAAATACAAGACTGGAAAGGTAGGAAGAGGGCAAGTTATAAATAGCTTTAAATGCTAAGGAGAAGTTTTTTTTTTTATTTGCTCTTAAAGATAATAGGGAACTCCTGGAGTCTATTGATTGGACTGAAGAGAAACATGACCACATTTGTGCTTTGATATGATCACTAAAGGATAGAGATTGGGAGAGGAAACGAGTATAGGCACAGCAGGTATAGCCACCTGACAAAGTATTGAGAAGTGAAGAAGTTGTAATCATGGTGAGACTGAACATAGGAGGGCTCATGGGGGCACATGGAATGATAGGAGACTGTTTGGATAAAGTAATTTCAGAATTCTTGATAAATGGAACACATATGGAAGATGGCAAGATCAAAAGTGTAACCATCTCTGTGTGTAGCTATGGTAGAGTGGCAGAATAGCTGAATTAGATTGAGGACCTGTAAAGTTGGGATATATAGGGGAACACTGACATTCATCAAATAATGAAGTCCCCTAGTATAAAAGCAGGAATTAAGGAAGAGAACCAGGCACCAATCTCACTAAGAAACAAGGAAGAAGGTCCAAGGGGCATGGGGAGATGTAGATATCTGCCACCAGAATCTAGATTGAGTAATAAATTAGGAAATAATGAATTAGGAATATATTTTTAAAAATAAAATAAATTGGGAAAGAATGAACCTCAAAGAGAAGAGATTGTTCAGTAATGGTGGTAGAGAGTGAATCTAGTAGTAATAAAGGGGTCAAAGAAATATTTCTACTCAGCGTCTAAGACTCCTGAACCTGTATTGGAAAGGAAGGCCTATAGGTGATTTTTTTAAAAAGCCCTTCAGCACACTGGATGGATTCCCAGTTGCAAATTTATGGGAGTACATGAACAAGAGGCTCAAAGAATGGACAGGCATGGATAGATTGTGGTTTGCATGACTGAAGAGCATAGGAATGTCAATAAGAGGGATTGTTGGGAAAGAGGAAAGTAAATGAATGTATCTCTAACATAATCATTGAAAATTTTATTGAAAAGAAATCTCTGATTTCTTAGAAGTAGAAAAGAAGCCATTTGTCCTAGACATTGAATAATGAAAAGATGGAAGGCAAAAAGAGATACAATTACTGTTCCGTTTTGTAGTTTGTGCATCCTCAAAATTTTGCTCCCCTTTGCCCATTTCTTCAGGTTTAAGAACCTACCACTAGAGAGCACATACAGGAATAAAAAGATGAGATTCCAACTAATTAGTTCATCAGTATTCACAAAATGTTTATAGAATGAGCTTGAAGAAACAGTTAAAAAATTGTCTCTGAAATAAGTTTGCATCTGCTCTTTTTTAAAAAAAAACCCTTACCTTCCATCTTAGAATCAATACTAAGTATTGGTTCCAAGGCAGAAGAGTGGTAAGGGCTAGGCAATGGGGGTGAAGTGATTTGCCCAGGATCACAGTTAGGAAGTGTCTGATGTCACATTTAAACCCAGGTCCTCCCAACTCCAAACCTGACACTCTATCCATTGAGCCACTTAGATGCCCCTCTCTCAAGTTCTTGAAAAAGGAAGGGGAAAACCCCAACCCTCTTCATTCCACAATTAGAGATTGGGTTTAAAGTTGTGCTTTCTCTGGAAGGGACTTAACTTCAAACTGTTATCAGAGCCTTTTTTGAGAGCAGGGATGGGAGTGCCCAGAATGAGCAAGGGAAAGGACTAGTGCCCTGAGTAGGGAGAGAAACATTTTACCCTGGGATCTGCCAGGTAAATTATTGATCTTTTGAAAATTATGAAAAAAAGTTTTAGAGCTGCTCAAGGTCACCCAGCTGGTAGTTAATCCTCAAAGTCTTGTGTCTTCATCGAGATCTTTCCCTTATTCTCTTCCTGTTTGCCCATAGGAATGATTGACAGTGATTGTATTTGTGTCATATGGAGCCCCATATGCTATGGGATCTTAGCCACACTTCATTTTCATGATGTCCAAAATATGAGTAACTGGGGAAGAGCATATGCATGAGACCTCCTGAGCAATTCTCACCTGGTCCCCAGAGCATAGAAAGATTGGGGGCTAATGTAGCTGCTCCTGTAAAACTTCTGGAGCATGATCCAATTGCTCTAACCATATGAAATCAGAAAGATCATCAGAGGCTAGAGGAGAAGCAGAGGGACACGAGAAGGCTGATGGGAAGAAGGGAAGGGAGAAAGGTTAGAATGACATATCTGGCTGATGACTCACAGCTGTAAACATGGAAAGCCATTCCTTCCAGAAGTTACCCCTCAAGGAGACAACTGGTAGACATAACTGTAGCATGTGACTGCACAGATTGGGTTGCAGCTTATAATATCCCCAGTCCTATTTAGATCCAGATGGAATCAAATCCTATCTGATCTCTAGCAGTCCTGACTTTCAAAGACTACTAATGACCCTAATGAAGTCATGTTTCTTTAGCTTTAATGTTGCCTCCCCTCAAAGAACAGCAAAAATTTAACTGATTAGTTTTATAGAATTAAGAGATGAAAGGATGACCCTAGAAAGGATCTAGACACAGGATCATAGGTCATCGAATCCAGTCTCCTCATTGTGTTATTCAGTTGTGTCTGACTCTCTGTGACCCTTTTAAGGGTTTTATTTGGTAAAGATAATGGAATGGTCTGCCATTTCCTTCTCCAACTCATTTTACTGATGAGGAAACTGAGGCAAATAGAGTTAAATGACTTGGCCAGGGTCAGTGTTTGTGGTTAGTGAGTGTTTGAGGCTAGATTTGAACTCAGGTCTTCCAGACTCCAGGTTAGGTGCTCTATCCACTGCACCACCTCACTGCCCCTAGCTGCTCCTCCTTTTGCACATCAGGAAATCCTGGAGTAGAAACTTGTCTTACAACTAATGAATGACAGAAGTAGCACCAGAACCTAAGTACAGTGTTCAAACACAATGTTTTTCCCACAATATCACATTACTCCCTGCTTCATAGCAACAATGCTGACCTCAGAGATGCTCTACCCAAAACAATAAAGTTTATATTCCTAGCTAAGTGCACTGAGCTTGGAATCAGGCTTCATTATATTAAGCTTTTAGAAAACCTACTGATTGAACTAGACTGAATGTGAGAGAGAACTTTACTATGTGAAAGCCAAAATCCTTTGATTGTTTTCTTTTCGTTCACTTTGTACTGAAGTGACACACTTAATGCTTGTGGAATTGTAGGCTTTAGTGCCTTTCTCCAGGAAACCTTCTCTACCTCAGCTGGAAGTGTTCGGCTATACCCTCTATTATTTATTATCACCTCTGAACAGGTCCTTTATTCTACAACCAAATCATAACACCCCAGAGGGTAGGGGTCTGGCTCCCACCTCTGTCCACCCTCAGTACCCAGCACATGGGAAATAAATATTGCTTATTGTTTTGAGGAAAGGTCCTTTTATTCCTGTACTTTCTAGTGCTTTCAATAGGAATGGGTGCTGTATTTTGTCAAAGGCTTTTTCTGCATCTATTGAGATGATCATGTGATTTCCATTATTTTGGTTGCTGATGTGGTCAATTATGCAGATGGTTTTCCTAATATTGAACCAACCCTGTGTTCCTGGTACAAATCTCACTGGATCATAGTGAATAATCCTTGTGATAATTTGCTGTAATCTTTTAACTAGTATTTTATTTAAAATTTTTGCCTCTACATAAGAACCGGCTCTCAGTTAAGAAAGCTGACAATGCCAAACCAAACTAATTCTGAGTCCTTTGTAGTGCTCATCAGTTACTCGGTGTGCAGCTTCCTAGGGAATTGGGTGTTGGCTTCCTTGGTACAAAGAACAGGCTGCCTCTGAACCAGAGAGCCAGTACAGCTTCTTTTTTTTTTTAAATTTTAAACATTATTTTATTTGGTCATTTCCAAACATTATTCACTGGAAACAAAGATCATTTTCTTTTCCTCCCCTCCCCCCCTCCCACCACCTTTCCCTCTCCCATAGCCGACGCACGATTCCACTGGTTATCACATGTGTTCTTGACTCGAACCCATTTCCCTGTTGTTGGAATTTGCATTATAGTGTTCATTTAGAGTCTCTCCTCAGTCATATCCCCTCCACCCCTGTAGTGAAGCAGTTGCTTTTCATCGGTGTTTTTACTCCCACAGTTTATCCTCTGCTTGTGGATAGTATTTTTTAGATCCCTGCAGATTGTTCAGGGACATTGCATTGATACTAATGGAGAAGTCCATCACCTTTGATTGTACCACAGTGTATCAGTCTCTGTGTACAATGTTTTTTTGGTTCTGCTCCTTTTGCTCTGCATCACTTCCTGGAGGTTGTTCCAGTCTCCACGGAATTCCTCTACTTTATTATTCCTTTTAGCACAATAGTATTCCATCACCAACATATACCAAAATTTGTTCAGTCATTCCCCAATTGACGGGCATCCCCTCGTTTTCCAATTTTTGGCCACCACAAAGAACGCAGCTATGAATATTCTTGTACAAGTCTTTTTCCTTATTATCTCTTTGGGGTACAAACCCAGCAGGGCTATGGCTGGATCAAAGGGCAGACAGTCTTTTATCACCCTTTGGGCATAGTTCCAAATTGCCCTCCAGAATGGTTGGGTCAGTTCACAACTCCACCAGCAATGAATTAATGTCCCCACTTTGCCACATCCCCTCCAGCATTCATTACTTTCCATAGCTGTCATGTTAGCCAATCTGCTAGGTGTGAGGTGATAGCTCAGAGTTGTTTTGATTTGCATCTCTCTGATTATAAGAGATGTAGAGCACTTTTTCATGTGCTTATTAATAGTTTTGATTTCTTTGGCTGCGAACTGCCTGTTCATGTCCCTTACCCATTTGTCAATTGGAGAATGGCTTGATTTTTTGTACAATTGATTTAGTTCTTTATAAATTTGAGTAATTAAACCTTTGTCAGAGGTTTTTATGAAGATTGTTCCCCAATTTGTTGCTACCCTTCTGATTTTGGTTACATTGGTTTTGTTTGTACAAAAACTTTTTAATTTGATGTAATCCAGATTATTTATTTTGCATTTTGTAACTCTTTCTAATTCTTGCTTGGTTTTGAAGTCTTTCCCTTCCCAAAGGTCTGACATGTATACTATTCTGTGTTCGCCTAATTTTCTTATAGTTTCCTTCTTTATGTTCAAGTCATTCACCCATTTTGAATTTATCTTGGTGTAGGGTGTGAGGTGTTGATCTAAACCTAATCTTTCCCACACTGTCCTCCAGTTTTCCCAGCAGTTTTTATGAAATAGTGGATTTTTGTCCCAAGAGCTGGGATCTTTGGGTTTGTCATATACTGTCTTGCTGAGGTTGCTTGCCCCCAGTCTATTCCACTGATCCTCCTTTCTGTCTCTTAGCCAGTACCAAATTGTTTTGATGACTGCTGCTTTATAATATAGTCTGAGATCTGGGACTGCAAGACCCCCTTCCTTTGTATTTTTTTTTCATTATTTCCCTGGATATCCTTGATCTTTTGTTCTTCCAAATGAACTTTGTTATGGTTTTTTCTAAATCAATAAAAAAAATTTTTGGAAGTTCCATGGGTATGGCACTAAATAGATAGATGAGTTTGGGTAGGATGATCATTTTTATTATATTGGCTCGTCCTACCCACGAGCAGTTAATGTTCTTCCAATTGTTCAAGTCTAGTTTTAGTTGTGTGGGAAGTGTTTTGTAGTTGTGTTCATATAGATCCTGTGTTTGTCTCGGGAGATAGATTCCTAAGTATTTTATTTTGTCTAAGGTAATTTTGAATGGGATTTCTCTTTCTAGTTCTTGCTGCTGAGCTGTGTTGGAATTATATAGAAATGCTGATGACTTATGTGGGTTTATTTTGTATCCTGCAACTTTGCTAAAGTTGTTGATTATTTCGATTAGCTTTTTGGTTGAATCTCTAGGATTCTTTAAGTAGACCACATGGCCAGTACAGCTTCTAAAAAGCATTATTTACCAGAAAACAGGAGCTGTACAAGGCAAAAAAAAAAAAGGAGCAAAGGGCTTTATGCTTGTCTTATAATACAATAAAGAAAATTTAGGACCCATTTTGGACAATATAAAAAAAAATTTGCATCTACGGTTTATATTTTCCTTTCTCTGTTTTTTTTCTTCCTGGCTTGGGAATCAGTTGGGAATCCCAATGATTGGGTATCAATACCATATTTGTGGCACAAAAAGAATTTGGTAAGACTCCTTCTTTGCTTATTTTATCAAATAGTTTGTAAAAGTATTGAGATTAATTGTTTTTTAAATATTTGATAGAATTCACTTGTGAATCCATCTGGGCCTGGGGATTTTTTCTTAGGGAGTTCCTTTATGACTTGTTCAATTTCTTTTTTTGATATGGGATTATTTAAGTATTCTATTTCTTCTTTTGTTAATCTAGGCAATTTCTATTTTTGAAAATATTTGTCCATTTCACCTAGATTGCCATATTTATTGTCATGTAAATGGGTAAAATGGCTCTTACTAATTGCCTTAATTTCCTCTAGATTAGAGGTGAGATCACCCTTTTCATTTATGATACTGTTAATTTGATTCTCTTTCTTTTTAAAATTAGATTAACCAATAGTTTATCTATTTTATTTGCTTTTTTCAAAATATCAGCTCCTAGTCTTATTTATTAGTTTAATAGTTCTTTTACTTTCAATTTTATTACCTAGCGCATGATAGTTGTTCAATAAATGTTTGAGGATGAAAATAGTTTATTTAATTTTTCAGTATGATCTTCTGTATTTCATTTGGATTTTGATATTTCTGATCTTGTAGAGACCCTTTCCAACATGAAATCATCCTGTGCCTAGACAGAGATTAGTAACTCAAGAAGTATTTAAGTGTAGTGGAAAGAACATTGTTGGAATTTTCAGGAATCTTGGGTGCTAATCTTGACTCTGTCTCTACCTAGGCCTGTGAATTGGAGTAAATCAATGAATTGCTCTGAGCTTCAAATTCCTGTTTTCTTAAAATGAGAGAGTTGAACTAGAGCCATATTTTCCAAACTATATTCTGCAGTACCATGATATTCCACAATTCCTTTTAATTTATCAAGCATTCATTAAGCTCCAACTGTGTGCCAGGCATTGTGCTAGACCCTAAGAATGCAAAAATGAAAATGAAAATGAAACCATCTCAGCCCTCCAAGAGGTTGTCACAGAATAGATGGATGTAACATGTGTACCAATAAAATCCTTAAATGGATCTGTGATCTCATCAATTCAGTAATTCTCTCTCTTAGTAGAAATCACAACCTATCCATGCCTGCCAATCTTATGCAGCTCTGTCCAGGATCTTCTAAAAGTTCTTCACAGGAGCTCCACCCAATATACTGGAGTCTTTCTTATATTTTCTCCACCATCTCAAGGGTACCAATGGGTCACTTTGTTTTCTTGTCATCTGTTTCTAGTGCCATGTGACCAGCCTATCTTCTTTTCCTTTCATTTAACTTCTTCATGATGCATTTTACTGCCTCTTTAGGGTTCCTTACTAGTCACATGTTGTGGACTGATCACACCACACCCATCTATACCCCTTCATGTCATACTCACCTTTATTTCTTCAAAGACAGTGATGTTCTATGCTTCATTGCTGTCATAGTAATATCAGAAACAAATGTTAGTGTTTAAAAGATGGGCATTGGCTTTTCTGGAAAATCTGAGATCATTAAAAAGTGTTTTGGAGATTACCAGAAACAACATATTCTTCCCTTCCCCTCCCATATAATGCTGGCCCCTGTTCATTCCTCCTCTGTGCTATCTTAGATGTACAGACTATTGTCCAAGCTTTATATGTAATCCATCCAATTATATGTTGACTTTTGAGTAACAAACATTGTTCATCTACTTAGATTTTCCTATGTGGATGGACAGGCCAGACTCCTTTGAGTAAATATAGATCTCTTGTAGTGTTTTTGTCTTTGATGCAATCAGCACAATGTCACAAAATATATTTTAAAATAAACACAGTATGAATAGGAATTCTCAGCAAAAAGTGTGATCTTGGTCCTTTTTTTCCTACTAAAGTACTAAATATAAATTATGTATGCATCTGAAATCCTTATTCCCAATTTATTCTATCATTACCTTTTCCCCCCTCTGCCTTCCAAGAATCCAGGATCAACTAGCACTCTTATAGGATCATATACTTAGATAAGAAAGGATGTTGGAGATTGTCTAGACCAGTAGTGTCAAATTCAAATAGAAACCCATACATAAGGACCTCCATGGGCTGCCTATTGACTTATAAAACCATATATTAACATTATTTATGTTCAATTGTATTTTTTATTAAATAATTCCCAATTCCATTTTAATCTGGGCTACACTGTGGCCACGTGTCTAACACTTCTGATTAGTTTTATCCCTTTAGTTTTTAGACAAAGAAACTAAGACCAAATTACTTTCCCAAGGTATATAGACTATAGATGAACTGAGATTGCAGCCCAGATCTTCTGATGCTAAATATAATACTCTAGTTATTTCATGGGGGTTCAAAATAGATGAATTCTCAATTTTGCTCCAAAAATGTCCCTTTCAAAATTACCTCAAATCATCATTTACAGATTTCTATCAATATATTTCAAGTCCAAGAATATTTTAGAAAATGCTAGATTAGATAGGGTGCTTTCTGGTCATAAAATCCTGTAGTGTCATGTAACCAATTTACAATGAATCCATTATGAATGCCTGGCTCAGTGATTACTAGGAAGCTGTTCAGTTACCCACTCTGATCCATGATTATTTGCTACTTATAACTCACTCCGTTCTAGGAATAGGCAGGGATTCTTAAGCAGGCTATGAAATATTGCTAAAAGCTGCCCTTCTTGGTCATGATTCCTTTTTAGCCACAAAATGAGAGTTGACCAAGGTCATGGTGTTTAGAGCTGTAAGGGACTTGGATTATCTAGTCCATCAAACTGTAAGAGTTAAATTGGTTGATGTTTTAAACTGTAGTGAGTTAAAATGGTTGAAGATATAAATTATGCTAGATATAAGAGTGGGTGAGTAAATTGTGACCGCAGAAAATGTTTTTACTACAGTGTCTTGTTTTAAATCAAATATAAGGTGGTCGCCAGGGAATATATTCCCAATTATGAATATACCCAAGTCAACTGGGTTTTATAGAGATTTTAATTAATAATCCAATGAGCAATCAAAGAAGGAGAGAGAGAGAGAAAAAAGTATAAGTATGAAGGGCCTTAAGCCAACATGGCCTAGACCTGAGTCTTAAGAGAGAGAGAATCAGTCATTTTTTTTTCACTCACCACAAGATTTGTCTTAAGCAAGGATGTCTGAGGAACAGAGTCTCCCCAGAGGGAGTTCCAGCCAGAGTCAGCCTCCCAAGGGACTTCTTCTCAAGAGATCTTCAAAGGGCCTCCTCCAAAAGAATCTATCTCCAAGGAACCTCTCTCCAAGCCTCTCTTGCTTAAGAGATTCCTTTTCTTATATAGGGTTTTTTTTCCTATGTCACCTCCCCTAAGTTCTTCCATCTACCAATCACCGTAGATGTTTTCTAAAAGACAGCCCATCTGAATTCCAGCTAAGTCGACTAATCCCCTCAGTAAGTCTGAACCAGAGAAAACACTGCTGTGTCAACTAATCCCATTAAGAGAAAACCTGCTCGACCTTTATAGGTACCTAGCATCCCATTGTATCAATTCTAAAAACAGGCATGGCTCAAAGAACTCCTTGCCTTATTATAAGCATGGGTCCAAGTACTTTCATTGTTTAGCAAGGAGTTTTCTCCCCTAAAGCAGTCTTAAGTACGGGTGGAGTAGAGGTCCTCCCATTTCTGATCCTGGTGAGTTCTCACATCAAAATGGGGAATGTTTCCAGTAGGGAATTTGTTCCAATGGAGGGTTCCTCAATGTGGAAATTTTTAACATTCACAAGTCTGAGAAATTTCAAGATTTACAAAACCCACATAGAAAGAGGTTCCTGGGAGTCACATATTGACTGAGAAAACCATACACCTGCATTTTATCGTGTTGAATTTTTATCTATTTTACTAAATATTTTCCAATTACATTTTTAAAAAATCCTTCCCGTCTGTCAGTACCAATTCTAGAACTGAAGAACAGCAAGGGTGAAGGAATAAGGGTTAAGTGACTTACCCAAGAATACTTAACTAGGAAGTATCTGAGGCCAGATTTGAACCTGGATTCCACTAACTCCACAGTTTGTAACTTATATGTAGCAAGTTTGACACCTCTGTCTAATCCAATGCCCCCTTTTTACAAAAAAAGGAAACTGAGATATCACCAAAAGAGAGAGAAGAGTGGGTGAGGATAAATACAGATCACAATTACTTCAGAGTCAAGGATGTAGCCATATCTCTGAAGGGCAAAATGAATCCCAGATTTGTGGGGCAAGGGGAATCCAAGGATTGGCTTAAGATGATCTTTCATCTATGGAAAGAGGAAAGAAAAGATAGAAAGATCCCCAAAGGGACTCCCTCTAGCCTGGTTTCTATCATTTCTTCCATTTCATGGTGGGCACACCTGGGTTATCCTACCTAGAAAAACTACTCAGGGATTTAGAAGAAAGCCTGGCATTTCATAAAGAAGGATAGACCTTAAATCAGGTATATCTAAAGACTTCCCATTTCTGCTATGTTTCAATTATTGAGGTTGCATCATGAATATTTCTAGACAAACATGGGGTATTCCACTTTTTTTGAAATTTTTATTTAATTAGTTGATTTGGAATATTTTTTCATGGTTACAAGATCCATGCTTTAGATTCAATGCTTCACTTACTAGCCCATATGATCTAGAAATCAAGGCTTAAGAAAAAGGGACTAAGGTCATATACTTTCCTTGATTTGCAGATTTTGTAAAAAATAATTTTATTTTTAAGCAAAGTTCAGCCCTTTGAGCTTTTTTGATCAGAAACTATATTTAAAAGACCCATCTGAACAAGAATTGTTCTATAGAACATTTAACCTAATTGCTTCTGTTTAAGAACTTGAGATCTAGGATTTTGGGACCCCCATGAGTGTATTTCCTATCAGCATACGCATAATAAGTGACCAGAAGAACCTATAATCCTTATCAACTACCTTTCAAGTGGCTTCTTTATTGTGGGGAACCAAAAAAAAAGTGATCTCTTTACTTTGCAATAAGAGAATCATAGGAACTCAGAGCCAGAGCAGAGTACACTCCAATAAATGGTGTCAGCCTCTCCTTGAAGCCCTCTGTTCCTTTCACCATCCTGCCACTCAACAAATCCAATTTCACTAGAAAGTCATTCTTTATGTCAAACCAAACTCTGCCTTTCTGTAACTGCCTTCCACCCATTGCTCCTACTTCTGACTTTATTGCTCTGATTTCAGCAAAAGAGAGATAGGGCCAGCTCTCTCTTTGGACAGTTGAAAAGTGCCATTTGTGATCAATCATATTTATATAGTATTATATATATATATATTTACCAGTCATCTATTTCTATATATCTAACATATATCCATGTATCTCAACCATCCGTGTATATCTATCTATCTGTCCATGTATCTATTTTATCTAGGTGGCACAGTGGATAGAGTACCTGGCCTGGAGACAGGAAGACCTGAGTTCAAATCTGGATTCAGACACTTACCTAGCTGTGTGACCCAAAGCAAATCACATACCGTTGCTTGCCTCAGCCACCCCACATGTAAAATGAGCTAGAGAAGGAAATGGCAAACCATTCTTGTATCTTTTCCCAGAAAACCCAAAATGGAGTCACCAAGAATCAGATATTACTGAACTAGGATAGCAACAAAACTGATGAGAAGTGAGTAGATATGCAAAGAAATAGCAAACCACTCCAGTATCTTTGCCAAGAAAATCTGATGGTCAATATTGGCATCCATGGAATCACAAAGAGTCAGACATGACTGGGTGACTAAACAACAAGAGGGCCTGAGATAAATATTCCCATATACCTCACATTCAGCTTATGAGAGCTTCTTCCAGTAGCTAGAGCAGAGCTTAAAAAGAGAGGTAGTTTACTGTCAGGGAAAACATGCTGGACCAAGCTTCTCCAGACCTAGAATCTAGACCTGGCTCCATCATTAACTTGCTTCAGACGTTGCTTTAACTTGTCATCTCTGAGTCTTTATTCCGGCGTTTCTCCCTCTATCTCTATCATCTATTCATCCATTTTCCTACAGTCTCCATTTTCCTTCTCAGGTCACCACCCACATGTAAATTATATAGGAACTGCAGGCGGTTCCTATATTTTATGTGTATTTTCATGCAAAATCTATTTCCATACTCGTCATTCTTGTAAGAGAATGCTCATATAAAACCAAACCTTCAAATATAAGTCCAAATAAACTAAAGTGAAAAAGTGTGTGTTTTGATCTACATTCCAAAAGTTCTTTCTCTGGAGGTGGATAGCATTCTTTGTCATAAGTCCTTCAGAATTGTCCTGGATCATTGTTGAGAGTTGCTAAGACTTTTACAGTTGATTATCTTATAATATTGCTGTTACTGTGTGCAATGTTCTCCTGGTTCTACTTACTTCACTCTGCATTAGTTCATGTAGGTCTTTCCAGCTTTTTTCTGAAATTATCCTGCTCATCATTTCTTATAGCACAATTATATTCTATCACCATCATATACTACAGTTTGTTTAGTCATTCTCTAATTGATGGACATCCTCTTAATTTCCAATTCTTTGCCACCACAAAAAGAGCAGCTACAAATATTTTTATACTAGTAGATCCTTTCCCAAATTTTTTTTTATCTCTTTGGGATCCAGACTTAGGGGTAGTTTTATGTGATCATAATACATGCACAGTTCTATAGCCCTTTTGACATTATTCCAAATTACCTTCCAGAATGATTGGATCAGTTCACAACTCCACCAACAATGTATTAGTTTCCAATTTTGACACATCCCCAATGACATTTATCATTTTCCTTTATTGTCTTATTTGCCCAATCTTATAGGTATGAAGTAGTACCACAGAGTTGTTTTAATTTGCATTTCTCTATGAGTGATTTAGATCCTTTTTTCATATGATTATTGATAGCTTTGATTTCTTCATCTGAAAACTGCTTGTTCATATCCTCTGACCTTTTGTCAATTGAGAAACGGCTTGTGTTCTTATAAATTTCACTCAGTTCTCTATATATTTGAGAAATAAGATTTTTATCAGAGAAATTTGCTTCAAAATTCTCCCCCCACCCCAGTTTGTTGTTTCCCTTTCAACAGCATTTATTATTTCATGAAAGCTTCATAGTATCTGAGTAAACAATGACTGGCTTTGCTGTAATTTACCTCAACAGCTCAGAGC